>NC_051853.1:34843466-36093466 GCF_905115235.1 Hermetia illucens
CACAATGAACTGAGAGAGACAGAACAGAAAAGAAAGATGCATTCTGAGGAAAGTGGTAATCCTGTGGACGGAATGCAGTTTATAAAGTTTTGATCCATAGTGTAAAATCATTTCTGCTGACGTGGGTAGTATTGAAAGGAAGTTGAGCTTTTAGCGCTTTTTCCGGGCTACTGGAGTAGTGTTTGATTGATGATGGTTGCGTGGGAATACCGGGTGGGGAGATTTTCTTTAGCGGATTAAAGTCCCGTATTGCGGCTTTTAATGCGTGTTACTCCTACAACAGTTCCGATTACGATAACGTATTGATCCGATCTGAATTTGAAACAATACTCCCCCCTCTCCCCCCCGCTACACAATCTCTCCACACTCGCCATTGTTTTGCTGGTAAGGGGAAAGGCCATCAGAAAATAATTAATCAAAATACTGTGCAACAGAGGAATAAGACAAAATGTTTGTTCGGACTCTTCGTAGTTGGCATGTAGAGTGAATAATACAAAATATCCCATTGGCAATTCAAACTTGGAGAAGTTCGGCGGATGTTAAGCATAGATATGCTAAATCAAGAGGACCCCAATTACTACTGGTGGTGCGCCAGTTTGGTGGCAAAGACTCCTAAGTCCGTATCTTGTGGGGGGGGGGGGTCTCTCTCACCTCACTATAACTTCGGCAATGCGGATTGTAGGGTCCGGAGTTTGGTGGCATGGTCTGCTGCAAACCGCCGTAATAGTGGACACATTTGTGCGCGGTTGAGCTAGAACGTTCCGTGATCGAGTTATATTGGGGGAGACCCAGATCTTCCTTGATTTAACGGAGGTGGTAAGTCTTCGGTATCTGCAGTTAGAGGATGTCAGTTAGTGTGAGTAGATTTCACCTTTCACAGTCGCTATTGGGAGGGCAATTGCATCCATTAAGGGACAGTTCAGAACGCCTCTATCCCATCAGTCTGGAGGATGTCGTCAATGAATACAAAGCTTCAACTCCATCTTGACTGTCACTGTGTTACGCTTGAGCTCGGAGTAAGCCCCAGTTGTCGACAGGCTTTCAGTACGGTCTTCTACTTGGAATATCCCAGCGTATCCTGGAAGACAGTACGATAGCTATACTGCGTGTATCTGAGGGTGCTCCTGCTTCGACTCTACAGGCTACCTTTGATCCGTCGGTAAACATAGTACATGTTGTAACTCGGTAACACATCGCGGCCTTCCATGCAAACCTAGGTCAAATTCCTTTTCGCAGAATAATCTATTACTGTGATCGTAAAAGTTAGTATGGCTTTAGTGATTCATTGATTTACTTCAATAAATTCGAAGCTGTATTTGGGGTAAGTAAGCTGTGAGTGCTTGCTTTGATTTTGCACTTGCATTCCAATCATACATTTTCTGAGTAAATTATTTCCAACTGTTATTGACTTGATCAGATACGAGTAACTGTTGATGAAATATACTAGTATGTACTAGGATCATGAATATCTTTTGGGGTTACTTCTCTAAAAGTAAGTGTAAGTTGGGCAAACAACAGTCTTGAGTGCTCTGTTCCCGCTTGATCAAACTTAAGCGATTACCTTCAACTGAATGGGAACGTTACTAAAGATAATTACAATCTTCTTCAGAAGTGGTCGTTAAAATTGTTCAGATATGTTTGTTGAGCGCGACAGCAGGTGAATTTGGTACGTGATTGATGCTGAGGATGATGTACCATGTATGTATCTCCAGTCTAACCATAAATAGGCATACAGGCAATCGCGATAGTAAACGACCATTGGCTGTTGCAATTCAAATGGAGTTAACCGATCATACTAGGCCTCTCTAAATACCAGCTTCCATGCATGATTGCCACATATGAAGTCAATTCCCATGTAAATAAATTCCATTCATTCCGAATCGCTTCTTGTTTACTCACCGTCATTGTTGCTAGTAACACTATCATGATCATCTGCATCTTCTCCAGCATCAGTCCCGGTTTGGTTATGTGATGCTGTTACAGTCGCAGGCGTAGAAGTTGTTGTTGTCGTGGTAATTCTTCTGATACTAACCGGTCTGGCGAATTTTCGTCGAATTACCACTCTGGGAGCTGCAGATGGTTGTTCCGTGGTGGAGGTTGTTGGCGTTGTGGTGAATCGAACGCGATTTCGATTAAATCGGTTAGTAAAACTAGTTGTTGGTGCTGTGACACCACTATCGTTGCCAGTCTGAGAGATTGTTGATGCAGCGACGGTAGTAGGTGAACTAGAGTCAACCACATGTGGTGGTGTTCCTGAATCTTCTGCAGATACTGTTGGAGCTGTTGAGTTTGGTGCTGGCGTTATTCGACGGCGGACACTTAAGACTGGACGACGTCCATTACCTTTTAGCTGGGATCGTACCTGAATTGAAGAGAAAGAAGATAGTTTTTTTGAACAGTTCCGATTTTTTTCAAAGTGAGTTTGGTTTTCTTTATTGCATTTGTATATTGTGTTCTTTGAATAAATTTGGTAATCCACGTTTTTTTTGACTGGATTATTTGATTGGTGTGGTTGTTTTTATTTCTAATTGTTCGATACAAGCTTGGATTCAATAAATTATCTAAAGAGTTGTTGGTTTAATTATTCTTTTCTTAACTCTATTGGTCTTAATCTACTATTTCAACTTAAATTTATTTTTCTACATTTCTACAATATATGGATGCCAGTGGTCCATTCATTTTCATAAAGTGATTTTTTGTGGAAAAGGTGAAAAGTGATAGTTAATCGATGCTTCCGATGTGCTCATTATGTGATTTTTAAGTAGTTATAACTGGAACATCGAAGTTTTATATAAACAAAGTGATTGCGTTTATAAGTTGTTATCAAACGCGATGAACAGTGAATGTCTCATCTTCCATCCGAGATAGTTTCGCAATAGTAAAAGTTGTTAAACAAAAGTGCTATAAATTAATTTTTTGTGAGTCATATTTTCACAATTTTTGGGACATTTTCTCCATCAACACTAGTAGTTACATTTCAATTGTTTATTTCATGGTTTTATCTAATTTCGTATATTTTCTCTTAAAAGTATCCTTTCTAATCCGGTTATAATTACAACTTTTGCTCGCTGCGGTTGCTAAAATGATCTAGTTCTTCCAGTATGTGTTGCTGAACTCTATCTGGTAGTGAGTCATGTACTATCATATTGGTATCTTTACCTTGAATATTAGCATAAACCGTTTTTTAACTAGCCTACACACGTTGGTATAACTGAATAAGTAAGTGATCTTGTCCCTGACGACATTTAGCTTGTTTTTCATTTGAAAAGCATAACTGGATTATGTTGGCCTAATGTCTACCAACATTATCTTTTTGTGAATTCAATGAAATAGAGGAGGCGTGTGGTTCGGCGAAATGGTGGAGGGTTTCCGGTTCTGTTCTCAACTGGTCCTTAATGAGATAAACGAACTTGGGACCAAATTTTAATACGTTGGCAAATACGTTGGCAGAGTGAACATACTTATATCATAATTGAAGTGAAGTTAATCAGTACTTATAGTAGCCATTATCAACAAATCAATCATTCAACTGGTTTTATATTTCAATGGATTTGTTTTGTTTATTGTTTATATAACAGTGCATTTTCATTGCCAAATAGCTTGTTGTTCACGAAGTTTTTTTAAGTTGAGCTGCAACATATACCAGCTTGAAACCTGATAGGTCGCATAGATGGACATCTATTATGTCATCCTCAAATGGTTTTTATGGATATATTTAACTTCTGAAGATCATTTTTTCTTACTAGTTTTTCAGACTATAAATTAGTGATGATGCCATTCAGATTTGAGGTTTGCTTTGTTATTTCGGCGTGGTGTGGACATTCAGAGGTTTTGTGAATAATCATGGACTAAACATAGATGTGACACAATCGCGGAAGATGTTATTTGTGATGACACCTTGACCTGGAAAGTCTAAACATTTTTGGTGGAGTATGTTTTCCCTGTTTCGTTTTTACAGAGGTGAATGTAGATTTTTTCCATAATTAGTGAATTAGGTAAGTGCTTTCTAAAAAAGGTAGAAAGCGAGAGGATTCAATTTGATATTTCTTGCTACATTAGAAGATCTGTTATACAATTGTGAAAAGTGAAGTTGGTTCACATTTAATTGAGCTGTGTTTTGAACATATTACGTGTGTAATTTACCATGTTCAGAAATCATGATTTTCCTTCTTCGCTAACGCTTCCTCATAAGAGAATACATGATTGATGGCCTGCATAAATAAACATATTCTTTGATTCAATTTTTAGTGGAAAATCGTGAAAAGCTTCTTCATGCCTTTCCAAGCATATTGCAACAGGTCTTAGCATTTTTTTCATCAGATCCAGTCACTACGAATAAAGTGATTTCAAAGGAATGGCTCAAAAGCTCAGTGGAATGAAAGTCCCATGAATAGTAATCAGACTAATTGTTTGGTAATACAATTTTTATTCTTATATCTATAAAATTAAATTTGGCCACCAATTAAGTAAGCCGTCATCGCCTATTAACTTTTTAACGGCTAATCGGGTTTCTGTAATTTTCATCCCTTTCTGGATGATAATTGTTTTCACGGGTCCAAGGAACATATACCATTGTGCTTGTTCTAATTAATATGATATTAATAACAGACATCTTAATACACCGTGTTTGTTCAATAAAAATCGATATAGGACTAACGAAAGTTCAGAAGAAGGAGGACTTGGTTGCAGGATGCAACCAAGTTTGCCTCCTAAGCAATGTAAACTGTATGCTTTTATTCGAATATTCCCTATTTTATCACCATAATTTCCATTAATTCAATCTATTTTTGAATTTGAAGTTGGAGTTATCTTTTTAATGTGCGTAACACATCGTCACCGAAAGGGACAATCATCTGATAGTCGCTTATTTTTGTTTGCGTGTCATAACTGAATTGAATTTTCCATACCGTGAAGCTACTCTTTCGATGGTCCTGTGAGGAATGTTAACAGTAGGCTTTTTAACAAAGATGACCTACTGGAGAGGTGGAAGGACCACTTCACTTCACGACTCTGAACTGGAAAGCATCTTGTGAAGTTCCTCTTTTTGATGATACGGCATGCGGCCCAAAGATCCGGATATGAATTGTTACCCTAAACAGAACCGAAATTTTCTTTGCGATGAATGCACTCAAAAGGAGTAGAGCCTTCAGCTTTCACGGTGTCCCTGCAGAGCTTTCCGTGCACTTGCTATGGTCTCTGTTGAGTTGCTATTTCCACTCATTTGCAAATGTTGGGAATCTGAGATTTCTTTTGATGAGTAGAAGAGGAGGATGATCGTTAAGAATCTTAAATACGAAGGGGAGAGGGAGGGCTATTTTGCGTGCTTCTTACTGTCTTGAGGATAGTAGCTAAACTCATCCTGAACACACTATCTGGGTCATTCTGGAACAGTGTCCGGACATATGCTTACTTTCTTTGTCGATTTCAAAAAAAGCTTTTGTTTGCCTATATAAGGAGTGTATCTAGATTGCTCTGCGCAGGACGGGTATTCCGAAGAAACTAATAGTTATTATCAAAGCAACATATGACGGTGCAATATAGTATGGCATCGAGGCAGAATCGCAGAGAAATTTGAAGTTTAAAGCGAAGTCAACAGTGTGTTAAGCTGGCATTTCGCGGAGGTACATTTTCTCTTTCTCTGGGTATCGGTGATGTTCTTCCTGTAGGTGGACGTGGAGGGGTTCGAACAATTCAATTATGCTGATGACATCTGTTTCCGGTCTCACCGAGCTATGGACCCTTCCAAGATGGCTTTGAATTTCAAGATGGTTGTAAGCAGAATCAGACTGAGACAAACATGAACAAAACAAAGTTGTTCTTTCTGACGAGTCAATGCAATCTTCCTCTTCGTACTAATAGGCAGAAGATCGAAGGAGTTGAAAGATTTGTACCTCTAGGCGGAGTTCTTTCTATCGACGGAGAAACCGAACTTGTTGTTTTGTTCGAAATCTGGAAATGCCAACATTAAGTTGAGGCTGTTTTACGCCAATGTTTCCTCTGTGCTGTTATATGCGAGTAGTAAGTGAAAGTTGATCGCCACTATTTCTGAAAAGCCCCAAGTGTCCATCAATTCGTTTTTGGGTCATTTCATCGGGATATTCTGACCTGTGACAATAACAAATAAAAGACTTTTTCGGCGTTCGGACTAGATAATCGTGGACGTGTTAATGAGAGGGTGGAAGTGGCAGTGAATAGGTCACGTATTTAGGAAGGACAAGAACTCCAGTGCAGATTATGTCATGCAGTGGAGTCCACAATCTATGATCACCGACGAGTGGGTTGCGCTTGAATTACGTGACGTAGAATAGAAGAAGAGGAGCACAAGCTTTGCGGGAAATCGTGAAGTGAGTTGATGTACATGGCTGGAAACCGACAGCGATGGTGAATGGGTGTGCTTCCATAGGGCTGAGTAATAACCATATGTTTAAATGGAAAGTTAACTACTGCCAACCACGGGGCTAGAACTTTAGCAAACACAGAAATAAAACACAAAGGAAGTACTACAAAATGATATTCCGGAAGAAGTATCAGCTAAGTTTGATATTTAGAGCGTTTAAGGCAGAAGTCAACAGATGCCTTTCCCTGATTTAATGTTCCTCATGTTGGTTAGCAACGGTAGATATCACTTAAAATTTGGGTCCTAGTGTCTCCCTCTTCGTGTCTAGGACATTATTTATAAACTAGTACTGGAGGAGCCAACCATACTAATGTTGAAAACTATGATACATGCCGTTGAGAATGCAATAGTGCTGTGGATTTTTGAATAAATTTGAGTGGGTCACCAGTGCCGATTTCTTCAAAAGATTCATTCAAAAGGGCCAGAGGGAAATCTTTGTTTGATGAAGTCAGAAATTTGGTAACACCAATGCAAAATCCATTGATCAGTATTCGCTGCTGCAATAATTTCACAATCTGATAAAGGATGAATGTAATGAAAATTGAAATCTAACTCTATGTGAAGAGTACTGTTGATTGTGTTTGTTGCGATTTTTGGCGATAACGTGTAAGGGACCGGGATATCTGGAGACCGGGATGTCTGAAGATCGTTACTAAGGCAGGCTTTGGTCGGATACCGGTTACTGAGCCCTTGGTGATAATGATTTGGCTTGGACTGTATACAAATGCATGAGGGTTTTGGGTTTATAAATGCGAAAAAGGAATTACTTCTCACAACGAGGAAAAAGCAATTAACCGTGGTGTAAACGGGGACAATGGATTATGGTATGGAAGCTGTTGTTAGCTAGAAACCGGGTGCATACAGATCACGAAGTCAGAATTCTGATCCCACCAATGCAAAGTACTTTGCTTGGAACAGTTTTCGCTATAATGAGACTTAAAATTTAACTTTATAGTATAGAGTTCTGGTGATTATGATTGTTACCGACTTCTCAGAGTTGTTGAGTTTCGGTATCTTCAACCTTTACTTCCATATCAAATAGCGCCATTCAAGGCTTGCCTTTCTTAGCTCCAGCAACCATCGTAGAATTATGAGGGAAGGGTTGTTGTTGCTTTTTTGAACTTCTCCCATCGGGCGCAGGGTCGTAGAGAGAAGCTCCGGGCCGGGGTGAAAATTGCGAGGAAAACGGGGTCCAGGGTGAAAATTATATGTTTATAGGCAGAAAAATATGCAAGTCCACCTATTATTTCTTTTTTTATACAAATTTTATTTTCGGGCCTCCGAGGACACTCCGGGCTGGGGAGGAATCCCCGCTTTTCACGCTTCTTTCGTCAGGCCAGGTCGGAGGCCAAGTGTGAGAACTGTATGATAAGTTCTTTTTGTAGATAATATTGAGTTTTAATTGGCAGGTGGGAATAGCCGAGCAGGTTTCCACTAGATCCCGGTTGGAAATGTGGTGACAAAGGGGCTGAGGGCAACTGAGAGATTTGTAATTTTCAGAATGGCATAATGTTGTTTAAAAGAACAATTACGCTTCCACTGTCCGGGAAGGAACACTGATTCCACTATCTGGGATAAAGTCGAAATGCATGAGAGATAGACCTGATAAGGATACTATAGAACCATTACTTGATTGTATTCATTTTCTTTCTTACAAATTTAATAGCATTAACGTTGGGTGAACAGAGGATATGAACGTACTTTACCACCAAATAAAGTTCCTAACATTTAGTTACTTCATGTATTTTCTGTGATTAGCATAGCCTGTCGAAAGTAGACTAATCCTACTCTCCAAAATTGATCTACCTAATAAATCTACTTCTTTGAGAAGGAATCCGGAGTTTCTGAGTAAAAAGGTTTCATCAGGATTGAATGACTTACGGTAGAATAGATTCGGAATTATGTAGTGAACAAATCAAATGGGCAGTTTACCAGACAAGAGCCAGCATTACTTAGTAGAGTTGTAAACTATGCCACCAGGAGAAACAACCATCTTAAAAGAATAACCGTGCATATTGGAGCTAGAGTCAAATACGCGTGAAGACAGAAAAATTAGTTGAACCCACCAACAATCGATGGACTGCAAGTCGACAAAGGTAATATGTTGATCCTTATGACTAGGGAAGAATACGATTATAACTCAGAAACAAACTAGGAGAAGGGATATTCGACGAAATAAGAAAGGATTCGTTCGTTCTGACAATCCTCTTCAAAAAGGACAGAAAAGCTCCCTTCCAATGCGAAGCAATAAAGGCGATATTTGAAAAAATGGTGAATGGGAGAATTCATTCTTGTCAAGATTTTTTTTTTGAAGTGGGGAGAGGGTAATCTTAGTTATAGCACTCCGGCTTTTAGTAAACCCTTATCTACTTTAGAAAATCACAAGGTCCATTACCGTGTTCGAGATTCGACCCTGTGGCAAAGAGTTGGGATCGTTAAACTAACGCCACAACCTCCTTAGCCATCGCATTGTCTGTGCTCCTGAAATTGAGGAAATAGACAACAAATTGAGGGAATTCATCAGAGCTATCAACACTTCAATGGAAGGTAGAAACAGTGAAGCGGTCAGGACGAACTGAATACAGTCAGAAACATAGGAACCGACGAAGTGATGACCTCTTTCGATATCAGAGCGCTGTTTGTGGTGCTAGTCAATATATACTTGTCATAACTTCCTACGTGGAGCATTGAGAATCGACCATACCTACGAGCTATCGTTGCGGCAATCTGTTTCAACTGACATCAAGATCCAAGAGGAAACCTTAATGTTGAACTTATGGAATAGAGCTGAATGGGGCATACGTAAAAACTACTACTATTTTGGTTTAGGAGAAGGTTCTACAAAGCAGCGCTTACAGGAGCAATTAGCGATCCATTGTCACCTCGTAGGTGCAAGAATTTTTATGAAACTTGAAACAAAGTTTGAAAAGAAGCTTGCAATGAGGTATGCGACCGACTCGAGATTACTTGAGTTTGGGAAAGCCCTGTGGAAAAAGGGCAAGCATTGAAAGAATGGACGTTAAATTGACCAGAGTTATGGAGTCTCATAATATCTAGGTTACCCGATACCATGATAATCGGTAAAATCTTTTGGAAATTTGCTTTCAAAGGTTCGTTTTTCGAAAGATCTATAGATCTTTAAACAAATTCGTGATGATTATTTTTGCCGGTAGATAAGTGAGGGGTTTTGTCAGAAGTTGATTGCCTGTGTCCCTCAATTGCGTAGGGATTTTGGGGGGAGGTTATTAGAGACTAGTCTTGCACTAACCTTGCATGATGGGGGCAGGATTGCACTAAATCGATCAGATAAACTTTTGACGCTCTATGGGTTGGGAGATACACGATTGTTTAGATTTGTTGATCAATTTCGATAAACGGGGTATAGGATTTTGCTCAGCTACATTATAATAGACTCCAAGGTGTACATACCGAGCCAAATAATGCTAAGTTTCCTAACTAGATAGATAGAACTTCGAAGTTCATCCACCTTCTTCTTTCAGTTTGTAATCTCCGAAAAGTTTATTCACGACAAAGCAAAAATGAGAAACATCTTCCGCCTATGGAGGCAGATTTTATGGAAAGAAGTATCTTCCATCTTCCAAACACCTGTACCGCATTGCAATAAACCTCTGTCATGCAAACGTGCTTGGCATTCCTTCAACTTTTCCTGGTACATGAGCGTAATAAAGAAAGTATTAAAACAAATTTATTGTACATGGAGTGCATCATCACCAACGAAACCAAGGTCTACAGGTAACAAGGAAGACGACGCCATTTGTCCACATTTGAAATATGCTAATTTAGAAATTTGTTTCAACTAACATCAGAGGTAATTTATAAGTCAGACTGTGAATGTTAATTGCAGAAACGGTGCGTGGATGCTAACATTTTTGCAATATCATTTGCAGAGAAGTTGCTATTTCAAGTGCCAATGTAGCTGGAAAGGTCGTGAAGTAATGAAGCAGTTTCAGATGCTAAACTGTGTATGCATTATAATGTAATGAAATTCATAAATGCATAAACAAGTTGAATAAATCTGGTTTGATATTATGCATGTGACGGTTATGTTGCCGTTAGTTTTAGAAACACGTAATTCTGTGGTTTCATTTTCGCTTTGATATTTTTAAATAAATTCTGCATATTTGTACAAGAGTGCATTTCAACTCCGGCAAAAAAGGCATCAACATTTAACTAAGCCAAGGGAATTAATCTAAACTGTGCGTTCATACATTGCAGAAAATTAAAGTGCCAGAAATATGAGCTCCAGAATTCACCTTGTATTACTGGGTTGGAAGGATACGTAATTTTGTGAGGAAGATTTAGTTGGATTGAAGTGAAAGATTGGCAAACCAGCAGGTGGAACATACGTCCCTTATCTTTCTTTCAGGAACATAGGAAGCTTACTAGGATTCTCTGGCATAACATGTCTGAGTGTGGAAAAAAATATTGAAATTTATAATTTATAAAGAAAATGACTCAATACGTAGTACATAGGTTCCATTTAAGACATTGTGGACGTTTTTCCAATGAAAATGAATTGGAACTAACAGAAAAACCATTTGCAGGGAAATTGAAGAAACGCTTTCATGAGAAATAATTGAAAATGTACAAAGAAGTCAGGTGGATGTAGTCCCACTTTTCAAAAAAGCAGTTAAAATAGTGCTCCTAGGGGGCTCGTTTGAACATATCCAGCACTACAAATTATTATTAACACTCAGATTAGTTAAGTTCGTTGGCAACGGATTCATTTTGATGTTTTTCTTTGTTTTACACCTTTTTGAATGTGGTAATACCTCACTTAAGGACCTCGGTCTAGGCAATCCTGTTGAGGCTGATTTCAGGACTTCAATACCTAATCTGTCCATGAAAATGCTAGTACCTCGGATAGATGGACCAATATATTCAGGTAATGCGAACTCCTTTGATTGTCATAACCTCGAAGAGTAAGGATTACACTCAGGCCTGATAAGAGGGTCGTTTGAACCCAGAAGTTTTGAGTAAAAGGGAATTCAAAATTCCTCCAATCCATAAGGAGCAAAATACCAAATAGCCAAAACTGAGACAGGTTTTAACTGGAAGGGAAGATTGTAATTAAGTGTTTGAAGAGCAACTCAGGGTTTGTATTTGACCACTTTCGACCTGTAAAGTTCACTACAGGAATCTTTGGAATAAAACATGGAACATAAGTATATATGTACGCTCATTCTAGTTTTATTTTGACAGAGTTCGAAAAAATATTTTGGCAGCCTGCGAACCTGACGAGTAATTCATAATTGCTGATGAGTAGCAAAAACCTAAAGAAGCATTGTTAGGTTTCGGCAGTTGGACAGGAGGGTTCATGTAGTCGTTTTTGTATGAATCTTATATTCTTTTCACAGTGGCAGCTCTTTCTTGCTCAAAATCTTGAGGGAAAGTCAGATCATATGTCGGCGGAACGAAATGAATCGCTTTATGTTTGAACAACGTTGAGAAATATTGGGAACTTTTTTCCAAAGTCATCGTTGACGTGTTTATTGAAGAAAAGTTGTGGTCAAAATGAGACACTCACCATGCAAGAATTTCATGAAGTTGTCATACTAGTGGGCAACACTCACTGTACTCGCTGTCGTATTCTGTGAACCGACCAGGATGTGGTTACCATGATCAGGAATATGCGACTCAATGTGGGAATATCGACTCGTCATCGATCATAACAACTCAACATCAAAGGTCCAATTGACTCAGCAATTAAAGGCATATCATTGACTTCATTATCCCTTCTCTGTTTGAGCTTTACCTCAAAATGGACAACGATTTCGCTTAAAAAAATATATTTACCGATGAAATGCATTTTCATCTCAGCGGCTTTTTTAACAAACAAAAGTTCTGCCTGTCATCATTCATGGGTTATTGCCTCAGTAAAGGAGGGACCTCGATTGTCATTAGAAATTTGGCAGATAATAATAGTATCCGCAGTAATCAGAAAAGAGCTACTGGCAATTGGCAATAGGATTTGGAGAAGCAAAGCTTCGTGACCAGATTAAAAACCTAATAGGGTGTATAAACTAGTGGTGAAGACAAGGCTGTACACGTTTGCTAAATTGTGTGAGATCTTATTTTAGGAGTGGCAGAATCCTATATTCGTACCTAAAGTTGATGAATCGTCTGGCAAACAGCCTCTTAGCGTCCTGCGTATTTTTTGCGTACCCGTACTATGAAGAACCAAGTAATGATTCCTCTGGTAGTTCGTGGCCTGGAAGCTTGTTAGATTGGTGTCTGGATTGCCGTAGAGTGACTTTAATATTGAAAGTGAAAATTGGTTACATGCTTAGCTGACAATGTGTGAAATAGATGAAACTCGACCAGCTGGAGCTGAATTGAGAGGTCACTAGCAGCATTTGATATTCGCAGTTATGCTATTGCTTTAATCGACAGCTATCTAGAGTAAAGATGGCACTGGTCCGACACTGATGATGAGTTCAAGGAGTATACTAGTATTGAGTCACAAAACTTTCCAGTGCATCCACTGCTGCAGAACACGACATGTAACGATATGCCCAATTTTCAATATGTTATGATAGCGGATAATGTTAAAGTTGGCATTACTATCGGGTATGGTGGAGCAGAAAACGAAACTAATACTCTCATCACAAAGCACTGTAAGAATACTTAAATTTTCATCAAAGTCACATCAACCATTTTTAAGTTAAGTGATAGGCGCAATGTTCAATTTTAAGTAGCTTTTTGCTGTGCTGCCCAGATGAACGTGATTCCTCATCGAGGAGGCATCACGTCATCAGGGAGGACTCCCTGGTAGACTCCGTGAAAAGAGTGGAAAAGGCTCTGGCTGAATGCAAACCCATTATTAAAAAATCAGCCGAACTGAGAATGCTTAACCCATTTCTGCCTAGAATCAAATGCCTCCTTAAAATAGCAGCAACGAATTCGTCGACCCAAAATATTGCGAAGTGGTTTTTGGAAGAAGTCAAAAGGTTAACCCTTAAAATAGGAAAAAGAGCAGTGAGAAACGGCAGAAGTCAGTCAAGTCAAATTGTACATAACATTTTCAAAAGATAAAATACTGAAGAAGGGGAGAGTTGGTCCCCGAAATACGTATTTGTATATATTACCAAATACTTTTAGGCAATAAAAAGGAAAAATACCTTCAAATTCAATCTTTCATTTTAAGACTTCGGCTAACAAATTACCTCCTATTTCAAACCATGTGGTATACTTTTAGGTCTCTCAGGCCTGAGGAGAGCTGCTGCTTCAAAGTTGCTAGTGAAATTTGGCCTGTGCCCACAAAAATGATTTTAGTTAGATGTCCCTCCTATTGGTTTGCTCGAATGAAAGCCAATTTTGTTTTTGCATAAAGTAAAGCCTCCTTAGGCAGATTCTCGAGCATATCTCTGAATGAAATTAAATAATATATAGGCAATTTAATGTTTTAAGGTCTTTCAGTCTTTAAGACAAGAAACATCTGTTGGAAGTGTCTTGCTCTCCTTTGTGTGGTAATTGGGTTTTGGGAGAGTTAATTCCTAATTTACATTTTTAGTTCCTAAGTAAAAACTTCTACAGGATCAAGTCAACATCTTCCTTAACAAATGTGATACGCTTAGCTTACCGGTTAATCTTGACAAGTCTAGCGTAATCACTTTCAAAAAAGGCAGAATCATCTTTTGGTCAATCGAACCCTGCTTAGACAAAATAAAGAAATCACTTTTGTGAGTAGGATAATAACTGCTTCTCTGTCAATTAAAAATCACACCACCAATATGATCAGAAAGGAAATAACAGTGGTAAGAATTGTCAACTTCTCTACGAGCTTCTCCTGCGGCCTCAAAACCAAAAAAGCGGTTAAACTGTTTCAAGCAGTGGTTAGATCGGTTTTCGATTACGCTGCCACTTCTACTGTTGGATCACCCAAATATCTAGACAATAAAGTAGATTCTGTAGCTGCCACTTAGCTCAAAAGGTGTCTGAGGCTACAGAGTTGATTAGGCTTAAAAGAACTTTACCATCTTCTTATAAACTAGTGACAGAAAACCCGTCAGTCAATAATGGCCTCTCGAAAGTATGGTATCTCACGAGGGTCATTGCTTAACTAGAAGGCTGGAGGTCTGGAATGGGCCCAACAGGACAGCTGGGTAAACAAAACAAGAATGGATGGAAAATGTCCAAAACAAACTAAACTAGTCCAAAAGAAATGGTTTCGCGGTTTACGCCACCGATCCAGCAACAACAAAAGAAGCCACGAGTACTGTGGTCTCAACATCTCCCCGTATAAAAGTAGGCTATAGAATGCTGCTGGCCAAAGATAGAGTTCAGGAGAGAGTAGTCATTATAACGGACTCTCAAAATGCCTGCTCACTACTCAAAAACCAAAAGACTAACCATTAAATCATATGGGAAATCGTCAGCGAAATTGAGCATTCGCACATACAAGAGAGTCATCCAAAGCAGGTAGATTCCGGCAAAAAGTGGAATCCACCTAAATAGATTGGCGGAATTAACTGGCAAAAGGGTCAATCTACAGTGGGCCCCATCTGACAACCACGCTTGCTGAGAATGACATAATATGACACGTTCAAAACAGGATCAATGAGGACTGGCAGTTAGAGTGCCAAGAAATCTCCGGACGAAGGCAGAGGTTTTGCTAGCTTCCTCTCCACTCTACTTGTGAAATTACCAGAATTCATTAATTCGCAAACAGCTCCCACAACTAAGCCCTCAACATACTCCAATCCAAGTCTTATCTCTTTAGAATTGGTAAACTAAGCAATTGTATTGTTTTTTCACCCTACTCTACTCACATTATAATGAACGAATAGGTGGAAACTACACACATTACAACGATAATACCAGTTTTGACAGACACAAAACTCCTCATTATATAAGGAGTCTCAGCTATAAAGGGCAAATTGCCTATACGACCGAGTGACAGCTGGCATATATAGGCCCAGAGCCTAGCCATTTTTCGTTTTCACGTATGGTCATCGTAGCCGGACTGGGAACTTAGTTCTCTCTGATGTTGCTTGTCGGGACATCGTGGGACAACTAAAAACACAAGACAACAACATAGTTCCCTATAATGTTTCCCTGGAGCGCTTGTAGTGATTCTGCGTAAACAATCACGTTCAAGAAATATTTCCACTAAAAAGTGTCACTACTATGCAATTTGAGAACGGACTCTTTTTTTGGGTAATACAGTAATCAATAATCAAGAGTCGATGGAATTATAAAGTCTCTCCCGAGCTAATTATTCCACCTGTGATTGGCTTCTACGACACCCATCAAGTGGACCCCGTTAATTCTTAAATATTTGATTTGCACCTAGGACATGAAAGACCTGCGTAATCTTGAAATCGGAAACAGGAAGCAAATATCGAGCCCCACAAAGGATGCAGTCGGAGGAGGAAAACCTCGATTGATGATTTAGATGAAGTTAGAATTGAAACAGTGTCGAAGGTTCTACCCAGGTCTTGAAAGGACTCAGAGGTAAGAAGGGTTATTCTTTAAGAGAGTAAGAAAAAATGTTGGATGATTTCACGTGTAGTTGATCATGGACCAAGTGATTTAGACAATGTTACATTTAAATGGATACAAGAAGTTAGGTCATCTATTCGTAATGATAACGCTAACGAGGATATCTTTAATGCAGACAAGGCTGTGATTTTTTAAAAACCTACAGCATATAAAATACCGCGATTCAACAATGCTTTGGTGGGAAGATGTCAAAAGATCGTATAAAATTTCTAGTTGGGGAAAACATGACGGGCTTTCTAAAGAGAAGCATTTTGTAAGCGCAAACCAAAGCCATGGGCTTCAATGTCCCTTTTTCATGGAGGCAATACAAACGCCTCAGATATTTTCGAGAAATTTTTGCTTAAGTTGACTTCTGCCCAAGAAACTTGGTCACTAATTGGCAATTACCCAATGTTTAGAGGTTGAAAGGGTGTGAAACATGGGTTTTCCACAGGAAGGGGTTAGTCTTTAGACGAGTCAGATCCGCACGTGAATAAGACAAAAGCTGAAGGAAGAGGCTACACTCACGCCAAAAATATTTTTGGTTTTCTTTTCTAGCACCAGAAAATTAAACTGGAAATTAAGCATATGAGTACATAAATGACATTATAATCGTCTTTAATGTGCTACTCACACAATTCAGATATAATGATTAGTGTACAAATTAGATGACTGCTGTAATTTATCCACAAACTGGGTTCTTGCATCATTTGGCTTTTAAATTTTTACTGTTCATCATTTTGGAATGTCTCCAGCAATTCCATCTTAGTTTGCTCACTAACAATGACTTCGTTTAAAGATAAATACATGATAAAATTGAGCCTTCTTGAAACGTGATTCCAATTTAAAACTCAATTTAAATGCAAAGATGTGCGGTCTTTGATTACTTATTTTCCGTTCCCGTTGAAGATTTAAGAGCATGCTTACGAGTTTTACCCAAAACATCACATTTATATCTACGAGTCGTGTATCTACAAACAACCAAAAGTGCTCTTGGAAGAGTCATCCTCGATGACTATCAAGTATGGATAAAGATCCAAGGTTAGACTTGCATGTTTAATAGAGGTCTCTGTCAAGTGATGCAAATTTTAGTAGAAAATTGTATGCGGTGGATACTTAATTAAATTGGAAGGTGACTATATGTGTATGAGCTTGTACATATATATAGGGTCAATTGATATCGTACATTTAGTTAAAGTTGATTGACTTTAAGTAAGACAAAGTTTCAACAGCTGTCATTTGGAGATCGAAGGGAATTTGTGACAAGATAAATACGAAATACGTAAAAATTTAGATGAATAACATTGAAGTGACTTGAAGTTGATAATTTCGTCGCAATTGAGTAACGAAGTGCAATTGTAATAAGAGCGGTTACCTAAAAGGTTGGCCATGCTTAACGCTCTGAATGAGTTGTTAGCAAATTTTTGTTGGTTAGAGGTATTGTTACTTTGTTGGATAAATTAAGCTGGTGGATGAAGCAATTCTAAATATATATATTGCAAATATAGTGCTGAGAATATCTATACATATATAGAGAGAGAGCCTTAGGCCGCTTGGGATTTCTTCGGGGAATTGGTCTGGACAACTGGTACTCAACATCGTGTTGTCTGAATGGACTAGCCGCTTAAAAATATTAGTATTTATTTGGTAGGAGGAAGAGGTGGTATAGAATTACTGGACGGCTTTAAGGATATTATATTTGACAGCATGTCAAAGACCAAGTGCTCGAAGCGTAAGTTGTTGTGGTGTAATCGGGAAACACTCAAAGTTGACCCATATTTGACGCCATAGAGGTTTAGGTAGGTTTTGGTTCACGCAGTACTACTGAGGAAACTTATATCCTCTCATAAACTGCCTGTGGATTCTGTCTCTTTGGGTCGCCTATCTCCGTCCTTTTTCGTTCTTTTTCAGGTTTGACATCAGTTTTTGGATACTATGCCTAAACTGAAGAATCGCAAGGCAGAGGACCAGCATTAAAATGACTCAAAATGGATATTAGTAGAGCTGGAACTCAGAATGAATAGCCGCAACGTGGGAAAAGGAAATAATGGGGTAAACTTTCCCAAAATAGTTACTTCAGGAACTAGATTTTATAAGAATAATCTTTGCCTTGATAATCCGTTCCAAAGTAGGACAGGAAGATAACCTATGGGATGAAAAAGTTAGCTTTAGAAAAGAAAGAGAGTGTGACGACCCCTCAAACACTTTAGGACTCATCGTAGAACAGTGGTAGGATAGAACTTCTTTTTGTGTACGACATTTATAAATTTTGGGGGAGTATTTCACACCCTTAATCAAGGAATGCCAATGAAAAGAGAATGTCATATTTAGGTACGCTTGGGGAACTCCGGTAAACCTCACTGACTAAATTTGGGAGTTACACAAGGATACCACCTCCCTTCTATGTTGCTAAGTGCAGTATTACGCGAAGGAATGGCTAAGAACCCCACACAATATAGAGGAATTAAATGGACACTATTCAGTCGACTGGATGCCTTGCAACGTGCGGGTGATATAGTCTTACTGCCAGATAAATACGAAAACATGCAAAGTAAGTCAAACTCATTTGCGGTGCAGGTACAAAATCAACAACACAAGGAAGCCTGCCTTAGGATTAATACATGAAATATTAGCCCATTGTCATTAACAACTGGCTATACTAGAGTAGAAGTCGTAGAACAAATCAGACACCATCGCAATTGGGGAACAGATATCAAGTTAGACAACAGATTGCAGCTACGTATCGCTTGCATAGTCTCTGATAGATTAAAAGTTGTCTGGAGATTCTTGTAGATAATAAAAACCTAAACTCATCGACCTTAAAAGACGCTTTACTAGGAAAGTTATCATCAAAAAATCTAAGTACTCCTCAATAATTGTCTAAAAGTTACAAATAGGCAAGGTACTCTCAGGGTAACCAGGCCATGTGGAAAGGCTTAAGAGAAGAGCCGAGAGCAGTTCAAATTACATGACATAATGGGGGCACATACTCTGTGAGGGATAAAAACATACTAGGTTGTTCAATAAGTTTTGCTGTTCGATAAGAGAGGGCGTTGCCACTAGATCAATTTTTGTTTGTTATGTTGATACACTCTTCGTATGAACGTATGTAAAGTTTCATTTCAATCTGTCAATTCATTCTTTGTTTACAGGTCATTTAGTATCGATGTGTCACAGTAGTTTTTACAATGGAAAAAACAAGTATCGTGCAGTGATTGAATTTTTATTTTTGGAAGGTTTAAAAGCAAAGGAAATTTATGAACGAATGTTGAAAGTGTATAAGGAATCTCTGCCTTTAATTAGTACAGTATAAAGATGGTTGCTGAATTTAGACGTGGTCGTACAAGCCTTGAAGACGATCCACATCAAGGACGTCCAAAAACAGCAACACCAGAAATCGTTGAAATCCAGGATATCGTATTGCAAAATTGTCGAGTGACTGAAAGAAATTTAGTAGAAGCCATAGGCATCTCATTGGGCAGTGTAAGCAATATTTTGACTAAAGTATTGGATTTCAGAAAGCTGTGTGCACAATGAGTGCCGCAATCGCCAACAATGGAACAAAACCACATTCGAATGCGACTTTCTCAGCAATATTTAGAGCGTTTTCGAAGATATAAAGTGAATTTTGTGGGTCCATGCTTCACTATGGATGAGACTTGGGTCTATCACGATGATCCTGAATCAAAACGAGTTCATGTCCAGAAATCGGCCAAAGAGTTGTTAGCATCAGTTTTTTGGGGTGCAAAGGAATTTTGTTTCTGAATTACTTACAAACTGGTAAAACAATAAATGCTAAATATTATTGTAACCTTTTAAACCAGCTGAAGGAAAAAAATTCGTGAAAAAAGACCAGGTTGGCAGAAGAAAAGAAATCTTTTTCGCCAGGACAATGCACCGTGTCATAAGAACATTTTGACAATGGCTGACATCCATGAATTCAAGTTCAAATTGTTCGAGCATCTACCGTATTCACCCCTAGCGACTTCCATCTGTTTCCAGTCCTAAAAAAATCATGCTTTGAAAGTATTTTGCATCAAATGATGAGATTATAACATCCGTGGAAGCGTATTTTTGAGCCCTTCCAGATTCTCACTTCAGGAATGGAATTTATAAATTGGAATTTCGTTGGAAAAGGTGTGTTGATGTTCACGGAGACTACACTGCACTATAAAGTGTATTGCAAACCATAAAATTGTGTTTTTCTTATCGAACCGTAAAACTTATTGAATAACCTGGTAACAAGGCAGGACCAACAGCACATCCAGAGGATAAGATAAATGTTGCGGTACTACCACATCGTAGGAAGTACGAAAGTTTCGACATTGAATGGAATAGTTGGGCAGAAATTCTCACGATTCCACAGAGCAGACTCTTCTAGCTTGAGATGTTCAGAGATACAAAAGTTTATTATTCTTTCATTTGGTCTGAAGGGCAGTATCTGAGTGTAACGTTATACAAAGAAATGAAGACTAGAAGATTTCGTGCCTTGCCTGTGTAAGTATTTTTAGAAACTCTTTTTCTGCCTTCAGAGAATTCTACCGATACTTTTTCCGAAATTCACTAGTAAACAGTGCAATGATAAGGGTCACACACACAGGAAACAATTGCAAATCTTCGTCAGCAAAATGTATTACTTCATTTGGCTCTGTTAAACGTCTCCTGTTTAATCCTTTGTATAGTATGGGGCATCCACACTGAGACACTGAATTTCACTATCATCACACCCAATGCCTAAGTTTACAAAGAGAAGTTGCTGGAAGAAATAAGTTACGCCCTTGGAATTTAAATTCTGAGAGGCTCAAATTTGACAGTTAATATCTGTACTGATGGCAGTGTGGACAGGATATTCTTCTACTCGTATAGAAGTGGGAACTGCAATGAATAAAGCGAATGGAGGATTTTAGTTGCAGATAGAATTAAGATGCACATTTGGACAAGTTCCTCCTGTCAGCGCAACTGAAGTCAAGGAGGCAATAAAACGAATGAAATAGGGGAAAGCTACAGGACCTGACAAGATCGCATCTGAGCTCTGGGAAGTGAAGAACTGGGACCCAACACTGTAGCTCAATGAATTCTTTAATCGGATTATTGAGGAAGGTAGAACACTATCTGACTGGCAAGAAAGTACCACAGCTCCTATATGGAAAAAGAAAGGTGGAATCAAGCTGGGTTTGTCAAGTACTGCGGAACTATTGATGCTATACACGCTGCGCGGTTACTCATGGAGAAACACCGTGAGAAGCATCGCCCTCTTAATATTGCATTTTTGGATCTAGAGAAAGCGTTTGACCGTGTGCCATACGATCTCATCTGGTATGCTCTACGACAACACTCAGTGCCAGAAGAACTCGTGCGGTGGGTTCTATTGCTCTATCACGATCCGAAAAGTAAAGTTTGCAGTGTGGCGGGTGTATCTCTTGGTGTTCATCAAGGAAGCGCCCTCTCACCACTCCTCTTTGTTCCCCTTATGGACACCGTCACACGGGACATCCAAGGTCCAGCACCCTATACAGTGCTTTATTCAGATTTTGTTTTCCTAGCATCTAATAGCAAAAATGATCTCGAGTAACTTTTCCAAAAATGGAATGATTGCCTCATGCATCATGGTCTCAGACTGAATCTGCATAAAACTGAATTTCTACAGACTAATCCCCATGAACAAGGCACAATCTCTGTCAGTGGAAGTGACATGCCCAGAACTGAGCGATTTAAATATCTCGGGTCAATGCTATCAGCCAATGGAGAACTGCCCTATGAAATTGCTTCACGCATTAACGCAACCTGGATGAAGTGGCGGTCCACAACTGGTGTTCTTTGTAATCGACGTATCAACGAACGTCTCAAATCTAAAATTTACTGCAATGTCGTCTGTCTTGTTGCTTTTTAAGGTTCTGGGTGTTGGCCGACTATAAAAGACAATGAAAAGAATCTTGTGGTAATGGAGACGAGGATGCTGCGTTGGATTAGTGGCGTAACACGTTTTCATTACATCCGCGATCGATATGGAGTTGCACCGATCGTGGAAAAACTGCGAGACAGGCGTCTTCGATGGTATAGTCACAATTCACTCACCAAGATTGGTGTGAACATCGAAATTGATGATAAGCGACCAAAAGGCCGGCCGAGACAACAGTGGCTTGATACGCTGGATGGGGATTTGAAAGCCTCGTGATTGCATCCAGATTAGGCATTTTATAGAACCAAATGGCCAAACCGATCATGACGAGCCGACCGCGCTTGTGAACGGGGCAAAGGCTGCAGAAAAAGAAGAGTCTGATTTTCTGATCAATTCTCATTAAATATGCTAAAATCCAGAGGATGTGTTTGCAACTTTTCCTTCGTAGGTACGAAACAACTGAAGTGATCCGGCAAGAACGAGGTAGAGGTTTAAAACGAAAAAATAAGTCCTTTTGTAAATAACAAATGATTGAGGTTACTCTTTTTTTGGTATGGATCACCAGAACTTCATTGGAATGGTAGTGGTCTATATTCTGTTAAGGGAAAGTCGTACCGCGTCCTTAAAGATAATTTTCAGTTAACAGACTTTCAGGGTACCTCCACTCGAAAAATGCATTACTGGCTGAACATTGTAAATCAAACTGAATTAAATACACATCTCTGCTCCAGATAATGGTCTGATGTAACAACATTATTCGGTCGGAGGTCTTGCGGCATAAAACAACTTGATAAAAATTGTCTCAACAAAAAACCATTACTAAATGTCGGTCCGCAATTTAGATGTCTTCATCGATCGTGTCTCTAATTAATGAATACTAATAAATCTTATTTGATTTGGGTACCATCATCTCAGCAGCTGTCTTACTATTTATAGATAATTAAGAAAAAAATGGACCAATGTGAAAAGGTGTACATTTTCGTGTTTCGCCAAGAAGGGGTAAATATCGATGGTACATTCTCATATCTAATGTTGGCAACAGATTTCTTATGCAAAGTGAGGATTTTTTCTTCAGACCAGGTTTCAGAGTCCATTACACCTTGTAACCTGGTGTATTATGTAAATAGTGCTGAGCATTTTTTATTATTAATTCGTTCCGAGAAGAAACTCGACAGACTATGATAAATTGGGGATGAGTGTTTTTACAATGTTACAAATTGTAGGTACAACCATCTACAACACCTGGAGCACGAAGATCTTGTTGTTACGAGAACAGCCTGAAGTAATGAAGCTGAGATGGTCAGGTCTGAGACCTTTTGAATTATCTACTTAAATTGAATAGATTTGTATCTATCCATTCCAAACAAATAGAAAACAAAGTACAAAAAGTTACTAATGTACGAAGTCATTAGAAGGTCAGGAAAGTTGACTATTGTTGAGGATGCCGATGTAGTTTTGGTTTTTTTCTTGATGGACAATGTATCTAGATTGAATTTTGGGTTATTAAAAGAGCCAGGGGAGGTTACGGGGTTTATTAAGATTATAGAGTACATATGCATTTAGTGAAAAATTGCCTCGATTTTAGCTCTTATATAAGAGCAGAAATACTCCTCAAACTTCATCGGAAATTAGCCAAACTATTATAAATTTATATTGACCATAGAATAAACTGCCATCAATAATATTATGATTGTATATTTTATTATTATGCAAGTGCATATCTTGTTGACTAGAAAATTTGGAGAGCCCCATCAAAGAAATGCTTTCCAATCGCAGGTAAAACCCCAAAATTATTCCAAATATCTTCATAATTCAAATTTAATGGTTAAATTTTCTTTTTCCATTTACCACGAATATGTAAATTGCCGTCGCTTTTCATGCAGTACACAGCATTAATTGCATTTGAACCTCAATTTCATATTATGCAAAAGGCTGGGTGTATCCAATGGATTGATTTGATTTCAAATTGGAAGCACTCTCCTCAATGAAGGTGAAAGTGATAATGAAATAAGTAACACTATAGCAAGTAATAGCATGATAATCTTGTCAATACCTGGATCATACCTCAACAACGCATAGACAAGGTGCTCATGGAACTGCTTTAAGGAATGTTGTCGCCATTATTGAGCAATCAATGTTATTAGTGGCTCAAGATGATAACCTGCGAGTAAATAGTAACATTGCACTTTCGTTTTCATTCGAGTATGTCGTTATCGTCAGCTTAATTTTGATGAAAAGGTTCAAACTAAGACTTTGGGGCGAAAAGAAAATGTTGAGTGTGTACTTTGGACATTACAGCGTTTTTTTTCTCCATTTATCCACACGTGGCATTGCATAGATAAATGCATATTGAATGGGTGCATACATGAAGTAAGTGAATGACGACCGTCTGGAATCATCTATACTTTCTGGGCAAATGTAATTTGAATAGATTTATTTGCTTCTATTCAAAGCTGATTGGTTGTGGATGTCTCGTAATTGGATACGCATATACAATATTATATGTAGTTGATGGGGCTAGCTAAGCATCTGACTTCCTCTTATGCAGGTGATAATGTGGATGCCATATTATTATTATGGTGTATGATTTCAATGGAAATTCGTCAATTTGAGGATGGGGTAGATAGAGACAGAGTGGCTTTAAGATAATTTGACGATATGTGTCCATATTTATACGGTAAACTTATATGAACAAATTTAAACACTGAAATTCAGAAAAGGTAGTGAGTTTTGTCCATGCAACAATGGAGAACCTTACATCAACAATGGACAAAAAAATGGGTTTTTGGAAAATAGTGACTTCAGTTTTTTCTTCAAGGTTTAAGAGAGTCCTATGTCCGTGCACTTTTGATGAGGTACCGCGCCTATTGCAGAGAAATGGATTTTGGTCCATGGAGCCTTCTTTTAGAGGTGATCATTCAACTGACAACTGACAGTTTCATACAAGGCAGGGAACAACGTCTCTCCTCTGCCTTGGATACAGCATGATTGAAAGTATATTGATATGCTATGAATCGTCCGAAAAATTTTTGGCCCCTACATGAGGATGGACGATTCCGTAGCCTACATAATCACGGAATCTATGAGCGAGACTGTGGATATCGAAAGGGGATATCGAATTGGTGGACCTTGGTTTGAAACCGGGATGTCTGGAGTTTCTTATTAAGGTAGGCCTAGACGAGATACCGGCTGTTGCGCCGTTGATGATTATGATGATTTGCTCCCTTATAGATTGTGTAAAACATTCACAAAAATGACAGTGATGAGTGAATTATATTCAAGTGAAAGCTCCCTTATTTTGATCTAAGCTGGGCCAATGCAATGTTTTTCTTTAAGGATTGAGTGGGCCCTTAATTCACATCCACTTGACTACGTCTTCTACCCTATCTTCAATCCTCCTTCATTCACCCATGATGAGAACTTCATATTTTGATAAGAAGAGTTGGTATAACACAGTACCGTAGAAAACTTGTAGATATATTAGGAGGAAGAATATAACAAACGAAAAATAGTAGGAGAAGTTTGGTAGCATTTAAAGCCATTGGAAGTAACTAAAAATTAAGCTGTTCAGAGAGATTCATAAGTGAATTGTGGCATTAGGTACTAATCTGAGTTGGATTCTTATACTCACAGATTCAAGGAATTGAGGCGCAATCCTTACGAAATTGTGTAATCAATTGTAATGACCCTATTGTGGGTAGAACAGCTTACGTGTAATGGTAGAGCTTACAACAATAATGGAATATATACGCGAAATAATTTTACTACTTCTTTTTCGTCCAATGCGTCAAACTTCATAAACCTCATCAAGAAACCAGATGGACCAGATTTTGGAGCCGTCGCGTTTTGCAGTCACGTTTTTTGCGAGACCGGATAAAAACGGGCCAGAGACGCTCGAAATGCTTGAAAAAGCGAATAGCGACAGAGCAATGAACAAAGAGCCAAACATTTATGTGGCAAAGGGGTTTCTGGAAGGTTGTCGATATCACAAATGGAAGACCTGGTGCAAGAAGTGCGTCAAGTTTTGGATAAAGACCGAAGATTAGGTATTTGGATGAATGGATACCCACAACAATCCTTTGTCGTATTTTAACAAATGATCTCCGAATAAGGAATGTCTGCGCAAAAATGGCACTGAAATCCCTGACGAATAAGATGTCTATTGCAGTGCCAGGAATGGATGGAGGACGATTTTAGAGTATTTATTTATTTAATGAGGACAATACACAAAAAACAAATTATTACATATTGTCCTTAGAGGGAGGAGCAAGTAAATGGCTGACTTTACGCTTAAAACTAGAGAAGGAGACAGAGTCAGAGGATTCAAGCTGTAGGCCGTTGTAGGACCGGCATAGCCTCGGAACCGGAGAGTGGGAGTAAATCTCGAACTCCGCGAAGGGTACTTCAAAAATGTCCGCATAACATAACATAACATAACAATATCCGAGTTGGCAGAGTAGTCCATCAAGCAATTGCAGAGTTTGAAAAAAGTACACATATCAAGGAAGGTACGGCGTTGCTGCAGGGAGGGGAGATTGAGTAGGCGGAGTCGTGACGGATAGTCAACCCATGGAATGTTCTTTTTGTAAAAGAGGGTCCGGGTGAACCTGCGTTGTATAACTGCAAGAACGCGGCAGTGATGAATGCGGAAGGGGGACCAGACTACACAGTAATATGCAAGGATGTTTCTGACAAGGGAATTGAAGAGTATTAAGGAGGGCTGAATTGAGGCGAAGGAATGTACGATAAAACTAGACATTTTGGAAGCTCTATTGAAGTCAACGAAGTGGGAATTGAAACTAAGTTTGTCGTCGAATATTACACCCAGATCTTGGAAGGAGGTGAGTAGTGAAGGGGGTTGTCCATTGAGAGAATAGAAAAAGGATGTTGGGGAGGGTTCAAGCGAATA
Organism: Hermetia illucens; assembly: GCF_905115235.1. Classification (NCBI taxonomy): domain Eukaryota; kingdom Metazoa; phylum Arthropoda; class Insecta; order Diptera; family Stratiomyidae; genus Hermetia; species Hermetia illucens. The sequence continues at coordinate 34,870,176 of NC_051853.1, forward strand.
GCTTATCTAGTGCCATTTGCTGACATTCAGTGTTAACTTGTTGACCGAACACCAATGGACAAATTTATCAAGGTTGTACTGTAATGGAGCACAGTCCAGCGGAAACAAAACATAGACAAATAATTTAAGGTCGTCTGCGTAAAGCAAACACGGGCAGGTGAGGATGGAGGTGAGGTCATTGATAAAAAACAGGAAGAGTAGCGGGCCAGGTAAAGAGTCTTGGGGAACGCCAGAAGAAGGATAGAAGGAACGAGATGTATGAAAGATAGGAGGAAAGCCAGGGGATGACTGAGGTAGGGAAGTCGCTTGATGAGAGTTTAGAGAGGAGAATGTTATGGTCAACGTTATCACAAGGCTTTGGAGAAATCGTGAACTAAAGCATTTAGCAGCGAAGTTGGTAAAGACCAGAAGGTTTAAAGCCGTAGGTCTCGTGAAACATAGAGAATTGGGGTGGTTTTCCACAGCTCTAGAGGATAGGGATGATAAAGGCCTCTTTCCATATATGGGGAAAGTAGCATTGTTCTAGACTTTTGTTGTAGATTATACTCAGGGGGAGGGAAATGTGTTTTTTACAGTTAACAAGGAAGAGGTTAGGAAGCTCATCGGGGCCAGGTTCGACATTGGGGTCAAGATTACCAATGATAAACTCAACAAAGGGAGGCGTAAGCAGAGGGATGGTCAGATATTCGGAGTAGTCAGCAGTTAGAAGAGGCTTAGAGGGTGGAGGGGTCGAGGCAGAAAACACTGAAGAGAAGCAGGTGCAGAGAAGTTCGCAGGATTGTGTGTGGATTATGCTCATTGTGTTCTTTGATAGAAAAGGTGATCACAGTAAACTTGTGTCAAAAAAAATAAACAGTCAATAAAGAATTTTTTGGCTCAAGCGCTTCTGAAGAGAAATTTGCAACAATTGGATTTTGCACCATGGCAACACGCCAAACCACACTGCGCTCGCTATCTTCGAGTTACTGGCCAAAATGGGTATAACAAAGTAGCCCCAGCCACCATACAGCCCCAGTCGAGTTGTAGGGGACTTCGTTTTGTTCCCAAGGATGGTGTGGATTTCCCCATGGGACATTGGGTGCGACAAAAGTAACTGCAACTCCCACACTGGAGGAGATTCCAGTTGTCGACTTCCAGGGTACCTTCAATGATTGAGTGAAGTGTAGGCAATGGTGTACTGAATCAGAGGGGCAATACTTTCAAAAGTTCTGAACAATTTGTAAACTTATATTGAATAAATGATTTTTTTAAAAACATTCTGCAAACATTACATGCGATGGACAAGGTGGTTGAGTACTAGCCCGTGTGTATTTTCCTACAGCTGTGCAACGCTAACCTTCTGACTGTGTGAATAGGCAAGTTCCAATGGTAAGTAAGGAGGAGGTTCGATAAGCTGCGAAGAAAATGGCCGAAAATACAGCTAATGGTTTGGATAGCATCACCAACAAAGCTTTTGGGGCAGCATTCAAAATTACGTCAAATATGTTTGCCGAGGCATTTACTGAATGTTTTAAAGAAGGAGTAAAGAAGGAACCCCGTCTATCTAAATAATACTGGCGAATTATTCGATCGGATAATTTATTGTATGGCACATTACTTCTCATTGTCGAGAATGAAGGTGATCTCTCTGAGAATAGGTTTGGATTTTAAACGACACGGATACGGATACTGCCGGTGCTGTTAACTTGGTGGCCAGCATAGCTAAAGTTCGAGGATAACTGCTGTGTAATGGGGCAAAATACTTGAGTTCCTGAACAAGTTAGGCGGGTCGAAGTACCTGGTGTGTATGGTTGCCGACTTCCTAATCGATAGGCTTTGGTGTTACGATTTACATGAAAGACCGAAAACATATCGAACGACATATGAAGTTCGACAAGAGTCTGTCTTACGTACTAGTAGTACTGGAGTACTGGCGCTAGATCTCCCTGTTGGTATGGCCTCTATTGGTTTCGCGGATGACGTCGAGCTTTATGCGAATAAAGCAGGTTACGAGATTAAGTCCTGGAGAACTCCCTCCCAGAAAATAAGACGGAGACAGCACGAAGATCAAAGTTGGGGCACAAACAATACAGTCAAATCCTGTGCTTAAGGGTTTAGGCAATCAGAGGTTAAATTTTAATTTCTATGTTGGGTGTGCGGGTACCAAGGTTGATCGCGAGAATGCTACTAAATATAGGTGTCTCGAGGCTGAGACGTGGACTCTTTGTTTCAGGGGTGATCAGAATACGCTTTATTTCAGTGCCCGATGTTCGCACTACAGAGGGTCGTATTGGAAGCCACAACTGTGGACCACTTAATACCCGAAAACATCATGGAGAATATGTTGAAATCAAAGGGGATGTGCACTGCAGTCCAAAAGGTGATAGCAGCCATCAATAAAACGTTTCGGCAGGAAGAAATCAGTCGTATGAAGGAACGAGCGACATAATGGAGTTTTGGAGAAGAGTTTTGCCTAGGATGATTGTTAGATAAAGATGAAAGTTGTGGTTTGAACTTGTAATTATTCTCTTTTTTCTGGCAAGATATACATCACTTCTGCGATGTGAAAATAACGGCGGATGATTTCTGGATAGAAATAAAAGTGATTTATGTTTTTCCGTTTCAAGCCAATTGCAATAATATCATCATTTGAAGTGCCTGAATTATCTCCCACTTAAAGATTCATAGTGACCAGGGATATTTGGGGATTTACTTCCGAGTGATAATTTTTAGAAATACTCTATTCTGAGGGGTTGAAAGCAAGTTTTTATTGTGGTTAACAACCGACAGTAGCCTTCAAACGAATCAAGGAATCGAAAGATTCGAACTGGGAATTTTTCATGATATTATCAAAAATACTGCCAGAAAGCTACAGAAGCTAGTGAGTGTCTAGACGATTCAAGAGAGAAAATATAAGGGAGATGAGTGGCTGTGACATGAAAGGGTGGGGAGAAATGGAAGTAGCTGGCGAAAATCTTATTTTAATGTTTTAGTTGAATTATTTTTATAATGGATCTCTCTCTAACGATAAACGTACAATTATGTTTAGGTTAACAGGCCAATTCACAGTGAAAATAATCCTCAAAGGTATTAGATAAAATTAGCGCAGCAGAGTTCGTCGAAATCTGTGGATGCCTCGACCCCTGAAAGCGAGTAAATTATCTCCAGAAACTTCAGTAAATCTCAAGAATATCGACTTTAAGAACAATAAGTTTCGAAGATAGCTTGATTGTGAAAAGGTGGAGAAGGTTTGGTGGTATTACAAGCTATGCAAGATGGGATTAGTTTTAGAAGAGTAGCTTAGAGTCTCAGAGTATATCTCATTTGTTTGATAAGGCAATTTTTGATTCACCAAAAAAGTAACAAAATAATATCCACCATTAATGGATAGATGGTAACTTTGTAATTTATAATAAATGATCCAAGAATTTATGTTAGAATATGGTCACTAATTGACCATTCACTGAATTACTTATTGGCATGGCACAAACTAAATTACCCGTATTGGGTATGGTAAGATATCATTTCTTCAGAGTTTATCTAGTTGAGAATTATATTTAGGAATGTGGCCCAACTACAAAGATCAGAAATAATAAAAAACTTGTTTTTTCTTTTTCGCTGGTGTAGATATTTATTCTTGCAAATATCGATATTTTGGGAACCACTAGTTCCCTTCATCAGTGCTAACAAGGACTTGTTAGCACTGATGAAGGGAACGGAAGGGACACCAGTGAAAAAGAAAAAACAAGCTTTTTATTATTTCAAATAATTAATCGCTAGATACACCGCATAATTAGATAGATAGATACAAAGGTCTGTTTAAAAATTATTTTTCATTTGTTTGACCCTCTTGGTAAGCTACTGCCTATAATATATGAAAATTAATTAGAGTCAATGTTGATGTTCATTAAAAACAATTTTTGTTCGATTTTGTAAAGTAGACGGTGTCTTTGCCGCCCAGAATTAATAGCGTTGATAATAGATAACAAAACCCCCCCTGTGGCTACCTCCAATTTTTTCACAAATCCATGTTCAAATTCATTTATCTAAGCGCATCAAATCGTGTTGGAAACGGTTCATTTCTCTCATTTTCGCGAAAGTAGCTGCGCGTTAAATTAATGAAGCAATGTTCCAAATGATTTCATCAGTCACGGATGCACCAACCTATTCTCAGGTCATTCTTTCCGTTTTTATTGTGTTGTTACATATTAGCGGGCAATTAATGAATAACACTATTAATTTTAGCGATTTCTGACTACTTTTAACAATAAAACTGTGTTGAGTAATTCCTTTCCTATTAAAAGAAGAAAAGGCTAAAACAGATGCAAGTTTCTACAAATACAGATAAGATATAACTTCCCTGCTTATCCAGAGAGGGTTCTAATCAACTAATCAATGCAAGGAAGCTTCAAAGTCTGAAAAAACATTTTCAGTATGTTCCGAGCAACGTTTTTAAAATGATGGATTTAATTTCAGTCTAGGAACCGTTCCTTAATTATGTATTATACTTAAGATTTTACACTACTCCATGGACGATTAAAGGACACATGGATGAGAAGTAAGAAATTTGGCGCTAGTAGTTTTGCAATGGAGTAGGGAATACTTTGTTGATGGTCTTCAAAATGTTTGGTGGCGTTACCCAGCCACGAGGGCTCTGATGACTTGTAGATCCATAGTAGGAAAAAAATCGGTGGCAACCCGGAGATACTACTTCGGATATATACTGCAATAGTAAGGCAAATGATTACGTATGGAGCGGTAATCTGGACAGAAAGAACCGAACTCAGCACACAAGCCAGGGAATTACATAAGCTCCAAAGACCGGCCTGCTTGTGTATCAGTGGGGCAATGAGGACATGCCCAACGCCAACCCTGGATGTCCTTCTGGGATTAACCCCTCTCCATCTGCACATACAGATGCAGGCAAGGAGAGCAATATTCAGGATGGCCGTCAGTGAGGCGGGGAGCTGGCTAAACTGAGGGAAGATTGATATTCTTTCTTGGCCGTGTCCTAAATTACTGATACCAAGGGATAACAAGACAACGAGGTTTCACTGCGATAAGAAGTTTAAAACACGTTTGAGTAACAAGGCAAATTGGGAGAGCGTGGCTTAAACCAGCAACTGATTACTTGGTACACTGACGGATCCCTCACAACAGAAGGAGCGGGTACCGGTGTCATTGGTCCAAGCAAAATGTTCTTTGAGCCAATGGGCAGGTACTACTAGCATATTCCAGGCGGAAATATACGCCATAGACTGTGCTTCCTTTAATCTACAAAGGAACTACAGGGGGCAGAACATTGCTATTCTCACCGATAGCCAAGCAATGATCAAAGCACTTAGGTCCAACCCGGTGAATTCTAAACTGGTGTGGAAGTGTCTTGAGAGACTGAATACACTGGGCTCGTCCGACAATGTCTGGATACTTTGGGCTCCAGGCCATGCTGGGTTGGAAGGCAACGAGGCAGTGGACGAACTAGCCAAGAAGGGAGCGGGGATGCCTTTACACGGGCCAGAACCCTTCTGTGGAATCGGAAACGGTTTCATGGCTATGACTCTAAGAAATGAAGAGGAACGGTTGAGGGAACTATACTGGGCGGGGCTACCAGGGATGGAGCAGTCCAGGGTGCTTATTGGGGGATACGAACCCATTCGCACAAAGGATTGCTTAAACCTCACCAAAAAGAACCCCGGAATCATAGTGGGAATTCTCATTGGTCATTGTCGGCTGAACTATCACTTAGGGAACCTAGGGATATCTACGGACAATGCCTGCAGGTTTTCTGAGCAGTATGACGAAACTTCTATACACGTCCTGGGGCAGTGCTTGGCACTTGTGCAAAGTAGGTCGAGGCATCTGGGAGAACACTTAATACCAGATGCAAAGCTGAAAGATCTGGAAATAGGGAACATACTAAAGTTCCTGACGGTTATACGCCTGCTTGAGATACTATGATCAATAGGTACACTATAACTAGTAAAAGGGGCACAACAGTTCTTTAAGGACACGGTGCGACTTTCCCTGAACAGGATAATAATAATAATACCCAGCCATTTGTGTTGAGGGACAAAAGTGTCTCTCTGACTGTGTCCGATATAAGGAGTTAAATCGTAGACATTCTAACTAGCTTTTAGTATCTGAGAAAGGTTCCCTTTTTTTCGGAGGGTTTTACATATATGAGTACTACATTGGAGAAGAGAATTATATCTAAAATTGAACCATCGATATGAAAGCGATCATGTGATTTGCGAATGAAAAGTGAATGTTAATATCAACTTTAAGTGGACAGAAAGTCTGTCCTATTCATGATTTCAATCCCTCTTCGATACTTCTACAACTTTGAATCCTAATTAATTTATCAAAACAGCCAACAAATCAACGCATTCATTGCGTGACTGCACAATATACTGTAGTATTCGCATTGAACAGAAATGCATAAAGTAGATGAATGGCAAATACGCATTGTACTCATTCTGATGTCGATGCAATTCAAAGTTTGCGTTCAATTGACTTTGCCTGCACAAAATTTAATTTGCTTAGTTGCATTAACTTTGAATTGAATCTTTACTGTGCGTTCTACTATTATTCAGATCCGCAATGTCAGCGATAGAATTACTTTGGTCTTTGGTTAATTAAACCATTCAAGCGGTTGTAATGCTTTTGTGAATGCAGACTTCAATTGAAATTTTGTGCAATCATCATCAACATCCATTGACACTGCAACGTCTGATTGCACTTTGAATTTGAGCTGTTGATTCAAGGATATATCCAGAAGATGGTGGCAAATTGACTTTGCTTACGGTGAAAATGCTTGATAAGATTTTATGTAGTCTTTTGGAAGGTCGAATTTTATATGGTATTCTGTGAAATTTGATCGAAATTTCATCGAATGGCTGGAAATTGTCAACAAAAATTTAAGTCGCGTAGACGGGAAATTGGTGTCGGATTATTATTGGAGTGTGGGCGTGATTATGGGCACATCTGCGTTCCGTTTTGTATATCACGGGGTCACAGGGAAATGGACTATGCTACTACCTTCTATTCCTGGGCGACCTTTTATTTGCAACCTTTGGTACCATCAATGATAACAAGGGCTTAAAAGCAATTATTGGAATTCCAACACAAAAGACAAAGGTGGAATTTTGTGGACCCAAAGGCTACATAGTGTATTGATGGACGGGTGAGGGTGGATTTTGGGATAGATTGTGGCTTTTGAAAAATTACTTTCGCGGATAATCCGCAGAAAAAAAGTATAAAATTTTTGCCTTATGGAATAACGAGGTCGATAGTAAAGCACTGAGCACCTTTCAACTCAATGGTAGGTTGATGGTCTGATGAGGGAAAAGAAAGCTGAGTAGTCATAACGGTTCACTGACAGACAAACAAAAAGATAAAGAAATAGACAGATAGTTTAACTGATGGATAGGTGGATACCCATACATATAGACAGCGAACCAGAACAAGTACAGGTTTCTAAACACTTGTTGGGAAATGTTCGAATCGATGGTCAAGTCGTTGGTCACTTGTTTTTTGGATATGGGATTTTACTTTGCTTAAAATTTGATTGTTTTTAAAAAGTAGGAAAGAAAGGTTCCCAGTAAATATAACGCAGACGAAAAAGGAAAGTAAGCTTTTGATTGCTCTCTCGAAATGGGCCTAGGAAGTATAAGATAGTAACATGTCATTCGGACCCGGACACGGTTCAAAGAAGGTTCAATATCGCTATAGTGATTTGTTGGAGGATACTTGAAGATAACCCAGCGGGTGTAATGAGCGGGTATACCAGAATTGAAAGAGTTAGTTCTTCTCCTAAAACAATCAAGGTAATTAGTGGCAGTCAAACAGGCACGCAATGTAATGCGGATTAGGTCCGAGGTAGCTACTTGGCGCGTGGTTAAAAATACAATGTAGAGTGGATTCTGCGCATGTTCTTGATGTATTGGTGTATCGTTGACAGGGGACACTAGAAGTTTAAAAATAGGAAAGGGAAACTAAAATGCGTGGAATCAAAATAAAAATACAATTTACAAAAGGGCCTATGCAACATCCGGGGTCACCAAGCCTGATAAACGGTTCATCAAACGAGGCGCTCTACTTTGGAATGATGATGTCCAAACAAAAGTCTTTGGGAATGTCTCTATCGTAAGTTTCTTCTACTTTCCACGTGCCGAACTATCTCTTACGGATATTGAGGGACTATCTGAGGAATCGCTACATGCTCTATGAAACACTAGAGGGTCAGAGGACGATGGAGGTCACGTCGGGGGTAACACATGTCAGAAGAGTTGCGTTGTTGAACACACTGTCGACAGGTGCAAAGCAGACTCGGCATATTGATGCGACAGGTAAGCGGATGGATGATTACTCATGGTTTCAACCTTGCACTGGAAAAAGCCGCAGTAGTCATCCTGACTAAAAAGAGAATTCCTACCCTGCGTCCCATATCGTTCGACGAGTCGATAATCGAGTCAAAACCAGCGGTAAAGTATCTCGGGCTGACTCTTGACTCAAAGATGAGCTTTTTGAGCAAATCAAAGCAGCAGCGAATACGGCTGCAGCTGGAGTTTCGGCGTTAAGTGGGCTAATGGCAAACACTGGAGGTCCTACGTCTAGCAGGCGACGTCTTCTGATGAGTTCAATGCAGTCTGTCCTGCTCTACGGGGCAGAGGTATGGGCTGACGCTCTTGGCAAGGAGGTATATCGTAAATGTCTCGCGCAAGTACTGAGATGGAGAGCTTTGCGGGTGACGTCTGCGTACCGCATTGCCTCTGAACCGCGGGAGTGATCCCCGTTGCCCTTCTTGCTAAGGAGCGTCAAGCCATATACAAGCGCGAGGGAGATGAGCCAAGGGAGGTTGTTGCTCGTGAAGAAAAGCAACGCACTCTAAACGCGTGACAGCTCTCTTGGCAAAATGAAACTAGAGGCAGATGGACTGCGCGGCTCATCGGTGCGTAGGTGCGTGGCGTGGAAGTCTTACCTGCGCAAGATTGGAAAGACGCGATCTCCGGATTGTGGGTTTTGCAATGGAGTTGTGGACAACGCCCATTACACTTTTTTTTCTTGTGGAAGGTGGGATGGGTACTATGTATGTCTATTAGAAAAGTTATCCTTGTACCTTTTCATCTGTCTATAGAGCAGCACAGGCAGGCCTTTCGGAAGCCTATATTTGTCAGTCTATTACACCGGCTAAATAGTGAGTGAGAAAGGAAACTGGATTCGCCTAAGTTGATTATCACACAGAATGATAAGCACGAGGAAGAAGGAAACGATGATAATCGGCACTGGCGACAAGGAAATCGAGAAAAGGAGTTTCAAGGTGGCATTGGCTAAGAAGAAGTGGTAACTTGGTCCTAACACAACTATAGGACAACTACATGAATACCAATGAAATGCAGGACTTGGCAGTATAGTCGCCTTCCAAAAGGTTTCGTATTGCTCGTATGGAGCGTTTTTTGAAAAGTAGTTGCGGAGGATTTGCGGTTTATGCGTGGAACTGGAGATGTGTGGAGATGGGCGAAAAGGAGACCTATAATCATTAGCTTTGTGATTTTTCAAGCTGCTGCTTGGGAACGATGCGAGGAAATATGTAGTTAGTAAACCATATTTAGTTCATGTATACAGTGCGGGTCTTACGTTTTTCAGAAATTTTTGGGATCAAGCAGGAGATCTAGAAAGAAATATTTCATCACAATTTAGTGTGGAGCACTTTAGGTTGGGAGAATTCAAGTCTTTTGTGGTATCTAATTGACGGAGAACTCTCAAATGGCGATAGATATATTCAAGTGGTGATTACGGGGAGTGGTATTCGATGGACAAATCTAGCATTTGTCTGAATGACTCTGTGTGTTAATAGTACTAAGCTGTAGCAAACGAAGATCGTGGTTCAAATTTCTCCGGTAGCAGAGGGATTCCTAAGGTAAGGTAGCTGTCAGATATCAACCGAATCAGTTGTGAGTGAGTACCTGCGTTAAATCAAGGTGATAATGCTGATCCCAATGACAGTCCAAATTCAAATTCCGCCATCAATTAAAAAAAATTGAAATTTCAATACAACGTAGAATTGAATGAGATGAAAGTAGAAAGAAAAAGAGAAAGATAAAAGCGAGGATAGAAGGATTCCAAAGCGTGTTTTGAAGGGGCGAATAATGACAGACTGGGGAAGCCACACAACCGGTGGGAAACTTCGATTGATCCAATTTTTGGAATGCGGTATCAGGGATTCGACTCGATGCATCTCGGAGTAAAAGGCTATATTTGGGTTGTCACGGCAATGATGATGACGATGAAGTGGAAAAAGTCAAAACATCCAGATGTGAGTTCGAACGAATAGAGTTGAAACGCAACCCGGGAATAAAAGATGTAAAAGTATTGGTCACCGAGTTTTATCAAGTGCAGAAAGTAACTAGGATTTTAAGAAAAGAAGGTGGATGAATGTCCATAACTGGTAACTTTATTGAAATGAACTTAGTTTGTATGATGAGTTAGCTACAAACAAAAATCTTCTCAAAGTTGGGTATGCAAATACAGCTTTAAAATAGACTAAAGAAGGCCAGGGCTAATGGTAATTTAGAAAATATCAGCTTGTAATTGTAGTGGAGGACACAAATTAAATTTCTAGGGGACACGGAATGTCATTGCGTATTTGAGAGATAGGTACGAGGTAGCTAACTAGCCCGTGGCTCTTGTGGCTTACATATTGTCACTCGGTTCAATTGTAATGATACATGTTGTCACTTGCTCGTACTCGCAATCACGTGGCCGCATACCAATGCAATGCTTCACACACATGGCACTAACACCAGACTGCATGTGCGGAATTTTTCTCGCGCAAATTACCCAGCAGCGTGAAACATATGCAATGATTTTCCTCCAAGATACAAATGCTAGCAATGTGCCGGGATACGAGAATACCGTGTGTTGCTTTTTTGTGAAGGAAGTAGAAGAGGAACTTCCACATGAGATTTTATAGGAATAACAACAATTTCATCAACGTCTATGCGACGAAATTTAGCTAATTTATAGATCATTTGTTGCCCATGCCATATACTGAAGGAAATTGGTTTATTGTTGTAATCAGTTCAGGAACGCATGTATATTTCAAATTTTCAGAACTTAAAACTGCATTGATGACGCCAGTAACCCTTTGTTACATTTGTGCTGGACAAGTGAACATTTGCAAGAGCTATCTTAACCGTTCGGGTAAATCTCATCAATGTTTCTATCCTTGAACGCCCTTTTTAGCAGGGTATGTCAGGTAATGTCATTATTTGCATTGTTTTAAGTTTTAAATGTGTTAATGTTCGAGTTCTATAAAGTGGAGGATTGGGGCGCGGCAGGATTCGCGGCATTGGAAATTTATTGCGAATGTTGCGAATACCAGCGGACAGATGACGTCACCGGCGCTCTCCACTCAGTTTAGACCTCGCCACAGGAGTGAAGAGCAGAGTGCCAAGAAGGGGACGGCAAATGCCATTTTTTGAAAAAAGAGAATAATTACTAAACTTCTGTCTACGACTGCGACTCCTGATTGATTGTTGATTTTAAAGGTGTGTTCGTTGAACTTAATTAAATAATTAAATGATCAAATGATTAAGTGATGAATGTGGTGTTGTCTGCAACTAATAAAATGTGATTTTGCCTGCGATTGGTAGATGTAATTGATAAAGAGTTATATAACCCCCCAAAGGATTGTGAAGCAGTAGAAGCTATTCAAACTTTATTATTATTATATATATATTGTAAACCTGATGTTCTGGGGGTCAATAGCATTTGACGAAGGTCGACTTTATTGCTTGAATTTGGGGCTTTATCTAGACAGGTAGAGATGCAATTACCTGCAGAAAGATAGATTGGTAATCAGAAAGATGACCAGACAGACAGATAGATACGATATATTGCCATATATGTACATATGTGGGTTTTGTGGGTATACCCTTTTTCATAAAACTTGTTTTACTTCCAAGTGCCCTGAAAATTGTACACCCCAATTCTGAATATCTATGTACAACTTCAATCCATCTAGATTTATGCCTGAGAAATTTAACATGCCCATAAATCCATGTGAGCCATGGAAATACTTTTTTCATACATGTTGAAAACTTCAATTTCCATATTGCTTCAAGTTGTATTCATTGATTCATTGCTTAACCTTCCTACAAGATCCCACAAGATCCTACAAGATCTTTGAGGCATTTGAAACTGCTCGATATTTCCAATGACTAAAGTGTGAAATTTTCAAGATGAAGATCAATAGATTTAACTAAATTTCTTCACTCCAGTTTCGTCACTTTTATTTGTTCTTTCTGAAGTGTAAAGTGTAAACCACTCATTCGATCCACTCTTGCATGGTATTATCGTAAACGTGAAGAGACCATATCTTTTTTTAATTACACGCAATTTGAATAAATGAATACCTATGCATTAATTAAAGGTAGTTTCGAAGTTCGAAATAGGTACACAAAATATTGGCAGACAAAAGTTCGGTTTTCACAATAATTACTTTCATCACGATCCATTAAGTGGATAAAAGTGTGTTACTATTGTTGCTAAGAGTTGCAGATATGTTGTTGATTTTTTCACTCGTCCCACGCTCTGAATTTATAACACCCTCGCAAAGTCACAAAATACTTATTTATACACCAATGTACGCATGAAAGACTGGAGAGATTCGTAATAATATGATATTTCCTAATGTAAAAGTGAGTCATGGAGACTTTTAAGTCAGGGTCCAGTTTTCTATATTGTCAGATACAATTTATTATAGTATACGATATAATATTTTTATCTTGAAGTTTATAAATTTGCGGCATGAATGGCTAATGGCGGAAAAATGAAAGATATATTATATTTAGATAGAATATTCAAGGCTTGTTTGACAACCGACATAAAGATGTTTTGTTGAATTTTTTAGAACGAGAAAATCTTTTGTTATATCTGCGGCGCCAGAAAGGCATGAGGTTGCTATATAAGTGATGTAATTTGGGTATTGGAAATATACAACAGCAATTAGTTGCATGAATCCGGTTTGTCAGAATTTATGTGAGTTTGAGCTCGAAAAAGTGTGCAAACTTTTTGATGGTTATATGCATTCTAACTGGGAATTATTTTGAATTTTGGACTAGTTGGTTTTGTTATTTCACGACAACCATGTTCGCTTCAGTCGTTTATAAAGGGGTTTTCGTCTTCAACTTTGAATACGTTTAAATATCGAGTTTAATTTTAAGTAATTAATACTAATACTAATCCATCCATGCTCAGGACTCACTAAATCCTGAAACAAAAATTAGTTCCGTTTCCGTTGACTTGCATTGGTTCCTTAGTTCAAAAAAGGAACCGTGCACCAAATCTTCAACAATGACAGCAGTTTAGATGCTATCTCCCGTCCAAGTATTACAGTAGAATAGGGAAGTAGAAAAAATGCCAATTTATTGAAGAAGGTGAGGTGACTGAACTTCTTCCTAGAAAAAAACACATTTAAAATAATGTTACGGAAATTTTGAGGAAGAATTTATTTGTTGGCTACGGTGTATTATTGATATCAGATTAGTAGTCTAAAAAGTAGCAAATGCTATCCACCAGATAGGGTCGTTACTCAGCAAAACGGAAATACGGAGCAAGAATGATGGCGTGTCGTGCCGAAATTCTCAATACTTTGGTTAACAGTATGACGACTGTCAATATTCGAACGGTGTTAGCATTCGACCCTCGCCTAATATATAATAAGTTTGAGATCAGTTCCGAACAATTTTTTCGCCGACAAATGACAAAAATTATCTCGATGAAGGGTCTGACCTGCGCGGTTGCCTGGCTTTCAAGGCAACCGCGACTCATGACTTAAAAATAGTCGCAGGTTGGGTTGGAAGGAAATGGGTTTTCAGCTGTGCTAGAAACTAACTAAAAAACAGACCAGCCTCAGTGAAAGACAAGAAAGATTTTTGGGAAAAAAATGGAATCTACCGGGTGTCTTGTTCTGTTTGTGAGATATCCTATATAAGAAGTGCTTGTGGGTACGAGGTCAAAAGAATACCCGAGAGAGTGTTTCAGGAATTAGAGTTAACGACGAATGAAATTTGATTGAGGGTCATCGAGTTCAAAACCGAAAAACTGCTTCAATCAGGTACAATATTTTAACAGGCAAGTAAAGTCACGAACGGTCCATCAGTTCGTGTACTGAGGAGTCCTATCTGCGGAGGAGGTGAAAAACACGAACTTCAAAGGTGGATTAAAGCTACCCAAAAAGTAACATATTATATGCGGTCTAAGAAGATTTTACATAGGAGATTCAACTTCCAGCATATTCTTAGAAATTTTATGGACACGAAAAAGTCTTGCACTCCTTCGACTGCGCCGGGAGTTGCCTGAGGCAAATTCCGCGCATAAAGGCTGCTGATAATGCCGTGTATATGATGCAGTGCATTGGTGTGCGCCCACGTGGTTGCGAGCACATGGCTGCGAGTACGTGGCAGGATCTGTCATAACAATAGATACTGTAGAGCTGTTTATTATTTCCCATATCCCAGCGAGAACCAAAGGCGGAGCTGTGATAAGATGAAGAAAACACACAAAAACCATCTAGGCAACATCGACACACCTCGACCCTACCCGAAAGGTGCACAATGAGATTCCGTGCTCCTTTGTCGCTGAAGTTTCTCCTCCTGTGTATAGTTTCTTGGTGCGGTCCTAATCATAATAAAAGCAGGGAAAGTTCTTTGACAGGCAAATGTTTGGATCCTTGTGACTAAGATCACGACTTGCATCAATTATTTGACGACCAATCAGCACCAGCCTTTCTCAAATTCAGGAAATTGCAATGGGTTGCCGACATTTCCGACGATTGAATGCAAAAGAGACGAATACATAAAGACAAAACCTATTGTTATCAAACAGCAAAAAAATCAAGGATAAGTGGAAGACATTGTTGGTAGATAAAGACAATTTCAGGTTCTGCATCAGGGATTTAAGCTACAGTGCCGTTGAAGGAAAAGAGATGTTTTGAAATCATTGCATATTCACCGACCACGCTAGCCCAGAATGTTTACCTCTTCAAGAGTATAGGGAATGCTTTTTTTCGATGACCCTTAGGTGCTGGTTTAAGTTTTTTCCAGAAGGCTTTGGAGATTATCCTGGTTTTAGATCTTGAGTTAGTCTTCTAGAAAATTTTGTTCAAAGAAGGTTATTTAGGCAAAAGTCTCTTCATAGTTCGAGTCGGCCCCTTTTTTATTAGGTAATTGAACTTTTGAATATCCATCCAACTAGACCAACTGTTTAGATGTATTTTCCCTATCCCGAAGAAGTTGGCCAATATTTAAAATTTTTAGTGAAAGTTGGATGAACACTAGTGTTCCAACTTTTGAACGGATCAAACTTTATCCAATAATTTTTTGATTGGCACAGATAATTCATAAACTGTTAATTCATGACGAAGGTCTAATGGGTGACCCAGAGGCTGAGCCAAAGGTGCAATAGTTGAGTGAAGACTTCACCTTGACCTCAGATTTCAGTTGG
Source organism: Hermetia illucens (assembly GCF_905115235.1). Classification (NCBI taxonomy): domain Eukaryota; kingdom Metazoa; phylum Arthropoda; class Insecta; order Diptera; family Stratiomyidae; genus Hermetia; species Hermetia illucens. Next base: position 34,885,662 of record NC_051853.1, read on the forward strand.
GGCCGGTTCGTTGAAAATAATGAAAAAACCTTTGGTAAGTCGGAACTTTTAAGTATAGGTCTATTGAGTCTCTCAGCATGATATAGCTTAAGCTTAGTACGATTATTCTAAGAGAAATAATACAGGTAAAGAAGGAGGGTAGCTGCTAAAGACTTTCAAGTGAAGAAATATTTCGGGGCTTACCACCGAAAGTGACACAACAAGACATGGATGTGAACATATGATTTAAAACAAGCCACGAATCAGTCTTATTAGCGCTTGGAAACTAGCCAAGATTTGGGAAACCACTCTAAAGTAAGCTTAACAGTAAGACTTTGTCACAATCACAATTTCAGATTTATGTGGTGAGGCGAATTTTGGATATCCAGGCGGTAAGTTATGAATATTCTCTATCCAAAGCGTTTGATGAGATACAAAAAGAACCAAAGGAGGGTGGATTATTTCAGATTATTTGACCAAAAATTGAGATGATTTGACTAAATATCAAGTAAAAATCTTTAACCAATCACAAGCTATCTTCCACCTGATTTTATTCCGTTTTTAAAAACTGAAAATACTCCCCTGGGGAAGGGCTTTTGGCTTTTGAAGGAAACTGCGGAGAATGTGACGAAGGAGCTAAAAACTATGATTTAAATGACTTACGAAAAGCGTTGGAAAATGGGTTAAGCGTTGTGCATCTCGTATGATTCGGATGGTTTTCATATCCAGAAAAATAGAATAAATTTACCTTAAAACGAATATAATATCAAAAATTCCCTGGGGTAGTAAGCTAAACCTCTTTTCCCAATGTTGGGGAGATGAAAGATTGTTTTTCAAATTAAAAGGCAGATATAACTGTCTTACCCGAAATCGATATACATGAAATAAAAATATGATTGCGTCTTTCCCTGGATTATTTTTTTTTTGATTCAAAATTGCGGGAAGTTTTCTGACCCCAAGGCGAGGAGATCTGTCTCATACATAAGAAAGGAGATATCACACAGTGCAGCAATTATAGAGGTATCACGTTGCTGAGTACCATCTATTAGATATACTCCGCTATCTTGCTAGGCCCCATACGCGCAGAACATCATTGGCCCATACCAAAGAGACTTCACTCCGGGCAAATCAACAACAGATTAGATTTTCTCTCTGCGGCAAGCGATGGAAAAACTGTTGGAATATGGACATCAGTTGCACCATCTCTTCATCGCCCGGCGGCCTTAAGCCTATGATAGCTTTGCTTGTACACGGCCATGAGAGAATTCGGTATCCCGACGAAATTGATAAGACTGACTAGGCTGACCCTGACCCATGTGCGCGGCTAGATAAAAGCAGCAGGATCACTCTCAAGACCATTCGACATCAACAACGGTCTATGACAAGGGGATGCTCTATCATGCGTCCTCTTTAACCTGCCCCTCGAGAAAGTGATCCGTGATGCTGATGTAAATGCAAGAGGTGCGATCCTCTTTAAGTCCACCCAACTACTGGCCTATGCTGACGGTATTGACATCTTGGGAAGAACGACCCGAGACGTACAAACGGCTTTCATCTAGATCGAGCAGGCCGTAATTGGCGCGATATCTTGGGCTGGACATCAATGAAGGCAAGACAAAATATATGGTGGCAACGTCAGCACCAAAAACAAACCAATCAACAATATCAAATCGCACTGGTCAAACGGGAAGAATAAATATAGGAGATTACAACTTTGACCGATAACCGCTACGATAACAGCTACGATGGTGAAATCCGCGCACCATTGTTGTCAACCAACAGAGCCTATTTCAGCTTACAAAAACTATTCCGCTCGAAACGTCTCACCATAGGGTCAAAGCTCTTATTCTACAAGACAATGATCTTGCCAGTCCTCATGTATTACTCGGAGACTTGGGTTCTTAGCAAGAAAAATTGCGAACTCTTGGCCGCGTTCCAGATAAGAATCCTCCGAAGAATTTTTGGCCCCCTACATGAGGATGGACGATTCCGTAGCCTACATAACGACGAATTCTATGAGCGTTACCATGACAGTCCGTTTGTGGATAAAATCCGGCTGAATAGATTACGGTGGGCGGGTCATTTAATCCGTATGGATGAGATTGATCCAGCGTGAAAAGTCTATAAGAGCAATATCTATGGTAGAAAAAGAAGACGAGGTAGACCCTGCCTGAGGCGGAGTGATGGCGTAGGTCAGGACGCCAGACAGCTTTTAGGGATATCGAATTGGTGGATCTCGGCGCAAAACCGAGGATGTCTGGAGTTCCTTATTAAGGCAGGCCTAGACCGGATACCGGTTGTTGCGCCGTTGATGATGATGATGGCAATAAGTTTGTGCTATGAAGAATGCAGGCTCAAAACCATATTTTCCAGGCTGAGAGGAAAGCAAGAAAGACACTCTCATTTGTAGTATAGGGTTATATTGTAGGCTACAGATAAGGTTAGCTCCTCCCAATATTGTAGTAAATAAGGTTTGCAAATTTACAAAGGTTTCACTGATGAAGTGGTTAGTTGGTTCCCGAAATTCAGACTACAAATAAACAAAGTTGCAGCCAATAAAGGCAATTTGTTTATTTTATAATGGTTCAGTTTATAAGCACTGCAAATTCGAACAATGCGGAGAAGTTGGAAAGTAATTTATCATTTAAATACGACATGGCTATATAATACACCTTCGTTAAAGTAGGATAGGATAAGAGATTAAAGCATAGGATAATGGTAAAGAATTCTGATGATGAAATTGTTTAAGAATTGCCACTTGTCCATTTCTCTTCGCAGTGCGTCCATATGTCCTTATTACGATTACTATTCATGGTAAATGTCTAGCCAGACTTTGGCTGGGCAGCACTGCCTGCCATGTTCTGCTAAGTTGTTAGTGGACCATAATTTGGCCTCATTCATTATAAATGCACTGAGTTTTAAGAAAGTTGATTTGAAGTGCAGAAAGGTAAAAGTATTGTAGTATATTAGCAATAAAGTGATAGTTTGCAATTTAAATTGTAAATATTATTCCCCATTACTAGGGTATTTTAAATAACGAGAAGTATCTTATTAAAAAAGCAAGTTGAAGTCAATCAATTTTGACCATATTATGGTAAGGAAAAGTGGTATAAATAGTTTGAGATCGAACTTAACATTTAAAATATATAGAAATAATTTACTAAAACTAGAATATTTATATAAATTATAATAAAATATATTTTTATATATTTTTTTCAATAATAAAGATGAGATAATAGAAAATAAGTTCATAATTTAAATATTACGAGCGCATAGAAGCAGATTTACAGCGACTAAATAAAGATAGCTGAATAAGCAAGCGGACAAAAATGATTAGTAAATCAGTAAATTGTAGTAAACTATAAACAACAACAGATAAAATTGTGAAAATATAAAATTAATACCTTACCTGATTAAATTGTGAAAACTGCTGAGGGTAAAAAACAATTAAAGTTAAAATATTTCTAAAAAAATCATCAAAATATAAATGTGTGTGTTGAAAAGTATGAAAACAAATATTTTTTACAATATTTAAGTGTCTTGTATTGTCTGTATGCCCAAAGAATATTTGTTCTTAGAGTTAAATAAATCATTTTTCAAATAGAAAACGAATAAAAGTAGAAATAACATTTATAAAAAAATTACATTTAAGTTTTATAACTTACAACTTATTTAACATTTTTTTTTGTCACTAAATACATGTCTAAGTACGTGTGTCATTTAAATAAAAGTGTAGAAAAATATATTCAAATGTATAATATAAATGTGAGTATTTTGATTAGGCTGGCACATATTTTAAATATTTATATAACAATAAAAAAATGTAATTTACATTTAGGGGTAAATAAAATTATTACAAAAAATGTATTGGTTTTACGTTGGCAAGTAAATGAATCTAAACATTTTTTGTTATAATTTTGTTTGTTTTTATATAGTTTCTTATAGATATATCTTATTTAGTGTTATATACGTTTGGGGTTGTAAGAACGTAAAATCATAAATAATAATTAAAATACGCTTTTAAAGTAAACTTATTTTTCCTTCTCTATGCATGGGAAAAACGTAATTAAACCAACAACTCAGTATATTTGAAAGTTTTACCAAGGAGTCATTTTTTGGAGAAATGTAAGTCTCATAAAAATATAACATACAAAACTTAAACACTTATTCTTTTACTTATGTATGTATTGTAGTTTGTCTTTATAACTCATATTCGTGTAAAATTTCGTTTGTCTGTCTAAGTATCATATGTGAGAAAGATTAGTGTTAAAACTATGCGTTTTGTGCGCTAAACTAGTCCTGTAGTGTATATAATTATATTTTTAGTCGTTTTGGCACATAATTTCCATTCAAAATGTCTTTTTTAAATAATAAAGAATCAAATTTTCATTGTAACACTTTCTATTCTGTTTTTATAATTATTTTTTTATAAAACCAATCAGAGTCCGATGAAAATCTTTTATTTTTAATCTTTGTAAAATTTCGTTTTTTAAACTCAGTCGGAACCTTAATTTTTCGATTGATTCAAATTGAAAATTAAGGAGGGTAAAAAAGCATAGTATGCAGTGGGTGAGATTCATAAAAAAAACATTTGAAAATCTGATTAATATATGATTTCGATTAGATAAGAAGCAGCATGAGTAGCAGGCACGCATGGAATTCGTAATGATAAATAAAAAAGCACCTAAACATCGAAACATTTTTAAAGAAAGCGTCTGATTTGGGACTTCTTAAATAATTTTCTGGGTAAGAATGATGCTTTTATATCAAAAAAATTATAAGGATGACACTGAAAAATGTTGATTAATGAGATATTCAATTAGTACTTGTCTATCGTCAAAAATCCTCGGAAAGGCTGTAAAAGTGCAAAGCAGAGAATAGCGTGCCAAAAAAGCAGAATGAGCAAATTGAAAATTTATATTAACAAAGAAGAGCTGAATGTGGTCCTTCCACTTCGCTAGGATATTTTTATAGTTTGCCAATCAAGTTGTTTGGGTGTAGATTGCATCCTTTTCAGCTTTCCGATGCTCACTTCAGTCAAGTTAAGACCAACTGAAGGTTCAATGTCCGATTCCTTTTCAATAAGATCCAGTAAGAGTTAAACACAATATTATCATTACCTCCCTTCAAAAACTCAACTGCCATGCGTGAATTAGTATTTTGATGAAAACGATGTACTCGTTCAAAACAATGATGGTAATAGAAGTCTTTCTCGTTGGATTTCAGTGATCGTTTTCGAGGGGTTAAGCTGAGGTTCACACTGCAAGGACAGTGCGGTTCAGTGTGTTTCGAAAAAAATCCTGTGGAATTGGTTCCCTGTGAACATCAGGGTCTTCTCAAATGGTTCATGCTGCTTCGGGGTCGGAGGCTATAGCTCTACGGCCCTGGACCCCAACATAGGTGATACCGGTCGGGCCTTACGGCTGTCTAATGTCCTACAACTCTAACTCCTAAAATTGTGGTAACCTAGTGACTTAGCTTCGAACGCTTCGAAGAATTTGGTAACAAACTAAAAGGAAAACGACTCCCACCCTCCCAACGGGAAGATCTACGAGACGCTACCTCTTCTCCTAAACTTTTCTGACCTCGCTTCCGCTCGCTAGGCTAATACTATTGCTATTACGCTTCCTATGTGCCCGACGTTTACTATGTTTTCTTGGTACCCTCTTCTTCACAATATGTATTTCGCTACTGTAACTTGTTTGTGTGTGTACGATTGGTTCATTAGTTTTGTAGTGTTCTTGTAAAACTGTAGATTCTGAGTCTGCGCCTGAGGACGTGTAGCCCTCGCCTGTTGTGAAAGTGTGAAATGACGAACCGTCTGGTCGAACAAATGTACTAACACGTCCGGATGACGCAACACTGCCATCTCGTGGTACTTTACTCAATGTTACTTTATCCAGATTTGCTATTGATATGACCAGTGGTGATGATTCATTTGATTCAGGACGAAGGAGTGGCACTAGAGGACGTACATAGTTGATTGATTTTTCAGTTTTGGCGGTGGGTCGTTCAGTGGTTTGGATTGGACCGATAGTAGTGGTAGTTGGCGGTGTTGACGTTGTTGTAGGAGTCTCGGTTGTTGAAAGTGGCGTAGGTGTTTGTGTGGGAATTTCCGGAGCAAAGGTAGTTGCACCAGCAAACACCGTTGGTTCTGTAGTTGCTAAAGTAGCACTTGTGGTTGCTTGTTGTGGGGAATTAACACTGCGAACAACTTCATGTATAACATTCGGTCTAACTTCGCCAAGCGATGTGGCAAACACCGGACTATTTATAACTCGACCAGATTTGGATTTCCTAGTAAATTCAAACAAACCCTCCAACGAAATCGTGGAGGTTTCAACACCAGATAAGACATCAGGAACAAATGGATGTCGATTGACCTTGCCCGCTCTAGCTCCTTGATCGTTCTGATACTCTGGAATTGAGTTTCTTACTGGTGTAAACTCAGTAACTGGAATCTCTTCGGTAGGTTTGTAGTCAGCTACGGTACTACGTCCTTCAATCAGTACATTGCTGCCTTGGTATTCCAACGACCTGCCATGGGTTTCTTCACTTCTGGCCCGTCCGGTTGAATCGACCAAGTTCACCAATGCTGCACGACTAATTTCGCCTATATGGTCTACCCTTGGAAGCTTCTCTAATTTAAGTTCTGTACTTGAAATATTCTGGGTGGTGTGATTGTTGACATTGATTTTGTAGACATTCTGTTTCGAATAGATTTCGACAATTCGGTTAATTTCCACCAACTTCCTTGGGTCTGAGGTCATGACGGTATGAACATAGTCTTTTGTGTCTCCCGGTGCAGTTGTAGTATGGTCTTCCTCACTGAGTTCAAATACATGATGCAAAGTCGTCATTTTCGATGTGGTTGAAGTAGGCGGTATTGGTGTAGCAGGAGAATGTTGAGAGTTCTCCAGGACATTTTCCTGGAATTGATTAAAACCATTAACATCATCACCTACATACTCCCCATCGGATTCAAAGTTGTGCAATTGTGTTGTGTAATAAGACTCGGACTCCGTTTCATTGGTGTAACCAGTGATGTTGTACTCTACACCATCTTTCTGTGTTGTCTTAGGTTTTACAGTTGTGTGTTTCCTACTGGTTTCTTGGAATATCTTCTTATTTCTAGCATTGAGTGCATCAATATTCAAATCTTCAAGAAGGGAGTTATCGGAGAGTGTGCTTTCGGTAGAACTAGAGGCGGTGTACTTGCGCTCGTAATTGCGCGTGCTATTGGTACGGAATGGGGCTGGGGTTGTGGGTTTAGGAGGACTGGTTACAGCCAGTCGTAGGGAAGCAGGATGGATGGTGGTAACGAAGGGGCGGTTCACTACTCGTGGTTTATTCGATGGTCGCGTTATCCGATGAGTTGGATGACGTCGAGTTGTTGTGGTTGATGGAGTAGTTGTGTCGTTATCTGATTCGTCCTCCTTTGATTCGGATTTTTGGAGTACACCAACGAAACCATTATTGAGCCGTACGACAGCCCCCGACTCGGTTGCAGTATTCAAGCTTACGGCTGGAATTGGTGGTGGGAGTTGACCTGGAGCTAACACCATCTTAAGGAGGTCAATAGGACTATTTGGCTGGACTAGGACGGGCGGTATTGCGGGGATACCCAAACTTAGCACAGGTGAATTTGGTTGATTTGAATGAACAGGTGGTATTGGGTGTGGCACATTGGGTATTTGGGATTTCGAAAGCTGAGTGATTTTCTCCTCTTCATCATAATCTTCCTCTTCAGAATCATCTTCTTCTTCATCTTCATTTGCTTCCAAGCCTTGTTGAGGATTCTCCTCAAGATGACTTTCTGCCTTTGGTGTTCTGTTTATGAGAACATAATTTGGTTTTATCAATGCAATTTTATGCGGAGCATCTCCGTCTTCCTCTTCAACCTTCGTGTATTCGTCGTATTCCTCTTCTTCGGCATCATTGGCTTCGTCTCCATTCGATGGGGTTGTCCTAGCTGTTGTTGATTTCAGCCTATATTTATTTGGAGTTTGTTTGAGAACAGACGGTACCTTTGGAATAATTATTCCAACTGGATTATCTATATCTGCTGGTGATTTGATTGAGGTAAAATTCGTGCTATATTTACGGACGTAACTTTTGGGAGTGGGGCTGGTTGCTTCTGTGGACGTGATGGCTGAAATCGAAGGTTTCGTTGGTTTATATGGTCTTCGTGATGCAAATAGTTTGCTTTTCGTTGTGGTGGTAGTAGACGTCGATTCTGTGGATGATGTATCATTGAGATTTTGGCTCACGTCGGAAGATGTTGGAGGGATGATTGTCGCATTTTCGCCGATATCTTCGCCTGGAATCGTTGTGTTTGATACATCATCTGGTATAATTGTGGTGTTTGAAATTTCGCTACTAGGTTCCGTAGCGGCTGTGATGGATGTATCATTTATCGCGGGAGATTCTCCCTCTTCTGGAAGGACGGGAGCTTCAGTAATTGTTGGAGTTGGGGCCAGTGGTGTGGTTTCAAGTGGTCTTGTCAAATTGAATTCCCCTTCTGAAAGCAACTTGATTCTCAACTCTTCCTCATCTGTCACCGTAATATTCGCTGTTTCATCTATTGTTTCAATGGGATCTAATGGATGAGTTCCATTTGTCTCCAACTCATAATCGCGGATTGTTTCGGTTTCGACCTTTTGGGTAGTAGGTTCTTCAGAGGATACTTCCAAAGTATTACTTAAAGTGGTATGATTGAATCTTTGCTCCAGTTCGAGGGTTGTGCTTTCCGGATCAAAGGATCTAACCGATTCTTTTACATCCAACAAAACTTTAGAGACAATTTCTTCATCCTCTACAGTTTGGTTTTTCGCTTCTTCACCAACCTTGAGCAAATGTATCCGGCCATCAGTTTGTGGGACAAACTTCAGTACTGGTACAACAGTTGTGCTCGCATTAACAGCAGGTTTCTTTAGTCGTCTGATTACCTTTCGGAATCGTCTAGTCGGTACCAAGTCATCGGGGGACTCAGTTGTACTTGATGCTTTATCCTCAGCGTCTCCTACACTCGACCTTGAAGGGCTGAATGCTTTTGGACGCACTGTAGATGTTTTTCTCCTTCTTGTTGTAGGCAAGGCAGTGGTACTTCTCGGCACCTCTGTTTCACTAATATCAATATTTTCATCAAATCTGGTCGATCCAGTTTCACTTGATATACCTGACCCTGCACTTGGCGGAGTAGTTGCACTGTTTTCCACAGGTCGTTTTCGTATTAACTTTCTTCTAACTGTAAACCTACGCGGAGCTGTTGAGCTTTCAGTTGTTGAAGTCAGTGTCTGTTGAGTCGAGGTACTGTCTGAGTCTCTATTTTCGTTGTCACCTAAGTCTTTGTTTGGAGTTCGCGCTACATTTCCTCTACCAACGTTGCTGATATTCGTCCCGTTAACTGGACGACGTACTCTAAAGATAGCTACTCTTCTTCGACCACTAACTGTACTTGATGTGATATTTTGTACATCGTCAGTTGGTGATACTGTGGCCGTTGTAGAGTTATATCTTGTTGATGATGAACGCGTTGTTGAATTTACCTGGTTATAACCGCCACGTCTTGATGAAGTGATATTCTGAAAACGTCGGTTAAAATTAAGCAACAGAGGCCGACTAAAATCAATGTTAACGCTGCCAATATCATCATCAACGTTAACATCAACAACAGATTGCGTGTTATTACCATCATTATTATCATCAATAATTGCAACACCTACTAATTGTTTAGATATTAACGAATTCCCATTAGGACCATTGACACTAAGATTTGTTAGGTTATTGTTGCTGTTGGTGTAATTATTGGTAGTTACGGTTAGTGTTGGTGTATTAGAATCAATATTGGAATTGGATTGTAGGAGACCGGGAATAATAGGATGAGACCCTGTTGGTTTTGTTCTTACACTACTTAAGGGTTTAAAACTATTTTGAAAAACTTGAGATGTCTTGTCGGCACTGTCTTTTTTATCTTCCTCACTGGTGAGTTCTTCATCGTCATCGTAGTACTCATCGCTTTCCTCATCCTCTTGATCCGTTTTATTGGACCTTACAAAGTCGGCAGTGACTTGACCTTGAGTTTGCTGCCGTGTTATAACGAGGTTTTCACCAATGCCACCGGGGCTTGTTGGTGAAAATTTATTTTGAGAATTGATAGCGTGCTGCTCACCCTCATGCTCAACTTCATCGGACTCGTTCTGCTCCCCACTAAGTGCTGGCTTTGCAGTTTGAGAACGAATACCAAGAATAGGTTTGGTGCGCGTTGGGAATGCGAACTTTGTGCGCGTCGCTGAATTGTCCTTTATTGTCTCAGTTTCGATTTTGCTATTGATTGTTTTTTGGAAAGTCCCGAATTTTCTAACGGGCACCGGTTTTTCAACAACTGGTTCTTCCTCTTCTTCCTCATCATCATACTCATCATATTCTTCCTCATCATCTGCCTCTGCCTTGTTGGTGAAACCTTTTTTCACTGAATTGTTGAGAGAGAAACTTGGGCGTGGACGATTTGCCGGGGAAAATCGATTAGTAGTTTCGGAGTTTTCATTTTGTTGCCTAATTGTTGAAGTCTCTGTCAGGGTTTGAACTTTTATGCGATTCAAACTGTTATAGGTACGCTTCGTTGGTGAAAAGCCGGAATTTTTTGTTGATGAAAATTTATTTATAATCAATTGGTCTTCATCATCTGCCTCATCTTCTTCACTTTCATCTACGTCTTCTTCCTCATCATCCTGATACTTGGCTGTTGAACTACTGGGTCTACCAAAATAGGTTCGTCTTGTTACGGCGCTGAAAGTACTCTTTGTGCCCAAATTTTCACCAATCGTTTTACGATTAGATGACGTAAATTTAGTTTTTGATCTTTGGAACTGTTCACTACTTTCTTCATCTTCCGTTTCTTCCTCTGCCTTTTGAATGGTTTGGACACGTTTAATGCTGCCAAATGTTTTTCTTGTTGGTGATGCGGGGTTTCTGTCAGGTTCATTTGAATTGCCTAATGACGATTTTGGCTTGATAGTTGTAGGTCTGCTGAATCCGAATGCTCTCCGAGTTGTACTCGGAACAGCTTTTGGTTCTTCTTCCTTCTCTTCGTTTTCATCAACTAAGTCGGTTTTTGAAGATGTGGAACTGAGGGCGGATTTTTTGCGATTTAGGAGAGTGAATGTGCGTCTTGTTGATGCTTCTATGATACTCTCCTCGTCGTCTTCATTTTCGTCATTCACTGGGGATTGAGTAGTTGTCGTTGTTGTTCTTCGAATTGGAGTAAATGTTCTCCTTGTTGTCTGATTTTCTTCTGAAACCTCCTCATCACCCTCCTGTCTTGATGTTGAACTTTTTTCTACAGAAGCAGTGGTTGTCGATCTTGTTATAAACTTTTGACGATCAAAAGTGAATTGTGTCGGTGTTGGGGTAGGTGTTACTGTGTCAAGCAGACGAAGAGTGGTTGGAGTTTCCGGAGTATCAGTAATATCTAGCGGCTCATTCTCTTTAGTATCTGAGACATATCTTGCAGTTGTCAACTCTTCATCCTCCTCATCTTTCAACTTAAATGACGCTTCTGTGATCGATTCGATTGAGGTAACTTCCATTTCATCCAAAATCGGATCAGTACTATCACTGAAAGCAGATATTGTTGTTCCTGCAATATCTTCTGACTCAGACACTGTGGAGGTAGATTCCGTTGCGATTAATGGCTTTTGTGTTGGTGTTTCAGTTACTTCTGCTGAATCGTCTTCAGGCTCTTCGTTTGTATCTTGGATGGTTTCCTGCTCTATTGACGGAGCAGTTTTAGTTTTTTGTTTACTAAGTAACAAACTATTCCTTCTAGAGGTAATTGACAAATTCGCTTCACCATCGACTTTTTTGTCCACTTGGGAAGAGTCAGTCGAGGTTAGTGTACGATTTAAGAATTTCACACGATTCAAAATTGAAGGGGTCCTTTTTGTCGCAGGTGCTGCTGAAGTATCTTCCTTCTCTTCTACGTTGTCATCATTTTCAGATACTTTAACTGCTGCCGGTTTTTTGGTAAACCTGTTGCGATTCAGGATACCATAGGTTCGTCTAGTTGTGCTTGGAGTCTTAATGCTAGCAGAATCGTCCTCAATGTCATCTTCTTCCTCAATTTCAGGTGTTTCAGTCGTTGAAGGTCTGCCGAAAGGCTTTGGTCGATTTAGAATCCCATAAGTTCTCCTAGTAGTGGTCGTAACTTGTAGGCCGACGGGACTATCATCAATTTCTTCATCACTCTCAATTTCAGCCGGCTCTTCAGTCGGAGGTCTGGTTGGAAGTTTCGCCCGATTGAGGAAACTGAAAGTTCGCCTGGTAGTACTAGAAGTCTCAGAGCTAATTTGTGTATTTTCAACTTCATCCTCATCATAATCTTTCACTGGTTCCTTTGTTGTAGGTGTGCTAGGTAATCTTGATTTGTTAATGAAGCTATATGTCTTACGGGTTGTGCTTGTAATTTTCGGCTGCAAAGTGGTATCTTCCGCTTCTTCCTCTAAATCGGCTTCTTCCTCCAAATCTGTTTCTTCAGTTGTGGGTCTAGTTGGGAGTCGTGCTCGATTAATAAGGCCATAGGTCCGCTTAGTAGTAACAGAAATTTCTGGAGTAGATGGACCATCTTCACTATCTTCTTCACTATCTTCTTCATCATCTACTTTATCTGGTCTCTCGGTTTTCGGTCCTATCGGCAACGTTTTCCTGTTTAAACTTGCATAACTCCGTCTAGTTGTACTTTGGATTTCCCGGTTCGAGTGATCTACTTCTTCTTCCTCATCGAAATCAGTTGACGAATCAGATGTTGGCTTTACTGGTAACTTTCTTCTGGTTACAAAACCATAAGTCCGTCTCGTTGTACTGGAAATGCGTTCTTCGGTCTCCTCCTCCTCTTCTTCATCAATTTCCTCCAGTTCTTCTGTTGTAGATACTGCTGTCGCCTTAATACGATTAATTGCGCCATAAGTTCTTCTAGTCGGACTAATAGGATGTTCTGAAAGTTCACCAACTCCTTGCGTGCGTGTAAATGTGGAAGAAGTTCGTCGGAAGCCAGAGACTCCGTCAGCTTCGAGTTCAGACTCCTCATTTTTGGAAGAAACAACTACTGGGCGCACACGTTTCCTAACAACAAAAGACCGTCTAGTCGTTGGTGTTTTCTCCTGTACACTCTCTTCTTCAGTGTCTTCTGGTGAATCTTGGTTGATTTCTTGATCAGTTTGAGCTGCAGTAGTGGTTTGAACTTTGCTTCGAGTGCGGAAAGTAAAGGCCCTCCTGGTGGTCGGGCTAGTTCTCGCGGTATTTACTTCTTCTACTGCTACTGTTGGTTTAAGTGGTGGTCGAGTGTTTCTAGTTCGAAAGGTAAATGTCCCTCTGGTGCTGGGGCGCAGTGTTGCTTGGGAGCTTATCCCTGTATTCTCTTCATCTTCTAGGGCAGGAATTTCAGTGGTAGATGTGGAAGTTGAACTGCGAAATTTGTATTTGCCTCTAGTTGTTATCTGCACCCTCTGTGGGGTAACAGCTAATGTTTTTTCCGTCGATTCTTCTGGGTTCGGTAGAGCTTCAGTCGTTGTTGAAAGTCTTCTTCGACTAGGGATCGAATAGACTCTCCTGGATGTTACTATATTTTTTATGCCATTACCTTCCTTTGAATTTGAATTGAGTGAAGCTATGGCTATGCCAATTTGCTTTTCCTCATCCTCATCCTCATCCTCATTGTTGAAGTTTTCTTTTTCCGAAGTAAATGTGTTTGCTTCAGTTTGAGATATTCCGGGCTCTTCAAAGTCATCTTCGGAGGTTTCTGATTCTGTTTTATTACTGGACACCCTATTTCGAGTTAATGTGACATATTTGGACGTCGCCGTAGAGACTTTGAAAAGTGTAAGGTCTTGCTGTTCTTCTAGAGAAATTATGTTGCCTTCTATGTGTTCCGTTGAATCTTTCTCTTCTTCCGGAGATACAGTTGGTGTACGTTGCGTACTGCTGTAAGAAATTGTCGTTCCTTCTTCGTTATCAAGTTCTTCTATGTCCGTTTCTTTGTTTTCAACTATTGTATTGGAGGCATTGTTTTTCCGGGTTATAGTAGTATATTTTGAACCTTTGATGACATCTGAATCTTTGCCTACCTCTTCATCCTCTTCTTCTGTCTCACCAGATACTTCGCTAGATGTTGAATCCTTAGAAACTGAAGAAGTTTGAACTCGATTTATAGACGAGTAAACTTTTCCTCCTTTACCATTGTTTGCTATCACAGTTTCTTTCACTCCATTGTTAGTATTCTCATTACTATTCTCTTTTTCATTTCCTTTTGTTTCTAGTGTTGTTTTTTTCAAGCCGGAAGTTCTGGAAAGGGTGGTATAGGTTCGGCCAGGTTTATCAGAATCGGATGTAGTTTCTTCATTTTCTTCCTGTGCGTATAAAGGCGTGGTGGGCTCAGCATCGTCCGCGGATTCGGTAGTAACTTTTGGTCTAGTGATGGTGACATATTTTCTAGTTGTTGTTTCCGGGGTGTCCTCATCGGTTTCTTCATTAGAGAATATCCTTTTCATTGAAGAAAGAAGGCGTGAAAGGAAGCTATCAGTCACTTCATCTTCCTCGTCACTTTGGTAATCATCGTATTCCTCTTTACTGGGTTCATCTTCTTCGTCGTCTTCTAGATCTCCGCTCTTTGTAGACCCTCTTGAGGCTCCAACCTCATTGTGGCCTCCCAAGGCACTGCCCGTCACTTCCTCCTCTTCTTCTATATCATAGTTTATTTGAGGCAGTTTAAACTTAAACCCAGCCGTTCCATTAGGTCTAGACACTTTCGAGCTCGGTGTTGGTCCTTTTAAAAAAATCAAAGTAGTTCTTATAGTTGTTTCGTCATCAATGTCAGCGAATTCTTCATACGAACCAGATCCAGCGCCATTCAGATCATTTGCGGTGTTGGTTCTAACAGGTAGGGCATTGCCTTTCCTATCAGAATTTTGACGAATGAGCACCGTTTCAGAGCCAACTTGCTGAGACGACTGTTTGGTAGACTCCCTATTAGATTGGAATGTTCTAATATAGGTTACCTTGCTGTCAGGAAGGACTCGCTTAGTGGTCACGGTTTTATTTCGAGTGGTTGGTTGTGTAGAACCAATCAACTCTTTTCGATTTACTCTCGTCACGTAGCCTTCTGATGAAAATATACCTGTGGTGTTTCTCGAAGCGAACTTGGTAGTTCCCCTATCAACAACTGTTGTCTCTTTATCAGTAGCGTCCGTTGTTGTCGTTATTTGATCCGTAAGTTTACGAAGTCTCTTATCTATTTGGTATTCCTGTTGAACAAACTCTTCTTCATTTAGATTTAGCGTTAAATCAGAAGAATGTAATCCATGATTTGATGAAGAAAGAAGAGTAGACTCAGTCGTAGTAGTGGAAGTAGCAGATGGTATGGCGAAAGCGCTAGTAGAATCATCGATAGGACTAGCAGTAGTAGAAGAAAAAGTTGGGGATGATGATGATGAAGAGACGATAGATTCAAGAGAAGTGGTAACAGAAAAGACAGAATCTGTCGCATCCAAAGTAGTGTCCTCTACTTCCTCCTCAAAAAAATCAACTTCATTTTGATCCTGCTCCTCATTTTCGTCAGCATAGTTTATATCGATATCGTAAGTTGGTAAGGTTTGGGTTTCATAATAGTTTGCAGTCACATATTGGTTAGAACTCCCTGCAGACTCTAGGTTAGAAGTATCATCCGTCATTTGATCAAAGGATTCAAAAGGATCTTTCTGCGAAGGAGGGCTCTCACCGGCGGAATCACGTATCGCCCCGCCTTTCGAGGCTAGTAACCGAAAATTTTGCTTCTGACGAAGGCGAAGAGCCTTTCTTCTCTGCAGCCCGGGCTTTTTCTCTATAACCTTTTCCTCATTTTTATTAACAGGTTTCAGTTTGGTAATGGCTTCGTTATCGTCAGACTCTACAGGATTATTGGAATTTTGGATTGGGACTTCTTCATTAGTTTCGGAACGCGGCCGAAATCGCTTAAGGACTACTCTCTTGCGATTACCGTTTTTTTGTGTGGAGGGTTTTTCATTTTGACTAGGGGTGGGTGCTTCTTCAATCTCTTCTTTTGGTGGATTTGAATCAGATTCTAATTTAGTGGGCTTGGGGGGGTTTTGAAAGCGCGAGGCGGCAGTTCGAGCCTGGAATCTTTTACGAGAAACTGAGGAGACTCGTTTTCTGCTTTCGGTGGATGATTCTATTGCGGGACCTTGTGGTTCAGCAACTTCATCCTGATTTACAAACTTCGGTGCAGCTTGTGTTCTATTTTTTGGTCTTGGGCGACCCAATCTCCGTGAGTTGGGTTTCGGCTTCTTTGTTGGCTTAATTTCTTCCCCAGGCGCAGCTGGTGATTCTTCTGATGGCTGAGCAGTAGTTCTTTGTTTATTACGATTTCTGAGACGGTTTCTTCCACCAGGCCTTCGTGGTCGTGAAGGCTTTTCTTGAGCTGGGGTACTCTCGGTTGTAGGTGGTTGTTGAGGTGCTTCGGAATTAACTTCTACAGGATTCAAGTCCTCGGTTTTGGGTTTCTTTCTTTGAAGAACAACCCGTTTACGAGTTATTTGAGAGGTTTCCTTTTGTGAAGTAGAGGATTGTCTATTGAAATTTCTGCTAGATATTGGTTTTCTAAGAACCTTCCTTGATTTCACACCAAGTGTGTTTGGTGGTGGTGTGATTGCTTCTGTAGTTGTCGATCTTTGAGTGGTGGAAGGTTCTTCAGGTATTGCTGAAGTTGCTTGAGTAGTAGATGTATGTTCAGGCGTGACGTTCTCAATGGTATTCAAACTTTCATCCTTAATGGGCACTGATGATACTTCAGGCAATTCTGAAGTTTGTGGAGTTACAGGAGTCTCCGAAGTCGTTGGCACTTCGATTGGTTTCGGGAGCTCTGGCGCTTCTGTAGATACTGGGATCTCTTGAGGTTTTACTTCCTCCAGTGCTTTTGCTGTTGTAGAAACTTCGATTTTTTCAGGAATTACTGGAGTTTCTGGGTCGAATCCTACTGGGTAGTTTGGAGTTTCTGTGGTTGTGGTTGTTGTGCTTGTAGAGGCACCACGGAATCTGAAGTTAGTTCGTTGCCTAGATATGTTGGGCGAATAGTTCCGTCTACTTGTTGGTGATGTAACACGTTGACGACCTCTTGTTGGCAGTCCAAGGCGTCTCGGTGCCTGAGTAATTTCTGCATCCTGAGCAGCTGCTGAGGTAGTAGATGCAGGTGCTGCCGTCGTCCTGCTACGGAATCTGTTCAATCGATTGCGCACACTGCTTGAGGTGGTTCTAATGGTAATTTGGGTCGATCGCTCACTGGTATCACCTAAGCTTCGTTCCGTCGTTATTCTAGAACTAATCCTTGATCTCGGATTGTATGGGCGACCACGCCTTGATGATAGTTTCTGAAGAGGAGACAGGACCCTACTTCGAACATTTTCTGTTACCGGACTCGCTTCTGTTGGTTTTTCGGATGAAGTTTTTGCAACATGATCATCCTGGTCTCCTTCAGGTAGTGGTTTAGAAGTGGTAGTTGTTGTGGTAGTAGTAGATGAAGAAGAAGTGGTAGCAGCTGTGGTTGAGCTAGTAGTTGTAGTGGTGGGAGTAGTAGTGTATTTTTCAGTAGTAAGCGAAGTTGTAAGATGTTCTAAGGGTGTTGTAGATGGAATGCTTACCAATGATGAAGGTTTGGTTGCTCTTTGAGAATCTGGATCAACTTGCTGATCGACATTTTCATAGCCGATTTCATTCAATAGTACATCTAATTGGGGAGCTTCGTGTCGACTTTGCTCTGTTACTACTTGACTGTATTTCTTCTGGAAGTACCGCAAAATTTCTTGGTCGGCCAGTGTTGTTTCAGATGATTGTGTTGGCCTTCTTCTAATTGATTTTTGAGTAGTTGTAGATGGCGGTTCCTGGGTGAGAAGAACTCGCTCTTCATACAGTTCATTTGTTTTTAGAGCCGATTCCGTTGTAGCTGCAGCTGTTTGACTGACAATTGCCTCAAGGGCGGGTGCTTCAGTATACTTTTCAGTGGTTGTAGTGTGGCTTCCTTTAGGAAGAGCAGAGGTAGTCGCCTCTGTAGAAATTTCATATTCTTCTGTTGATAAGGCCACGGGAGGGTCTGTGGCGTGGGGTAGTATTTCATCAGTTATTTCAGAAGTATTGTTTTCAAAGATAGCCTTTGAACTGCTTTCAGTTAACACCTGGGTATGCGTTTGCTGCTTAACTGTTTCAGGTGTGTGAAGATGGGTTTCAACCATAGAGCTCAATTTTTCCTGGCTAGATATTTCACCAATGGGCTGAAGGGTAGTACTCTCAACTGTAGGCAGTTTTGTTGAGCTGCTTCCTGCTTGGCTTTCCTGGGAGGATTCGGTCACGCTCTTTGTTGCGATCTGTTCTGAATCACTTCTGTTTTCCTGAAGTGTTGAAATTGAAGCACTATGTTGCTCTTCTTGTGTAATCTCAACAAGATTTCTTGAAGTAGACTCAGAGATTGGAAGAGTGGTGAAACTTGATTGTTCAGTTGTTTGCTCGTACATGGTATAATTTTCAGTTGATATAAGTTGGCTGTCAGCAGCATTAGATATAATAAACTTGCCTTCTTCGCTTTCTACACTTTCTCCAGAGTAAGCCGTGGAAGGAATCGTAGTTTGTGGAGGTATGATAGTTGTGTGGTCTTCAATTCTGTTAACATCGGTTTGTGTTTCAATTCCAATAGATCCTTCTGTATTAACAGAACTAGTTGGAGATGCTGTTGTAGAAGGAGTTTCTACGTTGCCTATTACCGAGGTGGTGTATTCGACAATGGCCTCAGTTGTAGCGCCGATGAAATTTTCTGTCTCATCCTTGTGAACGAATTCTGAACTACTTTCATTTGAGGCGATAGAGCTGCTCGTTTCCTCCTTCGTGATAAGTACTTGTTGTTCACCTAACTCCATTCGCTCGTAACCTGATTCTAGTTGTATCACTGGAGAAGTGGTAGTCACTGGATCGCTAATAATTTGTTCGTCATTAGGTTCGCTTTTTTCTATCAGTTTCGGAGGTTCTTCGGAAATCAAGACTCGCTCATTTTCTGCTGGAGGAGGTACCGTAGTGACTACATTTTCGTCGGTTAATGCTTTGTGCTGATTTGCTTCTAGTTCTACCGTTTGGAAGGAGTTGAATTCGAGTACATTCTTTTGGTGATTAATGTCTTCATTTGTAATGTCCGGGAGAATAGTGGTTGTTTCAGTGAGATCCTCTTGTACTTGCTGTTGGTTAACTTCCAGTTCCGACGTATTAGAGGAAGTGATCTTAGCAACTGACTGATGCTGAGATTCTTCAAGTTCTCCCATTGCTTCAACTTTTTCAATTTCTTTTTCGAACATTTTTGAAGTAGTGGTTTCAATGGGTGTTTCTACACTGGTAAAGTTGCTTTCAAGGGGTAGATCATTTTGAGTTGATTGTTCCACCTTATCTGAATTAGGTCCAGTTGCTCCAGCAGAAATAAAGGATTCAACAGTTGTAGTATCATATTGTTCAGTGCCAAACATCGACGGGATTAGTGCTTCTTTTTCATTATCGAGTGCATTTTGAGCATGAGTTTCAATCGAGTAAGTTTCCTCAGAATGGGAAACATTCTGGCTTGACCCCTGTTCGCTCGTCAAATTTCTGGTTGCTTCTTCAGCAGATGGTCCCCAAACCATATTAGGATTTATCGTTGTCGCTTCACCTTCTTCCACCAAAAGCATCTGAGGGCTAGTTGGCACAATATCAGCAACATTTCCAACATCAGACATGAACCCTTCTTCGTGCATTGTTAGGTCAGCTTGTTCAGCACTTTCTTGGTAAATAACCTTACCAAAAGTACCTACGAAATTTGGGTCATCCGTAGCCAGGATTTGAGTTGTAGTTGTGGATGGTGTGATTTTCTCTGTTGTTGTGGTTACTTCAGTGAAATTTCTCAGATTAGTCCTTCGTTGAGAAGAAAACTTAAATCTGGAAGACTGACGAACGTGAGATAGTCCTTCAGTTGCTTTTCTAGAACTGGAGTATGATGTCTTTTGAGAATCGTACCGGGTTCTTCCCCGTGTTCGCGAATATTTAGTGCTTTGAATTTCAGACGAATGATCAGGTTTAGTTGGTCTGCTAGGAAGGCTCGTTGTTGAAGGGCTCATGTATTCTTCACTGGATTTGTCAGCTACTTCTAAACTTTCGCCGACTGTGGGTGATTCAGTCAGATTGTTCGTTTCTGCCGTTAAGGCAAAAGTTGGTGTTATTTCTGGAAGCACCGCCGTTGTTGAAGGGCTTATATATTCTTCACTGGACTGGCCTGCTACTTCTAAAGCTTCGTCGACTGTGGATGATTCAGTCAGATTGTTCGTTTCTGCCATTAAAGTAATAGTTGGTGCTACTTCTGGAACCACCGCGTTTGCTTGATCGATTTTTTCTTCGTCAAGGATTTGGCCACTTTCATGTATTTTTGATGAGAAGGATGTTTCGGAGTTTTGAGTGTAAACTGTGGATTCATGTTGTTCGGGCATATCAATAGTCGGAGAAGGCTCATTTTGTGCAAGACTTTCCGATGCAGTAACCGCTTCTGGTGGTGCCCCTGTGGGTATTTCTTCATTCAATTCAGGAACTAACTTTTCAGTTGTTACCCCTGCATTTTCCATTGATGGGTAAGAAGCTTCGTCAATGGCATGTCCCTTCAATAGACTCAAATCTGAGGTTGATGATTCTTGGCTAGGAAGTGGAGTCGTGTAGTCACCTTCGATTGAGTTAACGTCTCCCAAAAGATCGGCAGGTACCGAAGCCAATGTCGTTGCTTCTTCAATGATCACTTGGTTCTCCTGGGAAGTGTTTTGACTAAGTTCGACTGCAGGGGTAGAGGTTACTTCCATTGAAATTCTTTCGCCGGAATGTTCTTCAGTGAATTCTGGGCTAGTCGAAGAATCGCTTACTGAAGGTTGAATAGTTGAAGTTCGCTCATCAGGGAGCAGTTCCGCGGAATTTTGATTCAACGGCAAGTCGCTTACTGAAGGTCGGGCTGTTGTGTAGTCTAAAGTGTCCTTCTCACTTCCAATCTCTTCAACTGAAACAACATTTTGGGTAGTTACCTCTTGGGTATTTACTTCAACTGAGACGATGCTCTGGGTAGTTACTTCTTGAGTATTTACTTCTTCTTGCATGGCGGCTCCCTGTTTAGCTTCCCCGCTTATCGCCTTTGTGTGCGACCAAGTTTGATCCACATCTTCAATGGATGTTACTTCACCTTCGAAAGAACCGGATTCGGCACTTGTGGTCGATGTACTAGGTTTCGATGTAACACGTCCTCTAAAGCTTCCAGTCCGCTCCCGAGAGAATTTTTTGTAGGATGAAGAGGATTGTTCTTGTGAAGCTTGCGAAGCGGTGAATGGAGTAGCTTTCTGACTTTCGGTCCTGGTTTTTTGGTACCTATTGCGACTTCTGCTTCGATTTGTGAGGTATTCCCTAGTTTTGTTGCTTCCACTTTGAGTTTCGCTTGATGTTTTTCTCTGACTATAATATGACTGGGTTCTAGTCCGAATGTTCGACCTTTCTTGAGAGGTCTTGGAAGACAAAGAAAGTTTATTTTGTGATTGGTATGTATTCTGCGAATTTTCGGATATCTCTACATTGTTCACGGCGTCACTGTTGACTTTCTTTACTTCTTGTGATGAAGAATCCGTGATTGTAGGTTTTGTCACTTCTTCAATTTCTTCAGTGGGATCTTGACTAACATCGGCCGATTCAACGGACGGAATTGTATCTGTTTCGGCAAGCAAAGCATTGATTTTTTCCGCATCTAATCCATCGAAGAGTTCGTGTGACATGGTGGGGGCGGGTTCATAGGTGGCAGTGACATCAGCTGACAGCAACGTATTTTCATCTGTGGTTGCTTGCTGGACTGCAATTTTAATCTCTTCTTGCGCTGTTGTCGTTTCAACTTCTGGATGACTTGTGGTTGTAGAATAGGAAATATCAATTATACTGGGTGTACCACTAACATCACTCTCAGCAATTGGGACTTCCTGGCTGGTAGTAGAGGTAGTTGAACTCGTTTCAGTTGATGCGTTTGAAGATGGTTGAACTTCGTCAAATTCCTGACTTGACTGCACACCTGTTGGGACATATGTCTCCTCAATACGGTCTACTACTAGGTCTTTTAGTTTCACTAATCCATCGATGATATTTCTCACTTCCTGTGAGCTTGATAAATCTTTGTGTTCAATGGTCTCTTCACTATTCACTGTTGATTTTGTCAAATCATGCTCTAAATTTAAAGCAGTATTTTGCTCCGTGTTGGAAGATTCACTGGACTCACTCAAACCACTGAAAGAACTGCTACGAATATTTGATCCTTCAGTTAAAGTATTTTGGACTTCTTCGCTGTTGGAGGATAAGCTGCTAGAGGAAGAGTTCGCTTCGAGAATCGTTTCTCCAGATTCCTTTTCAGAATGTTCGGAAAAACTTCTTTCCGTGGTGATGCCAGAGCCCCCCTCCTCCGATATTGAAATCGGTTCCTCTGTTTGTGACAACACTTCATTACCACTCAAAGATTCACCAGAAGCGTAGGGTCCCTGGCTCATAGAAGGATATGCCGTCGTCTGTTGTACTTTTTCATCAAGGAACGGCACGTTAGTAAGGGGAACATTGACTTCTGAGTTCGTCTCTTTAGTTTCATCCAGAGAACTCTGGGAAGCACCGGAAGCTACAGCTGTAGCAGTAATTGCTTCTTCTGTCACTGAAATTATCGGTATATTTGTTTGTGATGGAATTTCGACCTCTTTCAAAGATTCATCAGACGTAGAATGCCTACCACTTATGGAAGGATATTCCGTTGTCGGTATTTCCTTAACAACCTGATCTGCAGCCCCAACAGAATTGCTATCTGCATCAAGATCTTCAGCCATTAGTTCCTCATTTATATTAGTGAACTGTGATTCCTTTGAATCATTTCTCTCAAACCGAGAAACCTCCAAAGAGGTTGAAGAAGTTTCAAGAGATTGTTGAAATAGTGAGGGACCATCTGTAACTTCATTGGAGAGAGAATTGGCGCCCTCAGAGAAGAGCCTATGTTGGGAAGCAGCAGCGATATCAATCTCATGTTGCCGAAGGTAGTGGTCCTCGGACGGAATGGTTTCACTCGCGATAGTAGTTGAGTCAAGATTAGAATCTAGGACAAGATTTTGGACATCCAATTGTTCATCGTGCTGTTGGTTGGATTCGTCGCTCGCGGGCTGCTGTAAGATGACATTGTTAATATTTGCTAGAGTTGTAGAAGCACCTGATGAAGCAGAATCTACAGACTGTTGCTGCTGAGCAAGATAAATACTGCTATTATTGTTGGCACCTAAAACATCTTCTTCTCCTCCTTCCGCTCTCTCTTCGTCCTTAGCTTTACTAGCGATTTGTTCGGTTAATGTGTTAGTAGCAGTTAACTTAGCTTTCTCTTCTTCAGAACCTTCTGCAATGCCACTACTATTAGCTAATAAAAGTATACTCATTGTGTGCTCATTTAGTGGCATGTCTAATATTTCGGCAACCTCCTTGTCTGGCACTGTCGACTCAATAATTTCAACTACAACTGGTGTGTTACCGTGAGTATGGGCATTGGTAACCTTCTCTGGGAGTTCTGCAATGGCTTCGGTAGGTTCAGTGGTTGTGAATCCTTTTTGATTGTGGATTGCTTGAGATGTTGTGAACCCACCGAAAAGAGTTGCAGAGCTGAAGGAAATTTCTTGGTTTGCTTGTGAGTTGAATGATGATTCTGTAGTTACTCCGTTAACCCGTTCAATTTTGTGGATATAAATGATCGGTGAGTCTGGAAAATCTTTTGTCCTGGTCTCACCAATAATTTTCATTCGATTACCTTTCCGATAGTAGATAGGGATTTCGTTGTTGTAAGGTTCTTGGAACGATGGTATTGTTGACGAGATTCGACCCCGAGGTCTGGTTGTGAATGTTGTTTTATGACCAGGTCTAGGAGGGTTGGTTGGTTGAGACGATGATTCAGATATACGGGAAGAAAATACATGGGATGATTCGAAATGATTCTTGGTATATTTGTTAGAGTCTTTGGCAGTATTCTCATAACTTGCTCGATATTGATGTTCAGATTCAATCGAATCCGAAAATCCTGAACCATCTTCGGCATCATAACTATCTACAAGCTGGGCTTCGTAATTATCATCAACGTAATCTGGAGGGATTTCAGGGTATGGTTTGGGAATGGTTCCAGATTGAGTATTTGCAAAAATCGTTGATGTGCTATCGCTTCGTTGGTATTCCTCATTTACTTGGTTTTGACCACTCATTGAGGTTTGACTGGTTTGGGACACTTTTGAACCTTCAGCATTTTCTCGGGATTGGAACTCAGTTTGGTCCTCTTTACCCCCTGTTGAAACTTTGCTATCAAAAGTCTCAAAAGCGTGAGCCGAAATACCGGCAGAATTGTCTGAATAGATGAATTTGTTTTCATGGGGATCAGCGACATGAATGAGGGATGGAGAGTTCCTACGACCTTCAGTAGTTTGCTCAAAATTTAATGGAATTATTGGGATGTGACCAGCTGTAACGTGAATTAAAGGAAGTTCTGTCTGAGGGGAAGGTTGAGATGTTGCGGTCTCAACCGGTTCAGTCGACGATTCGATAGTTTGGATAAAAGTTGCCTCAGAATCTTCACCCCTGGTATCTATATTCTTCGTGGAATGTAGGCTCGAGTCTTGAGTATGAGTAGTATTGCCAGTTACTGAGCTAAAAGATTCAATAAAATCTTTTGTTGGTTCAGGTAACTTGTCATCTCTCAGAGAAACCTTTTCTTCCAAAAGTGTGGCGCTGAAAGCGCTTTCAGAGGATTTCGACTTTTCTAACGAATCATTTACTGTCGAAGAATCTTCACTTGATAAGATAGTGGCACCACCTGAAAAGGTTGCCGATTTTTGTCTAGTGGAAGATGGATATGTATTGGTTGAAACAAAATTAGATTTCGATTCGATGCTGGATAGCTGACCTTCGTTCTCAAATGAGTTTACTGTTGAAGTATGTTTGGCGGAACTACCTTTGGAATACGAGCCTTTAAGGCTACTTTCATTCTGTTTATGGTTGATGTTTTGCAAGGAGTCTGTTATACTCAATTCCTGGCTTAGGGAAGTATCTTCTATATTCTGGAAAGACTGCTTTGCCGTTGAGTGGGCTGAGTTCTTAATATTTGTGTCTGTTTGAATGCTTTCTTCGTTAGATCCCAAGTTTTCCGCTTGAAAGCTGGAACTTCCTTCCAGTTTTTTTTTCTTGGCTTTCCGTGCCATCCCCCACTGACGAACTACTGACCAGAGAAGCACCTCTATCCTGGGAGAACTGGCTTTCCGAAAAGTTATGGCTTGCGGAAATTTCTTTATTATTTTGGGCCGATTCTTTCGCGGTCTTATCATGCACTTCACTAACTCTTTGCAAGCCTAGCAAATTTTCCGAATATGTATCCGTTTGGATGTTACTAGTGACAAACACTGAGTTATTGGTTTCTAACCTGGAATTTCCGGCTAACGTTTCTTGGAGGTTTTTAACTTCATCCGCTACAGAATTCCCATCTGGCAAACTACTTATTGCAGAAATGTTTTCTTCCTGGGAGAACTGACGATCGACAGACGTACTTGAGGCGGAGTTTTGATTCGTGGAATTGTGTTTCCTAATTTGGGCTGTTTCCTTTGGAATCTGACCGCCCAATTCTGTTTGAGAGGTGGCCAAACTTCCAGAATACGTTTCAATGTTATCTGCAACGGAGTCTGAATTATAGTTTCCCAATATGGTGCTTTCTTCATGGTTTTCAGTAGTTTTGATTGAAGAATGATCTGATGAGGAATCATTGGTCAAATCAACAATTTCTTCTTGGGAGAAGTTCCTCTCCAGGGATGAGACTGATCCAGATGTTTGATTTGAAGAAGTAATGGTTTTATTCAAAGCGGATTCCAGGGCAGTTTCGAAGCCTGATTCATTTTCTGCTTGCGGCCCGGTCAAGTCTTTCGAATATGTTTCCTTCTTTTTGGTATAGTTGTTGGCTACAAAGATGTCGGTTACCAGTTTTGAGCTTTCCTCTAACGTTTTTCCTTGCGTTCCAATGTTAAATACAGTAGCGTTGTTAACTGAAGAACTGCTTTTCACAGAAGTGTCTCCGTCCTGGGAAAGCTCGTTGTCCAAGGATGAATTCGCTTCTAAATTTTGATTGGCGGAAGCACCTTTTTGGTTTAGTACTGACTCCTCCTTGAGCAATTCATTTTTCGTTTTAGAGTGGACAATATTTCTAGAAGATGATTCGGTTTCGGTATTATCAGCGTTGGATACCAATTTGGTGGAACTTCCATCTAACCTGCTTCCTTCCTTCACTGCACCATTACTTACAGGATCATATATCACCGGATTACCAATTTTTGAAGTACTTCGTTCTTCGGAAACCTGGTCTTCAAACGATGAGGTCGCACTGGAAAAACTTCCTGAAGCCCTGTTTCTTCCAAGGCTGGTATCTCCTGCGTCTACTTTTTTGACGACAGCATCGGATTTCTGATTCTCAGAATATTTATCTCCAGTTGTGGAGGAAACTCGGTGTTCCTGGGTGCTCTTGATTTGTTGGACAGTTTCATATGAGAAAGACCCTTTAGAGGATCTCACAGATCCTGAATTTTCATTTTCAAGTGATCTGCTATTTGCCAAAGCATCGGTTGTTTGTTGGTCGACTTGCTCCTTATTTGAAGAAGCCCTATTTTCTGGTAATGCAAGGTCGAGTTCAGACTTGACAGTCGAATAGACTCCTTTAGTTTTGGAATTCAACTCACTTTGGTACACACTATCATGCAATTTACGATCCTCTGAGATTGTGTCCCGAAACTGCTGGTTTGATGAGAATGAATTCGAGAGTTTGTCATGCTCTTTGGAGAGTTCCCCGCTTGTCAACTCATATCTTGTTAAGTTTCTATGTCTTTGATGGGTTTTATATCCTGTTTGATGTTCTCCAAGTCCTGCTCCCAAAGAGCTTTCATTTTCAGGTTCATTTTGAAGTGTTCTTTCTATTGAAGCTATTGAATTTTCAGTAGGCTTTTCAGGATGAGTCCCTTCGATTTGCTTGGTGTCATCGCCCTCTGAATTTTGAGTGATCGCTTTATTTTCCAGAACCAAGGACGAAACATCTAAATTATTCACTTTTTCGTTCAGAATTTCGCTGTTTCTTTGCTTGAAGGAAGAATTTGCGATTTCTACAGTTGCCGCAAGAGTTTCAGATGTATCAACATTTTGAAGGTTGGCTTCTTTGCTTGCCTTTGATGCTTCTAAGAGGCTTTCCTGGAGATGTTCACCCTTTTGGGTATCATTCCAGTCCAAGTTATTTATCGTGTTTTCAGTATAAATGACTGTAGGTGCCACTTCTTCACCCATACCTGAAAAAGTTGGATTTGGGGGGAGCACAGAGTCATCGGAGACAGGTGGGACTGGAAAAGCAGAGACATGTTCTGGTACATCTTCAGTAATAGCTATTCCAACTGTCGAAGATAGTGTTTGCCCTTCTTTGGTATGTTGCGCGGCGTCAGTTTCATTTCGTGTTTCGGTTTCACCAGAGCTGGCATCAAATTCGATGTGGCCTGCAGAAACGATATTGGTATCAAGTGCAAGTTTATTTTGCTGATTTATCTGTGCATCACTTGATGATTCCATGATCGTACTTTTCGTAGATAGTTCAATTGTTGTAACGTTTTCAGAAGCCTCACTTTTAAAGCCGTCGGAAATCTGTTGTTGACCCTCAGTACCATTCAAATTATTTACGAAATAGTTTGAAGGTCTAAGACTGGCTTCAAAGTTATTTATCTGTAAATTTTCATCTGCTCTTTCCTCTTCCTTATTTTGAGCCTCTTCGCTACTCCTGTCGGTGCTAGTATGAGTGGATTCTCGATCTCCAAGAATTTGTTTTTCGGCAGCAATGTCAGAGGATATAACGTTTGAATTATCAACTACCTGCGTTGAATCTAGGTTCGAAGTCCTCTCTTTGCTGATCCCAGTATGTATATCTACTCCTTCTACAGATAATGGCTTGGTATCAACATATTCAATAGATGTTTCCGAGTCCATCCTATCACGTGCGATGTTTACATCATTTGCAGGCTGGCTATCTGGAGGGATGCGATTTTGAACGGATTGTGTTCTTAGCGTTTTTCTCTGAGTCTCTTGAGAGAAAGTTTGACTGTTAATTTTTGAGTATTGTCTCCCAGGATGTTTCCTCGACGACTGTGTTGTTGTTGGCCGTCTGGTACTTCTGTTAGCCCCTGCTCGTTGTCGCAAAAGGTTTTGATTCCGACCGCGTACTCTAACATCATCTTGTGCCCTTTCTGCAGATCTGGACCTATCTACCATATCTTCCGAAAGAATTGTATCTCCTTTCATATTTCGCATCTTGTAAGTAAATTTTCCGTCCCCCGTTCGACGTTCGTAAGTGATTTCCTCTTCAAAATGGTTAATGTCATTCCTTTCGTCCGGTTCCGGTTTCCCTAAAAGTTTTTTTGATTCGACACTTAAAGGCCGCCTCCCTTTTATGTACGACGTCTCGTCTCTACCCTGGTCTGTCACTTTTGTTTGACTTAGACTAGATGAAGTCAGCATGGCATCTTCGGTATTTTCAGTATACTCTTCTTCATCATCCCCATTACTTGCTTTGGGTGGTCTGGCCGGTCTTCTACGAATGACCATCTTTTGGAGTTTGGAATCATCATGAGCTGCACGCCATTTTGCTAGATCGACCGACAACAGAGAGCTTAGGTCTGAAAAATATTCTGGACGTTCAGGTCGATAGATTGCTTCTGTTGTTAGGCGTGGAGCTTCGGTAGTGGTTGTCAGCCGAATTCTTCCTCGATTACGAGTTATTGGCCGCCGGGTAGTAGTAGTTTCCTCAAAGTTAGTAGGTTTGCTTTGGAAGAGTTGTGATTCATTGTTTTCGTCTTCATTGGTTTTGAATTGCGTTCGTGTACGCGTGAAGCTTTTTGTAATTGAAAGATGAGAACTAGGCTTGGGTTTAACGAAGGATTTAGGTCTTTCGAGACTAGTGCCTGCAGAAGTTTGCTTTATTACATCAGTTCGTCCAAATGTTCTCTGAGTTTGCTGTTGATTTACGAGTGGTTCATTATCAGTTAAGCTGGTAGAAGTGCCAGCTTTCGGACCTGCCTTCTTATTGGTATCAGAAACTAATGTGGAAGAAAATGCAAAGTTACGGTTGACCGTAAACTTTGACGTGCTTTGGGAGTTTGATGTCGAAACTATTCGTGAATTTCCAGATACTTCTTCAGGAGTTGCATCTTCTAACGGAAGGTGAACAAGAAGAGGCTCATCTTGAACTTCTTTGTCTAAATCTGCGTCTGAAGGTATTTTGGCTTCAACATCGAAATTAGAAGTCTTTGAAGATGTGGCTTGGGAGTTTGATCCAGATGTTATCTGTGAATTGGATGCCAACTCAACAGATTCTGCATTCTCTCCTTGTAATTCATTTTGGTTACGAGAAGTACTGGGTAATTTAGTTTTCGAGCTTGCGTTAAATTCATCTGTTCGAATATTGTCAAGTCTTATCTGGGAATCCATTTGATTAGACTTAGAAAATTCCTTTGTTTGTAAAACCGTTTCCCCGCCATTTGAGAAAGATATCGCATCCTGTGCTCCTTGGAACGAACTCAAGCTTTCGTTTTCTCCTCCAGCAATATTCTGATAACGTCCATGCTGGGTTTGAGCTTGGTTTCCTTCTCCTTGATAAGTTTTTCCAATCCTTTCCTGATAGTCCTCATAAAGTTCATCATTAGAATAATCTACCTCTCCCTCATGAGAATCTTCAGGCCTAATATTAGTTGGCCTCTGTCCGAATTTTCTATTATCTATTCGTTGAGTGATCCTATTAGAAGAGCCGGGTCTTCCTTGCCATTGTCCGGAATAACCAGTGAAATCGAACCCTTGAGGAGGCTCATTAGGAGGCTGTTGATTTGGGTCGGAACTGTTAAAGTCGGGCCTATAGGGACGGTCAAGATAGGGTTGGGGATTAGGAATAGGCGTTGTGGTGCGCCATGGTCGGAATGCTCCCCGACTTTGACTACGCCACGATTTTCGTGCGGAGTTTTCATTTTGATCCTGAGAATTTTGTAAAACTTGACGTTGTGTATTGCCAATTGTTTGCTGTTGTTGTTGGTCTTGTTTTTGTTGTAGATTCACTGAATTTGGTCGATTGAAAGTTTGAGTTCGACCGATAGTGCTAGTAGTAGTGTTAAAAGAATCTATATTAAATGTACCTGCCACCGCTTCAGATGTATTTACCTTACCAACATAGACTGTGTTATCTACAAGAGTGCTGTTAGATTCTACTAAATCAGGACTATCACTGTTAAAATTAGGTTTCCGACTAGATATGTTTGCTCTACTAAATTGTTTGGATGCAACATACGAAACATTTAATGCAGAAGATGATGAAAATGGACTCACCCTTGTCCTTGTTGTTGATCGGCTCCGCGATGTTGGTTCGCTTACGTCGAGCGAAGTTTCGGTTGTTGTTGTGGTTCGGGTTTGGGAGGGACGGGTACGTCTGCGTGAGGGTAAGCTGAAAGGTCTAGGACTAGATAAGATACTGACGAACTCTTCAGGCTCCTCAGTTGTTGTAGTCGAAGTTGTCGACTGTGTGGGTCTTCGCCTAGTATTAAAGCGACTAGTTGACGCGGTAGGTCTGCTTTGACGTACTGAGGTGGGGCTCGAGAAGGCGGGTCTAGAGGTTGTCGTCGATGTTGTTCTTGTTATGATTAAAACACTATCCTCACTATCTACATTACTACTTAAACTAGATTCACTATTTACATTGTTCAGACTAGATTCGAATTTTGAGTTAGTTCTGGTTAGTTCTGAGTCTTCAACTAGGCCCTGCCTCTCTACCGCCTCTACGCCAACTTCTTTTTCACCGGTAACTAATGTTACCTTGTCGACAGTATCCTGTCTTGAATTACTGGACGAAACTGAATTCAATTCAGAAACTTGATTTTGCGCGATCTCAACTGTATCTAGAGCAGGAGCTGTAGATATAATCGGCAAGGAATCCTTAGAAGCGACCTCGTTCTGATCAGCGGACTTTTCTAGAAGTCCGCCAACTACAACTTCCGTAGGCGAAACCGAGCTCACTTCAATATTGGGGGTAGGAGTAAGGGTAATAGGATCAGTGGAACTAGGATCGGATAGTTCAATCAACAAACTATTTTGCGTAACAGTTTCAATCGAGGGTTGCGAAAGATCAGGTGGACTTGTTTCCGGGGAGAGGGTTTGAGGTGATGAAGTGGTTGCTGTGATTGATGTTGATGTAAGAGGTGCAGAAGGTGTAGTTGTTGTAGTGGATCTTCGCACAATGTTGGTGTAGTCAGGCGTAACAGACGGTATTTCCTGATCTTGTGGTGCTGAGATGGGTGTGGTGTTAGCTAAACTAGGATCTGAGTATTGTACCGTAATTGTTGGGATGGTGTCATCTTCCAATGTTTTCAGAGTTGCTTCTGCTTCTTCCAAAGTTAGTGATGTGATTGGAGCTGTATCAACTGGTGAAGTTGGTCGAGTTCTATTGTAAATTTGGAATCTAAGAAAGTAACTTTTGGTGATTAATCCCACTTTACAAGTCTCTACTAAAAAAGCTTACCTATTTGTCGATCCAACTGACTTAAGAACAATCTCATCTTCAACAACACTTGATGACGACACTGTAGTACCTCTAGTACGAGAGCTGATTGTAGGCTCTGTGGGTGCTAGTTCGTTAATGTCTTCAGCTTCGCTGGCCAAACCGACTGTCGATTGTCGCCTAGTGAACAAGGAGTATCGATTCTTCTTTTGAACTTCTTCTGCTTCGCTTTTGTCTACTGATGAAGTAGCAACTGTGGTTCCACGAGTTTTTCCTGGTTGTTGGTCAGACGATGCAGTTGGACGAATTCTAGTCCTGGTTCCTGTTTGTCCTTCCGTTTCCTCTACTTCTTCTTCCGCGGTGCTTGCAGAGGTGCTTGGTCGGAATCTGCTCAGTGATTGATATGTTTGTTTGGTGCGAAGATTTTGTTCTTCTCCTGTTTCTTCTTTTTCAATTTCATCTGTATTGACTACAGTTGTTCCTCGAGTCCTAGTGAACGATTGATATGTGGGCCTAGTTTTTCGCTTGTTGGATGTTTCATCTTCAGATTCTGCCGCATTATCATCTTGAATACCTGAAGTAGTGGTGTTCCGTGTTCTAGTGAAACTTTTGTATTCCACCTTTGATTGCACTTGTAATTCTGCTTCCTTATTTTCGCCTTCAGTTTGCTCAGAGGTCGTGGTTTTCGTTCTTGTTAAAGTCTGGTAAGTCGACTTAGGCCTTGTAGACTTAGTGTTTTCTGAAACCTCCTCTTCCTCAACTAGTTCATCTGCGCCGGAAGAAATGGCCGTTCCACGGACTCTATTGATTGTTTGGTATTGAGTCTTAGCGGAAGATTGTCCACCAGCTGCTTCATTCACCTCTAATTCAGATTCTGATTTTTCCACCAACGTATCAGCCGATTTTGTTGGACGTGTTCTACGGATATTCACGTATGAAGATGATGTCCGTTTGGCATTTGCTTCGCTTGTATCTTCCACTTCCACTGCATCTGCATTCTCTTCCTCTTCTGTAAGTTCTTCAGGTTCATCAATATCTGGGCCAGTACTTTTGGTTGGACGAGTTCGATTGATTGTCACGTATTTGGGCTTGTCCTTCAGGAATCCTTCAAACTCAGCGAGTTTGTCAATACCAGCATTTTGTGGGCTAGGTCTACTGTTTCGGTTAACTGAAGTATATTTCGAAGATGAGGACTCTTCATTCACACTTGTAGAGATTTCTTCCTTCTTTGCTGTGAATTTGGAACCACCTAAGCGATTTCGGAGAGAGCTTAGTGGATTTGGCCGACTTAAGACTTTGGCATATAGTGATTGACTAATTGAGGAAGGTGTGGTAGACACTTCATCATTCTTAGGGTTTTTCATAACAACAGTTCCGTCTTCTTGTAGTTGAAGTTGCTTTTCTAATTCCTCCAAACCTCCTACACGTTTAATCAGTTCAATTAACTCTTTGATGACTTTAGGGTCTTCTTCATGGCCTGCAGCATCCCCATCGTCTTCATCCTCGTATTCCTCTTCTTCGTCATCATCCTCTGGTTCAGCGGTGGTAGAAGTCCTTTGAATGTATGAATAGCTGCTCGTGGCAGCAGTAATACGTTTTGGTGCTGAGGTCGTAGTTGTTGTAGTCGTTGTCGTTGTACTTGCAGTCGTCCTATTTTAAACAAAATTTAATAACTGTCTATTACTTTGCAGACAACTGAATAGTCGTACCTTGGAGTGGTTGTTTCTTTACTGGGCTTCTTGCAGACAACATTGCGAGTGAAATCACAAGAATCGGCAGCAGTATTGAAGTAAAGACCGGAAGGACAGGTGAATTGATGCGCGACGATACCAAGATTGGATGGTCCACTATCTAAGCACCAGAAATATTTCTTGCAGTCCCTTGGATGTGGGAAGAATCCCTCCTCTTCGCATTTAAAGTCTAGAAAAGGAATTTGATGATTTACGCACATCTTCTGCTTGAATCGTTCTTTAAAAGTTTACCTGCGCCCGGATCAGGGGTAGTTGGTGGTGGTGGAGTAGTTGTTCTTCCGCCAATGTAGAGTGAACCCACT
Source organism: Hermetia illucens (assembly GCF_905115235.1). NCBI lineage: Eukaryota > Metazoa > Arthropoda > Insecta > Diptera > Stratiomyidae > Hermetia > Hermetia illucens. The sequence goes on from NC_051853.1 coordinate 34,919,360, forward strand.
GTGGTGGTAGTTGTAGTTGTCCTTGGTGTGTTTGAACTCTTTTTCTTGTTGCTCTTCCTTCGTGATGATGATGTGTGTTTGACAGAAGTATTAGACTCTTTAGTAATCTTTGTATGTTCGGTTATCCTATTGCGCGTGGTGGACGATCCTGCTCGGCTTCTTGGTCTGGAAGCCTTTTGTGGTCGAGCTGGAGCAGAAACTTCATTTGCTCCGAAACTATCAGAATAACAACGAATACATTATTAGGATAACGTTATATTGAATGGTGTTCATATATCCTACCCGGTAGCTTCAAGAAGTGCTTCTTTTGCTGCTTCGATCAAAGGATATTGTCTTCCAGTACAAGTTCCTCTAAAATCGTCATTATCAAGTGACCAGAACATAATTCCTCCAAGTCCATTTTCTGCAACGTATTGAGCCTTTTTTCGAGCGATGTTTTCATCATCATAGCCAACCCATTGGTTGCCACGGTAGGCATATGGTCCCATGGCTTTGTCGTTCGGTTGAACCACAGTCCAAGTGGGATCTTCGTTAATGCTTTGGCAAATCTGAATTAGAATGAAGAAAATTATGAGATGCAATGAAGATGATTAAAAGATGCATTTTTTCTTACTTCGTAATATGCGAGGTATCCTTTTTCTCTTGTTGCTTCACCCTGTTCACCAGGACCATCTGCAGGTGCACCAATTTCGGTGTCTTCATCATTAATAAGTGTATATGAACGGCCATAGGTAGGGATACCGAGGACAAGTTTGTCACGGTCTGCGCCAGCTTCCAGATAGAATTTCACGGTGTAGTCCTGTAAGATTGATATTGTGATAAAATTAGAATTTTCCATTAAAGATTGTGAAATGCTTACAATATTCAGTTCAACGTCATAATTATATTCTGAGGGTTCCTCCAAGGAATACAATGGGGCGTGATGATTTACGGAAGGTTCAAACGCACTATGATAATCATAGCTGAGAATGTTAAACCAATCGAGATACTGATTCAATTTCGGAACATCGTAGCCTTTTTCGATATACTCAATACCAGCAGGAACGGCCATGGTCAAAAGGAGTCTGAAGAGAAGAAGGATTGATATTGGTTTTAAAGGAGAAGGTCAAAAAAATGTAATTATTTACCGTGGCCTTCCTGTCTTTGAAGATTCTCGGTCAAATTCGGATCGTAGCTCTTCAACGAATTGTGCATAATTATCGCGATCTCTGGGCTTTCCTCCATCCCGAAAAGCTGGATATTCCCAATCCAGATCCAAGCCATCGAAGTGATTTTGTCGAAGGAATTTCAGGATATTTCGGATGAATTGTTGTCTTCTGTCGGGGTTTGCTACAAGCGGTGAAAATCTTGACGATGCTTCATTCCATCCGCCGATAGCGAGCATAGTTTTCAGTTGCTTGTTATACGATTTGAGGCCGGTGAATTTGGCATAACCACCTGGGGATTTTTGAAGGTTGCATAAAGGCTATATGATGCAGTTGCAGTAAGGATCTTACCTTGCTCAATATCCTGGTACTTATCGAATGGTTTTAGCGTGTTGTCTTTGGTGAATCCTCCGAAGGCATAGATAAGATGCGTACATAGGTATGGGTTGATATTCTGTGGATTGAATTTAGCTGTTCCTGGTCGATATACACTCCAATTTGTGTAGTAGCAAACAACTCGTGCTTCGGCATTGGCTTCTGGAATTTAAGATAGTTATCAATGAGATTTGACAAGAAATTTCGGTAGAAAAATTTAGTATTAAATTACCTTTTACAAGAAGCACTAGACAAAGGACGAGAAATGCTTGCCATACCGCTCCTTTAGGAAGCTGAAATCGAAAATAAATTTTATGTTATTTTATTGCGTAGAAGTAAAATCAAATGAAATTAATTGAGGAGCAACGAGATAGTCCCAGTGCTACCATATGGACGTAATATATAGAATGTGACGATCACTGTTCCAAGCTTTCATCATTGTATGTCCGGCTTGAAAAAAAAATGAAGAACTTTTCAGTATACAGTCCAGCTGCGCGCGAACATGTTAATGAGAAAGCGGAAGTGGCAGTCGATAGGTCATATAATAAGCAAAGGCAATGATTCCATTTCAGGGGTATGTCATGCACTGAACATGACAACAATGGTGGAGTAGTGCTCAGTTTTCGGAAATTTGTGGATTGGTTTGAAGCACATTGTCGGTAGTCGACAACAATGGCGCGTAAGTGTGGTTGACGCGGTATGTCCTGATTAACTCTAAACTTAACATTCAAGTGTGACTCTGGAAAGCAACTTTACACAGACTTTTCCTGTGCAAAGATTCACCTAATCCAAATGGATGGCGAGAATAAAAAACGAATTTGGGGGGGGGGGGAGTATTCATTTCTTTCTGGATGAAAAATGGAGATTGAATGAGGGGTTCGTCTGTTTGCAATATTTTAGTTCCTTCAAGGCAATACCTAAGAATATCGTCTGTTACCGGGCTGGATTATCCTCATCCATACGGATTAAGTGACCCGCCCACCGTAACCTATTGAGCCGGATTTTATCTACAACTTGACGGGATGTCTGGAGTTCCCTATTAAGGCAGGCCTAGACCGAAATTATCAACGGACTCAACGTTCTAGTCTCCTTTCTTTATTATTCCCGTTTGACCAGTGCGGTTTGATGTTGTTGGTTGGTTGGTTTTCGGTGCTGACATTGCCTCCATATATTTTGCTTTGCATTCATTGATGTGCCATTGCCGCCTGCTCGATTTGGTTGAAGGCAGTTTGTACATCTCGGGTCGTTCTTCCCATGATGTCAATATCGTCAGCATAGGCCAGTAGTTGGGTGGACTTAAAGAGGATCATACCCCTTGCATTTACCTCACCATCACGGATCACTTTCTCGAGGGCCAGTTTAAAGAGGATGCATGATAGGGCATCCCCTTGTCGTGATCCTGCTGCTTTTGTTCGGGCTCGCACATTGGTCAGGGTGAGCCTTATAGATGGCCTCGTGAAATTTCGCCTTAACAAAGGCCCCATGCCCAAATCATCACATTATTTAGACCAAATTCATTCCTGACTCCATTGACCTTTATGCGCGTCCTCTTTTTCAAGCGCTCTGATAATTAACTTTCTCAGCTTTTTCCTAGAGGCGGGTTCCATTCACTTGTGCAAGATCTATCGCAAAGTAAACTCGACTTTTTTTAAAAACTCTATTAATTGTGACGTTACCTTTTCACGGGGGTAAGAGCGGTACATCCTTCACTGACTTTCTGTCAAAATTTCATGACCAACAGGCAATTAGGAACCGAGTTATTAGTTTATAAGTGACATCGGCCGTTGATTGGTTTCCTGCGAATTAAGCCACTGATAAAACAGCGTGAGGATCGCACTGGCCCGCCACGCATTAAATGGTGGCGATTTGGTGAGAAGAAAGAAGAAACGATCTCACTCACACGATTACCGACTATTACGAATGAAAAAGGCAATACACAAAGCGGCCTCTGCAACCCTCGGGGTCAGCAAGCCGGGTAAGTGGTACATAAACCTTTGGAATGATGATGTTGAAATGAAGGTCCGTGAAAAGTAACGCCCCTACTACAAATTTCTCGTCGAAAAAGCTCTTGCTTATTGGCAAATTTATAATAATGCCAACCGGGAAGCAAAGAAAGCAGTCGCTGTCACCCGAACGAACCATTACAAAAATCTTTACGATAAACTGGACACCCGGGATGGGAGAGAGATCTGTATCAACTTGCCAAAAGCCGTGACGAACGTACGCAGAATATCAAACAATTTTGCTGCGTTAATCGCAAGAACGGTACTTTGCTTACCAACCGTAGAGCCGCAACGGATAGATGCCGAGAATACTTCGAGCAAATTTCAATTGAAGAATTTGCTCATCCACCACTTCTACAATCATTGCCGACATTTGGAGCAGTTTCACCTGTCAGCGGAACTGTAGTCGAGGAGGCAATAAAATAAATGAAATCGGGGAAAGCAACGTGACCTGATGACATCGAAGTCGATGGTAAACGACCAAAAGGCCGTCCAAAACAATGATGGCTTGATACTCTGGATGGGGATTTGAAAGCCTCGAAATTACACCCAGATCAGGCATTCGATAGAGCCAAATGGCGAAACCGGTCACCACGAGCCGACTCCGCTTGTGAACGGGACAAAGGCTGAAGAAAAAGGAAAAAGTTTGATTTCCTTGTTGTAGATATTGTGTGTCAAATTAAAGTTATCCCCCTTTCTTTTTATATTTACCCGTGAAAGCACCACTAATATTGGCATTCAATGGAAGCATTGTGCAGTGGAAGCGACGTGTTTTACGCGATCATACCATCTAATTTTCGCTCTTCTCTGGTGCTTTTCGTCTTTCCAAACTTTATTTAAATCCCCGCATTTTCTCGGGAATAATGATACCTTTCAGAGTGTCTTAAGTCTCCTGCTCTCTGAACCAAATCAAGGCTAGTAGAATACTACATGCTCTGGGTTTTTTGGTGCGCTGCTATATTCAGGGTAGTAAGGGGTATCATCGGACCCCATTATCCGATATCAGGGTCCAGGTCCTTTAGCGAAACATTCTTTCATTGCTGCTATTTTATCAGCGACTTCTCTCTCTTGTCATTCTCCGATATTCTGTAACGTTTTCAGGTGGATCCGTTCGCTTTCTTTAATACATAAAGTGACCCCTATTTACCATTTGGACTATTCCAGTAATCAAATGCGGATAAAAGAATGAAAGTTAAATCAAATTTCAATACTTCACAACCAACCCTCCTCTACTCCACAAAAAAATTAAAGTCTGGACTGAGGGAGAATTTATTCATTATTTTTGGACACGATTTGTAACCACAAAATACGCAGTAGTAATGAATGCATCATGCATTGTGGAAAAAGAACAATCTGAAACATTTTACCATTGGCCTTGCTCCAATCTCAGTTCAATATTAATACAGGCTAAAACCACAGGATAATAACCTCCATTTTACAAAAAAGACACCCACGAACTCTACAAATTTCAATTTGGAAATCTTTCATAATATCCCAATTATACATTTAATTTAATTATTTAGATTGATATTACTCTGCCCACTTTTAGCGCAATTTTGGGTTGGAACATCGTTAAAAGAAGCATTGACCTTCCTGCCAGGCTCTAATTAAATTTATATCCAATTATTAGATAGAAGAACTAGAAAACCACGGTATGATGCGATTGAAATTGGAGGAATGGACAATTGGGTAGAAAAGCACAATAAATAATGGTTTGGTGAATAGACTTTTGTATCAGGCGAGTCCCACTGGTACTTTCGTATTTCCTCCTCAAGATAATTTGATCATTAATCATTTTCAAGAGCATTTTTCTGTTGGATTTTTGTATCCATTCGCGAGCGGAGGGTCGTAATCAGTGTTATTAAAATCGAAGAACAACTTTTATTATGCGAGTGTCAATGCATTGTTTGCTATTAAATTACTTTCAATTTGCTGAGCGGAATTTCGGCAAAGCGAAATCTAATACTTTACGTTTCAGTTCATTTTCACTTTCAGTTAATTTTTTTTCGGATTATGTTAGATACAACAAGGCAGAACGGCATGAAACTTAAATTTTTTTGCTATTGCACACAAACAATAATAAATCCGACGAAAAATATGCAATCATATATATAAATAGCATATGTATACCCACCAATAAACCATTCACAAACTGCGCTTAATATATAATTAGATAGCATCTTTGCTCGATACAATTACAGATCTTTGAAATTTTTAGGGAAAGAGACCTAAACGGCATTTCGATGGATATTACCTCGTGAGCAAAAAGTTTCCGGTAGAACTTCATATGCAAGTAAAAAACAAGTCGGGAAACCGGACGCTGCGCTTCAGGTATGAAAGGTTTTGCTTGGTTCTTCTATGAGTATATTTGAGTGTAGAACTATCCCATTTGTACGTAGCCCGTTATGTATATGCATTTAGCATGTCTGACAACCCATTTTAGTGTGATATTGATATTTAGTTGCAGTAAATTTACTCGGTAAAGCCAATTTTGAGCTACTGTAATTTTGTTACTAATAGTATGATTTTGATCAAACTTGGGGATAATATCCTTCATATTATATTTTATACTACTACCAACTTTTATAACTTTGGGATAAACTTAAGGGGGGTTTCACTCAATTTCCCCAAAAATATTATAATATACTATTATTAACTTAATTTGAACAGATATCGATACAAGGAGTATACTACGGGTACTACGGGACGCCATAGAAACAAAAGAAATTGCACTGTGCGCGTTTTTGGATATCGAAGGAGCATTCGACAACACATCGCACACAGAGATACAGGATGCCCTGAGCCGCAAAGGAGTGGGAAACACCCTGGCACTCTGGATGGGCAAAATGCTAGAAAGCAGACAAATAGAGGTACAAACAAGTACAAATTCTATTATCATGAACACCACTCAAGGCTGTCCACAGGGTGGAGTACTATCGCCACTGATGTGGAGTATGGTAGTGGATGAACTCCTGGACGTGTTAACTAATACTGGAATACAAGTCCAGGGCTACGCGGACGACATTGTTCTAATCTGTAGGGGCAAATATGATGATACCCTATGTGATAGAATCCAAACTGGATTAAGGGTTACTAGTGCCTGGTGCAGGAAGGTGGGACTGCGGATCAACCCAACCAAAACCACCGAAGTACCATTCACTAGGAGGCGTAAGCTGGATCACCCGAAAGCCATAACATTACATGATATGGAGGTGAAACGAGAAACAGAGGTCAAATATTTGGGAATCACGCTAGACCAGAAATTACTCTGGAAGACACATGTCGGAAACACTTGTCGGAAAGCCACGACGGCTCTGATGACTTGCAGATCCATAGCAGGAGAAAGATGGGGTTGCAGCCCGAACATACTACTTTGGATATATATTGCAATAGTAACGACAATGATAACCTTTGGAGCGGTAATCTGGGCAGAAAGAAACGAACTCAGCACACAAGCCAGGGAACTACATAAGCTGCAAAGGCTGGGTTGCGTGTGTATCAGTGGGGCAATGAGGACATGCCCAACGCAATCCCTGGAGGTCCTTCTGGAATTAACCCCTCTCCGTCTGTACATACAGATGCAGGCAAGGAGAGCAATATTCAGGATGGCCGGGAGTATCAGTGAAGCGAAAAGCTGCCTAAATCGAAGGAAGATTGATATTGTTTCTAGGCGGTATCCCGAATTACTGATACCGAGGGACAACATGACAACGAGGTTTCACTTCGATAGGAAGTTTGAAACACGTTGGAGTAACAAGGCAAACTGGGAGAGCGTGGCTGCGACATACTGCTTAAACCAGCAACTGATTACTTGGTACACTGACGGATCCCTCACAGCAGAGGGAGCGGGTGCCGGTGTCATTGGTCCAAGGAAAATTTACTTTGAGCCAATGGGCAGGTAAACTAGCATATTTCAGGCGGTAATTTACGCCATAGACAAATGTGCCTCCTTTAATCTGCAAAGGAACTATGTGGAATCGGAAACGGTTTCATGGCTATGAATCTAAGAAACGAAGAGAAACGGTTGAGGGAACTATATTGGCCGGGCCTACCAGGGATGGAGCAGTCCAGGGTGCTTATGAGATACGAACCCATGCGCACAAAGGATTGCTTAAACCTCACCAAAAAGAACCTCCGAATCATAGTGGGAATTCTCACTGGTCATTGTCGGCTGAACTATCACCTAGGGAAGCTAGGGATATCTACGGACACTGCCTGCAGGTTCTGTGAGGAGGAGGACGAAACCTCTATGCACGTCCTGGGACAGTGTCCGGCACTTGTGCAAAGTAGGTCGATACATCTGGGAGAACACTTAATACCAGATGCAAAGCTGAAACTTCTGGAAGTGGGGAACATACTAAAGTTCCTAACGGTTACAGGCCTGCTTGAGATACTATGATCAACAGGTACACTATAACCAGTAAAAGGGGCACAATAGTTCTTCAAGGACGCGGTGCGACTTTCCCTTAGCAGAATAATAAGGAGTATTTCGAGGCCTGGGTACCATATAGGCGAAGCTTCACGGATTTATTCAGATTTTTCGGTTAGGTAAATCATCACTTTCCACCCTCCGACTCCCCGCCTTTTTAACGAATCTGAAAACTAAGACCGGCTTCAAAAAGTACTAATCGAGACCTTTCATTTGATACCCTACATGACTATATTCGGTGAAAATAAAAGGGGGTGTAGCTTTTTACCCCCCCTCACCAGAAAATCTGGTGCCGAAAATGGTAGCACATCAAGAAACTTGGGATGCGGTGAACTCCATGATCGCATCTATCCAAACCAAACTGCGAAAGGCAGAGAAGAGGTGAAAAGCGCGGTCGCATGCGCCGCGTATAGAAGAAAGGTGACAAAGCTAGAATGAACGACTCCGCCCCGTGATGTAATACCTTATGGTGGTTTCGCGGGGCAGGGAGGGAGTCGGGGTGGTTTTGGTGGGTAAAAATCCTACAAGCTGGTGTGTCCAGACCAGTGTCTATTGAAGATTTCCACCTACTTACAAAAAAAAAGACAAGGGGATTTCCGTACATGCAAAAGGGCGGTAAACATTTTTTCTCACCCAAAATAGTCATGTGGGGTATCAAAGGAAAGGTCTCAATTAATACTTTCCCAATCTGATATCAGTTTTGGTGTGAACAGTAAAATGCGCGAGTAAGGAGTCCACCCTTGAAGTGAGGTAGGACCCATTTTGATTCAAAAATCCGAAAAAAACAGGGTAGTGCGCTTAGATGAAATATAGGCCTCAAAATATGTGCCAATTCGATATCTGCTCAAATAACTTACTAATAGTATATTACCAACTTTTAGAAATTTACTGAAAACCCCCTTAAGTTCACGCTAGGAATACCAAATTTTGCGACAACATAGATTGATTGGTCATTTTCCTGTTTTTAGGTGTAATCTTTTGACTTCTAGGAGCCTAGGACGAGGAGCCATTTCACAATATATTGGGTTGGGGAAAAAGAAATGTCGTATTTGTGATTGAAATTTGGAGGCTTTGTTTAACATACTTAGAATTATCCGATTTAAGTCAAATATGCGCCATTTTGTTCGCAAACTTGTTGCCATTTAGAAGGCGACTTCATTATCCCCTCTTATAAAACTCCCCCCCCCCCCCCTCATTTGCAAAAAACTCAGACAGCCAGTTTTCGCATTCCTCTTTTGAGGAAAACTTGGTAGCACCAAGAGCGTTTTGTATGGACCGGAAGAGATGGTAATCACCTGGTGCTACGTCCCAACTATACGGTGGGTGCGATAGGACATCCCATCCGAGCTCCCGCAGCTTCTGGCATGTCATCAAAGATGTGTGAGGCCGAGTGTGGAACACAACACCATTCCTATTGACCAAGTCTCGCCGCTCCTGGTCAATCACCTGCTTCAAATGGTCGAGTTGCTCACAGTAGAGGACCGAATTGAGAGTCTGGCCATTGTTGAGCAGCTCATAGTGGATAATTTCCTTCCAATCCCACCAAACATACACCAAAACCTTCCTGACCGTCAATCCGGGCTTGGCGATGATTTGGGCCGGCTTGTCGCGCTTCCACCACGATCTTTGTCGCTTGAGGTTGTCCTACGTGATCCACTTTTCATCACCAGTCGGATCGAATCACCAGTGGATCGAATTCGTTCCGTTTCAGCAGTGCATCGCAGGCGTTGATTCGATCCAAGAGATTTTTTTGCGTCGATTCGTGTGGCACCTAAACATCCAGCTTTTTTTGGAATACAATCTTCTCCAAATGGTTCCAAACGATTTTATGGTTTATACCCAGTTCCTGGTCAATCGAGCGAACGCTCACATGTCGGTCTACCTGGATGATTTCGACGATTTTATCGGTTTCTACGACGATTGGCCTACACCCCGTACTGGGGTGTATCTTCGACATCCACTACACCAGAACGAAATCACTCAAACCAACGCTGTGCTGTGTGAATCGTTACAGCATCGGACCCATAAACATCACAAATTTTTTTTGGCCGCCTTCGTTGCATTTTTACCTCTCAGGTAGTAAAAACGTAAAATATGACGAATTTATTGCTTGGTGGACTCCATTTTTGACGCGCTATAACTTGACACTGAAACGTACAATCACAAAACTGTCAAAGAGACACTTGTAGCACAGTTTGTTGTCTTTAAATTGCCGTATAGTATGACCCGATGCGATAAGTACAACACAAGATATGTTTAAGTGTGGCCATCTATTGACAAAATACGACATTTTTTCCCCCAACCCAATATTTTGGTCCGGTAAATTCTTGCTGCTATTATCTGTCTAACCTCGGTGCCTTCTTTCCGTATTCGGGGGATGCTTTTGATTCTAGGCAGAGATGAGTTAGACATTCTCAGTTCGGAGGCTTTCTCAATGATACGTTTGTATTCTGCAAGAGTCCTTTTCACTCTTTTAAAGGAGTTACACTCTTTGGAGATGGGGTCAGCGCTCTTCCCTCTCTCTTCATCTCCTTGTTCGGATGCTTGGGCGATATCATAATATCCGACGATTTTTTAACGGGATTGGAGAAAAAACTAAGGCTTGCTTTTTACCAACATTAAGCCCTATCGTTTTTGCATCAAAGTGGTTCGTTATGAGGATCCTCAACTTTTTAAGGGAGGAAGTTTTGATTTTTTTCCCCCTCTTGAATACCTCTCCACCTTGGGCTAGGGTCGGAAATTTAGAATTCACCATGATCATATAAAAGCAAACCAATACAGACTTCCACAAGTTTTCATCAGTTGTAGGGGGGATTCTTACCCTTACAAGGGTTTCAAATTTCAACCTTTGCTGTCAGATGAAATATGGAAAATGCGGAAAATTGATCGATCAATGTAAAAACTACTCTATATCAAGAAACCTAGAACATTTGGCTCGGATTGGACGAATAAACCACGACGAGGAAGCTAGTGTCTAACGGACTATTTTTTCGGATCCTGGAATGTACGCTCCCTGAAACCAGGAGCTCTCAAGGCCCTCCTGTAACAGCTCGAGATTTGAGCATGATTGCAGTCCACGAAACAAATTGGAATTATAGCGAAATAAGTGATATGAATTCGCACACAATTACCAAGAGTGGCAAACCTTCGGGTCACAAGGAATTTGGAGTTGCATTTTTAGTGAGCAAACAGCCACACGTCACCGACTTCGAACGTATCAACCAAATGTTGTATGTGATTCGCATTAGGATTCGTTTTTTCAACATCGGGCACGGGCAACAACGTACACGACTCGACTGAAGTCAAGGAATGCAGTAAAAGATGAGTTTTTTTGGGGGACACTCTTTTACTCACTTCCAACAACGTTCCCAAATCATTGGAGGACACAGTCTCCATGAGGAATGTAATCGTAACGGTCAACGATTAATTGACTTCGCCAGCAGTTGAAATCTTATCGTAAGTTCAACATGCTTTCCGCACCGGCTCATTCACAAACAGATCTGGAAATCACTAGACGCATCGACCGTCAACCAAGTGACGAAAATCCTATCGAGGAGCAACCTGCGATTCAGAGCAACCATTGGTGAAGGCAACATATCGATGCAGAATCTCCTCAGTGCACCAATCGGGAATCAGTCTTAACAAAATCTTCGCGGCTGATAAATTCCCGAGTGATGCTACGGCGGAGGCATATACAGTCACCCTGGAGAAAAAACTATCATCTATGTTACACGACATCAGCAATACAGCTGTGTACGGGTTCTGGGGAGAACTTAAAGGCACCATCAAGGAAGTCGCAGAGAAGGTCGTGGGATAAAAATCCTGGCGAATTCGAATTAACTGGTTTGACGATGAATGCAGAATATCACTCGACGCAAAGAATGAAGCCTACAGACAATATATCCGACATGCAACCAGAGCTAATAAAGAAAAGCATGGCGAGCTGCGGAGAATTTCGAATAGAATAATTAGACGTAAGAAACGGACATATTTTGACGAGCAGTAGCTGAACATTAATGAAACCTTAGCTAATAGAAACACCAGATAAGCATATAGACTAGTGAATACAATTAAAAACAGCTATCAATCCAGGACTAGCCTCTGCAGAGACAAAGATGGAAACATTATCAGCGATGCCGACAGCATCAACAAACGCTGGGCGTCCCATTTTGAAGAGCTTCTAAATCAGACACCTGGAACCCCCATACAAGTAGCCCAAATCGGTGGTGGTGTTGGTGATTCTGGCCCCACTGTACATCCTCCGATAGCAGAAGAACTTGATTTCACCGTGCGCTCACTGAAATCAAACAAAGCGCCGGGTGCGGACGAGATTCCAGCCGAGCTGTTAAATCTGGTGGAACGGGTGTACTAAATGCGATACACCAACTAGTGCTGCGAATCTGGAAGGACGAGAAGATCCCAGGTGACTGGCGCGGGAGTATTATCAGTTCCGTTGACAAAAAGGGAGTTAGATTGCGTTGTGGAAACTACAGAGGCATTTCACTACTCTGTTCGTCCTATAAAATACTGACAAAAATACTGGAGAATAGAATAAGACCATACGCCGAACGATTCATTGGTGGGTACCAAGGCGGTTTCAGTCCGGGTCGCATCCACAACTGACCAGCTTTTTATCGTTAAACTAATCCTGCAGAAGTGCTGGGAATATAACATTGACGTGCATCAAATCTTTGTCAATTTCATGCAGGCATACGACAGTATAGATCGTGGAGTAGTGTGCTACATAATGCTGCAATTTGGTGTACCACCTTAATTAGTACGATTGACGAATATGACTATGGCCAATTCTATCTCACGGGTCAGGATCCAGAACAGGTTGGCTGATCCTTCTGAAACTCGTACTGGTTTGAAACAGTGCGACGAACTGTCGCCGACGCTCTTCAACTTAGCATTGGAATACGCTATCCGAGCAATTGATACCAACCCCACTGGGACGCTATTCATTAAGCCGACGCAATTGTTAGCGGACGTAGATGACATCAGCATCATGTCCCAGAAACTGACCGACGCAGAGGCACTTGTTCATACTCCTGACATTACTGCGAAAGAAGTTGTACATGTTGTGATGCAATTAAGAAGTAGGACGCCAGCTCATTCGAGCCTCAACGTAGGGACCTCAATATCGAATTCGTAGACAGCTTTATATATCTGGGAAGCGGCCTGCCAAAAGACGAGGTCAAGCGTCGGATATAGCAAGCGAATAAGACTTTCTTCTCGGTGCTTCCCATAATGCACAGAAACATGAAGCTCCGCGTATATAAAACCATCATACGATCAGTGCTGTGCTATGAGTGCGACACCTGGACCCAACCCAAGCCTCCGAAAATTTGCTAAACACATTCGAAAAGAAAGTCTTTTGGCAAATTTTTTGAAGTTCGTGACCATGATGGATGGTGCATCCGGTACAACTATGCGTTGTCTGAACTGTACGATGAGCTAGAAGCATCGAAATTCGTTAAACTACAACGCCTTCAGTGGGCAGGGCATGTCAAACGAATGAGCGACGATCGCATGCCTAAAAAGGTTATATCGAGGAAGTGAGACTACCAGGAAGACCGAGAGCATGGTGGGAGAGTATAATATATACGGACACCGAGCAACTACTGTGCTTTCAAGATTGGGGACGTGGTCACGGGACCGAGATAATTGTAGGAAAACGATCCAGGTGGTTAGAGCCCGACGTGGGACTGTAGTGCTACGATGATGATGATGACGTAGGAAATAGGTAGGGTATACAGGTCACCTCCAGAGGTATATAATTAATTTTCAGAAACAGCGCAAGCGTTGAATCAGAACCTGTCCAACTTAATAAGATCTTCTATGCGTAAAAAGATTGTTTCATCTTAGCTTTGGATACCAGCCGGTTTGGGAACCTCGCAAATATCAGAAAAAGTTTAATGCAATACCCATGGTGTTGTGTAAGTACAGTGCAGCATTCCACAATGCATTAAAGAGTTGAACGGTGGCATATTACTTCAAAACCGATCGAACGTGCGTCGTGTTTTTTTAAAGTGTCCTAAATATCGCATGTTTATTTTTTTTGTTTATTTGAATACCAAATTCAATGATTTACACGACTTCTTACTAAATTAATGCGACAAATCTTATTGTAAAGTTACCAAAGTTCAACGCGACCTACTTGCTCTATTTTGGTACTAGCGTATGACAATAACAAATTTGATAATGCAAACATTATCAAATGCAATCTAACAATTCATTCACTTGGCATAAACAACCGCTGACGATGGCAGTAACAACAAAAGCATAATTAACTATTATAACGATTACTCTTACTAAACCTTCAATTACATAATTCCGACTATACTTTATGAATGGCTCGTGCAATCTAGCCGCAACAGTGGTAGAAGAAGTTGAAGACGAAATTTGCATATCCGCTATTGTGTACGCCTCGGAAGCAACCTCCTTTGCGTTTTTATGTAGTTATGACCTCGGACGCTCAACTCGGCTGTGGATACTGAAGCAATAGCAAGAAAACCCAATAGGAAAAGGTGCACGCTTAACTGCTTTCAGGTGCTGGCACTGCTCAGATACATACGAGTACGTAGTTTCCAGATTGAATTCAACTGTCGGAAATATTATAACTTTTATGGAGCCAGCGCAGTTTGGAATATTATTGACTCAACACTTGGTTTGTGTTTGATTTGGGCTGGATTCGGTCAGATTGACCGTTTGTTCGATTTCTGCATAGTTTTTGAATTTGAAATTCAAATGGGAATGTATTATTTGGTCGCTATGTTCTGAGTTTTATTTTATTATGCAATTCACTTCAGATGCATTTTAAAATCTCGAAAGGTGAAAGATACATGCACCTAACCTAACCATTCATTGAAAACTGTGAAGGCTTTTCAAATATTAAAATGCAGATAATATAAATTTGCACTCATTATATAAAATGTCACCCATAAAAACAGAAAACCTTTCACAAGATCAAGTATCTTTTCATATATCTCAAAGTCACACGATTTCAGTAGGGTCCATCTCTCATCCACATTGGGAATAAGAAGTGCAAGCACGACATTGTGTTGATTGCAGTATATCTACGACTTTATTGTTTCACCACCATTGATGAAAAGATAGTTATCTTTCTTGTGGATAAAACAGTTGCTGGCCAGTACGCAGATTACCACTATGCAACCTCACGACCGACGATTCCAAATATATTTCCACTTCTATTGTTGTTGAGATTGCAATTAAGATGATTTTTTCGGACTAAAGGTCTTTTGGAGGAACAGTAACTGTTTTGTCTTTATTTTGTAAATAGCACCTTTGATGGAAATGGAAAATTCAGAAGAGAAGTTGCAACGATCTCGCGCTAGCGAAGATGCTGATGCAGAGGTTTGATTGATGTTTTGATTGTAATTGGAGTGTCTGGATGCTTATCTGGCAGCCTTGCTTAAAAGTATATGAATTTTCTGAAAATAAATGTGGCTTAACATTAAAAACCACTAATAAAAGATGTCAAATACGAGTATACATCAATTAGGGGCAATGGTGCTGTTTAACTGGTAAATTGCCTTGTATCTGGTAAATTGTGTTTATTGTGTAACTTAGATAAAGGTGGCTTGAAGATGGAAATCATCAAGAATAATTGCAATTGTAATTACAACATGAATTAGATGTAATAGGATGAGTTCTCTTGAAAATAAGCGAGTATAGAAACAAGAGGTTGTGTATAATTTACTGTTAGTTATAATGTTGGAAGATGTAGATGTTTGAAGATGAAATCAAAATCTTTAGCTGAATCGACGCTTTTTACTCTAGTTTAGTTTAGTTGACTGAAGGCCGCCGCAGCTTCGAGCTTTCCGACCATTGTACTATTCCCGTAAATCGCCTATTCGCAGGCTTTAGCGAATCTGAGAACATTCTCCAGAGGCAGAGAGTGTGCAGATTCTTCATTGAAGGAAACCTTACCAAGGTGTCTTCGTCTGAGAACTGAGGATGCCGGGCAGCTGCATAAAAAGTGCAGGGCCGTCTCCTCCTCCTCACATTGGCTGCACATAGTCGAAACCACTACTCCAGTCTTTTCCATATGGTAGTTTAAGGAGCAGTGTCCCGTTAAAAGCCCTACTAGGGTTTTCATGTCCCACTTCTTAAGAGACAACAAAAATGCCGCTCTAGTGGCCTTAGGCTCTTTCACAAGGATTTTCACTTGCCGGCAAGATTCCAAATTTCTCCACTCGGCTGCGTGAATCCTTACAATTTCAGCCTTCAGAGTAGACTTGACAGTAGATGGTTGGGTTCCAAGAGCTGGTTCTGGCCCCACCATTGTGAATCCAGACCCTCGGTGAGCCAGTCTGTCAGCTTCATCATTACCAACGATGTTTGAGTGCCCCGACACCCACATCAGGAATGTTTCGTTCAGTCGGCCAAGTTTCAACAGCACCTGATGACAACTCCACACCAACTGGCTTGATTTGTCGTTGCTATTTAATGCTGATAATGCCGCTCGGTTGTCGGAACAGATTCGAATGGTGCGACCCCTCCATTTTTGTCGCAGACATTCTTCTGCTGCCAATGAAACGGCATATATCTCCCCCTGGAATATGGTCGTCATTTTTCCGAGGGGTCGGACCAGTTCTATAATCGGATTCTACGAGAACACCCCTGCGCCCCATCCACCCTTCATGACTGACCCGTCAGTGAAGATTATTAAGTCTGTAATCTGAAAAGACTCATGGCCATTTGTCGACCATTCTTCTCTTCCGTTGATTACGACAGTGTATGTCTTTTCAAAGACGAATCTGGAAACCACATGATAGGTTGGCATCAGGGCAACCGGATGTTTGTCAAGGAATTTCCAGGTAGACGCATGACCGTATGATTAGCCGCCTTTCCACGCTCCAATGATATCAAGCCTATATGCGTCATTGGCTGCTTTCCGTTGCACATCCAAGTGAATGGGGGGTAAGTTTAGGATAGCTTCAAGTGCCGCAGTCGGCGTAGTACTTATTGCTCCAGTAATACTTAGGCAACCAAATCTCTGAATCTGCGTTAGCAGTTTCCTGTTGTTAGTAAATTTCAGTCTTGGTCACCAGACGATGCATGCATACATCAAAGTGGGTTTTATTATGGATGTATACATCCAGTATATCCGTTTTGGTGGTGATAGGTCTTACCTGTCACATTCCTATAGCACCGGGGCAATCTGCAGGATTTCTGATACTATTCCTGCTTCCACGTTAAGTTGGAGTCGAAATGTACTCCTAAGTACTTGACTGTTTGGGCCAGCAGGATTTCCGCCCCTGCTAAGGTGGGTAGCGTATAGCTGCCCCACCTGACGTTCCTAGTAAACATAACTAGTCCAGTCTTCTTTTTCGGACATCGCCTTTTCAATTTTTGCCGTAAGTTCATGGAGTCTCCGTGGATTTGTCTTTCTGGTATATATAAGCGTGTGCTAGGCGTGCGCGATATATATTCCGAATATATAGACCCAGCGCATCCATTCCCTCTATTACTAGCGAAAGAATGATACCATCCGAACCTGCAGACTTGTATCTATCGAATGAGTTAAATGCCCATTTTACTCGCTCCAGTGATACTACTTTGCATGCCAGTTTCCAGTCTCTCGGTTGAGGGCTGTATGCATCTGTTGGCCCCGAGATTAGATTTTGAATGCTGCCTGGGAAGTGCACTTCAAGCAAATGATTTGTCGTTTCTTCATCGCTTTCTGTGTGCCTCCCGTTTTGTAAACGTAAATAACCCAGTTTCTGGCTACGTTCTTTAACCAGAATCCGCTTCAGCTTTGAGGTTGCCTCGAAAGAGTTAGTCTTTTTGCAAAAGCGTCTCCATGATGATCGTTTAGCCGATCTTATGCTCTTCTTTAGGGCCTTCTGTGCCTCTTTATAGCGATTCCAGCTAGCACCACTTCAGAGCACGATTGAAGAGCATCCTTGCCGTTCTCCTCTATTTTGCCAAATCCGAGTTCCACCATGGGGACTTCAAAAGCTTCTCTCATGCTAGTTGTGATCATCTCGGTTGTCTTCTCAATTCCAACAATGGATTTGATGCGCTTTCCAGGGATCGTGACTCGGGCGCTCAATTCTATTTTATACATCACCCAATCTGTCTTCCGCGGATTCCAAAGTGCAGTGGGTGAAGGTGGGTCCATACCCATTACGAAATCAATGCATTTATGATCCGAGAGTGTGATATCGTTTGATACTCTCCACTCTCCGATCAGAGCCGAAGCTCGATACGCTTGATATTACAATAGAAGGAGGAATATAATGGACCAAGCTGTAAAAAGTTATAGCACCGGCATAGCCTCGGGATCGGCGAGTGGAAATAAAGTTCGAGCTCCGCGACGGGTTCTTCGAAAATTTCTACATTATGCCTGCTATTTGAAGTCGTGAGGTAAGTGATGTCAGCAGAGGCACAGTAGTCCATTAAGCTAGCAGAAAGTACAAGCAGAGTACCCAAATGAAGTCGATCTAGGAGTGAAGACAGGCATTTTATAAAATTCCGTTAATTTTTTTGAGGGCAATGTCATCACAGTTGGGGGATGAGGACAAGATGACGGAGCAATACTCAATGATGCTTTGAACGAGGAAGTTGAATATTGTTAAGGGGAATTGGGGAGGGGTAAAGCCAGAAAAGTTACCCAATATGAATCCAGATGGATGGACCAGGCAGTATTTGCGAATGGGAGCTTCAAGGTTGTGGATGGAGCTCAAATATGCCAAAGGATGACTGTAGCTGTAAGGTTGTTGTAAGCGAGCTGTCAACCAGTCGTTGGAATTTGTATCAAGGATTTCGGAACAAGAGGACAGGAGAAAAATAGGATGACAACTTTCGGTGAATGTATGATCACCACTTTTGTATATAGGGATAATGAAAGTCTCTTTCTATAGGTTAGATAAATAAGAGAGCGAAATGTATTGAATGATTTTTACCAAAAGAAGTTAGCTTTCATGAGTGGAAGTACTAAAATAAGTCCAAAGATAATTGTGGTGCAAACTTGATGAAAGTAAGAAAGGGCTGAGCAGGGTTGGGGATACTGTTTAAGTGAGACTCGAGAGGCTTGAAGTTTTTATTTGCCAACGCAGCCTCGACCTTGGCTGGATACTCCTTCCTGGATCTTGTTATTAACGACTTTACTAAAGTTTGCATAGCGCGTTTAAAGTGAATAAGATCAACATCGCTTCTGAAAGACTTATAGTTTTTCGTTGTAGCGTATTGTAGACGGAAATTTTTGTGGATCCAATATGGCAAATCGGTAAGAGGGCACGGATCTAACAGATAATTAGACGTAAAATGAAGTCGACTAGATAGAAAGGCATAAAAGGAGTTAAGGCCTTGGGTGAATATTAAGGGAGTAATAAGAACGTAGTTCATAGTCACTAGGGCCGTACTCAGATCTTTAAAATTGGCCTTTCGAAAGTCAAACTTTGTAGGTCTGCACACAACATAGGAATTGGATCGAGTGATTGACGTATCGAATTTAAGAGCAGGATGAAGAGAATCAGTAGCGATATAAGAAGGAACATGAAACAGAAGGAAAGGACATGTTTGCGATTATATATAAATGGAACGATTACCACATGTCGTTACTTTCAGTCACGTTGCTCGGAGGGCATAGGTGAGACAGTCTCTGATAACTTGCCTCTGCCCTGGATAAAACCGTCTGTCAACCTTTTGTTTTTTCAAAAAAACGTGGGTGTTTAACTCAAAAAGAAGGGTCCGTGGACCACAAGAGGTCCGTCATCAAGTGGGTGCTGATTCAGGACTCTACTTCGGCCTGGTTTTGGTTTGAACCTACGACGGATTTCACTTGAATATAATTCGTAATCATGACATGTTTGTGATTATATATTGTGTAAATGGAGCGATTACCACCTGTCGTTACTTTTGGTCACGCTGCTCGCAGGGCAGAGGTGAGGCAGCGTCTGATAAGTTTTTTCTGCCCTGGGCGGAACCGTCAGTTAACCTTTTGTTTAAAAAACAAATGGGTATTTAAGTCAAAACGAGAGGTCCGTGGATCACAAAGGAGGAAGTAGGTTGCTTCTCAACTGGTCCCGTCCGTCATCAAGTGGGTGCGAACTCAGGACTCCCAGCATCCGCAACAAAAAATTGGCGTGAATGTTAGGAAAGGCAGCAGAGAGGCGTAGAAGTTTAGAATGGAATAATTTAACATAGTGAGATTCTTGAAATCTGTAACTCTCACAGCAATAGCTCAAATGCTCTTCATGTTTGTCGCATTCAAGCAAGCAGCAGTGTTAGCAACTGATACTTTATAGGAAAATTTAGATTTGGATTGTCGAACATGCTCACTATAACCAATTTTTCAAATTGTGATCAAATCAAAAGAATAGCGGAAATGTGTAAATTATATATGGAGGTGCACAAATATTAAGCTAATTAACTCCACCATGTTATTTAGATGATACGATGGTTCCAAACCCAGATAAAGGAGGAGGGTATTCGCACTAACAAAGGTTGAGATTAAAGAAAGAGGTAAACAAAGCAGTGCTATGTCCCGTGACAGGCCAATCAAGAGAACATATTGCATGTATCAAGACTCGGAAGAATACTAGGGCGTCCACTTCGGTCTGCGCAACTGGGCAGGCAACAATTTTGTCGAAAATGAGCAAGGACGCAAAAAAAATGGTCTACACGCTAAATATTGGTTGCCTCACAAATGAGGCAGAGCAACTCGCAAAAGCACTCTGAGCTCAGCAAATATTAAGACCTAGAACGTGAACACGTTAAAGGACACAGTGAAAAAGCCTATAAACTCCGTCGCTTTGGTAGCCTACGTTGCCATTTTTGTATCGGAATTGAGTTTTCGTAGCACTATTAAAGAAATCGAGCGATTTCATACCCAACCCTCATGGTCATTAAGCCTGGTAAGCGGTTTATTTACCGAGATACTTGGTTTGATAAGACTCTATCATAAGTTTACCGTCGTTAAAACGCCGGCCAACTGGATAATCTACGAAAATGCCAATAAGGAAGAAAAGAAAGGAATCACTAGTACCCGAGCAGCCGACTGTAAAGATTGTTACAATAAACTGGACGTTCGGCAGGGCAAGGGAGATTAAAATCGACTTGTCAAAAGCCGACATCAGCTTCCTCTGGGTATTGAAATTTCTGTTGTGTTCATGATGGTACGTTTCTTATCGACGGTCGGGCCTCGACCAACCGAAGTTGGAAATCAATTTGTATCATGGGCTTCTGATGCGATCTAACCGCAGGCAGTGTGCGTCGTTATATATGGAAGTCCCTAATACCAATAATGCAGAACTCGGAACGCCTCTTAAGCGGATGAAATCAGGGGAAGCAACAGAACCTGACGACCTCGCAAGTGAGTTTTGAAATGCGAAGAGCTGAGACCCAACACTTTGGTTGAGCGAGTTTTTCAGTCGGGTTGTTCATGAGGAAGTCCATCTGACTAGGAAGAAGGCATAACCGGTCCGGCGGGATATTCAAATTACTGTCCAATTCAGTTGTTATCTCTTATGTGGATGAAATTACTTCACGCATCAAAATTTACCGCAGCGTCTTTCGCTCTGCTGCCATCTTTTGTTCTGAGTGCTGGCCGACTACCGAAGATAATGAACGCCACCTAGCGGTTTTCTGATAACATCAGAAAATTGTATTGAAATTATCGTATAATCAACAGCAAGATTTGATTTCGTATACTGCGTTTGCGAATGAGTTAATTTTGGAAATATAATCCGATGGTTCACTAAAATATATAAAAAGGTCACAACAGACACATTAATTGTGCAAGCAACGAATAAATTTCTGATCCTATCGCCAAAAAGGATGAAACTGCATGAACCACAGTAATTGAGAAACAAACGAAACCCCATCAATCATGCCGTGTGCATGCAATTATTGAAAAATTGGGTATTTCAGTAATTCTTATCGATAAAATTTAAATTGTGAAAAATTACTCCTAAACCGTGAAGTATTATATGCCACATATCAATCTTACCAATAGCCTAACAACAAGTCTTTCAATTCCGTTTAATTTCAAACTGGTTTTACTAAAAAAGAAAATTATCTAAAAAAACATCTCGAAAATTTTACATATGACCTTGTCGCTGACGACCTCTTATACGAACCCACGATGAGCACATTACCAAAATTTCTAATGTTTATAAAACGGTTTGTGTGTGGGAATTTTAATGGTTTTCTGTTTTCGTCTTATTTTTTTCTGAACCGCGTCAATTACCATTTCTTCTGACGATGCAATTATTTATAGGAAAACATTAAAACAAGCGAATCAAAGGTAATTGAATGACTCAACACAATTATCGGACGCGTTGGTACAATAGGAATTCCTCACAATTTACATATTATTTGGGTTGATTAATGCTCGTGACCTATTTGATTGCTTCCACCGTTTAATTATTCCGAGATGGATTACAAGCTCGTGTGAGCTCATCTAAAACCCTTTAATCAATTTGAGATCTTAGTGCTGCATAGTTGTAACAGGTTTCACCTCACTTTTAATGACTGCTTGGGTACACCAAAAATCCGATATGGTTGCAGACATGACCTTCCAGCCAGTGATGATACTTCTGTGGATGTCTTGTACGTACTTTGATTTGTTTGTAAACTGATTAATTTTATGAATTAGATTTCAACATTTATTGGTGTGCAAAAGGTCGTTTATGCACTTTAAAGCTTGAATTTTGAGATAATCGAGAGCAGATATCAATTGAGTTCGGATGAATGGTTCCATTTGAGGGATTAATCCAACTTCAGATTTTGATTACATCTGCATCTTGATGACTACTTAAGATTTGATTGAAATTCGGATTGAAATTTGGAGCAAAGGGGAATTTTGTTCGTTGGATCTCTTTGAGTCTTTGAATGTTGCAAGTGGTGATTGCAGTGATATTATTATCATTGGAATGCAATAGTTGTTTGGAAATTATAATATTTGTCTATTGAGTTTTTAGAGGAACTTGAAATCGGAGGAAAGGACCTTCTTACCTATAAAGGCGGACGTGCTATTTAAACTTGAATCGAATCTTTTCATTCCTTATAAGTTTGGAGACCTCGCTACGACATTCTTAAATGACGGTGAAATGAGAAAAGGGACCAGTAACTTCCTTAACTATTAGATATTGATTTATCGAGATGAGGATCCTTGTTAGGACATATGGTTTCCTCGAATAGAGCTTGATAGGTAAGATTTGTGGATATCTGAATAAGTAAGACAGTACGAATCAAGACTGAAGCTCACCAGGCCAGATTGTTGCCGGAGAGAACTCTGCCGACTGTAGCACAGGTTGTAAAGATAACCGCTTTTTGCATCTTCATGTATAGTTCAGCCCTAAGATCGAACGAAATATATTTACATACCAAGCGACCAGCGGCGTTTCATGGATGACGGATAATGACATGATCCACCGGGTCAGCTACGAATATCGCAAGTTAATCGTGTAGATAAGTAGCCGCGGGCAAGCAGAACGTTTTCATTTGTGTTCGTCCTCTTAAATCCTTTCCTTCCTTACGGGGGAGTAAACCTCCGGGGTGAAGGAATCGACGTGCCTATCGGATGAATTGCAGTGACGTTACACTATATTTCAGCGGCTCCGCTCCAAATACCTTCCCTACCTTTGGAGGGCCATTGCAGCACTGGGGCTCTATTGCAAGGTTGACTGCTTCTCAAATACTCGTAGGAGCTAAATTGAGGACGTTTTAAATAATTTTAAGGGGATCCTAGGTACACGAAGACAGTACCAAATTCGGTTAAGACTCGCTCAATAACATCAGAGCGAGTCATCAACTTACCGAATTAGTCAAAGGAGCAACACAAGTACTCCATCTGTAAAGCATTCCATGAACTCAGTAGTCAGGAGAAGCTTAGTAACTAGGGATGTCGACCCAATTTATAATGAGGCTTTGACCACATTCCAGGTCACATTCACACAATATGCTGAGATCCTCCCAGGCGACTACAAACATCATTGCTGCCGTTGACAGAATTTTGGTTGATCGCTTGGCAACCGAGATTTTTGCTTCAGAGGTTCACAGTCTGGACTACGTTGCAGCTGCCACGGTTATTTGTCTTCATAATCAACATCTTGGAGCGAATAACAGAGGTATGCGCAGGAGAACTTTACCATTTTGGGTATTTCGGCTCAACAAAAGATACGAAAAATTGAGAAAGGAGATTGGCAGTGTCATGTAAGCACTTCTTGGAAATCCATCACCAAGAGTGCATAGATGCATTGCCAACATCATTGGAAAGTACCATCTCTCCAATGATGTGCCAACCGAAGGAATCCTCGAGGCGCTGAAGCATAAACTTGTGGTATGCTTCAATCGCATCCGTAGGTACCAAAAGAGCTTTCAGCGAAGGACAGATAATATCTTGTTGTTCCAGAACTAAACCGAATTTTATAAACATGCCACTAACTCTAGTCGTGAAAGTAAGCTCCATCTGGATCAGGTAGAGGACTTGTGGAGAAGTGTTTGGAGCCAACCTGTGTGATTTAGAAGCAGCGTGGCTCTCACACCTTATGCGAAATGAACATGCCTGACATAACTGAAGCTGGCGAAGAAGCAGTTCTTGAAAAGGCAGGTAATTGGAAAGCACCAGGAGTTGAAAAAATTCACTATTTTTAGCTGAAGCGGTTCAAGAGCACTGACAAATCATTTTAATCAGATGATTGTCGATCCCAAATTAGTCCCACATTTGTTCACCAAGGAAATAACTTTCCTCATCCCCAAGGAGCAAGGTGTATCTTGCCCTTCAAAATGTCGACCAATTACTTGTCTTCCTGCCATTTATAAGGTCTTAATTTCAGTGATCTGCGCGAATATCGCAAAACATCTTGATGTTCACAAAATCCTAGCTGAGGAGCAAAAAGGATGTGCAAAAAGCTGATGCCCGAGGCTGTAAAGAACAATAGCTGTAAAGCAGAGGGTATGGATTCGGACGACGCCTTGAGTTGGAGGCGACCGAATTATCAAAGGGCTCCAAAGCAAATATTTTGATTTACTCCACAGCACGGGAGACGCTGATCAGGACAGACCTAAAGCATGTATCTTCGCAAGGAAGACTCTGCATGCTTTTCTGTATCCGGGCCTGAGTTCCATCAATCTAGTCATGGTCAAGCTGGAGCAAGAGGGCAGAGAACTTCTATATTTCCTCGACTTACATGGCTCACGACCGAGCAGCTTCATCAGAAGAACTACAACATCTGACGAACACCTCAGCAACAAAGAAGGCCAACCTGTTGATAGACTGCGACGCCAGGGCAAGGCATATGCTTTGGGGCAGCTCGGAAATCAACGAGTGAGGTGAGTCATTCTTTGATTTTATTATTACTTCAAACCTATCGGTGTGTAACAGGGGCAGTACATCAACCTTCCATTTCCCCAGCTTGGAGAACTGTGACGGTTGCGACAATGGGATTCTTACGGTGGAGAATTGGAGAGTCTCTGACTGCAGATCCTTCTCAGATCGCAGTTGGATACTTATCAGTCTAGATCTCGCCGCAGAAGTCTCCAAACTCTTCAACGACCTCAGGAGCATCGACTGGAGAAAGTATGGTCAAGTAATTACGAACAAACTCTCCGGTGCGCAAATTGGTAAGATTGACACGACAGACGAACTGGAGTCAAAGGTTGGGGCTCTGGAAAAGGCATTCTATGCCGCCTTGAAAGTCTCGTGCCCTACTAAGTACAGCAAAAAGACGCTGCCACCGTGGTGTAATGAAGATCTCTCCATTCCTTCAATATCTGTTACATCCATAAATATAGGCAGGCATACAAGGACTGCCTGAAGAAGTACAAGTCGGCCACCAATACCGCCAAGAGCCGGTCTTGGTTGGAATATTATCAGAACATTGAAAGCACCATTGAATTCGCGAGACTCAGCAGGATTCTGTCTAAGAAACTTAAGAGCCCATCTTGGCCAGGAGGCTCCTGGACGGAATTTTTTTGTGAAACCGTGGAGCTGCCGGTTCAAATGCACTTTTCCGCCAGCGAGGAGGACTCTGAGTCAGAGCCTTGCTTGGAGGGTTTTGCGGCCACCTCAGCTGTGCGAGACTATCAAGTCGGTAATTACTGAGGATAAGATCGGCTGGGCTACAAACAGCTTCTCGGCATATAAATCTCCGGGCCCAGACGGCATAATGCCAGTCATGCTACAGAAGTAGCAGGAAAGGGTTGTCGTTGTTGAAATTTACCGGAGCTGCATCTCTTTAGGATACGAACCACAGTCCTAGAGACACGCACGAGTGGTTTTCGTATCGAAAATGGGCAGGCGCGATCATGAGTCCGCAAAGGACTTTCGACCATTCACCCTCACCTCCTTAGCGCGTCTTGGACATCCACTTAAGGACGATTATGGAGAGAATGCCTTTCTTTAAGTCCTAGCATGCCTACCTCAAAGGAAAACCCACAGAAGCCGCTCTCCACGAGGTAATTGGCACTGTTGAGCGGTGATTGTAGTACAAGCAGGATACAATAGCTGCCTTCTTGGATATAGAGGGAGCTTTCAAGAACGTTAATACCAACACCATCAAGGAAGCCTTGATAAGTATTGGATTGAAGGGGCATCTTACGCATTGGATTATATTCATCCTAAGTACCAGGATAATCCAATCGGATCTGGGAGGCAACTTCACCACAGCTGTCAACAGAGGCACGCTCCAGGGTAGCGCCATCTCTCCGGTGCTCTGGTTAATAGCAATGGACGAAGTTTTATTAATATTGGACAGTAGCGGGGTGAAGGTAGTGGCGTATGCCGACGACGTGGTGATATTAGTGTCAGCTATGTTTCTGTATATTATGAGCAACATCATGGAAGGAGCGTTGCGAGAGGTGTGCTTGTGGGCCGCAAGATGCGGACTCGGCATAAACCCAACCAAAACGGAACTGATGCTATTCACCATCAAGACAAGAATTCCACCTACCACGGCTGAATGAGTAAAGATTGGTTCTTGCCAATAATGTAAAGTATCTGGGTTTAATCCTGGATCCAAAGCTCAATTGGAGATTGAACATAGAACTGTATAGCCTTCTATGCCTGCAAGAGAACCTTTGCAAAGAAATGGGCTTTTCGGCCGACGATGGTTCTCTGGATGTCTAATCCTAACATACAGCTCTATTGTATGGTGACAGGCTTTGAGCACAAAATGCAATAGGATGCGCAGAAGCGCGTGTGCAGGTGCTACTGGGGCTCTGCACTCATGCCCGGCAGATGCTCTCAATGTACTCCTGCATCTCTTCCCCTTAGACCTCCACATTAAATACGTTGTTGCATGCAGTGCCGTCAGGCTACGTGAGTGCGGATGCTGGGCAGCGAAGTCCTACGGCCACAGTAACATCCTAGACGAAGTACCTCGGGAAATCTGGGCATTCCCTACGGACTATGCCACACGCAAGTTGAACTTCACGAGAAACTTTGCTGTGGACTTTCCAACCAAGGCAAAGTGGAAGACCGGCGTGTTGCAAGGTTATGACTTAGGATTCTTTATCGAAGGATCAAAGATAGTCGGTTGAGTCAGCGGTTTTTTTCGAATACACACTGTCTATCCGAGTTGTATCGTCTCCCAGGTTTCGCCAGCGTATTCCAAGCGCAAGTACTGGCGATATTGGATGGCTGGAGCAAGATGAGCCAAGCGGCCATCAAGGCCTTCTACTCAGCGACGACATCCTCCAGGCTGGAGGGGCATTGCAGAGACGCGCTGAACCGTCTAGGAGGTCACCCTTTTCTGGGTTTCTGGGAATAGGAACATAGAGGGGAATGAGCGGGCTGACTGATCAGCCAGGCGGAGCTCTGTTCTTAGCAGCCCTTAAGTGAATAAAATCGCTGGCGGCTGCCTGGGGCGGAGTCTACTCGCACTACTTAGCAGCCGTGGGCCTTAAATGGCGAAGACTTACCAGCTGTGCTAAGTCAAGGAGGATTTGACCTACTTATAACATAGCCCGATCACGAGAGCTCCTATGCCAGATGCGTGTAAATGCATTTAAGATTATGGTGGACTGCACGGAGCACTGGCCCATAGGGGACCCTATCGCCAGGTTCGGCATACCCTACAATTCACATTGTCGAAGCTGCACTTTCTCTGTGATTGCCCAGCTCTAGCTAGAGTCAAGCTACGGACACTGGGTAAACCATTTTTTGGGGACTTCAGAGAGTTTTCTAGCTGCTTTTCGTTGCTTTCCTTCGTGAATGCTACGGGTTGGCTCTGAAGATCCCAGCCGGCTGGACTCTGCCTCCCTGCACTTATAACAGCACTCACTGCCTTAGGAGTTTATGGCATCAAAACGGCGCACCACATCTCTAATTTGGCTCCCCGGAACGGCCACTGATACCTACCCGCCTACCATACATAATGATGATGGTTGAAGGTCAACCTTTTGATCTCATTGCCCCGAGTAGGCATCTCCTTGATCCAGAATGTTTTTGTTGGGCTTTGTGTTATCCGTCCATTATAGGCCTATCACTTGCGGAGCATGGAAATTGATGGAAATAAACATGATGCATAGCCTGAATGAAAATCAAATTGGGAAAAAATCAAAACAAAAAAAAAGACTGTGTGAATGCCCCGCTAAGTAGTAAACAAGGGACATCCATTGCCGTCTACGTACGCCCCAATTTTGTCCATTTGAAGAGTAGATGAGTTCACCTTCCTGAAGACATTCTTGAGCAACATGTCGAAGAGTATGGGGGCAGGAACATCTTCTTGTTTGAACACAGGCCCGATTTTTAAGGTTTTGTGTAAATCCAAATCCTTATTAAAATCGGTTTACTGGCTGTCTGTCTATCTGTCCGTCTGTCTGTCTGCTTGTCCGTCACAAGAATTTTTTTCGAAGACGTTTATAGTAGAAAGGTGGGAACTGTGAACGCTTACGCATACAGTGAGTTACATCTTGTTACATCGAATTTTGGGGGGGGGGGGAGTCCCCCTACATGCAAAAGGGGGTGTACATTTTTTTCATCAAATATAGTCACGTGGGGTATCAAATTAAAGGTCTCCGTTAGTACTTTTCAAACCCGGTCTTAGTTTTGATATTTGTTAGAAAGGTGGGGAGTGCGGAGGTTGAAAAAGATCATTTCTTTAACTCCTGGAGTGACCTTGGCCGATGGCCATCAATGGTTCGCGGATCTATCTAAACAAATTAACAGACTAGGTTAGATTACGTCCTTATCCGGCTCTCTTTTATGCGACCTAAACTTGAAAAATGCTTTGCAATTGAAAATATCCTGTTCGATAATTTTTCTATTGAATGCTATATAATAAAGTGAGTCAGAAACTATGTGTCGAAAATGCTAGCTTCGCACGATGAGACTGTACATATTGCAACGAATAGCTTCACCTAGAACGACCAATAAAATCGATTGATATGCGCTGGGTTCATGGCACCTTGGGCCCAAGGCAATTTGAAATCCGGGGTGCATTAAATTTGCAACTTGTTTTGGAACATATTTCA
The DNA here is from genome assembly GCF_905115235.1 of Hermetia illucens. Classification (NCBI taxonomy): domain Eukaryota; kingdom Metazoa; phylum Arthropoda; class Insecta; order Diptera; family Stratiomyidae; genus Hermetia; species Hermetia illucens. The sequence continues at coordinate 34,948,762 of NC_051853.1, forward strand.
AAAAATGTCTATCCATTGAGTCACATGTTTTGAATAAGTCTAGAAATCTAACAAATGACGGAGTTTGCATTGAATTCCCAAGCACTTTCTCATGCATTCCTTGAATACTCTTAAGAACATTTCTCAGACCTTACCTCATTGCGTATGCAGCGAATTTACAAATACTCAAAGTTGAATTGCCATAACTGTCTGAATTTTGCAATATAACATTGTAAAGTGCGTTGACTGGCCGCGAAAGAAAAACGGTTTACAAATTGTTGTTCAATTGATTGCATTAATTCAAAAATTTATAATATTCCAATCACATATTCTTAAGCGCAAACAACAAACAGTTAGTTAGGTATGTAACATAAGAGTGCGAATTAATTACGTATTCTTTTCGATGTTATTAGGTAACAGTCATTCGGTGCACCCACTTGCTGGGCGACAGTTAAAGTTGGAAACCTGCCGGAGACGGGGCGTTTTATTGCGGATTCATTATTGATTGTTGTCGGCTGCATTTAATGGTTTTACAGGTACATCAGTACGGGTTCTTCAATCAGAATACCTGTCTACATTCTAGATATAGCAATGGTGACTAATTTCCCGTTGACAGTTTTTCTTATGGCCAAACTTGAATTTCTTGTTCCATTTCAAGAGGATGAAATGGGACCGGAAATTAGTTCAACATAATACACAGTTACATAAATCTATTTTGATAAGTTTATTATGTTGACGACATTTAGATATTACGTGTATCTTTATTCGTCTTACAGAGACTATTCTCTTGATTTATTGACAAAAGCTGCGGCTTAAGGCTCCAGAAATAGACAGTCCGGGGAGGGACCAAAGTTACTTGAGATTCTCTTTCCCGTATTATTGTCGAAAGGCCATTGTTTCCATTTTAATTTTTATCCAACTTGCAAATAAAAAACCTTGATCATGATAAAATTAGATTCTTCAGTTGTTTAAGGTCAACTTCATGGAAAATCGTTTTGCTTTTGAAGAAGAAAATACATACGAACAACTTCTACCTCATCATAACTTCAGCATTAGCCATCAGGAAGTACGTGGATGGCCGCTAATTGTCGTCAAACAATCTGCGCACTTGTTGAGTGCTCCTTCAACCGAAACAGCCATAATTAAAGTGTTATTTCAATTTGGTCAAAACAAACCGCAACTGGAGAAGGCCTTTTACTAATTCACCATCTTAACGCTTCCGTTTTGGACGGCGTGGTGCTAATTTGAAGATACCTTTCACATTGTTTATACTACGTTACGATGGTTACCTTGTGTTACGTTGTCCCAATTCTCTTGAGGTTTGGAAAATGTTATGATAATGGTTGGACTAGTGATTCCTCGTTTCGAATTCAAATTGTGTGCGATTGAGAATTATTGGATTTGTGTAATGTGCGTTTGAATAGCGTAACACCCAGCGTTTACGTAAGGGTGAAGATAGTGTAGGACTTGATACTTTCATGAACTAAATGTTAACATTTGTAGTTTGGAGCTTGAGATGGTTTTGTTATTATTGGAGATAAACGGAAAAGTTCAATTTCTGCCTGCGGTGATTACTGGAGAAAAAGTGATTAGACCATTTTCTTAATTTAGTTTAAGATACTCAGGTGCGTTATTCAGACCAACTCTACTTGAGTCATATTTCGCATTCGCAAAGTAGTAGTAATTTACGCCGACCCTTGTGCAGTTTATTTTTACCTTACTTTTATGCACGCATAATGGATGAGCGGTAGCTTACCTGAAATGAAGAGAAAATGAATTTTTATTTATTTATACATCATTTACCTGAAAAAACTTATGAATTATTTATTATCACACATGAATAATTGTTCAATGTATTCGAGATGTCAGTTGTGGTTAAATGTGGTTCTTTTAGCGAGTTTACTTCATGTAATGGGCCAAAACTCATACTAAGTTAAGTAAGCTTCTAATGATCTAATGATCTAGAAGTAAGATGGAATAAATAACCATTCAGTTTGACTATGGTTAACTACAAGCACAAGTCAGGAAACCGGAAGCTTGATGCTTCAAGTATAAAAGGTTTTGTGTTTTCCCTTGTGAGGAGCATAACGCAGTTCTCCATTGGCTAATAGCGTTGACTCGAGATATTTAAATCGCTCAGTGCTGTCAGCTGTAGTAACCTGCCTAGAATTGAGCGAATTAGATATCTCAGGTCAATGCTATCTGCCAATGGAGAACTGTGTAATGAAATTGTTCTACGCGTTAATGCTAGCTGGATGAAGTGGTATTCCATTAGTGGTGTTCTTCGTGATCGACGTACCAACGAACATCACAAATCTAATATATACCGCAATTTCGTCTGCCGCTCTCTATAGTTCAGAGTGTTGGCCGACTATAAAAGACAATGAACGGCGTCTTGCGGTAATGGAGACGAAGACGATGCATTGGACTGGGGCGTGACACGCTTTGATTGCATTCGAAGTGATGATATCCGCGATCGATATGGGGTTGCACCGATCGTGGAAAAACTCCGAGGAAGGCGCCTTCGATGGTATGGTCACGCAATCCGCGTTAATAAGAGTTCACTTACGAAGATTGGTCTGAACATCGAAATCAATGGTAAGCGACCAAAAGGCCGGCCGAAACAAAGGTGGCTTGATACGCTGGATGGGCGTTTAAAAGCCTCGAAATTGCATCCAGATCAAGCATTTGATAAAATAAAATGATGAAACCGATCACGACGAGCCGACCCCGCTTGTGAACGGGACAAAGGCTAAAGAAAATGAAGAAGATGTGAGGAGCGACGAGTGTATGACAGCTCCGTGTCGCATAGTTAAAAATTCCATTGCCCTCTAGTTTTTAGAAAGCGACTTAAATAATTCGTTTGATGTTGATTTAAGTGCATACATTATGACGCCTTACTCGCGCACTTTGCAATTCAGTTTCGGAAGGTGGTAATCGAGACCTTTCATTTGATACCCTACACGACTACATGCGGTGATCTCTCCTTTAAAATCCACCTAAATTTATGTCCCTCGCTATATGCGTGGGATTTCATAGTTCCCATCTGTCCACCAAATTTTGTTCGGATCGGTTTAGTCGTTTTCGAGAAAAGTGCTTGTGACAGACAGGCAGATAGTGAATCGATTTTAATAAGGTTTTGTTTTACACAATCGGAACCGGAAATATTTTGAGGCTTAGATTTCGTAGAGATGCTGTGATTTTTTTCAGATTTTTCTGTTGGGTAGGTTCTGAGAACGAGACCTTTTACACTTTTTGATGGTCATATTTTGAGCTCTCACTCCCCTATGTTTCACCCAATATCAAATATGGAACCAATTTCGAAAAGTAATAATTGAGACCTTTCATTTGATACCCAACATGGCTACATTTTCTGAAAAAAAATTTTGTACCCTTCATTCACATGCATCGGGAGTTTTCCTTTAAACTTAACACAAAATGACTTACTGTATGTAAAGGGAACAACAGATCATACACTCTTACCAATTTTCGTGACAATCGGGTAAGCCGTTTCCAAATAAATCGGGTGTGACAGACAGACGGGCGGAGAGATAGACACCGAATAGATTTTAATAAGGTTTTGTTTCACACAAAACCTTACAAAAGAGAAATTTTGAAAAAAGTGTTCCACGAAACAACGTTTTCAATATTTCGGAAAGCATTGGTCAAAAGATAGTATAGGTCCCAGGCGAAACGTAGATTGGCTCCCACGATAGAGCGTGAAAACTGAGAAACGCCTGCTGAATCAACACTAATAGCTCTACTACCACACCCTATCTCCACCTCCACGTGGTGACCGCTGGGAGCTCTTTTTTAACGAAAAGCTGCTGACGGAGAACGATGAAGGCGAGTCTCCTAAACGGGACAAATTGTAGCAACTGGTCCTCCGGGTTGGGTGGGACTGACAACCCTACACGGAAAAAACTTGTTACGAAGCCACAACTGGGACTGGATGGATTTTACAACGACAAACCCGGAAACGAAAAAGGAATAACGATTTACGCATTTTCTCATGGAACGTGCGATCTCTGTACAGAGATGGAACTGCCAAGCAACTAGCCGATACCCTGAACCAGCATGCAGGAGGTGTGTTGGACAGGGAGCATACGCCATATATTATAGCGGCCATCCAGTAAACCATGTGCTTGGAGTAGGTTTTTTAGTCAGGCAAAAAATGAAACCTACTGTTATAGGCTTTGAAAACATAAGCGAACGGCTATGCACTCTGCGCTTGCGAGGCAAATTTAGAAACATAAGACTCATTAATGTTCACGCCCCTACAGAGGAGACTACAGAATCGGAGAAGCATACCTTCTACGAGACAATAGAACGAACCATCGAAGCCTGTCCCGGATATGATATCAAAATCATACTTGGGAATTTTAACAGCTAAGTAGGGACGGAGTCCGTATTCAGGCGATACGTTGGCTTCCATAGCATACATCAAAGTACAAATGATAACGGACTGAGGATTATTCAATTAGCAGTGTTACACGAAATGATTGTTGGAAGTACATGGTTTGCGCGGAAAGCGATCCACAAACAAACGTGGGCATCTCCAGAGGGACCATTTTCAACCAAATTGACCACGTGCTGATCGAACGCTGCCACCTCTTAGGCTTGATGAATGTCAGAACATATAGGTTGGGGGGCCCAATATAGACTCGTGCTCGAATAACAAGACCACCCAGAGTCCCCTCTGACAATCAGGTAAAAGTAAACACTGAGGCCATCCACAACACAGCCCTCCGCAACATATATAAGAGGGAAATGGATGCCGCAATAACCGCAGCCAACAGAGATCCTGGAGATGAAGCATCAATAAATGCTCTTCACAATCACCTGAAGAACGTTAACATAAATACCGCCACAAACACACTTGATCGCAGCCACAAAAAAAGTCGGAACAGTTGGTTTGACGATGAATGTAAGCTAGCCACGGAACGGAAGAATCCTGCCTACCGAGTAATGTTGCGTTCTCAAAGAACGCGGGTACGCGCAGAGACTTATGACAAACTCCGGCGAGCGGAGAAGCGACTTCACAGACGGAAAAAGGAAGCCTGGGAGAAGCAACAGGTCTATGAACTCGAAAACTACAGGGAGCAACTGCACCAGGCGTGAAAGTTTTACCAACAAGTCAGCAGGATGAAGCTTTACACACCTCGGTGCTCATATTGCCGAGACAAAGAGGAAAATTTGATTTACGACAGAATGGGCATATTTAAGCGATGGGTTGAGTATTTTGATGAACTGCTCAACAATCAAAACATCGGGGAGTTGGAGGTCCCGCCAACTGAAGACGACGGACAAATGCTGCCACCACTAAGCATTGAGGAAACAAAACGGCTTAAAAACCATAAGTTGCCAGGAGCCGATGGAATTACAGCCGAATTGGTTAAATATGGAGGCGATCAATTACACCAAGTGGTTTATCAACTGATGCTCAAAGTATGGGTCTGACAACTAGCAACGAGGTATTATCTGTCTCATTCATAAAAAGGGTGATATCACACAGTGCAGCCATTATAGAGGTATCACGTTGCTGAGTACCATCTATAAGATATTCTCCGCTATCTTGCTAGGCCGTATAGCCCCATACGCCCAGAACATCATTGGCCCATAACAAATAGGCTCCACTCCAGGCAAATCAGCAACAGATCAGATTTTCTGTCTGCGGCAAGCGATGGAAAAACTGTTGGAATGTGGACATCAGTTGCGACATCTTTTCATCGACTTTAAAGCCGCCTATGACAGCATGGCCAGGGTAAAATTGTACACGGCCATGAGGCAATTCGGTATCCCAACGATAAGACTGACTAGGCTGACTCTGACCAATGTGCGAGGTCAGGTAAAAGCAGCAGGATCACTCTCGAGACCATTCAATATCAACAACGGTCTACGATAAGGGGATGCCCTATCATGGGTCCTCTTCAACCTGCCCCTGGAGAAAGTGATTCGCGATGCCAATGTAAATGCGAGAGGCACCATCCTCTTCAAGTCCACCAAACTACTGGCCTACGCTGATGATATCGACATCATGGGAAGAACATCCCGAGATGTACAGTCTACCTCTATCCAGATCGGGCTGGCGGTAATCGGCGCGAGATCTTGGGCTGCACATTAATGAAGGCAAGACAAAATATATGGTGGCAACGTCAGCATCAAAACCAAACGAACGAACAACATCGAATCGCACTGGTCAAACGAAAACAATGAAGATGGGAGACTACGACTTTGAGACCGTTGAAAATGTCTCCTATCTAGGGTCGAAAATCACAACCGATAACAACTACGATGATGAAATCCGGGCACGGTTGTTGTCAGCCAAATCAGCTTACAAAAATTGTATCGCTCGAAATGCCTCACCATAGTTTCAAGTTTCTTACTATACAAGACAATGATCTTACCAGTCCTCACGCATTCCTCGGAGACTTGGGTTCTTAGTAAGAAAAATTGCGAACTCTTGGCCGCGTTCGAGAGAAGAATCCTTCGAAGAATTTTTGGACCTCGACATGAAGATGGACGATTCCGTAGCCTACATAGTGACGAATTCTATGAGCGACAACATGACCGTTAGATTGTGGATAAAATCCGGCTCAATAGGTTACGGTGGGCGGGGGTCCCTTAATCCGAATGGATGAGGATGATCCAGGCCGGGAGTCTATAAGGGCAATATTTATGGTAGAAAAAGAAGACCCTGGCTGTGCGCCAGACCACTTTTAGGGATATCGAATTGGTGGACCTCGGTGAAAAACCGGGGTGTCTGGAGCAGGCCTAGAACGGATACCGGTTGTTCCGCCGTTGATAATCATTCACAACTACTCAACCGATTCAGTTAAAATTTCAATTCCTTATTTTACATGCGGAACCCCAAAAATATTTAATTTTCTATTAATAAATATTTTTTTTTAACAATTTAACATAAAAAGGTGCAATAATATTTAAAATTTATTTTCACAAAATCATCATTTTGATGTTTTTAAAAAATATTTGTATGTTTGAGGTTTCGTATATTTCGACAAGTCCACCAAATAGAATTTATGTTTTGAATTCGGACTACCATAAAAGGCCATGTGCTTCCCCGAGTGGGACTATCTTTTTTTCAAAAGCAAGTCCTTATTATTTCAAAACGTTGGAATTTCGAACGCCAGATTGTACTATAACCCTTACTTTCTTAATCTCCTAGTGTATCAGCTCCATTTTCCAGGAACCGTTTGAATTTGAAGAAATTTTCCAGATTGCTCTTAAAAAATATCTAAAATATTTTAAATGAACTGTTTCTTAATTAATTCCTATACTTTATAGTCGAAAATGATAGCAAGTTGTACTATCAATTCCTAACTACTTCCCACTATTATAATTACGGAAATATATGTATGTTCAAAGGTGAAGTGGTAGTAAGTATTTAATACATACATATATATGTCGACTATAAATTACTCATTAGTAATTTCTCATCATCCGACAAGCTACGGATCCACTCAATCAAGGCACGAAGTAAAAGCGGAAAGACTAAACAAAAAGAAATAATCTTCAAAGATTGACACACACTTTTCACATCTCTTTAACCTTATAAATGACCACATTACCCAAAGGTAAGAAATATTGGTTTCACTTTCATTCAATATCGTGGTATGACCAGGTACATCCGTGGATATCTATAGATACATATGTATGAAAGTCCGATCTGTATACCAGCAATATTGAACTCATACCTTCAATTAATAATATTTATGTATATTGAAGAAAGGTCACTTTCGATTTAAGTTTTTTCCAGTTTTGTTTCAACTCATCTTGTAAATAATGGACCCGCCATTCAGATACCTCTATATATCACAGAAACTTGCTTGCATTCACCTATGGATCTGCGGACAAGTGGATGCTTAACATTTTCTGTATGGAAAGTGATTTTCTTCACGATTTTCAGCCACTGAACGAGTAAAACTTGTTATAACTTTTTTCGGAGTACACATGACTGGCATGCGTAAATACGTAAATACTCGCTAATGTCGCTTATGCATGGAAATGAGAGTTTTGGAAAATAAATCATAATTAGATGAGTGTATGCGTATCTTCGAATTTCAATCTCAAAAGCCTTGTTAATACGATATTGCGGATTTGGTTGGGGCGCCAACGTATGTTGCCAACCAATCTCGCTAAAGATCTGGAGAATTTATATTTTAAATAATAATTAATAAATTCAAGTAGATAGATAGCTTAATGGTATTTTTTTCAAATTCTTGCTTTTCAGAATTAATCGTTAACCTTGAAGTCATTGGATAAGTCTTCAATTTTAGATTTTATTCATCGTTTTCTGAATTGCGCGATTAAATTTAACATCATTACGTATCAAGGAATTTTTATATGCTCAGATTTATATGAATTTAAGTGCCTTTTTCATTACAGATACAGCACGTATCATCTTCTCCAGCACCTTGCCAAGTTGCACAACCCTTAACTAATCACCACAAATCCAAATACCGTGGCAATTAATTGCCTTCATCATTGTCACTTTAATCAACCTAATCATTAGATAAATCCCAGTCATAAAGCTCCCTTTCAGTAAAATCGCATCTACGACGACACACTTCAGGTTTTTCTTCGTAGTTGCGCAACCGAAACGCCATCATCATCTCATACGGTGGAATGTTGTCCAAACCAGAAATTTAAACTTAATAATTGGCCACCAAAGTGAAATTCGCTTTTATTTAAAATCCATACTAAATGGATGGCGGCTGTACAAGGCAGATTATGTGCGCTGCAGCTTGAGTTGCATAATATCTTTTGCGAGAGATATTATCCGGATTTATTAAACTATCCTCGGAACAGTGCGGAATGCACTTCTCGGGGTTGAATTCTTCACGCATGAGAATGGTCCAATCCGTGGCAGATCAAGGTAACAGCTTACAACTTGTAACTGGGTGCATTGTACGACGGATAAGTTGAGTGGATGCTAGAGGTGAACCGCGATTCAATTGAGTTAATCTATAGAAACGCATGTAATTAAAAAAATCATTAGTTGCTAAGTTAATTTGCTATTTGCCGGGAGATATAAAAGGAGTCAACTAGCTGAAAAATATTGCGTTTTAAGAGTTTAATGGATATTATATTCACACTCTATTTTGAGATAAAACCAGTTAAAGATTTTTTAGCTACTTGTGGAGCTTCGGAATAAACTGAAGCTGAGTGGATGCATTTACGTTTTTTTAAGGTTTTGTGTGAAACAAAACCTTATTAGAATCGATTCGATGTCTGTCTGTCCGTCTGTCTGTCTGTCTGTCTGTCTGTCTGTCTGTCTGTCTGTCTGTCACACCCGATTTATTCGGAAACGGCTGAACCGATTGTCACGAAAATTGGTAGGAGTATGTAATCTGCCGTTCCCTTTACATGCAGCAACTGACGCCATTTTGTGTTAAGCTTAAGGGGGGGCTCCCCATACATGTGAAAGGAGGGTGCAAAATTTTTTTTCATAAAATGTGGCCATGTGGGATATCAAATGAAAGGTCTCAATTAGTACTTTTCGAAACTGGTTCAATATTTGATATTGGGTGAAACATAGGGGAGTGAGGGCTGACCCCCAAAAAGTGTAACAGGTCTCGTTCTCAGAACCTATCCAACCGAAAAATCTGAAAAAAATCTCAGTAGTGCATCTCTACGAAATCTAGGCCTCAAAATATATCCGGTTCCGATATCTGCACAAATAAAGTTAATAATAGTATATTTCCACATTTTAGAAATTTACCCGGCAACCCCCCTTATATTCATCCCAGAAGTACAAAATTTGGCATGCGTATAACAAAGAACATAGTGCACAAGCTAGTCAAGTTTGAAGAAAATCCAACTATTATTGACAAAGTTATAGGGGGTAAAACTACCATTTTTTGTGAATTTCGGGCACTCTTCATGCATGACTGCATGACGTCATCATCACATATCAATTCGTCAATACCACAACCAAATGAGTTCTTATGAATGGGGTCCCAAAGAATTATTTTGCTTTAGTTTTTTAGGTATTTGTCAGCCAGACATGTGTGTATGTAGGTATATAATATATGCGTGCTAATGAACTTTGTGGGTAGTGCCTATTCAGATAGATATAAGAAGTAAATCGGAAATATGGGTACGATCAATTTATATACGTGCATATATGTGTACGGTATTCGGAAATAGGCAGTTTGTTTGTTTAGGGTGAGCGTAATATATATGGCTGTAATATGTACGTATGTCTCGTAGTTTGGAAAAATATGAAGCAATATGTCGGGTTTGTAGCTATATACGGATAGAAAAATGTGCGTTGAAATTTCTTACATAAGATGAACACAAAACCTTTATACCCGAAGCGCGAGCTTCCGGTATTCCGACTTGTTTGCATTTGATTAAGATTTTGAAACTACTTTAACGTGTAATTTGTCATCTCGGGGTATATCCAGAGCTCGTTATATGATCGTCAGATAACTCTATATACCTGTGTAGGGAATGATATCACTCGATTATTTACTATACTTGCTTTTATGGATTGTAAAAATGTTTAGCGGTCAAATGATATTATAGGTCCCAGTACGAAACGTGTGAGCATAAAACATGGGAAACGCCTGCTGAACCAACAGCTCTACTACCAACCCCTATCTTCACATCCATGTGGTGACCGTTGGGAGCTTAGATACAGACGGAGAAGGATGAAGGCGAGCCTTCCGCGCCTAAAAACAGGACTAATTGTACCAACTGGTCCTCTAGGTTGGGGATTGGGTATGGCTGACATCCCTACATGGAAAACCGAAGTTACGAAGCCACAGAAGGAACCTCGGATAGGATGGATTTCACACCGACGAACTCGGCAACAAAAACGGAGCAACGATTTGCGTGGTTTCTAATGAAATGTGAGCTCCCTTGAGCTTGGAGATTTTAACAGCCAACTAGCGACGGAGCTCGTCTTCAAGCCATACGTCGGCTACCACAGCTTACATAAGGATACCCATAATAACAGACTGCGGATTATTCAGTTAGCAGTATTGCACAAAATGTTTGTTGGACCTACCGCTTGCACAAAAAATGGTCCAAAAACATAAGTGTCTCCAGACAGTACCACACAGTACACTCACTGATGGCGGAGGGATTTGTTCTCGTGACTGGATGTCGGATACCAGCCGACTCAGCTGTGAAAGAGTACCTCAGTTAAACCAGGGTAATAATTTCAGGCGAACGCGATGGTGACCACATTGCTTCCTACAGTGTACTGTAGTGTTCTGTTATGGCCTTCAATGAAGTGCTCTAACACACTTCAAGTGAATAAAGTGCTCTAACTCACTTCAAGTGAATGAAGTGCTCTAACACATTTCAAGGCCCCGATCCAATATGGATTGTTTCGCTATTATCGCGTTAGGATAGTACTCCGTGCTCGAACTACAACACAGCCTGCAATCCCCTCTGACAATCAGGTGAGAGTGAATACTGAAGCTTTCCACAACAAAGCCTTCCGTAACACCTATAAAGGGAAAATGTGTGGCGCAATAACCGCAGTCAACAGAGGTCCTGGAGATGAAGCATCAAAAAATGATCTTCACAACCAATCGAATCGGTTAGGTATGGAGGCGACTAACTACATCAAGTGGTTCATAAACTTATGCTCAAGGTATGCGACAGCGAATCAACGGGTCATTATCTGTTCCATACATAAAAAGGCAGTGCAGCAATTATAGAGGTGTCATGTTGCTTAGTACCATCTATAAGATATTCTTTGCTACCTTGTTAGGCCGGATAGCCCCATACGCCCAGAACTTCATTGGCCCATACCAAAGAGTCTTCACTCCAGGCAAATCAGCAACACAGCAGATTTTCTCTGCAGCAAGCGATGGAAAAACTGTTGGAATATGGACATCAGTTGCATCATTTTTTTCATCGACTTCAAGTCGTTTATAATAGCATTTGTTTGTTTTTTTTTTAGTTGGGTAGGTGAATGCGTTTATGCATAGAATGATGGACTCTCGCAACAGTACGCTGTCGGACTACTAACTAAACACCTCTCTGTCATCAGAGAACTAGCCTGGAACCATTTGACACATTACTTAGGGTTAGCCTTCCCGCTTTCGCAGCTTTGGGAGCCTTCAAGTCAGGGAATGCCTTTCGTTAATGGGAGGGGAGGGAAGGAAAGGAGTTGTTAGAAATAATTTAATAGCTAGAAATACCGCGTCATTACACTTACATTACATTACACACTGTTAGTTCAGGGAACCCCTTGCCATCCGGTTCTTCCGCCGGTCGAGTTCAATCTTCTTTGCAATAAGAAGAGCTCGAGAAGAGAAAAAGGTGTGTTCAGTGTCGTCCGCCTCTCCATTGCAGAACACACAATCAGGAGATCGCGCCTTCCAAATTAGATGCCTGGTTAGAAGTTAAGTAAGGAAGTAATCAATCTCACGTGCGTTCGGTTCAGCCACAGGTCTAAATTATCGATGCGCCGCGCAGTCCATCTGCCCTTTGGATCATTTTGCCAAAAGAGTTGCCACTTGGTAAGGGTGCGTTGACGTTCTTCACGGGCAACCATCTCTCGTAAGTTTTCGCCCTTCCGGCGGTAGATAGTTTCATGCTCCTTGGCAAGGAGGGCAACGGGGATCACGCGCCATAGGGCAGAACCGGTTGCATCGCTCCCATAAGGAGACGTCTCTTAGTAGATAAAGGGCCGAGATTTCCCCTGTAGCCCTGTCCACTGCTGCTTTGATTTGCTCGAAGAAACACATGTTCGAGTCGAGCATTAAACCAAGGTATTTAACCGCTGGTTTTGACTTTATAGTCAACTTGCCGATCGATATGGGACGCAGGGTCGGGATTCTTCTTTTGGTCAAGATGATTACTTCGGTTTTTTCCAGTGCAAGGCTGAAAACATGAACAGTCATCCATCCGCTTACTCGTTGCATCAATATGCCAAGTCTTTGCGCCTGTTCAACAGTGCGTTCCGACAACAAGTGCTGCAACGTTATCTGCATAACTGACTAGGCGCGATTCTTCGGGCATATCGAGCCTTAGCAGACTATTGTAGGAAGCGTTCCAGATCCTGGCCCTAGGATGGATCCCTGTGCTACTCCCGACGTGTTATCTATCCTCCTCTGGCCCAAGTTTTCTTCCTATATTCGTGAGCAAAGATGCAAATGGGTGCAAACAATCTTAGATGAAAACCGCCTGATTCAGCTTTAAGCTGGACAAAGCAACAAGTGTATTATATTCGACTGGGTAAAGATAATGAAATATCTGATCAGTTGCTCTGCCCTGATGAAATCATGGATGCAAGCCTACAACTTCCTCAATCCAATCCTTTTCATGGGGCAATCAAAATGCCTCTAGAAACTTTTGATTTCTATACAAAGATTTTCGCATACGGACGGGAATACATATTTCTCCATTCGACTTGCCTTTGCAATTTCTCGCTTTAGTGTAGGATTAACAGTGGATGACCCAATGCTAAATGTCAAATGGCGCCGAACGTTGGCGTGCTAGTCTGTCAGCCTCGTTATTTTCAGTGATGTTCGAATGTCTTGGCTCCCATATGAGGAATGGTCCCTACAATCGGTCAAGTTTCAACTAGTTGTAGCTCCATGCCTATTGGTTTGACATGGTGTTGCTGTGAAGATCTGGAATCGCTACCTGACTGTTGACTACTTCAATCAATAAAATAAAAACTCTTTGTGTGCAGTATGGTTATCATTTCTCTGAAAGGTCAGGCCAGTTTTATAATCCGATTTTTCATTCTTTCTTTCGGTGGCTACGATAGAGTATGGCGGCAGACCACTTTTTACGCACGAATTGTACACAATCTGTATGTGTCGTTAGTTGCTTTCTAAAATAATGGCTGTCAATTTGAGCGCGTCTGTTACGAAGGCATCAACTACGGATTATTCGCATTAGCTCAAATGGTCACGTAATGGGTTCGCTAAACAGACGATAACTATTAGGACTAGATCGTGCGGGAATCCTAGCTTATAAGCTGTTGTATCCTCCCGCTGTAAAGTGTTCCTTATTAGGAGCTATGACATGGAAGAGGGTCCTTCTCTGTGGCAGGCCGTAAGAAACCTCGATTCAATAAGTGCATGTATGTTGGATCCAACTGGTTAATAGCGGATCGATTCCATGCTGCCTTGCCGGTTTTCTGCGTGTGTGTGGTGAAGGAAGAGCTATAGCTTCTGAGCACTCAGGTTGTGTTGGCCCATTTTACTCGCCACCCTCATCTAACGGAACAGTGCGGATTCGTTAACATGTCACAGGGCTTGCGTTAATGGATGTGATGCTACCCGTCGCAACTGGAGAAAATCGGCACCAAAGATCTGATGTCTGATGCGTCCATGAGTGGGTGGGGGGAGACTTCCCATAAGAAATACTCCGTGGATTCCGTTTCCTGATTCCAGGAGGGACAGATATCATCTTGAATAATTCCTATTCTGAACATATGTGCAGCTAGTGAATTATGGCCTGTCAGAATGCCCACAATACTCCTGCAAGTCCTCCTACTTTTCGACAGGATAACCTTTGCGGTACGCATGTTCGGTTCTGGCAGGAAAAGTTTGGTGTGCCCCACATTTAGCATTTAGGCTCTGCCACTTGTCATTGTGGGAAACTTGTTCCTTGTTTTTGAAGACAGCCTTAGCCAATGTTACTGGTACTCCAATTGCTGATTCCGGTCCCGGTATGAGGGAGATTGACTCCTCTTTCACTAAAGCATCCGAGATTTCATTTGCCTCTACGCCACGGTGACCGGAGTAGCTCGACAGTATTGAATCTAGAGATAGAGTTCAAACGGTTTCTGCATCTCTGAACGATTTTCGAGGTGGGCAAAGGACTATTCAACGTCCTCATTGCAGTCTGGCTATCACTGCAGATTGCGACGCGTCTGCCCTTCAACCCCTCGTCAATCTCCCAGTTTGTCGCCCTTAGGATCGCATAAACTTCGGCTTGAAAACCCTTTGCATATTGTCCCAAATGAAGAGCCCACTTGTTTTTATTCGAGAGGTTAAATCCGACTCTAGAACCCTGTTTTGTTTTTGAACTATCGGTGTAGAAGACTTCCGTATATCCCGCCACGCATTCCTCTCGGACTTCACAGTTCTCTTTACGCTTCAGGGTAACTTCATATCTTCTACCAAAAAGATGTATAGGGACACGAGAATCAGAAAGCATTGTAAGAACTAGATTCAGTACTGCCAGTAACTCTTCCAATGCTCTGAGCCCCCCCACATCCGTAGTTTCCCCATAGATCTAATCGAATTAGTCAATGAGCTGTTCTCATTGCAGTGCTTTGAATAAATGTATCTAGGGGCTGCAAATTGAGTAATGTGATACCTAGATACACAGTTCTTTGCAGAGTGGCTAGTTTAAGATGGAAAACTTTTTGTCTCACCCTAACCCACCACCTACGGATGCATAAACGAATATCCGCCTAATGATAGCAACGCATATCCACATTACCACATGAAGCCTGAGTCCCCATGCGAGGCAAAGGTCCGTTTGCACAGCCCATAAACTGTGAGTGCTCGTTTCATCTTTACTTCTACAAGAGCGTTTCCACGAATGTGACGCTCAGGTAGTCTCTCTTAACGTTTCAGCAAGAATGAAGTTGAAGTGTCTGAAGTTCTTTGGATTCGAATACCATCTTTACCAGGTTTCGGTATGAAGACTACTTTAACCATTTGCCAAGAGGAAGGCACGTAGTCCAGAGCAAGAAATCCTCGAAAAATATTTCTTAGAGGTTTACTCTAAGAGCTCCATACTCTCTTTTAGCATGGCTGGATACATGCCATCCATCGCTTGCGTTTTGAAGGGGTTAACTCTCAACCTACCACTTCCCTCACTCGTTCTTTCGGGTGGTGTACTCCCAGGAGTGTCTGTACTCATTGTCATGCCCTTTACTTCATGTAGGAATTTCAGGGCACGGTAAAGGCTAACTTTTCAACTTCATCCCCGCAGGGGTTGAGGAGTTTATGGAGGCTGAAGTGCCCACTTATTAAAGCTGATGAAAACTCGTGGCCCCCCCCCATAAAAAGTTATTTGCCCTCAAAGTGAAGCTATTTTCATGTAGAAACGTTTTAGTTTGAACCCTATTTTTGTAGAGATGCAAAATAGTAAAAAAGGAGAAACGGGAGATCCGCCCTCTGAGATCTCGGTCGATCGGTCACCCAATGTTAAAAAGTTATGGCACTTCAAGTAGGACGTATTTTGATATCGTTATGGTAAATTTTTTTGTAATGAACAACGCCATCTCTGGAGGGGAAGGGAAAAAGAGGGCATCTGGAAAAAAGAAAAAGGCCCTCCATTTATGGTGGTCATCTCCCATTGGTGATGCTCATCTCCAATTGCAAGGTTATAGGATCCCGAAAAGAGGCTATTTTCGTATCATTAATAAGCTTACTGCGAGAGTAATTATCGTCGTGATGTGCACGGGGGGTTACAGTAGGGGGCCGCCCCTTACCCCTCCAACGAGGTGTGGGATTTGGAAATTGAGAAGCTGTATTTTCCGCCTCTCCCTTCATACCCTTCTTTACCTCTGCGGGGGATAGGGCTGAAAATGAAACCCCTGATATGTTGACATGAAAATAGCCCCACTTTGATGCGCCATGGCTTTTTAAGGGGATGCACAATTCTTTGAAGGAAGCATTTTTTACTTTTTTCTACATCCTCTCCCCCTCACGGTGTAGGGTTGAAAGTTCAAACTTGACCATGGTGATAATAAAGCCGCACGTATAAGGTTACAAGGTCGCTTTCCCCTCCCCTCTTGTTTACCTCCTCTTCGGAAGGGGTTGAGAATTCAGCCTTTACCATTGCTTCCATGATCTTTACATTAAGGAGTAGGTTCAAGTCATGAGTTCGGTGGGTTGCGAATGAAAACAAGAGTGAGACGATGATCACTGAAACTGTGGCCACGAAAATCTAATAAATTGTCAACCCTTAAGAGAAGCGGAGGAGCTTTTGTATGGGGTGTGAGACGTAAATGATATTTAGAGAAACATGAATCATTTACTTCGACTTTAAACTTTGCGAGGTGACTAAAGTAATTCAACATATGCTTGTGATTCCCAAGCCGATCGTACAAAATTCCAAGCCAGGCGTTACTCATTAGATATTGATTGATTAATTTTCTGACCATGACCACAGACCTATTCAACTTTCTTTTCCACTGATGTTTGGACAAAACACTGAATGTTCCGCTCGTGATGTGAGATTACCAAAATTGCGGGTGCCATGTTAATTTCACATCTCTGCCCACAAATCCCCAAAAACGTTTAACTGCTAACCGCATCTTTGATGGTTCGATAATTGAATTTCGTTCGCATGACCTTTCAAACTCCATTTGGTTTCGGCTTCATCAGAGAACTGGTAGCAGTGTTTTGGCTGCAGGCTCTGCGGAGAGTTGTGCCAAGTTTTCCACAATAAAACATGTACCCACATTGCACATTGGCTTGGAATGCAATTGAAACTAGACCAGCGCTGATCGGACGACATGAACTGCCATTTCATGCCAATATTATGCCAGCTATTTCCATAGTAGATACATTTATAAATATATTTTGGTATGTTCGTGTTCGCGGCTGTGGAAAACAACCGGAGGTCCATGCTGGAACCTTATGCAACGCCGATTGCCATATTCAATTGAAGTGTGATTGCTATGGGTCCTCGACGGACTATCGTTCAACAGAATGCCGGATTCCGTTCTTGCCCCTCAGGGGCTGCATAGGCTTCTCAGATAGAACGAGATCTTTCGTCTGAAACTTGAATTGTGTGCACGTAACTTTTCGAAATAAAAGCGAGAGTAATCCGGTGGCAAGAAACTATAATAAAATGCCAGTGCATGAAGAAGTGAAGGTAAGAAAAAAAATTAACATGTTCCAGTTTATATACAGGTTGGGTGCACTTCATGCACCTTATACCAAGCCTTCAGTTAATACTGGCGGATTTTAGCACGTTTTGGTTAACCCTATGGTGAGATAGCGGGGCTGAAAAAAATGAGGACATATTATGAAGAAAAGCTGAAACTAAGTGCAATTCCTTCGAATATAATTGCACCAATTTGACGAATAATGACTCAATCAACATCGTTTGGGTAACATAAACTTGTCAATAAAGTTCCATTACAGCTGTAAAGTCGATTTTTATCAATAATTATCTTGGGATTGTACAGGGTTAACCAAGAAAACTGCTATGAAACACGGGAGAGCGAAGACATTCACGAATAAATATAGATACGCTCAGGTTATCGTCAAAGTCAGTTGAAAGAGAAAGTTGCGAGGCTGAGCCCCAGTGAGAGCCCTCAGGCATGAAAGTGCGTAATCGTAACGATAACTAGCAAATTGCCGGCTTTTATCTGCATTATCTGGAGTTGTGCATTGTATTATGTCCGCTGGTATCTGAAGATGGTAATCAAACCATGTGGAAGCAATGAAGATACGCGCCTTGCACTGAAGCATATTTGAAATAAACCTAAATAAAGATTATCAACCGCGATCTTAGACAAAGATGAATTCTGGAAAAAATGTGGTCTCCGCATATTTATGGCAGCTTCTGCGGTCGTGAGATGGAAGTCTTTTCTCGAAGCCATGAATACATTTTAATCTAAATCATTACAGCTAATATTCACGGTATTCATTTCAGCTTTTCACCTGTTATTTCACTCCATTTTTATTACCTTTTGTAGCGATTACCTAATCGAAAATTGGCATGATCATGGCTTTTTCTAGAAGATAGCCACCGAAACTGGAATGATGCCGACTGGTAGCCTAGCATTCAACGCGCATTGGAGAGTATTATTATTGTATTTTGTACTGAGTCCGGTATTTTCTCATTGTTTGAGATCATAGCTGTCGCCGATTTTTTTTTCCGGCATGAACAAAGTTACTGGGACCGCAAGTAGGCCAGAAACCGGTCTTGCATAATGACTATGCGTCTAATATTTGCTTCTCTTAGATGGCCCCTGAGAAGTAATTGTGCGCCATAATTTACTTTAGCTACCTTCCTTGGGTACTGTTGAAACCAAAGGGTAAATGTAAACGATTGCGAGGAGGCATCTTAATGGTCTCTAAGTTGGAGGTCATCTCAGATCTTGTTCTTTAAATGAGTTTGATTAACCGATTGGGATCTATGATGACCTTAAATTGCAATCAATTTGGTGTTCAGTGAATT
The DNA here is from genome assembly GCF_905115235.1 of Hermetia illucens. NCBI lineage: Eukaryota > Metazoa > Arthropoda > Insecta > Diptera > Stratiomyidae > Hermetia > Hermetia illucens. The sequence goes on from NC_051853.1 coordinate 34,967,893, forward strand.
TTTTCAAATTGGTCGCTTTTCTTTAATACTTGCTATAGTATGAGTATGCATGTATGCGGTGTTAATTTTTATCAGAAACTAAATTAGTTTCCATATTATTTGAGGCTATGTGAATTTGAGGGTGACGTGAGGGTCTAAATGTTTAATTCCATGTGAAATCTGCAGTGTCCACGATAAAGAAATTTCGAATAAGATATGCGAGTTGGGCCACGTTGGCATCATCGCCAATATTGAAAAGGGACTCTAGTTTACTAATAGGGAGGCTCAAAAATGACAGGGTGGTGATTGAATTTCTTGTTTTATCACTAGATACCTAAACTGCATCTATTTACTTCCAGAGTATCCAGTATAAAAATCGCAACCCATTAATTCATGATCTATACACTGTCATTTCGGCCTTTCGATCAGCTCTCCACTGGTATTTGACCCAATTGCAGACTTTTATTATCAATTGTATAGTCTCGTAGCGCCTCGTGGAGAAGTGTGTGAATATATTGGCTGACAATGACGATTACTCCCCAATATCAAACGAAGTTATTACAGAACGTTTGGTAGACAAATTGTTTGCCACCTTCAATTCTGACAGGGTTTGCAAATATCAGGATGACTCGTCGAAGAAACCTATTACTTCTTAATGTGATTTGTTGAAACGACCTGACTGCATGCCTACGTGCCTCCACAATTATAACAGTTTCGTAGTGACTTTAAGGAAGTGGACGACAACCTAATCCCCAAGAGGAATGAACGCACTGCGAAAGGGGGACTCAACGGCAACTTTTCAATATATGTTAAATATGTTTCAGAGGGTAGGGAATGTTTTCCAGTTCGGTTCGTTTCGGTTCGGCTTGTAAAGTTGCTATATTCAGTTCCCTCTCTCGACTTTCTGAGAAACTTACAATCTTCCTCCACTGTTCTGTGCCACATGTTGACTATTATAGGATAGTGAGTGGGTTTCATTCGACAGCATAGCTTGAAATGAAGTTGTCGCTCTTTATCAATGTGTAATCCACTGAGGCTTCTGCTTTCTGATCAACACGTCCACGGGCATGTGGCCTGTAAGTGGGTAAAGTCCTTCATTTGTTGTTATGATATGTTATTCCATGTTGTTATATTAGTCCATGTTATGTTACTGCGATGACAACAATCAGACATGAATTGATGAAAGCTTTCAACTTTTGAGTAACAGTGGTGGACTTGTCAGTGCCTCAGTTTTGGGAAGCTTGGCTTTAAACATACATATTCGATACCCTCTACACCTCCCTGTCAAGATCGAGCAATGAGCACACCCGACGGAAACGCCGACAACTAAGCAGACTGCAGCACGGACGGTCTTGATGTTGGCCAGAAATTTCAATTCCAAGCGGTCGTTGCGAAGTTTACTTCGATTTTTCATTTGAATTGACATGTCAATTTAAAGCAAGCTGAATTAATTGTTGACGTTGTGAAGTTTTTCGTCTGAAAGGATCTTCTTTCTGATACATTTTCAATTTGACAAGACCAGGATCGGCACGGCAGGCAACGTGAGTAGAGGCGTAACAGTCCACCGCGGCTAGTAGAGAGTTTAAAATGGATACGTATTTGGAGAAAGATTCTACGCTATGTTATTATAGTTAAGATGATTGCAAGATTGCAGACGGTTAGCATAGCCCACATAGGGAGAATTCTGCTTAAATGGGGGGATTTTGTGTATTTGTTTCGAACTATTTTGAGAGGAAGACCACCAAAGTTGCGGGAAGAGACCAAATCATAAAGCAAGACTTGATGATCTTTCTAACCAGGGTATTAAGTTTCCATAGAGTTAATGTCAGAAAAGTGACACAATATAAAGCCTAACGCGTGTGGCTGCTGAAAATATGATAAAAAGTAACGTGCAATAAAGAAGGAAAAACGGGTGGTGATATTTTCATACATAGAGTACCAGCTTATTAAAAGGGCACCAGTGAACCGGAGTGCCTTTCGATTCTAAATAGGCGCTATTTAATGGGGGCATTCCGAGGCAAAAAGTTGATCAGCGGAATGAAGTAGTTAGGGATCAAGAGTGGATGTATTATACGAGAGGTGGCGGAAAGGGAACGACCATACGATCAAAAGGAATGGCGTAGGATCTGATGAGCCATGTAATGATTTTCAGGGATATTATCTAGCAGTGAATTTGATATTGATACTAATGAGCTATAAAACTAAAATGACAACTCAAAATGTCGGAACCAAAGAGCCAGTCCGGCATGAATTAGAGTAACTGCTTTCCCTTTCATATAATTCCCTTTTCATATAATCATTTCCACAATTTATAAATTTGTTTATTTATTTATTAAATGGATAATAAAGAGAAAACGGTCCAATTACATATTGCCCTCAAAAGAAGGAAAAAGCAAAGATCATAGTTTACACTTAAAACTAAAGTGTGAAAAAGAGTCCACGGGAGTCTCGAAATTGGGGAATAGAAATAGACTTCGAGCTCCGCGAAGAGCACACCAAAAATGTCGGCGTTATGCTTGTTGTATGACGTGTTACGAAGAACGATATCAGCAGTCCATTAGACCGGTAGAAAGCTTGAGGGTGCAAAGATCGAGGAAGATTTTACGTTGTTGGGGGAAAGGAGGCGAAAGGTGCGGAGGCGGGTGGGATAGTCAACACGGGTAGGTTCATCTTGAAGAAGAGCTTGCGGGTGAATTCGCGTTGCATCTTCTCTAGGCCAAAACAATCACAATTACAGAAGGGGAACAAATCACGGAACAATAATCAAGGATAATTCTCACGAGGGAGGTCAAAAGCATTAGGGAGGGTAGGATCGAGGTGATTTCACAGGAACACAGTATGAAACCTGACATTTTGGAAGCACCGTTGGTGATATCGAAGTAGTCTCTGTCAAAACGGAGGTTATCGTCGAAGGTTACGCCCGGGTCGGCGATAGAGTTGAGATAGGACAGAGAGCAAACAGCAAGAGATAGAAGAAAGCGGTGGGAGAGGTTTTAAGCGAGTAACACTTTGAGTGGTATTTGCTAACATTATGAGGCAATTTATTAACTGTGAACCAATGAACTAAAGTATCCCCAGATTTGCCTGCAGGGAACTCAATCCATTGGGGACGAAACAGAACAGAACAGCTTGAGGTCGTCGGCGTATAACAAGCAAGGACAAGTGAGGGTAGAGGAGTAAGGTTCGTGCATAAGAGACAAAGCATCAGCATAAATTTCTCCACTACATTTGGAAGGAATCTAGCATTCTTGCTACTCATATTTCCCATTTCGCCATTGGCATAATTTTACGTATCTGTGGCCTTATTGACAGTAATAGATAAAAGTTGTAAAGTTGAACAGTTTAAAGTTCCAAGTAGCCATGAAGAGAAAACGACATCCTTAGGCTTTTGGTGGAATGTTCGCAGCCTGGAAGAAGTCCGCCTCTATAAAGGCTCTCATACACTAATTATAGCAGAACTTCCAAATCATATTATGGTCATCGTACATTATATTGCTGCAAAATAGGATGCATTCCCCGCTTATTCTTGACACACACAAGGAAAGTTTTTGAAATACTATATATCCAATAGCAAAATAAAATTCCGTCAAAAATGGAACACTCTTTTATTGGCTATTTTGAAAGGCTGGCTAACAAGCACACGCCATAGGTTGCGTTAAGAAACTGGGAGAAACTGCACTCAGGACTCATGAATTGGGTCCATTGTATTAACATTTATTCGGACGTCTCTTTCCAGCGAGCTAAGGAGACTTTTTTAATCTGAGAACTTCGCACAGTGCGTGCAGATTCTTCATTGAAAAAATCGCCCAAAGTTATCTTCGTTTGTGATTTGAAGAGGTCAAGCATGCAGTTGCTTGGCTTGAAATGTAGGGTCGTCCCTTCTCGTTCATATTAATTACATTTAGTCGAAACCACCATTCCGATTTGCTTCATGTGATACTCCTCTTACAAAGCCCTGTCTCATTAGAATCTTAGTTTGATTTTTATGTTCCTCTTCTTTGATAAAAACGCCGGTCTTATAACTTCGGGTTCTTTCACTGCCGGCACGTATTCACATTTTTCCATTGGAGTGCGTGAATCTCCGCAACTTTATCATTCAGAGTTGAGTTAACAGTGTAAAGTGCGGAGCCAAACCTTTGGCGAGACAAAATGATAGACTTTTCATTGCTGCCGATATTCAAGTGCCTTGATACCCATGCGGAGAGGGTTTCCTTCAGTTGACCAAGCTTTAGCAACGAAAAGAATAGTTAGTTATTATTTGTTGATATGGTGTTTACATTTACTCCAGATAGCGCCGATTGTGAAACCCATCCGAATGGTCTATCCCACTGACAATCTTCAGTTGCCAATCAACTGCCATATACGTCCACAGAATACAAATGCAATTTTACTGAGGTGCTGAGCCAGTTACATAATTCACTCATCGGTGAAAATATATATATGGTTGTCAATTACCCTTTCTGGTATATAGCGCATCAACCACACCTACGCGCCATCATTCGGGGTTGCCTGAAATGTGCTTCAGTCCCTCCACGACTTTGTGAGATCTATGCGCTCCTTCTCTACTGGTTTGGGACGACACACCTGTCGGCCATCTTGGAAGAGTGCACTGCATAGCTTAATCAGCAATGCAATTGTCGCCTCTTCTTAATGTGTGACCTATCCACTGTCAATTTTGCCTTCCGATCTCAGTGCATACGAGAACCACGCCTGTGCGCCGACCAAGTTTTTCGTTTGTGATTGTATCAGGCCAGTACACTCCGATGATATGACGCAGAGGTGTTTACGAACACTTGCAGCTGTTGAGTAACAACGGAGTTCACATGTGCTATCACCATATAGCAACACAGAATGGAGACTAGCATAGAACAGTCTCAATTTAGTTTTGCTGTTGAGATAACTGCATTTCTAGATTTTAGATAGGGCAGCGAAGGTGGATCTAACGCTGTTGATGCGTCGGGCAACAGCCAGTTCAGTAACACTGTCGGCAGAATACACGCTTCCCAGATATACAAATCGATCAACATCTTCGATGCTCATTAACGGAGATATGAAGAGTACGATGGCCAGTCAGTCTGACAACCTTGGTTTTGTTGGTGTTTATCTTCAGTACAACTCTACTTGCCTCTCTTTCCAAATCCAGAGCCATTTGGCCAATGCCCATGACTTGGTCAAACGGTGACATCAGCGTAGTTGAGGTGTATGAGGAAAGATGTCATCGTCCATTGAATTCCTTCACGTCCTTCGGACGAAGCAGCATCGCCATCGATAACAAGAAGAAATAGCATCGGCAACAAGATCCAGCCCTGGCGCACTACGCTTTGCACCTCAAAATCCTTTGTGATTATACTTCATATTTTGTACCAGCCACATATTAGATACATTACCTGTTCACGTAATCGAAAGCTTTCTCGAAATCTATGAAGAGCAGGTGCAGCGTAGGGTGTTGATGTGGTCGATTCAGGAGGTTCCGTAGCAAGAACCAGCCTGTTCTGTGTCCATCAACCTTTCGAGTTGGTATTTGATGAGTTCCAGAATTATTTTAGATCTTATCTTTGCAACGACACCTCTAATTGCCACACTCAAAGCGGGAGCTCTTCTCTTTCGAATAATAACGATCATCCAATTCTTCCACTCTCTGGAATAGGTCTCGGATTCTAAAGATTCACTACCAGTGGAAGTAGCAGTAACTGCAGGTGCAGCGATGAATAACTCTGCGGGGAGACCATTAAGCCGAACGGGTTTACTCTGTCTGAGTGAATTTACGGCGGAAATGATTTCTCTTCTGTTTGGAAAAACAGCCCATATTCGCATGCAACGGTGACTAGCCATTTCACCGATTGGAGAAGGAACCTCATCGGATGTGATACGATTAAAAAGCGTGATGAAGCGTTCTTTCTAACTCTTCGAGGCATATTATTGGAGAAAGAATTCCCCTCTTGGGACATATAACTTGCCTCAATAATTTTTCATCCGACTAAATGTGGATCTTCCTCAACTCCGGTTTGTGCAGAAATCAACTGATTAACAACGGATTGATTCTATGCTGGTTCGCCGTGTCACGAATCCCGTAGTTAAAAACAATTTCGATGCCTTTGAAACAGCCTAAAATATCATGCATATCACCTTTTTCATTTAAGCGGGTAGTTCCCTACCAGGGCATCGATTCACTTTATTACAAAGGCGCGAATAATGTCATATGGGCCATTCGATTTTTATTCATGGAACTAATCAATGCCTACATAATTCGTTGAAGTGCTTGATTGTCAAAATCTAGGCCAGTTAAATTTGATGGTTGGTTGTTTTAAAGTAGCTTTCCTTGTACTCTTCGTTTCATACACGCAGGATGTCTAGTTAGTCGTTTTGACTAAGGGTAGCTTTAAAATTATGGGTTAGCCTGTTCAAAAAAGCACCCCTGACGACATTGAATCTCTTCGTAACAATGCTGCTCTTTAGTTTACTTTGTCTGTAGAGTTTATTTAAGCAGTGTCTTACCTGTTCTTTTTTGTTTTGCCGAATTCGCCCAAATTCGAAGAGGTTTTTGTCCTTCTTTGACATACTGAGAATGCAGTTTCTTTGGAAGGGTTAGTGGCGATTACCTGGATTGAATTTTCTATTTGAGCGAGGAATGATAATGATAACTAGCCTTCGTTTCCGGGACACCAAATGTGAACAGGTTAAAGAATTGTGCTCATATAGTGTGTCCGCGAATTGACTAGCAATTATACTCGTAAGTATAGACTGCTTCATCCTCCTCATCCTAAAAAGATGTCTGCTTTCACGAACAGTAGCAACAGTACTAAAGATAATTTCCGATACACCCCCTGCTAATTGTCTGGTCTAGCTTGTGAAGAATCCAACTGATCAACAGCGAATCGATTGCAGTTTTAATCAATATTCCCCTAGTAAATGCAGAAATGTCATTAATTAACATTGTCAGGAGGTCATCTTGCATGGATGAGATCTATCACTTCTTTTGGAATACCTCAAATTTACCTGCAAGAAAATTGAGCTCCTAATTTCCCTACCAGCAATGTGGTAAGTGCATGTCTTTTAGTAATTAATTCGATGATTAGCAAGGGTAGTTGTCCTTTGCCATGCACAACTTAGGAGAAGGTGTAGTATTCGTTTTGAGAATGATGGGGTCCTAAGTCCGCATCAACTTAATGCTGGACCGGACCAAATGGGGAGCAACTTACTCCCTCTTTCCTGGTCCACGGACCCCTCGCTTAGGGCTTGCACCCAAACTTTTCAAAAAAGCAAGCGATGGCGGCTTTACGGTTTCTTACCAGGGCAAAGGCAAATCGTCAGACGCGGCCTCACCTCTGCCCTGGGAGCAGCGTGACCGTAGCGGCTCGCAGATGTTGAGCGCTCCTTTATATAGGTGTAGTGGTTTGCACATCCCGCCTACTGGTGCCAATTATGTATCGAATTTTAATCCACAGACAAGTTGGCACCCGGTTTGCTCAAAAATATGTCTGACATCAATTTCGGAAATGTTGACAGTCAAGAATGTTTCTAGTTGTACCAGAACTTTAATGTCAGTACACTCCTTGTTAAGAAACGAAAGCAAGCACTTTATGAACGAAAGTGGCACAGTAATCCTTTTCAGGGTTAGTTGCACACACTCCAGGACGAATGAAAGATATAATTCTGTTTCAGCCTTATTACTTCCGTTTGAAAAGTTTACTGTTGACACTTAGTGGCTTGCAGAAAAGATAGTAACTTACATAAAAGCGGATTGCGGACTACCTTGGCATACTTGTAATCCCATAAATTTGTGGATTTTGTCAGTTAGCGGTGAGATTCATATCCACATAGCAGTTGAAACAAATGCAAGAGTCGTGCAGTATAATGCGGCTTTTGTAAACAGGAAATTCAGTATTGACAGATTCAAGATACACCGCCAATCGCATTCTCATCTGATCGTAATATTCGGGTATCGCACTTCCCGGTTCCTTGCACATGGCCAAGCCGTTATTATTTTTTTATTTTAGTTTTCGTTTCATAACTTTTCGCGTATTTTCCAGCACTGCTGGAATTCAGATACATCTTAGTGCAATTACATGTTGCATGTATGAAGACACGTAATTTTTTGCATCTGCCCGAAGGCGAAACTGTCCAAAGATTCCGTCCCTGGCTATCGTAGATTCACATAAGCGCGGCATCTATCATATAAAGCACATAATCTTTTCTGAAGTCTGATTTTCGTTTATCATATGCATAAGTTCAAAAATGCCAGAGGTATCTTTAATTCGATTCGTCTAATGTTAGAGGGATGTTTTCCGTTAAGATAGTAAGAACTGTGACAGCCTTCGATCGCATAAACAGATTCAACCATAAACTTACACCTGGAGTGTAATTATTCAGTTGGCAACTTAATGCAATTAGTTGATAATTTCATGGTCTATCATTTCGTTTACGACAAAATGCACTCAATAGAAATGTGATGTATCTTCATTCTGGAAAACTTGGGTTGAATATACAATTTTTAAACGTGATTCACTGGCATAAAGTCCATGAGTGTGTATTTAACCGTGTATTGTATGAAAATGCATCATCAAAACCGCCGACATCGATTTTAAAATTCTACACCAAAAGCGATACTGAAGACATTAAAAAATTACCATGAGATACTTGTACGAGTGCACTTATCCATTTACGACTCCCATGCAAAGAGCGGAGTGCGACTGGCTTTTAATGCGCGAAACAGCCGAGTAACCATCAAAATTACTTACTGAAGTGCAATTACAACGAATTATTGTTAAAGGTGTAATTTATACACACGATCTTGAATCTTATTCTTGGTTAGAGGTGGTAAGATATGCACGACTTTGCATGGGACTGCCGACCATGGTTTTATGATGCGCTCAAAAGATGTTTTCATGTTATCTCGAAGGTGACTGGAATAATATTTTTCGAAGAAGATTAAAATCCATGTGGGAGACACCAAATTCAATAGTCCTTTGTGATGAAAGGAAAGGTGGAGACAGTGGTCTGCCACTTCTGGGGAAAAGTCGTAAACTTTTCAAGACAATTGATTCGGTTTGTCTGTTGCAATTCAATGGTAATAAGCATCGTGTAGTTCATTGAACCATAAGACGGACGTGTTGCATTGTAACTTTTACATAAAATATTACAGAACGGTTATTTTTCAATTTCCTATTGACTCATAATCTTCATATTTTCAGGTTCCTTCAACAATTAGAAACGCACGAAAACAGTGGAATCGATTGTCATGAAATTCGTTGCAAGTATGTAAATTATTTGGAACACCAAATATAATTTTAAGTAACTTAATACCAAATGAAGATACTTTCGGGTTTATAGAGGAAAATGTAATCTTCCCTTAAGCAGAAAAAATGTTCAAAGATAAAATAATTATCTATTGAACATTTCTTACGCTGATCCTTCAAAAAGAGCGTGCTCGCGAGCAAATTTTCATGTATTTATATAAGATAAATGACAAACTAACTTTGGCAGTGGAGGTTTCTACCACTGCCATTCAGGCACTTTCAGCCTTTCAAACTATGAAAGCGCGTGGACTAGATGCCTTTAAATATGTTGATTTGAAGGCGGAAGTGGCAGTGGGTAGACCACATATCTTCTTCTTTTTCTTTAGCCTTCAATTCGTTTTTATTGGTCAAAGGCTTCGTTCAGTTGTAGTCGAGAGGCTACTATCTAACGTGTCAAACCATCGTTGTTTCGGCAGGCCTTTTGGTTGTTTTCTATTGATTTTAATGCTGAGATCAGTCTTAGGTAGTGTGTGCTTATAAGCGCTAATTTCTGGTACATGTTCATACCATCGAAGATGCCTCTAGCGCAATCCACTATCGGTGTCACATCACATCGATCGCGGATGTTCCTATTTGAAAAGTGATCATGGCGCGCTAGGCCACTGATCCAATTTACCACCTTCGTATCCATTACTGCAAATCACCGTTCGTTGTCTTCGGTAATCGGCCACCACTCAGAACCATTGAGTTTGAGATGTCCGTTGATGAACCAATGACAAATAACACCAGTTAGAACGCTATGTTATCCATATTGAAGAGAATTTCATATCGTAAATCATCATTGGTTGATGTCAACGATCCGAGATACTTAGATCGTTCTGTACTCGGTAGGTCACTGCCACTGATACTCATAAGTCTGTCTTACTGGGATCAAAAGCTTTGTTTTATTCAGATTCACTCGAAAGCCGTGCTATATAAGGCAATCCTTCCCATGAAGAAACCTGATAGAATAGCAACATTCATCCCAAACGTTTTCCCTGAATTTAATTTTTTGCTGATAAAGTATTTAAAATTTAATTAAAAATATGTCAACGGTTTAAAATCGTTATTATTTTCATTGTTGTTATTTAAGAATAGTTGGAATTCTCATGACCTCTTCATTGAAGTCTGCCTAAATTAAGATTGTTTTCCCTAACCGTAAAGAGTTAGTTATTGGGTAGTTAGGTAAAAGCATCGCATAGCATACAATTAGCACTGGGATGCGTCATTTTAAGCTAAATGTAATTTCGCGGTGTCTCTAGCGATTAAATTATTTGAAATAATTAAGAATTGCTTTTCTCTATTCGCTGGTGTATCTTGCAAATACCGATACAAGTGGTTCCCCGAAATGTCGGTATTTGCATGCAAGTCTTAATTATTTCAAATAGTCATTTTGATGCCATAACTCAACTCTCAATTTCTTCGAGACCACTAAAGCTGAGTTATCGTAAATGAAGTGCTTGAGAATTTATTGTTCCTTGATGTTGAATGTCCACGTGGCCGAGGTGACAAAATTACAGAGGGATTCTGATTTAATTTAATCTTCATTTTAGTGATTAAAACTGCAAAATGCAGTCGATGGTTCTTGCCGCCTATGTGCCACCACATCACTCCGGCTCCAGCTGAAACCGTGCGGGTTCAGCGAGGGAATCCGGGACATGATCCCACCAATGGGGTTACCGGGCAAACCTGACGCTCTTTGGACGCTTTATTGGAACGAGGAGTGTCTTCACTCATGACAACCTGTGAGCATATCTCGAGGTCCCTGGGTGTGTTGACTTCCGGTACTGTATGTTGGGAGGGTGGAATTGGCCGCAGTTTTGAAACCGCATCACTAAGCAGACGTAGCATACTGGAGTTCGCTTAACCCTCTTTATATCCAGCACAGGGTCGACGAGGAGTCGTAGATTCTCCCTCCAGTCTCCGCGAGACTGGCTGTGAACTCCTCTCAATGGGCTGTACGAAGGCCGAGGAGGATGAAAGGGAAGGACTGCGACCACGACGGATCGTCGCGAGCCATTAAGACGGAAAAAAAGCGCGGGATCCATTCTCAACAGAGAGCCTCGGCACACGATTGTGCCGTAATGTCAGTTGGAGGTTGCTTCAGGCCACCGCGTAAACCCGTCGATGATTATGAGGCACGGTTTGTCATCCTGATACCTAGGTGCGCAATACCGCGCACTGGGTGGAATACTTCCTTGCCAAAATTAGTCGGAATAAATCGCCTAGGTCCATTGTCTGAGGTATCGCAGAGTAAGTAGGAGTTTTAGCCGAAGTTAGGAAACTCTTTGAATTTGTATAATAATTGGTATTTGCCCTCAGGTTCTGAAGCTCTACGCCGTCTTTCCGCGTTTCGCCGATTGCCGTATAATCGACCGTGGCTGGGACTATGACCTCCGAGATTCGCGAGAAAGCGTCCTCAACGACGTTGTCATTTTCAAACACGTGTTGTATGTTGGAAATAAACTGGCTGACGAAGGTCAATTGCCGAAGTTGGCGAGAAGACGCTTTGTCGGGCTTTTGTTTAAGCGCGAAAGTAAGGGGCTTGTGGTCCGTGAACACGGTGAACGGCTTGCCCTGAGGGGAGAAACGGAAGTATTTAATAGAAAGGTACGCGGCGAGTAGCTTACGATCGTAGGCTCTGTAGTTACGTTAACCTGGGCTGAGTTGATTCGAGAAGACGCTCAACGTTTGCCAGGCTTGATTCACCCGTTTGTGAACAGCGGCGACAACCGCTGTATCTGAGGCATCGACAAACGCGACTCTGGCCGAGAAATTTCCGGAAGTGTAACATCAACAAGCTGCTGTTTGGCGTCTTCAAGGCGTGATAGTTGAAGATGCTACTTAGAATTAGGGCATGTTCTGCCGAGAGTTACGTGGAAGTAGGAAAAGCGAAGCTCAAATTAAAGATTTATCTATTATAGTTAAACTCCGTATTCATAATTAGGTAAAACAGAAACTGTCATCCAATTTTCATAAGCCATAGACCATAGACCATCCGATTGACTGTGGGTCATCTCCAAATTAACGGGCTAAATCAAAATGGAACTTATTTCTATAGTCAGTAGCCCCAAAATACTACACAAGGAGTATGTAGAGGGGCGCTCTTGAGTCTGATAGATAGTTTAACTAAATGTTATCTGGCTCCATCTTCAGCTTTTGGGGGATGCATTATGGATGTTTTTTTATCTTGCTTCCCTTCCTTCTACTTCTTCAGTTTCACTTATGACATTCAAAAGCAAACATTACTTTTTATGTTACTCTTTTAGTTTGGTCTCCCAATTATGACCTTCCTTAAATCACACTTCATTTTGTTAATCCCATAATCATTAGTTGATATAGTTCCAAAATCTGAGTTTTGATGAGTGACTCCCGATCAAATGATAGACTGACTAACCAAAGGGGATTTACTGCTGGCATTAATGAAAGACGCTACGATTTTCAACAAGTATGATAGCTGCGAGTATCGGTGAAAAATACTACACATCATTTCTATATCTCTGCAGATTTACTGATGGATGACTATCAGGAATTTGGAATTTACTAAAACGAAGTAGGTGGGTCTACCGTTCAATTGTAAATGCCAACTACAATGAATACCATCATTGGCGAAAACAACTTAGATCACTGAGGTTACTCTATAAGCCAAGGTTACATATAAGCCAAATGATGTCTGAAGTCGACAGACAAGAAGAACACGCATGCCAGATCTAGCTTGCGCTCAGGCATACTCCAATAGAGAGAAGAGGAGTTTGAAAAATCATTTTTACTTTCTAATTCTGTATTAACGGAAGTACTGGTTAGTATCCACTCTGAGACATCTCGAGGGTTCTAACGTTTTTCGAAAACTAAATCTTATTAAACTGGGTTCACTGTCTCTCCGTTTGTCTGTCTGTCACATGTGCTCTTCTCAGACGCAGTTATAACTATTGACATAAAATTAGATAGAAAAATTGGAATTATGAGCCGCCAAGTAGTGGAAGACATTGCTCTACGTTGAACTTGCACGCGAAAAAAAAGGGCGCGAAATGAAAACTCTGGATTAGTACTTTCCGAAGCAGTTTTAACATCAATTGGAAAGAGGGCAGGATGGGACTTGAAAAAGATGCTCAACTGAAAAATCACGATGGTGCTTGTATATAACATCTACGCCTGAAAACACTCCAATAGCTGCTTAAATAAAAATGGTATATTAAGTTAATTTTTTAATTTTTTAGTTAACTACGATACCGTGTTTACCGTGCATTGCCTTCGATTTCCATTCATCGATTCGCTCTTGGTCCGACTTCACCCCAGAGGATTGAACAATCGATCTTTCAAATTAAGTTCAGTCAGTCCACAGTTTGCCTTACAGACAGCCGCATGCAAGGGACTCGCCTGTTCTCTGCTGTAAAAATAAGCGGGCAAACGAGTCGATTTGGCGATGATGTGCCACCAGATAAACCATGCTCCTACCTCTGATGTCACGAGGTTGGTTTATCCGCCCCACGGCAGAGTTTGGATGATGCATTCGGAATTTGGACATAGTAGTCTATATTCGCCGCTGGATATTTTCCAGATCGGCCTTCGTCCACGGCAATATTTCAAATGCATAAGCCAGCGAAGGGATAGCGTGTACATTCAATGGGCTCATCTTATTCTTCCCTGAGAGATGCGATTTTAGCACCAGATTCACACGTCGTAGGAATTCGGCTGAACATTTCTACTATTCGCAACAGACTTTTAAGGTGGTTGTCAGTACCAGCATACAACTTGATGTGATCTAAGTACATCAAGTGTGTCAGTTCGCGCTTAGAACGTAGGCCATACTTTATTGCCAAACCATGCCCTCTAGCATCATTCAGTAGCCATGAAAGGAAGTTCAGTGCCATGCAAAATTAAAGACGTTCAGCGTATCCCCCTGGAAGATGCCTTTCCGTATATGGATAGTCTCTGAGGTATTAATAATAATAATCGTTGGCGCAACAATCCATGTTGGATCAGGGCCTTAAAGTGTGTTAGAGCACTTCATTCAAGACCGTAACGGTACACTAGGAGGCAATGTGGTCAGCATTGCGCTCGCCCGAGATTATTACCCTGATTTGACTCAGGTACTCATTCACAGCTGAGTCGACTGGTGTCCGACGTTAAATCACGATACAAATTCCACTGCCACCAGTGAGATTTGAACCACGACCTTCCGTACGACAGCCTTGCGCTCTAACCACTCATCTATCCGGACACCTCTCTGAGGTATTGGCACCCTCAAATGAAGGCGCTGATAAGATGGTATGCCACCCTTCCATGGCTGTCGCTAAAAACTTTAATTGTTTGGGATCATTGCGATGCAGATGTAGGATATCTTTTTTATTTTTAAATTATTTTGTTTAACTTTTATGATTTTATTGTTTATTAACACCTCGCGAAAACTAATGTTACTCAGTCTTGTGGGAAGCCGTGAAAGCAGTATTGAACTAGTATTATTTATAGAAATAAGAGAACAGTCATTGAATCCAACGAAATAACTCATGTTGAGTTAACACAGTCCAACCTCTGAATGAGAAAGAATAACTTAATCGAAGCAGTAGTCCGGGTGTGAAGCGGTCACAATAGTAAAAGGGGAATTTCAAAACGTTCATTAAATTATTCTCAGAACCGTATTAAATCATCGAATTTTAGGTTTGTGCAAGAAACCAGAAATTATGGGTTTTAACAAACTAATTATACCAGTTTCAGCTTTTTTTACTATTGAATATTACATAGGGTAATTTCACCATTTGAAGCACTGCAAATGGTATATTACATAAATCGATACTTAGGTATTTCTTTCCAAAAGATAATTTTACAAAACCTAGTTTGTAATTTGCTACCAAAGTTACTAAAAATATGGTTGATGAACAATTTATAAATCTGTGAAACTATGTACACGATCATAACAGTGCAATTAGCTGGCTGCCAATCTAAAAAATTTACATAGATTATAGCATTCCATTGGCTTAATTTTTCATTGGGATCCATTTATCTTTTCATGTGAGATTGATTTTATTGTTAGACTTCCAAAATATGTAATTATTTGTGATAGGTATTTCAGAAATGTGCAAATGAATAGCTTCGGCTATTTGTTATGATTTGTGTGGGGAAACAAGTTGCTGAAAATACGGAAACTACTTTGGATCAAAGGCGGCTTCTCTTCCTCAAATAACCTAACATCAAAGCGCGGAATTGCCTCCAAAACTTGATACCATTTTATAAAAAAAATGAATGCAGGCATTTTCAATTACCAGTCGGGAAACATAATAATACCGGATATTGGTTATAACAACGAACAATGCAAATTACTATTCATCACACAAGCCATTGATAATTCCTAAATAATGTTTTTATTAAGTTGCCGCAACAATGGCGCCATAAAAATAATAGAAAATGGAAATTTCTTTTCCGCTTGAATTGAGCAAATGCACCACATTGACTAAGTACGTAGTGTATATTTAAAAGTCAGGCGATTCTATCATTATAATCACCGAATTAGCCCCATATGCACATGTGGTTTTGAACCATTTCAGCTCGTCATCATTAAAGTTAGAGATGTGGCTTTTTATGCGGAGTTATGTGAATATAATAAATAGATAAAAGCTGAAAAGATGAAAAATGCAATAATTCCTATTTAAAATTTTTGGACTGACAGGTGGTTTTCCATTAGAAGTAAAGTACATATATGAGTGTGTTCGTATCTTATGGATGAGCACCCGAACCCCTGGGTATACAACAAAACAGATCTAGTTTGCCATAAATACAAATAATTGCTTGCGTTTTGCATTTGTTACTGGATGAAAACAACTTTTTTGCACTTTATAAGACTAAAGATGCACAAGAAGAAAGTGAAAATTCTTTTCGAAAAAAAAAGTGTGTAGCATACATGGAGCTGCGCTTTCAATACAAATTGTAGCAAATAGGATAGTAACTAATTATTATTCGCGCCACAATGTGTGTGTGAGGTTTCAGAGTGAAAAAGAGAAGTTAGTGATTCAGATGCACTGGCAGCTTTAAAAGTCGATTAAATCGAAGAAGTTGTTACTTTTGCGTGCTCTGCATTCCTTAAGACCTAGAAACACAACGATGTGTAACCAATCGATGAGATACGACTATATTAGGCACAGCAAATGAACAGAAATATACTATAGGAACATACGGATATATTCATATAAACACGCAACTATCTTTCAGGTGTGAAGCTCAGATGAAAATCAGGGAAAATTGCACCGCAAGAGTGAGTGCGTTTCCTAAAATTTTTAGTTTGAATTAAAATTTATATTTATTTTCTTTTGTTTGTTATAAAAATGGAACTTCCTCCAATAGATAGAAATTTATCACCTTAGAAGGTTGTTCAACAAGAAGCCGTGGAGTTGGAAAGAAGGGAGGGAGTAACCAAAGCATTGCACTTAAGATTACGCAATGAGAAAGTCAAAGGCATCAAGATGCAGGACATTCAAACATCACCAGAGTTCCGGAATTAGGATTCATGCTCTGCGACGGGTTTCTCGAAGATGTTTGCCAAAGTCGTACCAATAGGAGGGAAACTGGGTGGTCAGCCGTTGCAGGTGGGAGCCATTTTTAAAGGAGAAACTTCGTGCGAAATCATTCCGTGTAATGGATGCGGTGAATCAATTTTTTCGGCATCAGTTGTGTCGACAGGTTTTGCAGGCCAAATTCAGAATTTTCCAAATCAATTCAGAGTTTTCCAACTCATTTCAAAATTTTAAAAACCAACTTCAGACTTTTCCAAATCAATTTCAGAATTTTCCATTTCAAATTCAGATTTTTCCATTTCCATTACAAATTTTTTTCATTATTTTACTGTCATGTTTTATACCGACTTTTTACCACTGGATAAGGATGGAGCTGGGATTTTTTGAAAGAAACCTTGGCTACTTAATAATTTTCTATAATTATTTGTTTTAATGGACTTCTCTGGGAATATAATGATCCAACGGCGTCCCCAAGGATGGGTCTGTATGTCTGTCTGAAAGCAATAACAACGCCACAATTTAAACTTCTTAATGCTTCGGAAGTCCTGTCGGATGTCACTAGACAATGAGGTTCTACAGGAAACGGCGAAACTCTCTACAATCAATAGTACCCGGTCTTATATTTGAGGTCATGGGAAACATAGCATATTGAGGGGATTCGATTTTTTGCCAGACCGAATACCATGGTCCATTAAAACAAATAATGATAGAAAATTGATAAACTGCTCAGTTTTTTTTTTAAAAGAACCTGGAAGGTTTATGGATCCGGTATAGCAGATTAATGGTCAGTTAAGATTTGATGGTTAATAATCACATTCTAATTTTTAAATGCGTTTTTCTCGAAACTCCCATGTTGAAAATCGGGTGCCATCAGTTAAAAATATATCCAATGAAATTCTTTGAAATTTTCATGTCCTATTCAGAACATATTTGTATGGTTCGCAAACTAGGATAATTGCGATCGTTTTTTTTATATATTAAAAAAGCCATGAAAGAAAACCAAATTTTATAAAAAAAAGTTTAGCGAGGCACCAAAAGTGCACCTTTTACTATTTTTTAATAATCCTAGTTTGGAAACTGTGGTACAGTTGACCCCTTTAGGTGCGATTTATTTTTTCTCTTTAAGATGAGCACAGGGGCCTGTTGCCCGGCACCCGCTAGGGGGGTGGGTGTATAAGTTGCTCTGTACTTCAATAATGAACTATGACATCGGGCTGAAAAAATTATTATGGATGCCTAGGATATTAATAAATATGTGGTGAAAAATTCGCATTATCCGGTCCTTCACAAAAAAATCCAAAAGAAAGCGAAAAATGGGTCTTCAGATGGGATGACCCCCTTAAGTGGGACACAATCATAATTGCGGAAAGCAGTGAAAATGTATGCAGAAGGGTTGGTCATGAAACACGGGATAAAATTAAAAGTTTTGGATATTGGTTATCAAAAGAGAGTTTATCTTAGAAGGTTACATGCAAGTTTGGTCAAAATAAAATAGAATGCAAGTCGACCAAGAAATATTGAAGCAATTTGATGAATTTACGTGGAATTCATTGACCTTGAGTGTGAAGTAAAGTACTATCGTAAGGGATACCCCTTCTCTCCTCTTGCTAGACCTGATTGTGGCTTTTGTCGAATTTATGCTGCTACTTCTAAGATATGAGGCATCGAACGGGAAGGCAAGTAAGTTACTACTTGGAATGGCCAGTTCCTTTGGTCGAAAGTTTTGGTAGTTGGAGTGGTGTTGAGGTCTATTAGAGAATAACAGGAACAGCTGAAAGTAGGGATGGGTATTGGTGGCGATCGCGGTTGAGAGAAAATTTCAGATTTAGGAAAGTAGCTGTAGAATTCCCCAACTCAAACGAGGATTACAGCAATATAAATTGAACATTCTGCTTCTAAGCGAAATAGGATAGTGAAACTCTGGAGAGTACTCCCCTTTCACTTGAAATATCGCCGTTTGGTCCCCGGAAAGCAGACCCTGGTGGTAGCAGAATCGAATTTAGTGTGGGATGGTTACTGACATCTAGCGCAAGGAGCGCTCTTTTAACGCAGAAATTAGGGTCCAGATTAACGATTTCCAATAAAGTACGAGTATAATAGATAAGAACGTTTTGCATGAGCAACTACATGTAGCCCAGAAGAGGCTTCCTAAAGGTGACATGATAAGTGATCTAAACGCCAAGGTGGACTTTGACACCACCTTGCTTGGATATGCGAAGAAGGGAATACGGTCCCTGCGATCGCAACGATAACCACGGGAGGTTTGTGAATTTCTATAGTGTCTATCGTGTTGTCATCGGTGTTACATTGTTCGAGCAAAGAACTTTCTTTAAGATCAGTTCAGTTTCGATATCGTACATACAATCAGATTGCGATGAGCAGTAGATTTGGTAGTTGCCTTCGGCAGGCAGAAATCCTGAGCAACATGCTTGAGAATATTGATGAGAAGCCATCAAAAATGCTGTTTTCTTGGTCACAACGCATATCCTGGAGGGGCATCACAAGATCTCGAAATGGATTATTGGACGGAAGGGATTGAACGTTCTATTGATCGCTGTAAATAATGGCAGGCGCGAAGCATTGGTCAGAGAAGTAGCAGCTGCGGCACATCGTAGTGGTTTCAGAAGTGTATACAGCATCACGGTTGCAAATCTATCGATACATGTGGGTGCAAACCTTTCGATGGTGTTGTGAAAGAAGTGAACGGTTGAATCGTGAGCCACGGTGACGAGCAGCTCAAGAGGTGGGAGGAACACCTCACTACGATCTTTCCCAGAGAGTGGGTTAAAATTTCAAAAAGGGGCGTGCGTGCGATAATTGGAGGGTTATCTGCGTGCTCTCCTCCGACGCAAAGATTATAGATAAAATAATTTTGGAATGTATTAAGAAACATCCTGCTTGGTCTACTGAGAGCAGGCTGGTGTCATTCTGGCCCCTTCTACATTGACCACATCGACACCCTGTGGACTATGCCAGAACAGTTTAAATCTCCCCATCATTTGCCCTTCAAAAATTTTGAGAAGGCTTTTAACAACATGAACAGAGAGTGTATTTGTATATCTCAAAGGAATTTAAGGTCCAAAGAGAAATCCGTCACCTCAACTACGATGGAAACATCTGTTTGTTCTCTCAGCGGGTCATGGGCGTTGGTCAAATGGCACTGGATTTGGAAAGAGAGGCAAGTAAGGATGGAATATGGCAAACATCAACGAAACCAATGTTCTCAGTCTGACGGCTCAATGATCTCTCCCTATCTGGATAAATGACAACCACTGCTACTCTAAAGTTCCAAGTCTTTGGGAACACATTTCTGCAACGTGTTATCGAAATACGCTGGGTTGGTACTATTATGAGCAAAGGGTGGCTCTCAGGCTAGTTACCAGTGAATGAGCTGATCAGAAAGCGGAAGTGGGAGTGGAGAAGTCATAAATTAAGGAGGGACGACAATTTCAAACAGATATGTATTTTCGATAATGCAAGCGAAATTTTCTAATTGTTGATTTGGCGAAGGAAACAGTCTTGAAAATTATAGCGAGATAATAGATCATTCATAATGAAAACTACTGCTAAATAGTGAAGTGAAGTCGAGTTGGTTGGTTGACGGGAAAAGAAGTTCGACTTTGAAGGTACCACCGCAGTAATGGAATTTGTTATCAGGGATCTGGTTTGTGGTTGCGAATGTGGCTATCTACGCATGACCACAGACCCGCTGTTGGACGAAGGTAAAAGGAAGGGCAACCTTCTTTCCGGATATTAGGCTGTGCTGGAATTTGTTGACTCCGAAAAATTGTTGACATCAGCAAGTCCTTAGTGTAAATTGAATAGCGACCATTGGCGGCCTAGTCGATAGTGCGGGTGAAAAAATCGCTTTCTAGCTAGTGAGGAGGATTGAATTTTAAACGATGTGGCGAAGATTAAAGGTACAGCATTTTCTCAACTCTTTTGAAAAATGCAGGAGGTGGGGAGAAAGCTGCTTTTTCAGGATGGGTGGCCCTATTGAATTGAATGTCGTAAGATGAAGGTGCAGGAGAACATGGTATTGAAGAGGTTTAGTTAATCATTTAGGCTCCTTTAAAATTGAACTGAAGTTCGAAAGTTTTATGCTATGGTTAATTTATAATACAATTTGAACCGAAATATCTTCACGTTCTTGTTTCGTCAGAAATGACAGGTCAAGAAAATGAGCTGCACTATCTATCACTGTGCTATCTTCCTAACTCGCATTCAAAAGCAAAAGCAAAGCAAAAAATCGGTCCTTTTATTACATGAGTATACATCATAAATAAATAAATATTAAACGCCTCAAACCTAAGGTATGCCATAGCTGCTCGCTATGCTCTATGGTTCCGGATGCTGGGCAAAAACCATAGTTAATGGGGTTTATGAAAATGAGGAGGATGTTAAGCTGGGTGATTGGTGTAACTCGACTAACCACAGTCAAACTGAGGATATACTCGGTCGATGTACCCTATTCGATGGTTCGGTTAGACTTGTGGGCTGACGATGGCAATGTCTAGATGTTCGTTTCTTTCTAGATTTTTTACATTCGGACGGAGGCTCATCGGTTCTGATCATAATACAGGTTTTTATCACGTCCGTCCGCACATGATTTTCGCAAATGATGTTAGATGAGACGAAGGATTAAACGACCTTCAACAATTGGTTACCACTTAGGTGTTGACGGAGATATAAGGCACATCCGTCACTTTTTGGTTTATTGAAGATCAAAAAAACTAGAACCACTGCGTTGACAGGTTTTTCACGCGTACTTCAGCAGAATCTGTATGCAATTTGTTGCTCTTTCGGTCTTGATAAATTTCATGTTTCCATTCTCAGTCAGATTCTCAATTAACTTAACAACTTTTAAGAAATCTCAGTAACTTAAAACTACCTTCATAGGAAGGCCCCGGATTATTATAGTTTGGTGATCTCCAGTTTTGGTTTATAATCTTCCGCTTCCCTGTTGGTTTCTTGTGTACTACGGGCAATAATTGGATAATTAGCAGCTTTGCTGGTATTACTTGTCTTTTATTTTACCATTAGTAATTTGACACCCATGCTTCTTTTATGGATGTATAAAATGCCATATAATCCAAACAATTTTATTCTCTATTTATATTTTTATCGTTAAAGCTGAATACAGCTAAGAAAGGTGTAGTGATTGGTTCGAGATGGCCAAATGCACATTCGGTTTGACCATAGTGTTGGATCATCCTAGCGAACAAAAAGAATATTAAAGTTTTTAATTAATCGCAGTAATTTCGCATAAATTTAGGGAAAGATATTCTTCACAGGTTGGGGGCAATACTCTTTTGGCATACACAACATACGCTACAAGCGTCCGTCAGATATTTTCTGGAAGACCATCACCTTTGAACCAAAAGTCCCAAGATATATACAACAAATTACTAGCTCTTCAGTTATACTACAAAGAAAGAAGAAACTCTACAAAGTGGTATGGGTGGTATGTGTGGTATGAGGCTTAGGAATCCTTGCTTCAGTGACAAGGCGTGTCAACTTAGCAAATGTAATGCATACCGAGCCTAGCCGGGAGCAAATTTGAGAAACTAATGTACCTCTACCCGACCCATCAAAACGAAGCTGGGAAGCAGAATAGTCTATCTTCTTCAGGTTAATTTGATGAACCGTAACGAATATTGTAGCCCCATGTTGGTTGGTTAGTTATTACATATTGGTTCCACCACTTTTGGACTCCATTTCTAATAATACTCTAAATTAGAACACATCGCCTACGCTGATGACATAAGCTTGCTCTCTGACCGAGTTATCGACATGAGAGATAACGCAATTTTTAATACTACATCTTTTATCTATTCAAATAAGGGATGAAATTTCAAAATTCGCATATGAGGTGGAAGGAAATTTTTCTGAAGGGCAGAAAATCAAAGTCATTTCTTGCGTCCTCAAATTTTCAAGAAGACATTCTTGCAATAAATGAACTTTTGTTGGAAACCAGAGTTTTACGATTGATGAAATTGCTTCACCAGGGTTGAGAGTGAACATTCAAGTCCCTGAAGAACTTGGTTTCACAGTAGGCTAAGTACAATGGGTTACTCGATTTTTTTATCTTAAACAGGAAAACGCCGCTTACCAAAGGCTTTCATCTCGTTGTGCTAACGATGAAGGGAGCTTTTTCTGGGTTTACTATTAGCTGCCCCAACATAGGTGAACCAAGAATGCAATTAAGATAGCAAAATGCATTTATCTACAGAGGAAGTTCATAAACGTTATTTTTGGGATACAAGACGCATTCTTTTGGTTAACTTACTGTTAATTCTGTGTGAATTCTGGTTATTTTTAGAAATTGGAGGATAAAACGAAAGATCCACGTCTTAAAAAGGGATGGAATTTCTCATCGTGAAGTGCCAAATTTATACCCAACTGAAGGTAAGATAAAGTAAAAAATTGTATCCGGGTTTGTTATCCTTTGAATATCTGTTTGAACTGTCACCGGTTCAATAGCGATAAAGAAATTGAAGTCTTTGTGCGCAACTGGTTCAACCTTCAAGTTTTTATTGTTGTTAATAATAATAATGTAAATATTACTTTCCACAATTAGGAAAATATAATTTGCTTTTTCTTCGAGAATGAACAATAAAATTTTATCTATGCTTGAAAAACAAATTACTCAAAACAAAGAAAAGGAAAAATTGTTATAAATCAGGTTTCGAATTTGGGAAAAAAGTTATTTTGACAGTTTTAATCTTCTCTGCTAATCTTTTATTTCGCAGTAATAATTCACAATTAATTTTGATAACATTCTATTCCTTAAAACCTCATTTTTATTTCTATACTACATTTGAATTAGAATCTGGTGTTTAAATCAGAAATAAATAATTCGATAATTCTCAGAAAACCAGTATAATGCAAGAACTAATAAGAGATCTATTTTTCTATTTTGGGAGTCGTTGGCTGATATGAATTTAATGTAAAAAAAGATGCAGGCAAACTATATTTTTAAAATAAAACCTTATAGATATTCTAATTTTATTCAAATTCAAATTCCTTTATTTCAAACTCGTGTGTATCTTTTAAATTTAATTTTCTCATTTCATATTTCATTTTTGTAATTTCATATTTCATTGAAATGCTTAATTGGTCAAAAAAGAATTTTTTTTAATGATATGATAATTTTTGATAATGTTTAATTTTGCGTCTTCCTTCCATCCGGATTGTGTGGAAGATGGTAATATCTTAGACATGTCACATATCTACGAGTATATGACCACGCACGTTTCGTAATATCAGTCAATAATATGCGGAACCAGAAGTCAACGAAAATATTTTTAAAACAACAAGAGCTTCATTTATATACAAGATGAAATAAGATATTTACATTTAAACCTTTCAACCAGAATATACATCGTCATTCATGTGGAAAGTATTTGTGAACATTTTTATTACTGTCTTACGCGCGTTATTTATGGCTTGGAAGCACTCAAGGCTGTCTGTATTTTCCAAAAATTTCACTAAAAAAGTCTGGGAAATAGTAAATTCCTCAATGATTATTGGTTTAATTGAGCTAGTTTTACGCTGTTTTGGGGAAGGTCTACCAGCGTTTTTACAAGAGATAACACTTTGGCCAAAGAAGGGCCTAATTTTCTGAGGGGCTCGTTACGAAGGGTAAATACATGCAGGCAGGGCTGTTAATTAGTGTAAATTGATCAGTGTCGAGGAATAATGGTATATTAAACCAATAGGTATGGTAAGGGTCCTCTACCTATAAGGTAAATATTTTCAAATTCGCCAGTAGTCGCAGTCATTTGCTAAAAAGATCATGAATGATAATAAAGTTTAGTGGCAGCTAAACTGACGCTGTAAATCTTTTTCGGTTTTCGTTGTAAGTTCATGCGAAGTCAATGTCATACCACTTGCCAGAAAAATTGTGGGATACAGGTAAGGTAGCAAGTCAGTGATATATTAAACGATTTACTTGATATGTCGATGAAGACACATTGACATGGAGCAGAAAATATTAACACGAGTGTTTTTTGATGGATGGAGAAGGAGGAGATAGAGTGGTGTTGGAGGGAGAAGGGGGTGGACAAACGAAGGTGGAGGAGTATGTTTTTAAATTAAAAAATGGAGCGAAAATTGACTGTTGGGGTGTATGACGTATTTTCAAATGATGATGATTTGTCGTCCCAAATAATGGGAGGATGTAGGTTAAATTTTCTCTGAGCCTTATCCAATACAGAATCCTTCGAAAACTATCCGCTTCAGCTTTCGAAGTACTTTTTGTGCGAAAACATTTTATTTTCGGTAGATATTAATCTACCACATGCATTTTATAATACTTTCAAATCATCAAATATGTTGTTATAATCTGGACGTGACGTTTATTGAAGGCAGCATTTGTTGCATCAGATTTTTCTCTCTGCTGCAACCGATGGAAAAACTGTTGGACCAGTTGCACCACCTTTTCAACGACTTTAAAGCCGCCTATGATAGCATAGCCAGGGTAAAACTGTACACGGCCATGAAAAAATTCGGAATCCCAATGAAATTGGTAAGAATGGCTAGGATCACCCTGACCAATGTGCAAAGCCGGATAAAAGCAACAGGATCACTGTCAATACCATTCGATATCAACAACGGTCTACGATAAGGGGATGCCCTATTACGCGTGCTCTTTAACCTGGCCCTCGAGAAAGTGATCTGTGATACTGAGGTAAATACAAGAGGTACGATCCTCTTTAAGTTCTCCTAACTACTGGCTTATGCTGACGATATCGACATCATGGGAAGAACGACCCGACACGTACAAACTGCCTTCATCCAGATCGAGCAGGCGGCTCGCGATCATGGGCTGCACATCAATGAAGGCAAGACAAAGTATATGGTGGCAATGTCAGCACCAAAGACGAACCAACCAACAACATCAAACCGCACTGGTCAGACGGAAAGAATAAAAATACTACAACTTTGAGACCATTGATAATTTCTCCTATCTAGGGTCGAAAATCACAATCGATAACAGCTACGATGATGAAATCCGCGCACGGTTGTTATCCGCCAATAGAGCCTATTTCAGCTTATAAAAACTGTTTCGCTCGAAACGTCTGACCATAGGGTGAAACCTCCTACTGTACAAGACAATGATCTTGCCAGTCTTTATGTATTCCTCGGAGACATGGGTTCTTAGCAAAAAAACTGCGAACTCCTGGCTGAGTTCGAGAGAAGAATCCTCTGAAGAATTTTTGGCCCCCTGCATAAGGATGGACGATTTCGTAGCCTACACAACGACGAAATCTAGCGATACCACAACCGTTAGGTTGTGGATAAAATCCGATTCAATAGGTTACGGTAGGCGGGTCACTTAATCCGTATGGTCGATGATGATCTGGCCCGAAAAGTCTATAAGGGCAATATCTATGGTAGAAAAAGAAGACGAGGCAGATCCTGCCTGATATGGAGCGATGGCGTAGGTCAGGACGCCAGACAGCTTTTAGGGATATGGAATTGGTGGACCTCGGTGTAAAACTGGGGTGTCTGGAGTTTCTTATTAAGGAAGGTCTAGACCGGATAACGGTTGTTGGGCCGTTGATGATGATGGTTTCGCTTTGAAAAACATTTTCAGTTAATGAAATACATGACATTTTCCTTTTCGCAAGTTGATTTTCTAATTTAATACTCACTTCATCTATTTTGCATTTTCAATTCTCATCTATTCTCTAGATCACCGTTGTCAACTTACCTGGAAAAGAAGAAAAAGTACGTTAGTAGGATTAGTGGATGTGCAATATGGGATTAACAGGGTAAATTGGATCACAAAATTGGGAGGACTTTCTTCCCAATGAGTCCGGCTCATCATCAAGTGGATGTAGACTGAGAAATAATTATGACCTGATATGGAAATGACCTGAAGTTAAAAAGTATGACCAAAGAATAACTTTTCCCAAAGTCCCAACATCAACGCCGCAAAGTAGAAGCATCTTTATATATTGAGGCAAGGATAGTGCCCTCTTTGATTGCCTGAGGCCTTAAGAGGAATGGGGTTTAAAATGCGATCGTCATGGATTTCCTTGCCTTGGGTGTGCCTCCGGGTTTATGATGATTCTGGTTCCAGCCGAAACTTTCATTTTCAGTTTTTTTAATGTATGGGTTTCAGTGAGAAGTTTCGTTCAGGGTAAAGGCAACTCACAGATGCTGCCTCACTTTTGCCGTGGAAGCAGCGTGATAGTGACTTGCCCAGAACTGAGCGATTTAAATATCTTGGGCCAATGTTATCAGCCAATGGAGAACTGTGTTTTGAAATTGCTTCTTGTATTAGTGCAACCTGGATGAAGTGGCGTTCCAAACTGGTGTTTTTTGGGATCGACGTTCAACGTAGGTCTCAAATCTACAATTGCAATGCCGTCCGCCCTGTTGCTCTCTATGCTTTTGAGTTTTGGCCGAATATAATGAATGAACGGCATTTCGCGGTAATGGAGGGGAAGATATCGCGTTGGACTAATGGCGTAACACGCCTTAATCACATCCGAAATGAGGATGAGGAGGGGTTAAACCGAACGTGAAAAAATTGCGAGAGAGGCGTCTTCGATGGTGTGGTGGTCACCTAATTTGAGCTAACGAGAATCTACCCGCCAAGATTGGTTTGGACATCGAAGTCGATTGTAAATGACCAAAAGGCCGGGCGAAGTAACGATGGCTTGATACGCTGGATGGGGATTTAAAAGCCTGGTGATTGCATCTAGATCACTCAAATGACACAACAAAGTGGCGCGACAGATCAAGACGAGCCGAACTTCCTCGTGAACGGGGCAAAGGCTAAAGAAAAATAAGAAGATATAAATTCAAAAACATGACATGTGTATGAATTCCAACCAAACCAAAAATCGCCTATTTCAGTTTTAAGCTGGCCGAAGCAATTAAGTTTCAAAATTATGTTGGTCCAAGGCAGAGAGGGGCGAGGCAGCAGTCTCATCAGTTGACTCTGTCCTGGAAGAAACCGCAAGTCAAATAATTTTGCTACCCAAAAATGACGGGTCTGGGGACCACAAACAGTGGAAGTGAGTAAGTCATTTTCCTTCTAGTCCGGCCCACTATCAAGTGGATGGCGGACTCAGGACTCTCCCAATTTCCTAAATAAAATATGGACTTCAGGTTAATTTTTGTTCTAGCCCTAAAGGCATGGTGTATTATTAAATATTTGAAGATAACACCGTCCTGTCGCCCTTTATGATTCTGCGTGCTGGACTATAAAAGATGATGAATGACGCCTCTCAGTGATGAAGATGAAGATGTTGCGTCTTGTTCCCATCCGAAATAAGGATGTGTGCGAATTATATGGGCTTGTGCCGACGATGGGAAAATTGTGACAGACGCATCTTCGATGGTATGAACATGTAATTCCAGCTGACAAGAACTACTTGCCAAGATTGGTCCCAACATCGAATTTGATGGAAAGCAAGAGGTCGCCCGAAACAACAATGGCTTGATACGCTGGATACTGACTTGAGATCAGGTTTTTGACCGAGCCAAATGGCGCAACCCATCAAGACGACCAAACATGGCTTCTGAACAGGACAAAGGCTGAAAAAGAAGAACCTTTTTCATACTGTAGATGGCATTGTAAGCAGTAGAATCTAGGTATGTGGTGGTGGTAGTGGTGACCAGTGGCATTAATATAAAAAACAATTAAAATTTAATCTCGGAATTCGGCTCTATAAAGCGATAAACGAGTGTGAACTTAGGAAGCTATTATGGACAGTAAACCAAATAACATCGAAATCGGAACTAATACGATTCATATCTCCCTTGATGGTAGGAGCGAATACTTAAGGGGAGAGAATCTCACTTTGTGTCTCTTTAGTAGATTTACAAATGCAAAAAAAACACTGACGGTTTCGTCCAGGGCAAAGGATTTCTCACCTCTCTTTATATTCAGAAACACGATATTACGAGTAGTATGCCTAGTTTAGGTCTAAGCTAATCAGAGCAGGTTCTTTTTGTGGATTGAGGGGATCCGGAATCTTATTCCACTTGGCGAAGGATCTGACTAATTGGTAAGAAGCAGAACCAATTGGAAAATAACCGTGATCCCTCAATTAAGCCAAAGCACCGATCTTCTTTAAAAAATAGTCTGACGATAACGTCCAAACTTCGAACAAAATCTGCTTTGGTCAGCTTTTGTTTAAACTTCTTTCACTTTCGATATACTCGATATACAATTGCGCTCTTGTAGCTAGTTTTGGTCATGTTGCTCCTAGGGGAGAAGTGACGCAGTATCTGTTGAGTTGCCCCTACCCTGGACGAACCCGTTAGTTTTTTTTAAATTGGTGATCTACCCCAAATGAACGGTTCAGGCACAAAAAAAATGCAGGTGGTGTGGGAAGTGCTCCCTAATTGGTATGGTTTGTTACCAAGTGAGTCGGGATTCAAGATCCCCTCAATCATGAGTAATCATGAGGTGACGAATGTCGGCTGTTCCTTTATTGAATGATTGTCACATAGCTTCGCTGTTGGCTCATTCAAATTTCCGAAATTAAATATTATGGA
The DNA here is from genome assembly GCF_905115235.1 of Hermetia illucens. Classification (NCBI taxonomy): domain Eukaryota; kingdom Metazoa; phylum Arthropoda; class Insecta; order Diptera; family Stratiomyidae; genus Hermetia; species Hermetia illucens. The sequence goes on from NC_051853.1 coordinate 34,997,174, forward strand.
AACCTTGCGTTCTTCAAAATAGTCGGTAAAGACTCCTAGATCATTGCCAAAGAAACCTTCAGATCATAACGTCTATCACGCAAATACAATGGTCAACTTTGAAGGACAAAGGTATTAGGTCAGCGCTGATTATTTGACAAGGCCTGAGGAATGTGTCCAATGGGAATGTTTTAGTCTGCTAGCGGAATAGTCTAATATTGGGGTTTGGACTGTCTTCGGTTCTTTCGAAACATTTTTTAGTCTGATTGAGAATGTATTCTCGGAGGAGGTTGAGACTTGCTCCCTAATATATTACAGCGTTTTGAAGAAAGTAGATGCTACTCACTCCACTGATGATAGCGAGCTCAAGATGGGGATAGAATTTTAGCAATTCATTTAGTCTTTTTCCCAAGTATATGATTGATTTTGACCTTTTCTCTGGGGTGATCTATGTGACCATGAATGACAGAGGATCAGAAAGTTTAATATTTCGATTTTTTTCGACTAGAATGGAGTTACACTTCCCCTATGGTAGTATCTGCAAGGATCTATCATGTATTTGCCTTGGTAGGGTAAGGGTAAAAATAAGATAGGCATATCATCGGCAAATTGTTGACATCAAGGGTCAAAACGGTGACGCTATTGTAAAAGATAAAGGCTATCGGGAACTAGTATTAACCAGTAGTACCAGACGTGGGTTCGCGGAAAATGGAATTTGGTTTATCATCCACATTAGGAAAATATGTCCAACCTAGAATGCACCTGCATTTATATTAGGAGGTGTTGTCCTTGTAAAAATATAATATTTTAATAAAAATCCTACTCCCATCTTCCTTGTATTTCTTTAAGACTTCCAACATACCTGGAGTTTGTTCCGTGGGTAATATGAAGATATTATATACGTGATAATAGACTAAAAATTAGTAATACTATCTGGAAATTAAACCGCTATCCACCACTTATGCACAAATATGTGAAAATTCACTAAAATACCGATAAAACAAGTCAAGTAGGAATGTAACTACACGGGTCTAACCATAATTCTATTTATACACACTCGTAGATGAGACATTTAAAGACTTGCTGACCTTGCAAACCCAATAATTAATTACAATTACACTTTCTAAGTTTACACCGAATAACCTGGAAAGTATTAAAGCCAATCCATTGAGAGAACCAGTTGGTCTTTAATAGAAACCATAGAGCATTAGAGATTCCTTGAAGATTTCATCAGAGATAAAACTTTCACAATGCAAGTGCATTGAGACGGTAAATGTCGAACCACTGAGTAATTATTTATTCCTAAGCATCCGCTTATCACATCGACCATTGCTCATAGATGCAATCGTGAAAATTTTAATGTCACGTTTGTGTAATATAGTTGGAATAATTTAACTTTTCATACTATGTGGGTACTGCTTCTGTGAACTGAATTACGGATATTTACCCCGAGATTGTATCTAAACTCGAATTTGATTACCGCATGATATCCGCAAATTATTTCTCTCCTAAGCCGGCAACTTTTCCATAATTGAGTGATTCATTCTTGCAGAAATTATCTGAATTTAAATCCAATTTCTTAAAAAAAAAGATAAATATCTCGAACTGAGTCAGGTAAAAAGATCTGTCCACCTTCGAAAATGAATCTGCGAAGTTTCGTGGAGCCATGTACCACGTACCAAGTTACGTTAGTTGTTTATTGCCGAGTCAGCGGGGATTATTTTTCGTATCCAAAAAACAAAACAATTTATAATATTGTTGGATAGATGTTTGCAGGGTAAATGGACGAATGTTCTTCTTGTACGACAATGATATTCGGGTGCAATGTACAGGTGAGTTGCTATGTTTGTCAGGATAATCTGAAGTGATTTAAGGGAAGTCCGTTCAAACTTACCTTTTGAAAGACAAATATTACAGTATTGGTACTAAACAACAATTTAGCTGCCGCTTTATATGTTGAACAACAACAATCAGCATTCATACAATTTTAAGGATTTCGTGAACAAATATTGTTGCAAAGCATAATTTGAAGAAAACAAGAAAAATATTTTTAGAAAACTCAACTGAGAATACTTGGTCCTTGGTTCCAATCACAGCAAGAGCGATAAAAACTTGTAATCAGTTTCAATAGTTTCGAAAGTGCATTAAAGACTAGAGACGTGAACTGGCAAGTTAAAGCACTATCTAAGATCTATCTATTTACTTGTTATCTCTCGTGCAATAATTGCATGCTTTAAGATCGAATTCTTCACAAACGTGGATGCACCCTTAAAGTTTGCCTTATTCGAAGAAATCGATGTAATTTTCAAGAACAAGCAGTTCAAGCACTCGGAAGTAGGATAGGATAGGAGACACCGAATGAAGGCGATAATGATAGAGCTGCCCATCACACTGTATTTATTTATTTTTTTATTTATTTATTTATTTATTTCAAATTAAAAAAATATCCCTATATTGCTTCAAAACCGTGATTCTACGATGAATTTAAAGGGGGTTCTGGAGTCAATTACTAAAAATTGTAGTAATATACTATTTTTAACTTTATTTGAACAGATATCGGCATGAAGGGTATTTCAGAGCATAGCCACCATATATCGGCAGCCTTTTGATTTCACTTTTTCATTTGATACACTATATGTGTGCGCGTTCACAGTTCCCGCCTTTCCACCAACTTTGGTGTCAATCGCTATAACCGTTTTCAAAACAAATGCGTGTGACAGACAGACAGTCAGACGGACGGGCAAACAGGCAGACAGTAAACCGATTTAAATAAAGGAGAATGAGCCGAGTAAAAAATTATCTCCATCTGATTCAAGGGTGAGAATTTCAATTAGCTCAGTGGCAAAACGATTACACTATAAAATTCCAGTATGAACCTCGGAATATTCTACGCATGCTCGATTGCCAAAGTATCTAAATGTTAGAGAGATGCGCATGGATCGTAGGAGGGTCTTCCTACCAGAAGGGAGTGGATAAAGGGGCGTTTTTCGGGGGCTGCAATAGAAATTTCAATGGGAACAGCGCCCACATTGTTTTTACCCCAAACCCTTTATAATTTTCTCTAGACGCCCCATTTTTCTTCATAATTTTTACTCCGGACCCAGATGTTCTTTTCCCGGCCCTAACTGTAGATACCGTGAATATATGGATGTGACTGATAGACACCACTGATAAAAAACAGAAACAATGAAGGGTCTGGTCCAGGATTATGGATGAGAAAAGGAAAGGATTGTGATAAGCAACTTTTGAAAGGGATGGTCTGATAAAGTAGTAACAAACAAAAAACGTTTAGCTATTTTGAAATCTGACCTATCGACTGAGAGAATCAACTACCATTGATCATAATTATTTCTTTTTATAAATTCAAACTACTAAACCAAATGAACTCTTTTTTTTAAAGTGTTGCGCAGAACACAACCATTTATCTTATCACAATTAACACAATTGAGGCTCATTTAAGTAGTTACTGCTAATACTTATCGACCGCTATTCGGAGCAAGTGTTGAAAGCGGTTTACTCAGTTTAACTTATAACAACATGTAATGATCATTGTCACAACATGAACTATGTATTCCGGTGAATTTTGTAATCGAGAAGTAAATAGCCAATCTTGTTAGCCAATACTGACAGCTAAGCCGGACCCAAGCAAATTCACAAGAGAAAATTCAGTTGACAATGCAGTTTTGAGCCACTAGATACTACAGAAATGCTCTAGGGTAGCACATTGCCGCAAAACAAGAGAAACATTGACAGTCTGAGTGAGGTTGAATGTTAGGGAATAGTATAACAATGAGCTCGGACTGAAGAGTTCCACTGCAAGAAAAATTGAAAAAGTATGATAATATATCAAGTAGGACACGTGGAGCGAAAAGATGATGAGGAAATTCTTAATTGTTTCTTAAAGGGCAGAGTAGAAAGCGGGAAATCTGCTCAGTCAAGGTGAGAGATCGAGGAGGAGTGGTAATTGATAAGGGGATACCGGAACCTCAACGCTAAAGCCACTTGCGGGTACATTTGTTCCATTAGTATTTAGCACGTTATATATGCATATACTCGTATTATGTGAGAATATCCACCTTCGCGTGATATTGACATTCAAAGTCTTGCATTTGCACAGAAGCGTCAACTTTGACTTATTGTAACTTTGTATGGAGGGTATTTCGGAGTCAAGGCACCATATAGTGGCAGCCTCGTAATTTTGGATGGGTAGTTACTGAGAAAGAAATGATCATTTTCAATCCCCCACGCTCCCCACATTTCCAAGAAACGTCAAAACTAAGACTAGTTACGGGAAGTACTAACTGAGACCTTTCATTTGAGACCTCATATTACTATATTTGGTGAAAAAATGTACACCCTCTTTTGCATGTATGGGAATCCCGACCCCTCCCTTTAAATTTGAGAAATAACGGTTTTTAAATAACGAGAAATTAACAGGAAATGAGTAATAAGGTGGAAACCGGATGCTTGGTGCTTCAGGTATGAAAAGTTTTGTTGATCTTTCATTTAGTAATATTTTGCTACGCTCCATAGACATACTTAGCTCATAGTGTATATACGTTGAATATACCGGATATTCAATACGATGTGGTACTGACCTTATATTTCTTAAGGAGTACCAATTTGACCCAGAAGAGACAAATTTGACCTACTATAACTTGATTAATGATAGTAGGATTTCAACCAAACTTTCCAGAAGGTTGCTTCACAATAGAGCCTATATAAATATATTTTATGTTTCTAGGATGAACTTAACGGGGTTCACAGCAAATTTTAAAATATATTAATATGCTATTATTAACTTTATTTTAGCAGATATCGGTATGGAGGGTCGTCTAAGTGTTATAAAGACGCATCATCATAATTTTTTTTCAGATTTTTCTAGTGGGTAGTTGTTGAGAATAGCCCCTTAATGTAAGCGATTTTTTTATGACCCCTCACTCCCTCGCAATGGGCTTCAAAACTAACATCTAATTTGGAAAATACTAATCGAGACCTTTCATTAGACATTCCAAAGAGCATGCCAGTCCCTTGCATATGACTGTCTGTAAGGAAGACTGTGGATGGCCTCCACTTAACTTGAAGGATCGATCTTTCAATCCTCTGAGTGGAGTTAGGGCGGATCAAGAGCGGATCCATCGAAGGCAATGAACGGTAAGCACGTGAATTGCCTTTGGCAATCATTTGTGGATTTATCGAACAGATGGCTGTGTGCTGGGGAGCTCTTTGCTGAGATGGAGGGATTTATATATGCCATTTAGGGCGGCGTGATCACCACCTGAGCTTATAATGAAAGAGCGGGTGAAGAACGACTAGTGCAGAATATGTGGTCCAGCGTTAAAGGGGTTGGAGCATCTCATTTCTGGCTGTACTGTTATGGCTACCGGTGCAATACACAACCACAAGGTGATCCATTCAAAGCGTGCATACAAGCATGGGGTGATCAGGGGAACATGTCCGGTTTATCGATATGAGCCGCAAGCAATACTCGATAGTTCTGCTTACAGCATGTATTGGAACCGGCAAGTTCTAACTGATCGCAATATTCCATACAATAAGCCTGACGTGCTGTTAGTTGACAAGACGGGTACCTCCGCGCATATTATTGATGTTGCTATTCCCGATAACAGCAACATTGAACGGAAATACGTGGAGAAGAAGGTGAACTATGAGAAACTAGTTGAGGAAATCAAAGAAATTTGGCGTCTCGGGCGGATAGTTGTAGTTCCCATAATATTGTCAGCTACAGGTATTGTAACTAGATCCCTCACGGCTTCCGTTGATGTCTTGGGACTCTTATACAGTCTGTTCCAAACCATGTAGAAGTACACCATTGTGCATACGTGCTCGATGTTGCGGCGAGTTCTCGACAGATTCTCCCATTGATCTACCACCGGCCACCACCACCAGCGCTCCTTTATAATTGGGGCATTGCTAGTGTTTGCTAAAAAGGGACAAATTTTATGTAATCCAGCTTTTGCGGGTCAGCAAAAGAAGAATTAGCGAAATCCGGATCGGCTGATGAGGTTGAACATTGATTAGCAGGACGGGAAAAAGAGCTAAATGGAGGAGGTTTGCATCTTGACCTTTGAAGGAGAAAGACAATTGTTGTGTTGCAAAAAGTGTAAGTGTAATCTCGCCGGTGTTTCTCGCGATAAAAATACTTGAAATAATTAAGACTTGCCTTTTCTTCTCGCTAGTAATATTTATTAATTTTGCAAATACCGATATTTCAAGTTGAGACTTGTAGCATTGATGAAGGGAACAAGTGGTTCCCAAAATAATGGTATTTTCAAGATAAATAAATATTACTAGCGAAAAGGGCGTTTTTGCGTTGACATCTGCGGTTGGCATAAATTGCTTTATTTGGTGTTTTAAAAATATGATAAAAAAGAAGGAAGAAAGTAGCTAATAGACTTGAGAATTTAGTACTAATAGACTTGAGAATTTAGTACTGTTTTAAAGAATTTTTCGCTGGCGATATTTTATGAATTCGGAGAATTAATTTATTCATATATGATTAATTTATTATTTAATAATTTAGTTTTTGAATTTAAATTTTAATCAAACATTTTATTAGTTTAAGTTAGGTCAAGTGGAAATTGGTAGAGGAGAGAACGGAAATTTTCTCAAGGTGCGCAGAGGAATTTCTTAGAGCTCTTGAGAAAAACATCCAACAACGTATTATTCTTACTCTTATTTTCTTTATTTATTTTTTTTACTCAGCTAATGGCAATTCATTTTTCTTTATTTTTCTACTATTTTCATTATTTAATTATATATTTTTTTCCTTTCCTACTCAACTAGCAGTTTGAAATTTTGTTTGGTTATTATTTTCGGTTTCCTTCATTTTGTTTAATTATCAATTAGTGTTACAAGATTCAGTTAACTAATTTTCTTTAATTTAGGATTTCCTCTTCAATTCCTTCTCCTTAACCCGAGAAAACTCTCACTTATTCCAATAGAATGGACTGAGAATGCCAAGGCAAGGGGGCACCTTGAAGGCCGCGCCTCACTATACATCTGAGGCAGGAGAAGCATCGATTGAGGATGCATTTCTTTGCTGATCTTCCCTTTCGATCGTGGCACTCGGGTCCCGAGTTTTATTTTGACTGCGTATGTGGAGTTGATGGGTTGTCTAATTTTCAGGATCTGGGGCGGACCCACGCACCCGTTAAAAGGACACGTGAATTCTGTACAATGAGACTTGGGAGATCGAAGTGTTCAAAGGACCCCCTTCATTCCCGAGCCTGGTTACCACAGAGGCGTGAATGCACGTGTCGATAGAACACTTCCATGGAGCTTCGACATTTGTGGGCGGAGCTTCACTGGCAATTTTGCCATCTGTTTAAATTTTTGGGATAGCCCTCTCCTCTTGATCGTCCCCGACCACTCAGGAAGATTGTTCGCCCATCACCAATTCCCTTTTGTTACTACAAGTTCTCAGTTAATGACATTAAGTAGTACCAATAAAATTGTCGAGACTTATTATTATTATTATTAGCTTATTATCCCCAAACTGGCCAGGTTCGTGGTTGACAACGCATATCGACGGTCATTTCTGCAGAGGATTAAGTTAATACCAGTAAGTCTTCGACTCTTAAAAATAATTTTTTCGTCTTTGTAATTTGATGAAAAGGGTGTGGATGTTTTCCCATCTTTAACATAAAACTATAAACGTAATAAAAAACTTGGGAAATCTCTAGAGATTCTATTGTCTTGGGCATTGCATCCAAATATAATATTTGTGTACTCTATTAATTACTGGCGAATGAGGGAGTATGTGTATCATCGTTTTCATTTTCCATGAAATTTGTTAAGTTCACATTTTATGGAGTGAGAAATTTTTCCAGGCTTTAGGTAGTTTTTCAACTAACAAAAATGCAATCTATTGAAAAGAAGGTTTCTTATAAATATAACATCAGAAAATGAAGAAACATACTCGTATCAACTTTCTAACTCGAGGCTATTGCCCTTTGTTATGGTGAGAAAATAGAAGATGGAGACCCTTTCATTATTTTTGAGGAACTGAATCATGCTCCGAATACCAAATTTTTTCAGAAAATCTTTGAAAAATTTAATATTCAACTTGCAAAACAATCATAAAAATATTTCACTTTTATGTCGCATCTTTTTTCCAGCATTTTTCCTCAATGAATCAGAACCGTGTTTCGTCTGCACAATGTTCTTTTGTGTATTTACCTCATGAAAGCACTTTAGGTGTGACCAAGGCTACTATGAACACCAAAGGCCACTTGATTATCAAAATCTGAATATTTTCAAATCTGAATCCCATCAGCATCTTCGTAATATCGCGGACAATACCGTACTTTTCGTTTTCATTCCAAACCAGACGATATTATTTGCATACTAACACAGAGTACACACGAGAAGGTACCAAAATAGCTGGTCTACGTGATTCAATAGAGAAATGGTCAAGAAACGACTGCAGCTGACTTAATTTTGTTGCTGTTGTTGTTGTTGTTGTTGTTTGTATCTTCGAAACCACCACCGCACGTTGCTCAAAGTAGTAGTTATGGTTTTTTTGCTTAATATTCCGATGGTCACTACAAGTCCGGTTTCATCTTGGCCATTGCGATGATGCCGATGGTGACCAAAACCACAATCTTTTGGCATTAGGCGATGAATAGTAATGGCATGTTATGGTAAGAGCCGTGAAAATCGATTTCTTTGAGGAGGAAGTTTTTAGTTGTACGACAAGGTCGAAAACATAACAGTGATTCCGTTTAAATTTCAATGAAGTTGTTATCTTTTCGTAACGACTTCGAAAGTATGATATCCATTCTGGTTGCAAATTTTTGCTCAAATTTTCTCCTACATGAAACCATTGATAATTTCTCAACGAACTGAATGCACCAATTTTCACTAATTGATATCTTGATAGCACTCTCGGTATCCATCCGGAATCCATTAAGAAGTTCATTGTCGTTGCAAGGTGATTTGAATAGAAGATATCTCTGTTAAACGGACAAGGTTGATGTTATAGTGTCTATGGTCTGCAAAGCTAGGAAATGTGAAGGAAGAACAATAAAGCTATTTCGTGCGGATTTCATTCAGCTAATTGAAGATTAGCCCGATTATTTAATGGTGAAGATCACCAGAAGACGATCCGTTAAACCTTAGCATTGCACTTCCAATATCAAGTACCAATTATGTCGTCGAGTCAATAGAGTGGCTTTTCTGCAAAAAAATTGCACGATTTTCATGTTTGAGGTGGCTTCCTTGTCGCGATGAACTTTAAGCGGAGGAGCGTCTCTAGGTCATTCTGAAGTCGTACAAGGCGGAGCAGGTTTGACGTATATGTCTTAGACAGAGAAGCCAAAAAGTGGATCTTCCAAGTGACGTGATGAAAAGTTATTATTTATTTAATTTACGAAACAAAACACAAAAGATTGAATTTCTAAACATGTATTGTATTCAGAGGAAGGAAGAATGAGCAAGTAGCTTATTTTGCGCTTAAAACGGAGAGAGTTTGAGTCGAAGTCATCAAGCTGAACCGGCACAATCTGGAGATCTAGGAGTGAAAGTAGCTGTCGAGCTCCGGAAAGGGAACTTCAAAATTTCCAGTTTCTTCTTCAGTCTTTGTCCCGTTCATAAGCGTTCGAACTTCAACAATATCAGCATAAAGACGAATTGTGATGACCAAGGAGGTTGAGCTTTCTAACATATCAGGCGATAACAGAATTTGAAAAGAGTACACATATCAAGGAAGATAGCAAAAGGATTCGGCACAATTGACATTATGCAGCTTCAGCCGGGAGGCAATCGCAGTTGCGAACAGGAGACTAAGTTACTGGATATATAAAACGAAGGAGTTGAAAAGTATTAAGGAGGATTGAGGTAAAGTCGTAGGAAGACCGTAGGACAAAATCAGGCATTTTTGAAGCGCAATCAGCAGCAAGCAAATAATGTGAAGTCGTTTGCGTAAAGTTAATACGAAAAACCAGAAGAGGGGGGTTGAGCAGCGAGAGTTTGGGGGGAGGTGTGTTCTGGTTGAGAGGGTTTAAACTCCAGTCCGTTGGAAGCAGTAACAGGTGATGGACGTTTTTTTTCAATTGCTTTTCGATCACTTTTTTACTGTCAATCAGTCACTGAATTTTATCTCCAGGATTTAGAACAACAGGGGAGGAGTGCGGTAGGGCAGTAATTAACAACTAAAGTAGAGCCTTTGCTATTGAGAATAAGGATGACGTGGCCCTCTTTCCAAAGGTGAACAAAGTGGAATTCTTCGATATTTTCGTTGAAAATTGTGCACAGAGGGAGAGAAACAAATTGTTTACAGTTATTTTAATTAGGAAAAGATTAGGAAACCCATCAGGACCAGTACTGATATTGGTATCAAGCTTGTCAATGAGAAAATCAACCAAGCAAGGAGTAAGAAGAGGCATAGATGAGGCTTGTCTCCTGCCTTAAATAAGCATAGAAGAGAAGTATGGACAAAGTGAGTCATCAGATTGTTGTAGGGAAATAGTCAATACAGCCAACGAAATTGATGAAACTAACTAAAGATTGACTGGGGCTACTGGAATTGCATGTATGGAACCAAAACCGCTTGAATTTACTGCATACTAAAGTGGCCTCAACAATCATCGAGTATTGTTTATGCGCTTTTTAAGGTTTTTTGTATAACAAAACAAAATCGATTGACTTTCTGTCTATCTGTCTGTCACACATCCTTTTCGACAAAATCGCTACATAGATTCAAACGAAATTTTGTGGACATATGAGAACTAAAATTTTTGTTTAAGAATCGAGGGATTCCTAAATCTGTCATACACTTAATTGCGGACCGTACTAGTTGGAAACAACATGCTTTCTCGATTGTAGTTCACGGAACCCTCATCCTTGAGCAAGCATCCAAGTTGCAAAAATATATGACTTGCAACTTGGGTGCTGGATGAGGGTTCCGACTACAACCGTGAAAGCATGTTCCTTTCCAAATGATCCGATCCGCCATTAAGTGGATAGCGGAGTTTGGAATCCCTCGATTCTTAAACAACAATTTTAGATTAGCCTAGGCCTAAATTTTACAAAGACGTATTTGTCTTCATTATAATTCATACACATGCCGTGTTTTTGAATTGATATAAGGGAGCAAACGCCACCTTGTAACCACGTCGGTCACGCTCTCAGGGTAGAGAGTTGCCCCTGCCCTGGGGGAAACTGGAAGTCATATATATAAGAGCTCCCCATACATGCAAAGGAGGATGTACATTTTTTTTTTCACCGAATATAGTCATCTAGGGTATGGAATGAAAGGTCTCGATTAATACGTCTCGATTTTCGGAAACCACCCAACCCAAAAATTTTTAGAAAAAATCAGGGTGATGCGCTTATATTAAATCTAGGCTTACTAATAGCATATTATCAACTTTTCGAAGTTGACTGAAAAGTTCATTCTAGGAGTACCATGCTAAGCAACAGCCTAAAGGATAAAATCGTGCGTAATACTGCTACGTTTCGTGGAAATCCGGCTATTAGTATCAGGTTGACTTTTAACAATACAATGCTTTCTAGATCAAATTATTTGTGTAAACAGCTCTTTAAAAATAGACCACAAATGAATTTCCAACTATGTACCCATGGAAACTGCCCACACATTTTTCCTCGCATAGAGAAACACATAACCTTTTATACCTGGAGTGTCTAGCTTCCTATTTCGCGATTTGTTTAATTACTGATTTTACACAGGAACGCATAGCCATGAAATAAGCTGGATCAGAAATACTATATTATACTGCATCCAGTTCTTTCTTTTAGTGTGTCTTCAAAAGAAAGCAGTAAAGCAGTAAGACCAAATGTAATGTAATAAAGTAAGGACTAACCGACTTTCCGCCGTTGGCTCCCTGGAGAATTCTCTTCCATTCGACATGATCGTATGACTGTATTTTCCAATTTGGAAAACCTAGAAGCTCTTGTTCGATTTTGGCAATCAAAGTTTCCATCTTCTGTTTCGCAGGATCCCAGAATAGGCGAGTGTATAGACGTAACAAACAGGATCCATAGTCGCTTTCGGTCAAGCTCAAGGGTGTACCTATCCTGCGATCGAAGCCGATCACCCAAAAACTTTTCTCCATATTGTATCTTATTCGTTATACGATGTAATGAACTGAAAACTTGGGCATGGTCGGTCATAGTGACTATCCTGGTTAATTATGCTTAACTACGAGGTTAGAGTTATCTCGAACTTCAACGTACTATTATATTACAAATGGCCCCACGGTGGGGGCAATTTCCAAAGAACCGGAAAAATTTGGATAGCTCTGCTGTGGTTGACAATGGTCAGCCCGGGTGGTCATTCTGCTACCCCGACCTTCAACTTACTAGTTCATTGTAACGAGTTCTACCGAATATGTTGCTGTTCTTTAATGTAAGCCTCATAATCCTACTAATTTCATCCATTTGGCACCAATTGTAGTCGTTCGGTGGTATTTTATCCTCTTCAGCGTTTGGACAGTATCAATGTTTCTTCATTGCACGATTTACATAGCCAGAATATTTATATCACCTGCACTATTTGGGACGTTTTGTTGAGAAGAGGGCCACTCAGGTCGTCTACTAATTTGCACGCTATGTACCCCAGGACCAGGCTAAACAACTTTGGGGCCCATTGCCTTTTTTAGACGGAGAATTTACCTTGAAGCTTCACATGAGTTTGTCTTATACGTATTTTTCCTGGATATTGGCTCATTATCATTCTAGTAAGTCCGACCAATTTTAACAATAGGTATTCTCCCAAGAGATAAATTTCAATGGTGATCTGATCTGCCTAGGCAGGCGTTGCAGCAAAATCAACAAAACTGGGCCCAAAAATCACCGTCACTTTGTGACAAGGTTGTTTTTTTTTTGCGGTTACTGCGGAACTACTGACGAAATACACGCTGCGCGTTTGCTCATGGAGAAACACCGTGAGAAGCATCGCCCTTTTCACATTACATTTAAGTACATTTAAGGATCTAGAGAAAGAGTTTGACCGTGTGCTGGGTTCAATTGCTCTACCACGATCCGAAAAGTAAAGTGTGGCTGATGTATCACAACCAATTCGAGTCTCCGTTGGTGTTCACCAAGGAAGCGCCCTCTCACCACTTCTCTTTGTTCTTGTTATGGACACCGTCACATGGGACATCCATCGTCCAGCGCCTTATACACTGTTGTATGATGATGATGATTTCCTAGCGTTTACTAGCAAAAGTGATTTCGAGCAACTTGTCCAAAAGTGGAATGATCACCTCATACAACACGGTCTCAGATAGAGTCTGAATAAAACTGAATTTTTGACGAGCGCAATCATTGTCAGCGGCAGTGATCTGCTCAGAACTGAGCGATTTAAATATTTCGGGTCAATGCTATCAGCCAATGGAGAACCGCGTTATGAAATTGCTTCTCGCTTTAACACAGCCTAGATGAAGTGGAGTTCTTTGTGATCGACGTATCAACAAACGTTTCAAGTCTAAGATTTACCGCAATGTCGTCCGTTCTGTCGCCCTCAAGGGTTCTGAGTGGCTGACTATAAAAAACAATGAACGGCGTCTTGCGGACGAAGACGTTGCGTTGCACTAATGGTGTGACACGTTTCGATCACATCCGAAATGAAGATACTCGCGGTCGATATGGAGTTGCACCGATCGTGGAAAAATTGCGATGGAGGCGTCTTCGATGTTGTGGTCACTCAATTCGTGCCAACGAGAATTCACTTGTCAAGATTGGTCTGCACATCGAAGCCGATGGTAAGCGAGCAAAATGTCGGCCGAAACAAGGGTAGCTTGATACGCTGGACTGGAATTTAAAAGCCTCGCTAAAATGGCGGAATCGACCACAACGAGCCGCTGATTCCACTGGTGAACGGGACAAAGGCTGAAGAAAAAGACGAAGAGCGAGTGTAATGGGAAGTGAAGGCGGAGCGGATACAATCTTGAGCTGTTCGCAATATTTGATGTGTCACAATTTTCCATGACAATCGAGATGCAAAAATTAGGATGGGCTAGTCTTGCCCAACTCATGGAAAATGCTCGAGTACCTAAAAAGATGTAAGACAAACTCGGATAAAGACTAGTGGAAAAGCCAAGTAAACGTTCAATGGAAGGTAGCGCATGATTACGCGGACTGAGAAACTGGAGGATGCGATCATAGAACTGAAATTTTTCGAAGCAAGGCCAAGGACTGGAACATGTTATAAAGCCTCAACGACGACGACAGAACATTTTAATAAGTATACGTTTTATACCATAACAGGGTACATTGATGAAAGCAGTGAGAGGGAATGCTGACACACTTCTCTAAGTAAAAAATCAGGTAACAGAGCCTTGCAGTTCGCATGCAGTTTTTCGGGGTCTTTAAACTTAAAGCGAATATAATGGACGTTGGTTAGGTTCTCTTCAATAAAGAATCTTCACACATTTATGACGCATCTCTTATTCCTGAACTCTGGCAAAGGCGAACTAGGTGATACTAAACAGGGTCTGAGTGATTCCTCAGTTGTTCGTGTGATTCTAATTTATTTCTTTGTAGAAGAGAGGGCATCAATACAGCCTCTTTTTCGTCTTATTACCTTCTTCCCATTTTGATTTTCAATGAGGCTATGCTTTTGTTTCATGATCATTACAATGAATTTTGTACAAGTGATAAGCAGTAAGGTAGCACAAGGAGGAGCACAATCACCCATGACAAATCAGGATTTGATCCCTGGGTAACGAGGCACGTCTTTAGTTGTTTCTATTTATTTACCATGAACTAAAATCCTCATATCACTAGCAGAGTCCAATCTTCTGATCGAAATTCTTCCAAAAAATTCCAATATCGACATGCCCACAAAACTATTTCAGCGGGAACTTCATTAAAACTCGCACATAATAATTATAATAATGTCTCTCTTAATTCACTGAAAATTTTCCAGCTGAAAATACATTTGCATAAATCAGACTATGTGCAAGTGCACCAAAATGGGCGGCTGAAATTCAATTCCCTCATCCGCAGAATATTTCTATCTTTTTAATTGCTTCTCGGTATCATAGTTTCAATTTAATAACAGCCTCACTGTTTATTTAACCCTTTTATGGGATCCTGTGTACATTTATGGGCGCTTTAATTGTTATCTCGACTCTTTTGCACTTTCCCGGTTAGCACAAAAATTTTAATTTCCATAATTGAATTAAAGATGCAATTAACCATTCATAATTGCATGCTCATATGTGGTGGATATTATTTGGCTTCTGGTAAAATGGGATGGGCGGAAAACTTTAAATCCAATATTTTCCTATTTTCACCTCAGTGCAGTTTCAGAGTGCTTTTGAATTATTTTCATAATAGTCTGATGATGAGATGGATGAGTTGGTTAAATTTAAATTTTGTTGCTCAGGGTTCGAGTCCTGATTGCATCATGGATGTTTATATCTGTCTTTGTGCTGATCTCGCACGCTGCGGTATGTGTGTTGACAATGAAATTGAAGCGGCAATTATAGCGGCGAGCAAAGCTTAATCCCCCCCTAGTCTTTTTATTTTTCCATGCCGAATTTTAAAATTTGAAATTTTTACGATTCCGGCAAACTCAAGGTCTCATTTAATTATTTCCCAATTACATAAATTGCATTAACAATTGTAATTAGCATTCACCTTGCATGTTCCTCCTAATTGCATGTCATCGGATACATTTTGCCTAACGGCTCCATACAGGCAATAGAGGATGCGTATGTATGTTTGAGAAACGGAATTATTGAAGGTTTGAAGGCGTTCGCTTGTAAAGTTCATTCAGGAAATTTTCGCACTGTTGGAGGATAAGGGAGTGACCCCGTTTATAGATTAACTTTTGAATGAATTACAATTGCGGAGACACGATTTAAATGAAATTAAAAAAGTCGACCCATGTTATTCGCAATTAGGAGTTAATAATGAAAGCATAGGGTAGTGAAATGAGTGAATAATGGCGTATGAGACTCTTCTAAAATCGACTCTTGGGTGCACCACGATGATTAACGGTGACACGAAGCCACGAGGAAAAATCTTACGGATTGGGTTGATCTTTTCAGGCAGAATGCAAGATTTTTCCGCAAATAGTATGATCAGAGGATGTCAGGGTAGGGTCGGGACGCAAAGACTATGCCATCTTAAGATCTGAGGTGCGAGAAACGTTGTTTGGTGATGTGATCTATCGTGGATTTTGAATCTTGAAAATGACACTCGGGCCTCGAGGTTTTCGACCCCGCTTCCACGGCCTACCAGGTATTTTTTATTTTCTAAGCTTACATTTGCGTGGGTTATCTGTTAGATTCCTGCGACGTTTTCCATTTTGTATTTGAGATATTCGTTCGAATACCACGCACTGGATCAATAGTGTCTCCTGTTCAGTCCTTGGTGAAGTATAGCACACCTACACAGTCAGACTGTTCTTCAGTTTCATTATCATCACACTTAACGCCGTGCAGTGAGATTTGGAGGCTGCCGCTATACCCCTTCAACCGTCCGGATAAATGATATGTGAAATTTCGTTACCAAATTCGCCTTAGGGCTAGTCACAATACAATAGGACAACAATTTTAGCGGCTGCTTTTAAGGAAGTCCTTCACCAGGTTATTCTAAATCATATCACAAGTTTCTTAGCCCTAGATTCATGATAAACCTTTAAAGTTTCGTATGAAATATATTCCCTGTCTGGTGTAGCACATTCACTTGGTACTTACAAAAGTTGCATTTAATGATTTTATGCAGCGAAGTGGTTAGTGATGCTCTTTCAATCAGTGCTGACATAGCTCATCTTGTTTTATTTCGGTTCGCGTCCAGCTTTTGCTTATATCCGAATTGGCATGTGGCGTGGCTTGAATGTATAGATAAATAGAGGAATGGTAGGGAAGCCCTTTCAAGCTTGCGTGCGACCCAACTACTGAGGCTCGATTGAAGGAGACCGTAGATAAGTTGAAACGAGAAATGGTTATCTTTACGAATCCTAGCAGATTGCCCGATAGTATGATATAAAAGAGCTCATGTAGGTTTTGATTTCGATAACAATTTTGGAAGACGAAATTAGTCACTCCCTGTTAAGTAAAGGTGTCAAAGTTTGGTCGTCTGTATACCTTACTTGGAGAAGTTTTTTCGACGATCTCAAAGAGCTTTGCTCAGGGTTATGAGTGAGCTGACGACAAATTTTCATGAAAGGGATGATTTTAACTCATAACTAGGACTATATATATAGAGAGAGAGGATGAAAATTTTTTTTTCTTTACCAGTACCAGGGCTTCGCGCATACAATGAAATGGGAGTAAATTTGAATGGGACTAACGTATGGTGATTACTATTATATATCTTTAGTTTCGGGTTTTTTCGTAAGTTTATCTGATGAAATGTATTGAGATTTTCCATTGAGGACTGGTAAAGACTGGGAGGCTGGTGAATGTATTTTTTTAGGATCCATAAACGAAAATGGACATGCTAGCTTTTTTTAGCGTTTAATCCTGACAGGACCGTTCCTTGGTGCTTTTTTAGAAGTAACCCCAAACAGCAAAGGATTCCGATTCATACCTACAATTTCTTTCAATCTATGTATGTATATTAAACAGGCCAACAACGGTGTGGATGAACTTACCTGGAAATAGAAAAATAAATTACGTTATTTTTATTTTATATTATTTTAAATTTAATAAAAAAATTGAACGATTCATGAATATATTTGGAAGTGTCAAGCGGTTAATACAATAGACTTAGCCTGGTCTTAAATAAAGTGTAATATAATTTAGATTAGTTTAGATGGCAGGCTGGGTAGCGTAGCTCGGCGGTGGGTGGGAAAGCTCGCAGATACTTTGTGGGCATGGACATGTTGGTATCAAGTGATAGGAGCACGTCTTTGAACAGATCATCTGTAGGTGAGAGCAAAAATACCACCGTGGATAAAAATTGGCCATGGGAAAGATTTTCATAAAGTAAAACAAATATGTAGGCGTGAAAACGAGCCGTTTTCCGGTGCAAGACATTCGAAACCTACAACCGGGACTTTTCGGTAGTAGGCAAACGACTTTCCGGCCATTATCGTCTAGAGCCTGCAGCACACCAGTATTGGAAAATTTGGCTAGTATGACATTTAATGCTAAAAGAGGTTATGGAATGAACTGGAAATGTGGTCCACGCCGGAGACTTTCAACAAGAAGCTTGGTGGTCACTACCAATGGCAATATTGGATAGTATGTTAATAAAGATACTTCTGGATAGATATCAGCGCTGTTGATACAAAAAAAATTAATGAGGAAGCCAGCAAATCGGAACAGTGTTTTATTCGTTGAAAGAATGCATAAATGGACTCTGTAAGTTCATTAAAGGGGGATGGAATATCCTCAAAAATATCAGGGCTCCGATAAGGGGTGTCCAGGTGTCCGATATTAGAAGCGGATTAGTAGAAATTAGTCTCAGTCAAGCGGCAATATCATGCGGGAAACGCAGGTGACACTCTCCTCCCCCTAGATGCTTCGATTTTGGATATTTTATTGCAGCATGTGACAATCAACAAAATAAAAAAACTGCAGGAAATGTGGAAAAGAGGGCATATTGTGCAAGGTGTAACAGTTGTGTTAGAATGTAACAGAGATATGAGGCCCTACAATATTGTGACGATAGTTATTACACAGTAGGAAACTAAACTACAGGTGAAATATCGAAATCTCAATATTAAGACCTATTTGTCTGTGAGTGAGGAGAGTTTAGCAAAGGGCAAGGGGGACTAGAACCCCAGGAGATGAGGGAAGAATACCGAGATTTTCGTGTAGCTTTAAAAGGGTTATATGGATGGCCTTGGAGGAAATCGCAAGTTTAATTTTGAAACTGTGTTTGCCTAAGACTGGGGGTTCCGTGGACCAAAGCCGTGAAAGTATGTTGCTTCCCAACTGGTCCGATTAAATGGATGGTGCACTTAGGACTACCTCAATTCCTAAACAAAAATAGATTTGGCTGGAGAGGCTTTGACTAAGCTGGATGTAGCTGGTTACTTAGCGGGGTTAATGGAGAACTGTATTAGGAAGAGGTTGGACGACGGACCGAGAAAATACATTGTAGCAACAGGTGTTCCCCAAGGTTCCGCATTGGAACCCTTGTCGTGGAACATCAGGTATGATGGAGTATTTGTCTTTCATTGATTAGTCTTGCATTTGACCTGTTGGTGATAATTGTCAAGCACCGCATGGACGTGGAACTCACGCCATAAAATCATGTTTACAGACAGTTAAATTGGGTTTGGCGAATGATGCCTAGTTGACATTTAAGAGGCACTTGGGCTACGCGCGAGAAAATACAACAGGATGAATTAGCAAGGATGATTGGGAGGCAAATCCATTCTACAATATGCGGCTCCTGCCTGGGCAAAAACAGTGGACAAAATTGCGAACTAGAAGAGATTGAGATTAGCGTACGAACCATTCGTGCTGCAGCATTTAAGGGGCGGCATTTTGTGAGCCAGTTTTTGTCAGTGCGATTCTTTGTAATGTCCGCGGCTTTACGACATGTACATTATTGCATTCGTCTCCCTCAGGGACAATCTGATGAGAGAATATATTTAGTGATATGATCGAACAAAGGAATTGTTGTGGCTGTCATTGAGTGCAGGGCTAACATCGAGTCTCTGGTTGGGGCAAATGTACTGTGCATTTGTCAATGCACCAACAACGCTAGATAATTTTGATCGCCGTTGCTACCAGCATGTAATTGAAAATTCAAGGTTGAGGTCAGTGACAGCAAAAACTAGCGAGCCTGGACGAATTGAGAAATTGATAAAAATGTAGAAAAAACACAAATTGTTTGAATTGTCAGCCAATCGGTGAAAATTATACATTGTTTGGGAACTGGACCTTTTGAGCTCAGCAGGGAAGGGGCAGGTTTTATGTGATTTATATTTACTTATTCTCCTTAATTTTTCTGGAATTTTCTTTTAAATATCCGTTCTTTTTCATTCTTAATTTTTAAGTCAATCAACATTATTTTTTTGTATTTTAGTTTTTCTTCTAAAATCGTTCATTTTAGTTTTTTTATGGTGTCCGGATCATTTATACTTGTATTATAATGCTTTTATTTTAATTTATTTCTTTTTCATTTTAAGTTTTTTTTTAATTTTTCTTCCTGTTCTTTTATATTTTTATCCACTCCGTGGAGTTTGTGCGTTTCATTTTCGGTTTGAATTATATTATGGCAATTAAAATGATTTCTCTTTTTGATTTGAGAACTGCCTCCACTCTTGCTCTCGGGTTGCAACCCGCAAATTTCACTCTATAGAGGAGCATCCTTCAATAGAATGGCCTGGCGATGCTATGGCAGGAAGGGAACCTCGAAGGTCGTGCCTCACTATACATATGAGGCCTGACAAATATCGATCGAGAATGAAATCCGTCGGGGATCCTCCTTTTCGATTGCCAAACTTGGGTCCGGACCCACGTATCGGAAAGGATACGTGAATTTTTTTATAATGACGCGTGAGGGATCAAAGTGGTCAAAGGGCCGCCCCACGTTCCCGAGTCTGGCTGGCACAAAGGGATACAAGCACGTGTAGATGGAGCACTTCTGTGGAGCTTTAATATTTACGGGCGGTCCGTCACAGTCAACTTTGCCATCTTTTTACGTTTTTCGGATAGCTTTCCCCTCTTGATCATCTTCGGCCATTCAGGACAATCTTTTGGCCATCGAAACCCATTTCTGCCATCACTATTTCTAGTGAGCAGCCTATAATCTCTACTAGAGGAGGGGGTGGAACCCGTCGAGGTGACTGCGGACTTTCGGCGTGTTGATGGTATTGGTATGTGCGAAGTTGTACCTCCAGGCGGTTTTATGGGGATATAGCCGGTTAAGGAGCATGGTTTTAGTGTATGGGAATCGCACCAACTGCTACAACCAGGCGCAGCAGCGTTTTTTAAGATTTGCATCTCCACCAATAAAAAAAATTAAATGAAAAATGATACCATTCAACCAGCATATTCAGAATACGCGACAATCTAATTGACTCAAGACCTTGAAGCATGTTAGAGCACTTAATTCAAGATCGACATCCAGGATTTTGTTGAGTCGGAGAATAGATTGGGTTTAAGAGTGTCGAACTGAAGGACACGGTTATTGTTTGAGTCTACTATCCAGGAAACCAATAGCTGAATGAGATGGAGGATGAAAATCATCTAACTCAACCATTTATTTAAGAGAATGAAGTTCCAAATGAATTGTAGGTTCAGTATTTGAAATTTGCGTGATCATCTTCAGCATATGTACTATCTTCATTAGGTCAGAAAAAGCAGATTATGGTTATCATGACCATTTCATTCATGAATGTATGAAAAATGAAAACAGAAGAAAATCCAAACCAAGACATGTCTACATGCAGTGAAAACCATGCCAAGGGGAAAACTAAGCTTTTCCTTTCGATACGTCATATAAATGTTGGCTGTGATCGATTATTTTCGCGAATAGTATGAACATGGAATGGCGTGTGCTGCTCTGATGATCCGCTGATATAAACATTTTTATATTCATCATGCACCTGCTTGGTTGCCATGTACATATCGTAACGAACTAACTCATATTTGAAAACATGGATCGAATTGAAATCAGTCATTTTCGATTTATAACAAAGCACTAAAAACACAGGATGAACAACGCCCACCATTTTCAACTATCATTATCGCAATCGTGCTCTACAATTGTAAGTTTCAGCAAAAGATACTTCGTTACTGGCATGAAAATGTCTCAAAGGAAAGTATTAGGAAAGTATCGATGATTTCGTCGATATGTATAGGATGTAAAAATCTGCGCATGGGATTGTTAATTGAATGCGAACTTGCATTGCCTGGTAGTAGCCACGAACAATGGACGAACAAGATCCAATTTAAGTAATTTCTGCATTGATGACTGGTCGATGAAAATCGATAGTTTTATGATGAGCGTATATGTGGTAGCAAAGCATTGTTCTTCGGATAAGCATGCTCAACTTTCTACTTGCTTTACAATGTTTATTGTGGCAATGAAAAATAAGTTTAGTGAAAGCACTTGCTGCCTTTACTTGATAGTAGTTAATAGAAATAATTTACCATACATTCCTTAGTGAATAGAATGGATCCTTGTAAATTTGTGAAGGAAAGAAAGTGTCAGACTTGCGGGTTCTTAAACAGTTTTACCTTCAATGATATTTGAATAATCAGTTCGTGAAGAGAATCGAGCATGAAGCAAGCCCGTGTATAATCTTCGCGATATCAAATCTTTACTGGCTATAAGCAGTAGGCTTCTAAGTATACTCATCATAATTGCTCTTAAACCTAGAAAATTAATATTTTTTTTAAGATTTGGAACAAATAATGATAAACTTAAAATTTGGTGCCAACTATTCTGATCCAATTTCAGTAATAAATATAGCTTTCTTTGGCTTCTGTAGATTTCTATTCTATTGTATTTATATGGTTGCCGTTCACACCTTGGAGGATTATAGCTCGTCAACAACTACGCGCCATCGTTCGCGGTTATCTGAAATGCCCTTCAGCTCCCCCTACGACTTCCCGAGACGCTCGCACTGTTCCTCTACCGTCCTGCCCCAAGTGCCCTTGAGGCGACCCACTCGTCGACCATCTTGAGAGAGTGGATTCTTATTCAAGGCGTAGCCCACCATGCAATTGTCGCCTCTCCTTAATATCTGACCCATAAACTGCCATTTCGTCTTTCGATCACAGTGCATACGAGTGCCAGGTCTGTGCACCGACCAAGTTGTTCATTTGAGATAGTGTCATGGCAGCGTACTCCGATGGCCTGACACAAACAGGTATTGAAGAAAGTTTGGCGCTTTTTGGCAACAGTGGAGTTCACTTTCCATGTGCTAATCCTATATAGCAACACTAGCACATAACAATCTCAACTTGAACCTGGTGTTGAGATAACTGCATTTCTAGATTTTAGACAAGACAGCGAAAGCGAATCTAGAGCTATTAATGCATCGGGCAACATGGACTGGATATATTGTATATTTGGGCCATGTAACAGTAATTATGGATAGTTGCATCAATAACAAAAACATCTAATGCAACGTCTGTGATTGGCTACAAAAAGACGTGAAAGAGAAGACAATAAAAACGTTCAGCTGCATAACTTATAAAGAAGACTTTATTGGAAACAATGTATAAAATTCATTAAAACCCTGAATATGGTTGTACAAAAATGGGTTGGGAAGTAGTGAAGTTCTTGGACCGTGTAGACAAAATCTCACGCCTCCCTTCGGATACGAATTGATTTGGAAACTACAATCAGAACCATGCTTTGACTAGCACTGGAGTACAGATTTATACTGAATGCCGGTTCAGCATTGGCGCGGCGCATATCTTACATCTCTGCCGCAATTAAGGGGTACGGCCTCCGAGCGCAACTCCGACAAAATCCGAAAAGGGGATCAATCGGGCTGACAACAAATCTCCCAGGAATACTTCTGGAGCATATGCTCTATCCCGAATTCTAACTTCTCACGCCTACATTTACTTTTTTTTCAAAACTCAAGGCAAGACCTAGTTCACATGCTGACGATTACTCCGTTTGAAGTAGTCCCGTTTTTCAAGTCGGCCTCGTGGCAGGTGGCATCCTTTTCCAGTGCACCCGGTATCGCTTCGCCACACTATTTTGCCCCCATTTGAAACCTAGGGTTCTCGGCGAGATCCGTGGCGAGGATACTCGCTGCGGTCGATTGGTGGAGGTCCAGACAAGCGCGGCGCACTCGCTTTCTTCTAGTGCCATCTGCTTCCCGAAAGAAAGGCTTCAGCCTGGCCAAGGAGATCCTCTTGGGCTCGCTATCGACGTCCAGACTAAACGAGTACTCTCCACGCTCGAGTATCTTATAGAGGCCTTCGTAGCGGTTCCCGGAGAGGATCAGTCCTCACCAGAACGTGGATATAAACTTCGAGTTCCCCAGGGGTGTGGACTGCCGGCTGCGTGTTACGAGATGACAGAGGTGGCTTTAATTTAAGCACGGTATCTTGTAGTAAGCGGAACAATTCGGTCTCTCGTTTTTGTCCCCATAGAGAAGCTCAACACGGCTGGCAGCCAGTGTTTGAAGTAGTTTCGCTCTTTCAAATCGGTGTCGAAGCAGATTGCAACCCTCTTCCAGTATGCCCGGCATGGTTCCGCCGCATACTGATTTCGAAAATTACATAATATCTAACACCAGTTTGACTTTCGAGAAAAGCGCGGCATAATAAAGCAAGTCCACCGAATCGTTCCTCAGATAAAGAGTGCATTGGAGGCCTGAAAATATTAGTCAGTGATTTTTCTCTATGTGGTGCAAGGCATTGACAAGGTGTGGAGCGAAGGTCTGGAATACAAATTTAAGAAGTTGTTTCAAGCATAACAGCATGAAATTTGGAATTTTGTCCCTTGGAACGCTAATTCATCGTAAAAAAACTTTTCACCTCACGTTTAGAATATTGAAGCTGGAGTTTTCCAAAGTAGCGTCTTAGGGTCGACACTCTACCTAATCTCTACTTAGAATCAACCAACTGACGTTAACCTGACAACCTCCAATCCTCAGGTTACAACAGAATATTTAAAAATCCATTTAGGACGATAATAAAAACACGTAGTTTTTCCTGCTATAAAATGTTTTATTTCGTATACATATGTAATTCGGGAGCTATTTACACCTTTTTTTTAGGACTTTAGCTAACTGGTAGGACTAACTGAAAACTTTCTGGCAATGGAAAATTTGGGTATTTGATGCCAAAGTTGCCCACATTTTCATTCTGAAGCGGCAGAACTAACCAGAATAAGGTAAAGCATCTTGATATCCCTGCGTGCAACTATTATAGCTAGTACTGACTTGAAGGAAATCTATCGAACCAAAAGCACTGCAAATGTGGCTGGAAACAAAATACGTATATTGATTGCTAAATATACAGTTTAAGTTAAAATCTGAGTAAAAATACTAGCTTTGGACAGCCGCACAAAGGATGGTTCGAAGTTACTATCTTCTGAGTGACCATGTAACATCTAGGCTTCTTAGGGTGAAATTAATATTCACTATTTTTCTGTTGCATTGTTACCCCACCCCATCCCCCAACATAAAGGAGAGCCCCTTATGTTGGGGTTGAGGATTATTGCCTACTTTTGGCAAATAATAATAATAATAATCGTTGGCGCAACAATCCATGTTGGATCAGGGCTTTGAAGAGTGTTAGAGCACTTCATTCAAGACCGTAACGGTACACTAGGAGGCAATCAGGGTAATAATCTCGGGCGAGCGCAATGCCCGAGATTATTACCCTGATTTGACTCAGGTACTCATTCACAGCTGAGTCGACTGGTGTCCGACGTCAAATCACGATACAAATCCCACTGCCACCAGTGAGATTTGAACCGCGACCTTCCGTACGACAGCCTTGCGCTCTAACCACTCAGCTATCCGGACGACTTTTGGCAAAAGGGGACTAAAATGAATAGAAGCATATACTTTTCTGACAATATTATCCAGGATCCCTCAGAATGCCCAGCAAGGACATTCCGGGGTTAGAAGGTGAGTGTCTTGAGTGGAAGTCAGCGTGAACCTGAAACCGGATTACTTCCTTCGGTAACCGACAAGGGCGTTTGTGGTGTCCTGCAACATCCATGGCCTTGTCTGCTAGATTTCAATTGATCGGCAACGTACGAGCGATCAGGGTTGACCATATTACGATGGGCTGTAGATTTATGATCTGTCTTCTGGACGTGTATAACAATAGAGGCACTGATATCGGCCCGAAATGGACCATTGTCTAATAATCGGCCGCCTTTTAGTACTAGTCGAGACCTTTGATTTGATACCCCACTTGACTATATTCGGCGAAAAAAATATTATACCCCCTTTTACATGTAAGGGGACTGCCCCCCTAAATCAAGAAGAATGTCACTCACTGCATATCTGGGCGTTCGCAGTTCCCACCGTCTCATTTCTCTCAAATTTCGTGTCAATCGGTATAGCCATTTCTGAGAAAAGTGCATGTTACAGACAGACAGACAGACAGACAGACATTGATCCGATTTTAACCGATTTATGCAAATAGAACCTTAAAAACGTGATTAACGTCACTGGAAATGTCATGAAAGATTTAAGTGAAAATAAAAATTTTGCAATTGACTATGGCTTAAGGTGCTGGAAAAATGAAAAGAATTGTACAGGGTTGCCTGGTAAATGACTTAAGTTTTGCAATTCCCCACAATTAGGGACGATTGCTGTCAAATCGCTTATGTTTGAAGTGGTTTCTTTGTCTCCCGAATTTCAGCTTCGTGCATTGGTTGGTTACAAGGATCTCAATGGATTTTTTTGGTAAGAAGAAAGTTAGAAAGCGCTGGGATTCTCAAAGGAATTTGGTCCTTTCTAAACGGGTCCAGCAAAAACGACTAAATTTTCAAATCCAGATATTCCCTTTTTTTCTAAAATTCATTCCAATTGAAACACCGATTTTCGAGACACCTTCACCAATTTATTAAAAAAAATATGATTCAATCTTAAATATTGGAAGACTCTTGTGATCCACCGCCTCATTATCCACCATAAGGGCGTCATTTTCGACATTTTCTAGAGTGCATACTCGCCCGTAGTATTGCCATAATGCTCTTGCACCCAATTGCTAACGTTCGCTGTTTCGCGATAGTAATGAATGACTGTTTCCGAATACATCTGTAAAGTTACTCGCGGCAAATTGTTCAATCCCCTCGGCTGTTGATCACGAAACGGTCCCCATGCCGCTACACTCACCTTGAACTCGATTAAACTCCGAGAGTTCATGTTCCAGGAATATGCACGTGCGCCAACGGATGCGGCAAATCTTTCCCTTCTGTCAAGATCAATTCGCCTGAATGCCTTCATTAATGTGCAATCTGCGGTGAAAGTTAGGGTAATCGCACGTTATAGAATGCATTATTTGAGCAAATTAGTTCAGAAAAAGTGAATGAGATTCCGCTCCCGTCGCGAAATAGTGGTCACGACAATTTGCGTAGAAACAAAAACTTTGACCCATTATATCTTTGTAAGTAAAAACGTGGTTTCTTCCAAACTTGGCAGTAACATCTTCAATATTATAGTCTATATTATTGGTGTTAGGACAAACTTAAAGTTGTCTTCCATTCAATCTGGTAATATACTATTATTAACTTTATTCAAGGAGATATTCCAACGGAGGGTATTGTGAGGCTTAGACATCGTGCACTTGGACCAGCATAATTCTTTTCAGATTTTTTGATTGAGTAGTTTCTAAGAACGGGCCCTTGAAGTAATTGAACGTTTCCCGAACCTCCGCGTTCCTCCCTTTTGCAATCAATTTCAAAACTAATATCTGCTTCGAAAAGTACTAATCGAAGCCTTTCATTTGATTCATTTGATACCCCACATAATTATATTTGATGAAAAAAAAATGTACAACCCCCTTTTGTATGTATGGAGACACCACCCCCCCTAAGCGCAACGTAGAACACTGTATTGTAGGAAATTCATTGTTCCCACCTTTCGACCGAATCGTATTAATGGGAATAACCATTTCTAAGGAAATTGGTGACAATTGGTGACAGAGAGATAGATGGAAGGACAGTAAACTGATTTTGATAAGGTTTTGACAAAACCTTAAAGTGAAACCAAAATCTCTTTAACACAGCATTAAGTACATATTAAGTTACCATGCCCGGATGACATCTCATATTGGCCAGAAATAGCCAGGATAAGAAAATGATGACCCTGGAAGGCACAAGGAGTATACCGTACTCCCATGTTACTTTCTTCAGTGCAAGGTGTCCTCTTGATTGTTCCCGAAACGTTAGTATGTATTTGCAAAATAAAAAACACTTTACTAGCCAAGGAGCCGCTAGGAACACCGAAAATGCACACGAGTGGTTCTTTTAACTATGACTTATGATGCCGAAGTAACTCAACGAAATGGTTGCAAAAGGCGAAAGGGTCAAAGCTTATATTTTGAAAAAGTGAAGTTTTACAACGCCTTCTTACTGTTGGTTGGTTTTGAGTTCCCATCTGAGAATTACGTCATATTATTACAAAAACCCTTTGGATGACGCTGAACAGACTTTTCATTCCGAAACTGAAACGTCAATGGAGAACGGTATACGAGTAAATATAAAGTAAATTTTCTTACATTTTTCAAATTGTACTACCCGCTAGGACAGCAGTTGGACCTCTTTTATATTCCTGGGAATAAATATACCCAACGGCCTTCCAATGAACAGCTGTCTTTTATTTTATTTATTTATTTTTTTTTTTTTGACGTCATTTACAATTTTGCAATATTTCGATATGAATGAATATATATAAATAAATTCATGGACTGATGTCAATATACGCTCTATGCGGAAGTCAAATTCAAATCACTCAGTATTGTCATTCACAGCATAAAGTCTGTCCAATGCCACTAATTTGAATGCGGTTCCTTTCGAATGACATAATGCATTAAAAACAAAACAGAATTGGACGCAATTTGGGAAAAGTGTCATCAACGTTTATCCAGATATAATCAAACTAATTAGCGCTTCTTTCGTAAATCTGGGAGAAGCTCAAAAAGTACGATTGCAGAAGAGTCAAAAAGATGTAAAGCAAACCGAAAGATATGCGTGAAGTTAAACAACTCGCTCGATTAGATCAATTAGATAAATAACGAAAACCTGTCAAAAAAAAATATTTAAATTTGCTACCAAAAGTCTAGTGAACAACTTTTGCTTTCTGCAAATATTTAACATGAAAACCCGCCAATATGTAAAGCACACACCGCCGAATTGCCGCGGAGAAAGTTTTCCAGTGGCCAATCTTATTTTATTACCATTTGTTGTTCGTATTCAAACAAAATGAAATAATCGATTTGATAATACAATTCAATTTATCTTACGTAATTGATTGTGGGTTTCGCATAAAATTTAGTGTTTATTCATGTTTCGATTTGGTCGGCCCGAATTGCTTGGACGTACATAATTCGACGCCGGGTTAGGCCCTAATAATATGGAAAAAAACATGTCTTGATGACAATTTGATGATGCGATTGCCTCACGCATGAGGTGTACCAGAATTGGAAAATCTCAAGACCAGATCCGCTAGTAGTTCGCTTAGTCATTAAGGAAGTATTTTGCTTCTTGCTAGTATCTAGCCTATAACTCAGCGACTTAGCGAAAATGTCAAAGAATCAACTAGAATCAGCGAGAACCGGTGGGGACAGAGTCTGGAATTGAAATGTAAATAAGCGAATGAATGTGGGCGCTCTTGAAATAATCGCATTTTTATTGAAAATGTTATGCCGAGTGTGCTGAAACCAGTAGCTAATTTGAATATGATGTAGAAGTCTATCAACGAGATAACTGTTGCGATTATTAATTATAATGCGACTTGTGTTAGTCATTTGTCAGCTGGGCGCCTGCTTGCTAATGATCCCTTTTACTTTGATTCCGCCGTGATGGCTATTTTAATGGATCAGGATGACTACTGGAGGATGAAACAAAAATAGATTGATCACTTGGGTTTATCGGACATTGTCTGTGCTGTGCGCGTATGTTTGATTTAGTAGGCTGGCTCTGCAAAAATGCAGAACGATTAACGACAAAAATTATATAAATGTAATTTAAAATGATTAAATCACATAATGTTGTCCTGTTTTCGTAGCCAATGCTGTATTTGAGACTGAAAAAACGTTGCGAATAAAGCAAAAATAACACCGTATATCCAGAAATAGAAACCTCGTATAAAATCATTAGTTTGTACTTTTTAAGGTTTTGCTGAAAAGAAAACCTTATTAAAGTCAGTTTATTGTCTGTCATTTCCTCATAAATATTATACCCATTGATTAGCTCCCCAAACATGTAAAAAGGGATGTACATTTTCTTTCACCGAATCTAACCCTGAAGGGTATCATAAGAAATGCCTCCAAATACTCTTCAATATATCTGCCCAAATAAAGTCAATCATAGTATATTATTATATTTTGAAAATTTATTGGGAACTCCCCTTAAGTTCATCTTAGATCCATAAAATTTTGCGAAAGATGATAGGAAGCATAATGCTGGAAAGTTTGGTGGAAATCATACTATTATTAACGAAGTTATTGGAGGTCAAAATTGCCCCTTTCGCGTCAAATTACTATTCGACACGAGGTAAAGTGTCTGTGCCACGTTGAAGTGAATATCGGGTATATTTAAAGTATATTCACTGCGAGCTATATATAAGTGGAATTATTGTGTAGCCAAATATTCTTACATAAATAATCAACAAAACTTTTCATACCTTCGTTCGGCTACTGGTTTCCCGACTTGTTTGATGTTACACCTTAGTTAAAAGGGAATTAAGTTCCTAATTCATAATTAAAGGCAACAGAACCAGGGAAAAAAATTAAAAAAAAAACAGTGAATACGAACAAGCAGAGGGGCTGTAACAAAAAGGCTGTAGAAGATGACAGAAAATAGCATAAATAGATATCCACATGGCATCAAACAAATTAAGCAACGATGAGAATTTTTCCGTGCACCTGACGCGCCCTGCAAGAAGTTCTTGAACAGAACACTGGGAGGGGGGAAATAAAAACTCAAAGCAGGTTCCGCGTCAAGTCAAAGTCAAATAATAAACTCCTCACACAAATTTACAACCACAAGGTGGAAGTTCTTCTCAGCAGGACTGTTCAAAAGAGCGTTACTTCTATGGGGAAGGAAAATTCTATGGGGCAGCAACCGAGATCAGTTCACTGGCAGTTTAACGACAATGAGAAATCTGGCAAACTTACTCACGTCCAGAAGTCACCAGAAATTAAAAAGGAGAGAACTATTATGAATAATATCAATGTAAAAACCAAACATCAATTCATCGAAGTTTCAGCAGATATTCAAAAATGGAGTAGCTTGACATCTTTGAAATTTTATGTATTGTACAAAGGGAACGGTGATGAGAATTTTTGGTACGAGCCTTGCGAAAAGTTTGATAAAGCCAAGTCGAAAGTTTGATAAAGGTAAGTAAGTAAATTTGAAAAGTGTAGTTATAAGATTAGGATTGTGAGCGGATGAAAGGGCACTTTCAAAGAGCGGGCGAAACAATTCAATCCGCCTTCAAAAAAATGGATTCCATTCAGTCTGACGGAATTTAGCGAACAATGCAGTTCTGTTTGCAGATACAGATCTTCGTCATACATGCAACAGAAGCTGAAGTAAGGATGAATATCTATGAACTACACGTCTCTCAGTTGTCAGAGAAGTATCCATTAGAA
Source organism: Hermetia illucens (assembly GCF_905115235.1). Taxonomy (NCBI): domain Eukaryota; kingdom Metazoa; phylum Arthropoda; class Insecta; order Diptera; family Stratiomyidae; genus Hermetia; species Hermetia illucens. The sequence continues at coordinate 35,028,361 of NC_051853.1, forward strand.
AACATTATTTTGTGTGGACCCCCCCCCCCCCATATTCCGCCTTAGGGCACCTTTAAGTCAGAAAATTCGGCTCCATCTTTTAGTGCTCCTCGGCATCTTTCTTACAAAGTTGTCCCAAGAGATCTCTCCTGTGTCTGCGTTGAGTTGCTGATGAATCCCATCCCAATTTTAAAAGTAAAGAGATGTAATCAGCACTGACGACCACTCAATTTCAGAGCATATCCTTAGGGTATCATGTCTTGATCTTCTGTAGGAAAGACAGGTAAGGCTGAAAACTTTAGCGCAAAATTGAAATCATGAAAAATTCATTCATTTGCACTTCGCATCAATATATCTATCATAGTACTACTCATAGAGTCGAGAGTGAGCTAAACCTGGAAATGAAATAAAAAAATAACAGTTCGACCGCATGCGTGGAGGCGTAGAACTCTGGGCCTAGTGTCGCGATCGAAAGTGAAGATCCATATCGAATTACATTCTCAATCAATGCCTCAGATGTGCAATGAAACTCATCCTTTGTGTTTGCCAGCCTACATTGACATCCTCGGGCCGCTATATTGGAGGTTGCCCACTGAACTATGATTGATCATAGTGAGAAAATATACAATAAGCAGGTCCAAACTGGCAACCAGAAGCAAAAGGAGTAGGAGTAGCTTGCGTGCTACATAGTGGGGAATCGTGAAACAAAAATAAGAACAAACAGTAAAAAATGTACGGAAACAGCGGAACGGCCGAATATGGGTCTCACCGTAACGAATTTGCAGTTGCCATAGGCTTCAACTAAAAGTGAAGTTGCTGGAATATATGTAATAAAAAAGGAGGACATCCTAATTTAATCTAAATAATGTTAACGGCCGAGGTGGTGTCCATTTAAAATTTTAGATGTATCAATTATTAAACAGAGTAACCAACTCCTACATTCTATACCACCAATTCCTACATTCTATATACCAACCTTAACCATTGGAACCTAGAATGCATGGTAGTCTCGGCTATATGTAGCCCATGTGAGCCAGAATCTACGCACCCTCTACCTCCAGCAGCAGCCTTCGCTGCAGCTGCGGAGTCATTTAATAAGCGATTTTAGCGATTAATAGAATGGTCCTAACAAAAGGCCTGGGTGCATACAACGTGACTTCCTCCAATAAACAAAACTAAGGTGCAATCTGCTATCTGTAGTCAGTGTGGAGAAAAGAGATACGATTCTACCTTACAAATGCAGTTCTGTTTTTTGTTGAGGATGCTCCGAGTCCTCTTTCTTGGGTTAAACACCCAAGTTTTCAAAAAGCAACGAAAAAATTGACTGCTGCTCCCAGGGCAGAGATGAGGCAGCGTCTGATGAGTTGCCTCTGCCCTGGACGAAACCGTCAGTCAACCTTTTCGTTCCTTTTTGAAAACTTGGGTGTTTAACCCAAAAAAGAGGAGTCCATGGTCTACAAAAGAGGAAGTAAGTTGTTTCCCAAATGGTCCGGTCCGTCACCAAGTGGGTGCGGACTCAGGACTCCCTACATCCTTAACAAAAAATTTACTTCGGCCTAGTTTAGGTCTGGACTTATGACGGATTTCATTTGAATATAATTGGTACCCATTACGTGTTTGCGATTATATTTAAGTGAATTGATTACCATCTGTCGTTACTTTCGGTCACGATGCTCCCATGACAGAGTTGAGGCAGCCTTTGATGAGTTGCCTCTGCCCTGGACGAAATCATCAGTCAACATTTAGTTCTGTTCTTTTTTTTCTTACTCAAAAAGGAAAAAAAAATGTTTATGAAATAATGGCATTTGGCACAGGAATGTATGTGATCAGCGATGCGAACAGGTACCTATTATAATCTAATTAGCCCAACTAACTAGAAGATTTGATTACTGAACGAAAAAAAATGTGTCACGAAAAAAACGTGCATTATGAAAATGAAATATAAATGAATACCAATTCAAGCTAAGCATAGTATGAAGCCCGACCTTTTGGATGCATTATTTATGATATCGCGGTAGTGACTGTCGAAGCCAAGCCGTCGAAAGATTTAGCCAAGAATTTGGAAGGAGTTCAACAAGGATGGAGATTGTACATCAAGAAAGCAGGAAAAGGGGTTTTGAGCCAGTGGCACCTTTGGTAGGCATCTATTGTTTTTTGCGGAGATTTCTTTACCGCCAACACACCTAAAATGTCTAGCTAAGTTGAAGAGGGATACAGTTAATCCATTAGGGACTACATAGAGAAGAAGAATTTTATCAGCATAATAGCATGTCTAGATTGGAGCGCTGCGATACTCTAGAGTAAGGGAGAAGCAAACAGAGCGTGCACCCCCAGAATTACTTTGGAAGGTTGAAGGTGGGCCATATTATAATTGACAGGAGAGATTTGAGAGAAGCTATTTTGAAGAATAATATCTTGTTAGCTACCGAACAAAAAGTCTTAAACTAACCGGTACAAATGATTTGCACTTTCTGTCGAGAATTCAAATAGATTTGGCAAATTAGTGGAGTAAATTAGTGACAGTAGACGTTGTAGTAGGAATTGCTGTTGAAGTAATTGCTAAAACTGACGCCGATTTTGTACAAATAAATATGGGATGTTCATTTTTTTTGTTGGAGGTGAAATACATGGTTTTTGTACTTAAGCTAGGCACATACGGTACGTTTCCTTATTGATCTCCCTGACCATCTTCATGTCTATCATGGTGCCTAGGTATTTCACCACCGGCTTCGACAACCATGGTTTCACCAACCTCAATATAGAGAACTGTGGAAACCGTCTCCTTGGTGCGCATAACAACTTCAGTTTTCTCCGGAGCTAGGGAGAATCCATGCTCAGCCATCCATCTACTTACTCGCCACATCACCATTCTCAGTGTGCGCTGAGCTTGCTTAACCGTGCGCACGGTAACCATTGCCGCAACATCAGCGTACGATTCATCAGACATCTCGAGTCCTAGAAGACTATCGTATAAGGCGTTCCATAGGTTCGGACTAAGCCGCCCCGAATCTCTCCGGGTCTCGTAGAGTAGAGCGAGATCCTTTAAGTGATCCCTCAACATCCACAATAGGTAGTCCGGAGTATGGAAATGATTTTCTAGTATTTTAAGCATAGGATGAGGGTGGGAATGACTGTCTACACTTTAATAAAGGAGAGAGAAAGAAAAAAGGCAGATACAATACACCGAAGTGAAGTAATTGTAAATAAATATCAAAATATACATTTTAAGCAAATTATCCCAAAGGGCAACAAATTTGATAAAATTGGCAGAAGACGAAGTTGTAAAAATGAGACTGGACTAGATTCCAAAACTTTGTCGGTATTGCCTTCAAGACATACTTATCAAAGACTTCACGAAGGATGACAGCCCCTTGAGTTCGATTTCGAAATTGATTTGATGGTTTTAGCTCCGCGCAATGACGTAGATTAAATATGTTTGTTAGCTCTTGGGAGTATATGATTAGAAAGTGAATCAGATAGTGTGGTGTAAAGGGTACTGACTACCTGATCACACACTAAGGAGTTAGTTCACTGTTAAAACACGAAAAATGATTTTGCCTTAATTTCTCTTAGAAAAATGGCTATAGCTGTTACACTTAGACGTTATCAATTTTACCTCTAAAAACATAGAAGGGCTGCTTTTTTAGCCCAGTTTTTCGCCAGCTTCAGAGGCACAGATGTTTGAGTGCTTCAAAGTCGTTCCAAAAAGTAAATAGAATAGAGGGAGCTCTAGAACTAAAACGAATTTAGATATTGAAATTATAAACATATATTCTCACTATTCTATCTATTCCATCAAAGAACGTAAGGAAAAAGTTGAAAAAAATCCCCCCCAATAGTAGATTAACCCCTTAAGGAAGTGAGAATGTGAACTTTGCTGCCGTTGTTGTTCAGTCTATCTAAATTAACCTTTGGAAGATTGAACTCAGTTTGTAATGTCCATTTTGCGAATAACGCGGGGGTGAGCATCTTGGGCATCAAATCGAAAAGCTGAATGAGGATGAGGATCTTCTGCATTAAGGAAAAGACAGATGTAATGAAAGCTAAAATTGGGTGAGATCGAGGATGGGATTCAAATGCTACCTGATGAGAGGGATGTTAGGAGTTATTAGGATGGAATGGAAAGTCAGAGGCATCTGTACATGAAGAAGTTGAAATCATCATAAACAATGACGAAAATGGATAGGTCTATGTATTATAGATAGTTTGCCAAAAAACTCTTAGTTTAGATGATGAGAGCTGAAGCTTAGGAAATATGTGCGGCAAAAATAATCTGTGTTGCGCAGAGAAATACGTAAGGTGTTATAGTCTTTGGAAGAAGTAGAGTGTCATTCAGGAGACTTGACTACTATCAGGAGATCTCCACCAATGGAGATTTGGTTAAATTTATTGAACTAAATCCTGAATCCTCTCAACCTAAAGAACAGTCCATGGTGTGATCGCTGAGTGGTAAAGCGTTAGTCACTTGATCTTGTTGCCTTGTACTCCACGAAGGAGTGAACAAAAGGCATAGGTATAGAAAAAGACCAAATCAAGATGGAAGAATACAATTGATGCTATTTTCGATCAGGTTAACATAATATAATCAAAAACTCCGCCCTAGGATGCGGAAGTTACTTAGTATTGCAGCTTACTACTGGCTATTTGAGGTAATGAGAAACGTGCTCTGTTTGAAGACAAACGAGACCTGCGGTGGTAAAGTAGCAGGTACCGACGTGGTATTGAAAACCTACTGCTTGAGAGCAATTTCAACATTAATAGAATGATCCGTTATACTATATTCAGTAATTTCAATCCATTAATTGCATTCGCTGGGAGAATTTAATTCCCCTCAGATAAGTTGTTGGAGTATGTCAGGGTTAGATAGGCCGATTGGTTGGCCCCAACTTTTAAAGTTGCTCCAGTACGGTGAGCAGAAGGTCAAAGTGGGCCGAGCATTTGCCAGTATGTTAGAGGAAGAATGAAGCTGCGATTATTCGTCACTCGGGTTGATGAAATATCGATTCCAGGCTTTTTCGTTCGAGGTTTATTAGGGTATAATAATACTAATAATATAATACATGAATCGCAAATCTTCTTTAGAATTCCACCTTGATGGCCTGGTGACGAGTTTATTCAGTTTGCAATTTTTGTTGGAACCTAGTTTTATCATTTTCAAAGTCTGTGCATAAATTCCAACAACAAAAATTCAATTGTTGATGGTTAAAAGATAACATCCGTTCTAATCCATTAATATAATAATTTTGGGGCACTATGACTGAAAGCTCAATAAACAGGCATAAGCTTCTATCTCCTATTACCTACTGATGTCTATTCATGTCTTCCAAAGTATCTAAACTTTGAAATTAAAACCAATAGCTTTAATATGGCAGTCAAGATCCATTGGACTTAACTTGTTCACCCTCTCTTTTTATTGCTCGCAAAATTTCGCTTATCACGTCTTCGATTCTTTCAATATATTGCTCCATTCCAAAAGTCTTTTTTTCGAATACGATGATGTAAATTGCTTATATTCATGATAATTTTTGTTAGCTAAAATTTTTAACAAAGGATATAAAAACTTCCGTTTTCATTAAAACATAAATTATTAAGTGGTTCCATGGAAAGATAGACGTGATATTGACATACATTTATACGTACACTATCAAGGAAAAACCACGAAATATTATACAATTTAACCATATTTCATATGATAATTATCAATATAAAATCTGATACTCTTCTCCATGGTATCCATATATGACTGTCCATCTCAGACCCGCTGGGTAAATTAAAGAAAGAATCTATCATTGTTGCCTCGAAACAAGTATCTAAATACCACAAACACGACATCAGCGTTTTTCAATGATTCGTAATCGACATGTGTCATTCAAGCATATTCAATAAAATATTTTATCTTTATATCTTCAGGGTATACTCCTGCTGGTAGTGTGAACTTTGGCATTTGTAGTAAAACGATAGTGAACGTTTGAATATTTGATCTTTGATGAATTAGTACTACATCTTTTTTCGGCTAATAGTATCGAGCGAAAGTTGGTGTTTAGATTGTTTATTTAATCCTGAGGTGCATTGTCTTAGTTTGGATTAATTATTGGGTGAAAGCATTTTAATGTCATCCAATTGAACGAGAAACAACTTGAAGAAAAGTTAATTTGAGATTAGCTCAACCAAATGGGATTTTTTTATAAAAAATGACACTAGACTAATTTGGAAGGCCCCGAAAATGCAATGGCCAAAAATGTGGCCACAGAACAATTAAACATGAATAACAACTTTATTTTCATTTGCGCTCATGTCTTTTCGCGATAATTACCCCTCACAAGTAATGGCATTCAAAGTTAACCAGGAAAAGAGGCGAAAATAAAACTTTGAATCTAGTTTCATTGAAGAGGTGAATAACTGAGGAGTTGTGTGAACATTCATCCAATATGTAAATGGCAGGTAGTCAAGTGAAGACCTCATCCACCACATTTCCAATCGAATATCTTAATTTTTATTCCGTTTCCATTAGCGATAGGTGGATCCCGTCTTCCATAATTTCCTCTTCTCTTGGGTAAGAGGACAAGCCCTCCATAAAACGGCTGGAATTCCATTCCCCACATTTATTATTCTATTACATATTTATGTACTTCCTATCTTTCCACTTTCTCCGATGGCTGCCACCATTTTTTTATGGGCATGTTCATTCGGTTTTCTTTATTTAATTTTGTCGTATCTCGCAGCCTTGCACATCGCATCAGTGTATTCATCATATAATATGATGTCTACATGTTTGTTGTCTTTCACCCCGAGTTACTTAAAACTCACATCTTCCGAATGAAAATGAAAGTGATTTGGAGAAGAGGAAAATAATGTTAATTTTATTATAATTTTATGTATATGACTGTTGGCGGTTGTGATAAAAAAAGGCGATGAACTTTTTTTCTGGTTCAACCGTAAAGTATCATCAATTTTGATGGAATACGGAGTATCTATGACTTGATTTGTAGAGCGATGTCGTTTTTAAATGCTCGTTTTTAAACTAATCAGGCAAAATTGAATAATTTAAATGAGAGTATGGATTAGATAATTGATCCACATTTTTAGAAGATGTAACCATGTCACGGCACCTATGAGGAAACTACGTATTGTATTGTATTGTAATGTTATGTCATTTTTGCTTAAAAAAGCGAATATTTTGGATGCAAGATTTCTTAAATGGTTTCTTTTGTCGTTTTAAGCCATAGTCTACTGCTTTATTTTCCTACGTAAACCAAGGTCACTGTAACCAAATTGATTCCATTGTCATACTTTTTCTTCTTCTTCTTTAATTTGAAAGGAATAATTACAAAACCCTGAAAGAACTGATAATACTATTTGGTGAACCGTTCTTCTGGGATTACACTTTATTACAAAGCACTCCATATACTATTAATAAAACATCTCTTTGATTTCAATTATATTACGTTTAAAGGAAAACTTTCCGAAAGTTAAATTAGTCCGCGCGCCTCTGATGTACCACCACATTACTCTGCCCTAGCGGACCAAACCAACCACGTGGTCCCTCCCATGAGATCACTGAGCGAACCTTACGCTTCGTGTGCACTTTTTGAAGCGATAACTGGCTCGTCGAACGCTTTCAGCCTTGACAAAGAGACCCACTTGGGCCCGCCTCGGACGCCGAGCTTCAACGAGTACTCGCCTCGTTCCAGAACTCTAAAGGGGCCCTCGTATGGTGGTTGCAGTGGCCTCCGAGGAGCGTCCACCGGGATGAGGACCTGTGGATACGTCTCGATATCCCTGGGGGTGTCGATCTCCGTTTTCCTGTGCCGGGAAGATGGAGTCGGCCGCAGCTTTGAAATCGCGTCTCTGACCAGACGCAGCGTTTCATAGTCGCGTATCCCTGTTCTTATGTCCAGGATAGGATCGGCGGGCAGGCGCAGATTCCTTCCTACACCGTCTCCACGGGGCTGGCCGTGAACTCCTCTCGGTGTCTCATCTGGCGATGGTATACAGTAGTCCTAAGGCATTTGAAGCCAAGGAGCTTGCCTAACTCCGAGAAAAGAGTAGACTTGAATTGCATTCCTTGGTCCGTGATGATTACTGCAGGTACACCAAAGCGCGGGATCCATTCCCGACAGAGGGTCTCGGTACATAACTGTACCGTAATGTCAGACAGAGGTATTGCTTCAGGCCACCGCGGAAAACTGTCAATGATTGTGAAGTAATGCTTGTAACTGTGAGAGTCTCGAAAAGGGCCGATGATGTCGAGATGGACGGTGTGGAAGCGCTTCGTTGACCTAGGGAATACGCCGTATTCCTTGTTGACCTTGCACTTCTCGCACATGATATACTGTCTGACTCAAGAATTTAAGTCCGTGCTCATGGACGCCAGAAATATTTTTCAGTGACCAACCGGTTCGTGGTTCTGATGCCTGGGTGGGTAAGATCGTGAATAGCGTGGAGTACTTCCCTGCGAAATCGGCGGAATGAATGGCCTGGCTCCCTTATTTAAGGTCTCGCAGAGTAAGTAAGAGTTTCAGCCGAAAATAGGAAACTCCTTGAATTCATATTCGGAATTACCTTCAGGCTCTGTAGCTTTGCGTCGTCTTTTTGTGTCTCGGTGATTGCTATATAATCGGCAGAGGCGGGGACTGTGACCTCCGAAACAAAGCGTCTTTAGCAGACACATGTTGGTTATTAAAAGTAAACTGGCTGATATAACTCAAATGTCTAAGTCGGCGAGGGGACGCTTTGGCGGACTTTTGTCTAAGCGCGAATGTGAGGGGAATGTGAACAGCCTGCCCTCAAGGGAGAAACGGAAGTATTTTATAGCGAGGTACGTGGCGAATAGTTCACAATCGTAGGCGGTGAGCTGGGATGAGTTGTTTCGAAAAAAGCTCACCGGCTGCCAGATTTGGTTCACCCGTTGGTGCAGAGCGGCGCGTACCGCAGTATCTGAGGCATCGAACAGCACAGCTAGGAGAGCATCTGGCTGAGGAAATGCCAGAAGTGTTGCCTCAAGAAGCTGGGGGGGGGGGGGGGGTGGTTAGTTTTAGTTCTGGGTCCAGACAAGCAAGCGTTCAGGATCCCTTAATGATGAGCGGCCCTGGACAAGACACGTCGACAGAAATTTAGCATGCCCAAGAACCTTCGCATATCCTTCACCGTGATTGGTAGTGGGAAACTCTTAATCGCTCAACATTGTCTGGGTCAGGTTGGACACCGTCAGAGGTAATTAAGTGGCCGAGAAATTTCACCTGCTTCTGTAGAAATCTGTATTTTTCAACATTTAAGACAAGTCCAGCCTCAAGGAGACGTTGAAAAATGCATGCAAGATGCTCAGATTCGGAAGCGGAAGCGACCAAAACATCATCCATGTATAAGAAAAAATTTTTTAAGTATGGTAAAACAAAGTGGATGAACTTCTGGAAAGTCTGCACAGCGTTGCACAAGCCGAAAGTCATCCTAGTGAACTCGAAGAGTCCGAAAGGTATGCAAATAGCCGTCTTCGGAAGCTACAGGCATTTGCTGGTACGCCTTCGCTAGATCCAAAGTTGTAAAAGCACTGCAATTCGTTAATGAATGCGCGAAATTGTGGATGAGTGATATGTAATATCGATCTGGAACTGTCTGACCATTCAGATGCCTATAATCTCCGCATGGCCTCCATTCGCCGCTTGGCTTAGGGATCATACCAACCCTGTTTCATCGAATTTTCAAGCTCTCTCTTCGCAACAGCAAGCTTCTTGGGCGAAAGAGGACGCACCTTTGAGAAGATTGGAGAGCCGGTGCTATTGATATGGTGCTGCATATCGTGCTTCACCGGCTTGGAGAAACGAATTTCCGTGGTGATGTTGCGAAATTTTCGGAAGAGTGCGTGAATGTGATGGTCGGCAGCGTCCTCGAAAATGACCGAGAGAGTGTTATCGCGGTAGGTAGAAATCTTCCCTGATATCTGTGATGAGGTTGCAGGGTCTATCAATGTTCTATTCTGCAAGTCAACCAGTAGCCCATAGTGACACAGGAAGTCTGCGCCTAATATGGAGATGCTGATGTCTGCTAAAATGAAGATTTTGGCATTTCGCGAGAGTCGTGATCAGAAGTGCAACTTGACAACGAACCAGAACCGTGCGAGTGTTCGGATGGAGAGGAGAGAACTGAGGACCGAGGAGTGGGCAACAGCATCGATATCGGGAGCTAGTTCGACCGCAAATAATGAGAATAAATTCTGAGTGTAATTACGTGGTATTTTCAGCGATTAAATTATTTAAACTAATAAACTCTTGTTTTTCCTATTCGCTAGTGTTAATTTATTGGTCTTGCAAATACCGATATTTCGGGAACCACGTGTTCCCTTTATCAGTGCTAACAAGTCTCTTGTTTTTTTGTGCTGATATTACCACTAGGTCCCCCATTAGTACGCAGCTGAAGATATATTTCCCCCTACTCAATCTAGATTAAGGCTGTTTGTATATCTCAGTTTATTCTTTCCATTATGACAATATAAAGCATAGACCAGCAGCTGGGTGAAGAGGATAGTACTTCACACACTTCAGTGTCCCGGATCATTTCCATACAATTTTCTTAAACTGCTGTTGATGTTGGAAAGTCTCGGGAATCATACTGTTACTTCTATTTCTATTTGGTCAGGATCAGCGTTGTCAGTCTTAATAATTTTTTTTATCTGTTCTCGATTTGCCTGAAGTAGGCCGATGAAGTTCTGGGCGTTTGGGGCTATCCGTCGTAGCAAGATAGCAGAGAACATTGTATGGATAGTATACAGCAGATAAAAAATCATATTTGCTATATGAACGAGGCAGAAAATAAGCCCAAATATCTATGACAGCAATCTAAATTTGAACTAGAGACACGAAGTCGAGAAACTAGTAATCAACGTAGTCATGCTAATCAATCATAACGCCATAAGTGAACCCAATGTCAGGAAGGATTACACGAAACAAACATTTGGGAAATACGCTAGATATAAGGCTAATCTGAAAACGCACGTTGGAAACTTATGAAAGAAAATTGCAGTAGTAGTGGCCATTTGCTGGTCCATAGCAGGAAAAGGATAGTGGTGTACCTGAAAAATATTGCAGTAGCTCCGCTAACTTATGGTGCATAAAAGTCAGGGAAGTTACACAAACTAAAAATGTTTGCTTGTGGGTATTACTTGGATCATGAGAAAGTGCCGAATGGTGTTCTTGACACTCCACTTGTTATTGACTCCTTTTCATCTTCATGTAGAAATGCAGCTGAAAAGAACAATCCTCAGAAGGTCTGGGGGTACCAGCTAGGTGGAGAGCTACCTATCTAGGAAGAAGATTGATAGCCTTTTTAGGCAGTATTCCGAAGAAAGCATATCAAGAAACAGCGTGACAATGAAGTCCCATTTCCACCAGAAACTTGGCGAGCTTAACAAGAACGACAGTCGGGGGCCCATATGGAAATAATTGAATCAAAGCGTTCACAACGTTTTTTGAACAATCACGATCAATCTGAAAGTAAACATCTGAAGGACATAATTATTTTCCGAGATGCAGTCCAAACTCCTTTGATATCATAATATCCAAGTCTATTATATTGCACTGATGGTAAAGATCACTGATCACTTAAGGCGTTAATATGTTTCATACAGGCCATCTCTATCATTCCACAGTAATATTTAAGTGGGAATGTCATTATTTCCCATTAGTAAGAAATTTAGCAAGTTCGTGTCATTAGCTTAGCTTTTTCTACAGCTCCTGCTAGCCGATGTTGGAAGAGACTCAAGTTCGGTACCTATTGTAATACATACTTCGTCAAAAACATTGGAGGTTAACGTTTGGAAAGTAGCCGCACGTAGTTCCTTTTCTGAAGTTGCAGCCACAAATTTGATAGTTCGTTTTTTAACTTGAGGTAGTTACCGTGGGTTGGTTGCCTGATATCTGATTTCGAAAGAAAAGTTACTAATATAATAAGTTTCGCTACAAACTTGATCGACTACGCCTCGACCTCAGGACAACTGGCGGGGCTTACCTCAAAATAGGTCGTTAGTAGTGGTCGGATGAAGTCGATGTCCTTTTTCGTAATTCAATAGAAAACTCGGAACTTATATCTTGGTGCTGCTTTTTTGCGTAAGTCCAAACTTAATTGCATCTTCTATATAGTTTGCTCCATTGGAAAGTTCAGAACGTCAGCACCAGTTGCTGGTGTCGTTTGCATTTTAATGTTCTTCGAGGTGCTGAACGTAGTATATATAAGTTTGACAAGGCAAGTGACAAGCCATCAATTCAGGGTCGTAGAGGGGAAGCACCTAGCACGAGGTAAAAATCGTGTTCCTCCCCTCTCAAGTTTTTATATTTCTGGCCCCCCAGAGAACTTCGGGCCGGGTGACGGGTCTGCATTGACTTCGGTAATACCAAACTCAGGAAGTCTTTAAGCACCTCCTGCCTTTGTCACTTTATGTGCAGTTTAAGGAAAATATAACTGGCAGTTCTACGGTGGTCACTCTATCAACTCGTGACACTAGCCTGAAGCAATCCTTTGTTACTCTTACACGATATGGCTTTCTGTGCGGGGCATGTTGATCATCACTGAATATTAGGAAAGCATATTTGTAATGAAAGCTATTATTATTGATAGTTCAGCCATATTATTAGCACCTGGGGGATCTGGGTTCATCCCAATAAGTGTGAAAATTCGTTTCAGAATTTTGTAATACCATGAAAACTTTTATTTTTAGCAGAAGTAGGGAATTGTAATGTACTGCACCAGAAGACTTTCTCTTTGGTTTCAGCAATTTTTTTCTTCTTTCGCTCCTATTAGCACCAACCACTTGCACTGTGAGATGGCTGCCCTCAATAATGGCTGAGGCAAAAACAAGTATTAATATGCAATTTATCGGAGTTGTCCTATTGTCCATTGTGGCATCCGGGCTAAAGATAAGTTCAGCTTCAAGCAAAATGATATTGGTTAAGTATGGGAATGCATGGCTTATCAGGGTGCAATTACGATACACCGACTTCAAGGCAGGAGAATTTGGTTATATAACGTGTGCGGCATCAATGACCTGACTCACCTTCTCGAATTCGAAGTTATCTGACTTGCAAAATTTTATGGCTGAGTTCTACCGTTAGAAACCTTGTCAACTTTTCGAATCATTTTTCCATGACAAATTTCAGATGAATGAATTTGGAGTTAAACATCAGCATTTCAAGGCTTCTGAATACTTCAAACCTGTGCGCAGCGTTGAGCCTTACGTGGACGTCAGTCTAGTATAAATAGTGGAAATTATTTCTTCTTGCTTGAGAAAGGGTGCTCCATGGACTCTATTTATATAAAGCCAATCATTACAAGTACTCATTCAAGTTTCTACTCATAACACTTAAAATTGCTTGTTCACCTCACCTTACTGAAGGTTATATGCCTAGTCACACTCTCTCAAGAAAACAAGATCGAAACCGAATTGCTACACGATCTGGTTACGCATAACACGTTCTATACCTCAAGAAACAACTTATAAATATGCATGTACTCCAGATACGTACAAATAATTGCAATAAGTGTAATACATATGTTGTCACCATTGCTACCCAACGACCTTCACATTCACCACACATCACTCCCAAGTTTGACTGCTTCGACAGAAATATTAAACCGAATTATGAAGCCTTCAGAAGTTATGCATATTGTCTGAGCGCAGACTTAGTACTACTTACCTTACTAGCTAAAGATATTTTCATAAAAAAAATTTACTACTGGTTCTCCTCCGCTGAGCTCGGTCGCTACAAACGAATAAGTCGCGCATTGTATTATGAAAAGTAGCATCCAAATCAGAAATGTTGCATAAAAAGCAGCGAAATTTTGCGGTATCCGTTAAATGACGCCAGTCGCAAGATATAAAAAGATTGATAGGAAAAAAGAGATAGAATTTGGAAAGGTCATACTGAAAATCTCAAAAATTCACGTCATCCTTGAACTTATTCCGCCGAAAATGTCACTAGTTATGCAGAAACCGATCTCTGGAGGCAGAAATTTCAGCCCAAACGTGAAGTTTTTTCCATTTCTCCAAGAGATTTATAAAATAGCCAAAGGCATCGGTGAATTTGAAATAAGATACTTCATTCGTTAGAGTGGCTTTTTTCCCCCAAAAATTATAAAAGACGCAGAATATGTACATATTTTCGTATAAAATAAACGCGTTTTAGTATGTTTTCCAAGCTTAGTTGGCGTTAGATGTGCATTCCAAGATTTAGTCACGAAAAACAAGTTTTATGAAGAAATACTAAAACAAAAAAGTTAAATTTCAGGTATTTATAAAAACACAAGAAAACGATAGTTAGGGAACGAGTATATATGGTTTGGTGGAATGAAAGTAGTTCCAGTACTGAAAGAGGTATTTCGTGTTGTGCTGTAGCTGGCGGTGAATTGTTCGAAACCACCGTCGGTACTTTTAGAAACATTAAAATGTAGATTGAATGCATTTGTCTCCATTCAACATGTGGCTGAGGTGAGGCATGTTGGAGAGCTTTAGGGAGCAACTGGAACGTTTGCACTTGGCTATGTTTAAAGGGTTGTAGTTTCCTGGGTTTGCCATATTCGGGAGACTATTGGCTTCATTACAAAGAGCTGGAGCCAGAAAAGTGGTCGGGATCTAAACAGGTCCATTTACTAATTTGATCAATTTCCTGGACACGAGGTCAAGTTGACTTGAGAGAATGTGGGGAGAGTTCGACAAAATTACATAAGATTTGGTTTTCAACACCATCTTTGTCCCCCTGTCGCGAATTTTCCATTTCGAAGTAGGTAATGCATTCAACGATAATGGTATCCAACTTTCCAACACTTAAGACAACAATAGTCAGCAAACATCCTCCAATGAATAAGTTATACGTATTCTGCCTTAAGGAAAAGTTTGAAAATTGGTAAACCCTAACAGCAGCACAGTCAGAAGGCTATGTGAATAGATATACAGAGAGATGTTGTGGTATGTTAGATATATTGCGACCCCAATAAACTGGGATTCATCCCATTTTCTTACCCTAACCTATGAGAGTGAAAAATAATTTTCCGAGAAATAGGTGAGTAGCCCTTTGGGATGGTTTTGAACCAAAATTCTTTGAGTGTGATAATGGTACCTAAATTTCAGAAAATTATAATCTTGTGGACTAATGGAGTGCCTATTTGAGCATTGTGCGGCTGACAACTATTATTGTGACAACTATTTCGGGTACCAAAGATATATTGGTTCAAGCCCAAAATAGCGAATGACGACGTGAAATCAAAGCAATTTTGAAAAGTGAACAAGACATTTGTGCAAAGGGCAAAACGCAGGAAATATTTTTTAAAAATCAAGGCTCACAAAAAGGGTCGAAGAGCTAATAAAATCAATCCCGGGAAAGCTCGTTACCGGTCACCCATTAGCCCGTTTAATCAATACCGAGCTTATGGAAAGCCTTAAAGGAAGGATCTGGTGTCCTCGAAATCAGATTTAGACAGTAAACGAAAAAATCGGTCTAAACCATATAATTGAAAAGTCCACGCTCTCTTTTAAGAATATTAAAGAGAAAAATAAATTCCTGCCGTAAAGATAACAAAAAATAGCCTCACTTTGAGGTACCATACATTTTTTGAGAAGGATGGTCACCGTGATTTTTCTAGAGAGTTAGAGAGGGGAGAAGTCTTCCCCTTCTTCCCACATCCTCTCATCCTCTGGGGCTTGGATTGAAAATTCAAAATTAGTCATGATATTATCTAAAAGCAATACTTTAAGAAGCCATCACTTTTTAAGGGGGTAACTTCCTCCTTCACCTATAAACTCTTTATCCTTTCCGGCGATAGGCTGGAAAATTGAACCTTTACCATTATGTTACTATTTGAAGATAATTGTTCTTATGAAAGCAAGATATACCCTCTCCATCATGGTAAGGCATGGCACTGAGAAAGGCCCACTCGAGAGACCCATCCAATGGCAGTTGAGGTAACGGTAAAGCATGGTGACGACTTTTTGGCTGTAAAGGAATGGATGGTGTTTTAAAGTAGCCAAGTTTGTTCAACAATAAACGTTTTAAATCGGTAAATCGGTACAGAAAGTGTAACAACTATTTGCTTCAACTTTATTTTCCCAAATTATTGGTCCACTTTTGCATCTCACTGTATAAGCGGTTGTCCAGACTATTATATCGATTCCACGATTAATGTATTTTGTCTTCCTTTAAAATGGAAGGTTGACACCGTCTTGGGTAGAATTTGTAAAGTGAGAGTACAGGCAGTTTGTTTAAAAGAAATTTGCTATCTGAGAAAACATTTAGAGAGATGGACATCTCATTGGTGGAACCCCCAAGGGTGACAATTTTCATCTTGACATGATGCACCCTCCAACTGTACTCCCTTGACTTGATCTCGCTTTTAATTTAGGTAGAACTGATTTTAGAATTTTTCCTAAACACTAATCGGCATGACCGCTAAGATTGCTTCCCATAATTTGCACTGTATTTGGAAGCCTTGCCCGGATATTTTGTTGTGATCATGGATGCTAACGGAAGACATTATATCTATGATCATGAACAACTTGTAACATGGAAAACGAACTTCAACATGATTCTAAATTTTATAACAGTTGTTGAATATTCCACGCTAGTGAAGAGGATCACTAGTCACTTAATATATCAATGAATTTCTAAGCAAAAATTAGACCATTTCGGCAATCGGTGTGCGGTATGCGTAGTTTGACGGCATGTAGATCATTTCGCTTCACCTTTGCCCTTCACCGAGCTGGCAAAAATATCCATTTGCCTGAATGCTGCACTGTCTTCCTATCTAGCATCCTGCAACACTGCATTATCCACTTCCCTGTTCCTAATTCCTATCCCAGTTTTGCATTACCTGAAAACATTACCGGATTTGAAATATGAATGAATATGAAATATGAACAAAACCTTGTCACCTTTAAACTATCCGAGCCCCTAAAATCTATTTAAACGTTAGTAATGATCCTACTAAATAACCTTTTCTATTTTTTTCCCCAGTAAATTGAATCGCGCGGCCATATACATGCCCATACCAATTTGTTTTGCCTAGCGGATTGTCTCAGGCAATTGCGAAAACATTTATGTATGTAGGCATTGCTGCAAACCAATGAAAATTTCGAGCTATTGCTCGTGTAAAGTACCGTTGATATCGCCTTTTATCTTTGCCAGAGAACAGGAACTGATCAAAGGGAAGACGTTTTTCTCACTCAAACACGGAGAATAGCTCTCAGAGGAGTTCTGTCGAAGATGGCGGATTTGATTATTGGGGGAGGGAAAATGATTAGGGGTGGCTGGTGCTGAAAAATATTACAACATTCCGTTTGACTGGAAAAAATGCAGTGTAAACTTGTTTCGGGCGTTGCTTATTTAGCCGACATATATGTACATTAGGAGTTCTGATATAATTAGAAAGAAAAGCGGAACATAAAGTTTAGAGCTGGGAAATGTCTTTACAGTGAGAAAACGGATAAATAGCTTTCCTCCCACTTTTGAGATGATAAAAAAATCTTAGTGGGGATGGGGATTTCAGAAGTGATTTTGTAAAGTAATTTATTAATGAAATCTCGACATAAATTAAATGAACATAAAATGCAGTGGGAGATGCTCCTTTGGATCGTTATAATTTAGGATTTAAATTTCATTCGAAACGCAATATCTAATAAACTAACCATTCTTCTTACTTATTGGACTACAAGGCCCTATATGCATAGGTCACATTAGTGAATAAGGTTTTTTTTCAGAACAATCATTTGAGAATTGACTCTTAGAGTTCTGAATGAAGAGGCGCTTTTTATTTAGCATATTAGCATAGAGGCGCGTGTCATTAAGACACTTCAGACATAATTAATGGTGAATGTAGCTGGCTTCAAACAAACGGGATGATCTTTTGTCCATAAGTGTATTTGCAAAAATGTTCTTCGTGTGCTGGAAGAAGTAAACAAATCAGATGAAAGGCTTGCCCTTGCACTTCGTCCCCACGTGCCCGCAGAGGGCTTTGAAGTGGTTCTTGCCACGAAACTTACTGGAGACTATTTTGTACTATCTGAATCGGGATATTCTTGGTGGATGTGCTCCCGAAAGGGTTATTTATGGTTCACTCCGTTGTGGAACTTTGGGTGGGGCTCTGGGGTAGAGTTACGCTGTGCAACTCGGGCCCCGTACGCCTTAATTGCGGCAGAGATATTAGATGGATCTTTCATGTACTCAGTATAAACATTGGCTATGCCAACCGTCACGTCACCCTGAGTGTGTTCTCCAAATCAATCCATGGCATTTACGTTAAACTCCCTAGACATTCATGCAACGCGAATGTGGGTGTAAAACTACCATATTTTGCTAATATCACCGATCCAAATGATGCCATTTGATAGCATGCATCGTATTTCTGAATATGCTGGCAAAAGTATTTGGATTCCTGAGCAGTAATATGAGTTCGAAGTAAATCTGGTGGGTCAGTCAGTGGTGGCAAATTGAACATGTTTCAGCAGCTTTTAAGGTAGAAGCTCTTACCCGGCCTATAATTGTTTCCGTGAAAAATCCGTGTGAAAGCCAAACAGACAGTAAACCGATTTAAATAAGGGTTTGTTTTATACAAAATCTTAAAAGAAGATCTGGATAAAATTGACAAATTCTTATCGGAGGAACCAGTGGCTTCCGGTCTTCAACAACGTGAATCTTAAATTTTCTTTCTATCGCTATATGCTATGAAAATTGACTTTGCACATTTCGATGGAGGGTAAATCAGGAGATAAGCATTGAGTTGACTTCACAAGGAGTCAACCCCATAGGTCTGACCTCACGACCAACAAGGAAGAAAGCAGTCAAGAAAATATGTTGCACTTCCACTTTAATGCACTTTAGGTTTTAGGGTATCTTCCGCTGCTACCACAAAATTTACATGACAGTACAAGCCGCAAATAGTTGAACTGAATGCAAAATTTAAAAAAAAAGTCCACTGTCTGTGAGCTACTAATACTGCCGTTTAAAAAAGAAGTCTTCGGTTGTACTAAGTGACTGCTCTATCGCTCGGCATTGTCAACTAACTATCGGGAGTGTGGAAGACGGTCAGAAATCGATTCATTCATCTTTTTAATTTTAGGTTTCCTTGGCCTTTTAATCAGTTCTATTACTCTATATTCATGTGATACCGGAGGTGATTAAAAATGCTCAAAAAAAAATAAAAAAGGGAAACAATAATTGGTTTCTGGGGTGTTGATCAAGTGAAATTCGCAGTCAAATATTATAATACTACACGGACCAAACCGTCAACAATTTTTATAATAAAAAGTGGGTATTTCCTAAAAACTGTGGTCCATGCACTAGATGGAAGGAGTGAGTTGCTCCTCAAAGTTAGTGCGGTCCGCCATTAAGTGGGTGCGGGAGCATTCAGTCCTCAAACGAAAAAGTTTTCATCACGGTTTAGACCAGCCAGTCTGAAAAGCCGGTGTTTTTTTTAGTGTCATTCATATCTATCTCGGAATTTTGAATCAATATATTTGAAGTCAACAAGACCTGCATCCTCTTTCGGTGATTAGGAGCGGCCGGCGGTGAGGCAGCGTCTGAAAAGTTGCGTCTGTCTTAACAATGAAACTGCCAACAGTTTTTGTAAAGAATGGGTATTTGGTCAAACCAGACCGTAAACTAGACGGGAAGAGTAAGATTCCCTTCGCAGTTCGTGCGGTCCGCTATCAAGTGGACGGGTAATTCAGAACTACCCAATTACTAATTTTATTAGTTCATCGACTAATTCGATTCGATCTATGGAAAAACAATGGACGTGGAGAGCACAAAGCATTTGAAGAGTTACTGGGAGGATTGAACCCAGTTCTTACAATGCCTTCCGATTCTCGTGTACCCATACATCTGTTTGGTAGAAGATTTGATGTTATCTTGAAACGGAGAGAAACTGGGACGAACCAGAAGAATGCGTGTCAGGATATACTGATGTCTTCTACACCGAAGGCTCAAAGACAGAAAATGGTTCTGGAGCAAGAGTGTACCTCTCGAATAAAAACGAGAACTGGGCTTTTCCTTTGGGACAATACACAACGGTATTTCAGGCTGAAGTGTATGTGATCCTAAGAGCTGCAACCTGGGTGATTGACGAGCGGTTGAAGGGCAGGCGCATCGCAATTAGTGGCGATAGTCAAGCTGCATTGAAGGTGTTGAGTAGTACTTTGATCATTTCACAAATCGTTCAGGAATGTAGAAACCGATTGAATTCTGTTTCTAAATTCAATACGGTGGATTTACCCGGGGTATCTGGTCATTGTCGTGTAGAGGGAAATGAAATCTCGGATGCCTTAGCAAAAGAGAATTTAATTTTTCCCATGTCCGGACCGGAACCAGCAATTGGGGTGTCAGTAGCATTGGCGGATGCTGCTATCTAAACCAGGGAACAAGCTTCCCATAATGACAGGTGGAGAAGCCTTAATGCTGCTAGACAGACCAAACTCTTCCTGTCAGAACCAACGGAAAGTCTATCCGGTCGTAAAGCAGGAAGACTAGCAGAGGTATTGTGGGTGTTCTCACTGGCCATAATTCACTAGCCGGGCATATGTTCAGAACAGGAATTATACAAGATGGTACATGTCCATCCTGTAATGAGGAAGCGGAATCCACGGAACATTTTCTATATGAGTGTCCCGCTTACGGACGTATCAGAATTGAATGCTTAAGTAAAGGCGTATTTTACTGATTTTGAAACTTTAAGCTATCTATACCTGACGATGGCTACCCTTGCCCTCCAGAAACTAACCGCAACAACTTCCTATTTTATGCCATGCTCGCAGCAACCATTTATTTACCAAAGGTACCATGAAGTGTACCGACTGTACTTGCTTTTTAAAAAAAGGCAACCGTAACACATATAAGTATCCAGTGAGAGCAGTAACTCGTACTCTGACATTCCAATATCAGCGGAGATACAACAAGTGAAAGCAAAATTATGCGTTGACCTTGGAACGATTCGTTACCGTGGATACCGTGTATCAGTAAAAATATTCATAGATTTCTTCATGATACAATGTGCGAAACAAGAATCCATTCTTGTTTGAAGCTTTTTTCTCCCTGATAACGTCGATATCCCTTTTATTTATTTTATAATTCTAGAAGCTTGGTATGACACCAACATCAAGTTTAAGATATTCTGCACCGCAGTTAGCTCTCCCTCATTGTGGCGGAGTGATAAATAAGAAGTGATTGTCACTGTAATCGAAAGAATTCAAGCGTACTTGCCTTAGGGGCATAATCCATATTTTGGGGTAACACAATCTTCGACCAAGAGCTTCTTAGGGCATCACGGTGGATCTATTTATCAAAAGTCGGAAGTGGCAGTGGATAGGTCACATATTAAGCAAGACCGGCAAATATCTTTATTGACTATGTTATGCAGTAACCAATCTGATGAGATGGAGTTTAGATTTCCCGAAAAGTCTTGGGGAAAGTTGAAGCTTATTGTCAGAAATTGCCAATAGTGACCGGAGGATTGGCTAAATGATTGAGTGTAATTAGGTGGTATTTCTAGCGATTAAATTATTTGAAATAATAAAAACTTGCTTTTTCTATTCGTTAGTGTTAATTTATTTGTCTTGCAAATACCGATATTTCGGGAACTACTTGTTCCCTTCATCAGTGTTAGCAAGGAAGAATGAAGTAAAGTAAGTCATCAAACCACATCGAAGAGTAATAAAAAGATGCAGTTGATAGTGGGAATAATAAGGGTGTAGCAATTCAGGCATGAATTTGACTATACAACTATACAAACTACTGACATCATACTGTCAAGCTCGGGTGTTCCATTTTTCTGAAAGGATATAGAGCAACAGTATTCACTAATAGTCGATAACAAGTACTAAACTTGCATTGGATTAATCTCTAACAGTATTTTGTAGAATAATAAAGATGGGAATTACAGGGACACTTGTGAATTATGAATCCTTGCTTCCAGAATTTCTAAGGTTTAAAACTTTCGCAAGGAAAGTAGTTTCCAATGCAATCAGCTTTCTACTTTCAACTTCAAAGTCTATATAAACCTTGAATCGCATACCGACTTGAAAATACCTAGACATCAGTGCTAATTTGTATATCCACAAGGTTAAAGTACGGGACATTGTAAGTATATGCAATTGGGTAAAATCGTCTTTCCCCATTTTTTTCTTATTTTTAAATTAATATTAATTTTGATAAGCGGTCATCAATCAATCAATTAAACATATTTCCAGACAGAAAATGTTCCATGTAATAAACTAACAAATTAAAGACAAAATGAACTTGAGATCACACTTCAGGTATGTATGTGGATAATACCCACGTACAAAAGTATCTTCCTCACCCACTAAACGAGAAGGTTACCATCCATCCGCATTTCAACTTTAACTTAACAAGCATCAAAACTACAGAAACGCATCCATCCACCATTCAACATAACTGAAAACAAACTGAATCTAGCAACTGGTACTCACCGGAAGCATTTTTGCGTTTACAATAATCGTCCTTCAGGAAATGCTATTTTAATCCCAAATTAGGTTCTCTCAACCGCACAACAGGTTCACCACGGAACGACCGCGACAGAGTTTCACCACAATCCACTTAAGCTAGTTAAGGCGAAGAATCACTTAAACCAACCAACGATCGAATCTGGTATTAGGCAAATATGCCATTTGATCCGGATTAGGAATATCCTTTCGCGAGAGTTTAGTTTCCAACCCGGTCGCAATCCAAGTGGAATCTCGTCTCCTCCGTTGCTTGTCTGTTTCTTGTTGTTGTCTTTCGCTCACTTTCTTCTAGCAATGCAAGATTGAATGCAATGTTGCACTTGTATCTGCGGACGAGCACCTAATGAGTAACTCCAACTGTTAATTAGATACGTCTACTCCGGATCTACGAATATTTCTTGATTCGTTTCATGCAATGAAATTTCTTAATCCTTTCTATCACTTTCTTTCACTGAGCAAAAACTTGTGTACGAAATCTGAATATCTTTTTTTTGCGTTTTCAACGATTTTCAGACTGAGATATTTGTTAAATGAATGATTGCGTCAAAGTGAGCAAAAAACGCGAGCGCGAAATGCGAGTTCACACTATTGTATCACTTCTTGGATGGTGCTGAGATGCCATCCAAAAACCAACTATTTCATTCAAGAGCCAACGATGCACTAAACGTGGATGAAAGGAAGCCACTTTTACTGTCGTTCAATATTTGCTGGTACCAATATCGTTGGAAAACTACTATTGCTACCGTCGTTCTACCACTCCGGCTCTTGGCGCTGACGATGGTGGCGGAGGTGGTGGTTGTCTGCACTGGCTCTTGCGGCTCCAGCAACAACTATTACCAATAATCACTTGTGTGATGATAGTCTGAATAACATTCACTCCATCACTCAAAGCCGAAACTCTCCTCCAGGCCTTCCAGTGGAGACCGTGCCAGCAGCTAAGCCGGTTAACTTCCAATCCATCTAGTTGGGTACCATTTGGTTATGCTCGTACACTTTGGGTCGAAACAAGAGAGTGATGTTGATAGTACGAAGAATTGAAATGTTGCTAAAGGAAATAGTTATTAGTCGGGAGTATCTAATCCTATGCTGAAAAGAAGTTGCTGCACTAAGTTGAAATAGAATGAGGGATTCTACCCCTATTAACACTGCGCTCTGCTAACTCGAGAAAACAGAGAAAAGTCTGAAACGATTATATATATTTAGGTAAATAATAATATAACTCCGCCGTAGCCGATCCCAAGTCCGGTTGTGAAACGAGTAGGGATGGATAGCGTCAGTATGAATGGCACGCCACGGGGCGTCTAGGCGCCATGACGACCAGGAGCATTGCTCCGCCTGCTGTAGCTGTTTCACCACAATCTGTTGCGACCACTTCAGCAGGTTTGCGTAAGCAGCGGATGAAGTGGACTGAAGAAATGAACCTCTTCATCATCCGCTCTAACTACGAAATAACGGCGGGGGCGGGTACAACATCTTACCGCCCCTTGTTGCACCAGGGGTTCGTCGAGCGTTTCTCGTGGTTCACGCACGTGAAGTTGCAGCGAGTTGCAGACCAGTATCGCTTTAAATGACGCAATCCCGGCCATAATCAGGGAGCGTGTTCTGCTTGAGGTCACCGCGGAAACTGGTGACTGAGAGTCAATGGGGACAGAGGCAGCGGCATCAACAAGACCACGCCGCACTGCAGGCAACAGTTTTAATGCTCGCCGAAACACTCTTCTCGCTTGTGTATTGTGGTGCAGTTACGGCTATCAGATTGCACGGTCAGAAGATTCGCTTTCGTGTTATTGGTTTGAGTGACCAAAGAGATCCACCATGGAAAATTCATTTGGGACGTCGGCGAGACCCACTAAGGTAAGACATTGCTAGACTGATTCAAATCAGCACTGGCAATGACAGCAGACGGGTGGAAAAAAAAGTGCAGAGACACCACCACTACCCGAGACGTACAAACTGCCTTCATCCAGATCGAGCAGGTGGCGCGAGATCTTGGGCTACACATCAATGAAGGCAAGACAAAATATATAGTGGCAACGTCAGTACCGAAGACGAACCAACCAACAACATCAAACCGCACTGGTCAGACGGGAAGAATAAGGATAGGAGAATACAACTTTGAGACCGTTGACAATTTCTCCTATCTAGGGTCGAAAATCACAACCGATAACAGCTACGATGATGAAATCCGCGCGCGGTTGTTGTCAGCCAACAGAGCCTATTTCAGCTTACAAAGACTGTTCCGCTCGAAACGTCTCACCATAGGGTCAAAGCTCTTACTGTACAAGACTATGATCTTACCAGTTCGCATGTATTCCTCGGAAACTTGGGTTCTTAGCAAGAAAAATTGCGAACTCTTGGCCGCGTTCGAGAGAAGAATCCTCCGAAGAATTTTTGGCCCCCTACATGAGGATGGACGATTCCGTAGCCTACACAATGACGAAATCTATGAGCGATACCATGACCGTCCGGTTGTGGATAAAATCCGGGTCAATAGGTTACGGTGGGCGGGTCACTTAATACGTATGGATGAGGATGATCCCAGCCGGGAAGTCTATAAGGGCAATATCTAGAAAAAGAAGACGAAGCAGACCCTGCCTAAGATGGAGCGATGGCGTAGGTCAGGACGCCAGACAGCTTTTAGGGATATCGAAGTGGTGGACCTCGGCGCAAAACCGGGATGTCTGGAGTTCCTTATTAAGACAGGCCTAGACCGGATACCGGTTGTTGCGCCGTTGATGATGATGATGATTGGCAATGCCAGCAGACGGGTGAGAAATAAAGTGCAGAGACACCCGTAATTGAAATTCTGGACACACTCAAGCAGAAACTTTCTATCGTATGCAGTCGGTTACGACGGTATAGCGAAAGTCATTCCAGACGTGTCCAGAATGCAACATACGCGAGGAACCAGCGGACCTTTTTCAGATTTCTCATCGAATCCCAACAGAGCGTCCGGACAGTACAGTTTTCGGTGACGGAAGCGAAAGAGTATTGAGGTGGATTTAGGGTTACCCGCCCAGGATGCTGAGCATGCTGAGTGGATCACCGCCGAAGGCACCAGCCATGCCAATACGCCTGGCATGAATTTTGCGGATATTACCAAAGAGGAAGTTCGGCGAGCCATAAACAGCTCGAAAAAACTGGAGGGGCCCAGGTCTGGACCGAGTGCAGAATTTCTGGTATAAGAAATTTACCAGTGTACACAGTCGGTTGGCGCACGCACACACATAAATGAGGCTTTGAGTGCGCTGGAGAAATGTTCGCCGTCCTTACTGCGGGGATTGCCTACCTTATCCCTAAGAAGGAGGCGGTGCAGAACCCTGCAGACGCAAGAGGGATGACTTGCTTACCAACCCTCTACAAATTCATAACGTCCACTATTAGTGGATGGGTGAATCAGAACCTCGAGACCAACAACATTTTGTCCGAGGAGCAGAAGGGCTGCCGAGTTGGGTCAAGGGGTTGCAAAGAGCAACTCATTATCCACTCGTTAGTTGTAGGATAAGCAAGTAGAGACCAAAGAAATCTCAGAGCCTATCCGTATACGGAGGGGCATTTTTCAGGGGGATTCGTTGAGTGCCCTTTGGTTTTGTATGGCACTGAACCCCCTTCCATGGCTACTGAATGGTGCTAGAGGGCATGGTTTTGCAATAAAATATGGCCTACGTGCTAAGTGCGAACTATCACACTAGATGAAGTTAGATGACATCAAGCTGTATGCTGATATTGAGGACTATCTTATAAGTCTGTTACGAATAGTAGACATATTCAGCCGTGATATTCGGATGGAGTTTGGATTAGACAAGTGTCAAGTCCAAGCCATCCGCAAAGGTCATCACGAGCCGCAAGCCGGATATAGCATTGGTGACCTCCACATCGAAGCTATGACCGAGACAGACTTCTACAAGTACCTGGGAATTCTGCAAGGAATCCATGCTCGAGTTGGTGACCTGAAGGATGCTCTGCTGTCCGAATTCCTGCCACGAAATGAAAGGTGGAATACGACTCGTCAACAAGTTTATGCACAAACAGTAGAGTTCCCTCTAACATTTTCGAAAAATACTGAGGATCGCTGCAGATGGGGTCGTGTTTCGTATTGCGTTTGAATTCTTCTTCTTGCTGCGAAAAAAATAGTGCTGGACCGTTGATGAGGCCGGATGGCAGGAGATTTCTCGAGCTCACGATTCCTTTCCACTTCTCCCCTCCCGTTGTTGGAAGGAAATCTCTGACTTGACGGCTCTCTAGAACGGACGGGCTAGCCCAAAGTAATGTGACAAACTGTTCCAGGCTAGTTTTTGGCGACAATCAACATATTCCAGCTCTTCATTCGAAGTTGTCCAGACGTAGTTACCCGACTACAGACAGATATTGATGATTAATGCGGACTTCATATGTATTTATGATTGGTCCAATATTGGTGCAGAGCAGCCTCAACTTGTTTTCACTATTAGGGGGCTGACATATCGGAGATCTAAATGCATTGTTTCGCAATAATTAGGAAATTGATGGGATTAGTACAGAAGAACTCATATATATTTCGATTTACTTAATGTACCCTAAGATCAATAATAATAATAATCGTTGGCGCAACAATCCATATTGGATCAGGGCCTTGAGGTATGTTAGGTCAGTTAATTTAAGACCGTAACGGTACACTACAGTACACCACGTCGTGCTCGCCCGTGATTATCACCTTGGTTTGGCTCAGGTATTCATTCACAGCTGAATCGATCCAAAATCCAGTCACGATAACAAATCTCTTTGCCAACAGTGAGGTTTGAACCATGGCTTTCGGCCCCGACAGCCCAGTGCGCTAACCACTTGAGCCATCTGGACATCCCTAGGATTCGCCTTATGAATATCTTCGTAATAGCATGAATGAGTGAATATCTGAGTCAAATGAAGGTAATAATCCTGGGGCGAGCGCAACGCTGACCACAGTGTCTCCTTTACTATACTATAATGTACCGTTATGGTATTGAATGAAGTGCTCTAATACATTTCAAGACCCTGATCCAATTGGATTTTTGCGCCAATGATTATTATTATTATTAGAAAGGGCGCCAATTGTCGGCACGTTGCAGACAATAGCAGCTACCCAGTATTTAAGAGAGCCTTGGATGCAAAGAAATGAGGCTGATACAAATCAACCTCGGCCAGGACCTATTCAGCACCAGACAATTTTTTTCCAGTCCGAATATGGACTATACGGCGATGTCCATTCCAGCGAAACTGGAAACCGGGACTGGTCCGTGGAAAAGTTTGAATTCATATACTATTGTGAGGCACAATCCCGATGGTACCACTTCAGAAAAAGTGGAGAATATGATGAGACGCAAAATGAGAGCATTCCACGTTGCCATGCCGAGTGGTGGAATGAAGAGATCACGGAGTTGCGGGTTGAATGTTTTCGAGCTAGAAAGATCTGCCAACGATCTAGCACTATATGAACTAGCAATCGAGAATGTTTGAAGGAACTTTACGCAGAGGCACATCAAAGCCCTTGCGAAATAGCGTACATGATGGTTGAAACCTGCTCACATCTTCTGCTCGATATCGTGATGGTCCTCTTCCTTCCGGATAAAGGGGAGCGCAAAAACATAAGCTAGCATTGGACGTCTACGCCATACCTGCGGTAACTGAGGAGGATTTGCTGATTTGTCGGAGAATCGGTGATAACAAAGCTCCCGCTCTGTATGCTGTTCCCGAAAGAGCTCTTGAACCCGCTGTTAAAACCAGACCCGACAGGTTTATCAGCACATTTGAAGCATGCGTGGTAGAAGAAGTTTTCTGAAAAACTAGTTTTGCTCCCGAAGCTCAATAAGCAACCGGGACTTCCATCGTCATCCATAGGAAAGATGCCCGAAAGGGCCATCTACAATAGATTCTTCCTTTCGTAAAATATAAGGATGGACTATCGGAGCGACAATTTAGATTTCGACAAGCCCACCGATTGACGCCGTAGACGTTATTTTTAAGCTTGTTCGAGACGCGATGTCGTCTAATAAATGCTGTGGCGTAGTGACGTTGGGCGTCAGAAATGCGTTCAATTCAGCCAGCTGCGAGTGGAGAAAAAGCTAACTGGCTAAAACGGGTGTCTCTAGTTATTTAACTAAAATTCTTGAAAGTTAACTCTCGGAGAGGACACTTTGGTACGATACGGAGGAGGGATCAAAGCTGGTTCAGCTTGACCTTGCGGAGTAAAAGACGGAGGAAGAAGAGGAATACAGTTAGAATTTTTGTTGGTGGTCACATCATCATCACTTTAAAGCCGGTTATCAAATACCTGGGGGTGATGATCGACGCTAAAATTAATTTCAAGGGACATCTGGACTATGCCTGTGAAAAAGCGGCAAATATGAACATTCCTGCAAGTGAGGTATGCCTTTTTGGCCTGAATGGGGTTGCAAATCTGAGGACCCGAAACATGTTATGTTCTACTTTCCAAGCCTGGAAGACTCTCTGAAAATCACCAGTAGGTAGTAACCATGCTAAATGGACCGGACTGGCGAATATATTGGAAAAGCCTATCCGTACACATCATAGACACTAAACCGCATATAGATACTGCTTGATGATGAGGGCCTATGATGTGCACGGATAGGCTTTTCCAATATATTCGCCAGTCCGGTCCATTTAGCATGGTTACTACCTACTGCTGATTTTCAGAGAGTCTTCCAGGCTTCCAGGCTTTTATATATACTGGATATTCGCAAGTCCGTACAATTCTCCTACTATTTGACGAGTGTCTTATGATAGTTATACGTGTTAACATTTTTAGAGATCACATTGGATCAGGAACATATTCAGATTATGCATGCATTTGTAAAGAAATCATAAATCTATATTGAAATAGAGTTCTTGTTTCATCTAGCGCTCTTTATCAAGTGTTTCCAAAAAACTCCTAAGTGACTACTAGCAAACATTCAACAGTGTAATTTTAAGCGAATTGGAATTGCTTTCATTTCGTGCTGGAGTATATTTGCTTGCTTTCCTATCACCAATAAATTCGTTGCAACAATATTGCCGGTGCCAACATTATTGCCACCAGGTCTGGCATCAACACCCAATCCAACAAATTTGGTATGTAAAGCACACACACCTCATTCCAGCGGATGTTGCCTTTGGCTTTGCCATTCAAGTGAATACCACCAGCATTTGAACGCAAAACCGAATTGTAGTGGTAAAGTACGTACTTTTGTGAGCAGCACAGATTTCATGAAAGACACCGGTTACCTGTATGCACAGGTGAGTGGTATGCAGACCCCAAGTAGGGACGTCGGAATTTAGTTAGTGCTCCACGACTGAAACTAGTGATTGAGATTCAATGAAGTGTACTCAGCATTTGAACATGTCCAGTGTACCTTATGTCAGCTGCAGTGTACGAAGGAGCGTGTAGGTAGAACTAGAGCTTGAATGAGATTAGAGTCGAGTTCGGTTTAATATGCCAATGATGTCCTGTTCTCCTTGCAATATCATCGGTTACTAGGAAATTATGGTAATCGTTCAAGAGGTAGTTGTTGTAAGTGCTAAGAGAGTTACTTTTGATTTGGGTATTAAACTTTGCATCAAAGCACACAAATAACCAGAAAATTTTAAGGAATATTTATTTCCCTTTCGAAAGGACTCTCTATTACTTCTAATTATTTCAAAAATGTTCTTTTGCTTATAAGAGTTTGTTCATCAATGTCAATAGAATTCTTTACGGGTGATGTTAAGAGATACAAATGTTCTGTTGAGATCATGTTTAATGTTAATCTGGGTTCAGGTCAAAGCTAATAAACGACGGAGCCAGTTGTTGCCTTTCTAAAACCAACCAACCAAACCGACCAACCAACCTACCAAGCAAATGGCCACAAAGAAAAGAGTATCGTCCAATCATTACAAAACCATTAAAGAATTAAAAGAGAAACCCCGTATTTTACTTACCAATAGACAAAGGAAACGCTGTGGTCATCATGGACAAAGGAGCATACAACGACTTAGTACGCCAAAAATTAGAAGAAGGTAAGTTTCACGTCATTAGGAAGGACCCTCTGACAGACTCTGGATCACGACACACGAAAACTCTTCACGTGAATGAGTGCATCCTATTTCACTTTCGGGAATAAATTTTGTAAAACAACCTCCGGGGAAGCAATGAACAACCCCCCCTCACCGCCGCTATGGGAGGTATTTATGGAGAACCTGGAGGATGAACTCGAGGAAGCTGGGATACCCCTGAGATTCTGGACCAGATACGTGGATAATGTGTTAGCAATCATCAAAATGGAAGAAGCAGGAACAATCCTCGAGAAACTCAACCGGGCACACAGGAACATCGATTTCACCATGGAGATCGAAAACGAAGGAGAGATACCGTTCCTAAACTTAAAAATAATCCGGGAAAGAGGAAATTTTGAATTCGACATCTACAGAAAACCGACCCAATCACAACGAACCACCACATACACCTCAAACCCTGCCCTCATGGCGGCAACTTCATGATTCATTGAATGGTCACAACACCGCTCAATGAGGAGAGAAGAAATAAAGAAAAGAATTAAATCCTGGCAACAGCCAAGAAAAACGGATACAACAGGAACCTCATCGAAAATCGAATCAAAAAGATACTACACCAGGCTTCAAGACAACAATTTTTAACGGGTCGGACGCAGAACATCAAAAGGGGGCTGTATATAGTGGATTCCGGGTCACCTCGACCAGTAGACTATACCTACTTAGGACCCGGTTATAATCATCCAAGCACAAAAAAGAATGTACGGAAAAAAGCGGCATTTATAAGGTCTCCTGCCCAGACTGCGACAGGATTTACGTAGGACAAACAAAACGGCTAGTCCACACCAGAGTGTTAGAATACTTAAAAGAGGCCAAATCCGCTAAAAATAAGAATAACCTTCACATAAGGTGCGCGGATGCCAGACACATAATAGAGCAAGGACACCACATGTTATTGGAAAATGCCAATTTCTTGAAGGAGGTGAACGGCGTTAAGAGACTAGATTCCCACGAGAGTCTGGGCGACATGGGCGACAATTCTTCCACCTTGATGAAACTTTTAGGAGAAGAATGGAAGCATAATTAGGATATTACAATCACAAGAACGGATGCAAAAACTAAAATGGGGGAAACTTTTTTCAGAAGATAAAAACACTGAAGAAGGGGACAGTTGCTCCTCGAAATATGTATTTGTTTAAATTAGACACTTTTAGCTAATAAAACGCAAAAATATCTTGCAAGGCAATCTTTTATTTTAAAACTTCGCCTAACAAATAACCTCCTAATTCAAACCATGACTTCAATTTAATAGCCAGCCCGAAAATATACTTTGATCACCGTTTTACATTTCTCACTGCATTCACTTCTATCAGTCCAGCCCGAGGTTCCTTCTATCACTTCGTAACAAGTTGTTTTTCCTTTAGGGTTGTCAGTCCTACCCAACCTGGAGGACCAGTTGGTATAATTTGTTCTGTTTTTAGACACTGGAAACTCGCCTTCTCCGTCTGCACCGCGTAGAGGTCGAGATAGGGTTTAATCATAGACCTGTTGGTGTTGGTTCAGCGGGCGTTTCCCAGGTTTTATGCTCCATCGTGGGTACCGATCCACGTTTTCCCCTGGCACCTATACTACCCTTTGACAACCGTCAAACGTCTCACCATAGGGTCAAAACTCTTACTGTACAAGTCAATGATCTTGCCACTCCTCATGTATTCCTCGGAAACCTGGGCACCTAGCAAGAAAAATTGCGAGCTCCTGGCCGCGTTCGAGAGAAGAATCCTCCGAAGAATTTTTGGGCCCCTACATGAGGATGGACGATTCCGTAGCCTACACAACGACGAAATCTATGAGCAATATCATGACCGTCTTGTTGTGGATAAAATCCGGCTCAATAGGTTACGGTGGGCGGGTCACTTAATCCGTATGGATGAGGATCATCCAGCCTGAAAAGTCTACCTATGGTAGAAAAAGAAGACGAGGCAGACCCTGCTTGAGATGGAGCGATTGCGTAGACCAAGGCTTCAGATAGCTTTTAGGGATATCGAATTGGTGAACCTCGGCGCAAAATCAGAATGTCTGGGGTTTGTTATTAAGGGAGCCCTAGACCGGACATTGGTTGTTGCGGTGTTGATGATGATTCACTTCTAGGAACGAAGGAGGGAAATAAGGAAAAAGGAAAGCAAAATAAAATGTCATAATTAATTAAAGTAGTGAGTGGCTTTTGATTTCGGGTTGCGTACAGAAAGTTATGTTCTCATTCAAAACTACCAATGTTTTACGAAACAGAATATGGGGAAGAGGGGGTCAAAACGAGATACTTGGTATTTGAAATGTAACAAAACAGTAATATGCTTCCTAATTTTGTTCAAGTTCTATTCGGTCCTCTCTCTTTTTCTGCCTTTTTGAACGTGTATTTTTGAACTGTCACACCCGATTCACTCGGAAACGGCTGAAGCTGTTTTCGCTAAATTTAGTGTGGATATGTGGCCTGTGCAACCCTTCACATGTCATCACTTTGAAGTTAAGGGAGAGCTTCCCAGACATGTGAAGGGAGATGTACAATTTTTTTCTCAGAATATGGTCATGTGGGATATCAAATGAAAGGGATTGATGAATACTTTTGGAAATAACAACTATTATATTTCTGATATTGAGTGAACTGTAAGAGAATGTGTGCCCCAAAAAGTGAAATAGATGTCATTCTCAGAACCTATCCAATAAAAAAAGACTGAAAAAATTTACAATGATATACTTTTATGAAATCTACTTAAATAAACTTAATAATGGCATATTACTTTATTCTAGAGATTTACTTGAAAATCCTCCTTAATTTTATTCTAAAAGCTCTGAGCAGTAATATCAGCTCATAATATATCAAATCATATTAGCAAGTTTGATGGCAATCTTAGAATAGAATTCATACTGTCCACTTCCAAGCATATGCGTCTTACCATTTTTAAATGCTATTATCAAAAAATGCAGTAACTCTCAGCTAAAGGGGAAGTCGTGGTGTACATTGAAATGACTAAAAGATTCCTATCACCAACTTACTAGAAACGAATCGGTAGCTAACATAGAATGCACAATGGTCCAAATCACGAAAAACCATTCTCGTTAAAAATGGACTTAACTAAAACCATTGGACCGCGAACTTCTTACCAAGGAAAGTAAGTTCAAAGGAAGAGACTCAAGGGAGGTAGTTGGTCGTGAAAAACGACGACATGCATTCGGAAGACAGATAGATTGCGCAGCTTATCAGCAACTTGGGTCCGTGGTTGCACCGAAATCATGGTGAGATTGATTATTTCTTCACCCAGCTCCTAAGTAGATATGGAGTCAGTGTTACCTGCAAAATATTAGGAAGGCACGATTACCTGACTGCGTGTTTTGCAATGAAGTGGTGGATGATGAAAGGAAATCCCTTATTTGCAGACTCCCTAAGGCCCAAAGTATTGTGTCAAACCGGAGGTATTCTATTGGTAGTCCGATGGCCTACCGTTACTTACCTTCAATACAGTGCGTAAACAATAAATAAATAAATAAATAAATAAAATAAATAAATAAATAAATAAATAAAGGAAAGGAAGAGGAAACAGAAAATGAAATTAGAAATTGGAAATTAGAACCACTTATCCTAATTTCAGACCGGGACATTTAATCATTTAATTTCTAAAATTTTCTAGTTTCTGCGAGTTTTAACTTTCAAGCAGCTGCGGAACAATAGTAGACAAATATTAACTTTATTTGAGTAGATATCGTAACGCAGCGTATTTCGAGGCCTTAATACTATGTGCATGGAATACAATTTTTTTTAAGATTTTGTTTGCAAAATAAAATCTTAATAAAATCGGTTCAATTTCTGCCTGTCTGTCTGCCTGTCACATGCACTTTCCTCACAAACGGTTACACCGATTGACACGAAATTGGGTGAGAAGGTGCGAACTGTGAACGGCTAAACAGTGAGTGACATCTTTTTACCTTGAAATTAAGGGGGGTCCTCATACATGTAAAAGGGAGGTGTAAATTTTTAGTGTTGTATAAGCATATGCCTATTGTGTTGCTTGACTTCCCTTCCAATCAATTTCTCAATAGTCAATAGTCTCTAGTCTAGTGCGAATTTGCTGCTTCTAAAGCCATGCTGACGTCATAATTAACGAGAATAATTGAGAATCGCGTGAAATATTAGATTCGCATTTATGAAGAATGTACTTCTACGTAGCCCTTTTTAAAGTTTTGTGCAAAACACTTATGTAAAATTTAAGTCTCGAAAGATGCCACATTCCGATATCTGCTCAAATAAACTTACTAATAGTTGGTAATATGCCAACTTTTAGAAATTGACTGAAAAACCTCCCTTCAGTTCATCCTAGGACTACTAGATTGCATGCACCGACATAGAGGACTGTCTCGTGCATATACATGCTACATCTTATGGAAATCCGACTATTAGTGTCAAAGTTATAGCAGTTCAAACTTATCAATTTCCTGTAAATTTACCGCATCCTAAGCCATACAAATAATATGCTGACGTCATAATTAATGAGAATAATTGACATTCGAATGAAATATTAAAATTCCATTCATCAAGAATCTACTTCTCCCTAGCTCTTTTTAAAGTTTTGTCCAAAACAAAACCTTATTAAAATCAGTTTACTGTCTGTCGTCCGTCTGCCCGTCTGTCCGTCACATGTATTTTTCTCGGAGACTTTAGCAGCGATTGATACCAAATTTGGTGGAAAGGTGGGAACTGTGAACGCTCACGTATATAGTGAATTACATCCTTTTACGCCGAACTTAAGGGGGGGTCCGCATACATGCAAAAGAGGGGTGTACATTTTTTTCATCAAATACAGTCATGTGGGGTAACAAATGAAAGGTCTTGGTTGGTACTTTCCGAAGCTGGTCTTAGTTTTGACATTTGTCGGAAAGGCGGGGAGTACGGGGGGTTGAAAGTAGTCATTTATTTAATGGGGCCATTCTCAGAAGCTGCACAACCGAAAAATCTGAAAAAAGTCAGGAGGCTGCCACTATATGGTGGCTAGGCTCCAAAATACCTTCCCTACCGATGTCTCTTCAAATAAAGTTATTAATAGTATATTACTATAATTTTCAGTAATTGGCTGCAGAACCCTCCTTAGGTTCATTCTAGCACCACGATATTTTGCAGCAATATAGGCAGATATAATATAGAGCTTAATCCTACCAAGTTGGGTCGAAATCGCACTATTACTAACAAAGTTATAATAGGTTAAAATTGTCACTTCTTTGGAAATTCAAGATTTGGAATGTCAGTATCACCCGAAAGTGAATATTCTCACATAATATATGCGTATATTATGTGTTACGTTCTAATCGGACTAATTCACATCCAAAAAATACAAAAGAAGAAATACACAAAAGCTTTCATACCTGAAGCGTCCGGTTTCCCGACTGTTTTGTATCTGTTATAGGTTAAAGTCTTCGCATTTGCTTATAATATTAAACTCAGAGTCTGAAGTGTATGAGATTGACTATTATCAATACAGGACTTTTCATCAAATGATTTATTTAAATCGCTTTCTAAAAACTAGAGGGCAATAGAATTATCCACTATATGACACGGAGCTGTCATGGGCTCGTCGCTCCTCACATCTTCTTCTTTTTCTTCAGCCATTGTCCCGTTCACAAGCGGGGTCGGCTCGTCGTGATCGGTTTTGCCACTTAGCTCTATCGAATGCCTGATCTGGGTGCAATGTTGAGCCTTTTAAAGCCCATCCAGGGAATTAAGCCACCGTTGTTTCGTTTGGCGTTTTGGTCGCTTCGGTGTTCTGACCAATCTTGGCAAGTGAATTCTCGTCGGCGCGAATTACGTGACCATACCATCGAAGACGCCTCTCTCGCGGTTTTTCCACGATCGGTTCAACCCCATATCGATCACAAATATTCTCATTTCGGATGTGATCAAAACGTGTCATGGCACTAACTAAACGCAACATTATCGCATTTCCATTACCGCAAGACGCCGTTCATTGTCTTTTATATTCGGCAAGCGCTCAGAACCATAGAGAGCGACGGAACAGACGACATTGCGGTAAATTTTAGATTTGAGGCGCACGCTGATACATCGATCACAAACAATAACAGCTGTTGAATGCCACTTCATCCAGGTTGCATTAATGCATGAAGCAATTTCATTACGCAGTTCTCCATTGACTGATAAGTATTGACCCTAGATATTTAAATCGCTCAATTCTGGGCAGGTCACCACCGCTAGTAGAACTGAGTTATTTAAATATCTCGAGTTAATACTATCAGCTAATGGATAACTGCGTTATGCTCCTCACATAGGGAAACACAAAACCATGTATACCTGTAGCGTCAAGCTTCCGGTTTGCGACTTGTTTTATATTGCCGTGAATCGTCCTAGAAAAGCGATATTTTGATTTTTCCGGAAATATTCATATAAAAGCATTAAAATATAATGAAATATATATTTGAAAGGCTTATTATCTTGAATTTTCTGAAAATTTGTTGCAGGAGGTCCACAAAATGTCTCACAGTCAAAAACACACTTTCTACGTGACGTCCTCAACAGCAGTCAAGGGGAATTAAATAAAATAAAAAATAAAATATTCTTAATCCTACATTTAATAATGCCAAAAACATTATTATTTATTAATATCTTTTTGAAAGAAAGGAAAGAAAAATAAGGTATTTTCTCTTAAAACAGTGTCTTTTGCTGGAACAACATTTTCTTCATCGTAGCTCCCCTTTTCAAAGAACAACGACTGCAAGAGTTAGTCATCTGTAAACAGTCCGACCTAAATATTGGATAATGCATAGGATGAAATAAAGATTTTAAATATTTATTATTCACTGAACAAACAACAAAATGTACTATTTTATCCCGTAAATGGAAATGCATAATTGCCGAAGCTGTAGAATTAGAAATTCTTTGCTTGCTTTCAGTTTTAATTTCTATTTTCTATTTCAATTAATAAAGTGTAAACATTTAGATATTTGGAAACCAACTCAATTTATAGTTTTCATTTTCATTTCATTTAGCGGTCGGGAAATCCCCATCAAACCGAATGCTCGTGAAAGCACTTATCCAATGGAAAGCTAAGTTCTGGTTTGTGTCTATGCTTGAGGTTGAATTGTAACTTTTGAAAGGATATTTCGCTCCTTCCCCTTTTGTTCATCCCTGGATAAATGCCTGCAAAATAATACTACCTCGAATACATCTAACTTAAATACTCTTCCAGCATATCCATGTTTTGAATACTTTTCTCTCAGCGACCATTAATGCCATCTAGCGTTCTAGGACGCTTGCAAAGCTTAAGTAGTTCGGATTTATTGCACCAGATGTCGAAGTATGGTTCCAGCAAATTATATTACTATTAAAGTTTTCTTCATGCAATAAAGTCACTATAGATACAATAAGATTTTGTTAGTCTGACTACACCTTTTGAGTTGAAAATTTGCATGATAAATTGGAAATAAAAATAGCTGTTACCCGAAATAATAAAATAAATAATTCAAATTTTTTAAAAAGAAAAAGGAAGGGAAAACACTTTTAATTTGTGTTGAAAATACAAAGATGGTAGAAGAAAGATGAAAATAATTTACGAAGAACTTTTCAAATTGCTTCGAGAGATGCAGACTTAGGATCATTCAATTCTTAAAAAAACAATTCTAGCTCTGGTCAAGTTTTGGTTTCATCACCCCCCCTACACATTACGACGATGATTGCTTTACCAGTGAGTTTATTAATGACACGAAAATAGCCCCTTTTCGGGGCACCATAACCTTTCAATGGAGGAAGACCGCCCCAATCCTTCAACGATTTGCAAAAATAAAAATACCAACACTAACGAATAAGAGAAAAAAGTTTTTTATTATTTCAAATAAATAATCGCTGGAAACACCGCATAATTACACCAGACCTTCAACGATGCTCCTCCCGCATACCTTCTTCATCCTTTCCCTCTCTATTGCTGATCCTTTGATAAATCCGTGATTATATCAAAATACCCCCATTTTATGTGCTATGACTTTTTAATGGGAACTGCGATTTTTCAACGCGGTTTGAGAGAGATGATCTCGCGCGTCTCCCTTCATATTCTCCTTTACGCCTACGAGGATGGGTTTCTTTTATATAAAAATAGCCCCAGTTTAGGGCAGTATCACTTTTTGAAGGATATAGAGAGGGGATCCTCCTCTTGTCTTTGCATGCCCCATCTATCCTATCTCCTTTACGGGCAACCGAGAAAATTCAAACTCCGATAATACAAAACAGCCCCACATTGGGGTTGGGATTCACCAACGCTGCCAATGCAGACATCGATCGCCATAATTTTGTAGAGGAAATGTTGAAGTCAGAGGTGATTTCGGTTGCAGTAAAGGCCGCAATAGCTACGATCCAAAAGAAACGCAAAGAAGTGGAATGAGCCCGAAAAGCGTGCCGGATGGGCAATCTAAACGTGTTGGTGGACACCAGAACCTCATCCATCAAGTAATACTTCACGGACCGAAATTGGTGCAAGAGTTGGGGGTGGTTTTAGTGGGTGCGAAACACACACAGAGCTGCAAACTGGCGCAGCGGCGTCTCTAAGACTTCCATCTTCAATCATAAGAAGAGTTAACAAGATGATGGAGAATGTCTAACAGA
Source organism: Hermetia illucens (assembly GCF_905115235.1). Lineage (NCBI taxonomy): Eukaryota > Metazoa > Arthropoda > Insecta > Diptera > Stratiomyidae > Hermetia > Hermetia illucens. Next base: position 35,067,477 of record NC_051853.1, read on the forward strand.
CGACACTCAGTAAAGTAATACCTCCAAATTTGGTGCACTGCTGGATGACACGACAGATAATGCTGCATTGGCAGTCGTATTTGGTATATGAGTATTTAACAAGTTCGGCAGCAATTTCACCGGCTTGATTTTTAAGGGGTCATCCGTGTGCCGCGCCCGAGAAATCGATTTTTTTACCATCAATTGTATCCAGATATGCCATGTTTATAACGATCGCCGTAATGAAACACGAATTTATCGTTCAGAACGAGGTTCAAATGACTTAGCTAAACGGGAGGGAATTGAAGCGAGGCCTTTTTTGAAGAAAGCGAAGGTTTATGGGCCGGGTATATCAGATTAATGGTTACTTAAAGTTTCATTGTAAATAATCAGATCCTAATTTTTAAATGCGCTTTTCTCGAAATTGCATGTTGAAAATTGGGTGCCACCATAGCTCAAAATCGACCCAAGGAAATTCTTTGAATTCTAATTCAATTCTAATGCGAGCGAAATTTGTCTTCTGGCGCTTGTTGATGAGGACCGCTTACAGCTTCTCGCGCCCCCCTCCGGAACCGGAAGAGTAAGAACATCATTGTGAATGAAGTTCAACAGTTTTGGGCCCAATACGGAGTCCGTACTCTTGAGACCCATCATCAGTGTTATAGCAAAGCGTCCATTTTCGCAAGTACTGTCCATCTGACAGGCTTCCTTGGCTATCAACGACCGGGGGCAAGCATAGTGTCTAAAAGACATATAGGTCTATAGGAGGATGGTTCACCTGGCGGCCTGCAAGTCTTAGGCAACAGTTCCAACTGTATGTCTGCCTTTAATGTACTTTCCAGATGTTTTGCCATGTTTGGCATTGGTGGAGATCGGAGAATTGAAAAGCGCCGCCTGAATGGGTCAATCCCCTGATGTTGGAGTACCTCTTGCCGTCGTTCTTTATGGACAGATGTGGTGGCTGTCGAATCCGCTTTCGCCTCCAAATCTAAATCACTTGCAACATTTGATGCCACGGCGGCCAAGTTTCCGCCCCTTTTCAAACTTTACTGTTCGTCAGTTCTTCCATGTTGGTTTTATTTTTTGGGTTTCCTTCCATAGGCATTTTGGTCCACGCAGCAGAGATGGGCAAACTCTACTCCATTCACAGTAAAAAAAAAAATACATGAACACATATTTACACATCAATAGGTATGCCCTTATTCACGCCTAATGGGAGATCAGGCAAGCCTTCACAGGTTGTCTGCCTGTCAAACGTACGTTTCTCAGAAACGCCTATAGCTGTTAACACGGCATTTGGTGAGAAAGTGGGAACTATGAACGTCCACGAATGCAATAAGTTACATTTTTCAATGTGAGTTATAAGAGGAGAGGTGTCCTCATACATGCAAAACAGGGGTGAAATATTTTTTTTCAGCGAACATGTATTATTTTGTAGTATTTTTCGAAACTATTCTTAATTTTGACATTTTCAAGAAGGGCGTGGAATCCGGAAGGTCGAAAATGATGATTTCTTCAACGGAGCCATTCTCAGAAATTACCCAACCCCAAAATCTGAAAAAAAACCCGAAGCTCAAGCCCAGGCTTAAAAATACTCTCCATATCGATATCTACTTAAATTGAGTTAATAATAGTATATTACTATGTTTTTGGGAAATTGGCTAGGAACCTCTTTTAGGTTTACCTCAGAGTTATAAGAGTTGAAGTTATATAGAATATAGTATGAAGTTTGATAAAAACCGTACTGTTGCTGATGAACTAACGGTAGCTCAAAGTTTTCGCTCCGTGTAAATTTGCTGCAACCTAAAATATTAAATATCTCACTAAAGTGAGTAGTTTGATATGCTAAATAAACATATAGATCGTCAAAGGGTAGCATAGGTCCAAGGGCGAAGCGTGGATTGGTCTTTCTTAAAGAAACGCTGCAGACGGAGAAGGTTGAAGGCGAGTCTTCCGCGGCTAAAGACGTAACAGCGTTACAGTAGATGCGTTGGACAGGGACCGGTTTTTTGCAGAAGAGCCACTACACCATATACAAATCAAACCAGTAAACCATGTGCTCGGAGTAGGTTTCTTAGTCAGCAAAAAAATGAAACCTGCTGTTATCGACTTTGAAAATATAAGCTTGCGCGACTAATTTAGAAATATAAGCCACATTAACTTTCACGCCCCTACAGAGGAGACTGCAGATTTGGAGAAGGATACTTTCCATGAGGCCGTAGAACGAACCCTCGAAGCCTGCCCCAGATAGGATATCAAAATCATACTTGCGGATTTTAACAGCCAATTAGCAACGGAGCCCGTATTCAGGCGATACGTCGGGTCCCATAGTTTACATCAAAATACAAATGATAATGGACTGCGGATTATTCAATTAGGAGGGTTACACGAAATGGTTGTTGGAAGTACCTGGTTTGCGCGGAAAGCGGCCACAAACATAAGTGAGCCGCTCCAGACCAGACTACTTTCAACCAAATTGACTACGTGTTCATCGAACGCCGCCACCTCTCAGCCTTGATGAATGTCAGAGCATATAGGAGGGCCCAAATAAGCTCGGATCATTATTTCGTTGGCATGATGCTCCAGGCTCGAATAACAACACCATCCAGAATCCCCTCTGACAATCAGGTGAGAGTTAACAACACAGCCCTCCGCAACATCTATAAGAGAGAAATGGGTGCCGCAATAACCGCAGTCAACAGAGATAATGAAAATGAACCATCAACAAATGATCTTCGCAATCACCTGAAGAACCTGAAGAAATATCAGAGTCAAATTATGCGGTGTTTCCAACGATTAATTAATTGAAATAATAAAAACTTGTTTCTTTTTCGTTGGTGTGGGTATTTATTCTTGCAAACAACTTGTTTGCACTGATGAAGGGAACAAGTGGTTCCCGAAATATCGGTATTTGCAAGAATAAATACCCACACCAACGAAAAAGAAACAACAAGTTTTTATTATTTCAACTGAAGAAATATACTTGGCCCCCGCCGCAAAAAGAGTCGGAACAGCTGGTTTGATGATGAATGTAAGCTAGCTACGGAACGGAAGAATGCTGCATACCGAGTAATCTTGCATTCTCAAAGGACGCGGGCATGCGCGGAGACTTATCACGAACTCCGGCGAGCGGAGAAGCGACTTCACAGACGGCAAAAGGAAGCCTGGGAGAAACAACAGGTCTGTGAACTCGAAAAGTACAGGGAGCAACCGCACCAGACGCGGAAGTTTTATCAACAAGTCAGCAGGATGAAGCCTTACACACTCATCCTGTCGACACAAAGAGAGAAATCTGATTTCCGACAGAATGGGCATATTGGAGCGATGGGTTGAGTACCTTGATGAACTACTGAACAACCAGAACATCGACGAGTTGGAGGTCCCGCCAACTGAAGACGACGGACAAATATTGCCACCACCAAGTATAGAAGAAACAATCCGTGCAATTCATCGGTTTAAAAATCATAAGTCGCCAGGAGCCGATGGAATTACAGCCGAATTGGTTAAATATGGAGGCGACCAATTACACCAAGTGGTTCATCAACTTGTGCTCAAGCTGTGAGGCAGCGAGTCAATGCCTGACAATTGGCAAAGAGGCATTATTTGTCTCGTACAGAAAAAAGGAAACATCACACAGTGTAGAGTATAGAGGCATCACGTTGCTGAGTACCATCTATAAGATATTTTCCGCTATCTTGCTAGGCCGGATAGTCCATACGACCCGAACATCATTGACCCATACCAAAGAGGCTTCATCCATTCATCGACTTTAAAGCCGCCTATGATAGCACAGCCAGGGTAAAACTGTACACGGCCATTAGATAATTCGGTATCCCGACGAAATTGATAAGACTGACTAGGCTGACACTGGCCAATGTGCGAGGCCAGATAAAAGCAGTAGGATCGCTCGCAAGACCATTCGACATCAACAACGGTCTACGATAAGGGGATGCCCTATCATCCATCCTCTTTCACCTAATCTTGGAGGAAGTGATCCGTGATGCTGATGTAAATGCAAGAGGTACGATCCTCTTTAAGTCCACCCAACTACTGGCCTATGCTGACGATATCGACGTCATGGGAAGAACCACCTGAGACGTACAAACTGCCATCATCCAGATCGAGCAAGCGGTAATCGGCGCGAGATCTTGGACTGCACGTCAATGAAGGCAAGACAAAGCATATGGTGGCAGCGTCAGCACCAAAAACCAACCAACCAACAACATCAAATCGCACTGGTCAAATGGGAAGAATAAAGATAGGAAACTACAAGTTTGAGGCTGTTGATAATTTCCCCCATCGGGAGTCACAACCGATAGCAGCTACGATGATGAAATCCGCGCACGGTTGTTGGCACCCAACAGAGCCTATTGCACATTACAAAAACTGTTTCGCTCGAAACGTCTCACCATAGGGTCAAAGTTCTTACTGTACAGGCAATGATCCTACCAGTTCTCATGTATTCCTCGGAGAAGAATCCTCCAAAGAATTTCTTTCCCCCTACATGAGGATTGACGATTCCGTAGCCTACATAACGACGGAATCTATGAGCGATACCATGACCGTCAAGTTGTGGATCAAATCCGGCTCACAAGGCTATGGTGGGCGGGTAACTTAATCCGTATGGATGAGGATGATCCAGCCCGGAAAGTCTATACGGGCAATATCTATGGTAGAAAAAGAAAAGGAGTCAGACCCTACCTGACATGGAGCGATGGCGTAGATCAGGCCGCCAGACAGCTTTTAGGGATATCGAATTAGTAAACCTCGGCGCAAAACCGGGATGTCTAGAGTTCCTTATAAACATATAGAGTACGGGCCATATACAAACGCGATAGTTCTGCACTCAAACATATTTGCATAAGAAGCAAATACAACCTTTCATATTTGAAGCGCCGAGCTTCTGGTTTCCGACTTGTTTTTCAACCTTCCGCCAACCTCTTTCCACAATTTTTGGGCCCGGGCTAAAAAACGAGTCGGTTTTAGTAAAGAATCTTTGTCATCAAACCTTAGAAATGCTCAGATTATACGAGATAGTAGCATAATCTGATTTTCTGATATGACAATGCTCGGTGAAATGTTGTCGAATTAGTCGAGGTATATAGTTTGTGTTCAGCGCAACACTTGCTATTAGTTTCACATATTTCTTCTCTGCATTATAACGTTTTTCAATCCAGGCTTTATCAGAGCCCCTTTTCATATGCAGACATCAACATCAACTGAATCGCTGAGAATCCTCCCAAGGTTTTATCGACATATCCACCGAATGACGAAAAAGCCAGCAATGGAACAATATTCTAGCTATTTATAACCATTCTTCCACAACAGAGTTTCTTTTTTCATAATAAAGTATCTTAAAATGATTTCATATAGCCGATATATTTTCATCTGCTTATGAAGACGCCATTTCAATGCATTGCAATTCCATCATCGTTCCAAAACCCCCACCGACTTACTGGCAACAAGAAAAGATTAACATTATCTTCTTTCTTCCGTTTTAAACGTGGAAACCATTACCAGGAGCTTTATTTCTTACATTTTTTCGCAATGTACCTGCTATAAACTTAAGCTGCCCCTTTCATCGCATCTATCAGCAGCACTTCATCACAACCATTTTCCTCTGGTGGAATTTTAACAATAGTCCTGTCGTTCAGTAGGGTGAATCCGCTCGGTATTACCCAGGTGGGAAACTGAGACAAATAAGGAATTCTAGCAAGCAAACTCTGCAGGGAACCTGCATTTGAGCGAAATACAGAACAGATACCCTTGTTTCATATTCTGGTGATGGTCTCTTCAAAATTCGTGGATTTACATATGTAAGGTGGTTCGTTAACCTATGACCAACTCGAGAAAATCCTAAAGTCCTAGTTTCTCGCATCTTAGCTAAACTACGTAGATGTTGTGCATTTCTCTACTTTTCCCGATGGCGTACTATCATCCGCTCTTGAGCGAATTCCCTAAGAAACCATTAGGCCTGATTTGAGTGCTTCTACTGAATACGAAATTCCCATACTTATGTCCTTAAAGTGTGCACTTTTCTGGCTTTTAGAGATGTCTTTCAAGCAAAGCAGTGAAGGCTTTCGAGTGTGAGCTTAAGGTGGAAGATAAATACTTTCAGAAGGGTGCGGATGCATAGTCACATGTGGATGTGTATATTTTATATCCCAATATAAACTACTGTAATTTGGTGGGTAGATACCAAAATCTCCTAGGTATACCCAGCATATAACTCATATTTTATCCATTAGCCTGCGGGGGCGGATGCGAAGGTAGATCATTCGGATTAAAATCAAAATGAAAATTCGCACCTCCATGAGGGCGGCTGGTACATGCATGTGGATATCTTTCGCGTGCACCTAATGAAAAGGAGAGGGAGAAAACATGTCACGCTGAAACTGCCAATTAGTTTGAATATTGTACTATATAAGAGCACTCGTTCGTGCTTTTCAGCACAAAGGACTACTCGTAGAAGTGGAATACCATCCACCTTGATGCTGACTTAATTTATTCACATTTCTAAACTTGAAACTGCGAACGCATATTTCAAATTAGCAGCTTTACGTAGAAGCAATACAAATTCCTGGTCGCATATTGAAAACCTCGTTAGAAATGAAAGGATTCAGTCTGAAATTGACGGAGTACTAGGACTTATGGGAGTTGTAAAAGATAGATGAATCTAAAATCCAAAAGTACATCGAGAATGTAGATATTGCTGGAGTGAAGTTATTGTGTGCTCCTGGCTAGCTGAACTGTATGAGTATGCATTTTATCGGATCTAGAGTCATCGAGCTTGACTGAAAGAACGAACGCTGTCGTTCTAATTATTCGGCAACCGTGATACACTTAGATGAAAGTCTGACTTCTAGAGAAGCAGATTATTCAGGAAAAGATTAGCTATCTCAACAGTTAAATTTATTTATTCATGTTACCCCTATCAAAAGCCCAATTTGGTTTGTGTTATGATTTAGGTTCCCTTTTAGTTTATTTTTAGGCCCCTACTACGCTATTTTGTCAAGCTTCATCAGGACTTACTTCGCACTCTCTTTTGATCGTGCGTGAATATTTATATCATCCGCTCAGGCGACTATCTAGGATAATTTGTACAGTAGTGTAACATTTAAATCAACTGGCAACTTATTCTTCTTATTATGTACTCGAGAGGAATGTTAAATAATGTCGTGGTCAGCCTTGCTTTGATCCGGGGTCTGTGCCGCTGGCATTTCAAATTAGACAATATTTTGTACAGTACCGATCAACCGATACTGTCGTATGCCACCTTGACATTCCGACCACTTCTTCACTATGTTCCTTTATGCACCAAGATTCGTTCCGATGGTTTCCTCCGCACCACTTTGATGGGGCATTTTACCTGAGTTCACTTGACATCAATGCTATTGGCTTCTTGCTGTCGATTTGTCGTTCGAAACAGTTGTTGGTCAAAGGGTAGTGTAGGTCCCAGGGCGAAACGTGGATTAGTATCCATGGTGGAGCACAAAACCTGAGAAATGCCTGCTTAACCAACACCAACAGCTCTACTATCAAACCATCTCCATCTACTATCAAGCATCCGCACCTCCACGTGATGGTTACCTGGAGTTCTTTCCTTATAAAAAAGTGCAGACGGAAAAGGATGAGGTCGAGTCGCCCGTACCTAAAAACGGGACAAATTGTACCAACTGGTTGGGCGTTGGATAGGGCTGCAACCTTACACGGGAAACACAAATAACGAAGCCACAAAAAGAGCCTCGGACAGGATGGAATTTACAACGACGAACCCGGCAACGAAAACGGAACAACGGCTGGTTGCCTGGAAGAGCGACTACACCATATATTATAACGGCCATCCAGTAAACCATGAGCTGGGAGTAGGTTTCCTAGACAGCCAAAAAATGAAACCTGCTGGTATCGGCACTCTGCATGCGAAGTAAATTTAGAAATATAAACCTCATTAACGTTGACGCGCCTACAGAGCAGACTGAAAAGTCGGAGAAGGATACCTTCTACGAGGCAGTTGAGCGGACCCTTGTAGCCTGTCCCAACAGTCAAGTAGAGACGGAGCCCATATTCATGTGATACGTTAGCTCCCACAGTTTACATAACCAACGATAACGGACTGTGGATTATTCAGTTAGCGGTATCACACGAAATGGTTATTGGAAGTGCTTGGTTTATGCGGAAAGCGGTCCACAAACTCTCCAGATGGGACCACTTTCAACCAAATTGACCACGTAGTGACTAAACGCCGACAATTCTCAGCCTTGCTAAATGTCAGAACATATAGGGGAGCCAATATAGACTCGGATCAATACCTCGTTGGCATAATGTTCCGAGCCCGAATTACAGCACCACCCACAATCCCTTCTGATAATCAGGTGAGAGTGAATACTAAAGCAATCTGCAACACAACCCTTCGTAACACGTGTAAGGGGGAAATTGATGCCGCAATAACAATAGCTAACAGATGTGCTGAAGATGAAACATCAACAAATAACCTTCAGAACCACCTGAAGAGCGTTATCATTGATGTGGCCAGAAATAAACTTGACCCTAGCTGCGAGAAAAGTTGGAACGGCTGGTTCGATGATCAGTGTAAGCTAGCAACGGAACGGAAGTGTAGAGGCCTATCGCGAACTCCGTCGAGTGGAGAAGCGACTTCACTGGCGGAGAAAGGAAGCCCGGGAGAACACACCTCGATGATCATCCTGTTGTGAAAAAGAGGGAAATCTGATTTCGGACAGAATGGGCATATTGGAGCGATGGGTTGAGTATTCTGATGAACTGCTCAACCACCAAAATATCGGCTAGTTGGAGGTATCGCCAACTGAAGGCGATGGACAAATGCTGCCACAACCAAGCATAGAAGGCCGGATAACCCCATACGCCCAGAATATCATTGACCCATATCAAAGAGGCTTCACTCCAGGCAAATCCCCAACAACAAATCGCTCTGCGGCGAGCGATAGCAAAATTGTTGGACTATGAACATCAGTTGCATCATCTTTTCACCGACTTTAAGACTACCTATGATAGCATAGCTGGAATAAAACTGTACACGGCCATGAGAGAATTCGGTATCCTGACTAAATTGATAACATTGAATAGGCTGACCCTGACCATGTGCAACAGGATCACTCTCGAGACCATTAACAATAAACAACGGTCTAATACAAGGGGATGCCTTATTATGCGTCCTCTTTAACCTGGCCCTGAAAACGAATCGCACTGGTCAAACGAGAACAATAAAATTCGGAGACTACAACTTTGAAACCGTTGAAAATTGCTCCTATATAGAGTCGAAAATCACAATCGATATTGATAGGGAGAATATTAAATGAAAGGTCTTCCTTTTTTCCTGCCAAGCTCCACACCCTCTCAATAAGGTTTTGTGTGAAACAAAACCTTCTTCTTCTTTTTGTTCAGCCTGTGCCCCGTTCACAAGTGGGGTCGGCTCGGCGTGATCTGGATGCAATATCGAGTCTTTTAAATCACCATCCGGCGTATCAAGTCACCATTGTTTCGGCCTGCCTTTTGGTAGCTTACCATCGACTTTGATGTTCAGACCAATCTTGGCAAGTGGATTCCTCATTTCGGATGTGATCAAACCATGTCACGCCACTAGTCCAACAAAACATCTTCGTCTCCATTACCGCAAGAGGGCGACAGGACGGAGAACATTGTCGTAAATTTTAGATTTGAGACATTCGTTGATACGACGATCACAAAGAACACCAGTTGTGGAATACCACTTCATCCAGGTTGAGTTAATGCGTGAAGCAATTTCATAACGCAGTTCTCCATTGGCTGATAGCGTTGACCCGGTATTTAAGTCGCTCAGTTCTGGGTAGATCGGGATCGGTCGTCAAAAATTCAGTTTTGTTTAGATTCAATCTGAGACCGTGTTACTCGAGATCATTTTTTCTATCAGATGTTAGGAAAACATCATCTGCATAAAGCAGTGTGTAGGGCGCTGGACGTTGGATATCTCGTGTGGCGGTGTCCATAACAAGAACAAAGAGGAGTGGTGAGAGGGCGCTTCCTTGATGAACACCAAAAGAGACACCAAGCGATTTTGATACAGCCGCCATACATCGAACTTTACTTTTCGGATCGTTGCAGAACAATTGAGCCAACCGCACGAGTTCTTCTGGTACGAAGTGTTGTCGTAAAGCATACCAGATGAGTTCGTGTGGCACACGGTGAAACGCTTTCTATAGATCCAGAAATGCAATATAAAGAGGGCGATGCTTCTCCCGATTTTTCTCCATGAGTAAACGCGCAACGTGTATTGCGTCAATCGTTCCGCAGTTTTTGACAAGTCCGGTTTGATTCGCGGTTATTTGAACAATTTCACGAATGCGGTTGTCAAGAATGCGTTCAAAAATGTTTGTAGAAAGTTTCTCACAAAATTGAACGCAAAAGCTTCATATCCGAAGCACCAGCTTCCAGTATTCCGACTTATTTTTTTATTTTTCAGGTTTAGCTCGCGTGTGTTTATTTCGTTAGGTGCATGTAAATCTTCATATGTGAGTATTTTTCAGGATCAGGTTTCGGTGAGGACCCACGCACCAGGAAGGACACGTGAATTTTTATAAAAATGGCAGGTGGGGGATCGAAGCGCTCAAAGGACATCTTGAACAGGTACATTGATGGGCACCAGATCGTCATCGAGAGCGTACTTTTATACTTACTGGCCACATCTGGTTGGCTGCAAAAGGTTGGATGCGGATCGTCAATCATAAGGAATTTCAATCTTTGTTGATCGCTAGAGCTCTTACCTTGTCGTATGTCTTGACGTGTCTTTGATATGACAATCGCATCACTTGTGAGTAATAATCATTTCTTCCGATTCAATCTGGACGTTAAGAGTAGGCTCTTTTAATCTTATTCTAAATTCTGCACAGCTTATGAAGTAAAAGAATCATTCCGCCAATCGTATCACACCCGGTGCAGGTTTACCTCTGTAGAGGAACTAGCTAGTCGGCGCAACATTCAGATTTCCATTTATTCAAAAATCGTGGAAATCTGAGATCTTCCTAGAGAAACGAGGAAAAGGATCATCGTCAAAATTTCCAAGAAGTACACCTGCTTTGAATGCGAGAACTGGAGCAGTAATTACGTGCTCTTGACTATAGCAAGGATATAGCTAAAGTAATCCCGCAAAGTATCAAAAAAGCAGGCTGGCTTTTTCCTATACTACGGATCTCGTTGCTTTGTGGAACAGGGTGTAGAATCTAGATCACGCTTCTTTGGTTTTTCATTGGCTGGATTAATCAGGTTAACATCTCGGAGAAATCTGAACTGGAATCCGACAGGAGTCTCCAATGGTAGATACAATTTCTTATCGTTATCGGTGCCTTTCTCGTGTCGTTTTTGCTGAAGGTTTCTGTTAAAGAGATATATTTTTGATCAGACATTTGGTCTACCCTGACGATATCTATTGATCTGAAAGCAAAAATTTCGGTGGACAAATTAAACATTCAAAAAGAGCAAAAACTTATATCCAGATAGCTTGGTGGTTAGAGCACTAGGCTGTCGTATGGAAGATCACGGTTCAAATCTCACTGGCCGTGGGATTTACATCGCGATTTGACGTCAGATACCAGCCGACTCAGCTGTGAATGAGTACCCAAGTTAAATCAGGGTAATAATCACTGGTGAGCGCAATGCTCAAACACACTTCAGAAGCCTTGATTCAATTGGATTGTCGGGACAACGATTGTTATTATTATAAAAACTTAGGCATTATGCAGTTGAATCCATTGGGCAAGATGACCGGCGAAGCATATGGCGCACAGTAGAAGGGTATATCCAGGGAGGTATTTTAGTTTGACGGAAGTCGTTTTTTGGAAATCGAGAACGATGAGCCTTGTGTACTTACACATATGAATCGTTAAATCAGCATTTTTTGTTTATTTTCAAAATAAAATGAATGCATAACATTTCAAGAATATTGTGTCAATATTTGAAGTCGATCAGTGTAAAATTTACGAACTTATGAGTATTTTAAGTCCACCCAACTACTGGCCTATGCTGACGCAATCGACATCATGGGAAGAACCACCAAAGACGTACAAACGGCCTTCATCCAGATCGAGCAGGCGGCACGAGATCTTGGGCTGTACATCAATGAAGGCAAGACAAAATATATGGTGGCAAAGTTAGCACCGAAGACGAACCAACCAACAACATCAAACCGCACTGGTCAGACGGGAAGAATAAGAATAGGAGAATACAACTTTGAGACCGTTGATAATTTCTCCTATCTAGGGTCGAAAATCACAACCGATAACAACTACGATGATGAAATCCGCGCACGGTTGTTGTCAGCCAACAGAGCCTATTTCAGCTTACAAAAACTGTTCCGCTCGAAACGTCTCACCATAGGGTCAACGCTCTTACTGTACAGGACAACGATCTTACCAGTCCTGATGTATTCCTCGGAGACCTGGGTTCTTAGCAAGAAGAATTGCGAACTCTTGGCCGCGTTCGAGAGAGGAATCCTCCGAAGAATGTTTGGCCCCTTACATGAGGATGGACGATTCCGTAGCCTACATAACGACGAAATCTATGAGCGATATCATGACCGTCCGGCTGTGGATAAAATCCTGCTCAATAGGTTACGGTGGGCGGGTCACTTAATCCGTATGGATGAGGATGATCTCACCGGCAAAGTCTATAATGGCAATATCTATGGTAGAAAAAGAAGATGAGACAGACCCTGCTTAAGATGGAGCGATGGCCTAAGTCAGGACGCCAGAGAGCTTTTAGGGATATCGAATTGGTAGACCTCGGCGCAAAACCGGGATGTCTGGAGTTCCTTATTAAGGCAGGCCTAGACCGGATACCGGTTTTTGCGCCGTTGATGATGGTGATGAGTATTTGAGTATCGTGTACACCGCTTAACAAATATTTCCCGAAGTACCTCCGGAGATTCACTGTCATATGTTCAATTTTAAATTTTTTGCACTAGAAATTTCGGGATATTTTGCTCGGTTGTTTCCTTATTATATGGAAATTGACTAAATAAGTTGTCACTATCTGCTTCTACAAAAAAAAAAAAAATCCGGTTTTTTCATCGAACTAAACACCCTCTCCCCTCTTTTACCCCTCCCAGGATGTGTCAACTTTTGTAAAATTATTTTGGTGGGTACTAGCACTGAGGAAGCAGGCACGTGGTCTCCGAAACAATTGTATGCGGAAGGAAAATAAAAATATTTACAGTATAAGGAAAAACACCTGGTTCTTTTCTTAACTTATAGTATACGTAAATAAATAGCAGGAAAGGATGCATAGTTTGGTGCTGCCTTAATCTTTTTTATTTTCCGCGTTTTTAACCTGAAGTAAAACAGATGGTGGTCAAAGGGTAGTATAGGTCCCAAGGCGAAACGTGGATTGGTACCCATGATGGAGCATAAAACCTGGGAAATGCCTGCTGAACCAACACCAACAGCTCTACTACCAAACCCTATCTCCACCTCCACGTGGTGACCGCTGGGAGCTGTTTCTTAACGAAAAGCTGCAGACGGAGAAGGATGAAGGCGAGTCTCCCGCGCCTAAAAACTGGACAAATTGTACCAACTGGTCCTAGAATCCCCTCTGACAATTAGGTGAGAGTGAACACTGAAGCCATCCACAACACAACTCTCCGCGACACCTATAAGAGGGAAATGGATGCCGCAATAACCACAGTCAACAGAGGACCTGGAGATGAAGCATCAACAAATGATTTTCACAATCACATGAAGAACGTTATCATGGATACGGCCACAAGCATACTTGGCCCCAGCCGCAAAAGGAGTCGGAACGGCTGGTTTGACGATGAATGTAAGCTAGCAACGAAACGGAAGAATGCCGCATACCGAGTAATGTTGCTTTCTCAAAGAACGCGGGCATGCGCAGAGACTTATCACGAACTCCGTCGAGCGGAGAAGCGACTTCACAGACAGAAAAATGAAGCCTGGGAGAACCAACAAGTCTGTGAACTAGAAAAGTACAGGGAGCAACCGCACCAGGCGCGGAAGTTTTACCAACAAGTCAGCAAGATGAAGCCTTATACACCTCGATGCTCATCCTGCCGAGACAAAGAGGGAAATCTGATTTCCGACAGAATGGGCATATTAGAGCGATGGGTTGAGTACTTTGATGAGCTACTGAACAACCAGAACATCGGCGAGTTGGAGGTCCCGCCAACTGAAGACGACGGACAAATACTGCCACCACCAAGTTTAGGAGAAACAGTCCGTGCAATTCATCGGCTAAAAAATCATAAGTCGCCAGGAGCCGATGGAATTACAGCCGAATTGGTTAAATATGGAGGCGACCAGTTACACCAAGTGGTTCATCAACTTGTGCTCAAGGTATGGGACAGCGAATCAATGCCTGACGATTGGCAGCGAGGCATAATCTGTCTCATACATAAAAAGGGAGATATCACACAGTGCAGCAATTATAGAGGTATTACGTTACTGAGTAATATCTATAAGAGGTATTACGTTGCTGAGTACCATCTATAAGATATTCTCCACTATCTTGCTAGGCCGGATAGCCCCATACGCCCAGAACATCATTGGCCCATACCAAAGAGGCTTCACTCCAGGCAAATCAGCAACAGATCAGATTTTCTCTCTGCGGCAAGCGATGGAAAAACTGTTGGAATATGGACAACAGTTGCACCATCTGCTCATGGGCTTTAAAGCCGCCTATGATAGCATAGTCAGGGTAAAACTCTACATGGCCATGAGAGAATTCGGTATCTCGACGAAATTAATAAGACTGACTAGGCTGACCCTGACCAATGCGCGAGGTCAGATAAAAGCAGCAGGATCACTCTCAAGACCATTCGACATCAACAACGGTCTACGACAAAGGGATGCGCTATCATGCGTCCTCTTTAACCTGGCCCTCGAGAAAGTGATCCGTGATGCTGATGTAAATGCAAGAGCCACCCAACTGCGCGGCGCGAGATCTTGGGCTGCACATCAATGAAGGCAAGACAAAATATATGGTGGCAACGTCAGCGCCGAAGACGAACCAACGAACAACATCAAACCGCACTGGTCAAACACGAAGGATAGGAGAATACAACTTTGAGACCGTTGACAATTTCTCCCATCTAGGGTCGAAAATCACAACAGATAACATAGGCTCAATAGGTTACGGTGGGCGGGTCACTTAGTCGGTATGGATGAGGATAATCCCACCCGCAAAGTCTATAAGGGCCATATCTATGGTAGAAAAAGTAGACGAGGCAGACCCTGCCTAAGATGGAGCGATGGCGTAGGTCAGGACGCCAGACAGCTTTTAGGGATATCGAATTGGTGGACCTCGGCGCAAAACCGGGATGTCTGGAGTTCCTTATTAAGGCAGGCCTAGACCGGATACCGGTTGTTGTGCCGTTGATGATGATGAAAACAGATACAGATCTGAGAAAAAGTCTGACTTTTGGTGAAAGGCTATGTTACGTTCTCAAGTTAAAACCTAAATTTGCAAAACCCCAATAAGCCAATGTTATACAAGTTATTCTTTTGAACCATGTTTCCCTTCTGAATACTAATTTCAAATCAAATTTTCATCATGTTTATTATCACCATCGTGCTTGCTTGTTGTACTTGTTAACTTGAAGGTATAATGTCCTTGCCATTTCACTTTAGCAATACATATTTCAACCAAACAACGTCTCCTTACTGGACCGTGAAGCCATCACAATAAAAGTTCTTGGTAAATGTCGGAACCAAATCACTCGTCGAACAATAATTTCTCTTTCCTAGGAATATGTTCGAGCAGATTATATTCTTCTACGAAATTCAATAGATCACTCCATCCTTCAGAACCACTTTCTCAATTTCCAATAAAATTTTCAAAAAGCTCACGTTATTGCCTCGTGGCGCTCAAGAGGAGCAGAAGGATAATGAGCGTGAAATGGCCAGTTAAACCCCAGGAGAAATGATAAAATAGTAGTAACAGTTTAGTTTATGGTGAAAAGGAATATTTGTTGAAAGGGTGGCAAAAACTTCCGGAAAACTAATTAAAAACTTACGTAAGTCTCCGTTAATGTGCTCACTTCATCCAGGGTTTTTCTTAACTCATTTTATTCCTTTGCTGATAAACAAACGGGGAAAGTTCTCTGGGAATACGTACAAAATGTAGAGGATCATTGCAACAGCGCGAGTAGAATATTATTTTTGCATTTTCAAACTTTTTCCTTAGTAATTTTTTCCATAAAGTACTTTTCAGAAAAATACGGTGTCTCTTGATAAACGTTGGTGATTAAACTAGAGAAAGTTTGTGATTGCTTTTTTGCTCAGAAAGGTCGCATTCAGATTTTCATTTCCTCAGTTGACCATTTGACTTTTTCATGTCATGTTTTAAATGATTACAAATAACATTTCGTGCATAGGTTTGACATCTTCGGTATCGCAGAGACATTTTCACTTGAATCAATCATGGGTTGGGTGACAAACTAGCACTGGTAGGTACTAGCACTAAGGAAGGAGGCACGTGGTCTCCGAAACAAATGTATGCGGAAGGAAAATAAAAATATTTACAGTATAAGGAAAACACCTAGTTCTTTTCTTAACTTATATATTAACTGCAGAAAAAAAATATGGACATTAATTTCAACTTACCTATACTACCTACCGAAGGACATGCAGTGATTCATGAATTTTGTTCAAACGTTTCGACCAAGGCAATGACAACTGCTTGATATCTCACCGAACCTTTTTCAGTTCGATACACCATGGCATTTCTTTCATTTGGGTCAATGTACAGAGCATTAAAGACGTCGATGAAAAAGTTGTTTTTGCTAAGAGTAGCTTTGAAATCGATGTGACTTCACCCATTAGCACCACCAGATACCCCGTTACTGTTGTTTCTGTCTAAAATCTGGAAATACATCTTCCCATACACTTAGTGAAATTTTGTTCAAACATTAGATACAAGTTGGAAACGGTATGAGTAACATGTAATTAAAATGGTATTGCATCTATCTGTATTGTTATCGGGAGGGGTAGGAGGGTAAGTGGGTGGCCTCCTTTGTAGCCTCCCTTCCACATTGGGGCGATAATTACTCAAACAGCTTATTTATGATTGATGAACTAGCCCTTTTTCGAGGTGCTGTAACTTTAAGAAAAATGGAAAGGAGAAATATTTTTTTCCTTCCATATATCCTCTTTGCACTCTTACTGCCCGGGGATATGGTTGGCAAACTCAACTTTACAATGATAATATCAAATACCCCCCATTAGACGGAGGGAATTTGAGAAAGAGGACATCCTTTATCACTGCAGAAATAGGGCTCAAAATTAAACCTATCGTTTAAAGTGATGATGGCTGCCGCTGTCCTTTAACGAGGTTAAAAAAAGAAAACCTTTCTCCTCATTCCGTCCTCCTCGTGGGTTAACCTTGAAAATTCAACTTGGTGATGCTGATGTAAAAGGAACCCCACTTTGAATGACCATAACTTTGTAATGGCGATGGGCGCATCAAGTTCCTTTTCCTCCTTTCCACCCCCTCCGGGGATGAGGTTGAAATTCTACCTTTATGAAAATTATATTTCAGCGGTCGGCTGAAAAATATTGCCGAACGAAGCACAATATGCCCGTACACAACACATCGCGTTGCGCAAACGTCTCCGTCGCGCAAAAGATTTCAAACATGTTTGAAATCCGTCAAACATTTGCGCAACGCGTCAAACGTGTCCATACATTAGCAAATTATTGCGCAACAGCCTGCGTTGCGGAATTTGTTTGATAGTGTGTGGGCTCTATAAAGCTCTATTCATACGGTCTAGCAGCGATCCATCAGCTAGCGTGTCCTACACTGTACATGTCAGACACAAAAGAATTGTTCCATATATTTACAATGAGAGTATTCATACAACCTAGAAGCAGACGTTCCGCATCCAGCACAGATACTTCCCTGTACTTTCCGAGTTCACAGACCTGTTGATTCTCCCGGGCTTGGTTTTTACGTCGTTTTTCCGCTCGACGGAGTTCTTGGAATGTCTCTGCGCGTGCCCGCGTTCCGTTCTTTGATAATGCAACAATACTCGGTATGCGGCATTCTTCCGTTCCGTTGCTAGCTTACATTCATCGTTAAATCAGCCGTTCCGACTTTTCGTGCTACAGAGGGCTGCGTTGTGAATGGCTTCGGTATTCATTCTCACCTGATTTTCAGAGGGAATTGCAGGTGGTGTCGTAATTCGACCTCGGAACACTATGTCAACGCGATTGTGGTCCGAGTTTATATTGTCCCCCCCCTCATTCTTTCTTACATTCTTACATCTATCAAGGCTGAGAGGTGGAGGCGTTCGATCAGGACGTGGTCAATTTGGTTGAAAATGATCCCGTCTGGAGAGGCACACGTTTGTTTGTGGACCGCTTTCCGCCCGCAGTCCGTTATCATCGGTATCCCTATGTAAGCTATGGGAGCCGACGCATCACCTGAATATGGGCTCCGTCACTGCTTGACTGTTGAAAACTTTAAGTATGATTTTGATATCATAGTTGGGACAGACTTCGAGGGTCCGCTCAACTGCCTCGTAGAAGGTATCCTTCTCCGACCATGCAGTCTCCTCTGTAGGGGCGTGAACGTTTAAGAGGCTTGTATTTCTAAGTTTGCCTCGCAAACGCAGAGTGCATAGCCTTTTGCTTATATTTTCAAAGCAACAGCAGGTTCCATTTTTTGGCTGACTAAGAAACCTACTCCGAGCACATGGTTTACTGGATGGCCACTATAATATATGGTGTAGTGGCTCTTCTCCAGGTAATTTGTCCCTGTCCAGTGCATTTCTTGCAACGCTGTTACATCAGCCTTATATTGGGACAGGGTATTGGCTAGCTGTGTCCAGATAGCTGGGTGGTTAGAGTACAAGGCTGTAGTACGTAAGGTCGCGGTTCAAATCTCACTAGTGGCAGTGGGATTTGTATGATGATTTGACGTCGGATACCTGTCGAATCAGCTGTGAATGAGTACCTAAGTCAAATCAGGGTAATAATCTCGGTCGAGTGCAATGCTGAACACATTGCCTCCTACAGGGTACTGTAATCATGTAGTGCACCGTTGCACTTCACTTCAAGGCCCTGATCAAATATGGATTGTTGCGCCAACGATTATTATTATCAGCTAACTGCCGCGCAGCATTCGGTCTATACAGGGAGCGTACATTCTACGAGAAAATGCGCAAATCGCTATTCCGTTGTCGTTGCCGGGTTCGTCGTTTTAAAACCCATATTGTCCGAGGCTTCTTCCGTGGCTTCGTAACTTTCGTTTTCCATGTAGGGTTGTCAGCCCTACCCAACCCCCAACCTGGAGAACCAGTTGGTGCATTCTGTCCCGTTTTTTTGGCGCGGGAGACTTGCCTTCAATCTTCTTCGTCTGTAATTTTTCATGAAGAACTCCCAGCGATCAGAACGTGGAGGTGGGGATAGGGTTTTGTAGTAGAGCTGTTGATGTTGGTTCAGCAGACGTTTCCCAGGTTTTATGCTCCATCGTGGGTACCAATCCACATTTCGCCCTGACACTTGTGGTCCACCATATTCTCGTGTGACACTGTGCCCCGGCGTCGATTTTCGCGAATCTGGGGTAGTTAAGAACAACATGCTCAATACCCTTCGAAATCATCTTGCATGTCGGGCAATATGGGGACTCGTTACGTCCAAAGCAATAAAGGTATGTATGTATTTAGGAATTCAGTTAGATCGTAGTTCACTTCACCGTGACTTTTTTTGATCCATTTTGAAACATCTGCAATAATCCTGTGGATCCAGCGTCCTTTAGGTGAATCGTCCCATTTTTTGCCACTCTAAAATAGTTGCATTTCGTGCTAATTGCTGACGATAGCTACACGATTCGCCGATTGCATATGACGGGTCATAGAGGGTCGACCCTTGATAACCAAGATGTCGACGAGGACCATGCGTTTTAACACAAGTGCTGCTTCGTCTTATGTTCGACGGTTGTAATGCAGTCAATCGGTATGGGGCTGCCACTTTTCTCCTATTTGCTTCTAGCTTCAATTACGATGACCAAACAGGATCTACATAAAGCAAGATGGAACTGACAACTCTTGAGATAAGGAGCCGACTTTGAATAGGGCCACTTGCGCTTGGTAACATTCTTGCCAACAATATAGCAACCCTGGAAGCTTGCTATATTCTGGCTTGAATTTGAACATTTGGCCAGTTATGACTCCTTCGTATTTAAGCGCTGATTGCAAACGTGTGTTGAGTTTTATTCTCTGCGATCGTCAGACCAGGGCCATTTAAAAAATTGGCCTCGTTTGTGAGGACCTTCATCTCCTCAATATCTTGAGCTACGATTGTTATTCCGATGTGGTCTGCGAAGCCAATGATTGTTACTACTTTGGATAGTTGCAACTTCAAAATTCCGTCATACATTATTATCCACAGGAGAAGACTGATGACCGATCCTTGTGGAACCCCACAGGTTGTTCTATGCGTCTTACGTGCATCGTCAAAACCGTAGCATAACAGCCTCCTTTGAACAAATTCTATGACTATAGACATCAGGTATTTTGGGGCGCCTAATTTGGCGAAAATCGTAATTATTTTGCTCCATTTTGAAGTATTGAAAGCATTCTTCACATCGAGAGTGACTACCCCGCAAGATTTGTTCCTTTTCATTGTTTCCTCCGTACACCGATCGCATTGACAGTACAGCTTGCCTTTCGGAAGGAAAACTGCCTATCTGAGAGACTACCACCCCTTTCTGTGATTGGTACAAGCCTATTCGACTTTCGAAAAGTTTGCCGATGCCGTTTAATAGACGAAAGATTACCCAACGGTTTATTTGACTTCCGGATTTGCATATGCTTCTGTTTCCTCTAATTTTGCGGAAAAATCGTCGTAAATGTTTCGGCGAATCCCCTTGGAACTGTTTTGACGGCCACTATCAGAGGATAATGTCTGTCCGTCTGCCACACGTGATTTAGTTCGAAATGGCTGGAGCTATTGTCACGAAATTTGGTGAGAATATGTAGTCTGTGAGCCATTACATGTGCAATGAGTTGCATCATTTTGCGTTGGGTTTAAGGGGCGGGGGGCTACCCATATATGCAAAAGGGGGAGCAACATTTAAAGAATATGATCATGTGAGGTATCAAATGAAAGGACTCAATTAGTATTTTTCGAAAATGATCTTATTTCACACGGGTCTATTGCACTCGAAGTTGTTTATGACGTCATTATCAAATATGTGAACTCACCTGAACTGCGGAGTTGGAATTTGGAGACATATCCAGGTAAACGGGAGAACGTACATAGAAAGTTTCTCACGCAAGATGAACACAAAACCTTCATACCTGAAGCGTACAGTTTCTGGTATTTCAACTTGTTTCTTTCCTTTTTGGGAGGGGGGTAGAGGCGCAGGGCTACAATTTAGATGTTAATTTTGGCTTTCATTGAATACTTCTATAGTGGATGAAGTTGAAAGGATTCCACACTTCCTGCCTTTCCTATATGATCATGAAGCTGAGATTCATGCAAGTTACTGGAATATTTTTCTCTGTTTCTCCGTCTCGTTACTTGTTAAGCCCACTCCCATGTTGTAATTTTTTTCTAAGAACATGACCATTAAGGTCGCCGGCAATGATTATGTAATCGTCAGCAGGCACGGGACAAGTCTTTTCATCGAGAAGTTGCCAGAAGGCATCTTTCTCGGCATCAGGTCGGCCTGTCTGTGGTGCATACGCGGTGAAGAAGTGAATAGTGCGATCAGCTGATATAATGGTGAGCTTCATCAGCCGATCATCAAATCGTTCGACTTCTTTAATGGCATCACGGAAACCCTCTGAGATGGCAATGCCAACACCATATTGAGTGTGTGGGTTACCAAAATAGAGAAGTTTGTAGCCATTTTTACCGCGTTCGCGTTCAATGTCGCAGCTTTTGGAACCAGACCATCGGGTTTCTTGCAGAGCGCAGATGTCAATGCACCTTTTCCGAAGGGCTCTTGCGAGTTCCTCGGTCTTTCCAGTTAGGGTACCAACATTTAGCGTGCAGACACGTATTTGTTTTATTCGTTGTGTGCGGACTAACTTGCTTACGTCCTGACGCCGTCCATGCGTCAAGAACCCTTGCCCATTTCTCGACAGGACCGGGACCCGTCCTGCCGCGTCGACTGAGGTGGACGCCCTAGCATTTCTCCGAGGCCTCTGACTTAATCCGATCATCATGTTTGTAACGACATTCTATGCATTTTCTTGGTCGACCTGTCGCGGGGCCTGTCACCAAGAGAGATCAGGTAGGATTTAGCATAGTAGAATAACTCCAACTATACTCTATTTATCTCTTTCCCTGATCTCAGCATTTTATTTTTGTTTTACTGAGGATAGTACAGAGTACGTTGCCTCAAACCCTCCTCCTTTACCTGGGCTTGGGACCAGCATACTATGTTAATAGCATGGCGGAGTTTCATTAGCTCTGAGACTACATCATCGGAAAAGTGAAACAACTGTTTCCCCAGAGCAGAAGTAAAAGTAACTCCTGAAAGACTAATTGTCCTCTACCCTCAGAGAAATGTAACTGTTTTTTTTATCCTGTCGGTTATCATCTGAATAGTAGTGGTTTCGAGATGAATGTGCTCTACTTCGCAAGCATGACCCTTTCGTGAATTGATATAAACCCTTTGACAGTTGATAACTTCGGGCCACTTCCCTATTCTCATGCCAGAGATGAGACATGCTTTACCCTAGACGAAACTGATGCTTCACTTTTACGAAAAATATAGACATGTTAGTAGCCATTCGATCAAGTCAAGGATCCTACTCCAGAAACCAGAAAGATGCTGATCCAGATTTTCCTCAATCCAAAAATACAAACAACAAGTAATATTGTATTTTGCTGATGTCACCGAAGTGTGCTTCCTTTAATCGATTATGGAAAAGGAAAGGAAAGGATGAAAAAAGGAAGATTTCAACAAAGAAGACTAAATACTGGAGATTCTGTATATGGTCTGAGCGAATGATGCTTGAAGATTCCTCTATAGGAAGCTTGGTGGAAGCGAAAACGCGCAACGTTCTTGGCGATTGATCCATGTTTGCTCTCCTAGGAAGTGAGGAGCATGCCCAAGAAGCCAATTTTTCGGATTCATCCGTTTCCTATATAGTATTCTCGATCGCAGGTGTCTCCTGTTGTAAGTAATTCATTCATAAACCTAAAAGTGATAAAGGATAAACTCATCTCAAATTTTCCATGTGCTCTCGATACTATCGCAAGTGCTGTTAAAACAGATACGTTTTTCCATTTTCTCAACCCCTGTGTAGGTGATCCTTATATAACATTCAAGTATCCACTTCCATCATTTCTAGTCCCGACTGTGTCTTCCTCTCTCTTTTGGCTGGAGTGTTCTTAATCATCATCTCGCAGCAAGTGAAGGCAATTTTTCCATGTGGTTCTTCCACAGCACAAGAGTGGAACACAAGCACATTGCTGGGCATGTGGGTGCCGCGGTGCCGTAGCCATAGTTATAGCTGAAAATCTCCTCTGATCTCTGGGACAATATGGAAACGCATTATTCTGGCCAAGAGTCTATCAATGTGTAGCACAATCCAAACAATCGCTGCCCCATCGCGCACACTCGCTCCAGATGGGGTACAAAAACCATATGGGCACGAGTGTGCGCCCTTGCCACCCGGCTGTGGAGCTCCGTACTTTCACGTAGTTATACTTCCTTCTTCGGCAGCCCACTCACTCTCCGCCATGGATTCGGTGCTTCCAACTGCTCCAACAATAATAATTGTGGACAAGCGCCTTTTCGACTTGAGCAAATTTTCCAGACAAGACCCAGTTCAGAGGAGTCTGCTGGCGAATTTACTTCGGGGTCCCCGGTTCGCGTGAGACCCAATTTTTCGTTTTGGACAAGAAAATTTTCTTTTTTAAGAAAATTTCCTTTGTGGCAGTTTCTTTTCAAGGTGGAAATTCTGTGTGTTCAGCTTCCAAGTCCTTGGAGCAAAAGGTCTGAAAAGTTAAAGTTTAGCTGAATTTTTAAGGATCGAGTTTTCCTATGAATTTGGGCTCCGGGTAACATTTGCAAGGACACGGTCGTGAGGCTTGTACAAGTGTTCATTTGTAAATGCGTATCTTGTTGTTGTTTTCCCGGAAAAGGTTCCTTAATTCCGGAGCGAAGTCTGTCTCGATGGTTGCATTCTTCTTAGTGTGACTGGCATATTAGAGGCTTGCAGGAATCTTCCTTTCAACCAGTCAAATTATTCTACGTCAAAACTGTTGAAAAGTCTTTTTTTTCCGTTTTGCAACGATGCTTCCCCAAAGTTGTTGTTTTTGGGGAGCGGCTGGCAAATAGAACGGACGAGTCGGGAGAAAGTTTGTGTGTGTGTTGCTTACATGGTGGTATCAATGTGACCATTTCGCAAGAAAGTGAGTCAGCAGGAACCTCTGCTCGTCGTCGCAGTTGAACGTTTTTTCGGATAATTCTAATTGAATTTTGAATTTAGAAGATTACATCGGAAATTTTTGTGTAATTTTTAATTTTATCAAGCTTTAATCTGTTGGCAGTATCACGGGTAAACGGAAAGTTCTGAGAGTGTTCGTGTTGGAAAGAGTTTCCAGTGGCCGCGGCTCAGTGTGGATCCGGTCGTTTGGTTCGCCAAGTGGTGATTTAGACGAAAAGTGCCTCGCGTACTGACCGCCAAGACGTGACCCATTTAAAAGGCAGTTCATCTCAAAGCTAGTCACGGTGGATGGTGTGAAAATAAAAGGCCTCGGATATAAAAGCCACTGGATTGACTGGTAAGTGCCCTAACTCTGGCATATGTTTTTTAGATCTATGAACGGGAACAGTAGCCGCTTTTCTATTCAATTTAAACCCGCTGTTTGCATCTGAATCAGCTTAAAACGACCGACGAGAGGAGGTATCCTTGATAACAGGAAAACAAGGACTTCCACGCTTTCAAGGATGATGCACATGGCTAGCTGCAATCAGTAGAAATCAAGTTGGTTTTTCAGGTGTTGTCCTGCAAAGCTCTACCTTGTTAAAGCAGCAAGTTATCCATCTTTCCAACTCAAAAACAGAATAAGGGAAACGGCACCATCATCCGCTTTTTATCCGCCCTGGATCAGCTCGGGGTGAGGAAGATCCGAGGAACTCATAATCGATTTTTCTCCTCATTCGTGTTTGAGAGAAGTTCCCAACATTTTTCTCTCATTTCTATTGTCCTTTCTCTCAGCCCCGTAACCCCACAAGTGGGTGGCGACGAGAGGAGAAGTTGTTTTCGCCCAACGATGAGATCTATTCAGTAGCAACGATGCATATTTTCACTGAATATGTTGCCGTTTCTGCCACACACACGCTATGTACTCTGTCTCCACCCTTGCATGGATCTCCTTGTAGCCCACTTGACTTTGCCTAATGACATCTTGTCAGTATTTACATTTTGTGATGTTCATTTTTTAGTTGCATGATGCTCTCTTCCTGTGGGCTTTCCTGCACTTGCTGCGTCGCTTGTGACAGGCCCGCTAGTATTCATAAGCATGGGCCGTGATGTGACAGCATTCATCAGGCTCGCTCTGATAGGCCTTTTAAAGGATATCCTGTTGTGATTTTCTAATTTGTTAAAATTCCATGACCTGAATTGCTCAGCCATCCTATTTCCTTTGCGATAGAACCAAATGCAATAAAATGGAATTTCAATGCTCGGCTTTTCCTGCCTCCGTTGATGTGTGCGTCCCAGGATAGGTTTTTGGTCAGTGCTCAACCAGGCCAAGGGTTGACAACGTGCTGCTTCACAGAGTGAAGTGGTTGCCGTTCTTTATTTGCACAAATGGATACAGCCCACTTAGAAACATTCATTTGGCATTCTCACTTCTGTCAAGTTGGAAAATAAAACTTGTTCATGTGCTTAATTTTTTAACGGTCCCGATTTTCTCCAAGTTCGTTAATTATTGATGGCTTCAACTCAGCTTCCAATCCAGAGTGTTCAGACATGGGAGGCGAAAAGTTTGAAGGCGTGTTTTTCTATCTTCATGTTTTTTTCTCACCATCCACTTTGGAGTTTTCCACACAAACGCGTAGATATGGAATCACGTATTATTCCGAACTCTACAGTTTCGAAGTTTTCCAAGTGATAAAACTTTTCCTCTGGTGGTGCTTCCAAGGATGATTTCATTTCATTTGATTTTGCCAAAAGAATTTTCCTTTCCGGACAACTTCACTGCCACTTGAATGTAATGTGATTATTTTGCTGATTGGGTGGTTGTTATTGGTGCCTCCATATTAAAGGCAGACGCAGATGTATCGGAATGTGGAGGAGTCGGGATTTAAGTAAATGATGTATAAAATCCGCAATAATGTTGATTACTGGAAGCAATTATCTAGATATTGGGAGTGAGTTGATTCACTGAATAAATTAGAAAGTTTGATATATGGAGGGAAACGTTGGGTTCACCGCTGGAATGAGTTAATGGTTATTTGGAAGTTGTTGGATGAAGAAGAGTGAAGAGTATACACATCGCTGTTGAATATCTTGATGATAAATAAAGGTGCGTACCTTCTATACCCTGTCGAGGAAATGAAAATAAATTAAGTGCGTATGGCGGAATCTACACATGCTCTTATGAACCTAGCGAGGTTGGGTTACAAAGCCAGCGAGTACACATTTTCACATATCTCAGAGCATAAAAGGTAAAAATCCGGAAGGAGTAACTCACAGATAAATAAGAGGAAACTGTAAGAAGAATTGAGCGTTTTATCTAGAAATCCTGAACATATCAAATCTTAAAACCAACTAAATTGCTGATCTTTTCAGTAGGGAGGTGAAATAGATTTACTTAAAGGGTCCTTGACCCATGCTTTGAGACAAACCTGTTTCTAAGATAAAAATCTAAAACAATTTGACCCATTACATTGGAGTACGCCTATTCAATTTAATAGCACACAACTTGTAATTCAGGGAACTCCGAATACTCTACTGTCTCTCTTATCCATCGCCATTTTTTTCGTAGTAAAAATGCCTTAAGTGCAAGGTAGCACCTGGTTTCATATGTTCTCTCCTTCCAGTACGGCTTTCGCGATAGCGAACCCACCATATTAGAAGAAGAAAATGCGGCAAGCATCGTCATCTACCCGCTTTCAGTAACTAAATTCGGCCGACCATAATTTCCTAATATTTTGCAGGTAAGATCAACAATACTCCTATCCACTGAATGGTTGTCTTAGCGAGAATCTCACCCTCATCATCATCAACGGCGCAACAACCAGTATCCGGTCTAGGCCTGCATTAATAAGGAACTCCGGCCATCCCGATTTTGTGCCGGCGTCCACCAGTTTGACATCCCTAAAAGCGGTCTGGCGCCCCCGCCCACGCCATCGCTCCATCTGAGGCAAGGTCTTCTGCGTCTTCTTTTCATACCACAGATATTGCCCTTGCACACTTTCCGAACCGGATCATGCTCATCCATCCGGATTAAGTGACCTGCCAAGCGCAACCAGACCGTTATGGTATCGCTCATAGATTTCGTGGTTATATAGGCTATGCAATTGTCCAACTTCTTGTACGGGCCGAAAAGAACTGCCAAGAACATAGTCTTGTACAGTAAGAGCTTTGACCCTATGGCTGCCAACAACCGTGCCCCGATTTTATCATCATAGCTGTTATCGGTTGTAGTTTTCGACTCTAGATAGGAGAAATTATCAACTGCCTTAAAGTTGTAGTCTCCTATCTTTATTCTTCTTATTTGGCCAGGGTCATTTTATCTTGTACTCTCTTTTGTTTTGGGTGTTGTAGTTTGTACATCTCGGGTTATTCTTCCCATTATGTCAATATCGCCAGTATAGGCCATTAGTTGGATGGACCTAAAGAGAATGGTTCCTCTCGCATTTACCTGAGCATCAAGATTCACTTTCTCCGGGGCCAGCTTAAAAAGGATGCACAATGAGGCATCTCTTTGCCTTAGACCGTTGTTGATATCGAATGGTCTCGAGAATGATTAGTTTGCTTTTTTCTGGCTGTTCGGGGTCTGCCTCGTCAATCTTGTCAATTTCGCCGGATGGCCTTATACAGTTTTATCCTGGTTATGCTATCATAGGCGGCCTTGAAATCGACGAAAACTGAAAGATAGCGCAACATTCCAATAGTTTTTTCATCGCTTTCCGCAAAGAGGAAATCTGATTTATTGCTGATTTGCCTCGAGTGGGGTTATCATGCATGATAAGATATCTATAATTGTAGCACTGTGTGATATCCCCCTTTTTATATGTGGGACAGGTAATGTCTTGTTACCAATCGTCCCACTCCTTGAGCACCAGCCCACCGCCTGGTGGAGTCGGTCGCCTCCATATTTGTAATTTCATCGGCTCCTGGCGACTTATGATTCTTAAGCTAATGGATCGCACGGACTATCTCTTTTATTGTTGGCGGTGACAGCATTTGTCTGCCGTCTTCAGTTGGTGGGACCTCAAACTCGCCAATATTCTAATTGTTGAGCAGTTCATAAAAATAACTACTCAACCCAGTGCTCCAATATGCCCGTACGGTCGGCAATCAGATTTTGTTTCGGCTGAACGAACATCGAGGTGTATGTAGTTTTCGAGTTCACATACTTATTGGTTCTCCAAAGCTTCCTTTTCTGTTTGTAAAGTCGCTCCTCGGCAAGAAGCAGTACGTCTTTCGGCGTTCTTTCAGAGTGCAGCATTATCTGGTAAGCAACATTCTTTCATTCCGTTGCCAGCTTACATTCATCTTCTAACCACCCGTAAGAGACTTTTTTTTGGGACTATGTTTGTGGCCGTATCAATGATAACGTTCTTCAGATGATTGTAAAGATGATTTGTCTATGCTTCAACTCCAGCACCTTTGTTAACTGCGGTTATTGCACCGATCATTTATCTCTTATAGATGTTACGGAGGGCTGCGTTGTGGATGGCTTGAGTGTCCACTCTCACTTGCTTGTCAGACGGGATATTAGCCAGTGTTGTTATTCGGGAATGGAATAGCATATCAAGGAGCCTATATTAGCATCCCTATATATCCTGACATTCATGAAGACTGAGAAGTGACGGCGTTCAATCAGTATGTGGTCGATTTGGTTGAAAGTGGTCCGTTATCATTGATGTTTTTATGTAAGCTATGGGAGCCAAAGTATCGCCTGAATATGGACTCGGCCCCTACTTGACTGTTAAAATCTCCAAGTAAAATTTTGGTATCATACCTGGGACGGGCTTCGACTCTGCAACCTCCTTTGCAGGAGCGTGAACGTTAATAAGGTTGATATTTTTAAATTCACCTCGCAACCGTAGAATGCATAGTTGAATAGTCTTTCGCTTATATTTTCAAATCCGATAACAGTAGGAACATACTCCGGGCACATGCTTTATTGGATTGATAGTATAATGTATGGTGTTGTGGCTCTTCTCCAAGAAACCTGTTCTTATGCAGCGCATCTCTTGCATCGTTGTCAAATTAGCTTATATTTTGACAGGATATTGGCTAACTGTTGGGTAATATTCGGTATGTACAGGGAGTTCATGTTCCTTAAGAAAATGTGCAAAACCGTACTCCGTTTTCGTTACCGGGCTCGTCGTTCTAATATCCACCCAGTCTAGAGCTGCTTTCGTGGTTTCGTAACAAGTTGTTTTCCATGTATAATTATCGGTCCTACTCCACCCCCAACATGGAGGACCAGTTGGTACAATCTGTCCCATTTTTAGGTACCGAAGGCTCGCCTGTATCCTTCGCCGTCTGCAACTTTCCTCGGCTGCAGCCTTGTTTGCAGTGACCCGAATCTGTGCAGAAAAGCTCCACTTCAACCACTATACCGAAATATTTCACCACCAGATGGGACTCGATTATGATTTCATCATCATCAATTCATATGGAAAGGATTGTAGACAACCTCTCTTTCGGTTGGTGTTCTCCGTGTTGGACCATTCATCTGTATACTCGTCGTATCACCATTCCCATTTAAGACTGGACTTGTTCAACTGAATGTACCGCGACTAGTGCCACAAAATCATCATCGTATCCGATCAAATGCTCTCCATTATATGAGAAGTTCCAGGTAGATCCTTGAGTCGCGCCTGATGTAATTTTCATTTTTGGCTATCCGTTCAGGGCGCCATGAAATATGGTGCAATTCTTAATATCCACAATAGGTACCCTGGAATGTGAAAAACAATTTTGAACATTGGATTGAAAGGCCTTCGGTATATTCTATTTTATGAGGAACACCATGGCCTATGCCTTAATAAAAGCTTCAGTAACTACTGGTGATAGGTAAATCGTGAAGACTCTGCAGTACGATAACTTCGACTTAGATAGAGTGAACAGAAAAAAGTGTTTGGGTAATCGGCGAGTTTCTACCAGTATTGCGTGTTATAGTCAATGGTTTTGTGACAGAGTTCCTCACTCGTGGCTTTTGCAGATCTGACGGTTACTCTGCGTTGGTAGCCCGTCTGTTGTACAATTCGCAAATTGGCAAGTCTTGTGGTCCGTCAGTGCACAGGCGACTTTTTTTTTTACTTTTGGACCCTGATAATTAGCAAACTTCTGTAATAAGCATCCCCTTTGAGTCAAGTTATTCAGAGGTAAACTTGTTTTTGGTGTCCAGGTCTTGTGGCTCATTTACTCCTTTCCAGATAGTTTCTGGAATTTATCATCTAACCGTTCTACTTGGTAAATATTCTTCTGATGCCAGGACATTGAGAGAACCCGTGTATTCTTTTAGCACCCTCCTGCTGCTGCTAGCACCAAAGGCTTTATAACAAATGACAAATCGGGAATAGTGCCTTTGTAGCCACTACGTCAGAATATCGAAAACCTACCTATATATAGATACAAACGGTTTCGCCCAGGGCAGAGGCAACTCGTCAGACGCTGCCTCACTTCTGCCCTGGGAGCAGCGCGACCGTAAGTGGCAACAGAGGGAAAACGCTCCTTTATATATTCAGAAAAACCCCTCTGACGAGTTGCCTCTGCCCTGGAAGAAACCGTTTGTCCCTATATTTTTTAAATGCTTGGGTGCCATGCCCCAAACGAGGGATCCGTGGACCAAAAAAACGTGACAGTAAGTTGCTCTCCATTTCGTCCGGTCCAACAGTAGTTACTCTCAGAGAGATATTCGATGGCGCAAAATGTCGCGTGCTTCATTCCTTGAGCCAATGATGACCTTATGCAGAAGAAAAAGGTGGCGTTGGCCACCACATCGTAGTAATAAATGCAGTCGGGTGACCGAGATTATGATTCAGATAAAACTGAAAACACCCATACCCACGGAGCAGCTAGGTGACGTTACGGTGCTTTCGATTGAACCAATATCGAATGTCTTTGATGAAATGTGCGTCCCATCTACCACGCGATTAACTTTACCATGACTGTTATCTTGCGCTAAGAGTGCGGGTTCTCTTTTTACAAGTGACAGTTTTCTTATTTCTGAGGGAACCTTATCATTGGTCAGGACGACCCCTTCAGTTTTCTCCAGAGCTAAGCAAAGTCCATGCTCAGTCATCCATATGCTGAGTTGTCGCATCACCGTTCGTAGTGTGCGCTGAGGTTATTCAATCGTGACTGTGTATGCAACCATTGCTAACTATCATATAGGGTATTCCAAAGATTTGAACCGAGAATTAATATCTTAGTCGCCCCCCAAGTAACCTTCATTTTGTGCTGTCCTTTTCGGGTCTTGTAGTGCAGGGTGCAATCCTTTAACTAATCCTTCAATATCCACTCCGGGTCGACTTTGCCCTTGCCTATCAGTGCTTTGATTGAGCATTCCTCAGTACTTTCTTTGTCATCGACAGCGTCAGTTCGGATGGAGTGGACAGGAAAAACTGCCTGCACGATTTGTTTTATCTTCATTGCTTCCATGGAACAAGGTGATTGAGTTTTCTAACCTGCTTATATTCGAGGCTTCATGGGTACATGTTAACGTCTGCCAGCAGCATGCTTTTTGCTGTTGATTTCGTGGTGGGGTTGCTTTTCCGCCCCTTGTCTTCTACGGATCTAAAAGCTATCTCATCTTGGCCTCTTCCACGCTACGAAATCTGAGGCAATTCCTTCATAAACTTGCCATTTCAGTCGTTTAGTGCGAAAAGGCGCATTATTGAGTGCATAAACGGTTCATTCGAAATTTTTTTGCTCATGTCTGACGCTTGTGACTCAGTTGGCCTTCTAGAGAGAGCTTCAGTAAATTTCCCAATGTCAATTTTCCCGATATTCCATCGGATAGGCTTACTGTTTTACTGTGCTTCAGCACAATTGGAGAAACCGTTTGCCACTTCGGAACAAATTCACGGACGATCACTGAGCGTGAAATCCTCCAGTACTCCTCATCGTTGTGTTGTTGATCCTAAGGACCCTTGGGATAGTGCCTTTGCAATAAGGGCCTCGAAATACCAGACTGTTACCGATATTTGAGAGAATAAGTCCCGTCCCGGTGTCCGTCTTCTAGATTTATATTCCTTAAAAATCTAGCTGAGGCGTGCTCTATCCGAAAGCTCTAGCGTTATTCTATCCTCCGAATTGAACTATCCCTCCCATGTATCAAATCTTGTCGTCTATTTCGAAAACCGACCTAGATTCGTTCGATGTGAGGTAAACCCTGAAGAAAGTTATTTCCGCACAACGCGCCTCACCTCGAATCACCTCGAATATGGGCCCGCACAAACAAGTTAACCGTATCTCTCACCCCGGTAGCAGCAGTGCCAGATATATATATCAGCATTCTATGGTGACGAGCATCTACCTCGATATTGCTGGCTGAAGATCAACAGACAACTCTTCTTTGTCGCTCCATCTGTCCTACCAGGTCCTGAGCAGTTGTACTCCTGTGCATGTTCGTCTGCAGGATGAGGATCTTGGTGCTTACTTTTTTTTACTTTTTGCAAATATTCTTTAAAGACTTGGTACCAACCAGTCCTTACCGTGAACAAGAGCCAGATTTTCTTTGTGTAGTACGCCACCCTTGCAAAGAATACAGCATTTTTTCCGATTCGCAAGTTTCCGCTTTGAGTTCAAGTTCGCCATGCTTGTAACAGAAAATGGTTTTGTCCTGCCCTTTGCAAACCCCTGGAACTGCCTTCCCTTTATCCTGTAAATGATTCACTCGATCTTTATTTTCTCCTGATAAAGAAGTGTTGTTGCTGTCTTTTCAGGGAAAATCACAATGGCCAATTTTTGTCCACTGGAGATAACAGCTCTAACTCTCACCTTGAGGTTGCCTTCATCTGAGTAATCGCTTTCTATCGCTTGCTTCACCTCTTCTGTGCTAGTTAGACAAAACAGATCCCTTACATCGAGGGGGCAGACGGGTTCTTAGTCAGAAACCACTACTTTCTTCCCTGGAATACTCTGGACTATCACGCAGAATGGATTCTTTTTATCAGTCTTCGACCATGGTTCGACAAGTATTTCGTCGTTTCGAGGTCGCCGGATGGATTTCAGCTCCACTAGAGCGTCTTTTGTTTTGGCGTTGTTTCTAATTTATCGAAGCACTACTGTGGAAGATTTCCTTTCGTTCGATTTTACCAGAATGGACTGGGATTGTGGTTTGCTCTGGTTTGGTTACTGCCCCGCGGAGCCCTTCTTGCCTCGTCCTTGGCGGCAAATTCACTTGCCTCCTTTTATCAAAATTGTTTGCTCCCATTCTAGTGCAGTTAGGGCTGTCCTAGCGATGTGTTTTTTCCTAAGTTCCTCTTCGGCTGTCTTCTAGGAGTTAAGCTGGTGTATTTGTAATAGGGTCTGATTAGCGAGTTCGTCAATTTGTTTTCCCGACAAACGGGTATCACGCAGCTCGAAACTTGTCAGCTTTTTCCTTGGTCCTTTTTCCGACCTCGAACTCGATGACGTCTCTCGTTTTTGACCGCCAAAACTCTTGCCCTTCACGGTGTCACTTTCTTTTTCGTTACTAGTCGCCTTCGCCGCTGAGACAGTGGACCTTTATCTGAAAGTTGTTTCCTGGTATAGTAAACTAACAGAATGCCACGGCTGTCAGCTCATGCACAACATATTTTGAATCGTTTGCCAAATCATAAGTTCATGTTATGTCGTCATCACCGCTCATATTAGTTCGCTGCCAGGCTGACGCATAGTTGTCCGGAGCTACCAACTGGGAGGTGTGTTGACTTGGTTCAGAAGTAATATGAATCGTTGCCATCTAGTAACTTTTTCTCTCTGTCTGTGCTCATTTGACCCAAAACTGTGTTATGTTTGGGGGTAATTGCTAGTGAATAAGCAAATAGAGGAGCGTTTTTCCTTAGTGGCTACATTATTGATTAGCAATCGCAGAGACTGTATTTCACGAACCAGGCGAAAGGGACAGTTGCTTCCCCCAAAGGAAACTCTTCTCAATCTGTTTTCTTCATATGATATAATTTCATTTAATTTCCACCGGCAACTGTAAACTTTTTAGCCGTTGAAAAAGGAGTCAATCTCCTAAAAACCCGACTTTTTACCCGAGGCCTCGTCTCAACATTTCCTGTAAAATATTATCTATTCTTGCAAAAGTTTTTCACTGCAAATCGTTTTAAGTTGGCAAAAACCAGCAACAATTCTCATTTCGACATGCTGAAAACCATTCCTGAAAGCAAACTTATCATCATCATCCATCCTGAAGTCTCCAAAAGCCTTTTCTGTACGCAAATTTTTTTCGTCCGTTGTCATTCTACCCATCTGTGCCTCTCACCTTCTCATTTACTCCAACTTACCCTCAGGAAATTTGTAGCGAAATCCTATGCAGATGCTGGCAATTTTTCACATTTCAACCTTCATGCTTTCACGAAAAAAAGGATTCTGATGGCGTTTAAGTGGGAGAGAAAGGAGTTGGGCAGGGTAGGCACTGCAGGAAAAAAAATGATGAACGCAAACAAACGACTCTCAGATTTCATCAGACATCAAGAGAAAGTTTTTTCAGTTAATTTTTTTAGGAGGACAATGATGAAACAAATGCTGCTTGTTATTTGGTCTTTTCACCACCCTCCTCGTGCCGGAAAACAAGAATGGACAAAGAGGAAAATCGTTGGCAGTTTGGATGGCCGACCGTGCGGGGTTCTGGAATCGATATGAGCGGAAACAGGAGACACTCTGAATTATTCATTGGAATTTCATTTGATGGCTGCGTTAGTCCAGGGCGTATTTCCCGTGCTTTTCGGTGGAGAGGGTTTCGCCTGTACGAACGAGGACAACGAGGCTTTTATGTTGGAAATTTAACGATTTGAAAAAAGTTTGTAGGAAACTTCGGAGAGAAGTAGGTGAATATAGGATAAATTAGAAATTCCGGACCAGCGGAAGACAACAAATTCGCTTGAAGCGCTTTCAAGATAAGCAGGTCTGTATTAGGCGCAATTAAGGAACCTTGTTAAAATTGGTCGTGGGCTAAAAATATCTTATCATCTCCTAGATATTCTTTCCATTGAAAAGATTTTACAATAAAGTATCAAATTCGTTATTTACGGGAGACTAATTTCTTGCACTCGACCCATGTAAGGACTCGAAAATGTCCAATTCTATTACTGGAACAGATTTTCAGACATCAGCCCTATCCGACCTCATATATCCTCGACAATATCCTGTAGAGGACAAGCACCAGAAAGAAACTTCTGAGTGCCTACTCGCAATATCCGGACTGAAATTGACGGGATGGAATTAACCTTATTTTATTCTCGGAATCACGGAGTGCTGGAACTTCAGAGAAAGTTCAAAATTGGATCTAGCAAAAAGCAACCAGCAACTGTATCCAACCAAC
Source organism: Hermetia illucens (assembly GCF_905115235.1). Classification (NCBI taxonomy): domain Eukaryota; kingdom Metazoa; phylum Arthropoda; class Insecta; order Diptera; family Stratiomyidae; genus Hermetia; species Hermetia illucens. The sequence continues at coordinate 35,103,167 of NC_051853.1, forward strand.
AATAATGCGATATCCTTTAAGTTTTAAAGGACACTAGAAAATTTTCTTGCAAAAGCAAATTGTGTGTAAAACTTTTCTGATTCATTTTCCTGCTTCTGTTTTCTCACACCCTCACACAATCCAGGGATCTACTGTTTCGGACTCATCTTCTTCCTTATCGTACACTTTCTAGGCAAATGAGTTTCTCGTTTGATCCATACTCCCTTGTATCCTGCGGTTGCTTTGTAATCAGATTTCCGATTGTGTTTGTTGTCTGCTCCAAAAAGGGACTAAGGATCACTTTAGTTCCTAGGAAAGGAGATAATAGTCTGAGCAGTAATATCTCTGTTGTTCAAATGCTCTGGCAGAATGTGGAGCCGACTCTTCAGAGCAATTTACATACACACTGTGTACTTCCGAGAGAGCTGAGCAGAGCTGGAAATGTTCCTGAAGTAGACAACAATGTGGAAAATTAAGCCTATTTGCAGGTGAATGAAGTAAACGTGGCAGTGGGTATTTGCAGCTAACGTGAAAGGAAGCAGGAGTTTTCGAATTTAAATGTTGAGTGTCATGTAAAGCAGTTTTCACCGAGTGATTTAGGAGCAACGGGGCTGAGTTTTTCTAGCAGAAAACATGAAATAATAAGATTTCTTCTCGCTAAATTAACCAAAGTCCTGGAATATGTGGTCGGCTGAATGAGATTATGGATAAAAGACAATATTTTATGGAAATATGTCTTCTGTTCTGGAAAAGTTATTTTGATCCACGTGAAAAATGATTACTTAACTTATTTAGCATTATGCTATCTCTGTACCTCTGTCATGGTACTTTGGGGGTAAAGCTGGTGATAAAAAAGGCCAGACTTTATCCAGCGCAGCATAGTATTATTTTGATAGCTATAAAGTGAATTAATCACGGACAGACTTCTTCTTTTTCTTCAGCCTTTGTCCCGTTCACAAGCGGGACAGACTTAGATAGCTTTAATCCTTAACTTCAAGGTACTGTAATACTTTCTTTTATCACTGTCAGTTTAATCTGTGCCTGCAGATATCTAAACTTATTTGCTATAGAATCATGCCTTCGAAAAAGACGGACTTACTGGTACGCCCTTTGGCCAACATATCAGGACACGAGTTAATTTCTGGGATATGAGTAAGCTCCTCGATAACGGCAAGTGTGAATCCGGCTTTGGATTTATGCATACGACAACCTCTCACCACTCGATAGTCGGTTTTAGGATACTGACTTCGAGATTCCGGTCCAGAATGAGGAACAGTGCTCTCTGCAGTTGTAGTGATCGCGCCTTTGCGACGGTAGCGGAATCTCATTCGCCTCTTTCTGAATTAATTTGCCCAAATAATGCATTTCATAATGTGCAATTACACTAATATTCGCCGCAGATTGCACATTATTGAATGCAATCGGGCGAATTGATCCTGACAGAGGAGAATAAGGGATTGATTTGCCGCATCCGTAGGTGCATGCGCATGTTGCTGCAACATGAACTCTCGGAGTTCATTCGAGTCCAAAGCGAGCGTAGCGGGATGGGGACCGGTTCGTGAGTGGACAGCTGATCAACGGCCAGTGGGATTTCAAAATTTGGTTGTTTGTGCCGGAGCCGCAGAGGGTAGAGTTAGATGTAATTTCGTGATCTCCCGAAATTCACCTTTAGGCAAGGAGGAAAGTAATTTATATAAGATGAGAATCGGATAACTCTGCAAATCGGAAAGAAAGTTAGCGGAAAAAGAATGATTGACGTGGAAGCGTGGTCGGAAGATCAGGGAATTGGTTTGCTGAGACAGCGGTGTAAAGTTTTGGATGTTATAACGATGTTGATTTTTGGAGGGGAGGCGGGAGGATAAAAAGCCACAGAAAACATAGTCTGCCAAGAAGCTGTAATTCGCGAATGGCAAAACGGTTGTTCAAGAGGAGCTTGCTTTGTGATGAACTTGAATTTCCTCAGTTTCTCGCAGGAACAATTGTGTAGTGATTTTAAGCTGAAGTTTCAGTTTTGAGCTCTGGAAAACGTTCCCCATTGAGTGTGCGACATTCATCGATGATCACATTTGTGGCCTTAAAAAATTTTTAGTTTGAGTGTGTGCGAGACATTTTCCTCTTCGCGTGTGCGTCGCTGGGAGGACTCCACGAAAGAAAATTAAGAAAAGAAAAACCAAGAGACTTTCGGTATAGTTTTTTTTTTGCATTAAATTCAGTAGTTTTCCGTATAATTATTTTTTTCTTCTTTCTTTTGAGTCACCAAAGGAGACTTCCAATTTAGAGGAGAAGGAACCTTGTTATGAGAAATTGATTGCAGTCCTAAAGGTGGCATTGTGATCGTTCTGGGTGACCTGAATACAACGGCGGCTTGTTCGTACATATGATGAGGAACCCGGCCATGATAACCGTAACAACAGTGGTGTGAAGTGTGTGGATTTCTCCATCTTCCAACGCCTCTAACATTGCTGGCACATTTTTCGAGTTTCAACTTGAATTGACCACATTGCCATGGACATTTAGCAGCTGTCTTTAGGATGTAGGTAACAAGAGAGGTGGTTGCTTATGTTCGCTTGCGTGTTGCGTCCGCTAATAGTCGCGGAGTTGGAAAGCTGCGGCATGCTGAGTTCAAAATCGACTTCTTATATGACCCAGCTACCGCTCAATAGTGGGAGAGCTATCTTGCTGATCAGACGGCAGATGAACTAGATACTTCACCTGATAATCTTGATAAGCATTGGACCGTCATTAAAAGGTTCTTTCTCGGACGATATTCAGGTCGTCTTCTACGTCCCCAAGGGGAGTCAGAAGACCTGTGTTACCACGGAATCATGGAAATGGATCGACGAATGGAAGCTCTTTTGATCGCTGTGTTGTTCCAAGCGTGATGTATTCGAACTTTCATACCTTCCGAAATTCCAAAAAGTTCGATATATTATGTTCTGTAATAAATAGAAATTACTGCGGTAGTCGGGGAAAAAGAAGCATATACTGCATCATTAATGAACTTGCATGTGGTCGTAAATCTTCTGATCGACCCCTCCACAATTATGAGCAGTTCTAGAGTTTCTCAACCGTACCAAATTCGGTGAAGGTTCGCCTCTGTGGATGAAGTGGTACGGTACGGACTGCTCCTTCATATGGAAGTGAAATCATGTCGGTTATCAATGCATTCAAACGGAGTAAAGCCGTTGGGGTTCATGATTTTCTCACGGGACTATTCATTGTGGCATCTGTACTTTCTGTAGATCAGCTACTGTTACTTATACGGAAATCCTGGGAATCCGTGACCTTTTCAAGAGAGTGGCACAAGGGGTGATTGCTAAGAATCTGAAAAATGGCACCCCAAAGAAAGTTGTTGAAATTATCCTAGGAACCCATCAATGAACATCTCAGAAGTTTGATCGACAGAGAGTTGGCTGATTTCCATTGTCGTTCCTACTGAACTGAACACATCAACACCGTTCGGACCATTTTGAAGGGGCGGAGTTCAAATTTCCATTTAAGTTGGTCTCCATCGATTTCGAAGGAAGCTTCAAGAAAGGCAGCTCTCTCGACATTTGTTGCTATATGAGTGTAACGCATGGAGAGTGCCCACTAGAGTTACTCAAAAGCTCCAAATCTTCGTTGCCCTGATAACATTTCGAATGAAGAAATTCGTTAGCGTACGGGTAGATCACACATTGAGGATGGGCAACAACTGAGTTGCTGCTACGCCATTTATTGGAGTTCACTGTCTCAAGATGACCTTTGAATTAGTGGCGCTAGGAACGCATAGCATAGAACAGTGGAGCTGAAGTACAAGCTTTTCCATAAACCCAGAAGTCTGCTGAAGCGCTTTAGAGGAAATTGTGAATAATGGCAAGCAGATGCGGTTGACACAGCCAACCATATAAGAGAGATCTTTGTACTGACTGATTAAAAGATAAAAATCTTTCTTCGGTTTGGGATTTTGTGTTTAACGGGATTTGTTGAAATCTATGGCAATTTTTACGTAGACCGGGAATAAGGTTTTAGGGAGAAACCAAACCAATAACGAGGTCGCCTTCAATTCCATATTCAGTCTAATTTTATTAAAGTCTTTATACTCCCTGAGAAAACTCTGAGCTTGTGAAAATCATCTTATTTATCACTCTCAAAAGGTCTGCCATCAATTTGCGGATGACCAGAAGGTTTTGAAAGTCATAGTCGTTAGTGACGGCTCTCTCGATGAACTTGCCTGCGCAGACCAAACTAGTTACAAGTTGCCCCGGACGGTTGAGGTTATTCTACTATGTGGTTGCGATTTAGAACTCTAATTCAAAATTCAAGTCAAAAACAGTTTACCCCGTACCAGATTGCAGGAATGTGGGACCAGGGTCGAGATTCAGGATGGTCGTCTGTCACGTTCATTCTTTGAAAAATCTTCTAACAAAAGGCTTAATTTCTCAATTAGAAACTTCATCTTACAGAACCCAAAATTTTCCCCACAAAGTAGATGAAGCCATCACTAAGCAAATGTGTACTACGAGTAGAGTCGAAAGCAAAATCCGGTCCTTGGATACACACTACGCATGTCCCTGAAATTAGTGGTTACCTTTGAGAGTTGAAATAGCGAAATTTTACCCAAATTATATTCATTGTCCAGGATTTCAGGAAGCCCATTTTTGTCACCCCGGCCGTAGACTCCCTTCAAGTAAAGTAATAATAAATGGACCCCCATCATTTCCTCCTCGGTACCGATTCTTTTTCTATGTCCTGCCCAATTGTCCTATTATGTGCGGTGAAGGCAATTAGATTATTAGCGTATCTGACCAGAGATCTGTTGGGTGACTCGCTAAAATTATATGAACATAAAAAGTTGCCTCCTGTAGAGCATTCATTACTTGGAAGTCCCTATTAGTTGGGTGATTTCCATTTGAGATAACAAAGCTTTCGCCATAGAGCATAATACAGAAAAACTCAGTTTTTTTTTCATTGGCTTGGAAAGTATAAATCCAAAAATGAACAATTTTGAAAGTCATAATGGTGCGCCCTGAATAAGGGGACAAACAGTTGGTTCCCGAAATACTGTATATGTGAGTTTTAGCAATACAACTTCAGTCAATAAAGCAAAGACTCGCTAACGAGCAACCATCTAACTAAACCCTGGAGATTATCCTGCGCTACCATATTGATCACAAAGCTAGCTTAGCTTATCTTATCTAGCTTAGCTTATTTGACAATACCATTTCCACACTTTTAACACCACCTCTAGTTTCATGCTACAGCTTCCTAGGAAATATCATTAATTCTGCATGCAAGTCCACTCTTTTATTGGCGCCGCTTTCTGTTGATGGTAGCAGAGGACGGTAACGTGCCCCTTTCCTGAGGTTGTTTTTTCAAAGCTTTCACCAGTGATGAAGGGACCAGTTGGTTACCGAAATACAGTATTTGTGCAATTTAAATAAAAAGTTTTAAACAACAACGGAAATTTCCTTCATTTTTTCTGTTTGTTGGATTAGCTAACGAAAGCCCATACTTTAATTGTGACTTTAATACTTGTTCACTAAGGTTGCAATTTGTACCCGTCCTAGGCCTACCTTAATAAGGAACTGCAGACATTTGGGTTTGCGCCTGAGTCAACAAATTCATCCCCAAGCTGTCTGGCGTAGGCCAGGATGCCATATCGCTCCATCTCAGGCAGGGTCTGCCACATCTTCTTTTGTCACCGATCCTTTTTCGTTTCGTTATATGACGTTCTTCATGCTTCCTTGAATGAATATTGAGGAAAGGTTCAGTGGGGCATGGAACATTCGTCAAAAGCCCCCACTATGCTGATAAATCCGCTTGCTCGCTCATCGGATCATGGTCCCTGGTCAAACGGCTCTGGATGTAGAGAAAAGGCAAATAGAGGCAGTCTGCAGACATAAATCTGTAAAATGAAGGTTGTCTGTCTGATTGGTCTTTCCACTCTTCAGATCTGCATTATTGGGCAAAAATGTTGTAGATCTAAAAAGTGTCGTTTCTATGGATGAAGTTCAAAGCATTAACGCTCCACCAACGTTGTTTTGTCTAAAATTTGGACTGTTTCAACGTGAAGATTGAGTTGAGACTGTTGTGTGCCTACGTTATCTCTGTGCTATTATATGGGGAGGCCCTGATCCAATATGGATTGTTGAGCCAACGATTATTATTACTATATGAGAGGAACACACAAGATGTGACTACCATTGTTACTAGGAAGCTCCAAGCTTTCATCAGTTCATATCTCTGGTCTAAAGCAATAACGAATGGTCGAATTTCGCCGCTATACCGAACAGATGCCTGTGGACATCTTTATGAGAATGTAAAATTGGTAGTGGATAGGTTAAGTAATAAATAAGGTTTTGTGTTACACAAGAAAATTTTAAAAAGGGGACATGTTTACGGCAGGTTATACCATGCAATGGAACCCACTACCCCTGGATGTCCAATAAGTAGGTCCGCCTAATGCAAGCTTGTTGCGAGAATGGGCAACGATGACGTTTAGGTATGGTTGACGTCTGCCTAATACAAGGGGAACAACCTTCTATGATGTGCATTCGTTCATCTACACGATTATATCTGAAACTATTCGGGTTTTATGTTGGTCTGTTGGAATTTTAGGGTAACAAATAAGGTTGAATCGATAAGCACCTTAATTCGTCTACGACAGCAACAATAGTGATATCTGCGTGTAAAATTCGTGGGGTTTACCGCCGTGCAACTTTAGTGATGCAAGGTGCCAAGGGTCCGATATTACTTTATTTTTTGGAACTTACTGAAATACTGAATACAGAATGTGTTTAATTACTAGAAGGAGAATGCGTTTTTCAGGACATTTCTAGTAGAGAGGAACCATTACCGGCGAATATTCTGTGCTTTGGGTAAACCCAGGGAAGCAATCTTTAGTAACCATTTCCTAGAAGTTTCATATAACTAGGAATTACTGTGGATTATCTAGACATTTCAGGTTGTAGTTGCGGTCAAAATCAAAGGCCCGTATGATATTTGATCGAAGATAACACTCAGATATTGCCTCCGTCTGTAAACTACAAACCATTATCAAGAAATGCGTCTGCATCCCGAATTAGAGAAAGGATGCATAGTATGGTATATACTATAGACGATAGTAAGACTGGCGTAGGTGTCCCATGAATGATTCTGAAACTAGCGAAATCCCTAAGCGACTGCATTACAAGTAAAGCTACATATTCCTGCATAGATGTTTCAAACGCAAGAAAGTGAAGTTCAAAGCTCTGGCCTCGCATGTGCATAGGCCGCTGCTGGTTCAGGATGGCCTATAAAGCCTTTTCTTACAGACTAAATGACACAATTTGTGGGTACCAAATTACATTCGAGCTGGAGGCCAAAAATTCATTCACAGTGCGGATGAACACCTACTGAGCTTCTTTCTTTTTGTTTATTATGATAATTAGATTAGCTTTTAATAAAGTTGTTAATCTGTCTGTATCGCTGATGCAAATGGACACTATTGGTATCTACTTCATAACAATACCCCTTCAGCTGTGCTATTTAAATGCAGCACATGGAAAGTGACCGAAAGTTCAAACTTTTCAGGAGGACGCATCAGTCAAAACAAAAGCAAGTCAGATACCATCAGAATAACTGAATTCATTTATGACGAAAATGACAGTGTGTTGATCACATGTACGGAAATGCATACGATATGTTAGTATTGATTGCTACGCTATACCGTGAAATCCATGTCACTTCAACATGAACGGGTTCCCACCCTGGACCTACATGATGCGAAATAGAATATGATGGTAAACTTCCTAAGAAAACCTAGAGGCAGCTAAATTATATAGCCAGGAGCCAATAGTAGCGAATTGATTTTTGATCCTAGATTTTCTCTATATTTCTTATTGCTTTGCTCCGAGCATATTTTACCTCTTCTATCCAACCACCACAACGACTGAACTGGTGACAACATAATTTCCATCCGACATACGTATCTCCATAAATTACGTGGTTGATAAATTTCAACGTCATATTCGATTATCCTTCATTTTTTTTTCTAGATTTTCTGTCTCCATCCGTCGTATGCATCCAGCTCTTCCACTGACATTTCGTTTCTCCACGAAGTCGTTGCCTAATCTAATAAATGTATCAGGAGAGAAGTTACTATAGACCATCCACCACCTTGCGAATCTCGTTAAAATTCAATCTGTGGATGCTCAGAATGTAAATTTGCTGTTGACTGTATTAATATTTTACAGAAAGAAAACAACAGCTCCTTTGGAGGTAGAAAAGGAAAAGGGCGAGAGGTGCTAGGAGCGAAAAATATATCAGTCGTGGATAATTTTGAAAGTATGGTGGTATGTGAAAGAAAAAAAAATCTATAAAATTAGCTCATTACTAATACCCATGGGGGAGGCAAAATATGGGAGGTCCTTCATTAACGTTTTCCAGCTTTTGTTATATTTGAATGATTCATATTCAGTTGGTGAACGGGCAGTTGGGTTTCTATCTCATCAGAATTGATAAATGCAGCCTTCTTTCATTAGCAATATATTTATTACAACTAACCATACCAAACTCCTAACTCTACATCTGATTCACTTAGTAAAATTAACATCTGAATCAATTTTTTCCTTAAATTTATCATGAAAGCTTCCACCAGCTCACTACCATCATAAACCCATCTATCCTCAAATTTCAGCAAGAAATATTGATTAACATTTACATTTGTCGACATTATTTGTACGGTATTGCTAGCATTATAGTCAGCTAGATGTACTGTTAAAATATTGCCAACGAAATTAAGTTCTATGCCCTGCTGCTAACAACTAGCCCGGAATAACTGGCCAGTATTTCATTGCAACCTGCACTTGCCCAGTAAAATGTGAACGCCGTTGACAGTTGACAGCTAGTAAAGAACTGCTTTTTGATTAGTGCTGGAAAGCACAATAAGGTTTGAGGACCAATCCATAGGGTGGTGATCCGTTCAGACAAATCCCATTGTCAATGGATGTTTCTTCAATAGATTTTTCGCCTGCACCTGATCTTAACGAAACGCGCCCTTTAGGAGTCCTTCCTATTTTTACATACTCCAACCACGATTATTGAAGATGCCTCTTTAATGTTAAGTGGGCTGTGAGGAAAGGAATCAAATTAAAGGATTGTTTGGATGAATCCATTGATTTTATTTTCTTCCGACTTCCATCCAAGCGGCATGAAATGAACAGAATAAAAAAACGGGAGAGTTAGTTAGTTCTTGATAATCCTGCTTACGGCATATATTTCGCCCGGCAAGTTTTAGCTAATAGCCGTGTTGCACATAATAGGCCCGATTTGCTGCTATAATCCCAGCTACAGATATTGTCCCCAAAATCCCACACGGCTTCCCTAAATGTTCTTAGAATCTCTCACGGCCTGGTTCAAACCAAATACATCAAGTGGAAAATCTGGCATCAATCGAAATTGTAAAAAGCCGGAGGAAAACATAAATAATTAAAATCAGCAAAAATTTAAAATGAAATAATAAATAAAATAAGAGCGTCAGGAACTTTACATACATTTCTTAAAAACCCGGAATTAGCACTACCCAAAGCATTGTTTCAAAAATAGCACTGCCCGTGCACCATAGTGAAAACGTGGCCTCGAAAACAAACACTATCATCATGGATAGTACGGTTGCTTCCTCTGACCTTATTTACATAACGAACCCTCTTTGCCCATATCGAACTGTTGGGAAAAATGTATCTGATGGTGAAGAACTATTATACTTCAATGGGGATAGTGTGTTTATTAACTATAGCATTTCGATCAAGGTTATGACCGACAGGGATTAAGCACGTTTGAGCCTGGCACCTTTAATTAAGTCTTCTCCCAGGTGCCTTAACTTACTTTGAACAAGTGCCGGAAACCGTCCCAGCACAAGTATGAAGATTCTGACACTTTCCCCGCAGGATTTGCAGAAATTGTCCGCAAATATTCCAAACCTTCTGAGGTGATAATTTAGCCGGCAATGGCCAGTGACTATTCCTAGTATGATTCGATGCTTCTTCTTGGTGAGGTTTGAACAATCCTTCGAGCCATTGGGTTTATAGCCCTCCCATCAGCAGCCTCGTCTCTTTCATTCCTGGTAAGTTCATCTATTATAGTTCCTTCAACCGTTCCTTTTAATCCCTTTCATGAACCACTTTTCGGTACCACAGAAGGTTTTCGTGTATATAGTGGCGCTCTTGCTCCGTTTCGCTGGCTCATTGCTTTCTAACTCAGTATGGCCTGAAACCCAGAGTATTCAGACCTTATTGTGCAAACCGAGCGTATTTAGTCTATTGAGGAAATTCCATACAGTTTACAGGTAACTTGGCTGCGCCTAAGTCCCTTAATAAGCGCTTGACTCTCGGTCAGAATTGCAAGGCTTTACCTTCTATGGTTCCTTTTGAAGAGGAGGCGCATCTATAAATGGCATATATTTTTGCCTGAAATTTTTTGGTTGTGCTTGCTGATTGACTCCAGTGAATTTCGCCTGGGAGTCGGACCAAGATAATAATGAATCAGCTGGTTTGCATGGCATGGAACTACGGGGATCTGGTTGAGGAAAGACGACACAGATGTGGTTAATACAAGGCACCTGGGCTTTTGAGACCAATGCGAGGGAACATAGCTGAGAACCGATACAGAAACAGTCTCCAAAGTGGCAAAAAAATGTCTGCTTTTGTTGGTGTCTAGTACGGAATAGAGCAGAAACTCGCAGAAGGCGTTGAATTGGAAAGTGGGCGAAAAAGACTTCCGTATTGCTCCTCGAGATTGACGAATTCGAAAATACTATCGACCAAGGCTTGGTGCACTTCAGCTTGCTACAATGGATGCCATGCTTTTACTGCATTCTTCTGCAATTTGATAATTTACAATGTGTAACTCACTTCTTGAAGTTGACTTATAAAATTGACCCATCACAGAGTTACTTTCATTTTTAAGTTTTTCTATAAGTTGCCCTAATTGTTACTGCAAGAGAATATCTTACTTTCTTAACGGACATTCCTTATCATATCAGAACTCCATTTAATACCTCGGAGACATTTTCCACAATAAGCTCCGCTTCGACACCCTCGAAGTTACCAATCGAGCAGCAACATTATCAGGCTTTATACTTCGTTCCTACTATGATTTTGACTCCATCCATCCAACCATCCTTAACTCTATTCAACTCCTCCGCGAGAAGTACCATCGAGTACTGCTCAGTGAACTGGTCACTCTTTCGTAACTTTGATTGTCTTGCCCTTGAAAAGATGTAACGTAAATTCACCCGTGCCATCTTCTTTAAGAAAAATTTACTCGCGTGAACTATTCCTCCCGCCTACGTTTCCTGAGCCTCCCCTTCCTATAACAGCGTAGAACCTGTCTGGACTTATGCATATTTTTAAGGTTTTGATTTGCACAAAATGTCGATGGAAGGTGGAAAGCTTCAAAACTACCGCTGGTCTTGCTACAAGGTTATGTGGGACTGTTACCCACTAAACCACTTCTTTCTTTTTCCACTCTCCCTGCAAGCTGCATCTGTCGTAGACCTCCCTTTTTGAAAATCGAACTGATTCTCTGAGGGAGGCCGCTTTAGTTTTCGGCAATTGGAAGAAACCTGTTACAGATTATACCTTCAAATAATTTGCCAGTATTATTTAGAAGGCATATCGGTCTATATGATGAAGGTTCACCTAGCAGTTTTTCGCGCTTGAATAATCTACTCAGCCTCTGTTTTTTCTATTCTTTGGGAAATGCTCCTTCTTTAAGACATGCGGTGAATACCGCGGCAAATATACTTGGTGCTATATTCAACGTTGCCTTAAAAGCTTTGTTAAGAATACTATTCAAGCCAGGAGCCTTATTTTCCTTTATTTTTTTGCAGCTTCAAGGACTTCTTCCTCACTTACCATTGGGGTTTTAACAGGATTCACTTGGACAGCTAGCGGTATTCACATTTTGTGGCAGCAGGTCTATCACGATCTCGTCTAGTGTTTTCCTTTGATTTTGGACATCACTGTTTTGTAGGCGCCTCCCCAGGGGTTCGAATCAGCTTCCTTATACAACCAATTGAAGTGTTCGCTTTTACTTCTTACTGTAGCCACATACAATTTTTCCCGTGCCTCTTTCTACTGTTCATGTAGCTGCACGCATCCAGATCGGTTTCTGTTTCGTTGACTGCGTCTTCTGGCCTTGAGGCAGGTCACGTTTCCTTCTAGCGTTGTGTTTTGCAGCGGGACTTCTTTGAAAGTTTCCCCGTCACACTTGTTGACTGCCTATTTTACAGCTGTCTCCTGGGACCAATTTATTTTTGTAAGTTGCTTGATTTTGAAAATTATGGCCTGATGGTCGCTGTGTGTGTAACTTTCACTAACGTGCCACTGAGGATCCTTCACTAAAGTGTCACTAACAAATGTGACAACCCAAATTTCTGCCTGTCTGTCTGTCACACGCACTTTTTCTCAGAAGTGGTTATACGGATTGACACCAAATTTGGTGGAAGGTGGGAACTGTGGACACACACGTATGTAGTGGATTACATAATTCTATGGCGAAGCCAAGGGGGCTTTCCATTCATGCAAAAGGCGAGTGCAAATTTTTTTTCACCAAATAAAGTCTGGGATATCAAATGAAAGACCTCGATTAGTACTTTGCAACGCAAGCCTCAGTTTTGGCATTTAATAGGGGATTGGGGAGAGCGGGTGTTAGAAAGTAGTAATTTATTTCACGGACCATCCTCGAAACCTACCCAACCGAAAAATCCGACAAAAATCACGAAGCTGCCACTATACGGTGCACGGGCTCGGAAATACCCCTCATCCTGATATCTGTTCAAATAAAAAATAAAAAAATTGTATATTACTATAATTTTTAGTAATTGGCTGCAAAATCTCGCTTAAGTTAGTCCTAGAATCATTTTCAGTAAAATCGACTAAAGTATAAAGCATGATCCTACGAAGTTTGGGGGAAGTCGCGCCATTGGCAACGAAGTTATAGTAGGTCAAAACTGCCATTTCAGTGCAAATAAGAAGACTTTGAATGTCGGTATTACCCTAAAGTGAACATACTGATATATCTTAATATATGCATATACATTGCTTGCTGCGTACAAATGAAAAAAATGTTCACTGAAATATTTTTTTAAAAGAAATGCACAAAACTTTTTATACCTGAAGTGCCGAGCTTCCGGTTTCCCGACTTGTTTAATTCTTGCAAGACTATGACACGGTATTCTTTACGCACGGACCAAAGATGGCCTATGGAGTCGGCGCGGAGGTTTTCTCGAATACACACGTTATATCCAAGTCGTATGGTCTCCCAGGTTTCACCAGTGTATTCCAGGCGGAAGTACTGGCGATATTGGAAGTCTGTCGATGGCTGGAGCATGATTCGAGCCCCAAGCGTAACATAGCCATTCTGACCGACAGCTTAGCGGCCATCAAGGCCTTGTACTCAACGACGACATCTTCCCGGCTGGTGGGGCAGTGCAGAGACGCGCTCAACCATCTGGGCGGGACGCTCAAGGTCACTCTCCTCTGGATTCCCGGGCATGGGAACATAGAGAGGAATGAGCGGGCTGACGGATTGGCCAGGCAAGTCTCTGCTCTTGGCAGTCCCTCGGGGAATACAGTCGGTGTTCCGCTGGCGGCTATCGGGGGCCGAGTCTACTCGCACTACCTAGCAGCCGCGGGCCTGAGATGGCGAAGGCTTACAAGCTGTGCCAAATCAAGAAGAATTTGGCCCGCTTATAACATAGCCCGATCGCGAGAGCTCCTGTGCCAGACGCGTGCAAATGCATTCAAGATTACGGCGGTCTGCATGGGGTATTGGCCCATAGGGGACCATGCCGCTAGGCTCGGCATACCCTACAACTCGCATTGCCGAAGCTGCGGAGAAGGAAGGGAAACCCTCATGCACTCTCTCTGCGATTGCCCAGCTCTGGCTCGAGTCAGGCTGCGGACACTGGGTAAACCATTCTTTGGGGACCTCGGTGAGATTTCTAGCTGCAGGGCCGGAGAGCTGCTTTCCTTCGTGAATGCTACGGGCTGGCTCTGAAGATCCGAACCAGCTAGACTCTGCTTCCCTGTTCCTATAACAACAGTCACGGTCTTGGGAGTTTGCGGCATCAAAACTGTGCACCAAAGCGCTAATTGGGCTCCTCGGAGCGGCCACTGATACCTACCTACCTACCCTACATTGCAGCTGGGTACAAATGAAACAAATGTTCACTGAAATATTTTTCTAAAAGAAATGCACAAAACTTTTTATACCTGAAGTACCGAGCTTCCGGTTTCCCGACTTGTTTAATTCTTCCTGGCCTCTAATGATATCTCCCGTCCTGCGTCTTATAATACACCCAACTCAGACATTTTCAAGGTTCCCCTCGCGGAGCACGAACTCTACTTCCATTCCCCGATTCCTAGGCTTAGTCGAAGTTATAGCCGACAACAACTTGGTCCTTTAAAATTCTCTTTTTTAAGTAGATTACAACATAGGCTAAGGTTTTTACTTTTTTCTCCTAACTAGAATTAACTCTATTGTTCGTTAATAATAAATAAATAAATAATATTCCTCACTAATATAGAAGAATCGGGTGTTCTTTTTCCACATCCATACTTTTAAAGCATAGTTCTCCATCGGTTCGAAGCTCGTTAATTCGTTGATATCCCAAGGTGTGGTAGTCAAATTAGTAGAGTGTCGACCTTCCAACCTCGATAGCTCGGTTTGGATCCCAGTTTGTCATGTATGTCTGTGTTCGTCTTTGTGTTTTCCCGCTGCTTTAGGCTTATCACGAGCATTGCATGTTGAAAATCAAAATAGGAAAAAACAACAACAAAGAAGAGACCGTGGGGATACCCCATACTCTATAAAGGAGTAAACTGCAGAAATTCATTTCGATTGCTCATTTTCCAAGGCTTCGAGATTAAAGCTTATATATACATACAAATGATTAAATCCTAAGGTAACAAGACTGAAGATGAATCAACTAAAAATTGTAAAGAAAATGAAAGAAGGACTTTTCTCCTGGTCTGGCTCAAGTGGTTTCAAAACTAATTTCATCCTTCT
Organism: Hermetia illucens; assembly: GCF_905115235.1. Classification (NCBI taxonomy): domain Eukaryota; kingdom Metazoa; phylum Arthropoda; class Insecta; order Diptera; family Stratiomyidae; genus Hermetia; species Hermetia illucens. Next base: position 35,118,179 of record NC_051853.1, read on the forward strand.
TTTCATCCATTCTTTCAATCTTAAATTTTCGGCAACAAGTTCCACTGATAATCAAACCCAATAAAATATTAACAACCCTGTTGATATACTTATACAAGTATGCCTGCACTCCGGGAGGATGTTTAAGGACGCATTAAAACGAATATAAAAAGTACACAATACCCTTTTGTTGGGGAACAACGATGACTCTCGAAACGAGTACTCACTCTATTGAAAAATTCTTTTCTTTCTATACTCGTGTACGTAGCTTGTTGCAAAAATGTTACCTCGATCACGGCATTCTCCTTGCAAGGACTCTTCCCATCCTGAGAAGGACCCAATGTAAGGATGCCATAGTGCAGAGCATGGTACATTTGGAGTGTGGAGGAATTATAATCAATAATGTGATGCCGGAGTTACTTCCTTATTGGAGTTTCCGCGTCAAATGACACTTAAAAATATGGAAGTGTTGGTGCACACACACATCTGCCAAAGTGGTTGGTAACCTGCATGACAACGACTCCCATTAAATCTGCCATGGTGGCGGGAAATCGAATTAAGGATGGCATACCGCGGTACTCGTCTTACTATAAATAGACAATAATGGCATTAATATTAATGGAAAATGTCACCACAATACGTTCCGTACGGCACGTAGTAAACAAGATGATATAAAATCATTAATAAAATACTGGAAGGGATACCAGTCTCATCTCTTTATTCGTTGGTCGCCTTATTGACGCTTTCAATGACGACGATATTACAGCCACTTGCTCTGCGGGGGATAGGAACACGCCCTCTTGGAATTCTCTCAAGTTATTTTCAAGGGGTGACAAGGCATCTTTCTTTCTAAAATACTGAATTAAATTCTTCTATAAATTCCATAGAAGGACAAAAGGGATTTTTAGTTGTAGACTCGCGCCCACATACTTTGGGAACAATTTATATGCGGGGGTTGTGCAGGATTATTCATTATGACCATCACAAGCGTTTGCAGTAGGATTGCCTAGGAATATATTCATGCCGTTGGGATATAGGTTGATGAGCAGATTTTGCTTCAAACGAGTTTTAATTGGCACCTGAAAAGGTTAATCACGGCCTAATAGAAAATAAATCAGCGAAAGGTTATTTTATTTTAGCCAGAAATATACTCGTATTGCAACGTGGCTCCCTATTAGGAAAAAAATGTTTATTTTTATAAAATTTTGATTCCATTAATACTCACATCCATAGAGTTAATTTTTAGGAGGGTCTCATTTTATTCTCATGGTGAATCTATATCACATACAAATTTCACTTCTTCCTTCAAGTGTGAATAACTCTAATTGGCTGTACGACAGCCCAGTAATTTGAATGAAATAGGAATGAAGAGCAAGCGCAGATTTGAATACATTTAACGTTTCATTATTTTCGCCCTAGTGACCCCTTGACGTTTCCTTCCGAGATTGGCAGGATATGTATATCAACCATATAAGGTAGTCCAGCAGAATGTTCAAATTACCGTCCGATCCGATTGCTATCCCATACCATGAAGATTTTTGAACGCATTCTTGACAACCGTATTCGCGACATCGTTAAAATAACCGTGAATCCGGATCCGGATTTGTCAAGAATTGCGGAACTACTGACACAATACGCGCTGTGCGGTTACTCATGGAAAAACACTGTGAGAAACATCGCCACCTTTACATTGCATTTCTGGAACTAGAGAAAGCCTTTGACCGTGTGCCGCCTATGATAGCATAGCCAGGGTAAAACTGTACACGGCCATGAGAGAATTCGGTATCCCGACGAAATTAATAAGACTGACTAGACTGACCCTGACCAATGTGCGAGGCCAGAAAAAAACAGCAAGACCACTCTCAAGACCATTCGACATCAACAACGGTCTACGACAATGGGATGCCCTATCATGTGACCTCTTTAACCTGGCCCTCTAGAAAGTGATGCGTGATGTTGAGGTAAACGCAAGAGATACGATCCTCTTTAAGTCCACCCAACTACTGGTCTATCCTGACAATATCGACATCATGGGAAGAACCACCCGAGACGTACAAACTGCCTTCATCCAGATCGAGCAGGCGGCTATCGGCGCGAGATCTTGGGCTGCACATCAATGGTGGCAACGTCAGCACCGAAAACCAACCAATCAACAACATCAAACCGCACTGGTCAAACGGGATGAATAAAGATAGGAGAATACAACTTTGAGACCATTGACAATTTCTCCTATCTAGGGTCGAAAATCACAACCGATAACAGGTACGATGATGAAATCCGCGCACGGTTGTTGTCAGCCAACAGAGCCTATTTCAGCTTACAAAAACTGTTCCGCTCGAAACGTCTCACCATAGAGTCAAAGCTCTTACAATGATCTTGCTAGTCCTCATGTATTCCTCGGAAACTTGGGTTCTTACCAAAAAAAATTGCGAACTCTTGGCCGCGTTTGAGAAAAGAATCCTCCGAAGAATTTTTGGCCCTCTACGTGAGGATGGACGACTCCGTAGCCTACATAACGACGAAATCTATAAGCGATAGCATGACTGTCAGGTTATGGATAAAATCCGGCTCAATAGGTTACGGTGGGCGGGTCACTTAATCCGTATGGATGAGGATGATCCCACCCGGAAAGTCTAAAATGGCAATATATATGGTAGAAAAAGAAGACGAGGTAGATCCTGCCTAAGATGGAGCGATGGCGTAAGCCAGGACGCCAGAAAGCTTTTGGGGATATCGAATCGGTGGACCTCGGCGCAAAACCGGGATGTCTGGAGTTCCTTATTAAGGCAGGCCTAGACCGGATACCGGTTGTTGCGCCGTTGCTGATGATGATGAGAAGGCAAGCATGTAATGAAAAAATAAAACAAGTTGCAGATTATTTCAAATAACCAAAATTGCCCGAGGAATACAAAGAACTTGAGGACAAGCAAGAATTCAGCAGTCGTACTTCTACAAAATCCCCAACCAACTTTAGCTCCCAAACAACCTTGGACTTCTGCTTTACATCCCCAAAGCTAAAGGATACAGGAGGAAGAACGAGCCGAACATCAAATTTATTTTTGTTTGTTTTTCGTTCAAACGCAACTTAGAATTGTTAACATATTTTAAAAAAACTAACATAAATATTAATTATAGAACCGCCGCAAGAGACGGTGACGATATTTTTTAAATTCGGCGTTGGAGTTCCTTTCTCGGTGTGGTTTTTTCTTTCGTATGGGCATTTGGGGTGCGGTCTGCCGTCGTCAAGTTATGGAATTAGGGTCTGTTCAAATTCCGTACAGCCGCGTCCTCGTTTCATCTCGCATCGTTTTAACTTAGCTATTGTCATATCTCTGGACAACAGAGACGCGGCAAGCCCATCGGACCCTCAATTTAACGCCCTCGCTGTGCGCGTCCCCCCTTTTTGGCGAAGGAACCTGGAGCTGTGGTTCGTCCATCTGGAGGCGCAATTCCCGATGTCCGGAGTCATAGCGTACGCGACCAAGTTCAACCACACCATTGTAGGCTTGGATGAGGAGACCATCCTCCTGGTGGCAGAGATGATCAAAACGGCCTCCTACAATTTACTAAAAACGGAGCTAATAAAGCGCCTGTCGGTAAGTGAGTCAGATAAGCTGGATCACTTATTGGCAAGTTTGACGTTGGATGATCGAACTCCCAGCCAATCGACCACGACTTGATGAAGTCACTTTAGCTGCGACGACTTCCGGAGAGCACCTAGGCAGTCCTCGCGTCCGGTTCTTTGGAGGTGCTGGCCGAAGCGCGAGATGGCCGCTCTTGTGGCCAGTATGGCGGAAATAAGGGCAACACTGGACGCTCAGCGTTCGAGCAGCGGGTCGCGAGCTCGCGGTCTACCACCCAAAAAGGGCGTTCGGGTAGCAGATCGTCAGGACAACCTACGGACCAAAGCATTTGTTGGTACCATCGTAGATTCTGCGAAAAAGTCACCAGATGTACGCCCCCGTGTAAATTCACGCCTACCACAGAAAACTAGGTCTACGGGGGGTGCTGGCAATGGCCACCCAGAATACAGCACCACGTCACCTCTCAGCAGGCGCAGTTAACTTATAGATACTGGTGCGAAAGTTTCGGTTCTTCACGTCTCCTGGCACCACCGGCTATTCCCTCAATCTTTAAAATTTGCGGCGGCAAATTCCTCGCGTATTAACACCTACGGGTATAGGTAAGTGGACGTGAGGCTTGGTTTGCGTAGGACGTTCCCATGGCAATTCATCCTGGCGGATGTCAGCTTCTCCATTTTAGGCGCAGACTTCTTGTGTCACCATGGGTTGCTAGTGGACTTGCAGAACAGGTCCCTTATAGACTCCACAACCAACCTTAATTCGTCACGCCAAATCTCATCTATTCCTAACAACAATCTTTCCGTACTTTTGGAGGATATTACTGACTCTCGTGTTCGGGCACCCCTCCAAAAGTTCAGCCGAATTACTACCGAATGTAGTCTCTCTAAACCAGTGAAGCACAATGTGCAGCACCACATTAACACCACTGGTTCGCCTATCTTCTCAAAGGTGCGTCCTCTACCACCTCAGAAGTTGGCTATTGCACGGAAAGAATATGAGCAACCTATCCAACAGGGTATCTGTTCACCTTCGGACAGCTGTTGGTCTTCCCCACTCCATATGGTCCCGAAGCCAAGCGACGAATGGCGCCCCTGTGGGGATTATAGAAGGCTAAACGCACAGACTGCTCCTGACCGATATCCCATTCCATTCATGCACAACTTTGCGCATCATCTCGCAAACTGCCGCATCTTTTCGATCTTGGATTTAACCAAGGCATATCATCAAATCTTTGCAGCTCCAGAAGACATTCCAAAGACGGAAATATGCACACCCTTTGGACTCTTCCAATTCACGCGGATGGCTTTCGGGTTGTGCAATGCGGCGCAAACCTTTCAAAAGTTCATCCAATCGGTCCTGCGAAACCTCGACTTCTGTTTCGTGTATTTGGACGATGTTTGGGTCGCTTCTTCCTAAAAGTCTGAGCATTTAGCCCATCTCGAGTGCATTTTTCAACGTCTCCTTGAGGCCGGCTTAGTCCTAAACGTTGACACAGACACAGGTGAGATTCCTCGGCCACTTCATTTCCCCTGACGGAATACAGCCCGACCCAGACAAGGTGCAAGCAATAACAAGCTTCCCGCGTCTGAAGACAGTGAAGGCGTTGAGGAAGTTCTTGGACATGCTAAACTTCTATCGTCGTTTCCTGCCTAAGACCGCCTAACACCAGTCCCAAAACAAAAGACACACGAGAGATTGTTGGTCTGAAGAGGCTGTCCAACCGTTTGACAAATTCCGACAACAACTGGCCGATGCTACATTCTTGGCATTTCCTCGACAAGATGCACCCCTAGCCGTTTTTGTTGATGCTTCTGACATCGCACAAGGTGCTGCTCTTCACCAAAAGGTGAATCAAGTCTGGCAGCTGTTGAGCTTCTTCTCCAGACAGTTAAATCCTGCTCAACGGAACTACAGTACCTACGATCGAGAACTGCTCCCCGCGTACTTGAGCATTAAGTACTTCTACTTCTCCCTAGAAGGCAGGCCGTTTACAGTTTTCACGGATCATAATCCTCTAACGTATGCTTTGAAACAGAAGCCCGACAAAGCGTCCCCTCGTCAGCTTTGACAGCTGAGCTTTATAAGCCAGTTCACGTCCGACATACAGCACGTGTTCGGCAAGGACAACACAGTTGCTGACGCTTGGTCACGTGTCTCCGAGGTAAACATTCCCGCCTCACTCGACTTCTTGGCTATCGCTAAGGCGCAGGAGGATAACGCAGTACTTCAGAGCCTCAAATCCAACCCCAAATACAAATTTCGGGAGTTACCCATCTTCGGCTCGAACCTCTCTCTCTGCTACGAATACTCGGAAAAGGGACACCGGCCATACGTTCCGGCCACCTTTTGCAAGGAAGTGTTCAACGCAGTTCACGACTTAGCGCATCCAGGCATCAGAACAACAAATCCGCTAGTCACCGGGAAATACTTCTGGCCCTCCATAAACAAGGATGTCAATTCCTGGGCCACAGTTTCTGTGTGATATGTGTTTTGTTATCTACAATACCCTGAAAGGTTTGCCATGAATTCAAACCTGATGTCATTTCAACTGAAATGATTTATGTAGAACCTATTCCTGCTTCTAAATTCAATGGAACTAGGTCGCTGGGTCTAACTCTATTCATTTATAATGATCACAACATGAAAATAGTAATTAGTGCTGTAATACTTGATGGCCCCCCCTTTTCATTTTAGGTTAATTACTACAGTAATTATTGCGTATTTTAGCATTAGACTCTGCAAGTTTTGCTAATAATAATTTCCTGTAAACATTCGCATCCATTCAAAGGCATTTGCCGTTAAATTGTTCATTATGGCCATACGGAGATTGAAAGGGATCATTTGAATGTGCACAGGAACGGACCCTAATGATCCAAACGCATGGTATGCAAGTGGGGTAAATTAAATTTTATATCTAAATAATCAATCTGGTTAGTCAATTAATAAGAATCAACGAATTAGGAGACGAATTTTACAATTTATGACTCTAAGAAGGGCAGAACCAATGACTAATTATTTGAAATGGGAGAACTAGGTATTCTGAAAGGTGATAATTTGACGGAAAATTAAAAGAAGATATTTCGAATTGTTAAAGATAGGGTTAGTACCTAAACATGCAGTTCTCTTCCGTTCTTTGCTGTGTTTCCAAGGAGTTCATAATTTTGTTGGTGATTGCTGTGTGCCCAATTATTATACAAAAAAAAAAACAAAGGGAAGGCCAGGAACGGTTGAAAGATATTTACCTCTCTCAACAAATTGGTACAATTTAATAATTCAAGAATTAGATTTTACGAAATTGGAAGATTTATAAAAAGTCTTTTGTAAATCATTTTTCGGAATATGATTACTTTGGGCAGGCATGGATTTGAGAGATCTCAAAGGGATTCCTTTCTCCAATTGAATTGGAAATTTCAGTTTCCAACAGCAAACCCGGGTATCTCCAGCCCTGTCCCCACTGAATTCATCCACCATTCAATTGCTGGTTCATGGATATTTTGTGCAATGACCATGTCGATACCGTCTCTTCTAACAATCGCAAATACGTCGTCTACATACCTAAACCATACTTTAGATATTATTCCCCTCGAATCAATTTCTTCTTTGATTAATGTCATGAACCTTTCGGTGAGTTACGGCAAGAGGGGGTTCCCATCGCTACCCTCGAAGTAGTTTTGTAGAATCTATCCTGAAGCGTAAAATAGTTTCCGTTCATGCAGAGCCTGGCAAGGTTTGCATAGGTTCCAACTTTTGTTCTCCATTCCGGGCCAGATCCAAACTGGTTCAGCCATCTCTCGAGTCCGAAAATTGCCTCTTTCACTGGCGTGCTAGGAAATAATGCTTTCACGTCGAACGACACCATCGCCTTGTCCTCACCCATCCTTTCAACGCGTTGCAGCTTCTGTATTAGCTCATGGGAGCTCCATCGCGTACTCACCCTTCAGAGTTGCATCCACTATCTTTGAAACTAAAGAATGAAGAGCAGACTCACAGGCCTTTCCACGTTGTTATGCATGTCGGTTTTCATTTAGGGGGTGCGACTTTAGCGTCTTCTCGCGAATGTGACGCTCAACCAGTCTCTCTAGACATTTCAGTGAAAATGATGTTAAGCTGATTTGTTTGAAGTTCTTTGGATTAGAATAGTCATCTTTTCCAGGCTTTAATATGAAGACTACCTTCACCTTTAGCATCGCTGGGTAGATGCCATGCATACCAGGTGCTTTGAAGTGTTCAAATGATAGTACAGCAGCTCTCGCTTTTCCATTGGTAACAACCGCTCTCGCAGTGCCTCAATTTCCCTTGTAACACCTTCGTGTTGAAGGGTTTGCAGAAATCGCCAATTCTCTTCTTCCCGCTTCTGAGACCTGTTCTCGCGGGTGGTGTACTTCCAAGAGAGTCTGTATAGACTCAACTCTGGAGTTCGTGAAAGTACCATCCGGTTTTCTAATAGAGTCCTACTTGGCCGACTCATCCTTATTAAGGGCTCTAGACAACCTGGAAGTCTTCCTTTCACCTTCCAGTTCCTCACAGTATGCTCTAAAAGAGTTTCGTTTCGAACGTTTTACGAGCCTCTTATATTCACACTGTGAGTTCCGGAAGTTTATCCAGTCTTCATCTTTATTGCTTTTGCAAGCAGGATTTAGAAGTCGTCTGGTTGGTTTTCTGAGTCTTTGCAATTCTCGGTTCCACCATGGAACCGTTTTACCACTTTGACCTCGGGAAATAGGACAAGCCTCTTCAAAACACTCTAAAAGTGTGCGATTCAGAGTTTTCAATTGATCTTCCATCGCCAAAGGAGTCCTTAGTTGCCAATGGAGCTCAACTTCGTTGCCAAGAAGTTTATTGAATTTTTTCCAATCCGTTTTCGTAGGATTCCGTCTTTGTATTACAGGCTGTTCATCTGTAATAGTTAGACTAAATTCTAACAAACGGTGATCTGAGAGTGAGACTTCATCTAGTACTCGCCAGTTTGGAATCAACTCTAACAACTTTGAAGTGCAGATTGTTAGGTCAATTACTTCACTTCTTCTTGACCCCACGAACGTAGGAGCGCACCCTACGTTCACGGGCATCAGACCAGCTGAGGTGATAAAATCAAACAGCTTCTCTACTCTGGGACTGCATTTGCTACTGCTCCAACAAATATGCTGAGCATTCGCATCACAACCTATTAAAAGTTCAAGGCCACTTCATTTTGCATACACTACCAGATCCCTTAGTTCTTGCGTCGGCGGAGGGCACAAAGAATCATAGGGCAAGTAGGCAGAGGCAACTATAACGTTTCTCCTCTTACCATTAACTTGGTATTGTAAGTTGACCGTAACAAGGTACTGTGAACAGAATTGTCTCAGCATGGTTGCCTCTCACAATTTTGACATCAGAACGCAGGCTCTCGGTCTCGAGGATCTTTCATCGAAGAAGATCCTGGTCCCCTTGACTGATCCAATACCACAGATTCTGTTAAAACGAACCCATGACTCTTGAACCAGAAATATATAAGGACAGTCCTGCAACTTTGCCAGCTTTGTCGCCAGTAGATAGGAGAAGCTTTGGCATGCTGCAAGTTGATTGGACCAACTCTTATATTTGTAGCCATAAGGGCAGTCTAATATGAAAACCGCCCCTAACTGAAAAGTATGCTGCGTTTAGTGTGGATCTCACCGCTGTTACCAGCTTGTCCTCATCTTCCACCAAAAGTTCTGCTTTCATGCGTCCGATTTCTCTGGATATCGCCACAATTGGTGGTTTTGCAACGTCTCTGTCCTCATTCCCAAGAAAGTTCGCCTTCTTTCGCAGTGCCCTCCGTTGTCGTCGGTTAGAAGCCCTTCCTGATTCACGGAGTCCGGGCTGCATGGCTCCATTTTCGCATACCCGCGTTAGACCAGTTATATCCACATTACCAACTTCCCTTTCTTCCGTTTTTCCTGGTACAGGCGGCGGAGAAGCTTCTGACAGGCAAGCCTGTAGTCCCTTTTCCTTTGTGACTGAAGTTTCCTTCTGCCGAGCCTTCCCCCTCCGCATTGTGGAAGAGCTAGGTAACAGTGTCACCGACCGGCCGGCCGTAGTCAGATTTCCAGTCCTTCCATTAAGGGAGTTGCTGTACTATCCTTTTTGGCTGACCGCGTCGTAGACACCGGGTGTAGGTTTTCCACTGAAGTGGAGAGCTTTCTCAGAGTGGCGGGTGGATTCGTAGTCTGTGACTTGGAGAGTTACAATCCTTTGTTTCCATCTTCATTTATTTTTGGACGCTTTTAGTGTAGTAGTAAACTACCACAAGCTCTCCCACCACGACAAGGTGGTGCCCGAGCAGGAGTCACTCAATACGTACTATTCGTGGTCCCAAGGCCCTGGCACTAATTAATCAACCACTTGACAATGTTGTACAGCGGTGAGTTCGAGTCTGCAATGATTTCTCACATTTCGTCCCCCTCCCCCTCGTGGATTGGTACCCATGATGGAGCATAAAACCTGGGAGACGCCTGCTAAGCCAACACCAACAGCTCTACTACCAAACCCTATCTATACCACCACTTGGTGACCGCTGGGAGCTCTTTGCTAACAAAAAGCTGCAGACGGAGAAAGATGAAGGCGAGTCTCCCACGCCTAAAAACGGGACAAATTGTACCAACTGGTCTTCCAGGTTGGCGGTTGGGTAGGGTTGACAACCCCATAAGGAAAACCGAAGTTACGAAGTCACAACAGGAGCGTCCGATTGGACTGATAACATAACAACAACGGAATAACGATTTGCGCATTTCCTCATGGAACGTGCGCTCCCAGTACAGAGATGAAGCTGCCAAGCTGCTAGCCGATCCTCTCTCTCTCTATATAGATCTGATGTAACGGCGTTGCAGGAGATGCGTTGGACAGGGACCGGCTTCTTGGAGAAGAGCCGCTACACCATATATTATAGTGGCCATCCAGTAAACCATGTGCTCGGAGTAGGTTTCTTAGTCAACCAAAAAAAGGAAACCTGCTATTATCGGCTTTGAAAACATAAGCGGACGATTATGCACTCTGCGCCGGCGAAGTAAATTGAGAAATATGAGTCTCGTTAACGTTTACGCCCATTCAGAGGAGACTGCAAAGTCGGAGAAGGATACCTTCTACGAGGCAGTAGAATAAACCCTCGAAGCATGTCCCAGATATGATATCACAATCATACATAAGAGCGAAGTAAGGAAGGAGCCCGTATTCAGGCGATACGTTGGCTCCCATAGCCTACACCAAAATACAGATGATAAGGAACTGCGGATCATTCAATTAGCAGTGTCACACGAAATGGTTGTTGAAAGTACCTGGTTTGCGAAAGCGGTCCATAAACATACGTGGGCCCCTCCAGACGGGACCACTTTCAACCAAATTGACCACGTGTTGATCGAACGCCGCCACGTCTCAGCCTTGATGAATGTCAGAACAATATAGCCAATATAGACTCGGATCACTATCTCGTTGGCATGGTGCTCTGAGCTCGAATAACAACACTGATAACAATCCTCTCTGAAAAGCAGGTGAGAGTTAAACTGAAGCCACCCAAAACGCATCCCTCTACAATACTTATAAGGCGGAAATGGATGCCGCTATAACCGCAATCAACAGAGATCCTGGAGATGACGCATCAATAAATGATCTTGACAATCACCTGGAGAACGTTATCATAAATACCGCCACAAACATACTTTGCAACAGCCGCAAAAAAGCCGGAACTGCTGGTTTGACGATGAATGTAAGCTAGCAGCGGAGCGGAAAAGGGCTGCATACCGAGTAATGCTGTATTATCAAAGAATGAGGGCATGCGCGGAGACTTATCACGAACTCCGGTGAGCAGAGAAGCGACTTCACAGACGGAAAAGGGAAGCCTGGCAGAACCAACAGATCTGTGAACTCGAAAATTATAGGGAGCAACCGCACCAGGCGCGGAAGTTTTACCAACAAGTCAGCTAGATGAAGCCTTACACACCTCGATGTTCATCCTGCCGAGAAAAAGAGGCAAATTTGATTTCCAATAGAATGAGCATATTGGAGCGATGGGTTGAGTACTTTGATGAACTACTGAACACCAGAACATCGACGAGTTGGAGGTCCCGCCAACTGAAGACGACGGACAAGTACTGCCACCACCAAGTATAGAAGGAGACGACCAGTTACACCAAGTGGTTCATCAACTTGTGCTTGTGGCGAATCAATGCCTGACGACTGGCAAAGAGGCATTATCTGGCTCATACATAAAAAGGAGATATTACACAGTGCAGCAATTATAGAGGTATCGCCTTGCTGAGTACCATCTACAAGACATTCTCCTCTTTCTTGCTAGGCCGGATAGTCCCATACGTCCAGAACATCATTGGCCCATACCAAAGAGGCTTTACTCCAGACAACTCGGGACCAGATCTCTCTGCGGCAAGCGATGGATAAACTGTTGCAATATGAACATCACTTGCACCATCTCTTCATCGACTTTAAAACCGCCTATGACAGCATAGCCAGGGTAAAACTGTACACGGCCATGAGAGAATTCAATATACGGAACGAAATTGATAAGACTGACTAGGCTGACCCTGACCAATGTGAGAGGCCAAATAAAAGTAACAGGATCACACTCAAGACCGTTCGACATCAACAACGATATATGACAAGGGGATGCACTGTCATGCGTCCTCTTTAACCTGGCCCTCGAGAAAGTGATCCGTGATGCTGCGGTAAATGCAAGAGGTACAATCCTCTTTAAGTCCATCCAACTACTCGTCTATGCTGATGATATCGACATCATGGGAAGAACCACCTGAGACGTACAAAGTGCCTTCATCCAGATCAAGCAGGCGGTAATCAGCGCTAGATCTTGGGCTGCACATCAATGAAGGCAAGGCAAGGTATATGGTGGCAATTTCAACACTAAAAACCAACCAACCAGCAACATCAAACCGCACTAGTCAAACGGGAAGAATAAAGATAGGAGAATACAACTTTGAGACCGTTGATAGTTTCTCCTATCTAGGAGATCGAAACCGATAACCGCTACGATGATGAAATGGTTCTTGGCAGTCAATTGAGACTATTTCAGCTTAAAGAAACTGTTCCGCTTGAAACGTCTCACCATAGGGTCAAAGCTCTTACTGTACAAGGATATGATCTTGTCAGTCCTCATGTATTCCTCGGAGAATTGGGTTCTTAGCTAGAAAAATTGCGAACTCATGGCCGCGTTCGAGAGAAGAATCCTCCGAAGAATTTTTGGCCCCCTCCTTGAGGATGGACGATTCCGTAGTCTACATAACGATGAAATCTATGAGCGATACCATGACCTATTGATGACATAACCTGTTAAACCGAGTTTTATCCACAATCTGAAGGATAAAATCCGGCTCAATAGGTTACTGTGGGCGGGTCACTTAATCCTGGATAAGGATGATCCAGCGTGGAAAGTCTATAAGGGTAATATCTATGGTAGAAAAAGAAGACGAGGCAGACCCTGCCTGAGATGGAGCGATGTCGTAGGTCAGGACGACAGATAGCTTTTAGGGATATCGAATTGGTGGACCTCGGCGCAAAACCGAGATGTCTGGAGTTCGTTATTAAGGCAGGCCTAGACCGGATACCGGTTGTTGCACCGTTGATGGTGATGAAGTTGATTCTTTAGAGAGATTTCGGCCGTTTTGAGGAATGGCATTAGAGACCATTTTGACTAGGAGATTTGTGACAGTAGCCAACCATCCCTCTATTAACTATCGAATGACGGAAACTCTCTTACTTTACCTGTTAAAAAATTCCAATACTATGTTGGCACAGTAATATACTGAAAGAGAAATCCTGTTTATTCGCCGCCATACGTGGTTTACCGATAATTTGATATGAACAGGAAGGAAGATATGTCCCTCCGTAGAAATTTAACCATGAATTCATTTGTGGTTGCGTAACCATTAATAAACAAGCTCCCATAGCATGTGTATCTAATGGAAGAACTAGCATATAGTATACGAATATCAGAAGGGACACATTTCCAGTATACAAAGGAAGTAGTAATAACACAGTTGCATTCCGCGTAGATCGAGACTTCGGTCCTGGGTATGTAACCGGTGAAAAAGAATCTTAATTGCTATCTATGGTAAAATTACTTAAAAATATTCAGTCACCACCAAAAGAGATGCTGCAGTAAGATTTAGGAAAATTCGTAATAAGAGAATCTTTACTCCTTGAAATGCAGTTTAAAGAAATGATCATCTTCAGTAAACTTTCCCTGAGAATTTACCATTTCATTTCAAGCTTTCATTAACAATCTTCTCTGAAATGGCCATCCCAAAGAGTTTCCTTCTGCCTGTAAGGCTAATAGCTGGCGTACTCAAAGCAGAAAAAGTCTTTCCAGTTTTTTGCCATGTAATATCCGGCCATTCCCCTAATGAGTCTGTACGCTCTCTGTTGCTTTGACTCGGGCTGCCTTCTGCACATAATTGCCTTTTTCCTTCACTTTCAGAGAAAAGAAATTCCTTTTTTTCCAGGAGGGCTCCTTTTCGTCGCACATATTTTTTAAGGCCTTTTAATTAGAATTAGTTGACAGAAAATTTGCATTGTCAGCAAGAAGCAAACAAGAAATTGAGTCTTTTTTGTATTGTATTGTTTTACTTTCATATTCCAAAAAGGACTTGCAGGGGAGGCGGTGAAGGTGAATTTATTTTAGATTCACCTTTGAAGGCATTCAGCGAAGTAGCAAGTCATGAGAGGTTTAGGTAATGAGGCAAATATATTGAGGAGGGAATGATTGTGTCTGATATGGCATTTAAAAGAAGAACCCTTACCCCCATATTATAAGGGAGGCGTGATTCCCTCTTCTTTTCTTTGGTTTTCTCCTTGGTTTTTTTCCTTGGACTTTTTTGAAGGGCGTATTTCAGGCATCATATTATATAATGTAATTAGGTTGGACGGCCTAGACTGTGGCGAGCTGTAAGATGCGGCAGATCAGGCAAATATGTGTAGGTGGGATTCGTTCTGACAGAATAGATTCGATTTTGTAGAACTTTTCCGAAAGGGGAGGACAGAGAAGGCAAATGGCAACAACTTTTGGGAGTCAGATGAAAAAAGTTTAAAATAAGCATTATGCAACCTAATGCAGATTTATTTTTATCTACAAAAATTAGTTCAACGGAATTAGTTTTTTTTTAGAGAACAGTGCTTTCTAGTAGCTGTTTAGGGTTGGAGATTTTATACCCTTATCTGAGGCGGACGTTTTTAATATATACAAATAAAAACGGCAGAGTGATATCTTCCAGTGTCTGAGGTATTCTTGCTTTAATTACTTCTATTTTTATTCAATCTGTCAGCTTCATAATAGGTCCTCCAGATTGACTTTCTTGGACTGCACTTTGTTCTTACTAAGCACGTTCTCGGGACAAAATACATGAGGGAAAGCTGAGGACTACTAGCAAATGCTGTCCGCTGTGCGGAAAACGAGTGTTTTCTGAAAACCCTGAGTTTGCATAAGCAAGACTTGTCAGAAAAAATTGACGCATCAAGCCGGCCTGACAACTAAATTCGAACCTGGTCATCCCAGATCGAGTGCTAACGAACTTTCAGGCCTGCTAAAAATTACAACGGCTGCCTATAAGATCAACTTCACTAAATGGTGAAAACACGTATTTGTCACTTATAAAACGACAATTTAGGCATAACAGCTGTGCCTTCTGCTGGAAAAGTGATGGCGACGCTTTTCTGACAAAATCGCGTGGATGTAACTAGGAGGAATATACCATGGCTAGCCTCCCTTCCTGGAGAAACTGAAATTGTTGATATATGTGTCATAAATAATAATATGCTAAGAAAGCCGTATTGGAGGATTCCAATGCATATCAATTGGTTAACGAATGCTCTTCGCTGTAAGTAGGGAAAATACGTCATCGAAGGGAAAAATTTCAATGCGCGCATTGTTAAAGTTTTGTTAACCCCCATGTTGATGCTGACCAATTTATTCTTGCTTATAGGTGAGGTGTTTCGTCATATAAAGAATCATAAAGGCAGTCGAAGGTAGAAAACTGGAGGTGTTTCGTCGATGAGTATAGCTATGACCCTTGGGGAAGGGTCTACGAGAAACTCAAAGGGAAAAGAAGTCGCGACATTGCCAGGATTAATGTGAACGGAAAGCCAACGTGATCGCAGTAAAGTGGAGGACAGAGTGGGGAAATCCCAGCCTACAGTCTTTTGAAATCTAGGAGAGCATGGCGTGACTCAGGTCTGAGAATTCATTTTACTGGATGACTGGTGGAATGTTAAAAGCCATCTGTCGGGCCATCCCATCTCATGTCCAGTGTCTGCTTAAGGCAGTGCCATTTCCCTGTTTTTTAGAAGGCTGGCAAGGTTGATATACTTCTGAAGTCACCAGAGAAAGATAGAAGTAATCCTCTTTAGTTAAACATAGCCATATCTTTCCTCCTGGCTATTGGTAAAGTCCTGGATAGGATTATTTTCTAGCGACTTGGGGCCAAAGCATCCAATCTGGCGTCGAACTCACAGTACGGCTTCCAAACTGGTAGGTTTATCGACAACGCCTGGATGCATTGTAAAAACTTTGTTATCAATTGTGCTAGTAAATAAGTCCTTGCAACCTCTGTAGTTGTCAATGGCGTTGGTTAATCAATCTAAATTGGTGATCTGTTTCTTCGAAATTTCGTGAGAGTGGCTGTCAACAATTAACTCTGTGGAAGAGCTACTTCCGTGGTAGTAAAGCATTCGTCTAAAGCCGGGTCCAGACCGGACGCGCTGCGCCGAACAGAAAGTGGACGCGCTGCGCAGCGCTGAGCAGTCAGTTAAGCGCATCCAGTGTGGACCTGGCTTAAGGTGTCAATGAGCGTGTATGAGGGTGATTATGTAGCGCAACTGCGCACAGGGATCTATCGCAGGTAATTTTATATGGGACATGATAATGCATGAATTGTTGGGTGAGCTGAATTCGATGGTTAAATGCATTGCTTATGCGAATGATCTCCTCACGCTCTTTGAGGGGATCATCCGACTTGATCTCGAGCAGCAGGGTACTGAGCATACGCACACCGTTAATGGTCTCAAAAAGTATATATATATATAGTTAAAAAAGCCCACGGACCCTCTTCCCGCCCAACCGGACCGAGGGGCGACCAACCTAAGGATGGGCTGAAGGCAACATCCAAAGGCCCGCATCACATCGATGATGCGTTTTAACGCAAAGTGTGTGCGACCATGCGAAAATGTATTACTACATCCCGATTGCTGCAAACACTTCAGCCAATGACGCGGAGGTTCTACCCTACAGAGACATGGATCTTATATCGAAGTCAGTGCGGATCAAAACTGAAACCCATTAGGTCATATTGTTACCGGACAGGACTCTTCGGACTATAGCACAGGTTGCAAGGATAACTGCTTTTTGCATCTCCATGTATAGTCCAGCCCTAAGATCGAGTGTTTTTAGCGCTTTATGTAAGTTCTGCGGGACTAATCCCGTCGCTGAAATTACTACTGGGACTACTTCGATCTTTTGTAGTCTCCAAGTCTGCTTCATATCGTCTGCCAAGGGGCCGTAGTTCCGAATTTTTTCGTGCTGTTTTTCAACAGTGTTCCGGTCCAACGGTACGGCTACATCGATTATAAAGCACGCTCGTTCTTCCTTCAGAAGCAGAACTAGATCGGGTCTGTTATGATTAACACTGTGGTCAGTGGCAATAGTGTGATCCCACAGTAGTTTGACCCGATCATTTTCCAAGATTCTCTGCGGAGTATACTTATAGTAAGGATGGTAGGTTGCCACTAAGTTATACTTCAACGCAAGGTTTTGATGGAGAATCTTGCAGACGGAGTTATGACGATTGGTGTACTCGGTACCGCTCAACATCCTGCACGCAGATGTTATATGCTGGATGGTCTTCTCTTCACAGTTGCATAACCTACAACTGCAGTTGGTGATTGAGGAGTCGTGAAGAATGTACCGTTTATAATTTTTTGTTGGGAGCGAAGCATCCTGAATTGAAGTTAGGAATACTTCGGTCTCATAGAAAAGTACACCATTTGTCAACCATTTGTTGGAGGCTTCGATGTCAATGCCTGACAACAACAAATTTTTTATATGACCTCCATGAATCGGTTTCTCTTTCCACATGTCGATCTTCTGTTGGACTGAAGTAACATTCGACATGGGATCCCATTCTCTGCTTCTCAAGTTCAAAGGAGATAATTTATTATCTGCCATGACGGTAGCCTGATGTATTTGGCTAGAGAATTGTTTCTCATAGAAAAACTCACGAAGAGAATGCACTTGATTGTAGTGCAACGTTTTTAAATCAAGTACCCCCCTTCCTCTCTGATGACGTGGGATAGTGATCCTCAATTTTTCGGCAGCTCTATTGTGCATGTTGTTGTTTGCAAGAACTACCTTTACCCGTCTATTGACAGATTCTAAATCAGTATTACTCCACTGTATCACACCGAAAGTGTATAAAAGGACGGGAATGGCGAAGGTGTTGATTGCCACGATTTTATTTTTCCCGTACAGCTCAGTTTTAAGGACAAGATCCAGACGCCGTTCAAATTCCCCCAGTAACTTAGATTTAATTATTGCCACAGCAGGTGTGGTTGCTTGCAATATGCCGAGGTATTTGTAGACGTCGTCCGAATCCATACCCTCAATTCGCATGTTATTTTGGCTGTATCCTTCGTTGTCGGTGTGTTTTCCCCGAACAATTGTTTTTATGCGACATTTTTCCAAACCCAACTGTATCCCTGCTCAACTGGATGGTGATGTCCAGCAAGGAGCGAAGTTGGTTCTCGTCTTTGGCATGCAATTTGATGTCGTCAATGTAGATCAAATGACTTAATGTACATTTCGACAATATGCCATGCTTGACTTGGAACCCGTATTTGCTTTCATACAAAAGATTGGATAGTGGATTCAAAGCCAAACAAACCCACAGTGGGCTTAGAGAGTTGCCTTGGAAAACGCCACCCCTGATTGGTATCTCTCCTGATGTTTGTGAGGATGCCGATAGCTTCGTGCTCCAATTCTTCATTACTGTTCTCAGAAGAAGAACGACATTCGGGTTGATTTTATACAAGCGTAACACTTGTAGTAACCACGAATGTGATATGGAGTCAAAGGCGGATTTATAATCGATGTAGGCTGTCGAGATATTTCGTTTCTGATGGGTAGCCTGCTTTACAGCTACCGTATCGATTATAAGCTGGTCTTTGCAGCCTCGGGAGCCTTTTGTGCATCCTTTTTGCTCCTCAGCTATCAATTTATGAACATCAAGATGTTTTGAGATGTTCGCGCACAGAACTGAAGTGAAGACCTTGTAGATGATAGGAAGACAAGTAATTGGTCGACATTTTGAAGGGCAAGAGGCACCCTGTTCCTTGGGGATGAGGAAAGTTATCCCCTTGGTGAAAAATGGTGGAACTAAATCAGGATCGGCAATCGCCTGATTAAATTGATTTGCCAATGTCCTGTGAGTGCTCTTGAACCGCTTCAGCCAGAAGTTGTGAATCTTGTCAACTCCTGGCGCCTTCCAATTACCTGCCTTTTCAAGGGGTGCTTCTACGTTCGCTTCAGTAATGTCAGGTATGATCATTTCGGGGTGGGGCTCGCATGAACGCATGAGGTGTGGGAGCCACGCTGCCTCTAAATTGCAACGGCTGGATTCGCTCCAAACACTTCTCCAGAAGTCTTCTGCCTGATCCAGATCGACATTTCCCGACTTGAGTTGGCGAGATTTTTATAAAATCCCCGTTGATTCTAGAAGAACAAGGTGTGGTCTGTCCTTCGCTGAAAGCTCTTTTATTACCTATGGATGCGATTGGAGCATACCGCAAGTTTCTGCTTCAGCACCTCGAGGATTTCTTCGATTGGCACATCATTGGAGAGATAATAGGTTCCAATGATGTTCGCAACGCATTTTTGCACTCTTGATGATGGATTTCCAAGAAGTGCTTGTGTGACACGGCCAATCTCCTTTCTCAACTTTTTGACTCTTTTATTGATCCGAAATACCCAGAACGATAAAGTCCTCCTGCACATACCTCTGTTATTCGTTCCACGATGTTGATTATGGAGGTGAATAACCATGGCAGCTGCAACGTAGATCAGGCTGTGAACCTATGTAGCAGTAATCTCGCTAGCCAAACGATCAGTCAAAACTTTATCAACGGCAGCAATGATTTTAGTAGTTGCCGAAGTAAACTTTAGTTTTGGAATCTTTGGCCTAGCGTCTGGGAGAATCTCAGCATATTCCGTGAATGCGACCTGGAATGCGGTCGAAGCCTCATTATAAATTGGGTCGACATCCCCAGTTACTAAGCTTCTCCTGACTACTGGATTCATGGAGTGCCTTACAGATGGAGTACTTGTGTTAATCCTTTGACTAGTCCGGTAATTTGATGATTCCAGCCCGAGCTTAAGTGAAACCTCTTGGAAGATTTGTTGCCTAGTTGGTAAGGCAACTCGGTTGTTGTTCACGATCACCCGGTACTGGTTGACGACGTTCTGTTCGGGAACATGACTTAGTTCCGGAAATCGGGTTATGAACGCGTGATGTAGTCGGTGTCTGTACCCTGATGGATTCCGTTCTAAATCCGTGACACGGTAATAGGCGCGGACGATAATTTCCTTGGGTTGGTTCGTTCAAACCATACGACGCCTAGGTCTTCCATCCTTGGAGATTGACGACATAACCGCCAAAACATCCGTGTTGGGTACTGTCTTCGTTTCCCTGGGATCCTATCAAAAGAATTTGAAAGATTATCCCCAATTTTGTTCCTACGAGTGTTGGGGAGCAGTCAACCCTGTAACAGAGCCCAAATGTTGCGATGCCCCATGGTTACCTCTAAAGGTAGGGAAGGTATTTGGAGGGGAGTCGTTGAAATACAGTGTAACGTCACTGCAATTCATCCGATAGGCGCGCCGATTTCTTCACCCCGGATTACGGATTTGTTAAGGAGGTTTACTCCCCCTGAAATGGAAGAATAGGTAAGGGAGGACGAACACAAAGGGAAATGTTCTGCTTGTCCGCAGCTAATTGTTTATAAGATACTCGTAGCTGACCCAGTAGGCCATGTCATTATCCGCAGCCCATGACACCCGCCTGGTCGCATTCAGCTCTGCATTTGCCACTCAGGTCGGGATTAACCTGGTGCGCCAGGAATATGGTTTATAGTGAGATTTAGCAAAATCGAAAGATTGTTAGGCGTCGGTTGGTAATGAATATGTGGGAAACAAGTAGTGCTTCCTTCGGCAAGACATTAGGATATTTGGTTCGGATGGTTCCCTTTGCGCGGGAGCGATGGAAATTTAGACAATAGTACAAGCTAGATCGACACGGACACACTATTTATAGGATGTGCTCGCTAAGGAGGATTTCATGCTTTCGTGTTAATGATTAATTTAGTATTCAAAACATCGATAGCTTATAATTGTATTGAATACACTTGTTAAATGCGGGGGTTTCCGCGGGAAATTTTAAATTGACTGATACTGAGTGATAGTGGCGTTGGTTCGCGCCTATGAAAGATATTGACGAACGAAAGGGATGACTGAATTGTGATTAACGTCTTTAGGCACTCGCCTGACTTAGTAGAACTAGTAATTCGAAGTCAACTGTCGTGTTCATTGGCAACTTTTGCACTGGAAATCAGCCAAAAGTCGTAACCTTCGACAACTCTTCGAAACCCTAAAGTCACGCTTCGGGTTTGCAATTGTAATTGCAATTTTTTGCCTTGATACCTTTTGTCTTATTTGCAAGGACGTCCCTCTATGTTATTGTTTTGTATAATTTTTCCGCTGTTATTTGTAAGCGATTGCATAGATGCTATTAAATATTTCATAATTTTTCTTACAGGTAAGTGGATCTCCATGTTCAGCATTTATTTGAAGCCTCGTAAGTACCGCAATACAGTTCATAGCCTGAAAACCTCTTCTTTTGAATCATTGGTACATTTGAAGCTAAAAGAGATTAAAAATCTATAGGTTCCTAGTTTCTCCCAGTGAAATTGGCATCTCATTAGTCTTATGGTTTTACGATTCGTAACATCAAAATAGATATTTCTGGGCGCGAAGTTATTGCTAATTTCCTCCATAATCTTGACCACCACAAAGGTGATATCTCATCATATTCATACTATGAGTTCTGTAGTTAAATCGAATCCGTATCTACAGAGAAAATTTCAGCTCAGATCGGATGAACTTCTAACGTTCCAATTCACCTCACTATCGCAAATATCAAAATTGCCTCTCATTAATTTTCCATTCCAGAGAAATTCCAATTTCCTGAAAATGATGAAGACTTGATAGTAACGGGTTGGTATTTTACCATGAATTGTTTAAAGGAAGGATCTACTTTTTACGCCAAGTGGAAAGTCGATTCTGCGATTAACAGGGCAAAGGCAAACGTACAGATGTAGTGTTGGAACACTGTGATGTAAAGCAATCTACCCGGCAGAAAATACGAGTCCTACACATGCACGTATCCTTGATATCGGAGGAATCACGCAAACTACTCTCTCCAAATATATTCAGAAAAGCAATCCATTTTTCGATAATGGAGGCAAAGGTCTGGGCTGGTAGTTGAAGGAAATGAATATTTTTTATGAGCACATTTGAAGCAAGACAAATTGATTGCTTCCTTTCACTGGTTTTATCGAGCACAGGATTCAGATTGGACGAGACTTCAGATTTACTTACATAACACCAAATGGGAGCTTTTTGCTTAGGTTATTGAATGTGATTTGAATTTAATCTGGGAAGATACTCACCGGGATGTACAACGAAGGCCCTGGACATTGAGTTGATAATGCGGAGAGTCTTTTGACTGGTCGACTAACAATTTAGATAGAATGTGTGACCTTTTAAAAATTGAGTTGAAGAAGGTTAGTGAAGTAATTTTTTGAGTATCGCATATGATGCTGCGCAAAGGTGTTTTAGAAAAATTCGGAAGATAGATTTGAGTTCAAGTTTAAGTAAGGAACAACAAACGGTTTACGCTGAAGAAGGGAATAACTGATTCCTGAAATACGTATTTGCGAAATACAATTACTTTGTAGTCGAAAAACCAAGAGCATTCTTTAATTTAATCACTTGAAATGTGATTGATATGATGAACGATATTCTAGTGGGTGCTGTCCTAATTGCAAATTCAAGTCCTCGTTAGGGATTCTATCCGGACTGGACGCTGCGCCGGCTCTGATTGTTTTGCTGTGTTTGGAAATTCATCATTAATTACTGGTAGATCTCCGTCATGATGTTCAACGGCACATGTCCGCCAACTAGATAGGCCAACAGCTGCCTGGAGTGGGAGTCTACATAAGCAATTAATCTTAGGCAGGGCCTACCGCGTTTTTTTTAGGATAGATATTTTCCATATTGAAGACCCTGGCTGGATCATCTTTACTTATACACAATCAAATGGTCATGATATCGCTCATAAATTTATATGTAATGAAGGCTACGGAAGCGTTAATTCTCCTGTAGGGAACGAAAAATTCCCCTCTCGAAACCGGCTAGGAGAGCATAATTTTGTTTTTGTTTTTTTGCTAAGCACCCAAGCATCCAAAAAATGCATAAGAAATGAGGCAGGTTTTGAGGATTAATTCGATATCTTATGGAATTTATCCCTTTCCAGCCCTACAATCTCCTACATAGCGGTTAGCATATATTTTCAACCCCAATCAGAGCTGGTTTTATCTTTTACTTGACTAGGAAACTTACTCTGAGGGCATGGTTTAATGAATAACAACTATAATATGTTATAAGGAGATATTCATTAATGCAACCTTTTATGATCGACGTATCATCGCAATATCATCCGCCCTGTCACCCTCTATGGTTCTGGGTGTTGGCCGAATATAAAGGACAATGAATGCCGTCTTGTGGCAATGGAGACGAAGATGGTGCGTTGGACTAATGGAGTGACACGTTTTGATCACATCCGAAATGAGGATATCCGCGATCGATATGGAGTTGCACCGATCGTGAAAAATTGCGAGAAAGGCGTCTTCGATGGTATGGACACGTAATTCGCGTCAACGAGAATTGACTCGTCAAGATTGGTCTGAGCATCGAAGTCGATGGTAAGCAACCAAAAGACCGGCAGAAGCAACGGTGACTTGATACGCTGGATTGGAATTTAAAAGCCTGGCAATTGCATCCAGATCAGGCATTTGATAGAACCAAATGACGAAATCAATCACGACGAGCTGACCCCGCTTGTGAACGGGGCAAAGGCAAAAGAAGAAGAAGAATATTCATTTTTCTCCATGGAATCGGAACCTTTTCAACCCATTTTTTGTATCGCAGCTTTGTAAAAACTATTTTGTGACAAGGGATTTGGTTGGCTGCTGAACAGCTTTCACACTATGCAGGGAGCACAGTTTCATGAAAAAGTGCGGAAATCATTAATACTATTGCTTTTGTGGGTCCGTCGTTGTACATCTAATGCAATGTTATTTTGTGGTTTTCTCAGGGGTAGTTTATAGACCTATTCCAAATCTAGAAAATTAGTTGGCATTGTTTTTCTAGACTATATGCACGAGATTCGCCTTCATCCTTCCCTGTCAACCGTTTTCCGTCAAGGAAGAATTCCCAGTAATCATCTCAGTAATGATCATGTGTATTTGAATCCGTTCCCTTTCGTTTGTTCCCCAACTTCCATAACTAAGCACATGTTGAAGTCAAATTCGATCGTATGTTTTACATGAAAAAATTTTTGTTCATTGAATTTATATCTACTGTCTTACCAAAATTGTAAAACCAGAGATCCCAATGGGAGGGAGAGGCTCAGTTCCTGTGATGCGTCTCTAGCTTGTCTTTGCCGTGGAGATTTTATCTTTATTGGCGGTCTGGGTCTGTCTCCTTGCATTTAATCATAACTACAGAGTGCTTTATGTGGCCGATATCCTACTGACTAGCCAGTGTTTTAATATCTTTTACAAGTCTTTACGTTCTGCTTTTTGCTAAATAGTTCAAACAGCAATTCTTCATTTTGGGGTCAATATTTTCGCTAAGCTCTCTCAGAACAGAATCTGTTTTGATTTAGACAAAAGATTAACATAGGACGTACCCTCTTTTACTGTATTTATACTTTATTTCAGACTGTTCCGTCTTTCTCTGAAGATGACCGAAGTGGCAACGAAACTTATTGGGAAAATTTTTCCGCAGCCCCGCTCCTCTTTCGTTCTTCACTGGTCTCTCGATTTGTAGTTGTTACCTGCTAAAGGGGTACCGTCTACTACTGAATTAGCTAAAATAAGATGCCCGTTTGCTCACACCCCTCTGTCGCCAATACTGGGCTTCCGAATCCTTCCAATGCAATTTCTTCTCTATAAAGTTTAGTTAGTTCAAATCGGCTTACTCTCCTTCTGTTTTCGCGTCCATCTATCTGTCTTCCTGTCTGTCTTTTTATGGTTATGTGAGACTTTTGCTCAATAAAACCCTTTCCGTCCCTCACCCCGCGGGATTGTCGTTTCGGTATTACGCCACGAGGCAGGATTAGTCACGAACTGCGGCTCGAGCTATTATATTATTTACTACTTTCCTCCGAAGCCCTCCCTTCTCCAGCAGATCGTGAATTGTCTTCAATAATTTTTCCAACACCATCCAAGTTGTGTTAGATACTAGAATGTGATGCATGATTTTCTTTGGTGGCAACAGCGTAATTTCTATCTCCGCCCTATGTACGGCAAGTCTCGAACAGCGTGATCCTCATTGTCTGTCAACTGGGGACGTGGGGACTGCTATCACATATCGTACTTCATCTGACGTTGTACGGTAAGGGCACGACTTTGGGTGTGGGGGTGTGATTTTTTTCCTATTTGCTTCTTGCTTCAATGCCGAGGCAAAGACAGGAGTTGCATGAAACAAAATGACGCTAACAACCCGCGAGATAAGGACCTAAAGCTTTGCTCTGGCCCACCTACCTTCGGTAACATTTTTGTAAACAATGTAGGAACTCCTAAAGCCTTTGTTGCTAAACTCTCAACATTGCGACTTTTAGTATGGTTTTGGTAAATTATGATTCGTATGACCTGCTTGCCAATCTTGATCTTTATCAGTCAAAATTAATTCGGTTTAAGTCTCTACGAGCATTATATCAGCGCTTTCTAGCCAAGATGGACCTCGATCTCCTTAATATTTTGTGCCACAATACTCACTCCGAAGTTATCTCCGAACCCAATAATGCTCACGCCTTGGAAAAGCTGTACCGCTCTTTGTGGAATTCCACAGGTTGTTCGATACATTCAAGCTCCATTATCCGAATCGTAAAAAATGGCACCACCTCGATGCGCAAGTATTTGGGAGCACTTAATTTGGCAAAAGCTGCAATTATTTTGCTCCAACTTTCAGGATAGAAGGCATTCCTCACATCAAGAGTAAATTCCAGGCAAGATTTATTGGCCTCCATTGTTTCCTCCGTAATTTTCTTCACCGTATTGATTGCATTGACAGTAGATCTCGCTTTTCAGAATCCATAACTGCCTATCCGAGAGGCTACCATCCTTTTCTATGATTGTTTTGTTTTAATTCGCTTTTCCAGGAAAATCCCTTCTTTGAAGCACGTTGTAACTGTTTCAGCGAACCAATTTGGAACTGTTTTGATGGCCATTACCAGCTTTATTCGGAATGCCATCTAAACCTGGGGCCTTATATTCGGCAATCTCCTTACGACCACCAGAACCTTCCATACATGCAAAAGTGGTGTATAAAATTTTCTTCCATCGAATATGGGGTGTCAAATAAAAGGTTTTTTAGTACTTTTCAAAGCTCTTCATTTGTGACATTCAAGGGAAAGGGGGAAAGGGGGACTGAATCATTTCTTTCTTTTTCTGAAAAAAAAAAAATAACGAGCTGCCACAATACCCCTCGAAATACCTTCTATATCTAAGCTCAAATGGAGCAAAAGTACTCTCAAATATTTTTACATACATACAAAATATACAAAACCTTTCACAGCCTAAGAGCCGAGCTTCCCGTATTCCGACTTGTTTTTTCTGGGTTACTTTTCATATCTGATAAAGGCAGGTCACACTCTCCCTTCGATTGCTAAGAATAGCCTAGTTGCTGCCACGAGGAGATGATGGGGGAAGGTCGTTAATAAAATAAAAATAACCAAGGGCCCAGAATAGATCCCTGTGGGATGCCAGAAGAGAGGGAGAAGGAGCGGGAAGTGCAACCGTCAAAAGAGACGCGGCAGAATCGGTTGGAAAGGTAAGAGGCAAGCCATAAAAAAATGGTATGAGAACGCTTTGAGACGAGAGTTTGGATAGAAGTATCTTGCGATTTACAGTGTTGAAGACTTTAAGGAAATCAGCGTAAATGGTATGTACTTCTTGCTGTGAAATACCTACGCTTAACGAAGCCGTGTTGCTCTTTCACTATGTGGTGACCAAAGTGGCCGCTGATATATCCTGGATTTTGGAACAGGAGAGGAGGGAAATGGGAAGAGAGATAGACTTACCAGTTTTGAGCAAAAAGAGGTTTAGAAGACCATCGTAACCGAGGCAGGCTACATCCACTATCGGGAGGGATTCGGAGGAAGGGGGGAAGGGAGCATGGACTAAGGAGCGGCAGAGTAAATCACAAGGGGGAGTTATCTAAGGAGCCAGAGAATTTAATGGAAGGAGGAGATAACTGGGCAGGATAGCCAGAGTTACGAATGTGGCATCAAAAAGGTTTCAAGTTTCCGCGCTTTAGTGAGTCTTCCACACTGGCCAAGTATTCGTTTCTGGACTTACGTATTAAGGATTTGACCGAGGAACGTAGGGATTTGGAAAAAAACTAAGTCAACGTTGTTTCTAGAAGACAATAACTTCTTCCTCGCAGTCTGTTTTTGACGCAGTTTTTTTGTGAACTTCAGTAATGAACCAGACGGGGTAAGAGCGTATGCACTTAGGAGAGGAGGGAACGTAACAAGGAAGAGGATCAGATAAAATGGTATAGAAAATGTTAAGTGCTTGGTCACACGTACATGGAGAGAGTAGGGAGACCCAGTTGATTGCCGCCATTGGTATTCATGAAAGTGGATAGAGGAAGGGAAGGGTGGGTGGAGTTGTTGTGGAGGGAGGAAAGGGCAGGAGTAATGGGCCAGGAGAGCATGTGAAGATTAAAGTCGCCACAGAGGATGAAAGGAAGTGAGGGAAACAAAACTGTTAGGACCTCTTATAATATGTCGAAGAAATCCTCGTACGGAGAAGGCGGGCTGAAGCAGGGAAAATATATACACGATATGTTAAAGGGGCATACGTTTGCCGGAATGACTCGTATGATGGCAGAATCGTAGGTGGAGTAGGAGGAGGAAAAGAGGATTTCGTTACGGAGAGGGAACTTAACAGCTATTAGGGCACCTCCGTCAGTTGTCTTGTCTCTGTCACAACGAAAGACAGAGTAACCTTCGAGGAGCACAGAATCTAAAATCCTGTCATCCAGCCAGGTTTCAGAAATGCAGATGACATGATGTTGGAATACAAAGCTAGACAGTTTGAAATCTATCAGCTTGGTCCTTAGACCCCTCACATTTTGATAAAAGACTGTATAGTTGTCGGAACCATTTAAGTTCGGCGAGGTTGGCGGGCGGGCCGGAAATTTTCACGAAGCTTAGCCTTTTGAAAAGTTTTGACGAGCAAAAGGAAGATTGGACGATAGCTTCGAAGTCGTGGCGATATGTCGCTTTGAAGGAAGCTATCACTAGGTCTGGAGAGCCATCCTTCGTCAGCTTCACACATGAGAGAGGAGACAAAGTTGAATTGGCTTTTCTTCTGATAGAGGCCAGAATTTTTTCGGACGTAGTGGGGTACGCTAGCCTTGACACGAAAAACTGTTTCGGCGGCGAGGCACGTTCAGTCCGACGTCCGAAAGGCCCGCGGTTCAGCGGTGGCGAATAGAGAACAATTTTTCGGTTGGCTAGCGGACGTCGTCGGGTTGATACAATCTTTTATAGACGCACTGGAATAGTGCGTGGCAGATAGAGGCAGAGAATTAGTCGACCGGGGCAACTTAGGTATGGCGCCAGTATTTTTGACCGCTGTCGCCGGTAAGCAGAGACAGTCAGCGGCGTCTCAGGAGCTGAGGCTGCGCTAGTACTTGATGAAGCAGCAGCTTGTGGGAGCAGAATTGATGGTGATTTTGAAACAGCATGTTAAATCGACGCCAAAGTCGCCGTGTGCGTGTTACAACGATAAGTAACGTTCGGTGAAAATTTTACGCGAATATCTATTCATTCTTGATGGATGACATCCTTCGAAGCAAAGAAAACAGTGAGCATCACTTTAACGATTGATCTCACCTGGTGAGCTTTCTATGATCTTGGTGAATTTTCTGACTTCCACTGGGACTACCGCATCTTGGTTTCTACGTCGTAGCAATAAACCCAAGACTCGTCACATGTAATTATGGTTTTCAAAAAGTTTCCACTGGTATTGGCCATTTTCAAGATCTCCTGACAAACCTCCAGGCGATGCGCTTTTTGAGATCCTCTGTCATCAATCGTGGAATAAACTTGGCTGCAACACTCGTTTCTAAGTTTTGGGACAAAATCTCCTGACATGACCCAAATAGGATGTCGCACTCTTCTGCTATCTCTTGAATCGTCAAACGACGATTGGCTGTCGTCAATTGAGGTTGAAGGCCCTCCTGAACGAGGGTCATCTTCCGTTGATACTCTGCCTTCCTTAAACCGTTTAAAGCACTCGTGACACCGTGAACGGCTGATCACTTCATCAGCAAAGGCTTCTTGCAACATTTGAAAAGCCTCCGAGAACGATTTGAACAATTCAATGCAAAATGTCATGCAAACACGTTACTCCTCCGTCATGTCCTTGACAAAAAACATGAAAAACAGATTTCACTAAAACAGCTGAACAATCGGTTTGGAGAAGGTTAGAGTAACAAAACAAAATGAAGATTACTCAGGAAGGTTCCCTCGAAAGAACGAGCGCCCGCTGAACCAGTTGTCAACGTTAACGTGATGGCGTGCAATTTGAAAAGTCCTGGAACTTTTTGATCAGCCCCTCGTATAGTAGGTGAAAGCTGTATAATTCCAACTTCAATTTAAATACGCTAAATCAAAACAAATTGGCAATTATCGAATTGCAATTATGGCCTGTATTATCGATATCTGCCTATTGAGTAGTCTCTTGGAATGAGTTTTTGAGGAAGCCTTTTGATTTGTGCTATTTAATAACGCACAGAGATCGAATGCTGAATCTAATCAACTTGTATGTTAGCCACACAGTACTACTTAGTTCTCTATGATGTGGTTAGCATTTAACACGGAAACTGTATAGCATGGCTGCCATGCTCATATGCTGAGGTAAAACGACACCTCTTCATTATCATAAGTTGACAAAATTGGGTTCCCATGGAAAACAGTCTACACAGCACCGGAACCCCAATATATTCCTTGCAGAAATATTTCCCACTCACATTTCGTAAACAATATTTGCATCCATACGCCGCCAACTCACTGGCAACGGGCAGTAATCGATATTTGATGGAAGAGAACCACAAAATGCCTCCAAAAAGAGGGATCTGATAATAGACGCTATTAGATAATAAGTCAGAGTATTAGTCGAGCCATTTATCTATATGAATATGATGTGTCGGAGGCGAACAACAGAAATTACACTTGTATATGCTTTCATTTATGGAGAATTTATTACCTCATTCAGGTATTCTCGGAAGCGAGAGTCAAATGGGGAATAATACGGCCCCAAAGCATTTCTGCCTGAAACTACTAGACAGGGATATGTGCACGTTTCCTACGCCCTACACTATTCCTAACTGTATTCAAATGACTATTAAATGAGCCTACTTCATCGCAACACATACACATGTACGATTCACCAAAGAGCCTGTTGTACATAGTCCTTCGGCACTATAGTGTCGACTAGCGTGTTGGCTGCTACAGTTCATTCGAACATGTTTTATGCGGTAATATAAAAGCCATTAGAGTATTACCCAAAAAACATATCTGGTACGACGTTAAGGATCATCTAACATGAAGGCCGACTTTCATTGGAGTAACAACGAGACAGTGGAAGGCTCTTATCATCGAGTGAATGCTTTGATGTCCAATGGAGGTAGTTTTTTCAGGTTTGATGATGGTGGCTTATGCAATATGAGTTAGAAAGCATGGGGGCGCGGTGCCATTTCTTAAGGCTTACTTGGAATAGCCAAGGATTTTGCAAGCAGCCAAGCTTGGAAGGGAGCACCTTGAAAAGTAAGACTTGTGCTGAAACTTTAGATTAATTAGCTCCTGCTGTCATGTAATCTACTAAAGCATATCTTGGTTAGAAATATTCAAGCATCCTTTTCGGCTAGTTGATTTGAGAAGCTGTCTCACTTCGCACCTTACCTAGACAAATGGAAGTACATTGAATAGGAACGTATCACTCCAGGAAGTGCTATTGAATTCAAAGGACAATTTAAACCAAAAATTCGCTAGGAAATTCATTCATTTCAACTTTGGGGGTTTTGACATATGGAGCTCGGTCCGGAATATTTTTAGTATTTCCATTTCATCCACATTTGGCACGTAACCACGCTTCCAACCTCTATGCAGCTATCATAAGGCAAACCATTCGTCATTCAACAAAGTTTTCTACCCACTAAGGGAATAACGAAACTTTTTCATGAAACGGAATCCACCAGACTTGAATTTAAATAAGCTTGCAGCGGCGTCTATCAAACAAAAATTGACAACACCTCGCAAATTGCTATGCTTTTCATCGCCATTTTTAATAGAAAATTCTATGCGTACACGTGTACACAGGATACTTTTGAAGGACACTTGCTTTTCCTTTGATTCTATGAAAATGGTATGGAGAAGCTACACAGTTTGCATGAATCTGAGATTTTAACCAATTTTAGGAGTGAAATATTTTTTTTTTCAATCAGCCATGGAAAAAGTGGTTGGTGGTGTTTGGCAGTAATGAGCAGACGTCTGTGGAAACAGGAGAAAAGTAGAGTTTCTACGAAGTTTTCACTTAATATAGAGATGTGTGTGGGATTGTGTAATGAGAATAGACGGTTTATATCGTTGTCCTGTTTAAAATATTTCCCCGTCCCGAACTTTTTCATGAAGTACCGAAATAAACGTAGCCAATGCAGCGAGATAGATGGGGTCCTCGTGTATCGAAATAAACCTTGAAAGCCAAACATTTGCCGAAATCGCGTCAAAATCAATACAATGTCGAGAACAAATGAAAAATGGAAATAAATTTATTTATTTCGACCGAATCCGCTATCATGTCGAATTTCAGCCTCATCTCATACTCTCCTTCATGCCTCAGATATTCTTTTATTGTGGTTCACGGGGGCCCCCTACTGCCTGTTTTATGTGGCGTTTCTAGCGCAGTAGAAAGCAGATGAGGGGAAAAGCTCTCTGTCATCAAAAAACCTTTGGAATACTCCTTCCATTACTTTAAAAACTTCAATAACCGTTATTGGGTGAGCCAGTTTTAAATAGCTTGGTATGCTGATCCTGGTACTGCTCTAAAAAAGCTAGACACTTCTGTGCTAGCAAACTGGACATCTCGAAGCTTCATTGCTACCGAAATGTCAACAACACCTTGGATAGGCACTGACCTAACGACTACGACCTTTGGTTATCGAAAACGGACTACAATTAACATCTGGAATGCGCGTATGCTCATCAGTAACGGTATCGAATGCTCCCAGAATGCTCGCTCTCTCCAATTCGGGTGAAAACTCCAACTATATAAGCTGGGCATTCTGGTCCTAAACGAAGTAGGATGATGGATCTCTGGAAAGTATACCTTTACCTCTTACCACCACAGTCATAATGCGATTTTGTACTCTCGAACACTAAATGTTAGCAGACGTGAATCCCGTATCGCGTTGTTTCTGACGCTTACCATAAGGCGCGCTTTCTTACCTGGGAGCCGGTTTCTGACAGGATTTTTCGATCCAGGTTAAGGAGCACTAGAATTGTACAGTGCCAAGCATCAGCGGAGAGGAGGGGGCTTCCTAAAAGAGACATTTGGTCGTGATGAGTGGCCATTGAAGCCAACGTGGGCTCTGACAACACCTTGGTCGGACATGTGATGGGGAAATACGCTTTTGGCAATCGTAACGATAATAGTGGGAGGTTTGTGGGTTTCTGGAACTTCCACTGCTCGTCATTGGTGGCACATTGTTCGAGCACAGAGCCTGCCATAAGGTCAGTTGGGTTTTAACTCATTCATATTGACGACTTTGCGATTAGCAGTAAAGTTAAGAGCGGTCTTCTGAATGTGCGTCGCATGAGGTGCTGACTTCGGTCTCGAGAAGGATCACCATCTGATGTCGCTTGCTTTTGCTTACGTGTTGCGTTCGCCACTTCTTGTAAAGTTGGGAAGCTACGAACTCCAAGTTTCACATCGACCGCTTATATGTGAGAGCCATCTTGCTTATTGGACGACATTTACACTGAGTTATCCTCTTGAAAATATCGATGAGCATTAAGATGCCATCAAAAATGTTCTTTTCTCGGGTGCTACACAGGTTGTCCTCTAGGCCCCAAAAGGGTGTTTTAAGTTTTGGCTGACTCATGAAAGCGGATCAATGGGCGGAAGGAGTGAATTTGCAAGTGGTAGGAACTCTTTCGATGGTCCGGTGAAGGGCGTTAACGATCGAATCCTTATCCACAATGATGAGCAACTGAAGAGGTGAAAGAACGCTTCACCAAGGTTGATAATCGTATCACATTCGGTGAAGTATCACCACGTCTGGATGAAATGGCTAGTCAGCGTAACCAGCAGATACTGACTATTCCATCAAGCGATTTGTCGGTCTCCCTGCGGAGTTATTTATCGCTGTACCCGCAATTATTTCAAGTCTCCTACTTGCACTTTTACGAAGATCCTGCGAATCGAAGACCTTCCCCAGATTGGAAGAAGAGGATGATCATTAAGATTCCAACGAAAGGTATCCGGTCTAAGCGGTATTGGCGTGCTCTCTGTCGTCGTAAAAATAATTACTTAAATAATCAGTTCTGTGAACACTGTGTTGTTATAGAGTAGATCATTTAAAGTGACCACCACTGTCACTCAAAAGCTCCAAACCTGCATCGTATCATCACCCTTGCCTGATAATGTTTAAAACAAAAAACTTGGTTGGAAGTGGCAGTGAATAGGTCACACACTGAGGGGGGGCGGGACATTTGCACTGCGGATTATTTCATGCAGTGGAATTCACTCTCCCAAAATTGCCGAAGAGTGGGTCTATGCCTGCTTCATATCGCCTGCCGAGGAGCTCGTAGTTCCGGCTTTTTTCCTACTGCTTTTTCAATAGTCCTCCGGTTCAGCGGTACGGCTACATCGATTATGCAGTTTATCATTTTTCCTCGAGGAACAGAACTAGTTCGAGCCTATTATCATCAACTTTGCGGTCGGTACCAGTCATGTAATCCCACAGTAGTTTAACCCGATCATTCTTAAAAATTCTCCGAGGAATATACTTATAATCTGGATAGTTTGCAACTGAGTGAAGGTTTTGATGAAGAATTTTGCGGATGAAATGACGACATTTGGTGTACTCAGTACTGTTCACCATTCTGATATTGTGTGCTGGATGGTCTCCTCTTCAAAGTTGCATAAATTACAACTGGAGTTAGTGAGTGAGTCATCAAGGAAGTACTACTTATAGTGGTTCACTTGGAGCGAAACATCCTTAACTGAAGTTAGGAATACCTCTATCTTGTCAAACAGTATAGTTATTCAACGATTTGTTGGAACCGTCGATGTCGATGATTGACAGAAACAAATTTGTGATATGCACTCTGTAAATGGGTTGCTCGACTGAAGTTACATTTGACATAGATGGTGGATTTTCAAAGTTTTCAAGTCGAACCACTAACCCATAACCTACACCCAATATTTTTCCTGGAACAATTTTTTTGTTGATCAGTCAGATTCAGTCTTCCTGACATGCTAACATTCTTCGCACCAGTTTTTCAGGTACGAGCACCTCTCCTACAGCTTCCTTTAGGTGCTTGCTTTCTTCGATAAATCTTGGACAGTCGAAGAATACGTCCTCTGGCTCCTCTGGGACTCCATTGTAGTTTGGACAATCGGGTGAGGTATTTAGTTTAAACCTGCACAGGCACTGACGAAATTCTCCATGATCCGTAAGAAACCGGGTAAGATTATAAGTAATCTTACTGTGCAGTCTCTCCAACCACTCCTTGATGACAGGGTTGAGCCTGTATGTCCACCGACTCTTTCCCGAGCGTTCCTAACGCTCTTTCCATCTATTTAGAGATATCTCCCTTTCGGCGTTTTTTGTCTGCGATAAAGGAGAGATAGACTTCGCATTGTATATATTCGGCATTTCATCTGCCAAGATGTCAATGGGCATCATTCCCAAGATGACAAACGCAGCATCATCTGAGACAGTCCTGAATGCCGAGTACACCCTTAGGGCTATTATTCTGAACACTGCACTCAGTTTGTTAGCATTAAATTTAACTTGTAATGCCTTTCCCCTAACTGGAGCTGCATTGAGCCCGATCGAACTCACTACCCCAGCTATAAGCAGCCTGAAAACATGTCGTGGAACTCCCATGCATCACCCTTGCCAAAGCCACACTTGCAGTGGATGTTTTGTCATAAGCATACTGCACTCAAACATGAAGTCACCCTTCTGGGTCCTTCGAATCTTACTGACATTTCCGCCTAGACCTTTTACGTCGGGGTCAGCTTTGACCTTTTCTAGTATCTCCGCGTAGAACACACTTCTCTTGCTGGAGATCACAATTACTTCTGAGTGAATTCGCACTTTTGCCTTTTTCTTAACTACCTTGATCCATCCACCGTTTTCATTCCCCTTTGATTTTGCTGATTTGACTGCCGGAGCTCGTGCTTGAGGGATCTGCTTTCTCTCTTTGGTGCTTTTAGTTCTGTTTTTCGGAACTATTTGTACAGCCTTTGTCCTCTTAGACGCCTGCAGATTTACCAGAGGATACACATCTTTTTTCCGCATTCTCTTGTTTGGTGGCAGGTTGATTGCAATACGATTAGGTGTCACTGGGGTCGCCTGTGACACCATTGGGGCAGCAGATTCCGACTTGGCCTTGGAATTTCATTCCTCGTGCTGCGATTTATTGTAGAGCACTCTAACAACTCTGACCATATTTTTTATCGCTTGGTAAACGTTGTGCTTGTCCTTGATGAACTCAGACAGCTCAACTATATTTGGACCAAGCTGTATGAAGGGTAATTCCTCTGCATCAGGGCTCTGCTCTCCATGAGTCCTAACCGAATTACTACTTTTAAATAATCCTTCACATTTGTCATTCATTGACCTTCCCTCCGTTTTATCTTTTTTCATGTTTGGCATTGGCGGAGATCTTAAAGTTAACGAACTTCTTCTGAATGGGTCCTTTTCCTGGACCTGCTGTCACTATTCTTGAATGTGTACGGTCAGTATTGTTGTTGCTTTTGTCGTCCAGCGTTCCGCTTTCAATTCACCCTTCTCGATTTTATTAGTGTTGTTCTTGGTAGAGTGGTACTTTGCTTGAACACCTCCTTTTCCAAATCTAAAACACTTATAGCATTAGATGTCACGTTGGCCAAGTTGTCCGCCATCGAAGTACTGCGGTCGATCGATATCGACGACCGGGAGCCCGCTTGCTCACTCCGAAAAGCCGCCGGTACTGGAATTCCGAGCCCCCGCACCGTAAATTTCCTCCTTCTCACGTCTTCCATAGTGGTTTTATGTTCTGGGTATCCTTCCCATAGCGATTTTGGTTCGCGCACCAGAGATGAGTAAACACTAGCCCTTGCACAGTCAGAAAAGAATTGTGCATGAACACATATTTACATATCAATAGGTATGCCCCGTTCCACCAGATGGGGTCGCGCCTGATGGGAGATCTAGCCACTCCTCACAGGTCTGTCTGTCTGTCGGTCACAGCCGATTTACTCGGAAACGGCTGAACCGATTATCACGAAATTTGTAAGAGCATGTGGTCTGTGTGTGCGTTTATATGGAGGGAGTGGCGCTATGATTGTGTTGTTGTTTGAAGGGGGACTTCCCATTATGCGAAAGGAGTATGTAAATTTTTTTCACAGAATGTGGTCATGTAGGGTATCAAATGAAAGAGCTCGATTAGTATTTTTCGAAACTGATCTTATTTCTGACATTAGGTGAAACATGGGAGAGTGAGGTTTCAAAATGTGGAAAAATCACAGTGATGCATCCCTACAAAATCTAGACCTCAAAATACATCCCGTTCCGATATCTCTTCAAATAAAGTTAATAATAGTGTTTTACCATATTTCGGAAATTTACCAGAAAATACCCCTTAAGTTTGTCGTAGGAATACAATGGTATCAGCATAGGGGTGGATATGCATTAGATCAATTTTCAGCACAATATTTGTGTCTTTAATTTGTATGTACATACGCATATTTTATTTGGCAATATATGACGGACTATTTTGCATTCTTAGCTATGTACGAATAGAAAAACGTGCATGGAGAGTTCCTCACATAGATGAACACAGAACCTTTATACCTGAAGGGCCAAGCTTCCGATATTCCGACTTGGGTAAGATAATAGTTGGGATTTTGTCAAGTTCGACCTACTTCTTGATGGTTCGACATGGTTTCAAATCCAATTCATCGTCCAAATGGTGTTGACAAAACGAAGTCAGCCGAATTGATCTCTTAAAAATGATCGACTCCCATCAACGCTTTTATGACTTTCGACGTTTGCACCACCATATCATCTTTTGCCACTGATGATTCAAAATTTAGGACAATTTTCCAGAAATATCGAAACGCTGACATGATGTTCTTGACGTCAAAACAGCAAGTGGTTACTGCGTCATTTCCTACTTCTTCCTCTCCCATATATGGAAGGATGTATGCATCTTACAATACGAGCAGAAAATTGTCTGTCTCCCGAAATGGAAACAAAAGGGCTCCTAAATTTCTCGGAAATTCCGCACTTGGTTCGCCCATAATATTCCAAACAAAGTCAAAAGACTGCCATCATGAACTAATTAAAACAGATCATCAAAGCTATTTTCAGCTACCATACATGTGTACTTCTATAGCATATTACAAACAATACATATGTTTTCCATGAGTTATCCTTCCACCTCTTCGCAAAGATGTTCTCCTATCTGAATTTTATGTTGCGACCATTCTTAACTGAGAACTCTTGACATTTTCCCATCAGTCCAATTGTACATAAAATCCTTAATGAAAGCAGAAAGTGTGTCTGTTGTATTGTATGTATGTGCAAGTATACAGAAAATCCTTCTTCATTTATCATCTTAAAAAACTTTAATTTGGTTTTGTGTAGGTCGCTTTTCTATGAATAACGATAAGAAGCTCGTGCTTAGCTAAGAACATACGGAACGAACTTTGTGTTTTCTGATTTGATCGTAAAACTTTATGGAAGCT
Organism: Hermetia illucens; assembly: GCF_905115235.1. Classification (NCBI taxonomy): domain Eukaryota; kingdom Metazoa; phylum Arthropoda; class Insecta; order Diptera; family Stratiomyidae; genus Hermetia; species Hermetia illucens. The sequence goes on from NC_051853.1 coordinate 35,156,146, forward strand.
AATTTAACATTGTCGTGTCATTTATTTTATGCTGACAATTCAAGTGAGTAATCGGAGGAATGATGTAAAGGATATCGTCTATATGTTTGTGCACCAAATGCCATTTTGACAAGTGACATGAGTGAATTTTATGACAGCGGCATGTTCCCTGATATCCTTGCTTTCTTCAATTTATTGCCGTCACAATGTCATTTATAATTTTTTGTTTGACTCCGAAAAACGTAAGATATGCAGGAACAATTGCGCAAATTGAGAGGGTTTATTTTGAATACATATTTATATTTCATCATCAGCATCATCATTATCATCAACGGCGCAACAACCTGTATTCGCTTTAGGCCTGCCTTAATAAAGAACTCGAAACAGCCCGGTTTTGCGCCGAGGTCCACCAATTCGATATCCCTGGAAGCTGTCTTCTTTTTCTACCATAGATTTTGCCCTTATGGACTTTCCGGGTGGGATCATCCTCATCGATACGGATTAAGTCATCCGCCCACCGAAGCCTATTGAGCTGGATTTTATCTGCAACGAGACGGTAGGATACGGAATCGTCCATCCTCTCTCGAACGCGGCCAAAAGTTCGCAATTTTTCTTGCTAAGAACCCAAGTCTCCGAGGAGTACAAGAGGACTGGCAAGATCATTGTCTTGTACAGTAAGAGCTTTGACCCTATGTTGAGACGTTTCGAGCGGAACAGTTTTTGTAAGCTGAAGTAGGCTCTGTTGGGTGCCAACAACCGTGCGTAGCTGTTATCGGTTTTGATTTTCGACCCTAGATAGGAGAAATTATCAACGGTCTCAAAGTTGTAGTCTCCTATCTTTATTCTTCCCGTTTGATCAGTGCGGTTTGATGTTGTTGGTTGGTTGGTTTTCGGTGCTGACGTTACCATATATTTTGTCTTGCCTTCATTGATGTCCAGCCTAAGATTCCACGCCGCCTGCTCGATCTGGAAGAAGATTGTTTGTACGTTTCGGGTCGTTCTTCCCATGATGTCGATATCGTCAGCATAAGCCAGTCGTTGGGTGGACTTAAAGAGGATCGTACCCCTCGTATTTACCTCTGCATCACGGATCCCTTCTCCTGGGGCCAGTTAGAGAGGATGCATGATAGGGCATCACTTTATCTTAGACCGTTGTTGATGTCGAACGGTCTCGAGAGTGATCCTGCTGCTTTTATCTATCCTCGCACATTGGTCAGGGTTAGTCTAGTCAGTCTTATTAATTTCGTCGGGATACCGAATTCTCTCATGGACCTGTACAGTTTTACCCTGGCTGTGCTATAATTAGTGGCCTTAAAGTCTATGAAAATTCTATTTCTGATAGTTTAAGTTTGTGGCAAACAAATTTTGGGGTTGAAATGGCATTTTGTCATTAGTCTTTTGTGCGTGTCAATGTCCACGACTCTTTTTAGACTGGTCCCATCGTTGTTGCCATCTTCTTATGGATCTGTCCCTTTCAGTTTTTTTCACCTGCGATAAGGAAGAGATCGACCTGGTGTTATAAATGTTCATCATTTCGGTTGCAAGGATGTCAATCGGCATCACTCCCGAGATTATGAACGCTGCATCGTCTGAGACGGTCCTGAAGGCAGAACAAACCCTTAAGACTGTTCTCCTGTAAACCGTACTCAGTTTATGTACATTGCCTAAAACCTGCAGCGCTTTTCCCCAAACTGGGACTACATATAGCATGATAGAACTTACCGCCCTGGCTATGAGCAGCCTACAAGTATGCCGCGGCCCTCCTACGTTCGGCATCATCCTTGCGAGAGCCATACTCGTGGTGGATGCTTTTTTACAAGTATGCTCTATGTGCTGCTTAAAATTGAGTTTACCGTCTATCATCACCCCGAAGTATTTGATGGCCAGCTTGGAAGTGATGATACGATTTCCGATTCTAATGCAGGCGTAATTTCTTTTGCGGCGCTAAGTGATGAGGACCGCTTCCGCGAGTGCCAGCCCTCTCTAGGTCTGTCTGTCTGTCTGTTCGTCACACGCATTTTTCTCCGAGACTGTAGCAGCGATTGACACCAAATTTTGTGGAAAGGTGGGAACTGTGAACCCTCACGCATACAGTGAGTTACATAATTCTAAGTTATTAAGGGAGTGCAAAAGGGGGTGTCAATTTTTTTTCACCAAATATGGTCATGTGGAGTATCAGACGAAAGGTCTCGGTTAGTACTTTCCGAAGCCGGTCTTAGTTTTGACATTTGTTAAAAAGGTCGATATCCCTTTAAATAAAGTTAATAATAGTATATTACTATAATTTTCAGTAAATGGCTGCAGAACCCCCCTTAGTTCATCCTAGCAATACGAAATGCAAGCAATGTAGGCTATAATATACAGCTTGATCCTACCAAGTTTGATGGAAATCGCATTATTACTAACAAAGTTATAATAGGTCAAAGCTGTCACTTCTTTGGAAATTCAATATTTTGAATGCCAATATCACTCGAAAGTGGATATTCTCACATAATATGTGCGTATATTACGTGTTACGTACTAATGAGACAAATTCACAATCAAATGTTTTTATAAAAAAATACACAAAACCTTTCATATCTGAAGCGTCCAATTTTGGTTTCCCGACTTGTATAATATTTAATTAAATAAAATTTTTGTAATTATTTAATGTAGTTCGAACTTCTTCTTTCATTCGTTAAAAAGTTCCTGGCTGTGGATATTTATTCAATACATTCTCTGTAATTCTTTCTTAGCTTTTTCATTCATCTTGTGCTTGCCATTCATATTAGCTTGATATTCCTTCTTCTTCTCATGCACTTAGCGAAACTCCATTAGATTCATCGACAAAGTTATGGTAGAGCAAGGGCGCGCCATTAATGCTGGTCATTATAGGATTATCAAACTAGAAAGTAGGTCATCACAAGGTGAGTCCCTTGAGACAGCGTTAAACCACAGGGAAGATAGATGAATCGCCATTTCTGCAAACATAAGGCCCCCGGTAGGAGTTCCATAATACCAAGAGATGATTTTATGTCGCGGAATCCAAATCTCTTTCAGTCTTAATTTGAGCTTATTCGATAAGAAGATTCCAGTCGAAGAACAATGTTCGTCCACTCTGAAGACCCCCCAAGAGATGGATCAACCCTCGACAATTGTTTCATTGCCGCATACGTTATCTCTATTGATGCTTCCAGCGAATTCAACAGCGCGCTCTTATCGCATACTTTTCCTAGACATGGATCAGCATGGTCGCAGCACATCAGCGAGTCCTTTTTACGGCTAAGACGCTGATCCATTCAACTTTAAAAGGTAACTTTGTCTTCCTGTTGGAGCATTCATATCTACTTCATGCAGGTTCCTGACCGTTATAGATAGTATCGATAATTCAATAAAATTAATTGGCCGAGTCTCGCTTTCGGGGATTAACCGGACCGATTGACATTGATCTCTGGAAGCAGATCCCCAGTCGGGCATAACGAAAGAGTCAATATTTCGCCGACTTCCTCCGAAAGTTGTTCAAACTCGTTTCTAGGATAAAACAAACTCCGCTTTCACTAAATGTCAAAGAGTTCAAACGTTGGACTGAGGAAATTAATAGTAAATTATACTTGAAAATGTGAATATATGTATGTATATGAATGCCCTACGGACCACAATGGCGCAATATTCTCCTTCTACTTTTATTGTTCTTTCCAACAAAACTTCAAGAAGCGAATCTTGGGCAGGCGAAGGAAATGGGCTGTATATCTTTTGCTGCACTTCCATTAGTGGGATAATTTGGCGATTCATCTAAACCGAACCTATAGAGGTACTTTCTGTACCCACTGTGCCCGTTTTAGAATTGAGTCAAATCGTAACTCGTCTCGCCATAGTTTCGTGTAGTCCATATACTTATGTTTCTTCTTCACCTGGTCCCATACTGGTTGCCACCCAGTCTCATTTGTTCAGTTGGCTTGCTAAGGCTCGCTTCCTGGGCCTCGTATAAGCGGCTTGCTTTATCGACTAGAATATCCACTGACATAATCCCCGCAGTTGCGCCAGCTGTCTCATGAGACGTTCTCCAGTAAGCGGAGCATGTTCGGAGAGCACTAAGCCGATATGCAGTTTGAAGCTGCTTACGATTTTCCCCCATTTTTATCGTTGACACCCACACTGGTACTGCGTACATACAAAAGCGGACTTGACAACTTGCGCTAAAGGTAATCGTCGGCTTGCTTGCTAATGTTGAGCTGATTGGCGCTGCTTTTTGGTCAGTAAGTTTTAAATGGGATCTAAAGCTCAGCTGTGAGCCGAAAGTTACTCCCAGGTATTTTAGCGATGGCAGGGAGCGAACGCTATGTGAACCGATGCCGCTTTCCAAAATGTTTTAACTCCGTTTCTCTTCGGCAAGCTTCAGCCCCAAGCCTTCAAGCCTAGACTTGATCGTACAGATAGACTCGCTGGCATAGACTTTTATTTTCTCAGGGTGATTAGATGTTATAACATCTGCCAATCTCATGACACCAGCCTGCTTAAATACTGGGAACGGCAGAACGACATCATTCATTGTGTTCCCTAACAGAGGAACCAGAACAGGCCCTTCCGGAACTTCTTCGTTATATCGTATGTCTTCGACCCTTCATCCGAATCGTAAACTAACTACCGCTGTTGGAAGGAGTCGGAAATTTTTGTTTAAGAATAGAGGTCCTAAGAGCACATCTACTTGATGTTGAACCGAACCAGATGGAGAGCAGCTTACACTCACTTTTGGTCCACTTACCCCTCGTTTTAGGCATATCACCCAAGCATTCAAAAAGTAGAAAGAATGACTAAGGATATTGTCCTCATCAGACGCTGTCTCACCCCTGCCATGGCAGCACTGTCACCAAAAGTGGCAACGGAATGAAACCGCTCCCTTTTGTATAATCGCAAACACAACAAGGGTGCGAATTATATCCTACTTAAAACCACCACGTATTTTATACCTAAGTCAGATTAAAGCTACATTTTTTATGGGATAACAAAAATTTAGCGCGGCCTAGGCTTCAAGTACTGGCGGTTTTGGATATAAATAGCCCCCTTGTTGTGTTTACGATTATATAAAAAGGAGTGATTTTCAACTGTTGTCACTTTCGGTCAGCCTGCTCCCACGGCAGACCTCACCTCTGTTATTAAATATAAACAGTTATATATTATCCGCTCGAAAATCTTGCCTATTGTATTCAGAAGACAGATATGTCTACAGGAGGTTAGCTGACTTATCGGCCTACCTGACTTCAACGTCAATAAAAATTTTTGTAATTTCCACTCTGCGGGGAAGGATCCTTCTTTTAGGCAATCTCTGAATCTGTAGATCAGGGCCTCATTGGGGATTCGATAAATACCGGGGCTGCGTTATCCCGGACTCATTTTACCGCATTCAGAACTTCGTTTGCGATTACTGGAGGGATCTCTTCGGCACTTAGTTATATCATAGGAAATGTAGTCTCCGGATGTTGAGGAAGCAGCTTCGAAACGATTTCTCACAGCAATCTGGGACACGTAATAGAATGATACCATTTACCTTTTACTGCCGACATAACCGATTTGTACGCACCTCCCCTAGGATCGGATTCTTTTTCATTAGAGAGTCGCTTCAAGGAATCGTTTTTCCACTTCGTGATGGCCCATTGTCACTTTTACGTGCGTGTTTATACTCCAGATATTTATCATCATCAACGGCTCAACAACTGGTATCCGGTCTAGGCCTGCCTAAATACGGAACTCTAGACATCCCGGTTTTGCGCCGAAGTCCACCAATTCGATATCGCTAAAAGCTGTCTGGCGTCCTGACCTACGCCATCGCTCCATCTCACGCAGGGTCTGCCTCGTCTTCTTTCTCTACCATAGATATTGCCCTTATAGACGTTCCAGGCTGGATCATCCTCATCCATACGGATTAAGTGACCCGCCCACCGTAACCTATTGACCCACAACCTGGCAGTCATGGTATCGCTCATAGATTTCGTCGTTATTTAGCCTACGGAATCGTCCATCTTCATGTAGGGGGCCAAGAATTGCTGTTCATATTCCAGCATGTTTCTTAGGCGTTGACTTCGCCTTCTGGTCTTCAGGCATTCTGTAAAGCATTTCGCTATTTCACCATTTCACCAGTAGTTGGCATTCCGCCTTTGAAAGCAGCACCTGCCTGATATATTCGTTGAACAACTACGGCGCTTACCGGCTGCCGTGCCAATAAATTCAGTACTCTACCGCAATACTTCCAGAAATGTACCCCCATCAGGCGATTCTGGACTACTTAGCTTAGCTAGGTAGCATTGTACTGATGAAGGGAGTAAGTTGTTCTCGAAATATACAATATATATACATTATAAAATAAAATTGTAGTTTGGAGTAAGCTACTGGTCTATCAATTAGTAGTAATCTTGGAGTTGTGCTCTTTGGCGTCCCTCGCTAGTCTGGCTATCATACTGCAATATTCTTATACTGCGATACTTGATCTGTTTGCCTGCTTGCCTGTCTGTAACACTCATTTCCCCAGAGACGGTTACTCGAGTTGAAATGAAATTTGCTAAAACTGTAGGAACTATGAATCCCATTGCATGCAGTGAGTAACATCATTCTACGTTGGGTCTAAGGGGAGAGGATCCCAATACATGCAAAAGGGGTATAAACTATTTTTTTCTTCATCAAATATAGTCATGTTGGGTATCAAAAGAAAGGTCTCAATTAGCGCTTTTGGAAGCAGATATGATATATTGAATGCAAAGTGGAGGAGTGCCTCATACTAAAACTGCATTCATGGATAAGAAAGTGTGCCTTAACTCCTAGGGTCCCCTTCGAAAAAATTGGTATACGAGTAGAAAGTATCGTTTTAAGTTTTAGGTACAATCTTTCTAGTGTAGAAAAATGAAATTCAATATTCGCGAATTCGATTTGCCTTTACCCCCTGGACTCTATATATTAGCCTCTCTGGAATTGCAAAAACCTGGAAAGCACTAAACCCACGCTGTGCGGATACGAGTACCAATAAAAAAGCGGCAGCGATCTGGGTGGTCTGGTGAATTCGTCTTTCACATTTCGATTGGAATTAATAATAAATATTTCCATAAATAAACCTGATTCATGTAGTTTTGGATTATTCACAATTGCAGACATTTCCACGTAATGTTTTCATAGCGTTTAATCACATACACAACGTCCCCCATTCACCCTGACTGACTATAATGAAAAAAACATGGCTGGGCTTTTGTACTCACAAAATGCTAGCACTCAATCAATTCTAATCGCACCAAATTAACGTGTAATGGCTTTCCATCATCAATTAACCGAATTTCACAAGGGAAATTAATTCATAAAAGCGGGTATGGGGCTGTTTGTCGTTGGCGTTCAGCCTGCTTGAAAGCTGATCGGGAACGCGCGTGCATTCTTGGTAAATTTCGATATATTTAGCTCCTTTTTGTATGACGCCTCAACTACTCAGTCGGCAAAATTACTGGAAATGAAAAATTGAGTATGATTCGACGGAGGTCCCAATTGGTCAAATCCTAATAACTCCGAATTGCTTCAGTCAGCGAGACGTCAGCTTTCCTTTCGGTCTGTCGAGTATCAATAGCTATTACCCCTCACCTTACAATGGCCATGATGATCCTATTTTCATACTTGATCCATCCAAATGCCATTAAGTTTCATTACTTCATGAATCCTCCATAAATTTAATGACAGTTCCTAAACGATAAAATGATAACTGGGCTCACTGTCATAAACATCATTCGCTGTTATAAATAATTTAAAGATAATTCGCCAATTAAGCCTTTATTTTCGACAACACGGTAAACAATCCAAAAAGGGTCCTCACTGGCTGAGTCATGTGAACACCACCGCGACATAATTGAGCACAAGTCAAGGGAAATTGTCTTTTTGTCTCATCTTGCTGTCAGGGAGGACACCTTCTACCCCGTCTGTGTCTGAATTATGAAGTACATTATCCGCTTTTCCTACAGTACCATTTTGCCCCGTCCCGCGCTTCATCGTTTTCAGGCAAATGATAATTTTCCTTCAGCTGGAAATTTTACACGCTTAATCCTTTTTCAGTCATTACTCACTGCCTAACTTATGTTTTTCTTTCATTTATCTGTGTAATAATAAATTTCCGGGGTGGTTCATGTTGTGGAAATGAATTGGAGGCTCTGGCACTTCCTCAGGTTGTACACATGCGTACGGTTACCGGCGAGGCACTGGGAATCGCTAGGACAGCTATGTAGTACCGAAGTCTACGAGGACTGTTATATCATATTTGTTATTCTGCATAATGTACAATGTTTTACGCACTAAAGGACACACGTAAGGGTGTCGATGTGATTCATTAGCAACAGCATATGGAAGTAATTATCTGGAATTGGTGATAAAGTGTGGCGTGATATGTGAAAAATGTTTTGTAATTTAATTTTGTATTTGGTTTCAGGTCTTCTTGATGATGGATGTTGCCATCCAGGGAATCTAATAGACACCAAGGAACACACCAACAGGAGTGGCGCAAAAGATCTCTCTCTCTCTTCTTTCTTTTAGGCAAGAAGCAATGTTAAGTTTTTGTTAGTTTTCTTTTACTTTTAGAGAGAATAGACCAATTTCTAAACAACAGATTTGCCCCTTGGTTCGGAAAATTTATCTAGTGAATTTCGGTACTTTCTCAACTGTAGTGGGCAATGGTACGCTACGCCTCCTGGCCTGACGTTTGCCCATTTATCCTGGAAGAACAGATAGCCTACCCGACCCTTACATTGCCTATTTTTGCCTTGCCGTTAATCCAAGCAAAGTATTGCATCCCCGAACCAATGTATAGGGACTTAAAATGCATTCCTTGGTAACTTTTTGAAACCCTTTTCGAGGTCAATACGAAGGAAGTGGAATCAGATCTCAGCGTCGTACGTTATTCCACTATTATGGTATTTTGTGTTGATGCTGTTCATGGTGCAACAGGAACCTTTGCTGAAACGGAGCGGCTGATTATGTACCGATTAAGCTTTTGGAATTCCCTTCGGACACCACCTTGTCCTGGTGTTTAGTGCCACATTAAGGGTATTCAATACATGAATGCGTAAGCTGCGGAGTTTAACTTTCTAAGTATAAGGAGTCACGACGTCGAATTCACCCGCGACTTCGAGCAATCAAGAAAACGGATGTGGAAGATTGGGCAAAGGAAACTTTAAATACAAAGGAGGGGATGCTACAGGCTATATTTCTCTCGGAACCTTCTCTCTCTGCCTCGAGCAAGAAAAGCGGTAGAGACGAAAGCTGATGATGTGAACGCAACTGGTATAGTACCGGTATGTGGAAACGGATCCATGCAGCTTTGACATACTGAAGCTGCGAAAACTCCCAGCTGACGGCAAATGAATATACTACGAAAAATGGTTAAGCTTCCGGGGGAATGAGAAGCGGAACTTTCGTCGGAAAGTAAGGGCAAGCTGGTAATCCTGGTGGAACTCATATGAGACGCAATACACTCTTCATTGAGTGGCAGTTTTTCAGCACATACACACACGCTTACATCTACAAAACTAAATCTGCTGTATTGGATCAGTAAAGAAGGATTTTCTAAGATGAGAAATGTCCAAATCCGAGTGCCTGTGTCCTGATATTAAATTTGTTGGAAGCAACTACTCTGAGACAGTCCCTTGTCTAGGATCTAGTTGTGCTAACATAAATACCAGGTTAATCATCATCATCAACGGCGCAACAACCGGTACCCGGTATAGGCCTGCCTTAATAAGGAACTCTAGACATCCCGGTTTTGCGCCAAGGTCCACCAATTCGATATTCCTAAAAACTGTCCGGCGTCCTGGCCTACGCCATCGTGCCACTTTAGGCAGGGTCTGCCTCGTCTTCTTATAGACTTTCCGGGCAGGATCAACCCCATCATACTGGTTAAGTGAGCCCCCCACTGCAACCTATTGAGCCCAATTTTTACACTACCTGACGTTCATGGTATCGCTCATAGATTTCGTCGTTATGTAGGTCACGGAATCGTTCATCCTTATGTAGGGGGCCAAAAATTCTTCCGGAGATTCTCCTCTCAGAGGCGGCGAAGACTTTGCATTTTTTTTTGTTACAAACCCAAGTCTCCGAGGAATACATGAAGACCGGCAAGTTCGAGCGAAACAGTTTTTGTAAGCTGGCTCTGTTGGGAGCCAACAACCATGCGCGAATTCCATCGTCGTAGCTTTTATCGGTTGTGATTTTCGACTCTAGATAATCAACGATCTCAAAGTTGTAGTCTCCTATCTTTATTCTTCCCGTTTAATCAGTGCAGTTTGATGGTGTTGATTGGTTGGTTTTTGATGTTGACGGATCAGCATCACGGATCACTTTTTCCAGGGCCAGGTTAAAGAGAACGCATGATGGGGCATCCCCTTGTCTTAGACCGTTGTTGATGTCGAATGGTCTTGAGAGTGATCCTGCTGCTTTTATCTCGCCTCGCACATTGTCTCGATAGGATAAGCTTCGAGATATATAAAGCGCCATCCTGCTGGCTTGCTGGTGAAACTTGCGCGCCTGGTGCGTTGCTCCCTGTAATTTTCAAGTTCAGAGACCTATTGATTCTCCCAGTGTGAAGTCGCTTCTCCGCTCAACGGAATTCATGATAAGTCTCCGCGCTTGCCCGTGTCCTTTGAGAATGCAAGATTACTCGGTATGCAGCATTCTTCCGTTCCATTCCTAGCTTACATTCATCATCGAATGCGGCATCTATTTCGCCCTTATAGGTGTTGCGGAGGGTTGTGTTGTGAATGACTTCAGTACTCACTCTTACCTGATTGTCAGAGGGGATTGTAGATTGTACACCTTGTTCTAATTTGTATGTGTAATTCGAGCCTATATTGCCCCCCCCCCCGGTTAAGGTTTTCAGCCTACCCAACCCCCACCCTGGAGGACCAGTTGGTACAGGTTACTGATAAAAGGAAAAGCGTCATAATTGCCTCTCTGTACCCACCCTTTAGTTCTTCGTTTCCTCCACCGATGCAAGAGCTAGAGGATCTCATAGCGTATGTTTAGTGATATTGAACTCTTAATAGGTTGGGATGCAAACGCTCAACATAGAGAGAGGTAGCAAAGGCAATTCTAAAGGAGTGGGGTCAAGAAGAAAACGCGAAGTTAAGTAATTGATTAGTCTCTTTGTATTTAAAAAATGTTAGAGTTGATTAGAGACTGGTGAGTGTTAGAAGAAGTCTCACTCTCCGATCACCGTTACTTACACTTAGTCCGACGGATGCTGGCGAACAAACCTGGATTAGATAAAGTTCAATGAATTTTCTGGGAATGATTTGCAGATCGCTAAGCGACTAAGAAATCCCTTAGCTGTAGAAACGTAACTGAAAGATCCTATTACTCGAGACAACCGCGGTAGGAAATCAATCAGATCACTTCTAAATTGTGCCTGTAAAAGCAAAAAAGGTGAATACTGTTTAATTTTCAAGGACCCCCAACGTTAATATACGAGGTTCGGAAGTTCGAATTAGGCGCCTTTATAACATACTTTGAAGAACTAGAAAGCAAAAGAGAGATATTAAGACTGTGCAGAATCCTTAAAAGGGATGAGTTGACAAAGTTGGATTTGCTTACAAAACCGGATGGAACTCTTAAAAACCGTCTGGCAATGGGAAGTGGAAAGAAGAGAGTCGGGGGTTTCTGCAAACCTTCCATTATGAAATTCTTACAAACACTGTGAGAGTAGTAAAGAATTAAGAGCTGCTATACTGTCCTGTGAACACTTCCAATCCCTGGAATTACCAGATTTTTCTAGTGGAAGATTAACGTGGTCTTCATACCCAAGCTTGAAAAAGATGACTATTCGAACCCAAAGAACTTCAGATAAATCAGCTTAACGTCATTTTAGCTGAAATATCTGGAGAGACAGGTTCAGCTCCACATTCGCAAAAAGGTACTAAGGGGTAGTTCATTAAATGAAAACCAACATGGTTATGAGCGTAGAAAGTCCGGTGACTCTTCCTTGGTTTCAAAAATAAAGGAGCCAATTCTGAAGGGTGAGTACACAATGCGGGTATTTTTGGAACATTAATAAGATAATTGATAATTGCTTTATTTAAGTGGATCTATCATAGGCTAACAGGCCAGTAGATGTTAATCGCTTGTTGACCACTGAAGCAACAGCGAACTACCCCGACGGAGGTGTGGTGCAAGTCCTTTGATAGGGTATGCTTATCGAGTCACTTCAATGTGAATTTTAGAATACACCAACACCCTTCTAAGCCTTTCCTGTTAACGTGACTTTCCTGTTGGTCGAGACCTCAACATGCCGTCGAGTTGATATCAATTAAAACTTGTTCCTAAGGCATAGCATCACAAATTGCCGCGAATGACGCATAATTGAAGGCACCTTCGTTGTCCATGATGTTCTTTTTCGGATATCGCCTTTTCAATTTTTGCCGTGAGTTTTATCGAGCGCTGTCTCTGTGGATTTGCCTTTCTGGTAGTCGTGTTGCCCATGGTGAAGTGGCCACTTAGAAGTGCACTTCAAGCAAGCAAGTTCCACCATGTTGTTTTACTCTTCTTTGGCATCTTGAGTTGGCAGCTTTCTTCGAAAGCTTGTCTCATGCCAGTTGTGATCATCTGGGTTGTCTTCTCAATTCCAGCAATGGATTTAATGCCCTTCCCAAGGATCGTGACTCGGGCGCTCAGTCCTATTTTATACGTCGCTAAATCTGTCTCCTGCGTATTCCGAAATGGAATGGGTGGAAGTGGATCCATGCCCAGTACGAAATCAATGCGTTTGTGATCCGAGAGTGGGATATCGTTTGATACTCTCCACTCTCCGACCAGATGCCATCGTGTTGTCAATCGTCTTCAACATGGTCAGGCGAGAGGCGAGGGCCTGACCACGTTGAAGAAAGTAGGTTAATTACCCAAATGAAGGATCTGGAAATCGGTTTCTACTAGATGCTCCAGTAGTCTCGATTCTCTTGTATTGGTGTTGAACCTTCCCCAGCATATATAGTGAGCGTTGACATCATATCCTGCTATTACCTCCATGCTTTTGAAATAATAAAAACTTGTTCTTTCTTTTTCGTTGGTGTGAATATTTATTCTTGCAAATACGGATATTTCGGGAACCACTTGTTCCCTTCATTAGTGCTAACAAGTTCCTTTCCTTGCCTTCCCCTTTGGCATATTGGATAGCTCCGATGAATGTTCCACTGGTAATCGTCGAAGGAGTGAGAGTTATTTTAGATAAGAAGCTTCTTTGGAACAAACCCGTAGACGTAAATATTAAACTAGAGTAGCTCATTGCCTCCAGCCTTCGTAAAGTCTTGTAATTACCAAATCACCACATACAAGTTTAGTAGAAAATCTGAAGTTGTGCTGAAACGTATAGAGGACTCGAACGAATCAGAAGAATGGCATGAAGTAATATGTAACGGTCAGTCAGAAAAACCTTGACATTGTAAATATTTATATTTATCTGTTGAGTGACTCTACTTGCATCCTTCACCAAATCCAAAGCTACTGGGCCAAGATCCACAGCTCATTGAAAGAGCAAACAGCCGATTTGCTTAACCTAGGTATTTGAGGAAAGGCAACGAATATTGAGCCCCTCATCGTTCTCCAGCGAAGGAAGCATGAAATCGTCGAGATCGGTGATAAAATACAAACCTGGCGAACTTTGCTCTCGACATCAAGAGAGATTTTGCCTCGATGCAGCACGCGGTACTTTACGCCCCCATTTGGGGTGGGGTGAGAGAAATTATAATCGTGTTTCTCACGGAGCACGGAAGATATCATAAATACCTGTATAGGCTGAAGCTGGATAGCTCAGCTAACTATTAGAGGTATAAAGGAAATGCTTGCAAGTAGGAGAACTGGAATGCAATTAATCATCTGGTGGGGAGGATTCAATCCAGGTGGAAGGGAAGCCGTTGTGAATGCAGGGAAAACGGAGGGAGAGCAGGGAGACGTTAAAACCATGTTCACCCAGCGACCTAATACTCCACTGTGTGGGAAGGGAAATGGGATCCAACACGCTGGAACATATTTATGTACCAGTGCCTTTTGAAGATTTCTACCTACGGAAAAAAGATAGGGAAATAATGCATATCTAATAGAAAAAATAATATTGTCAGGGTTTCAACTTAGATGGGGTTGACCTTAATGCCTGTCGGTAACTGCTGCATCAGTCTACCGCATGATCTGTCTAGATATCTTTCAGCCATTTAAAGTATGTTAAAATGGGCCATCTTATTTCTATTTCAACCGAAATCGAGGCCGTCCTTGATTTCATTCATACATGACCTGCCATTAATTACCATTCGATAGACTCCTTGCGATGGATGTAATGTAATGCATATACGCTTATATACGTAGGTCAATGTCCTTTCAGATTTGTCCCTTCTCAAGTACCCGAATCCATTACATTTTCTGCCTAATTCTATAATATACCGATGCAAACTCCACGTCCATACAAGCATATACACAATGTTGGGATCAGTAAAGCTATTTTTCAGGAGCTCAGCTTTATTCAACTTCACTAAACCTGAAATACCTATTGGTTATAATGACCTCAAGCACGGAAGTTTGAATTCTCTGTATTCTGAAACTTGGTGACTAAGTATATGAATAATTTATTGAGTTTTAGAATATCTCCATCACTATCTGAAAACTGTGGTCAGTTTCTCGCCAAGGAGCACTTATTTAATCTACATCGATTTTTGTATTTATCCAAGGTATCTCTTCTTTTTGGGGAGGACATGGACATCTCAAGAACCCTTGGAATTTCATCAAAAGGGACACGCTTCAATTATTTCTAAAGGCCTAGGAGAACCTTTGCCCAGCCAACTAAAGGTGACAATTTGATATTGTTAGAAAAGATAAATCTATTGGAAATACCAATTAACCAATTAGTTTTTACCTGGAATTTGTACCTTGAAATTAAGGTCCTGATAGGAACAAAACGCTAAATACCTATTATGCTGCGTGCCAATTTGCGCTATTGGTCGGCTCCTTAGCATCCAGCAATAGGCATTTTATCGATACCTAATCGAGTGAGTCGAGTACCTCCGGGCATGAAATCCGAACGCAAATTGTAGCTGTTTGCAATCAAAAGATAAAACCGCAAATCGTGTTCGCCGACTACAACCACCATTCAGTTGTTGTGCTCGCAAATCACGCAATCTGCATAATTTCAAATGTCAACAACACACAAACGGCTCGTTACAGGAAATAGTTACCATAAACTTTTCGATATAAATGCAAATAGCAATAAATTTTATCTGCCGTCGAGATTGCTGGAATACAAACATCACAGGAATTTCCTCTGTTCTGTCTGATTCATGCATAAAATGCCAAACAGCCAGAACAATCTCAAACAAATCCAGGACTCGTATGCACGGAAACGAGAAAATAGGACGCCATCCTGCATTTCGCCGTGGTTGTTACGACCATGTATGCATCCATGTAACATGATAAGCAGCCAAATTGAATTGAAATCCAACCAAGCTCCCAAGACTGGGAGGGGCTTCGCTGGGTAATCAACGTTACACATATCCTTTTCTTTGCTTCGAAATTAGTTGGCACAATAGAACCGTCTTAATTTCAGGTTCCTGCTCAATTTATGCTTCACGGAGCCACCCCCGGCAATTAGCTCCTGACATTTGATTCAGTTCATACCACCACGTATCATAGTTGAGCTGATTCAATTGCGGAGGTAACGGAAATTCGTGTAATAATCCTTCACTGTGTTCTTGTTATAAGTCTATGAAAATCAGGGAAGGGTGGAAGATATTTCTCAAAAGTATAGCTCATATGGTAAACTGCTAAATTCAATTGGAAAATGCTCCATGTAATATTATGAGTCTTGAAAGTGCGCAAACATATTTAGGTCCTCCGAATATAGCTCCACTATATTATCCTGGATGCAGTTTCCTTCCATAATTTTGACATCGCACAGTCCAATTGCTTCGTTCATTAGAATTGGAATAGGGCCAAGGTGATGTAAAAAGATAACTGAACCCTTACGTTTTAGTACTCCAAATTCAAAACTCAAATGTTCAGGTACATGGAGTGCACGCGTTTTTAACCTACTCTTTTTCTAAAACCCTTTTATTTCCTGGATTTGAAAAAGGACTCGCCATTTTTTTATTCAATTCATTCTACACAAATCTCAGGCAAATGCTTTTTGAACTCTTCTTTCTATCTTTTGACTTGAGTCTAATGAATATCTCATTAACTCCTAAATAATTTCACTTGTCTACTCTTCATTCCATTTCGTACCAAGTGCTCCATGCTTCCGGCACCACCCATTCACGAAGGTTCTAGTGAGATTATTCGAAACTTTTCGAATTACAAGTTCGTTGCTGAGTATTTAACGTCAGTGCATCAATAATGGAAGTAATTACACTATCATCCTCACGAGCCTTGCAGAGAGGAATCCAAGTGGATTTGCAGAATTCAATACAAGTTTCGCCTTTCTTGGATGAGCTTTCAAACTTCCAGTTTCCTCTCGGATTTGCGCCTCGAGACAGGAGTGGGGGCTCGTTGGAGCTATAAATATTTTAAGTGAGTACTTATTCAGATGAAAGTAAGTGTTTTCATTAATTACGATTTTCCTTTGAGTTGAAGCTAATTTTCAAGCGAATCTTGACTCCTAATGGAGGTGTAGAATGGAGGATAAGCATTGAGTCAGTATATATAAAGGGTTTAGAAGATTTATGGAAGCAGCTTTTGAGAAATGAGGCTAAAGGGATCAAAAAGCCAATAAATACCATTTGCACCTAACACAATTCCTTTGAAGATCGGTCAGAACTGGCATCAAGCGTGGATTGGGGAAGATACTCATTGGTGTATAAGTGTTTCAACACGCAATAAACTTAGAGTGAGTGAGCACCAGCAGAGCACTGTGCTCCCAGTAAGAATGACTGCAAAAGCGTCTGAAATAAACATGAATAATAAGAATCAAGTAACCTTTGAAATATCTGAAGAAAGGTAGAAAGCACCGCAAGGAGTATCAGACGGAACTAGATTGATGAAATCAACAGATGGTGGGAAACCACAAAACGAATGTTCAGTAACTAGACCCGGTGACGCAAACATCGCTTAGATGCTTCGTAACATCTACAAGCGAAAAAGGGGAGACAGGTGTGAAATAATGCCAGCGGTCTTACGGCGCTTACGACACGAAGCTAGGGGAAACGCCAACTACAAGTCCTCGCCTTATTTCTCCCGTGGAATTTTTGTTATGGGTTCGACCTTTCGATGTTAGTAATGCAGGCAAAATCGTGGAACTTAGTTGATAGGACCAGCTAGGAATACTGGCAGACCGAAACACGCGAACCCTCAACGATGTGACAAATCTGATAAATACCAGAGAAAACACTTCCTCCCTAAATAGGTAAAGACTAAGAGAAAGCAGAGGCCATTGAGGAGACGTCGCCCCATGATTGCCTTCACAACAATGATGAATTCCCAAGTTTAAAACTGATACTTTTAGGCAAGATATCTTCAATCCATTAATCGCCGGAATCCAAAGTGGCAAAATAAGCTAGCTGTGCTGTTGTCGGTAATCACGCTTACACCTATTGATACGAAATTTGGTGAAAAGTTCGCAACTGTAAACCTATGCACGGAATGACATCCTTCTACAGTAATTTCAAGAAGATCCCCATGTGGAGGCTTGAATAGAGAGGGCAAAGTTGCTGAATGGTAACGATCCTCTTTTATTTCCGAACGTAGTTAACTCACACGTTGTAGTTGGTAGTCCCGGATCAGCTTGGTGGTGAACTGACATGAGCAGTGACAACAATGACCCAGCAAGACACGGATAGAATAGCAGATGAGCATATAAGCTCACACCTGTGACATTTTGCTACCTTACTACTCCAGAGTCGCATGGACACTTGTATAACGCCTAATCCTGGCTCTGAATACAAACTCCCATCAGAATTTGTTCAACCCATGCATGACCTCCAGGCTCAATAGACAATCACGGGGATAATTTAGTGACTTGCAGTTAGGATCCATACTTCAGCAACAACAACTCAATCAGTGACAGCCGAAGTTTTTCGATGGAGCGGCAATATAACACGTTCACCTCTTCGGACCGCTGAAGTGGAAGATGAAACTACAAATGCTGTCTGGCGTCCTGACCTACGCCATCCCTCCATCTCAAGCAGGGTCTGCCCCGTCTTCTTTTTCTACCATAGATATTGCCCTTATAGACTTTCCGGGCTGAATCGTCCTGATCCATATGCTCACCGCAACCTTTTGAGCCGGATTTTATCCACAACCAGACGGTCGTGGTATCGTTCATAAATTTCGTCGTTATGTAGGCTACGGGATCATCCATCCCTTGTCGAGAAAAAAGAAAAAATGGCCAACCAGGCGGAAACGCATGTCTTTTCACCGGAGAGGATTAACCTATTCTGAAAGGCAAGAACAGAAGAAAAAAGGCTACTAAAGAAGTACAATGAGGTCTTACCGAAAATGAAAGCTGCTAGCATTGTCCCACGAAAGATCTCTTTATGTTAGATGCCAAAAATGGCTTAATTGTGATGAAACAATTCCCGGATCTTATTACACACCGTCGAAATTCATGGAAGACCGCTGAAGAAGAGCTGAAAAAAGAAGAAGAAAATCCTTTAATTGTGCAAAATGCGATGCTCTCATCGCGTGGCAACTGATCTAGTGGAATCCCGATAATTCGTATTTCCGGCTAATTCGTACAAATTTGCCGGTCCCCAGGGTTAATTTTCCTTATTTTGTACTCTCGATAAATGGTAATTTGCGTCGAAAAAGGCAAAATATGTACTCCAACGACAGCGTAAATTGGATAACGGCGACAGTGACTCCACTCCACATACGACAACATCGGCGCCAAAGAAAAAGAGAGGGGCTCAGCAGTCCTTCTCATCAAGCCGATCAGAAGCAATACGGGAAAATTCTTTATAAACCTGGTGGACTCGAATCGGTGATATACCGGTGGAACTTTGGTTGAAGACACACAAGAAGAATACGTCCGGCGAGACCGTCCAAAAGATTTTAAGCACGAAACTAGTGATTTCCAGCCTACAATTCATGTGTACCCCCGAAATAAGGGATCTAGACTGTCTCGCAAACGAAGAAGAGATGGAAGGAGCGGAAAATCATTAACCAGATGTAAGTAGTCTGAAGGTGTGAGTTTGATCTCCCAACTCTAAAGAACAGTAATTAGCCATTTTCACCGACAAAGAGCTAATTTCTTCATTGGGGGAAGTAAAGAACTGGTAGATCATCTACAGGATAAGGCGAAGGGTAATTTCCACCCATTGCTTTAAGTGGTGGACTTCCAGGTACCTAGCAGGAGTCTACAAAAGGCAGGGCAGAATCACTTTGAGTTACAAGTGTATCGACCTCACAATAAACACCATTTCCAGGTTAGAAAAAGTGTGTTTTCTTTGCAAGAACCGCAATCTGCAGAAAGCAGACATAGCTCATACTCCTGGTTCCGCAGTGACAGGTCTTCAAAAAGGAGTTGTAATAAGTAAACAATCTAGCACCATACTCCACATCCTGCCAGCGAGCATGCATAGAAGTGCAACTGGTCACGACGTGATGGGCCAGATTGTGCAAGAAAGAAGAGCTGGTTTGTTTCTTCTCAGCCAGAAGTACCGAGATAGGAGTACATCATCGTGATACGTCGATATATATGGCACTGCTACTATCTGGGTGTGAGGTACGGTCAACTTGTGAGTATTGGACTATGGCAAAGGAAATGACTTCATTTGCGTTCACTATGCTGAAGTAACTTTTTCGGCGATTACCTTACATCGAACGAATAGGCTTGGCACCTTCGAGGACGAGATGCAAAACACGCAGAGTTCTAGTTCCAAGAGACTTAAACTACAAAGTGACGAATGGGCATAACTCAACCAGATTTTTGGGGTGCACACATTTTAGAGAAGACCGCCAGAACAGGATTTATTGTCTTAAATATCAATAGTACTCCAATATTTTAACATTCTGGTTGCAAGGGTACTATCCTTATCGTGATCTTTGCTATGGAGTCCATAGAAGAACTGTGCATCGTTTGTGAACTCAACAGTGAATCTTATCATCCCAGCTTGCGATACATCGTCCCCCAAAAGAAAACTCCGTTACGGAAAGTCATCTGTGTACTGGTGGACGGCTGAAAATTACATGCGAACAAAGGAAATGCCTTAAACTTCAGCGGATTTCCGAACGAGCAGTAACTCCGCCACAAAATCAACAAGTAATAAGTACGCTGTCGGCACGAACTAGTCAGTGACATTAAGGGTTATAGGCTGGTAAAAGGACCCATGGTGCCTCGGGTATAAATTGGTTACCAAAAAACTCAGCACCCATCGATCACTTTGTTCCCTGGAAGAAACTGTGCAGACACTTTTATATGTCCCTCCCATTCGAGGTGATGCTTTCGGTAAGCGGGGGAGTACTGAGCGATGTCGATTATTCACTTTAAAGGAACTGAAAGAGGGGTCCATGAAAGACAAAAAAGACCGGAACTGGATGGTATTCCCATATGCTCAATGCGTCCGTTGAAAGGCTGCAAGTTGTTAAGCAACGGCAAGTGTACCATCTTCTTAGTGTATTAGACACAGCCGGAAAACTGCTTAAGATTCTTATCCATCCCAAGACTATTTGACGCAATAAAAGAATATAATATAATATAAATATAATTTTAAAGCTGGGCGATTGACAATTGATGCGATTGAGAAATGGTCCACGCGCTGAGACCGGGTGACGCTCACGCTCGCCTCGTTGTGATGCTAGATGTAAGGAATGCCTTCAATTCTGCTAGCTGATGCTTAAGGCACAAAAATTGTTTTCATATCCCAGCCTACCTTTTGCGGATATTGAGAGACTAAAACCGTGTAACTGCTGGCCATTTCCCTCTGTGGGCTCATGGAGTGGGAGTTAAAGTTGGAGACGGTACTGGCCTACTTTGGAAGCGTGATGACTTTCCGAAACAAAGAGTTCTGCTGCTTTATCCACCTAACGTATGTTAGCGCCACCTTGACGATGATAATAATATAACGATTGAGCATATACTACTGTCAATGACAATCACATGGTCTTCCTGAAAATGAAGGAATTGGAACTTAGTGGACTCTTCGGAGTACAAATGAAGCGCGCTGATATCAAAAATGCTTTTAATTAGGTCACTTATGTTGTGTTCTGACCAGGGACAGATACCCCTATGTGTGTTCAATGCGGAATGCAGAAGTAGCAGTAAATAGGTACACATTAGGAAAAACAACAACACAATTCCGGGTTATGTCACGGAATGAAACTCATTATTCCAGGATGGCCGATATGTGGGTCGCCATAGTACTACGTGGCGTAGAACAACTTATCGAAAAATCTTGAAGAACTTTAAAGCACAACCACATTTACAGGAGCTGATAGCAATGGATTGCTTGATCTGATATCCTCCACATAGGTTTCTTTGTCAACCCAGGAAAAAATATTTAACCGCTGTTATCACGGCGATCAGTACTTTGTATAGTATTCCCAATATTACTTCCATAAATATACATATATAATGGTATACCTACTTCACATAAGAGACTGAGGCATTCTTTGTTAATTCTGGAGCCTCACCTAAACCTAAATCCCCCCTAATACGAATCATAAAGCAGGGGCTGTTACACATCTAGACTTCAGTTTCAAAACTTTCACAATTATCCTGACTTTCGCCCTCCTCGAGGGTATCTAAATCTTTTTCTTGGAGGCAGTTCTTGGGGAAAAACTGAATCACACCACACTTTTCTTGAAAATCAAATTAATTCATTTTGCAAACGACAACCGAAATCTCAGCATTCTGAAAGGTTAAAGACTCCTACAATCTGTAAACGTGCAAACCTTTAGGCAAGCACAATACTTTCTCACCATTTGTTGAAGATTATTATAACACGAACTTACAAACACAATTTCATTTGATTTATTAACGGATTCGATACCCACGTTCACGGTTTCCCCTTTTTGCACCAAAATGCTTTTATGACAAATCTGCGCCGATCCCTCAATACGAATTATAGAAGAAGATAAATGGCCATCGCTTCCATGTAACGACCCGACGTCAAAAGCAAGCAGACCATCAATCATTGAGAAAATCAATAAAGTTCACAGCTCGAACCGCCCTAATCCTTTCATCTTGGCTATCATCTTTCAACGTCCCCACACTTAATTCTGAGGCAATACCAACATGTCATTCTCATTAATATCTCATTTAGCCTCCTGTAAGTAAATCCTGGAAAAGTCTTGACTTAATTACATGATTCTTAGCAAACTATTGTCTTGGCGCGCACTTCACAACCACATTCAACCTTATCCACCTCTAGAGGGTTGGAATGAAGAGTTACATATCACAAACAGTGAATCGCGCCCTGTCCATTGTTCTGGCTCTGATCCCGCTGTTCTGACATCCTTGCAATAGTGTCCTGGGATTTCTATGGCCCCAGTCAATCTGTGCCCGGCAGTTCTCTTATTTAGCTATGAGAACAAGCCAAACATAAGTTTGATGTTCATTTAATAGAACTACCCCCTTATGGTGTGGTTGATACAACCAAATGTTTCTTGCTTAAGTAATAGCAACAATGGAAGTGCAATAAAAATGGACTCATAGAAGTGTACGAGTATATACCATAGTGTGGACATGCAGAGAATAGATAATGTAGCAAAAAAAGGAAGTCAAACACGATGAGGTTGGAAACTATGAAAAAATGGATTTCGTGAATTTGGCGAAATGTCCTAGTTTGTCTCGACCGCTTCATTCGATTGTGCGGTTAGTTCACTTAATTGGAAAGTATTTATAATTTTATTGTCAAAATGCACATATAGCAAATGGGGGGAGGAGCTGTATTAAACTCAATGGAACTTGTGTTCCTTAATGTTATATGAGGCTCTCCCTTGCGGTCGAGTACAATGAAAATTGTCGTTACTGGAAAAAGCGAGATAGAAAGAAATAAAGAATAATAGGTGACAGGAAAAGTTCAAGGTCGTCGAAAATTTAATGGAGAATATGAATTGCGCCTGAGAAGACGGCACATTGGCATGAGTATTTCAACCCTACATTTTAGGCAAATGCGACAAGAAGGACAGATAAAAGATTTGCTAGTAAAAACGACTTTGTGGATGATGGCCGTTTTATTGATTCAGGACGGCCGAAGAGGACTAAATGTGCCGAGGTCCACCAATTCGATATCCCTAACAGTAGCCTGGCTTTCTGGCCGATGTCATCACTTCACCTCAGGTAGGATCAGCTACACCTTCTTTTTTTACCATAGATGTTACCCCCAGGGACTTTCCGGTGACACGCCCACCGCAGCCTATTGAGCCGTGATATTGCTAGCCAAACAATCTTCTGACAAGTCTTCTCTCGAGCGCGACAATTCTTCTTACTAAGAACCCAGTTCTCCCAGAAAAACATGAGGCATAGCAAGGTCATTAACTTGTACAGTAAGAGCGAGATGTCAACCTCCTTTTCAAGTTTCCTTTGTAAAGTTTGGGCTCATCACTGGAAATGCCTCATTATCTAGCTCGCCCGTTTTTTTCCTTCCAGTATCCTCCGGGATTCTTGGGCAAAATATTATTTAGTATAAATCTTCGCAAAGAGTCCTTCTTTTTCTAGAGAAAGTGGAAATTTTCAAAAACACTAGCTTGGACATACCCGTGTGCGGTATTTTTACCTACCACCATCCATCCCGAAAACCCCACCTGCCCCATGGAACAACTATAAAGTATTTCATCACGGGCTACGCCTTAAGAATTATCTTGCCTTTAACAATATTTTTCCATTAGATTGAAACATGAAACCACATCTTATTGACTTTTTCCACTTTTCGCAGTTTACCCTGCCTGGCCGTGATCATCGAATTGGAAATCGAATGTTTGAATATTGGGGATTAAACCCCAACAACATCCCACTTCCCCGGTGATGCTACTATCCTCCCCACCCTGTCGCTATGGACAATAGAAACATGGGTGCCCTAGGCCTTCGGAGACTTCATTGAAGTTTGAACAATCGGGTGAATTGTCCGAAATCCTCCATGCTGTATGAGAAACTGGATAAGGTTAATGGAGACCACTTCCGATGTTTCCTCCAGCACTTTCTAACCAGCACTCATTACTTTGCATGAGTATAACTCAGCATCCTCAAGATGTTTTGTGACATGATATGTTCCTCGGGTCTTCTTCCGGAATCAGAAGATTAAATACGTTGAAAACGATCATCATCATCAACGGCGCAACAACCGGTATCCGGTCTGAGCCTCCCTTAATAAGGAACTCGAGACATCCGGGTTTTCCGCCGAGATCCACCAATTCGATATCCCTAAAAGCTGTCTGGCGTCTTGGCTTACGCCATCGCTCCATCTTAGGCAGGGTCTGCCTCGCCTTCTTTTTCTACCATAGATATTGCCCTTATAGACTTTCCGGGCTGGATCATCTTCATCCATACGGACCAATGCAACCCATTGAGCCGGATTTTTTCGACAACCTTATATAGACTACGAAAACGTCTATCCTCATGTAGGTGGCCAAAAGTTCCTCGGAGGATTCTTTTCTCGAATGCTGGCCGCGTTCGAGAGAAGAATCCACCGTATAACTCAGCATCTTCGAGATGCTTTGCAACTATAACCAGCGCTATGTCGTCAACGTAACCCGCCACGTGGCTTCCTGCGAACGGAAAGATGAAGCACATCGTTGTACATAATGTTCCACACTGGTAGGCCCCACATGAATCCCTGCCGGGCACCCGCGGTAGCAACGTGCTTCTGGGGTTCGCCATCGCTGTCATACCAGAGCTTCCTTTCAGCTGAATAACTATCGACGATAGCTGCGAGATAGGGGGGAATACCAACTTTCGTTAGGGATTTCCGTGTTAGATTCCAATTGACCGAATTGAATACATTTTTCACGTCCAGGATCACTACCACGCAATATTTGTTGGTACTACCCTGTCCGTGAATTGCATCTTCGGTCAAGCCAGTACCCAATTTGATGGCACCAATGGCTGGTCTGCCTTAACGGAACCCGTACTGCCGATCTGAAAAGCCGCTTTGGTCCATAAGAACCGGGAGTAATCTATTATAGATTACCCACTCCAAAATTTTCCTAATTACTGCAGATGCAGCTTTTGCATGCTGGAGGTTTACCTGGGCTATGTTAGTGCTGAAATCGGCTCCGGTAGTGTCTAGAGCTTTTTTGTCCAATACCGACGCATTGCTCACCTCCTGCGGCATGGTCCGGAAGACATATGGGTCTTAGGCAGAAGTACCAACTTTTGTATCGATCGTATCGATCAATGCTGCTGGTGCATGCCTTCGCGAAGTGCCCAAACATGAGGCATTTAAAGAACCTCTTTAATAAAGTTCTTAAACGGCAGGCTACTCATCCAATCCGAACTTTTCTGGTCATCTACAACTTCTGCGCTGCCTCCGCTGGTACTTGTATTATGGCCGTTTGAGTACCGCTATGGGCTTTTCGTAAATTGACAATAGACCCCTCCGCATGTTCTTCCAACTTGAATTGATCCTTCCAAGCAATACAAATTTCTTTTTTTGATATCACTTCATCGAGATCCTTATATTGTATGTAGATCTCATGTTTTTGCGCACGCACTGCGGCGTTCTCCCCAAGTGAGTTTTTAACTTGAGTACGAAAGTCATCATTTTTGCCTACGTTGGATCTTTTCAGCTCGAATTTGAGATCTTCTTTCTGGGTTTTTTGGATTGTATTTACATTTCCGCTCAGATCTTTTAGATCGGGATCAGCTTCGACTTCTCTGGGTATCTTCGCTTAGGACGGATTGCCCTTACTTGAGATAACAATCGCTTCTGGACGAATTCGCACTTTTTCTTTCGCTTTTTTGATAGTAATTTTAGTCCATCTATTGTATTCGTTCGTCTTGGGCTCCGTAACTCTGGCCGACGTTCCCACATTCGCTGTATGGTTTCCCCCTTCTAAATTATTAGTGCTGGTTTTCACAACTGCGTCGTAATTCGATGGCAGTACGGTTAGGCGTTAATTGAGATGCTTGTGACACTATTAGGGCAGCGGGATTCGGCGTATCCTTCGTATTCTTTTCCTCCATCTGTGATCTATTATAAAGGACTCTAATAGCACTCACCATATTCCTTATTGCTTGGTGCATTTTGTGCTAGTCCTTGATAAACTCGGACAGTTCAACTATTTTTGCCCCAAACTGAGTGATGGGTAATTCCCCTGAATACGAATCCTGCTCTCTATGAGCCCCGACGGAGTTACTTCTTTTATATGCTCCTTCCTTTGGCGTTTATTGACCTTGCCTGTATCTTACATATCCTTTACCATCTTTGACATTGATGAAAATCTCAGTGCTGAGGAGCTTCTTTTAAATAGGTCTATTTCTTGGTCCGGATACCTGAGTGGTTAGAGCACAAGGGTGTCGTACGGTTCTTCTAACAGAATTAGGTCTCTCTTGGATCGCACTTTCCGAAAACTTCCTGCTACTCGACTTACATCTTGTCGCAGTTAGGTTTGAATTTCCATTCGAGTGTCTGTAAATGCCTTTACATATAAGTCCCGTTACGTTGATAACCATGTGAGTCTTAGGATACTTTGGAGCTAGTTTTATCTGTTCTTGTTACAGTTGGCCCCAAATTTAGTAACTACTGGACGTACTGTACTCATCATTGCCTGATCTCGGTCGAATATCATTGGTTGCTTCCTGTATCTACTCAGAGATTTGTTGTACGTTTGTACCTTGCACCTGTCTTTTGCGCTCCCAAAATCTTTGCACTTGTGTGTAGTATTAATTTCACAAAATCTATTCTATCTTGTATTGCCAAATATGTCTGTTAACCCCTGGAACCCCTTTGATTGGTTTCCTTAACGTGTCAGTTCTATTAAATTGAACTAATTAAGCACCATCAAGTCATCATGTCGAAATACGAGTTCAACTTATTATGAATGACTTTTGAAGTTAGTCATCGCAAACTCGATTAGGCACATTTCGCCCCTTTCATTGGGTACTTACGTATGAGTGATTCGTTATCATAAAAGCAGCTCAGGAAGCGTAAAGCATGAAACATATCCGGGTCGCGCTACTTTAAAGTACTTGAATTCTACTTTAAGGTTTCAATTTCCTGTCAACTCCGTTCCTCTGCCATCCAACTCTCTTTTCAATTATCCAAGCTCTTCCATACAGTCACGGATCAAATCCTTCCCAAGATATTGTTCGTTCTCAAAGCCTCCGGCACACTATCTGTTTTCGTTCTCCCACCATCAAGGACTAGCAAACTCCTTGGAAAAATTCTCTTTGAAGATGTTTTTTACTGCTGTCACGGCGACATTAAGTGATGCCTGTAGTGTTCCAACAAAAGGAAAAACAAAATCTAGATAAAAAATTTATTACTATTGTTATCGTATTCCAGACAACGATGCAATAAATTCTGTGCTAAGAACAAGATGAACCTGAAGGAAACACTGAACTGGTACGTCCTCGTAGATCCCTGGAAGATTATCTCCCAGCAGACGAGCTCCGTAGCTCCGTATCCCCCAGTAAACAAGTGAAAATGTGATGAAAGAGTTCATCGTTCGATAACCAGATGAATATAAATCTTCCTTTCTTGTTTTCTGCGTGGAAAATTTCTGGTTGCTCGCCGCATTTTCGCAATGTTGAACATGAAAGTTTTGCTGTTGCCACGAGTGATGTTTTTATGAAGATTGAATGACAGACGTACATATAACGTGCCTAATCGTTCGCTGGGTATAATTTCACCATGTGACTTAGATGGTAGTCGCCGCACATGTATTGCAGATGCTAGCATGGAGGGTTTTCTAAATGTACAGAAGAAGTAACCTAGGAACCAAGCCAAATGTAAGACACGTGGACCATTTGCTCGCTGGCACGTGGGATACCTCACGAATGGGTTGATGCTAAATTCTTATAAAAAGTGAGCCAAATTACGAGAATACCTCATTATTCTCTCATAAGTACAGTAAGATATGCACCAATCAAGATGGATTACATAATATTCTTTTGCGTTCATTAAACCTCCCGGTTGTCTCTCCTACCCCCTTTTGACAGCTTTTATTTCAGGAAGATGACTTAGTATTCATAGAACTGAGCTTTTTGAAAGGAAAGCCGTTGCCAAGGTCTCAACTGTTTGATATCAACCGACTTTTCTGTGAATGATTACCTGATAATCCTGCAATTTGGACTTTGCTTTTCAAAAAATTTTATGTCAAAAATGCTGCTGCCCCTTATACTGAACAATATTCTCTCCGACATCACCTGGATCTAGCTCTACATCCCTCAATGGGAGAAATTGATCATGTTTCTGTGAAAATTACCATCCACGGTCATGTCCTCGAGAATTTTCAGAAAATTGGGCCCAATTATAGCATACACAGATAGTGGACATAAAATGGTTAGAAATGCGGTTAAATCGTTGTTGGTTTAGGCATTGGATTTGTCCTTCAGGTGGCAAATAATTTGTATTTATGCATGCACTCATTTGTACGAAAATCAGCAATCAACTCCAACTTGTCCAATATCCCACGCATCAACAGAGCATTAAATCATGTAAACGGTGCCTTTAGATCACTAAAGCCTATCAACCAGGACTCTTTGGATCTTCGAGCCAAAATTAGTTCTGAATCGATCAGCATAGGCTTGACCTGTACAGGTTTTCGTTTTCAATATGATTCTCCAGCCGGGATGGCCTGCTTTGAGCATATACTCTAGAAGAATTCCTGGAGGATAAGGCCCCGGGCCGGTTATTTACGGTTAGCCTTCTTGGGAGAATTTCATGGTGGTTGTCTTTGTGCCCATATCGCGGACAGAGCTGCTCGTGGGTTTAAGTGAGGAGTTGCGTTGAACATCTCGGATGCCGTGTCCTTTAGTTGTGACGCTGTAACTGACAATGCCGTAAATTCAGTTATGAACCTGATAACGACGGCCTGCGCAGTTTCCATACCCAGGAGGGCATAGATACGTAGCAGGCCTTCTATGTATTGGTAGGCACGGAAATTGCAAAGCTCCGTAAGGAGTGCCACAGACTCCTCCGCTTAACATAACATCTAAACGACCAGGAGGAGACATGTACCATAATGACAGAGTACAGATCAGCCAAAAGGAACCTCCCCAGCATAGCAAATCTCACTGCTGGCAGGATCTAGTCGGCGAGGTGAATGGAGAACCGTGAAGACTCGGTTACAAGCTGGTAACCCGAAAAATTGGGACTCTGCGGAAACCCTGTTTACTTAAGGCTAAGCAATACGGGCACTATTCCTTGTGCCCTCTCTACGAGATTATGGCGTCAGCACGGTGAGTGCCGAGGACTGCCCACTTTTCTCTATAAAAGACTTTGACCCGATGGTATTCCAGCAGGGGTATCCAAACTGGTGTTCCTACATCGGCCAGCCATACTGCTCGGCGCATTCAACGTCAGCCTGAAATAGAGCAATTTTCCTTCACGTTGAAAGGTGGCGAGGACTGTGCTGATCAGCAAAGCAAAAGCCGACCCTAAGTTGCCGTCTTCATACTGCCCACTTTGTGCACTTGGCACTGCTGAGAAAGTGCTCGAAAAGCTCATCAGAAGTGGATTCGCTGAAGCGATATGCGCTGCGGGGACGACTCCCCATGGCAGTGCGGTTTTAAAGCAAGGATATCCACAGTTGAATCTGTCATGTCGTTCGTCGAGCGGAGGCACATAGCCGCCGAGTTCGATGGGTAACGCTTGACCTCAGAAACGCCTTTAATTCCATAAGATGGAAAGACATTCCAGACACACTAGACAATACTTTCCTCATACCGAACTATCTCTTACGGAAATTGGGAGACTGAGGAACCGCTTCCTGCTCAATGAAACGCTGGAGGGTCAGGGGCGGATGGAGGTCACGTGGGGGGTAGCACATGGGTCAATCCTAAAGCCGGACCTCTGGAAAGCTTCCTATGATAGTCTACTCGGCATTCCAGAAGAGTGGCGTCTGGTCGGTTATGTAGATGATGTAAGGTAAGCGGATGGATCACTACTCATGGTTTCAACCCTGCACTGGAAAAAACCGAAGTAGTCATCCATACTAAAAAGAGAATTCTGACCGTGCGTAAAGCCATATAAAGCGCAAGGGAGCAGAGCCAAGGGAGAAGAACGGCAACGTACCCTAGATGAGTGGCAACTCTTTTGGCAATGTGAAACTAGAGGCAGATGGACTGCGCGACTCATTGGCAACGTAGGTGCGTGGTTGAATCAGAAGCATGATGAGACTAACTATTTCCTTATCAAGTTCTTAA
Source organism: Hermetia illucens (assembly GCF_905115235.1). Taxonomy (NCBI): domain Eukaryota; kingdom Metazoa; phylum Arthropoda; class Insecta; order Diptera; family Stratiomyidae; genus Hermetia; species Hermetia illucens. The sequence goes on from NC_051853.1 coordinate 35,186,387, forward strand.
GTGGGCATGGAGGTTTTCAGTCTTACTTGCACAAGATTGGAAAGCCTCCATCTCCTGATTGTGTGTTTTGCAATGGAGTTGTGGACGACCCCCCTCACACCTTTTGCACTTGTGGAAGGTGGGATGGGATTCGTCAGCAGCTTTATTTGAACACAGGGGATCTCTTTCCAGACAACATTGTCGAGGAGATGCTGAGGAGCGCTGACAGGTGTAACCGTGCGCATTACGTCTGGTTGAAAAGAAGATTGAACTCGACCGCATGGCAAGGGATTCCTTGAACTGACAGTTCAATTCCTCCTCTCCCCTCCCGTTCGTGAAAGGAATTCCCTGATTTGAAGGCTCTACAAGGCAAGAGAGTTCGGGACTAGCCCGAAGTAATGTGCAAACGGTTCTAGGCTAGCTCGTTGGCGATGGGAGGTATTTGGTTGGTAGCCCGACGACGTACTGTTGCGGTTGTCCAACACTATGTGCGTAAATGCATTCACCTATCCTATCCCAGAAACGTTTAGTTGCAGCTGATGTGTAAGATAGGCCTCACATCAACTGGTATAAGTGCTGAGCTGGATCCCAAATCAATCCGTGTTCTAGGAGGACCGTGCGGTTGTGCCTACATAGCAGATACTCATGTTAAACCCCTGGAACCTGCATATGATTCACTCACGTTCTGTTTGTGAACATACACGAAGGAACAAATGACATATAGAAAAAAATGGTGGTCATGCTGCTTCCAGGCAAAAGTGAGGCAGGGTCCGAAATCAATCAATCTCGGAACCGAAGTGAAGTTATATAGCATCGAGGGTGCCTGATACATATGATCAAACTAAGAATTCACTACGTACTACGTTGTACTGTTGCCTTCATTCATCTAAGTGCATTGCGGTATTTCTAGTGATAAAATAAGGTGAAATGATTGTTCGGTTTTTTTTTTCTTTTTTGCTACTATTTTATTTGGGTAGTCATATGCCGATATTTCGGGAACCACTTGTTCCCTTCTTCACCGCTGCTATGTCATTCAGTTCCATACGGGCTTTGTGTCCTCCCTTTTGGCGAAGAACAATATTGACGAAAGGGTAATACAAATAATAAATATAAGGAAAGCTATAAGGCAGATTTTATAGCAAAAATGATGCTAGAATAGATTAGAATAGCTACAATACTGCCCACAACCACTTCCTATGAAGCATTCGGTTTAGCCATGCTTCTTGGATTACATGAATTCATGGATTCTTGCGCAGAAGTATGGGATGCATGTAATCAACCTGTTAGCTAGACTCTATGAGAATGCGTTGATGGACGAAAATTTTATACTTGTGTCTTTGGGAAACGCTAAACTCTATCTGAGTGTAATTACGCGGCATTTCCAGCGATTAAATTATTTTATAATAAATAATTCAAGCTCGCTTATTCTATGCGCTGATGTTATTTATTGGCCTTGCAAATACCGATATTTCGGGAACCAATTGTTCCCTTCATGAGTGCTAACATGTACCAACAAGAAACTTGTTAACAGTGATTTAAGGAACAAGTAGTTTCCGAAATATCGGTATTTGCAAGACCAATAAATGTCCGGATAGCTCAGTGGTTAGAGCACTGGGTTGTCATACGGAAGGCCGCGGTTCAAATCTCGCTGGTGGCAGTGGGATTTGTATCGTGACTTGACGTCGGATGCCAGTCGACTCAGCTGTGAATGAGTACCTGAGTCAAATCAGGGTAATAATCTCGGGCGAGCGCAATGCTGACCACATTGCCTCCTACAGTGTTCTGTAGTGTACCGTTACGGTCTTGAATGAAGTGCTCTAACACACTTCAAGGCCCTGATCCAATATGGATTGTTGTGCCAACGATTATTATTAATAAATGAATATGATTGTTCCCTTATCAAATCATAATTATTAACCATATACTTTTTCAATTTCCAGGTAATACGCTGCATTCAACTAGAACCTAGCTAAAAAGTAGTAAGTAACTCCAAAAGAGGGACTCTTTAAATAGAAATTTTCCGCAAGAAAGTCGCAACTGGGGTCAATGTCTCTTTCAGGCAGTCCGAGCTAAATTAAGAATATAAACGGTTCGAAAGTCTTTTTGATTGATTGATGTTTATAGTGTACAATAAAATTGAGATGGATTTATTTTGAGCATTACTGGAATCACGGAATACGTTTATGAGCATGCCACGCAAACTCATTTAGTATATCTTTTGGCAAGACAAACTCATTTGCAAAGTTAAACTTCTCTTCGAAGACCTCTTAGGTACGTCAAACCGCATCTTTATCGGTGTTTACCAAGGAACTGTTTCCGGTCCCAACTTCTACAAATCTAGGCTTCCCTATCATTATGTATAACGCCGATAATTGATCAGAGTTGCTGTCATGCAGTACTGCTTTCAGTTCCGGCGTATTCTTCATGTTCCCTTGTTTCCAATAAACGGCGTTCTTTTCCTATTCCTTCCTACTATGATTGCACGTTTGTCGATTTCCCCTTTCTTTGTTGTAGGTTATGATTCCTTCAAGAAAGCCTTCGAAATTTACCCTTAAAGAAGCGCACCCACTGGGTATGACGGGACACAACAGGGGATAACAAATTTGCTCCTTTAATAACTACATGTAGAATACTCCCTATGCCTGCGAAACTAGATACAAATCGTCATAGTGAGTAGCCAAACACATTGTTGAGCCCTTCGTCCCATGAGTCTTTCAAACATTATTGCGGTGAATTATCCAAAAGGCATCATCATCGTTTTATACAAAACCTTAAAAAGCAATAATCATTGTTCGGTGCAAGAAATCTGTAAATATAGTAAGGAATGGAGCTACCAGCAAATTTATAGAATTCCCCCGTTGTGGTTCTAAACAGCATTGTATACAGCATTCGGTTATCAGTAGGCAGCAGGGAGTTAGACGCTGCAAAGATAAAAGATAGTTACCCATCGCCGCGCATCTTTAACACTTTGGACATAACATGCAGCAACAATTCGTTTTCCACCTTGGATCGGCAAAGTGGATACTTACTATATTTACAATTTTCTCACATCCAACAATGACTATTGCCTTTTAAGATTTTATTAAAAACGGTTTACTGTCTGTCTGTCTGTCACACCTATTATCTCAGAAACGATCACCCCTACTGATACTAAATTTAGTAGAAAGGTGGAATCTGTGAATCCCCTTGCATGCCATGAGTAACACAGTTCCACCCAAGTTTAAGGAGGGTTTCCAGACATGAAGAAGGGGGGAGGGAGTGGAAAAATTTTCACTGAATATAGTCATGTAGGTTATCAAATTAAAGGTCTCGATTATTACTTTCCGAAGTTAGTTTTGAAATTAATTGCAGAGGGAAGGAGTGCGGGGTCCGAAAAGGATCAGTTACCTCCAGGACCCGTTCTTAGAAACTACCTACCAACATAGAGTTACAAAATTTGAAGGAAGGAGAGAGGGTGCATTTATTTCTTAATTCTACCTTTCTCCTCAGGAGCCTGCCTGGGATGGAACGATGGCGTAGGAGAGGACGCTAGCCAGCTTTTAGGGATATCGAATTGGTGGACCTCAGCGCAAAACTGGAATGTCTGGAGTTCATAAGACAGGATCTAGACCGGATACCGCCTGTTCTGCCGTTGATAGTAATAATGCTCACTTCCATATTTCACTGACGCATTCTCATTATTTAGTTCATCTTTCAAAACTGCCTTCAATACTCCTGTTACTGCAGATTTCTGTGTCACTACTAGTTCAGCAACAGAATTTTCGTAATCCCAATGATTTTGCGCAACGGTAGCAAAAAATGTGAAAATAGAAAATGGTGTTGCTCCATCATACGTCGGAGATTTTCTCGTTGGTTATAAATAAATTCTTGATTTCATGCCATTCTCGCTCCATCTTCTCTATCCGTTCTAGATCAGATTCTGTCCAACCAATATGTGGATCCTTCTTCACTCTAGCATTTGAAGGATCCAACTGATTAACAGCGGATCGATTTCATGCCATCTAGCCGTTGCAAATCGTCGCGAATGAGGCTTTCGATGTCCATAAATGCGCCTAAGGCATATTCTTTATCGGACATTGCCTTCCCAACTTTTGTCGTTGACTCATGGATGCATGTTCCCTACAGTCAAGTGGCCACTGAGAGGTATATGTATCCAGTCTTTTCAGTCCTTTTAACAGAAAAGAAGTTGGGCTGATCGGCGGGAACCTTTTTACGGCTGTGTAGGTGAGTTTTCCTGGTTTGGAAATAAATACTACCTTCACATCACTCCAGCTGGTTGGAATATAAGCGTGTGCTAGGTAAGCGCGGTATATATTGCCATCCGGACCTGCAGACTTGTATCAATGGAACGAGTTAAATGCCCATTTCACTCGTTCCCGGGAAACTAATTTGCATGTCAGAGTCCAATCTTCTCATTGAGGGTTGTATGTGCCTGTCCGCCCCGACATGAAATTTTGGATGCTGCCTAGGAGGTGCGCTCTAACCAAATGAATTGCCGTTTCGTTTTGTATTGCTGCTGGCTACGTTCTTTGATAAAATTTAGCTTTGAGGTTGTCTCAAGAGAGTTGGTCTCTTCGCAAAGGCGTCTCCATGATTCTTTAGAGTTGTTTGAGCCTCTTTGTACTGAATCCAGCAAGCGGCTCCATCCTTACCGTTTTCCTCTGTTTCGCCAAATCCGAGTTTTGCCATTATGTTTTATCCTTCTTCTTCATGAGTGGACAGCTCTCCTTGAATGGCTGGGGCTGTTTTTTCCAATTACAGCAATGGATTTGATGTGTCTCCCAGGGATCGTAACCCGAGCGCTCAGTCCTGTTTTGTGCGTCGCCTATCTGCCTCACGTGGATTTCGAAATGGAGTGTCTGGAGGTGGATGCATACCCATTATGAAATCAATGCGCTTGTGATCCGAGTGGTTTGATATGGTTTGATACTCTCCACTCTCCTACAAGAGCCGCAATGTCAGGGGATGCCACCGTGATGTCGACGACCTCTTGCCTGACCACGTTGGAGAAAGTGGGTTCATTACACAAATTGAGGACCTGCAACTCGATTCCTACCAGATACTCTAGTAGCCTCGATCCTCTCACGTTGGTGTTGGAATTTCCCCACCATATTTGTTGGGTGTTAGCATCACATCTTGCTATTATTCCCATGCCGTTACTTTTGGCACATTGGTTAGCTTTGATGAATACTCCGCTGGGACCTTCGTCTACGTCATAAGGAGATTAAAACAAAAATTAAGCGGATTAAAATAGAATCTCCTTTTCTCCCTGTTGGCTTTCTATGGTCAATTTGATCGTTGTGGTCTGACCATTATATAGTATAGGGCGTTAACCGAGATATTTTGGAGGTCTTTTGAAACTACTATGTAGTAACGGCACTTGTAATGTAACGGCCCAAGCCCGTAGTGGAGCCAGTAGCCCGTTTGTTCCCGAATCTTCTTGATAATCCCTTGCAAGGATGCAGTCCTTACGGTTAGGAAGAGTCTCCTTCTAAGCTGCTCACACTGTTCTGTATCGTAACCGGAAGGATTGATGTCGTTATACGAGGCCCATCCATCGGCTTCGCTAGCCTTCGCTGCAAATGAGGATTTAGTCGCTGCTAGCAGAGTTTTCTTTGCAGCCATTTGAGCCGAAGAGTTGGGATCGTCAGAAGACTGCTGCCGCTTTGGTTGACTCTTAGCCGCTGATGATACACACGACCGTTTCCCTTCAACTCGGGGGTTGTGTTTTGCCGAGGGGCGATTTGCCCGAAGACTTTTTGCCCGGAGGCATTGTTCTGCTTGCTGCCCGATGACAAATGCTTACCCGCAGTTAAGACTTTACCTTCAGCAGGTGGCGTCGTTTGAAGTCCGGGATCATTAATGCTGACAGAAGAGGACTACTTTGGCTCGTTCGTTAAGGACTGGGTCTCAATATGGTCGCTTCCCACTTGAATAAGTGGCGAATCTGAGTCTACCCTTAGGTTCTCCATCGAAAAGCCCAGGGTTGCCCCTTCGCTCAGGGTAGGATCGTTATGATTAAAGTGCTGTTGATTTTTTTTTGTTTTTTAAATTTTTAGTTTATTCATAGTTGGCTTCCATGGCCTTTGTTTTACCGCCAGAGCCCCTTTTTGCCAAGACAGGAGTAATTGAAACTGGGGGTGGCCTGGTTCCCACAGTTTACCGTTGATGGTCACATCTTAACTCCTGTGACCATTCAGTGCTTCGCACAGTAGTTACCACTTGGCTCGGGGTTTTGGTTACCGCTTAGCGATTGTGATTTTCGACCCAGGGCATCAAAGTTATATTTTACTATATTTATCGTGGTTAATTGACTAGCGATATTTGTTGTTGTCTCTTCAGTTTTTGATAGTGACATTGCGACCATATATGACGTCATGACTCCGTTACTGTGCAGCCCAAGCTAGATCTCCAACTTTCCGATAATCTACATAGTTGCTGAGCAGCTCATCAAAAACTCAAGTCATTACTCCAATATGCCCATACATCAAATTTCCCTCTTTTTCTCGGCAAGATATGCGTTGAGGTGTGTGGTGTGGTACATCCTGCCTTCCCAGGTTTCCCTTTGTGATAAGTATTGCTATATTTTCCGGTAAGCAGCATTGTTCGGGGAAGGAAGTACCCAAAAGGGGTCGCTATACATACATTATAACCTCCTTGCTTCTCGACGCACTTTTCAGATAAATCACTGATCCTTGATCCTTGTTGCAGAATGATCAAGAATGAATTTAACTTTATCGTCATTAGTTACGATATCAGGGTTTGATGGTCGATGACCTTTTTCTTCGAAATTTTCCCCAGGCAACACAACTTTCGGAAAAGCAATGTGTACAAAAACATTGTCATGTATTATGAGAATATCTCTACATAGCTTTCCTCGTTTTTCCAACGATTTCATTCTAAATTTTGTTCTTTGAATATTCTCTAGTATGAAACGTCTTATATTAGATCAGGAAGAAACCTTAAAATATGGTCCTTGTAAAGTAATATTATGCATAATTTCATTCTGTATTCGGATATGTGTGCCTTCCATACCATCTAAACGATAGGCATCATTTCATCTAATGTTAAAATTTCATGTAGTTCAAGGATGAAGGATGAGTGAATCCGTGAGCAACAAACCTTACCAAGTGCATACTCCTTTTCGCGGAGGTGTTTCGCCAATTTCACAGCTTATGATCATTCAACTTCCTTCTTAGTTCTCACTCGCAATAAATTCCGTTGCTCTGGAAATTTTATTATACACTCCACGTAATGGATATTTTCAAGAAAGTACAGCATAAATTTGCATTTCTGGAATGAATTTTATGGCCGTCAGGATCTTTGAACTGGAGCGTTTCCTCCGGGGCACTCACATGGAGCATCCACATCCGATTCATGCATATATTTAACCTCGTGTATCACAACCGTATCCAGATTGATCGCAGATAGCAACAAGATAGCCAGATACCGTCTCCTTGGTATACATATCCAGTAGTACATACATATGTACAAAAATACGAGTATCTCCGGAATTCTATATGAAGCACGCGAAAATTTATTGCGGATTGTTTACAGTTTCCAAGGAAGACTATAAAAATTCTGTGGCATGGACTTTATACATATAACGCACGTTCACTCTCCTTTTTTCCAAGCATACCCCCGAATAGAAGTTATAATAAGTTCCCGATTTATTTTTAGGATCCACCCAAATTCTCATGTTTTATGGATAAAAGTGGTTTTTCTCCTTCCCATGGTTTGGATTAACACTTTACGATGTTTTTTTCAATTTCAGTGATTTAGCTCCGGAAGAAAATACAAAATGTTGGCTGTGAAGCTCTGGATGGCTTCGTCTATATTTGGGATCCAGAAATGAGAATCGTAAATATCAGTCTTCAACAGGAATAGTTGCACCGGTAGCGGGGGTTAGGTTGTTTTGAAATATGTGTGTATGTTCGGTTAGTGAACCTGTTTGAACCCAAAAACTGTTATAGTTGATTGGAAAACTTAAGCTGGTTTATGATGGAGAAAACTCAACATTTTATTGTCCATTGAAGTAGAGAGGATTTTCTTTGGCACATGTTCCTCCCACATAATCACGCAACGGTGGGTGGTTTAGCTAAAAGTCCAGTCAACTCTGTATAAACAGTTTTTTACTGTTACCGGAATTTCATTAGTGTTTGATGTGAATCCCTGAGTAGAATATTGGAAGCTATAAGATTAGTGCTTCCATGTCGGTGCCGTTGACATAGGAGGATCTGGCTTTCGTAAAAGGTTTACATTCAATTCTTGCGCGAAGCGACCCCTTCGCCGACCTTGTTTGGAAAGAGGTTCTCCGTGATAAATTCTTTTCTAAGCAACAAATTGGAATACATATGTATATGTGTTCCAGAAATGACTTCGTTTCCTACGGAACTCCCGTATTTTCTTCAGAGAAAATACTAGGAAGCATATTATTATTATTCTATTAAGGGAAAGTCGCACTGCGTCCTTAAACAACTATTGTGCCCCTTTTGCTGGTTATAGTGTACCTATTGATTATAGTATCTCAAATAAGCCTATAACCGTCAGGTTATATATAGTATATTCCCTACTTCCAGATCTTTCAACTTTGCATCTGGCATTAAGTATTCTCCCAGATGCCTCGACCTACTTTGCATAAATGCCGCACACTGTCTCAGAACGTGTATACAAGGTTCATCACATTCCGCGCAAAAACTGCATGCAGTATCCGTAGATATCCCTAGCTTCCCTAAGTGATAGTTTAGCCGACAGTGACCAGTGAGAATTCCCGCTATGATTCGAAGGTTCTTTTTGGTGTGGTTTAAGCAATCCTTTGTGCGCATGGGTTCGTATCCCCCAACAAGTACCCTGAACTGCTCCATTCCTGGTAGGCCCGCCCAGTATAGTTCCCTCAACCGTTCCTCTTCATTTCTTAGATTCATAGCCATGAAACCGTTTCTGTTTCCACAGAAGGGTTCTGGCCCGTGTAAAGGCGTCCCTGCTCCCTTCTTGGCTAGTTCGTCCGCTGCCTCGTTGCTTTCCAACCCAGCATGGCCTGGAACCCAAAGTATCCAGACCTTGTTGGACGAGCCGAGTGTATTCAGTCTCTCAAGGCATTCCCATACCAGTTTCGAGTTCACCTGGTTGGACTTAAATGCCTTGATCGCTGCTTCACTATCGGTGAGAATGTTCTGCCCCCTGTAGTTCCTTCCGAGGTTAAAGAAGGCACATCTGTCTATGGCGTATGTTTCCGCCTGAAATATGCTAGTGTACCTACCCATTGGCTTTAAGTACATTTTCCTTGGACCAATGACACCGGCACCCGCTCCCTCTGCTGTGAGGGATCCATCAGTGTACCAAGTAATCAGTTGCTGTTTAAGCCGTATGTCCCAGCCACCCTCTCTCAGTTTGCCTTGTTACTTCAACGTGTTTCAAACTTCTTAACGAAGTGAAACCTCGTTGTCAGGATATTCCTTGGTATCAGTAATTCGGGATACCGTCTAGAAAGAATATCAATCTTCCTTTGATTTAGGCAGCTCCCCGCCTCACTCATACTACCAGCCATCCTGAATATTACCCTCCTTGCCTGTATCTGTATGTGCAGATGGAGAGGGGTTAATCCCAGAAAGACCTCCAGGGATGCCGTTGGGCATGTCCTCATTGCCCCCTTGATACATACGCAAGCCAGCCTTTGGAGCTTATAATTCCCTGGCTTGTGTGCTGAGTTCGTTTCTTTCTGCCCAGATTACCGCTCCAAAGGTTATCATTGTCGTTACTATTGCAATATATATCCAAAGTAGTATGTTCGGGCTGCAACCCCATCTTTCTCCTGCTATGAATCTACAAGTGTTTCCGACATGTGTTTTCCAGAGTAATTTTTGGTCTAGCGTAATTCCCAAATATTTTACCTCTGTTTCTCGTTTCACCTCCATACCATGAATGGAATGGTACTATGGTTTTGGCTGGATTGATCCGCAGCCCCTCCTTCCTGCACCAGGCACTAGTAACCCTTAGTCCAGTTTGGATTCTATCACATACGGTATCCTCATATTTGCCCCTACAGATTAAAACAATGTCGTTCGCATAACCCAGCGCCTGTATTCCAGCATTTGTTAGCATGTCCAAAAGTTCGTCCACTACCATATTCCATATGAGCGATTGTACCCCGCTCTGCGGACAACCTTGAGTAGTATTCATGACAATAGAATTTGTACCTGTCAGTACTTCCATTTGCCTAGTCTCTACTCCCTTACGGCTCAGGACATTTTGTATCTCTGTATGCGATTTGTTGTCGAATGCTCCTTTAATATCCAAACACGCAGACAACGCTATTTCTTTTCTTTCTATGGCATCCCGTAGTACATCCGTCATCTGATACAGAGCAGTTTCAGTTGAACGTGAAAAGGAACCTTTTTACCCGCTTTCGGAATAAAGACCACTTTTGCCCGTCTTCACGCCCTTTGTATATATTCCAGGGCTATGCTGCCCATTACCACCCTGAGAAGAGACTTTAAGATGATTCCTAGGCCTCTTTAGATTAGTGCTGGAAAAATGCCATCTGCTCAGGGTGATTTCAGTGGTTTAAAAGTTCCAACTGCCCACCTTACCCTAGCGTCTGAGCACACCTCTTTTGCTAGTTTCCAGTTCTCCTTTCTTCTCCTTTTATTCGTTGTTGGGGTGTCAGGCAAAATGTTGTCGCCTGCCGCCGTGGAGTAGGACCCCGGGAAATGAGTTCTGAGAAGCAGGTGCACCCTGTCCTCCTCATTCTCGATAAAAGTACCATCTTCCTTCTCCAAACAGACAGAGGATATTGCCCCGTCTTTGACTACAGCCTTGTAAAGCCTGGTAGGTTCTGTGATCTGTTCGATCCCTTCACAGAATTCCCTGAAGCTGTTCCGTTTTGCTTCCAGTTGTTGCTCAGGTGCGTTACATAGGATTCCCAATCTGTTCTAGTGCTGGTCACAAATGTTGGAGTGTTCCCTAAGTTACATATTTCTTATTGCTAAGAATAAATTCAACAAGGCACTCACCTCTTCGATTGATGTGGCTGCTTCCCCAGACTTCGTGATGGGCGTTGACATCGGAGCCGAGGAAAAGTGATGACGCCCTCTTCTCACAGTACTTCACCAATTTATCGACTTGTTCGGGTGGAACCCAAATGTCGTCTCTTTGGAAGTATCCCGATGCCACGACTGCCTCTCGAGTCCTCCCCCCGGCTTCCAATGAGACTTGGGTAGCAACATGGTCCTCGGTCAAGAACTCTCAAAGACATATATACTTTAAATTACGTTTAAGAATGATGTAAGCTCTTGGTTTTTCACAAGAGGAATCCCAAATTACCTGCTTCCTCCTTGCAGACCGCGAATCTACCCTCGGTACACCCAGGGGTTGGTGAGCCAGCACTATTCCAATGTTCTCCTTGAAACTTGCCCTTGTAATTACCGCAGATGCAGCTTTCTCATGGTAGAGGTTTATCTGGGCTATCTTAATGCTGGCCATTGGCTCCGTTATTGTTTGGAGCTCTTCTCCACTGTCGGGGTATCGCCCTTCTCCTCCGACATAGCGCTTTCTTGCGCGTCGCTATCCACCCTGAGCCCTATAATTCCTAGGTCTAGGTCGTCCAGCTTCTGCTCCTCACTGGGCAGCAGGTTTGCATCCCTGGTTGATCCAATCCTTTCCGCTTCTATGGCTTTCGAGACTTCTTCGGGGACCTCGGTATGCTTGTCGCCCGGTGTCTCCTCCGAGGTGTCTTTCCTTGGCTTTCCCTGTGCACATGTATTTTTGCAATATTCCCCCAAGCTCTGGAGAGTGTTTTGACCTGACCCTCGTTTGTGTGGTATTTTGAGTCTTTAGGTCTCGCAAGGAAATACGGGCCTTGTCTTTTCTTTTGTTATTCCTTAGTATTATATATAATTCAGAGTTAACCCTAAAATTCGAATCCTATTATTCTGTGAACCGTCGTATAGATGTAGCTTTCGCATGGTGGAAGTCCATTAATAATTGAAACCTGTTGTTTTAAATATTGCATTTATTGCTTTCAAATACGCCTTTCCCTCCGGCTTGGTTTCTAAATACTTTTCACAGCAGTGCGTATAGATCCTCATTTTTAGGACAATGGATTGTTACCATGTGCCCCTGGTATTTCATCCCCTCCCTTTCTCTTTTCGAGTCCGACAATTTAAGATCTATGGTACTGAACCACTCGACCATATTTTCGGTCATGTCAACTACCAGTGTCAGCCCTTAGTATGCCGCCTTAGTTTTTGATGATTTCCTGTTCCTTACGAATCGTGCCATCACTACGTGCTCGAGGAGGGCGATCGGGCCTGAGTTTGCAGGGAAATCATCTGAAGTCACGTAGCCTCAGCGGAGGTTATCTGGTACCATAGGAACTGAGATTCCCTCTGAGAAAAAATGCTCCAGGAGAACTTTTGGAGGATGTGCTCTTAGCCCGGTTATTTACGGTTGGCCCCTTTGTGGGAGTTTATTACGGCGCTAGAATAGATAACACCGGGTCTGCTGGGTCCTATTCCTGACCTAGCGAAAGTCTCCTCCGGTTGCAGGCATTTCTTCAGACAACGCAGATACCATTCTGCGTCTACGCCACTGAGGTCTGTTTTTCTTCTGAAGTATAATAAGCTAACTTCAGACTTAGTAGTACTTCTTGGGTATTATTAGGAATTTACGTGTGACATGGATTGTTGCGCCAACGATTATTATTATTATTATATTATGCGGTCACGTTTATTTGTTGTTGGGATTAAAAGGAATATCACAAATGTGGGGATCAACAGCCCCGCAATTCAGTAGCTCTGGGTGGCACTGTAAGCTCATGCTTACTGATCAAATACGCTGAATTTTCCCCAAATGCAAACCACCCAAGTGGGAAGGGTTTCTATAACGCCGTGGATTAGGGTCGCCTGTACAATGGTCTGGCTATCACCGCGCACTAAGGGTCTCGGTAGAGGAAAACATTGGCTGTTGGTGAGCCGCATATCGACCTTCTGGAGAGTGGTATGTTAGTTCTCGGAAAGCTCTATTCCGCGTCAGTATATCCCCAATTTTACTTGCTTACTTGCAGAACGGTTAAGTTGTGTAGACTTCTCGTGAAATTTTGAAGGAATTGAAATTTATTCCTCAAAAGTGCGGACAATGACTCGTAGGCGGTATTGCTTAGGAGTTTAACGGGACTCTTGGCTGAATGTCGAGCCCACTTGTACTTTATTCAAGACTTAGACAAGCATATAGCCGCTGGGACGAATCTGCCTATCTTTATTTTAAATTTGTTCTTTATCTATGACTACGGAATGGCTGAGGTGATTGAACGTCAGCCTCTCGATCTGTTACCCCTGGTTCGAATCCCGGCTATCATTGATGTCTGTGTTCGTCTTTGTGTTTGCCCCGTCGTCGTAGGCTTCTCACTTATCTGTTTTAAGGGTGATAATAATGAAATGGGGGTACAGAGAGAGAGAGATAGAGAGACTGTGTGAATGTTGTAGGCTCTGCAAAGCAGTGAATAGGAGTCTGATATTGGTATGACAGTGGTTAGTCTAACTGGAAATCTAGGTACATTTATATATCTAGAGTGTCACAAAATAGAAATTTAACAGAAGCCGGTCGATGTAAACACATTTTACATATATGTATATACATAATGTATGTATGTGCTGAACCTTCTTCAAAATTAAACCTCATAAATTTTTGGCTCCCGCGTAAGTACCATATAAGTTTCAATTGACGTAAATACTTTTATGTATTTATATCCACTTTTGATTCGTCGAAATCCACAGTGATTTCCCATAACTCAATCAGGAACGTCATCCATTTAAGCGCGAAAATAGTACCTCCAAAAATATTTTCTCTCCTACGAATAATATTATTGCGTTCGCAGTACTTCAAAATCAATTGCAATTGCATACACTCTGTATTGCTTTCCTCTGATATTTGTATACAGAAATTTTATTCACTTTCCAATCTTCTTGGACTGGATCCAAGCTCGTAATTTGAACATTTGAATACAGGCATAGACCTCATACGTCATTAATTGTACTGTCGCGTAAACCCCCACGTCTCCAGTCGAAAATTCTGCGCATTTCACACTGGAATCACAGAATTTTCCGAAAATTTACAGAATTACCCTGGTAGCAAGCGGAATTTTCACAAAAATGCCATCTACTTGGAGGGGATGAGAAACGAATGGTGAGATTTTCAGGCAGTAATCTAAACGCAGCGCAAACAAATCACGACCCCACTCAAACAGAGACCACTTGGTATAGAGCGAGCATCTATTTCCGCTTTCCGGAATTTATGTACTTCAATCGAGTGGAAGTGGCGGAAAAACTTCCTTCCATTGTTTGTTTATGTAAATTTCTTGAAAGTGCCAGCTTTCGCCGGCCCCACCCCCTCTATTTTCAATGCAATTGAATCGCTCCCGCCCGGTGTGGAATAGCAGCGAAAATGGCCAGAAAGTATATCGACATGGAGCGCTGGTCCCCTTTCATGCTGTTATTAAATCGAGTGAAATTTGTGGAAAATTGAGATAAATTATACATTCCCTATTTTCACCGTTTCGTCAGGAAATGATTTTCAAAATTCAACAACATCAATCATACGAACCAGAAAAACATGGGGATAAAACTGGGGGCGATATACGAGTATTTTACTGAAACTTGCATGGGAGGATTAACAGTCACAATCTTTTCCTTTTGTATCTTTTCACGTACATTTTTACAGAAACATCCATGCTCTCATCAGTACAGGCTGCAAGCGTTTCAATTTGATTCGAAAAAGGTTCATTTTCAGTGGGAACCTTGGTGTTTACTTTAATTTCCCGTGGGTGGTCGAAAATTGTCAGCCTTGAGGTAATCATGGGATTCCCATGATCTGAAAAGTAAGAAATGTAAACAATGCGCCTCGGGAATAATAAACGAATTCCAGACTGTTTTCATTTGAGGTTATTTTTGGAGGAGTCAGTTTGAAATAAAAGGTCAATGAAAATATACTTATGTATATTTCGTGGTTGTTTTGGTTTAGTATAAATTTAGATCGTGCACTGCCTTTCATCTTATTGCCAATATCAGCCATGGACTACATGATTTACTGAGATTTATGGAGTAATCTTTATCTAGAGCTTTTTCATGTTTGGGCTAAAATTAATTACTAAAGATAGAGTGCTATCATCTTTCACCGCATGCATTTCTCTAAACTCCCAACCTCCGGTATCTCAGGTACCGGATATACGAGCCTGCAAGTACTCAATATTAGACATCAAATAGAGGTTGGGAAATAGCCAAGCTAATCGAAGAAAATTGAAAATTTCCACGATACCCGGGTCGGAAAAACGACCAAAAATGCAAAATCGTCGGATTCATACGCGAGATACCTCTTTCGAACGGGGAAGCGCCCCAGATTCAGGAACTCTAAGAATTTCCACGCTACGACATCTGGAACGCGAGATATTGGGGAAAATCGGCTGTGGGAGGGCCGGGCTGAAATAGAAGAAAATTGAAAATTTCCACGATAGCCGGGTCGGAAAATTGGCCAAAAATGTAAAATCATCTGATTCGTACATGAAATATCTCTTTCGAACGGGGAAGCGCCCCAGATTCAGGCAATCCAAGAATTTCCACGCTACGACATCTGGAACGCGAGATATCGGGGAAATCGGCCGGTGGAGGGCCTGGCCGAAATCGAAGAAAATTGAAAATTTCCACGATACCCGGGTCGAAAAAATGATCAAAAATTCAAAATCGTCGGGTTCGTACGCGATATACCTCTTTCGAACGGAGAAGCGCCCCAGATTCAGGAAATCCAAGAATTTCTACGCTAGGACATCTAGAACGCGAGATATCGGGGAAAATCAACCGGTGGAAGGCCTGGATGAAATCGAGGAAAATTGAAAATTTCCACGTTACCCGAGTCGGAAAAATGACCAAAAATGCAAAATTGTCGGATTCGTACGCGAAATATCTCTTTCCAATGGGGAAGCGCCCCAGCTTCAGGAAATCCAAGAATTTCCACGTTACGACATCTGGAACGCGAGATATTGGGGAAAATCGACTGTGGAAGGACCTGGCCGAAATCAAAGAAAATTGAAAATTTCCACGATACCCGGGTCGGAAAAATGACCAAAATGCAAAACCGTCGGATTGATACGCGAGAAACCTCTTTTGGACGGGGAAGCGCCCCAGATTCAGGAGATCCAAGAATTTCCACGCTAAGACATTTGGAACGCAAGATATTGGGGAAAATCGGCCGCGGGAGGGCCTGGCCGAAATCGAACTGTGAAAATTTCTGCAACACCCGGGCCGGAAAAATGGTCAAAAATGCCAAATCGGCGGATTCGTACGCGAGATACCTCTTTCGAATGGGGAAGCGCCCCAGATTCAGCAAGTCCAAGAATTTCCACGCTACGACATCTGGAATGCGAGATATTGGGGAAACTCGTCCGGTGGAGGGCCTGGCCGAAATCGACGAAAATTGAAAATTTCCATGACACCCGGGCCGGAAAAATGAACAAAAATGCAAAATCGTCGAACTCATACACGAAATACCTCTTTCGAACGGGGAAGCGCCCCAGATTCAGGAAATGCAAAAATTTACACGCTACGACATCTGGAACGCGAGATATTGGAGAAAATCGGTTGGCGGAGGGCCTTGCCGAAATCGAAGAAAATCGAAAATTTCCACGATACCCGGGTCGGAAAAATGGTTCAAACTACAAAATCGTCGGGTTCGTGCGCTAGATACCTCTTTCGAAAGGGGACGCGACCAAGATTCAGGAAATCCAAGAATCCCCACGCTTCAACATCTGGAATGGGGGAAAATCGGCCGGTGGAGGGCCCGACCGAAATCGAGGAAAATTGAAAATTTTCACGGTACCCTTGTCGGAAAAATAGCCAAAAATTCAAAATCGCCGGATTCGTGCGCGAGATACCTCTTTCGATCGAGGACGCGACCAGGATGCAAGGCTTCATCCTACTAACTTGTTGGTAAACCTTGTGCACCTCGAGTTCACAGACCTGTTGGTTCTCCCTGGCTTCCTTTTTCCGTCTGTGCGGAAGCGGAGTCGCTTCGCCGCTCGACGGAGTTCGTGATAAGTCTTCGCCCGTGTCCGCGTCCTTTGAAAATGCAACGTTACTCGTTACATTTCGTATTACGTATACAGTCTTTTTCGGAAGGTTCAATTCGCTGATCACGTACCTAAACGCAAGAGGCGAAAATATAAACCACGATGCAGCACAGTTAGGTGCAAATACTGTTATAATCAATAAAGTCCAATAAAGTCAGGGTAGGTCAAAATTGTGTTTTTCATATATATCATAACACACACACCGATGGTTCCAAAGATGGTGGAGTCATTGCGGGTACACACCATGTATCCGACTCGTATCGCCTCCCAGGATTCCCAAGTATATTTTAAGTTGAAGCTTGGAAGTGTGTCGATGGCTGGAACATGATCTAACCGACAACTGAACGGCCATTAAGGCTTTGTACCCCACAGCCTTTGTAGAACTGGGTTTCCGGTCATAGGAACTGGGCAGGCTCTGCTCTCAGCAGCCCTTAAGTGGCAACAATCTGCATTCCGCAGACAACTGCCAACAGTGGAAGTTACTCGTACTACTTGGTAGCTGCGAAACTCAGATCGCAAAGGCTCACCGCTTGTTCCCAGTCAAGAAAGATTTGGGCTGCCTATAACAAAACCGAATCGCGAAAGCTTTTGTAGGGAATGCGTGCAAATGCTTCCAAATTATGATGCACTGACCTATAGAGGACTATGCTGCCAGACTCGGCATACCCTAAAATTCGCATTATTAAAGCTATGGGAAAATGCGGAAAACCCTCAGGCGCCTCCGTTGCGATTGCTCGACTCTAGCTAGAATTAGGCTACGGGCACTACCATAGAAAAATCATTCTTTAAGGACCTCAGAGATAACTCTAGCTGCTGGGTGGGAGAGCGGCTTTCCTGTCTGAATGCTACGAGCTGCCTCTGAAGATCTGGGCCGGCTGCACCCTGTCCTTTTGCTCTTACTACAGCGGTCAGTGTCTTAGGAATTTGTGGCATTAAAACGTGGCACCACAGCTCTAATGATGCTCCACGGAGCAAATGGGACATTTGAAAACCTAACCCACATAAAGCACTCCTAAAACACACTGCACCAGGTAGAGATTTCTACTTCTTTTTTTACAGAAGATTTTCTGTTCTCAAAGGAAATAACGCATTGAAGGTGTACAAATAAAAATGTGCTTCGACTCGTTTTTCAGTAACTCACACTCACAAGGAAAGGATATGTGCATGTTTGAATATATTTGAGAATCCTAACATGTCATATACTCTTTTCCTTGGCGAAAATATTGTCTTTCATCCACTCAAAACATTAGAATCGCTATGGCCTTTTAAGCAGTAACTTTCGAAGTTGTTTACGCTATTTTTTCGTTAGCAAAACAAAAACCTTGTTCTCTTAGATCCTATTTACACCTACCCAACTCTCCTCTTAGTCCATCTTAGTCGTCGAAACCATCCCCTGAACAATATTTGTTTGGAACAATGTATGAAGCTTATAGTTGCCGTCAGAGCTATTTTTCTTGTGATTCGAGATAGTCTGGAAAATGAACATCTAGGCGCCACCCTCTCTGAAAGGCTCGAACTTTTGCTATTTATAGACTTCAATGTTCCAGTGAAATAATAGCCAATCAATACTTACTTCCATGCAGTGGAAGTAAGGGCCGGATGTCAATGGGCAACATTATTTGATGGAGAAAGTGGCAGTAATCCTTGGCTGGAATTTGCGGCAACTAAATGAAAGTAAGGTTTATACCAAGCTTTAGCAAAAATATTGGTGAGTGTTGAGGCATCTAGGTCATAACCGACGTCATTAGGCGATGCGCTTTCTCCAAGTCAATTGGTCCTGTAATTTCAGCCAACTGATATCCGAATTGAAGCAAAGAATGGGCAATCATTTTGCTAATTTCGAATTAATTGAATAAACTACGGAATAATTGCGTCACTTCAGACTAATATTTCCCAAAATGAATTATATCAGATTCCTCTATCCGATCGGATGACATTAACGGAAATGTGCTGAAATTCGAGAATTTCCAACCAGCAATCTCCATCATTATCTTTTTCGAGAGATCTCAATTTCTGCATGCTTCCACCAAAAATGCTCTCCTTTTGACTGCTTAAAGGACTCAGATTTATCTGATTCTGTGGAAATCAGGCTCACACTGCAGTTAGCAGGCAAACAGGATGGCGCAATTATCGCCCACCCGCATACATTGATACCCCAGAAAAAAAGGAAGAACAAGGAATTCGCTGCGTCTGGATTTCAGTCCTCGAAAATTCCATGTAACAGACAATCAATAGACAGGTAATTGGCTTCCGTCGTCTTCACTGATGGCATCCTTATTGAGGGGCAAACGAAGGACACTGGCAAGCTCCGGCAGAGACTGTAATTTTATTTAGGGCTTCGAGGCATATATTTCATTTCCCAGGACATTGTTTCGATGGTGTATTTGTCATATTTGGTGAGTCGTCGAATCGAAATTGCTTTCCTTCAATTTGTACGATGTATAAACACAAGCAATATTCAGTCATTTCAACTGTTGTTAAACAACTTGTCGCCAGCAGTCAATTTCAGCTCTCGTATTGTTCCCGCCTCCCAGTGGAATTGTACGGATTTTTGCTGTTTTTCCTTTACAAAACGATTTCCCGGTGCTGTGGAAGGGGTGGCAGACAACCAAGAAATGGCATCGAGTTATGAAATGTTATTTCGCAATGGTTTCGAGAAGTACATATAAAACTTGTTTTCCACCCTATCCAGTTCAACCTGGGACTTTTAACCTTATTGTATCCTTTCCGAAGAGATATGTAATTCTGAGTGTTTGCAGGATGTAGGGTTGTAGGGTTGAGGCGTAATCTGGTTGTATCAATAGATTTGTTTGCCTTCTGAGGAAAACAATGTACACAATATCCGCGTATAAACATCCATAACATTTGCACATTTTTTGCGGAATCATCTCAACTTGCTCAGCGAACTGAAAACAACGAAATGTTGTTTGCTAGTTTGGTTCTGCTTCCCAAATTTATGATTGTATAACATAATTCGGTCATTTCAAGGATACACGCTCAGCTTAAATAAATCAACCCCGGCAAGGACTGAATATATCAATACTCGTTAATGGCATGATAAATATTCTGGCTTAGTGTCACTAACTTGCTGAATTCATGGTTCCGTTTCATGAGTATGATTTCAACAAGAATTAAGCAAGTAATATCGAGTGACATCAAAACGATATTATTTGGGGATACCATGGATGGTTGCACTGAAGGTGAGGGTCCCATAATATTGTTGTATGAGTAAATCCTTTGAATTCAGGTCTATGAGAGTATGGGCAAATATTTTGGATTCATTTGCTTGCGGGGATTATTCACTCCATCTTTTATCGGGTTCCTAGCGCAAAGCTGCAGAAAGGATCGGTAGACCTGCAAACAAATTCCTCCTATCAAGGAGATGATTCTTCAGAACGCGTCGGAAGATCAATTACAATTTCGCTTAATTTCATCGTGGACATGAGCGCCCCGCGTGTACCTTCATAGGTCTAAATAGTTCATCCAATTACTTCAGCTTCTATGGGGAAGCATATATCGCTTTATTGTCCGGGACTTGTCGGCGAATGAATAAACCTAGATGTGATTTTAGGTAAAATTGTTAGTTTGGAAAATCAAGTGGAGAAAAAAAGCCAGAAAAACTAGAATGGATTTAATTGCTCAATCGGAACCATTACCAAAAAGCCAGGATGTGGAGGAAACCAGTAAGACACAGTTTCGAGCGCCGTCAATGGAAAAAAGGAGACCCAATTAGTGTGACCTAAATCCGTCCCGTGGTGTAGTACTTCACATGTGTGTACTAGCAGGTAGGGAGGATGGTTTTATCGGGAGAAAATCCTGCACACTTTGGTATATCCGGCCTGGGCCTGGGTTTAGAGTATACTCCCTTCTCCTTAGTGGAGTATTCCACAGTACACTGTGCATCTTTTTGTGTCGGTTAAAACGTTTCCACTTTAACATATTTTCCTCCAAGGATGACTGTATTACTGGCAGCTAATATCTAGATGACAAATTGTGCCCCTTAACACCGCCCTTACTCATATACAAGCTTAGACTCGATGTCTCCTCCAGGCCACGATTAGTACATACCGTATGCCAAAGTATAATTTCTATCATGTAATTATCATCAACGACGCAACAACCGATATCCAGTCTAGGCCTGCCTTAATAAGGAACTCCAGACATCCAGGATTTGCACCGAGGTCCACCATTTCGATATCCTTAAAAACTGTCTGGCGTCCTGGTCTACGCCATCGATGCATCTCAGGCAAGGTCTGCCTCGTCTTCTTTTTCTATCACAGAACGATAGGCTTCGACGGTCCGCTCAACTGCTTCGTAGAAGGTAACCTTTTCCGGCTCTGCAGTCTCTTCTGTAGCGGCGTGGCCGTTAATGAGTCTTATATTTATAAATTTGCCCCGCAAGCCGATAACCGCAGGTCTCAGTTTTTGGCTGATTAAGAAACCTACTCCAAACATATGGTATACTGGATGGCCACCACATATGGCGTGGAGACTCTTCTCTAGGAAACCGGTCCCTATCCAACGCATTTCCTGGAACGCTGTTACATCAGCCTCATATCGGGACAGGGCTGTCCCATATCATAGAGATAAGGTTGATTTGTCATTTACGTTTATAACTACCTTTTAGTCCGGGCATTTGCTGCTGCCTACGATGTGTCGATGATGCTTATCAATCTTGACTGGCATGAGATCTGCCATTCGTACAAGCGAAACCAACAATTTGAGTGTTTCATCCACAGCAGCCTTTGCAACAAAGCCGAACTTTCTCCAAGATCTCTTGATAGTGGTGATTTTATTCACGAGGTTATCTATGCATTCTACAGTGAGGTATCTAGCCATCTTAGGGTCACAAATTTGTGTGTGGCCCTACACCTCATTCAGAGATGACAGTTGGCATCTTCCCTACAGGACTAGTGACATTTCTCTTAATTGGCAAACTGTTTGTTGTACAAGGAACGGCAGAGAAATCTGGTTACAAATTAAGTGAGATTGCACTAAAAAAATTCGAGTAAGCTTAAGGGAAGTAAATGCGAATGCCAACAAATTGTGGGCGATTTTATATAATTATTTTATATAATTTTATATATAAGTTTCCAATACGCGTCTACCACTGCTAGCGCTTCCCAGATATATAATTGAATCGATGCCATCGGTGCTTCGCCCATTAATGCAAATAAGGAAAGTTCGATGACCCGTCAGACTGAGTACCTATACCTGCCTCCCTTCGCAAATCAAATTCCACTTAGCCAAAAGCATGACCCGGTGAGAGAGCAAATAAGTGACATAAGCATAGTAAAAGTATTTGAGCATTCCTCCACATCCTCCGGAAAAAGGACCATGAATCCGCTTTGGCCCTTAGAATTTCTGAAATTTTACCTCGGTGCAGCACGTGACATTTTACGCCATTATATGTGGCTCCCTTTTCCTTTCTTGAAATCGATGAAGAGCCAAAGTGATCCGCAAGGTGTTAATATTGTCAACATAGGAGGATGGGTAGCGAAAACCAGTCTGCTTTTTGTCGACCATGCTTTCGAAATGTTCTTTGATGCGTTCCAAGGTTATTTTAGCTATTATCTTTTCAACGATAGGAGACATGCAAATACTCCCCCCCCCCCCCCCCCCAGTTGTCACACTCAAAACGGGTGTCCTTTTTTGGAATCCTAACGGTCATCCACTTTCTAGAGTCCCTAGGAAAAGTCTCGGATTTCCAAGACTTAGGTATGAGTGGAAGCAGCAGATCTGCAGTAAATGTAGGTGCAGCGATAAATAGGTCTGTGGGCGAATCGTCAAGCTCAGCATCTGTTCGCCGCTTGAGTACATTGAAGGTAGAAATAATTTTTCTTCTGGTTCAAAGAAAAATCCGTATCCCCATGCTACGATGACTAACCATTTTATCCACAAGAGAGGGAACCTCACCGGATGTGATAAGCTTGACAACCGTTTTGAAGTGTTCCTTCCATCTTTCCAAGTCGCCCGTTAACGTCTGTCCTTCCATCGAAAGATTTACGACGACATGCAAGTTTTTTCATGATCAAATACCCACTTCTGAAATCAATCCATTGTACGGCATCGTCCACTTCCCTGATCAGCGCAATAGACATTCTCTTCCTTTAAGAGACGTCAAGGAAGCGTCAAAGATAGGAACCCGTCTGAATAGACGTTTCAGGGTATAGTGCAGTGGGTCCAAAATAGAAACCCGGTGTGCTTGGTACGTCGATTTCAGCTCCTAAACCTAACCTAACGTAAAGAGATTAGAACAGCATTCCCAAATTATATTTTGAAAGTAACGGATATATGACCAGTAGGATGTGGCAGGATGCAAATAAATAAATTATCATTAAGAATCATACTCAAATTAGGCTGAATTAGAAAACGCTCCGCGTTTGATTCATGATCATCACTCACTTGTATTTTTTTTTGGGAATTGTGGGGTCCTAAGTCGGCATCAACTTAATGCTGGACCGGACCAAATGGGGAGCAACTTACTCCCTCTTTTTTTGGGTCCACGGACCCCTCGTTTAGGGCTTAGCACCCGAACTTTACAAAAGTGTCAGGCGATGACGGCTTTACGGTTTTCTACCAGGGCAGAGGCAAATCGTCAGACGCTGCCTCACCTCTGCCCTGGGAGCAGCGTGACCGAAGCGGCTCGCAGACGACATTACTATGAATTATATTGAGCCCAAATCCGCCTTATTAACTTGGAGCTTGGCTAGAAATATTTTTTTTTTTGGGAATTGCTTGGTCTTTCATCCCTGCGTCCACAATAGGGACCAACCCGGAATTCCAACTTTACCATGTTATGATTTTCTCTGAATATTAAATATTTGGATATTTGCACCGAGTTTGAAAAACAAAAATAGAACCAACACTTTTTTCTCTGTGGCTTAATATTCGCGTCTAACGGAGGAATTGTCAGTCAACTTTCAAAGACTCATCTTAAACATTTTCAACCATCTCGGAATTTTCGAAGATAGTAAAGCAGAAATTAGCTAAATACAGTCTCACCTGTCACTGTCATCACACCTAATATTGTGCAAGTGCAAATACGAACACAAATATCCATGACAATCGGGATTCGAACCCAGGGTAACGAGATCAAACGGGTGCCGCTCAGTCACCTCAATCATCGCAACGTCAATCATCAATTGAGGTCCACACAATTTTTATCGAGTTTGGCTAGACCTTGATTGCGCGTTGTGACACGGTCTTCGAGACTACTAATGCAATCACTGTCCGGAAGTGGTAAAGTGGTGAATACCCGCTTCACAATAAAATCACATCATGAACACATCCTACATATGCAGCCTTTCTACGAAACATGTATCGAGTACATTGTAAACTGCGACTTGATTACCTGCATGTGCTTCCAATGCTTTATATCATCTCCTCCCGAGTTGCCTGGCTATTCCTATTCATGACAATCATATCATCTATAAATACGAATACCATGAAAGCAGAAGCCTTCCAAGCATTTTTTCAAATTTATTTTATAAAGGATATTCTACAATGCATAATATTTTTGGGGATTTTTCTCTGCCTTTTATTTCCTGATGCGGTATCAAAATATCCCATGAAACTCCTGGTCTTCTAATTTATGCTAATTTATTCTCGTATATGCGGCATAAGAAAATGCAATAATACAATCAAATTTTATTGGCTCCTTCTTACAAAACTGTCTGAAATAAAACTTTGGCACAAAGCAAGGGACCATTTAGTCATAATTTATGTTCACCTCCCCCCGTAATTACAAGAGAGGCGGAATTAATAAGGTTCAGGATATTCTCGAAAATTCACACTCATAATTGGTATCCCGCAAACCATAAACAAGTCAGGTATCAAGGACGTTTCCAGCTTTGAATTTAGTTCGGCAATTTCAAGGATATGAAATAAAGTCCCCAATTATCCTGAATTAAGTTGGAGCGGAAAATACACTCAAGGGACTTGCAAAGTGAACCTTCAAATTATCGGTGCCCCGGTGTATGTGCGATGAAAAGGATAATTGTACGAAGGAACGCTTAATTTGAAATGTAAAAAGGTTCAAGGAGCGTCCACCGGTTTCGAAAGGAATTCGAAGGTGATATAATTTCTATTGGGTGAGTTTTACTTTCGGCGCAAGAAGGCGATATCAAGGCTCAACTAATTTCATTAATGTTTTGATGGGCGTTAATAAATAGGTCAATTATACCTTACCGGATCGCCTTGATAGATGATGGAGTGTAATTTTGTTTATCGTAGCAGTGTTTTTCTGAGAGGAAGCACGAAATTAATGGGCTTGAAAATGTAAACTCTAATTTCGACCCCGCTTGACTTTGCAAATATCATCTGTTTTAATTTACAAATAAAATTGGTTCGGATTAATAATTGTTGCTACCCATGCTTCCTAGAAGATAGCGGCTCAACAAAAGTTTGAAGGCAATAAAAGTCAAAATATAATTAAAAGTTTCCCGATAAGATTAGAAGAGACCATTCCGAACTCTACCCTTAACACCCTTCTCTGAATTCCGAATTGAACGAGTTCCGTGCTATGACACTAAATTATCAAATTGAGTGCTAGGAATGAGCTCGTAAATATGTTAAGGCAATATGACGACACTTTTCGGGATTTATGCATCTGTACATTAGCGAGGAAAGTCCCTTGAGAGATGAAATTATGACGCTTTGCTCCTCCATAAACATAAACTCCTTTACGTCCAATGTCCATTATCCCCTTGAATCCATTCGAAGTACATTAAACCAGTTCAATATTATCCTAGAAGAAAATGATGTAAGCAAAATATTATGCAGACAGGCTGTCTTGCTCCTACCGTACGTACCCAGTTGCTCAGCAGTTCGAGCTGCGAAGGTCCTCCGCAGTCCCCCACACTATCCTTCGTTCCCATTCATTTCATCTGAGTCCTCTTGTATTTAACTTTTCGAAAGTAAGAACATAAAATTCTCGACTGTGGCTCAATCGATTTTCTTCTTCGTCAATGGGAGTCGAGTCATTTTCATCCAACATCCCATGAAGCATTACCACTGCACGAAGGAATTTTCTTATTGTTGCTGCCGCTTGCTGGCGTCTCATGAATTTCCTTTTGACGTCACTTACATGAAATGTACGCGCCTTGGCATGACTTCAACTTCATTTTATTCGAGAAGAAAATAGGAGGAATGGCACATTCAAGTATTTCTTAAGTTTCTACTTCATAGTGTGTGCGGGGGTTGCTCTCGTAGTTCCAAACCTGGTGTTGGTTGAATCTGGAAAGGTTTCTTTTTGTGTAGTTTGCTATCGACAAGAGTTTTCACTGTTACAAGAAAGTTGGAGGAACTTTTCACGTGAAACATATATTGAAAGGAAACCCGTCGCATGTATGTGCATACACACAAATACTTCAACCCCCGCCAACCCCCTCCCCCTTCAGTACATTCCCACGAAAGTAAAAAATATGTAACTGCATGGAAGGTAAGCATTGTGTTCCTTGTATTCCAACTGAGTGTTCCTCCAAAACCATCCCTCTATTATGAATAATCTGAACAGTTTGTTAAAAATTGGTTACATTTTCCCGTCCTTCAATGCCAGTCATGGGGGAGGGCGTACCGAAAACTGTAAACCTTTTTCAAGCAAACCTATCAAGACTGCAAAACTTTATCTCCGAGATATGTTCATACATTAAACCGAGTTGTTCGGCCTACTCCACCAAATTTCATAGCAATCTAATGGTGGCTCGTCCTTGTACTTATTCCTACATACAGACACATATCGGTTTAAGAGATATTACCAAAACGTTAAGGCTCCTCTATTGTCACAGCATAAAATTTCTTGTCGCGATTATTGTCATCCATAAAGTAAAGGATTTAGAGAAATGAAATTACTGGCAGTTGAGGATTTCTTGTATTATTCGACGACACATCCCTCGTATATTTGAAGATTTGTAATGTTTGTTTGTTGGAAATTTTCCAAGGATCTCATTCCTTCGAGCTTCCTTGGAATTCGATATTGTTTTCTTTGTACTCGAAAGGGATTTTAAAGTGAATTTATAACTTATGAAGTGAGTTGACTACATGTTTTGAGAACAACGCTTGAGGGGGTTGAATGATACTATCGTATATTATGGGATAGCAGTGTTAAGTCTAATAGGCTAAGCCATATTTGCGACTTTTTTAGACAACTCTCCACAGTTCATGATCTGAACTTGCAGCTTCTGAAATTTTTAAAGTGAACATTAATTCTCTAAACTTGATAGGTATCTTCTGCGGGTGTTTCACACCTAGCCCTTGCTTGGCAAGAAATGTTATCATGTTGTGAAGTTCGGCCTGTGGGCTCCTGTTGATATACAGTGAAAACTCTCTTAGCGGACACCCCTCTTGGGCAGTGAAGCCCATGGTGTTTTACGTAGGCACCTGTCGTGCGACTTAATCCTACGGTCCTCTTAAGACACGGATTGATTTTGTGACCACAATCAGAGCCCCGCTGAGACAAGCAACAACGGTACCAGTCCATACCAAGTGCATGGCTTAGCATTCATACTGGTGGATGCAAGAATTACCTAAATCTCTACCGAACTATGGAGTACGGCACCCGTGTTGATACGCAACACCACGTCGAGGCCCGAAGGTCCCTTCTCGCATGAGCAACCCCTCTTGGGCAGACAATTTTTCTCTGATTATGTTTTTTCTGAATATATCGGAACAATTTGCCTCTCTTGGACGAACACCCCTTTTGACCGGACGCGGACAGTAGATTTTATAATTTTTTTTAAAAAAAAGTCTCTCATAGCCGGACACGAACCCCTTAAAAGCGTACACGACGCACAAAATTGTGCGAAGGGATTCAAACGTAAAAGTCCACAAATTAATTTGGGAACTCCACTGGTAAGAAATGTGTGTGCTCATTTCGTTTATCAGCGCAACATTGTCTCATTCAATCGCAGCAAGTTGAAGTGAAAAGTCTAAAAGGTAAAATAATTAATAATGTCCAAGAGAAAAGTGGTTTCTTTGAAAGAGAAAATTGATATTCTCAACCCATATGAAAATAAAAATACATCAGTGCGTGTGCTAGCCAAAGGGCAAATAAATAATCTAAAACAGATTCAATATTGATAAATTGATTTGATATACCGGATTTGACAAAGGAAAGTGCAGGCTTCCCTTATTGTGCGTAACAAAGAGGCATTAAGGGCCAGAAGGATTGCTGGAGAAAATACCACCAGTAAAAAAATGTTATCAATTCAAAAGGGAAAAATATTGATGACGCGGTTTATGACTGGTTTTGCAAGGTCCGAAGTCAAAACACTCCATTATCGGGACCAATTATTCAAGAGAAAGCCAAGGAAATAGCTTTCAACCTCGGAGTTGCATCTGACGGTTGGCTGCCAAGATTTCTCGATAGACATAACATTGCATTTCGATGGGTGTATGGTCAAGTCTCCGCTGTTAATCCAGAAGACGTTGAACAATTTTAAAAGAACTTCCAGCACTTCTAATTGGTTAAAGACCCCAGGACATTTATAATGCCGACGAAACAGGTCTTCTCTGTAGAGTATTACCCAACAAAACGCTTGCTCTTAAATCGGACAAGCGCCACGGTGGAAAATTGTCCACAGAAAGGTTAACAATTTTACTGGCGTTAATTTAGCAGGAGAAAAAGGAAACCCGTAATTGGGAAAGCTGCATCTCCCAGACCGTTTGCCTCCATGGACATCAAGCGGTTGCCAATAATTTGGCATTTTAATAAAGAGGCGTGGATGACACGCGAATTAATGACTCAGTAGCTAATGGACTTCGACCGAAAAATTAGAAGCAAAAAAGGAAAATTTTACTTTTCCTGGAGAATGCAACTTCGCATCTTCGCAACTTGCAATTACAAACTATACAAATTATTTTCCTTCCAAGCAACACGGCATCAGCTTGTCAGCCGTTAGAGCAGGGCGTTATTAAAAATTTCAAAGTTCTCTAACGAAGCATGCATGCAAAACACATCTTGGCAATCATTGACACTTCTTCGGAGAAGAAGCCAATAAACGTCTTGGAGGCTGTGCATTTCATAAAAGCATCCTGAATTAAGGTGCAGCCAGTAGCAATTAAAAACTGCTTTAAAAAAACTGGATTTGACAAAAATGATTCTGAATCAGAAGAATTCAACCCTGAGGATGACCTGCTCTTAGCAATGTTGTCTTCTAGTTTTCAGTTGGCAGAAACACTTGGAGAGGGCTATTTTGACGCAACAGAATTCCTCGAAGTCGATAAAGAATTAGCCACTGAGTCCCCATCAACACTCCCAGAGATTGAAATCGATTGTTCCAGTAGGGAAATCTGCGTAGATGAAAAGAATTCCGACACTGAACAGCCTGAGGAAACATCAGACGTGCTGTCAAATCAGGCTGCTATGAAAACAATTTCAACTTTACAGATTTTTTGTAAAAATGAATATATTGCCTTCGAGCAATTAAAAAATTTTGAGAAACGTATTTAAAAACTGGATTATTCCGTACACATGAGCGGCAAAAATTGCTTGACGGTCGGTGTCCGCCCATGAGAGTCTTCACTGTGCTATACATCCTTTTCAAATCAGCTTCCGATAAATGCAAATAATGCTTTCACTGCCCTAAACGTGCGCACAAATTCCTCCGTCATTTCGCTACGAAGTACAATTCATGCATCACTTTCGATTTCCCTTAATTATGGAGCCTTATGTAGTCCTCTTGAGCCAACTTCATCCAGATTGCAATGGAAGTTTAAGCAGTTTAACAACGTCAACACTTTGGTGTCGAACGCTAGTGATAACAGCTTTAAAACGGAGGAAAACCGAGAGATGAAGAAAAGAACGCCAAATCCAACTAGAAATGTTTCCGGAACAGGGTCTCTTATTAGTTAGCTTTAGGCTCGGTTTTTAATTAGGCATGTCTCAGTACCCTATTGGTAAAAGAAAAGGTCTGGTGGGTTAATGAGCACTATAGCCGAAGCGGCCAGTATACCATCTTCCTCGACATTTGAAGCGCACGAAGGCAGGTTTACGAGGGAGACCATGATACGACGAGAACGATGATGGAAAAGGTGGATCAACTGCCACAGCTTATAATTGAGATATATGAAGCTACTATGAAACGACCGCGTTCCCACTGATGCAATCAGGCAATAGCGTAGTTGGAATCCTCTAGTTTCCCGATTCCCGTATAAAATTCTGCTTAAGTGCAGGAGGCGGGGTGGAACAACAAAAATTAAAAAAAAATCCAGAATCTCTAAGACAGCCTTTAAGAGGTCATGTGAAGAAGGAAACGAGATTAGTATAGCACCTTCAGACAGCATTTATTACAAATAATTATGCTTTCCTTCCGCAACAGGAAGAGGGTAGACTTCAACTAGCGTTCAGCAAGACAATAAATGCCTAAGAATTGTGTGACGAGGCCCAAGTGCTTCATAAGCAACCTTGAATTATGCATGGGAAAAGAAGTGCTTTCTGTCCAGTGGAAGAGTTAAAATTGGTTCTGCGTGACCTCTTCATTTACCTCATCTACCATGCAGCCGCTTTGGAGAAGTTGTTAGAGAAGGTGATATACAAGGTGCGGCACGGGAACTTTCTTGTTTGAAAAGATCATAAAACAATAATTACTGGAAATATCATCTTAGTCTTTCTATTTTTACATAAAAGTATATTTATGGAAAAGAGGGCAAACATATTTAAAACAGAAAACAACTACTAGTAAAACCAGTTTCAGTTTGATGAGTAATCGCACTCTTGCTTTTTGCATTAATGGCCAGAATATCGAGTGCGTTGATTGATTTTCATATAGAAGAAGCGTTGCTTCTGCCGACCCCCACTGTGGCACCAAACTTGACGCCGTTCGACAGATTAATAACGCAACTATAGATGGGTAGGTGATGTATGTAATATTACACAAGTGATATCATCTTTAAGTATGATAATACATTACCACCGCCGAGCGAGACCCAAACTTTACAACATCACCTACCATTACCGCATCACGAAACACGAAATCACGATTCCCTGTTTACTGCATGTGAAAATATTGTATTATTGATTATCCTGTGATGGGATGGGATCTTTTATTGTTTTTTCTGCTCTTCTTGATGATCATTCCTTCTTCAATTATACTTATTTGGTGCTGTTGCATCGTTTGCATTTTGAACATAATAAATGCATGCATATTCTAGTAATAAGTAATATTTGGCACTATGGGTTGCAGAAAGTTAATATTTAATGTTGATGATATAACATCATATGTACGGTTAAGATGGTGAAAGGTAATATCACCTTTTTCAAAAAGCGATATGATATCACATTATTTACTAAGGTAATGTTTTACTCACCTCTAAGCGCTGCATGCGCCTTCGTATTTTTGTGCAAAATTTGGAACTGAAACTATCTTAACACTTGCATCAAATTAAGGCTTTTCTACGCTAGTGTTCTCTCTGTGCTACAATATGGGAACAGTACATGGAAAGTAGTCGCCCTTGTTAATTGAAGGCTTTAAGTTTCCATCAATTCATAGTTGGGTCTGAGATAATAACTACTAGAGAACTTGGTAGACGCGCGGGTCAAATATCCATGGACATGTTGTACAGAAAGTGGAAATGACAGTGTATGGGTCCACCACACCACATTAAGGAAGGGCGACAACTCCATTAAGAGTTATGTCGTACAGTGCAACACATTATCCCTGGATGGTCGGCAAGTGGATCGAGACACAGTATAGTGGAAGAAGGGTGCAAGTTTCTCAGAAAGTCGTAGAGGAAGCCAAAGCACATTCTCGGGAACCGCAAGCTATGGTACGTGGGTGTGTTTCAAGTGCTATACCGTGCATCGAAGTCTATGGCAACCGTGTATAGTAAAATAATTTGATTCCATTAGCGAAACCCCAATTGTCTGGATGTTTTTCCGTTAATTTTTTTTCCTAACTAGTGAACGAGGCTCCACCGATTTGTCCTGCAATTTATACTCATGATGCATTTATATCAACTATTCTGCAGAAATTTTATATACGGAATTAGTCCAACATAAATTGTTTTGTTTTTGTTTTTATGGATGAAGATTATAGCACTGTGTGGAATTCAATAACACCGAAACCACTCTCCACCAGTCTTCTCCTGCCCTTTTCCACGCGAGGCTACAGTGCAGTCTTACACTTTTGGAAGGATTCAGTTTCGGGAGCTTGCTGCTTTTGTGACATTTATCGCAAGCCACTTTTCTTCTGATCTTGCTACCTCCTCTATTATTTTTTTAGTTTTTCATTAAATGGTTCAACCCAGTGCTTAAAAGACACAATAAGTGGATGAGTTCAACAGCTCTCTTCAAAATTGTTCTACCATCACGGTAATCTTCTGTATAATGATTCCTAGTGCTTCTTTCAGTATTCAGACGGATTTGATTTTCCATTCCACCCCGCCCCCTTCAATTCTAAAGATAGTGCATAATTTTCATCTTGGGCTGGGCTTTTCCTCTTTGCGACGCTGGACCTGAAACTTTTTATCCATGTTTGCCATTCAGCGACATCATAATGCAGGATTTCTGAATGCCATTGGGTGTTATGTGTATATCATTGCTAACTTATTAACCATAGAACACGTTCCATATGATGCCCGGTAGACCACCAGGGGAGAGTATCATCCTGGCTAATTTCTTCCATAGGTTGCCTAAAAGGCAAACAGATTCACATGAAGGAGGTGTGTTGAATAGTTCCTGGGTTTACTTCAGTAAGGGCAAGGTTTTGATATTTCCCGAAAACAATCCTTTCACCATCCACAGCTTGAACATACTATAAATCTATTAAGTCTGACCTTAATAGCAAGGTAAGAACTTTATTTTAAATTCCCCTTCAATCTCTGAGTCTTTTCATCCCTAAGACATCCGCAAAACTTTCGTAGTCCCTCCTTAGGAGCTTCAAGGAGGAAACTTCTAGGTATTTATGCTTTAGCTCCTCACCTTTCCCTTTCTTGCCGTTTGCCAAAGATTTTTCGTTTAGAGACAGCAAGATTGCTATGTTTTTTATTCAATGTTCGGGTTCAATTCTCGAACTTTCTGGTTGGTTTAGCTTCATTCAATTCCCTGACGAAAAGCGAATGTCCGCGCCCCTCTTCATGGTTCCTTCCCTAGTCTTCTTACACGTCCCGCCGGTGGAACCGATGTCATAGTTAGTCTTTCGAATATTTCTCTTAATAAATTTGAAAAGCTAGGAATATCCGTTGACTTAGTCTTTATTAAGAAATGCATCTCTAGCTAATGATGGAGAATATTTAACAAAACTAAAATATTATTTAAAATAAGATACTATCTATGTTTCTACAATATACAAAACTTAAAAATAATAAAAATTCATTCTATTTTCGGTTTTTATCATTTCAGAATCGCATGTGGGAGTGACGTCGAGATGGGCCAGGGGCTCGAACCGAAACGAACAGATATCCCTCTGTACCGGTCGCAGCCCCAGCTACCGTCTCATTTCTTCATCTTCGAGCAATCGAAGAGAAAAAAATTGTTGACTTGGTTTTCTACAACGAGAAGGAATTTTGAAGAAATGAAGACTAGTAAGTATTGCAATTATCATTAATATTTGTCTAGTAAGCAGAAAACGTTGGAAATGATTTTATCTGAGCCATATCATTTCTATTGCCTATGGTTTGATTTTAAGGATCCATTTACTACTCCTTTTTCAAAGAAATAAATTAAGGCACTTAGAAGATCATTCCACAGAGATCAAAACGTCCCCACTTTTCTGTTTGCGATATCCTTTTTCGGTTAATTGAACACTCGCAAATCCCCCCTTCTCCTACCGATGTTACTTGTCCTTGACGACTGAGTTAGACTCTCCAGCTTGTGTCTCCCCCTAGTATTTACATTTTGCTCTCTTTGTTGGTGTTGCTACTGATCTTAAGTTGCTCTTTTAAGCCAACCTGATAGGTCGGAAAGGTCCAACAAAATGCCATGAAGAATACACACCCCTCGAGGGTCGCTTTACGAATTCGCTGTACATGCAGTACAAAGGAGAAGAGGATATGAAAGCCTGGTGGTGATAGATATGTGGGCTTTAGGAGAAATCAGAATCGTCCAGCTGAATGGAGTAGATACAAATCAATCTTAACCAGTATGCTCAAAACTTACTCTTAGAAAGGATTCGAGAGCTGAAAATATTTTTTTTTTGAGAATTGCGGGGTCCTAAGTTCGCATCAACTTGAAGCTGGATCGAACCAAATGGAGAGCAACTTACTCGTTTTTTTTTGGTCCACGGATCCCTCGTTTAGCACCCAAATATTAGGCGATGACGGCTTCATGGTTTCTTACGAGGGCAGAGACAAGTCGTCAGACGCCACCTCACTGCTGCCCTGGGAGCAGCGTGACCAAAGCGGCTCGCAGTTGTTAAATGCTCCTTTATATAATTCGCAGAACACAACATGACTACGAATTCCATTGAGCGCAAATCCGCCCTATTGACTATAGCTTAACCATCCAATCCAAGCCAAACCCGCCCGAAGTGACTGTCGACTTCCGCAAAGCCACGAAAAAGAATATGTGCAGAACGTGGCAACATCGGTGGAATAATTTCGAAAAGGGCCGATGAATCGCGTGAAGGCACTTAGAATCGGACGTCTTTCGGTTTCGTCTAAGACAAATGCAACTTATCAAATGCTGCCTCATCCCACGTCACTTTGCTATAAAATTAAATTAACAACTTCCATAGTCTCTTACGGTACACGGTGGTTTTTAGAAATATTTGCATTCCCTCAAAATGGATGAGTTTCCTGAACTTTCCGAGTGCGCCGCTATACCCGAAATCCCGAGGCAATAGTATATCGCATTATCCGGAGTTCGTGGAGGATAACGACGCCTTCAATGTAGCTATCGGACCCCATAATCTCGTGGAGGCGACGCTGAGGTCAAAGATAAATCGATGCGAAGCAGCCGCAAAAATAGAGTCGATACGAAGGAAGCTTCAGAAACTGGATTAAGGCCAGCAAGCGCGACAAATGCTAGGCTGAAACCTCACTCATAAGAAACACATTACTGCATGAATGTCCCATGGGAATATGGAGCAAAGAGAAGTCTGGTTTTTTTGGTGTGAATCCCACCTACTGCCGTAACCTAGCATAGAAGCATCTTTCTAAGACTTCAACCTTCATCCACAAGAAAGCAAGGTGAAGAAACGTCGAGCTGGAAAATATTAGGAAAAATTAAATAAGGCCATAGTGAGATAATAGTAGCCAGAGGGTTGAGTTATAATAAAAAAAAAAAAAATTAGCCAAGAAATATCTTTTCCATGATATATATACATCAGTATAATTGACCTTTCGATGGTCCTTGAAGAACTTCAACGGTCAACTCCTCATCCATGATGATGAAAAACTGAAGAGGTTGTTTTTAACCGTATTACATAAAGTGAAATCCCTCCTCTTGTGAATGAAATGGCTAGTCACCGTAACAGGCAGATATGGAAGGGAAACCATTTTGGCCATCAATGCACTCAAACGTCAAGAGAGTAAAACAATTGGACTTGATGGTCTACCTGCAGAGTTATTTATCGATGCATCTACAGTTACTGCAGATCTGCTGCTTTCACTCCTATGGAAATCTGGAAAATCCGAGAACTTCCCCAGAGGGTGGAAAAATGGGAAGATCGTTAATCCAAAAAAGGGCACACGTTTTGAACGTGACAATTGGAAGGGTATCTGCATGCTCTCTGCCGTCGCAAAGAGAAAAGCTGAAATAATATTGGAATGCATCAAAGAACGGCTCGAAAGCTTGATCGAGAGAGCGCAGGCTGGTTTCCGCTCCAGATCCTCCGATATTGACCACATCAACACTCTACCAAACCAACGTTCTCAGTTGAACGGGGCATCGCTCTCTCCCTATCTGCATTAATGGACAGAGCATCGAAGGCGTCGAACAATTTGTATATCTAGGAGGCGTGGTTTCTGCGGACGGCGTCATCGAATTGAATGTTACCCGACGCATTAACTGCGCTAGATCTGGTTTCGCTGACCTGTCTAAAATTTGTAAATGCAGTTATCTCAGCACTAATATCAAGTTGAGACTGTTCTATGCTAGTGTCCTTTCTGCGTTGCTATGTTATATGGGAGTAGCGCATGGGAAGTGAACTCCACTGCTATCCAAAAGCTGCAAGCTTTCGTCAATAACTGCCTGCGTCGTATCATCGGAGTACGCTGGCCTGACACTATCCCAAACAAACTACTTGGTCAGCGAACAGATTTGGCACTCGTATGCGATGTGATAGGAAGACGGAAGTGGCTGTGGATAGGTTGCACATTAAAAAGGAGACACTTGCATTGCGATGGAATCCACTATCTCACGATGGTTGACGATTGGTGGCGCAGAACAGTAGAGGACGAATGCGAGCGTTTCGGGAAGTCGTGGGGGAGCTGAAAGACGTTTCAGGTAACCGCGAATAATCGCGCGTAGATGTGGTTGACGTGCAAACCCCCCGCAAGGGATGAAGTAAACCAATAAAAAATTCTAAAGGAACAGAAAACTTAAGTAGGCAATTGTTCGGCTTAATATCTGCTTAAATTCGTCTATTGGAGCTGTGGTGCTTAATGACACGATTCCCATAGTTAGCGACAACCAGCTGCCAAATCTCCCTTTCCCCTCAAAGCAATAAAATCATTACGAGCACGAATGAATATGGTTACTGCCTATTAAGGCCGCCATTCAAGATCACTTCGACCTGTCGGTTACGCTTGAACAGTCTCCAGTGGGCCGGCGCCTGAAATGTGGGTGGGATATACCTGGCCTGTTAGTTTGGACTATTCAGGCGGTCGGTAATCAAACAAACAACAATTCACCCCGCCAGAAGAAAAGTAGATAAGGAAAACCAGTACGATGATTCATCCTGACGACGGTAGTCGCAGCGAGAATTTCCTATGTGTTTACGCATTGGGCAAGAATTTTACTGGCATCTTTATCATTGGTCAACATTTTTTTATAAATGCTCAAACTCAAAAATATCTCTGATTTGCGTGTCAATGCCCTTCATGATGTCGCTCGGTTGGTGGTGGTGGATGGAGCCGATCGATATGGACTATTAAGGCATGACTGAACGTGGATGGTCGGCTGAAGATATACTGTGCCATTGCCTTGATGATGATCCTTTTTCCATGAAATTCATCCTATAATTGGCTACATGTGTTCGACATCCTGTACATATCTTAATGTAGACAATCAGTTAGCCATGAAACACCAAAATGCAGTATAAAAACAAAGCTAAAACCATGGCTTTCCGCCCTAGGGATCAATCAAGCTCACGGTCGAATAGGAAGGAACGCTCTTGTTATATAGGCGAACTGAGATAGTGGTGCACCATTTTGTGTTTATGCCCAGAGGCTTAGCCCCTTCTTCAGTACGTTATACTGTTTATAGTTTCAAGGGCTTTCTATGACCAGGCTCGAAGTATCCGAGGACAGACCAGAAACTCCTTGCGTACTTACTTTCAACCTGCTTCCTGATATCACATCCGAACAGAACAAAAGTTTCATTTAATATTTTCCAATTCTATCCCGTACAGCCAATGCTGAAAACTGTGGATTGAAAAGTTAAGACAATAAACAACTTTACTTCAGTCGATCTTGTGCAATGGCAACGAGGAACCAACAATGAACTAGGTTGGAAAGTGCTCTTTCATTACATTCGAACGTCGAGTATTTGGAGACCCAATAGGAGCGAATTGTATACGGCGGCTTATACTCAACATGAAAGTACATTTTTTACACGATAAACCAGAAACCGCCAGCTATATCAAGATTTGAGAACTCTGACAGCCAGATCATGTAGAATGGATGGGTTCTATGTAGAAGAATTTCCAGACGCATACCTAAAGGCAGGAAGGCAAACGATCACCAGAAAACTCCAAAATAGACGAGAGTACTCAGTAGCAAACGCTAACTTCGAACTGCAGCGACATAGGTACCAAGAAGTGACTATTTAATATTCTTTGCTGTCAGCCGAGGGTATGACGTTGCAAGTGATGAAGTAATACAAATCTGGAACCTATTCCTCAATTACAAAAGCATGTTATGCACTCACTCGATAAAACTTAGTACAACATACAACCGGAGCATAGCACCTAACTTACGTGACACCAGATTAACCCCCTGAAGGGCCTGAAAATCTTCGAATTGACAAAAGATTACGGAGAATACGTCTCACTTGTCCTTCTTTCTCATATTACGCTTGTTGTTTTCTACCGTATATGGTAGTGAATACTGTAAGAAATATTCATAATATCAACCCTCCACCTCTGTACGGCTTTTTTTTGTACGGCTAGGTCTTTAGTCATTCTGATCACCCTTCATGACCAAAATTTGAGCGGTCTACATTCGTATTGCGACTATATTACTCTATAATTATCTTGTTCAATATTTCGCCATATATCTAATTTTAAAATCACATTTTCTCTCGTTTCAGTGAATATTTATAAAATCAAAAACATAATAATGGAGTTCGGTTAGGTTATATTATAAAATTGTTCGTGCCTATTCAGGCACATTAATTTACTGTTCTGTCCCGGTGGCCATGGAGCCGCCTGGCGGGATTCCGCCAGACAGAGATAAATTTCCTGTAGTCCATCAGCAACCAAACGCGACTACGTCAACACCTCAACACGTGGCACAACAGCCACCGCACCATCATCAACAGCACCATCACCAGCCGCAGCAGCAACACCAGCAACTACAGCAGCACCCGGCATCGCATCAACAATTACACCATCACTATCAACACCAGCCACAGCAGCAGAATTCATCGTTGATTGGCGTATCAACAGCAGCAGGCCAACAGGCACTCGAGCGACTTTCCAGACCGATGGCATTTGATAAGGTAAGGATATCCTTTAGGCAACTCTTCTTCAGCTCCGGGAATTCGTCTTCTGTTCTAGAGATTTGCGGTTAACGTGGTACCCTATTCGAGCCGAATCCATGCAAAATAATACATCAGAGACTTGACCCCCTTTCCTCCCCAGTTTCTTTTGGCTAATCACAAGCAGAATCCTTTGCACTTCTTCTTGGTTTCACATAAGAAATACTACATGGGAAGGATTGCGGAAGGACATCTCCACAACAGCATGCCTGTCACTGCCAACCAAACAGCTGAAAATCAGAAAGTTGTCCTGCTTTTTATGTTTACTTGCATAGTTTTTATACTGTCCTTTGATAGGGCTCTTTCCACGTCAGTCAACCTACACAATTATTGCAGGATCCAGGCTTATGCATGAATAGCTTTCATGAGAGCAACAGATTGTGGCTCCACTTCCCTTTTTCGTAGTCCTAGAATACAGCAGCTGATGAAGAGGACGAAAAGGGCTTTGTGGGATTTTAAGCACAATCTATTAAAAGACTTTCAATGAGAATAGTGAAGATGACAGTACGGAAAATAATCTTAATCCGCTTGACTGCTTTGCAAGTGCTCTTAAAAGGAAACAGAATGAGGCATCAAAGAAACGACTTCATCCCTGAGTAAACAATGACGCATTCATTCGCTCAAGAATCAGGCAAATTGCATGAATAAGTTCTTGCCGGCTCTATTATGGGAGATGACTTTTGTAGAGAATGATTGACAAAAAATCACTTGAATTCAACTTACATAAAATAGGTCAATATCTGAGGTATTTAGATTTGCGCCTGCCATGCTTGTTGCTCATATTAAAGATTGTGAATGTCAAACATGTGCAAAGCCATGTAAGTAGGACTAAGGACCCACTTCTCGTTTGTTAAGTGGTAATTAAAAAACAAAGGGAGGAGAAGCTAGCAAGCAAGGGTATGGGTACTACAGCGACAGGAAAGGATGGGTTTTAAAACCCAATATCAATTCAATAATCCGCACGGATTATTGAAATCCGCACCGTGAAAAACAGAGCATACATTTGCGATCGAATCGAGATCCTTCAAAAAGGTTTCTTTACCCGTTGATCTTATTGTCCTTTGAATAAGCCAGAAAGAATTATGTCACACTTCATGATGTAACCGAAAAACTAGGATTTAAAGTTCCCAGGTGGGGTAGATAGGCATCAGTGGCAATTAACATTGTGGTGCGCCGGTTTGATGCCACAAACTCCTACCGCCATGACTGCTGTGGGAAAGGCAAGGGGAGCAGAATCCACCCGGCTCAGAGCTCCAGAGGTAGCCCGTAGCATTTACGAAGGGTAGCAGCTCCGCCAAACTGCAACTAGAAGTCCCAAAGGAATTGTTTACCTACTGTCGATAGCTTGGCCCTAGCTAAAGAGGGTTTCTCCCTCCTTTCCACGAGGTCGGCAAAGTGAATAGTAGGCGATGCATTTGTACGCATTTGGCCCAAAAACTGTCGCAATCGGGTCTTGCTATATAAGGGTCAATTCCTCATCGGCTAATCAGAGTCTTCGCCATCTGAAGTCAGTGTGAGCGGATTCCACCTTTGACAGTCGCCAGCGGAACGCCGACTGCACTCACCGAAACACTGTTAGGAGCAAAGCCAGTCCATCAAAACGCTCATTAATCTCGACATTCCTATAACCGGAAACCGAGAAGAGAATGATTTTCGGTGTGTCACCCGGATTGTTCAGCACTTCGCTTTACTCCCCACCAGCGTGGAGGATGTCGCCACTGAGTACAAAACCTTAATGATCACCTGTTTTGTTTGGGATATGGATCATCTCCTAGACATTGACAAGGTCCTAGTACGACTCCGCTACGCTGTGTTTATTCGAGAAAGCGCCCTTATCGATACCACAGATCATCTCTGATTCATTGACGAAAAAGGCTGTGCATAACCTTGCAATAGGGCGTCAGCCTTCCAATTCTTCTTGAAATTTGGCTTGCGTGTGACATAATTCGTTGGGAACATCCAAAGTTCCCAGGTGGTCCACCTAAGATGCTACTATGGCCACATGACTTCGATATCCAACATGGATAGATGTCTGACAAAACTGCACGCTACAGCGTACTTAATGTGGAAGTCCAGGGCAAGAATATGTAGGAATGCGTTGAGAATAACCGCCGGGCAGGTCTGCAAAGCCTCAATAACACTTGCTTGGTTCTATCGTACCTCTTGCTCGGCGCCTGCACCACAATAGAACCGTACGTTACTTCCAGTGAACCATTCTCGGCTGAAGACCCCATGTCCTTACAAAAGCCCCTTTGCAAGCGTAGAAGGCTATGCAAGCCTTCAACCTTCAATTTCACTTAGGATCCAGGATCACACCCAATCTCGACTTGGTGGCAAATAACATCATTTCCTTGTTGGTTGGACTCACACCGAGTCCGCAATTTGCAGACCACATGCAGACATTTCCTAACCCACCCTCCATTGTTTGATTCATAAAGAAGAAAGCATTCCTTAGACCAATACCTCCAGCTTGTCGGCATACGCCACCACCTTCACCGCACTCCATCTAATACGCCTAGATTTTCATCCATCACTATCAACCAGAGCGCCGGTGAGATGGCACGACTTCGGAGTGTCCCTCTGTACTCATCTCTTATTAAGTAGCTACTTCTCACATCAAATTGGATTTTAGCATGGACCCTATCCAACGCGTAAGACACCCCTCCTTCTCGATGACAGTATTACTATCATTGTTGATTGCTCCATCTTAATCCAGGGAGGTGTAAAAAGTATATTTCTTATAGTGTACCGACCGCTCAATCGTGTTAATACCTCGTGAAGAGCAGTTTCGGTAGATTTGTCTTTGAGCCGTTCTAAGATTTATAGGAGAGTGTCCTCTCATATACCTCCTTAAGTAAATATCCCGAAATAGGTGAGGTTGATGGGCCGCAAGTCCTTCGCGGAGCGTGCCTGCCTGCTTTCGACGTGAAAATTACACAGGCGAATCTCCTGGAGTCCGCTAGGTATCCGAAAGTATTACAGTTCCCGTAAATCCCAACAATCCACAAAACAACCCTCTTTTGCTGTTTCTCTAGTATTATGCTATCTGACCCCGACGATTTATATGCGCATAAATTGTTTATACCCTCAGGTGATTTTATTCTCGGTAATTACCCTTTTGATAATATCACATGACTGGGTCTTTCGAGCAAGGCTCTGACTCACAGTCCTCCTCACCGAAACATTCCGTCCAGGCTTCTTACTTTATAAGAAAGGATGAGCTTCAATGTTTCAAACTTCCTCCCGTCGAACCTGCCAGGTTTGGAGATCTTTTCAACGAGAAGTATTAAACTAATAATCCGAGAAGGATCTCTTGTCAGACACTTTCCAGGTCTCCACCCTGAAAGTTAGTAAGGACAAAATAAAGGACATCTTCCCAACCGTTACAGTTCTCAGTTTTATTGCCGTCAAAGAGAGACTCACCTCTTTAGTTGGTTTCCAAGCTGCTCTAAAGCGTATGTCTTGCCTATCAACCGTTTGACCTTCTTTGCTCCGATGATGGATGTCAAATGTTGTTGTTTTTCTGGTAGGGTTGATCGGTCGTGAACCATGTAAGCGGAGTCATACTACTAATAACCAAAAAGTAAGACCAATTTTTATTTATTTAAGAATGTATTTATTTATTCCTGCAAATCTATTTCGTCGCCTTCAAAATGATCCTCCTTTCTGAAGGCGACTCGTTAGATGAAGACGTAATCGTCTATGTATTTTTGAACTTTAAGTATTAACCCAAAAAGAGAAGTCCATGGACCAGAGAAATGGAAGAAATTTTCTCTCCAATAGGTCCAGTCCGCCATCAACTGCATGTCAAATTCGGCGCTCCCGCAATTAAAAAAAAAATTATTTTAGCTCCTTCGGGGCTTAGCCAGTAATACTAGGTGGCTTTTCCTACGAATAAAAGTTGTGTATGATGTGTTTGCGGATTGATATAAGGAAACGAAAAAACATCTGAAAACCACTTCCGTCACGCTGCTCCCAAGGCTGAGGCAGAAGCAACGTCTACTGAGTTGCCTCTGCTCCGCACGAAACCATAGTCGTCTATATACTCTTTGAACTGTTGATACCACTTGTAAACTTTCATTCCCCACAAAACCTGGTGCCCGAAGACCTTTTATATCATCCTAAACGTTTCTGCCCTCTCATTTCCCAGATAAAAATTTAATTTCACTTCTTTTCTTAATATAATTAGACATTGAAAAAATCGCCTAATACACTTTTCGCGTCTTGGAAAACTAAGCGTAAGATGAAAAGTAATAAATGCGTTGACATGAAATTCGTAACAGATTTCGATCACAATGCTGTCACAAAAAGTGTTAATTTGCGGATTATCCACGCAAATTGTTTGAAAAGTGGCCCTACTTTTTGGGCACAGTAGCACACTTTCTGACGTTCTGCCCGCTCCAAGTTGACCACGGTTAGATCGCTGAAACTCAGGCCCGAATACAGAAAAGTGCGCAGGCTATTTCTGGTAGGAACATATGCTTTAGTAGTTGAACCCACGGGCCACCTGAGAGTAAACAGTCCAGTAGATGTTCGTTGCTAACCTCAACACTGGTCCACACTGGTGCTAGTTCACCACTCGCAGAATTATCATCCTCCAGCACCACACGTCGTGCCTTGTCAGCCAGCTGTTGTTATTTCACTGTTAGCAGAAGTTGCTTGGCGTCCTAGCCCTAGGACACTCTGGTCGTTTTGTTTTGTTGTTCGACCTCATCTTGAAGTCTATTGTCGTTAAAGGCAGTATGTTTTGCCACTTCCAAGTTTCCAAGGCATTTGTTATCGTGTTTCTTGGCAAATCACCTGGTATTTAGCGAGGTTTCTTTCATCCCGCTCGCCGACAGTATCGGCCTCCTTAATCTTGACAATCTTGCCCAGAATGTGAATGGCTTTCTGGATCTGGCACTTGAGCAGGACTCCAGCGGAACTCCGCTATGCTCACTTCGGCAACAATGTTTTCTAAACTGGAAACCACTAGTTCGTCTGTTGCCTCGCTCCCAGATGTCCCTGCTGTTGTCTACCCTGACTAGCTCCACCACCAGGGTAAAGGTCTTATTCGAAATTGAAGATGCCCAAAGTATTCACAGTTCGCATACTAGAAACCAGCTGCCATTTGGCCAAGCAGCCCTCTTGTTGCTTAGATTCATCGCTAGCCCAATTCGCTTGTCCTTAAAACAAGCACGCAGATCCTCACTAGTTTAATGAACCTTCTCGCAGCCTCTGGGGGTTCTTCCCACAACTGTAACGTAACACATCATAGAATTTTATTAACACATTATAATAAACGTTTTGAAAAAAAAATATAATGTATAATTTCATGCCCTTGTCAGAAATTTGCCTGTTCATAGTATCTTATATGAAAAAACCACAAATCACCCGAAGGACCAGTTTTTCCGGTTTTCCGGTTTTCAAACTGTTTTATTTCTTGGAAATAATCCTCTCTGTTTGGACTTACGGTTATCTGGTTATCTGCCCCTGAATCGTTTCCACCTAATCTTCATCTCTCACCTAACAACGGTTACTTTCACATTACCTCTAAAGGGTATCGACCCTTCGC
The DNA here is from genome assembly GCF_905115235.1 of Hermetia illucens. Classification (NCBI taxonomy): domain Eukaryota; kingdom Metazoa; phylum Arthropoda; class Insecta; order Diptera; family Stratiomyidae; genus Hermetia; species Hermetia illucens. The sequence goes on from NC_051853.1 coordinate 35,230,892, forward strand.
AATTATTTGGTTTTCATCCAGATTAAATTTGCGGTTTTCATTGTGTTATTTCACCCCACATCTTGATGTAACTTCTATGACTTTTATAACTAGATAAGTGGTATGATGGAAGGGATTGCGGTAACAAACTATCATCTCCAGGATGCTATAATATGGCTGTTGCCCTGCATGTACTATCGGCTACTTTTCCGGTTTGATTCGTATATCTGTCCCAAGGCCGGCAATAATAGTTAATCTCCGGATCACTCTAGAAGCTTTTAAATATGTTCAATAATTACAAATTCCAAACGTTAAGCATCCCCAGGTTTAATCCCCCCATACTATTGCATTAGGCTCATATTACACAGCGGAATTCTCTTATCTTCATAGTACAAAGGCAAAATTGCTCCATACGTAATAGATCAAACATAAAATAGGTTGTGTAGGTGCTTCGGAAATTTAACATCAAATCAAAGCTACATATCAGCATCCCTATCAAATGGCAAGGACAGGCTCACCATCAAAATTTTTTCATCTTCAAAAGGGCTTGATTTTCCGTATACAAAGCGGTGCTGACGAATTTGGCCTTTCATCGTGGAATGGTACTAATGGTAATGAACATAATTATGAATGAATACGGATTTCCATGTTGCATTGGCAACAATGCGGCCGAAAAGATTCTTATGTTTGATTCTGACACGAATAAAAGAAAGATTAAATATTAACACTCTTCAATAGTAACCAACATTAGCATTAACACTGATGCTTTTTTGTAGAGTTCGTAATTCCACCCCGGATTCAGCACATTCTTCTTTTTCTTCAGGCTTTGTCCCGCTTAAAAGCGGGGTCGGCTCCTCATGATGAGTATCGCCATTTGGCTCTATCAAATGCTTGATCTGGAGGCTTTTAAATCCCATCTAGCGTATCAAGCCACCGTTGTTTCGGCCGGCCTTTTAGTCGTTTACCATCGACTTCGATGTTCAGACCAAGCTTGGCAAGTGAATTCTCGTTAGCGCGAATTACGTAACCATACCAACGAAGACGCCTCTCTCGCAATTTTTCCACTATCAGTGTAACCCCATATCGATTGCGGATATCCTCATTTCGAGTGTGATCAAAATGTACCACCCCACTAATCCAACGCAACATCGTCTCCATTACCGCAAGACGCTGTTAATTGCCTTTTATATTCGGCCAACACTCAGAACCATAGAGGGCGACAGGGCGGACGATATTGTTGTAAATTTTAGATTGGAGACGTTCGTTGATAAGTCAATCACAAAGAACACCAGTTGTGGAACGCCACTTCATCCAGGTTGCGTTAATGCGTGAAGCAATTTCATAACGCAGTTCTCTATTGGCTGATAGCGTTGACCCGAGGTGAGGCTTCGTGGCAAGAGCCACTTTAGATGAGTCTGATTATCCTCTTCGAGTATGTGAGGATAACACTGCCGAAAGGGTCACCTTGAGTGGAGAGCGTAGTAAGCCATCCCAAAGATTATCGTTAAGAGAAAATTCTCCAGAGAAATGTTTTTCAGTTTCCCACAGCCGAGGGATGAAAAGTTTAATAGACACAAGTCATTTATTTTTGAAGTACCCTCCATAACCGGTAAAACAGCCACAACCGCGCCGAAATAAGCTTCTGCTGCACGGTTCTTCTGATACTTTTTATTGAACCATGTGCAGTGTATATTGACCAATATATTTTATCAATGCGAAAATCAGAACGGATTCAGCGCAAACAAAATATTCGAGATCAAACACCCACCGATTATCGTGATCTTAGGGACTGCCGGTTTATCCGGTACCGTACATGAAAGTGCACTAACGCAGGTAATCAAGCAAAGCGGCTGAATTGAAATCAAATTTCAAAGTAGTCCTTGATCACATTCGCGAAGCCAACCCTCAAATTGATACCGCAAATATAAAACCTTTTGCTACTAAAATTAGCGCTACAGAGAAAACACTACCAAATTTGAACCTCCGTATAGAGAAACGATCGAAAATGGCTGCAAAATGGAATACTCACCGTCTTTATCGAGTCCAAAACTAATCTTCCCTATTGATATCGGAGCTGGCTTTTCTATTCTCTATCTCTTAGCAATGGCCCACTCCTGGCTCCTGCTTTACGTGGTTGACCACATAAGTATCAACAATCATCACCGGAGAAACGCTTCGTCCTTTATTGTGGAATCTAACAAATTCTTAATCAGAGTTACAGCTTAACTTAAAAAAATAGGGAAATTGACCGTAAACTCCACCCACGAACACTGTTACTCCACTAAAGTGTCCGTCGATAAGCACTTGCAAGTTTTCATGCTAGGCAGGCTCGGAAAAAGGAGAAGGGGCATTTGGTCGCTTCAGTCCTTCTCACGCCTATCTCTAAGTAGGTGCGTAGGCCGGCACCAAACCTGAAATATAATGCAAGGAATATCGCGAAAATTGCGAAGCTAAATTGATGATGGGACCAGAAAACTCAAGACCTGCGTACCAGGATCGAGAGGGAGAATGAAAGACGGATCACATTCTAAATCGATGTTTTCCTTGCCTCAGATCTATAGGAACGTGTTCGACTTGAGGTCATCACAAAAACTGGTGATCAAGAGTCGATAGGGGCAGAGGCAATCTTCGATTGATCTCTAAACCCGAAAAGAAATCATTAGAGGCATTTTTACCGACCTAGCTGCACGAACATTTGCGCCATAATCCCAAGCTGCATGCATCAGTTGTTTCACAGCAATACTTACATACACACATTTTTCACAGTTGCCCAAAACGTACCAATATACAAAATGCATTTGTTAGCAAACAGCATGGGCATGTATCTGAACGCCCCTCGTCAAAAGAAACAACAACAATAAAAATTTAGTGATCATTTTTGGATAGGAGAAGGTTTTCTGATGAAACTTCCAAAGGGATATTCTGTATAATATGAAGTCTGGAAGAGAATAAGGAATTTGATAAGAGAATAATGGAAGGGCAAGGATACACAAACGTAGGACAAGGAATGATTACAAGCCAATGGATTTGCTCACCAGCTCCGTGCGGGACAAAAACGATACAAAATGATCTGCATGTCCCGGAACTACAGATACTACAATATGTAGATACATGTTCCTTTCCGGAGCCGTATCCACAAATACCTAGTTTTTTGTAAAAATATTCATTAGTATCGACTTAAAAGTTCTCATCCACAAAGGCCTTGCCCATCTAAAGTTTTCATCTAACTTATCATCTCCTTTGGTGCCAAAGTAATGAGTTATAATATTCTAAGTACTCCTTCCCACTTGAAAAATGTTTTCTGTGATTCAAAAATGTGAGCTGCAAAGCACCACCAATGAAATTTATCTATTTTTCACGGTGGATTCCGTCTTAAGACCAGACGAAATCTTACATTTCAACCTAAACATATTCAGATAGGATTATATCATAGATTTTTAAATGGCTTGACAAATAAACGGAGCGAAAGTGACAAAGTAACTTTTAGAAATAAAGGATCTGTGGAGGCAGTGCTTATGACCCACGAAATTCCGTTGAAATATTCATTGCTGAAAATAAAAGGTCCATAGGATCGGAATTGCAACCCACGGAATATTATTCATGTCATTTCAAACCCATACATAACTGCTTTTTTGTATTATTATACCCGCCAATAAGCTGATATTGACGCTTTTGATATATAATAATAATATATATTTCTTGAAAAAATTCCTCTTAGGTTGACAAATTCCCTAAAATAATGTTTAATTCCATACTTTATGTTAAACGTGAAATGTACATATGTACACATACATATAGTCGAGAAAACATAATTTTGTGGTGTTACTTCATAGATAGTATTTCGCCTAAGTATCTTGACGTGAAAAGATTCATCTTTGAAGAAGGAAGGTAGAGTCCACATAAAAAGAACCTTTTCTGAAATATTGTAGTGCAATAATACTTAATCTAAAATATCAAAACTTGTTTTCTCGGGGAAAGTGCGACAAATTAGGAATTTCATTTTTTATGGGAACTTGAAACCAGTCCTTAGTTGATCTGAAAATAACTCTATCTAATAAAAACTACTTCCCTTAGTTTCAGCATGGAGATAATTTTAAAAAAACGCGTTTCTAACACTTTCGTGGATCTCATTTATTATAGCCAAAATAATAGAAAAACCAAAGTAAAATAGTTCAAGTCACCCATTATCATTCGTATTAATTGAAGTGCTGTTAGTTGAAATTCTTAAGGACGAAACATGCGTCCTAATATAATTGTGAAAGTAGTGCAGAATGGGAAGGTGAGTAAGAAAATGGTTTCTCACCCAAAAAGGACCCTTAAAATCTCGGAGGGCCTCGGAGGGAAACTTAACAAGGCCGCGGCATTGTTATCTATAAAATCATCATGAAAGTGAGGAGACAAATCTGTGGTACATATTTATTTTATACGAAATATCCCAGCTACAGTACTCGGAAAATATATTTTTTTACTCTGCATCCCTCTAGAGTGATTTGCAAACACAAAGGGCTATGCAATATTAATTCGGCGCTTACCTAATGTATTGAAAACTACAGTTATCTTGGCTGACTAACAAATTAATTCTTAATTAGAAGTAGGGTCGGAAAAACATCTTGGAAAGTAGCTCTTAAGATTTAAGGTTTTAGTGACAGTAGTCGTGACTTTCCGTCCAATTTAAAATTTGCAATAATCTCTTAAACATTCTCCGTGACCCAGTGGGTGAATTCGGGCTACAATATGATATGGAAATCGATACTAGGATAGACCGTAAGGAAAAGGGAAAAGTATCTTTCTCACTAAAATCATTCATCATTATCATGAGCAATTATTTAATTCCTAAGAGGTGGAACTTTATTGCGTAAAAAGCGGCTTCCAGTTAGCCGAAGCCAAGGTGGATTTAGATCTCATGTCCCTATCTCCGCTCTATCAGACCAATCTGCTGCCACCGTGACGGTTTCTTTAAGGTTCGCTTATGATGGCAATTTCCATCTCAGATTCAAAAATGTTCTGCTCAAGTAAATCTTGAGCGACCAATGATTAAAATTTATTTAAATAAACCTTTTCTCAGCGGTAATATTATTATCCCGTCCCTGCTTTCCTTCATACAATACGAATTTATGGTCCCACTTCTTGGCAATGTGGCTTTTCTCCCCACACCTTCTGCATCCACCAGACCGATCAATACCGCTGGTGCATGTCTTCGTGAAGTGTCCCAACATAAGACTGTTTAAGACTGTCTTTAATGAAATCTGCACCATCAGACAGCAGACAACCCGATTCGAAATTTTCTGGCCGACTATAATTTCTTGGCTGCCTCCATTAGTAGCATTGCAGCCGCTTGAGTGCTGATATAGGCTTTTCTCAAACTCACAATCGATTCTTCCCCCAGCTCCTTCAGCTTGAATTGTTCTTTCATCCAACTTCATCGAGTTCCTTGTCCTGTATATAGATCTCATGTTTTTGAGACCATTCTCACCGAGTGAGTTCTTAACTTGGCTGCGGAAGCTTTGAGTTTTGCAAAAACTGGATTTCTCAGTTGCATCCCCTTTCTGCGTTCTTCAGACATTTCCGCTCTAATCTTTTAGATCGGGATCCGCTTTGACCTTTTAAGGTATCTCCATGTAGAATAATTGCCCCTGGACGAATTCGTACTTTTGGTCAACCAGCTTGGTGTTACGACCTTGGTCTATCTATGATTTTCGTACCCCTTTGATTTCACTATGGCTGCCTGCCACTTGGACAGCTTGTGGCACTGTCAGATTTTCTTCGGGACCCTTTTTCTGCTCCTACAAGCATAATGACTTGGCCGTCACCATGTTTTATTGGATTTTTCTTGAAAAACTCGAACAGCTCGACTATTTTTGCTCTAAGCCGCATGAAAGAAAATTCCCCGTGTTTTTTATGAGCCTTGGCCGGACTACTCCTTTTGAAGATCCCTTTACCCTTAGCATTTAGTATGCTTTCCTGCATTTTATTTTTCCGCCGGCTTTGGCATTGGTTTTGGCCGAAGAATTGGGGGGCTTTTCCTAAATGGGTCAATTTCTTAGTCTTGGAGTACCTCCTCGTCGTTTCTCTTTAGCAAATGCGGTGGATGTCGAAACCGCTTTAGTTGGCAGGGCATCTCCTTTCAGCCCATTATCTTTTTGTTTTCGTTATTGGTCCTCGTGGTATGGCATTGCTACGCTTGAACACCTCCGCCTCCAAACCCAAATTACTTGTAGCATTAGATGGCGGCCAAGCTATCCACCACCGATGCTGCCGTGGGATATCGATGGCCGAAAGCCCGCTTGTCACTCCCAAAAACTATCGGTGATTCCGAGCCCCTGCACCATAACTTTGTTCCTTTTCTCTCTCCTTTCATTTTAATTTTTTTTCTGGATGTCCTTCCCATAGCCACTGTTGTTCACGCGTCAGAAGTGAACATGCACATTCACCTACTCACATGACATTTGATGGAGAAGTAGGAACTGTGAATCTCCACGCATGCAATGAATAACATCGCTCTACGCTGAGGGGAGTGTTTTCCTCATATCGCGACCAAAGCTCCTGGTGGACTTCATTTGAGGAGTTGTGTGTTACATGTCGGGGATCGTACCTCTTAATTGCGGTACAGTTGCTAAAGAAGGCTTACAGCAATATAAATGCTGGGATTCGCCCAATATAAACCAATACCTTCGTGTTGCTTACGATTGGGTTTAACTGTGACTTTCTAGAGAAACTATGGACAATGCCCACACGGCGGCACTCACGTTGAATCTCCAGAATTTTCATTCAAAGTCAACTCTAACCTCAAAAGATGTGTATGCAATGAAATGACATTTGCATGCTTAAAATTAAAAATGTTTGTGCTGAACCGGAGAATATTCACCTCAAACCAAAAGAAAAAAATGTTCAGACTGCCTGTAAACTGCCATTCAATGATACCGGTACTTCAAATCTTGTGTCGCGAACACCACGCCCCCCACCCCAAATACCTCGAAAAGTGACGACAGTAAATAATACAGAGTTATTCAAGAGTTCAATTGGAAGAAAGATATTTCATTGCACATGTATTTGAGAGGAGGGGGTCCTTCACGATCAATTTCACTAAATTTCTAATTTATTAGAATAACTTTCTCCTCTAAGTCGATTCTGGCCAATCAGGATAATCTGTTGACGACCGCCAATCCTATAAATCATTACATATCTTGAAACTAGAAATAGTACAAAGCAAGCAAGCAAGCAGTAATACGAATATTTGTCGGCAAATCCTTTAGTCATAATGCCCAATATTTTAAAGAAGGAGTTGAAAAGATAAACTCCATAAGGCATCATACATTCTGTCTCAGAGGTTCGCGGAAGGAAACTATCAACATTTCCAATTTTTTTAAATTTTAAATTAGTTCTTACATATTTCGAAATTAAAATATTATTTGCACTGCTAAATCCAACCAAACGGTAAACAAAAGAATCATTACTATATTACCGACAGAGATAACCAAATAACACTTTGGTGGTGAAGTCACACCATTTTTTAAAATAAATTATATTGCAAAGTAACATCGCAATTATCACATTTCATTATCCTAACCGTAAATGTATCATAAACTGAGTGTTATATTTGATACACTCGGCAGCTTACATTATCAAATATTACTGATATTTAGTGAAGTCTCGTAATAGGATGCTACATCGGTGCAGATATTACAAAGCACTACTTATGGCAAAAGTAATATCGTCATCACTTCGCCCCTGGGTGGTAATATCGTGATTGGCGATGGTTCGTTCGCACTCGGCTAAGGTAATAATTTTAAAGTGATATCATTATTGTGATATTTTAGGCATTGCCTACCCATCTGCAGAAGCCATCAATGCAGTAGAAAAAGAAAGTCGTAGTCACGGTTCTCATAAATTACAACGATGGTATGCATCATAACGAGATTTTTGTATGAAGCTATTTAGCAGAAACGGGAGAACTTATGAGAGAACTCGTGGATTTCGCACCACATTAAAACGAGTAAAAAAGTCACGACAGGAAACAGGAGAAAAGAAGCAATGGCGAAATTGAAGATGGCTTTGCTGGGCATACCAAACAGCATAAAATGATTGAAAGCTAACCTAAGTCCGTTTTGTTTAATTCCAATTGCTTTGAGTCTTTTATTTCAAGTTTTCTCAATAAATTCTTGATCAGGGAAGTATTTTACTGCATCTTTTTGGACGATTTTTTTTTCAGAGAGGGGTGAATTGTTAACAGGTCTGACGAGAGTGGGGTGTAAAGGGGGAATTCCCCCCGGGCCCGGAGATTCCTCGGGGCCGGGAATAAAAAGTTCAATTGACAAGCGAGTTCCGTATAATTTTCACCCCAGGCCCTGTTAAGGTCAAGTAGTTACATACAAGGGAACCTAAAGAAGGACCTAAACGACGATAGTATGCTACGTTAGACAATGATTGGAAAACCTTACCACTGCAGTTTACAATCCAAGAAAAATAGAAAATCCAATTCAGACGAGCCAACACCGCTATCTAAAGCTGAATAAAGGGGATTGTTAGTTGCAAAGGAGTCATTCCACATATTTTCCCATTTCTTGCCCCGTTAGATATTATAGAATTTTTTTGACTATGTTTACTCATTCTAGCCTTGAATATTAATCGGCTTGAACTACACAAATTCACTGTTCATTACTGCCTTATATTTATTGTCGTCCGGCGTTCTTTAATATCCTTAGGATCATACTCACAATGACATCGGGGATTCGCACATCGCAAGCAAGCTAACTAAGTGCTTTTTATTATATTGTTTGTTCAATTAAGGTGCGTGTGGATACCACTAGCCTTTAAATTGGGTGCTTCCAGACTAAATATTGTAGGTGTCCATTCCTACCGTCAACACCTAACAACGCTGAGAAAGTTACAAAAGTTATATACTAAGATATTTAAAATGTCAGCTGGATTCGTGTTAAACTTTCTGGTAGAACCTATGATTTGTCAAAATAATACCTTCTTATTTCCTTTTATGTTTAAGAATTTAAATTACTTATTTATATTGGGAACGTAATTCAGACGAACTAACCCGTGGGACGTGATTTAGAGGAATCACCCTTATATTCGAATGGCTCAATGGTTAGAGCTCTATCTTTTCGCACTAAAAAAATACGGTTCAAATTTCATTGCCAGTCACAGGATTTCTACCGTAGGCCGGATGTCGGGTTCAATCGACTCAGTTACGAATGAGTGTCTGAGGCAAATTAAAGTAATAATCTCGTGCAAACGCAGTGCGAACCACATTGCCTCCCAGGGTACGGTTATGGTCTCAAAATGAAATGCTCTAAAACGCTTCAAGACAATAGGAAAATAGATGTTTCAGATTTGATTAAAGGACCCTGGTAATTTCAGGAATTTCTGTTTGTAGGATAACCCCTTTAACTCCTTACCAAGTGGGTATAGTTGACTTACGGAAACTTACAATTTTCCTCGTAGGCTTAATCCTGACAAGCACATGGGCTGCGGCAGTTAGTTGGGACCTATAAACCCTAATAAGGATAATGGATTCGAAACCAGCCTCCTTTGCAGCACGGCAACCAGATTTTATAACTTTCACGCTTCTCTTCATGGCGAACTTATATGTTTTAAGTTTTATTATTCATGAAGCGTATCCAAGCCTAACGAGAGGGGAGCGGAAAGAGTTCTCCCTCGGCCCTCAAAGGTTTGAAAACGAAATTTTAAATAGATAAGATTTGTTTGACAATATAGAGATGTCCGTATTCACGTACTTCATGAATGTTTAGGAGCTTGAATTCTTTTATAATTCGAAATAGGTTTCTGACATGTTTTTCATATTTAACAAAGTTCAATACACAATTTCAAAAAAGTACTCCTATTATAACTCCGAGATATTAGAAATTATACTGATTTCCGTCCGTAACTATTTTCTTTCTGCACAAAACTCGTTCTTCTCACAATGACTGCCAACTGTCTTTTTTCTTATTCTCATTATTTTTTCATCTGACGTTTCTCGTCACCTACTCTGTTCTTCACTCTTGTACCGAGGTCTGAACTGAGTGGAGAGCGCCGGTGGCGTCATCTGTCCGCTGGTATTCGCGACATTCGAAATAAATTTCGAATGCCGCGAATGCTGCCGCGCCACAAATGCATATAAAAGGGTACTAGTCAGTTAGATCAAAGCATAAGTTATGGTGATACAGGCGACATTGTCAACGAAATCGCCAGGACCTCCAATTTGTGTTGTGCCAAGGAATGGAGGGTTTACATAATAGCCATATTGCTGAAAGCAGCAATAACTAACAACAACTAAGATAGATAGATAAAGTGAAACAAAAAATAAAGTTAAAGACGACTTCAAGTTAGCTGCGTAGCAAAGTAAAGGAAGGACTCTACTAAGAGATGAACATAATTTTTTGTCGATTTTTTGAGAATTGTGTCAGAACTACTCAAAAGCCATATGTCGTCGCAGATTACGTGCACTAATCTGCTGAAAATCATTTAAGGATTTCAACAAAAAGAAAATCGTGACTATCATCAGAACCTTGGGAGATGGAAACAACCCACCGAAATCAGAGAAGAACTACTGGAAATTTGCATTACAAGATGCGGAATCGAAGCTTTGGTCCCGGAAGCAAACTTAATAAGGCCTTCTAGCTTGTGGCAAAGAAAAGGCCGGATACGCCTCAAACACAAATTTCCAGACGAGCATTGTCTTATTGACCCATATATATAGTAACAGTTCGGGGCTACTGTTGGCCTAGAAACCTTTAAGATTGCTAATTTGAATAAAACTATTAACAGAAAATTTTCCGATTATGCTATAGATTTATTGTTGTAAATTTTGCAAACACCTGCTTCGGGCACAATATATGTCATTCTTCATCATCATCATCATCATCATCAACGGCGCAACAACCGGTATCCGGTCTAGGCCTGCCTTAATAAGGAACTCCAGACATCCCGGTTTTGCGCCGAGGTCCACCAATTCGATATCCCTAAAAGCTGTCTGGCGTCCTGGCCCACGCCATCGCTCCATCTTAGGCAGGGTCTGCCTCGTCTTCTTTTCCTACCATAGATATTGCCCTTATAGACTTTCCGGGTGGGATCATCTTCATCCATACGGATTAAGTGACCCGCCCACCGTAACCTATTGAGCCGGATTTTATCCACAACCGGACGGTCATGGTATCGCTCATAGATTTCGTCATTGTGTAGGCTACGGAATCGTCCATCCTCATGTAGGGGGCCAAAAATTCTTCGGAGGATTCTTCTCTCGAACGCGGCCAAGAGTTCGCAATTTTTCTTGCTAAGAACCCAAGTTTCCGAGGAATACATGAGGACTGGCAAGATCATAGTCTTGTACAGTAAGAGCTTTGACCCTATGGTGAGACGTTTCGAGCGGAACAGTCTTTGTAAGCTGAAGTAGGCTCTGTTGGCTGACAACAACCGTGCGCGGATTTCATCATCGTAGTTGTTATCGGTTGTGATTTTCGACCCTAGATAGGAGAAATTGTCAACGGTCTCAAAGTTGTATTCCCCTATCCTTATTCTTGTGCGTGCTTGTGTTTGACCAGTGCGGTTTGATGTTGTTGGTTGATTCGTCTTCGGTGCTGACGTTGCCACCATGTATTTTGTCTTGCCTTCATTGATGTGCAGCCCAAGATCTCGCGCCGCCTGCTCGATCTGGATGAAGGCAGTTTGAACGTCTCGGGTGGTTCTTCCCATGATGTCGATATCGTCAGCATAGGCCAGTAGTTGGGTGGACTTGAAGAGGATCGTACCTCTTGCATTCACCTCAGCATCACGGATCACCTTCTCGAGGGCCAGGTTAAAGAGGACGCATGATAGCGCATCCCCTTGCCGTAGACCGTTGTTGATGTCGAATGGTCTTGAGAGTGATCCTGCTGCTTTTATCTGGCCTCGCACATTGGTCAGGGTCAGCCTAGTCAGTCTTATTAATTTCGTCGGGATACCGAATTCTCTCATGGCCGTGTACAGTTTTACCCTGGCTATGCTATCATAGGCGGCTTTAAAGTCGATGAACAGATGGTGCAACTGTTGTCCATATTCCAACAGTTTTTCCATCGCCTGCCGCAGAGAGAAAATCTGATCTGTTGCTGATTTGCCTGGAGTGAAGCCTCTTTGGTATGGGCCAATGATGTTCTGGGCGTATGGGGCTATCCGGCCTAGCAAGATAGTGGAGAATATCTTATAGATGGTACTCAGCAACGTGATACCTCTATAATTGCTGCACTGTGTGATATCTCCCTTTTTATGTATGAGACAGATTATGCCTCGCTGCCAATCGTCAGGCATTGATCCGCTGTCCCATACCTTGAGCACAAGTTGATAAACCACTTGGTGTAACTGGTCGCCTCCATATTTAACCAATTCGGCTGTAATTCCATCGGCTCCTGGCGACTTATGATTTTTTAGCCGATGAATTGCACGGACTGTTTCTCCTAAACTTGGTGGTGGCAGTATTTGTCCGTCGTCTTCAGTTGGCGGGACCTCCAACTCGCCGATGTTCTGGTTGTTCAGTAGCTCATCAAAGTACTCAACCCATCGCTCTAATATGCCCATTCTGTCGGAAATCAGATTTCCCTCTTTGTCTCGGCAGGATGAGCATCGAGGTGTATAAGGCTTCATCCTGCTGACTTGTTGGTAAAACTTCCGCGCCTGGTGCGGTTGCTCCCTGTACTTTTCTAGTTCACGGACTTGTTGGTTCTCCCAGGCTTCCTTTTTCCGTCTGTGAAGTCGCTTCTCCGCTCGACGGAGTTCGTGATAAGTCTCTGCGCGTGCCCGCGTTCTTTGAGAATGCAACATTACTCGGTATGCGGCATTCTTCCGTTCCGTTGCTAGCTTACATTCATCGTCAAACCAGCCGTTCCGACTCCTTTTGCGGCTGGGGCCAAGTATATTTGTGGCCGTATCCATGATAACGTTATTCAGGTGGTTGTGAAGATCATTAGTTGATGCTTCATCTCCAGGTCCTCTATTGACTGCGGTTATTGCGGCATCCATTTCCCTCTTATAGGTGTCGCGGAGGGTTGTGTTGTGGATGGCTTCAGTGTTCACTCTCACCTGATTGTCAGAGGGGATTCTAGGTGGTATTGTTATTCGAGCTCGGAGCACCATGCCAACGAGATAGTGATCCGAGTCTATATTGGCCCCCCTATATGTTCTGACATTCATCAAGGCTGAGAGGTGGCGGCGTTCGATCAACACGTGGTCAATTTGGTTGAAAGTGGTCCCGTCTGGAGAGGCCCACGTATGTTTGTGGACCGCTTTCCGCGCAAACCAGGTACTTCCAACAACCATTTCGTGTGACCCTGCTAATTGAATAATCCGCAGTCCGTTATCATTTGTTTTTTCGTGTAAGCTATGGGAGCCAACGTATCGCCTGAATACGGGCTTCGTCCCTATTTGGCTGTTAAAATCCCCAAGTATGATTTTGATATCATATCTGGGACAGGCTTCGAGGGTTCTTTCTACTGCCTCGTAGAAGGTATCCTTCTCCGACTCTGCAGTCTCCTCTGTAGGGGCGTGAACGTTTATGAGGCTTATATTTCTAAACTTGCCTCGCAAGCGCAGAGTGCATAGCCGTTCGCTTATACTTTCAAAGCCGATAACAGCAGGTTTCATTTTTTGGCTGACTAAGAAACCTACTCCGAGCACATGGTTTACTGGATGACCGCTATAATATATGGTGTAGTGGCTCTTCTCCAGGAAACCGGTCCCTGTCCATCGCATCTCTTGCAACGCTGTTACATCAGCCCTATATTGGGACAGGGTATCGGCTAGCTGCTTATCAGCTTCATCTCTGTACAGGGAGCGCACGTTCCATGAGAAAATGCGCAAATCGTTGTTCCTTTGTCGTTGCCGGGTCCGTCGTTTTAACATCCGTCCTATCCGAGGCTCCTGTTGTGGCTTCGTAACAGGTTGTTTTCCGTGTAGGGTTGTCAGCCCTACCCAACCCCCAACCTGGAGGACCAGTTGGTACAATTTGTCCCGTTTTTAGGCGCGGGAGGCTCGCCTTCATCCTTCTCCGTCTGCAGCTTTTCGTCAAGAAAGAGCTCCCAGCGGTCACCACGTGGAGGTGGAGATAGGGTTTGGTAGTAGAGCTGTTGGTGTTGGTTCAGCAGGCATTTCCCAGGTTTTATGCTCCATCGTGGGTACCAATCCACGTTCCGCCCCGGGACCTATACTACCCCTATGTCATTCTTCAGTACTGTATAATCGGAAATTTTTTTTTCCTTTCATAGTTTTATTTAAATAAACTATAGATATATATAAAAATTGTCAATCATATAGACAATTTGATTTCCGAAAATTTTTTTCCTTTTTAAGGTTTTGTGTAAACACAAAACCTTAGTAAAATCGGTTTACTGTCTGTGTGTCGGTATGTCCGTCTGTCTGTCTGTCTGTCTGTCCGTCACACGCATTTTTCTCAGAGGCGGTTATAGCGATTGACACCAAATTTGGTAGAAAGGTGGGAACTGTGAACGCTTACGCATACAGTGAATTACATCCTTTTAGGTCGAATTTAAGGGGGGTCCCCATACATGCAAAAGGGGGGTGTAAAATTTTTTTTCATCAAATATAGTCATGTGGGGTATCAAATTAAAGGTCTCGATTAGTACTTTTCAAAGCCGATCTTAGTTTTGACATTCGTTGGAAGGGTGGGGAGCGCGGGGGGTTGAAAATGATCACTTCTTTAAGGGGGCCATTCTCAGAAACTACCAAACCGAAAAATCTGAAAAAAAATCAGGAGGCTGCCGCTATATGGTGCCTGGGCTCCGAAATACCTTCCATGCCGATATCTGTTTAAATAAAGTTAATAATAGTATATTACTACAATTTTTTGTAATTGGTTAGAAACCCCCCTTAATCTCATCCTAGTACCATGAAATTGTGCAGTGATATAGGCTATAACATAGAGCATGATTTTACCAAGTTTGGTGGAAATCGCACTATTACTAACAAAGTTATAATACCTCAATTTTGTTGCTTTTTTGAAAATTCAAAACTATGAATGTCAATATCACCCGAAAGTGGATACTCTCACATAATATATGGATATATTACGTACTACGTATTAAGAAATACACAAAACCTTTCGTACCTGAAGCGTCCAGCTTCCGGTTTCCCGACTTGTTTTATTTTTCTGTTGTTTTTTTTTATCTCTTTTTTTTCCTTTCTTTTTTGTTTGCTTTTTTTCTTTTCTTTTCTCTTTTTTTTTCTTTTTTTTCTTCTTTTCTTTTTTTTTTTTCTTTTTCGTCTTTTTTAAAGGGGGTAAACTTTAGTTCCAACAGTCGGACCTTGTATAGGCCCATTGCACTCAACCCTTTTGATAATCACAAGCATCAATGACAATAGCCGGAATTCGAGTCCAGGGACGTGCCACTTTCGAAATCATAAAATTTTTTACCCTTTTAGCTGACACTATTGTGAATTTGAACAGTGCATCAAATTCGACCAACTAGAACCAAATCTTGAGTTTCCTAATAGCGATTGACGTTTGCGCCTTTCATTGATATTCTTGATAGTCACCCAGAGGAAACACAGCTTTGGTACGACACTAATGATGGACCCTCAAGGGTATCACTTCCCCAGATAGCTCACTATTGTGGTATGTGATATATTTAACGTGTGGATAACGCCAAAACTAGCATTGATTGTGTTGGAAAACATTTTAAGGATGTTGAGTTTTGTCCAAGTAAATACAGAAACTCGTGGGGCATAAAGCGTGTTTAATACTTATCACAAAGCGTCATGAAAGAACTTAGATTATAGTTAGGATTTAGGCCTGTAGGTAGGGCCGTTAAAATATAATCAGCTCTTGCAATATATGAATTACTAAATTTCCACCAACAGTAAGGCGGACGCGAGGATGATATCGCAGGTGATATGAAAGTATATTTCCCAAGCTCGTTGAAAAGGAGGAGAAAGAAGTTTGCTCCCCTCGGACTTGGAATAGAAGCACGAAGCAGGACCGGACTTTTCCCCCACGGCCCTGATCATTTTAAATGTATATAGAAGACTCTTCTACAACTTTACCAATTAAAATGAAGAAAATATTAGTATTTTATGTTATATTATTTATTGAATAAACTAAACTTGCATGAAAATGATCAGTAAAAATCATAAAAATAAAGCAAAAAAATTCCAGAAAAATCTTTAAAACGACTTGAGCAAAGCCAGTGGTCTAGCTTCCAGCTTCTTATGTAATCCTTCTTCATGGTCATTCTCCTCAGCGCGTTTTACTTTCTCAGTGTCTTCAACTTTGCTGTAAAAATCAAATACCCATTGTGCTTGGTGTACAGCTTCAATATCAATTATTACCTTGAAACATCCCTTGCACTTCGTCCGAAACTACATAAGCACTCACCGAATCGAGGGCCACCTTCAGCCAATTCGTTCAATTCACCAGTTAATGAAGCCTTCTTCGCATGAACTGGACAAAAACTTGCTTCTGCACTAAATCCTCTCTCAAATTTGTGTGGCCCTTTAGCAAGGGAATCAAAAATGAAAGGACCATGCTCACCATAATCTTCAGATTCCAGCTCATCTAAATTGAATGGATAAATTCAGAACCCGAGAACGCTAATAATGTGTACAATGCGCCCTACCCATTCCCACTTTCACCATCATATTTGCAATCTCGAATGCACTTTGAATTGGCGACCTCCGTTGCAGCCATTTGTATGGGGGATAATAGTGTTCAAAAGATGCTGGCGACATCGATTCCTTGGTATTGTACATTTCCAGAAGGACAGGAGGCGCCTTGTAGAATGAAGGCATGTTGTTGTATAGATATACGTCCACATCTGGTTTCAGCTCCTTCTTGTGTCCTTCGAGCTTCACATCCTCAATTAGCTTCTTTATCGTGTCACCTTCACTGTTACTGGTATGGCTAGCGTGATGATTTTCAGAAACTGTGGAAAAGAAAAAGTGCAATTTCCCGTCTTAAGTTTATAGTTAGAAGATGGAAACTATTGCATGCACTTGCGGTTTCAGGAAAATGGTGCAAAGTCGATAAAATTATGCCAGTTATAATATGAATTATAAATAGATTTCGAAGAGTTTCCCCGATTTTTTTCTCGATTTTTAAAGTATCGATAATTTAACCATAAATGATGAGCATTCTTTCATGCAATCAACTCCACAGGAAAGAATTGGGAATATTCATCGTTTAAAGGACATCTTCATCTCTCCTTCATTATGTGATAGGAGGAGAAGCAACGCACATGCTCAACAGCGGAAAGGGGGAAAATGTAGAAAAATGTCAATTAACGCATATGCACCTGCTGAATTTAATCCGGATGCCACTAGGATTTTTGAGCCAGTTTTATTTAGGTCCTTTCCATCGCGTTTAGCTGCCTTTCTCAGTTGTAAGCCAGCCTGCACTTGAATATTGGAATTCTCGTGCCGGCCCCTCTCGTCATTGCCATAATGACGCGCGCCATGCTTCACATCGGTTGCTGCTAATCCTAAGGTAGACTTCCTCTCGATAGGGACCCGTCCCACCCGCTCATTCTGTTCAGTGTGTTGATGATTGAGAAGTTTTTTCGAGCTCATGTCACCTTTTAAATCTCTTAAGCCTTTTTCAATGATCCTTTCATCAACATTCACTGTGATATCGTCCTTTTCTTTATTCAGTTTCGAGTCACTACCGCCCTTACTGTCCCTGACCCCACGATGGTCTTCAACGTTCCTCTGAAAATACCAAATATTTGAAGGAAGGTAGTGTATTATTATAACTATTATTATACTATTGAGTCCGTGCCTTCAAAATGGCTTGGGATGACAAGTTGTATAATTATTTTAGTTGGGGCACGAATCTACGAAAATAATCGATCTAGAAAATTAATTTCTTGGAAAGGCATCAAGTTTTCATTAACTTGAACAAGTTTCCATGGGAGCTAGCTCCAATTCTTTGCGAAAGGGATTTCGAAGGCTTATATGTATGTTTGCAGGGTAACTCGATCTAGAGATACTTACTTTCTCATCACAACCTGTTCACTCGAAAAGCACTTTCGAGAAAACAATTGTGCGAAATACAGCTAGGGAAAATTTTTCATCGATTTTTACGACCTATACATTCTTACCTTCGCCAGCTCACGTGACATCCTTGGGTGGTGCTTGAAATCCTCTGCAAAACGCTGCATAGCGACACCGTCCAAGACATCTCGTTTCGTATTCAGTCCGTGTCCTTCCAGAGGTGCCTCCAAACCACCAGATACTGCCTTCAACGATGAATCGCCAGCTACTGTCCCTAATGCCGCTCCTGCCAGCTTCTTTTCATCATTTTTAATGGACTCAGCTATTCTTTTTATTCGAATTCCTCCTCGACATCCATCGATTGCTGTTGCTATAGAATTAAACAGAAAAAATCAGCATTTAATTTTATCGCGAGGAGCAGCGGCTCGAAAAAACCTTAATTCAGCGACAAATTGAATTCCCCGTACCTAAAGCTAAGTAAATAAATATATTTTTGTACATTGCCTCCAAAATAAAGTCCTCCTTCGCTCACAATTGATGTGGATTAGAATGGCTCCTTTACATACAAATCAGGACTTCTATTGTTCCATGGCACATGCGATTGGTTCGGGTTTTTCGTGGAGTGAAAATCTCTGCAGCTTGCTGAGACCGATGCTGGAAATAATAGATCGTGAGTGCATATCTCTTTCAGTTTAAATTACAGACCGTTTTACAGAAAGCATCATGTTGAACTAGATCCTTTTGAGAAATCGAAACAAGAGCTAGTTCACCATCCGATAAACTCTATAAGCTTGTTAAATGCTTGTAGAGTTTGCGAATGGAGCCGGAATGAAATTGAATAGGACACTGCTACACTCAATTGGTTGAGAGTCCTTGCATCAATGCCTTTGTTCTCATTATGGGCATCCTTGCAAGAAAGGCTAATAAAGCAAAAGCACAGGATTTGCCTGTTTTACAATCAGCGTGCATAGCGCTTATTGTACTTCATGATTCAGTCCACCAATTGGAATGGAACCGAAGTTTTTCCTAGAATAAGGTACGCATTTTCAAACATTTCTTGAAGGATATTTAGGGAATCTATCAGATAATTAATCGCTTCTAAACATTCTAAACATTTCAGTTATTTTTTTTTTCCTTTTGGGGTAGATGCATTCACCTAATCTGTACGTAAGAGTGTTGGACTCCCGGTTCGGTACGTCGTTCGACTACCAACTAAACATCTCCCCATTGTCAAAGAGCTAGCTTGGAACCGTTTATGACATTACTTCGGGCTAGTCCTCGAACTCTCTCACCTAGCGGAGCCTTCAAATCAGGGAGTTCCTTGCACCAACGGGAAGGGAGAGGAAGAAGGGAACTGTCTGCCATCGGGTACCTCCACCGGTCGAGCTCTATCTTCTTAGCAACGAGAAGGATCCGAACGTAATGGGCAACATGGGTCCACCTGTCAGCACTGCTCAGCATCTCTTCAGGAATGTTGTCTGGAGAGAGATCCCCTGTGTTTAAATAGAGCTGCCGACGAATCCCATCCCACCTTCCACAAGAAAAAAAAGTATGATGGTCGTCATCTACAACTCCTTTGCAAAACACACAATCCGGAGATCGCGCCTTTCCAATCTTGTGCAGATAAGACTGAAAACCTCCATGCCCACTTGAAAATTGGGTAAGGAAATAGTCAGTCTCACCATGCTTTCGATTCAGCCACGCACCTCAGTTGCCGATGAGCCGCGCAGTCCATCTGCCTCTAGTTTCATTTTTCCAAGAGAGCTGCCACTCGTCTATAGTGCGTTGCCGTTTTTCACGAGCAACCACCTCCCTTGGCTCATCTCCCTTGCGCTTGTATATGCCTTGACGCTCCTTAGCAACAAGGGCAACAGAGATCACTCACGGCCGGTTCAGAGACAGTGGGTACGCAGACGCCACCCGCAAAGGTCCCCGTCTCTGTACTTGCGCGAGAAGTTTACGATATACCTTGCCACGAGCGTCAGCCCATATCTCTGCGCCGTAGAGCAGGACAGACTGCGTTGAACTCATCAGGAGACGTCGCCTGCTAGACATAAGACACCCAATGTTTGAAATTAGCCTACTTAACGCCGCAACTCCAGCTGTTCGCTGCTGCTTTGATATGCTCAAAAAAGCTCATCTTTTCGTCAAAAGTCAACCCTAGGTACTTTACCGCTGGTTTTGACTCGATTATCGACTCGCCGAACGATATGGGACGCAAGGTCGGAATTCTCTTTTTAGTCAGCATGACTACTTGGGTTTTTTTTTCAGTGCAAGGTTGAAACCATAAGTAGTCATCCATCCGCTTACCCGTCGCATCAATATGCCGAATCCGCTTTGCGCTTCTTTGACAGTGTATCCAGCGCGACTCTTCTGGCATGTCGAGTTCAAGTAGACTATCATAGGTAGCGTTTCAAAGGTCCGGCCCTCGGATAGATCTACCCCCGACGTGACCTCCATTCTCCTCTAACCCTCTATATCCGTCAGGCAAGCGTTGAATGCGCCGAGCAGTAGGTCTGGTCGGTGTTGGAACACAAGTTTGCATACCTCTGCTAGAATACCACCAGGTCCTGGCACGTCTCCACGGGTCCCCATTCACCTCATCAACCAGATCCTATCAGAAGCGATCTTTGCTCTTGTTTATTGCGCTCCGAGGTCTCGGATTTCCAGAGAACACGCGATTTCCAGGCTGGAAACCAAACGTCTTTCTCCCAGAAGCCCCTCGACTGCTTCACAGAACGTACTTCATTTGTTGTCTTCGGGCCTAGTTCGGCTATTACTCCACCACCCTTCGTTTCACGAATGGAAGAACCTTCTGCTCCATTATCTTCGGGTTTCATCTTGTAAGGGATTGCACTGAGGACTTCCGCAAAAGACTTGCCTTCCGTCTGCTTAATAAGCAGAGCTGGCAGTCCTCCATCGACTCCCCATCTTTTCTTTTGGGGCTCAGTCCTTCGTGTCCGCCTTAATTTTAAGCTGAGATTTTTCTGATGGCGCGACTGTTGTTGTTTCTTGTTCCTCTTTGCCTTCTCCTTTTGGGTCCTGGAGAGTACCTCAGTGAAGTCTCCTTCAGATGTCCCTTCCTCCTTTCGTGTTTTCCACAGTCCGTCCTGCAAAGGGCTGACTGCCATCCGTTTGGTACTCGTAGGGTTCTCGTCGGGAGGCGCGGTGGTTTCTGCTACCAGCGGATTTCCTCTTATTCTCCATGTCCGCCTATTATATGCAATCCTGTTCAGTAACTCTTCCAGTTCCATTAACCCGTTTTTCACCCATTTGCAGACGTTTTTTCGGAGAAACGTCGCAAATCGCATGCGTTTCACAATTGCCGCGCATTTCTTAATAAGCTTTTCCTCGTCAGATTGTGCCAGAGTAGTTGACAGCCCTCCCACTCGAGTTATATTCGAAACTATTTGGTTAGTTTCAGCAGTTTCCACTGTGCCTCTTTCCGCAATTATAGCACTGTGTGGTATGGTCTGGGTTCTTGTCTTTGTTGCAGGCGCCGCATCACTTTGCAAGCCCCTCTCTTCGTCTGCCTGTCCCTATGTCTCGTCGGGTATTTCAGCCCTTGTTGCGTCCTTCGCTGGGCGCTGGGACGAGTTGCGCATTTTCGTGCTGCGAATAAACGCAGCCAGCTCACTATCTCCTCGTTTGATTTGTCTTTGTTCGCCATTTAAATTGTGTACCAGCGAATCGTGTGCAAGAGAGCAAGCCGCAATAGTCAGGAACGGGTATACCCTCGGGGGTTTAATAATACCGGTTCAATGCACACAATCCGACCAGGGTCCCGAAGGAACTGGCTCCTGATACACGCGCCAGGGCAGAACTAGGCTCACATCACCCCATCGATGTCGACAAGGAGTTGTCGACGGCTCAAGGGACTCCTAGTGTGTCCCGGCGTGTTTCGGTCATTAGCAGTTCACTCTTCACCGAAAAACTTTCTCGAAGCTATTAGGTAGGTGGTATGCCAGCTAGGAGAACACGGTACGGGCCTTCATATGGAGGCTGCAGCGGCTTGCGGACAGCATCTGTCCTGGCCGGGACGTGCGTGCACGTGTCCAGCTCCTTGGGAGCGCAGGAAAATGCGGATGGTGTCGGGTGGAAGGTGTGTCTTCAATGCGGCGAAGGTTGTCTTTCAGCAGGCGCAGCAATCCCGAATCTGAGAGACCCGATTTCTTGTCGAAGACCGGATCACTTGGGAGTCTTGGGTTCTCCCCGTATACCACCTCTCGGCAGGTTGTTCGTAGGCCGAGAAGGACGAGAGGCAAAAGTTGAGTCCAGGACGGATCGTCGCGAGCCATAATGGCGGCTTTTAGCGTCCAGTGCCCCGCAATCCAATGTGATAAGCCTTAGTTCGCTGGCGTTTGAATCCCAGGAGTTTGCCTAACTCCAAGAAAAGGGTGGACTCAAATTGCATTCCGTGGTCAGTGATGATGACTGCAGGGACGCCAAAGCGAGGTATCCACTTTCGGCAGAGGGTTTCGGCACAAGATTTCGCCATAATGTCCTTCAGAGGTATTGCCTCCGGCCACCGCAAAAACTTGTCGACGATTGTAATGAGCCTACTTCTTTCCTTGCATGCCCGGTGACTTTACACTTCTGGCATGCGATGCACTCTCTGGCCCAGGAGTTGATGTCCTTATTCATGGAGGGCCAGAAATATTTCTCTGTGACTAACCGATTTGTCGTCCTGATGCCTGGATGCGCGTGGAACACTTCCTTGCGAAAGCTAGCCGTAATGTATGGCCCAGGTCCCTTTTCCGAGTTTTCGTAGCAGAGAGAGAGGTTCGAGCCAAAGATGGCCAGCTCCCGAAATTTGTATTTGGGGTTGGATTTGAGGCTCTGAAGTACTGCTCCTGCGCCTTGGCGATAGCCGAGAAGTCGAGTGAGGCGGGGATGTTAACCTCGGAGACACGTGACAAAGCGTCAGAAACTATGTTGTCCTTATCGGACACGTGTTGTATGTCGGAGGTGAACTGGCTTATAAAGCTTAGCTGTCGAAGCTGACAAGGGGACGCTTTGTCGGGCTTCTGGTTCAAAGCATACGTTAGAGGCTTATGATCCGTGAAAACTGTAAATGGCCTGCCTTCTAGAAAGAAGTAGAAGTACCTAATGCTCAAGTACGCGGCGAGCAGTTCTCGATTGTAGGTGCTATAGTTCCGTTGAGTGGAGTTTAACTGTCTGGAAGAGATGAAGAGCAGCACCTACTGCGATGTCAGAGGCATCAACAAAAACGGCTAGGGATGCATCTTGTCGAGGAAATGCCAAGAGTGTAGCATCAGTTAGTTGTTGTCGGGATTTATCAAACGCGATGGCAGCTTCTTCAGGCCACACAATCTATCGTGTGTCCTTTGTTTTGAGGCCAGACAAGTACGCGTTCAAAACGGACTGGTGTTGGACGGTCGACGACGATAGAAATTTAGCATGCCCAAGAACCTCCGCAAATCCTTCACGGGAAGCTTGAGATCGCTTGCACCTTGTCTGGGTCGGGCTGTATTCCGTCTGTGGAAATTACGTGGCCGAGGAAACTCACCTGTGTCTAGAGAAACTTGCATTTATCAACCTTTAGGACTAAACCGGCCTCAAGGAGACGTTGAAAAATGCACTCGAGATGGGCTAAGGGCTCAGACTCTGAGGAAAAAGCGACCAAAACATCCCCCAAATATACGGAACAAAAGTCGAGGTTTCACAGGACCGAGTGAATGAACCTTTGAGAGGTTTGCGTCGCATTGGATAACCCGAAAGTCATCCGTGTGAACTCGAAGAGTCCAAAGGGTGTGCATATTGCGGTCTTTGGAATGTCTTCTGGAGCTACAGGGATTTGACGATACGCCTTGGTTAAATCCAACGTCAAAAAGATGCGGCAGTTTACGAGATGATGCGCAAAGTCGTGGATGAGTGGAATAGGATATCGGTCTGGAACAGTCTGTGCGTTTAACCTTCTGTAATCCCCACAGGGGCACCATTCGCCATTTGGCTTAGGGACCATATAGAGTGGGGAAGACCAACAGCTGTCCGAAGCTCGGCAGATACCCCCCTGCATAAGATGTTCGAATTCTTTCCGTGCAATAGCCAGCTTCTGGGGTGGTAGGGGACGCACCTTGGAGAAGATAGGGGAACCAGTAGTGTTAATGTGGTGCTGCACATTGTGCTTCACTGGTTTAGAGAGAGTACATTCGGTAATGCCCGAGCTCGAGAGTCAGTAATGTCCTCCAAAAGTACGGAAAGATTGTTGTTAGGAACAGATGAGATTTGGCGTGACGAATTAAGGTTGGTTGTGGAGTCTATAAAGGACCTGTTCTGCAAGTCCGCCAGCAACCCATAGTGACACAATAAGTCTGCGCCTAAAATGGGGAAGCTAACATCCGCCAGGATGAATCGCCACGGGAACGTCCTACGCAAGCCAAGACTCACGTCCACTGGGCGTACCCGTAGGTGTTAATGCGCGAGGAATTTGCCGACGCAAGTTTCAAGGGTTGAGGAAATAGCCGATGATGCCGGGGAAGAACCGATGGCACTGCGACCTAGTTTTTTGAGGTACGCGTGAACTTACACGGGATCGTACATCTGGTGGCTTTTTCGCCGGATTTGCGATTGTACTAACAAATGCTTCGGTCCGTAGGTTGTTCTGACGACCTGCTACCCGATCGCGACCATATTTGCCCTGCCAATAAACCAATTAATGATACGAAAATTGCCCCTTTTCGGAGCAACGTAACTTTTTAAGAAACAGGAAATGTTATGGTTTTTTTTATAGGGGTAGGAAAGTGGGAACTTTTCCTTCCTCTTGCATGCCATCTTTTCCCCACCCCTTTCAGGGGCGCTATAACATTTTAAAAGATGATTACCGCTGCTATTTCTCAATGGGGTTTAAGAAAAAGGACCTCCCGTATTTCTTGTCATGCCCTTCTTTAACTCTGCATGGATTGGGCTCGAAGATGATCTTTACTGTTTTGATATGAAAATAACCCTACTGTGTCTTCCCATATACTTTTAAGGGAAGAAATGCGCTGCAAAAGTGTGGCTAGAGAGGAGGGAGCTTCCTGTTTTTTATACATCTAGGTAGGGTTGAACAATTAAACTTCACCATGATGTTATCAGAAAAAGCCCCCTTTGAAGATTCATAACTTTTTAATGGGGGTGATCACTGCCAGTTTTCATCGACTTTGAAGAAGACGGACCCCCTCAATTCTTTTTCATTTCATTTTCCGCCCCATCCAGGAATGGGGTTGAACATTCAACCTTTAACCCGAACTGTCACGATTGAGCAGAAAATAAAATCAAAGTACGTTCAGAAGTTGTTTCTGTTCAAAGCTTACACCCAGTTTAGAGAAACTGCAAATGTGAATTGGAATCCTTTTAAATCAAACCCAAAACTAGAAAGTTCAGCGCCTCTTCTTATAACCTCATTTCCACAAAACTTTATACTCCTAAGAAATCGTAGAAAATTCGACTAGAATTTAACAGTCAAAAGTTTTGTTGAGCACAAAATAAACTTGGGCCAACTTCCCCGGCTGTAATTTTTCCTACTTTTTTTGTTGAAGTCGGCAATAGAAATAAGTCAACAGAGGATCCGCTCATTTGAAACCATCGTAAAGCAGAAGCAAGCACTCAGCCGACGAACAAGTGGGAGCCATAACTATGTCCTGATGCAGCCACCCCCGTGCATATGTTATCCGAACGGCAAAACTCCTAACTCAGCAAAACTATCAAACTTTCAACTTTGCGCTAAGCAATATAATCTCCCACCCCGTCCAATTCTGCTTGTTATACGTAGTTCGGTGAAAGTCACTCTCACGCGCTCTCCTAAGGAAAATAAATAACGAAAAGAAAGTTCCATACATTGAAAGACTAAGTCAGCCATGCACGTGCCAATCGTTAAATGCATCGAAGCTCATAAAACTTTCTTTTCGCAAAAACGACGATAGAAAATAATTTTTATTGAACAAAGGGATTTGTTTCACTAACATCAGAAATGATGAGCGATTCGTGCTCGGAAAGATAAATTTAATGGCAGATAGCTTTTTAGTCCCGGAGTCTATACCGCCCCGGCTTCATTTAATTAGAGCGAGGTTGGTGAAAAGCTAAATGGGGAAATTTATTACATTGGAATTGGCCTCGTAGGCAGTCGAATAAATTTAATTTTTTTCTGTGCCAGAAATTGATGATTTAAGGCGAAATTAGAGGGAAAGGTGGGCGCAAACCATAGGAAAATGTTTTCATTTATGGGTTCAGATTTTCCCTAATTCGTTTGGGGATTGAATGTCATAATCCTATTATGGTCGAATTTTCCCAAATATGGCGCCCCATGTGCTCGCTATCAATTTTGCTGCCTGTGCAGGAACAAACCCCCCCCCCCCCCCCCCCAATTTGTCATAAAACCACCTTATACGGTTTAAATTCCACCCTAGATACGACGCTTTTTTCACAAATTGTTTATTTAAATTTCAGATGGAAGCCTTGGTTCGTGAAATGCAAGACCCGGAGAATGGGGTGCCAGTCCGGCAGCAGAAAATGTTCTTAACATCAATTCCCTACGCTTTTATGGGTAAGTTGTTCAGCAAGTGGATTCCAAGAAGGGCCTCATTATTGCCTCCTTTCACAGGTTATGATTTAATAGAATGGCTCATGGATCGTCTGTCTATCGAAGAGTCCGAAGCGCTCAGTATAGCTAATCAATTGTGTTTGCATGGCTACTTCTTTCCCGTGAACGATACTAAAACTCTTACTGTCAAGGACGACTCCTCGCTCTATCGCTTCCAGACACCTTATTATTGGCCCTGGCAACATAAGGCACCTGACAATGTTGAATACGCAATCTACTTAGCGAAACGTTCTCTACGAAATAAACAACGACATGGGCTCGAGGACTACGAAAGCGACGCCTTGGCCAGTCTGCACAAAAATCTTAAAGGCAAATGGGATTTCATCTCAATGCAAGCCGAAGAGCAGGTGAGGCTGGCCAAGGAGAGAAAGAAGGGCGACAAGATTGTTGGTGATTCTCAGGTAAGAAAGATAATAGGTCTTTGTCTGCTTCATTTTAGGGAATATTAAACTAATTGCATGTAAGCAGGACAAATCCTGCTCTTCTCTGCCTTCCTTTTTGGACTCAGTTTGTGTTTTCATTTGAATCTCTCGCAACAGGATTAATAGGAAAAGTTGATCCAACTAATGGAAAATTCGAAATCATTGCCCCTTGGCATGAGCAACTACATAGTTTCAAACATAAAGACACATATGAGCAACAGGCAGCTCCGATATACTGAAAGGCTTGAACGTGATGCTCATATAAAACTGAATCCAAAAAGGACTCTAATTCAATTGATATAACACAGCAGGGGAGACTCAATTTAGCTCATATTTACGATCCAATTCCTCTAATTCCAGGAACGAGCCTACTGGCGTGTACACCGTCCACCACCCAACCAATTTACACCCCTCGAACCATGTCCTGTTCCGTCACGTGATCGTCAAGGGATTAAGCCCAAGAAACGTACCGTCGAGGATTGGCAACGTGAAGTTGACTACTTGAAAAAATCATTGGCTCGTACCCGAATGAAAATGTCACAAGCCTGCGAGAGCCTTTGTAACTATTGGGAAACCTTCTCCGAATATGATTTCTTCCTTCATCCAGCATTGCCATCGAATCCTTGGGTTTCCGAGGACACGACATTCTGGCAATTGAATAGTGCCATTGTTGATTTGCCAACAGAGAAACGGATTAAAAGATGGGCAATTTCAATTGAGGAGCTCGTATCCGACCCAACGGGAATACAAGAGTTTACGACGTTTTTAGAGAAGGAATATTCACATGAGAATATTAGATTTTGGATTGCGGTTAATAGGCTCAGACGGAGTGCACATTCACAAGTGGCGAAAAAAGTTAATGAGATTTATGAGTAAGTAAATGACGTTTTATATTGGCCATACTAGTTAGTAAGAGCGCGTGGTATCTTTTCACTACGAGAGGATACTCTTTCTCTACCGATGGGGAGTTAACGTCCAGCGAAAGGGTAGGACAATATGCACAATGTCCTCTCCTCACTCAATTGAAGTTTAAATGCAATTTCCTCCACCAGAAACAAATGGAAAATGTCCGAGTGCATTAAGCATTTCTATCAGCGAGGCCCTAACAAAGTTACCCTGAATAAAACCTGTTTATACAAATCAATATCGAATCCACTTTCTACTTTCAATATGACCAACCTTTCACTCCGTCTTTCCTCCGTCATAACATAATTACCAGCTTAAGGTTCGATAAATAGTAAAGAATGAGATAAGAATAAGGATATAGGTGCTTTCTTAATATAAATAAAATTAGTACATTCAAGGTGAAGCGCAGTTCTCTCGATTTCTTCATTTTGATCTGGCCCTGGCTACTCTTTATTAGGTCACGTCTCCGGGGATGGGTTTTCGCTATTTCTTTTGTATTATTTGAGACGTCAGTTTGCCCATAAGTTTAATCATTCTTTGTGTTGACCTCTTCTGACGGTAAGTTCTATGTAATTGGCTATGTGTGACATAACATATCAACCAGATCAACGCGCGTGATTCAATCCCTACATTTCTGTGCCATATAGCTCTAAGGTGGCCCACTTGTTAGTCATTCTGTGATAGTAGATTCAACTGTATGGTATAGTCTGCAATCAAGTTCCTGCTCTTCCTTAATGTCTAGCCTAATACTTTCGCCTTCTAGTCAAGATGTCTAGAGGTATCTGGTCCGTACGTCCGCGATGATATGTCTGGGCCAAGTGTTCGTAGCGGAGCGATATTCGATTCCAAGCAGCTGGCGAGAACATGAGATTCTTTTCTGAAGAGCTGAAAAATTTTCTGACAACTGTCATTGAAATAAGAATTTTTGTTGCTGACGTTCTTCGCATGGTGCCTATATCGTCAGCATAGGCCAATAGTTGACCTGGCTTGGGCTATTCAACCGGAGAGCATCTTACAGCAGCCGATAATATCACATTGCCAGTTACCAGACGTTGACTAGCAACGCGATTGGCTCTCCGAAGACCAAGTAGACCGAATGATAAAGCTTGCAGCCAAGAACCCTCTCCTTCAATCATTATAGCAGTTTTCAATATCCTGTACCATCTCTTGAGCATAACTTTGGACTCCGGGTGTCATGTGGTTGTCCGGTGTCGTAAAACTGAGTAGTTTGCCTAACTCCAAGGAAAGAGAGGATTCAAGCTGAATTCCCTGGTCGATGATTATTACCGCCAACACAGCGAATATCGACAGAGAGCCTCGTCTCAAGATTGTGCAGTATTGCCTCAGGCCCAAGAGTAAACCTATCGATGATTGTGAGGTAATGCCTAAAACCGTGCGAATCTCAGGAAAGCCCGATTATGTCGAGAGGAATTGCATGAAAGCCCTTGGTGGACCCAGATAACATGTCTACTTCTTTTTTGACATATTTCGTGGGTTTACACTTCTGTTCTGTTTGACCCCAAAATCACCGCAGCTTCGGCAACGCAAATTGCAGGGTATGCCGAGTTTAGGGGACATATAGGTCCCCTATAAGCCATTACCCGTGCAAACCACCGGAATCTTGTACGCATTTGCACGCGTCTAGCACAAGACTTCTCGCGATTGGGTTTTGTTATATATAAGCAGCAAAATCCTCCTTAACTAGGCACAAGACTTCGCCATCTGAGATCGGCGGGTGCGAATAGATTCCACCCTTGACAGTCGCAGCGATACACCGACGTATCCGTCGAAAGATTAATAATAATAATAATCGTTGGCACAACAATCCGTATTGGATCAGGCCTTGTAGTGTGTTAGAGCACTTCATTCAAGACCGTAACGGTACACTACAGAACACTGTAGGAGGCAATGTGCCCGAGATTATTACCAAGAGCAAATCCCGCTTGGTCAGTCCGCCAGCCCGCTCATTCCCCTTTATCTTCCTATGCCCAGAAACCCAGAGAAAGATGATTTTGACCATGCCGCCTAGTCTGGAGGATGTCGCCACTGAGCACAAGGCCTTAATAACCGCTTGACTGTTGATCAAAATGACTATGCTACGCTTGGGGGTCGGATCATGCTCCTGCAATCAACAGACTTGCAGTATCGCCATGCGAAACCTGGAACACTATACGACTCGGAGACACTGTGTTTATTCGAGAAAACTCCCACACCGACAATACTGTGTCACATCGAAAATACTGTGTCATAGCCTTACAATACGCGCCGGTCTTCCTGTGAAATTCAGCTTGCGTGTAACATAGTCCGTGGGGAATGCTCAGATTTCCCAAGGTACTTCGTCCTGAGTGCCTCCATCAATCAAACAGTTGCGTCTTTTCAGGGGGTCGTAAACGGAAAGGTAACGTCGAGTTGTGCTTCGGGTAGCTATCGCCAGTGCTATCAACAGGTTTAGTTTTTTGTTGCAAAGGGGTAGTACATTTTGAGGTTTTTTCCGGGAACGTTCGGTGGTCCGGTCGAGGGTCATGACGACCTACTACCCGAGCGTCTTTTTTCACCTGTTTCGCAAACTTCATCCCGGACGGAGAGCAGTAACGGTGTCAGTTCATTTTGCTAAGGTGGTTGCTATTGCGGCCAATGAATTTATAGTTGCGCGGATTTATCCAGCGCGTCGCTCTACACCTCACCAACCGCAGACCACGAGTGCACTTCATGAATTTGGTCGGCGGTTACCGCCACAGATCCAAAATTGCACATTCCCTCCGGAAGCCGCTGCAACCACAAAGATTGGAACAGAGCCATTCCTGCCGTGTCCCCAACCAGCTGCTTCATTTCCCTAAGCAGCTGGACTGGGTGTCCGGTCGCCCAGCGTGAGTTCCGTCACAAAGTGATTCAGTTTGGTTGTCTCACTCACTGACAGACGCCGTACTAGGTATTCCTTTAGAATTTCATATGAGCCCTGCTTCAAAACGGCGAAGACGAGCCCAATTGATTCCCTGTCTAGCCCGACCAGCGCACGGTTGAAACATGTGGCGTCAGATGTGGTATCAGCAAGTCGTGAGCATACGCACCCTCCTCACCCCGCTACTCTCCAATATTCGTGAAATTTCGTCCATCACTATTAACCAGCACCGGAGAGATAGCGCCACCCTGGGGCGTGCCTCTATTCACAGCTCTGGTCAAGTGGCTGCCTCCCAGATCCGACAGGATTATCCTGGATTAGCATGGATATTAAGATACCCCTTCAATCCAATACCGGACAAGGCTTTCTTGATGGCGTTGGCACTAACATTGGCAAATGCTCCCTCTATCTCCAGAAAGGCAGCTAGAGTATACTGCCAATTACCTCGCGAAGAGCTGTTTCTGTGGGTTTGCCTTTGAGTTAAGCGTGCAGGGAAAGGCATTCTCTCCATAATCGTCCTTAAGTGGATAGCCAGGACGCACTCTAGGGTCTTCAATATGAATAAGTTGAGACTGAATTGGTCAAAGGTCCTTCGTGGATTCATGGCCGCGCCTGCCAGATTTCGGTATGAAAACCAGACTATGGTACGTACACGTCTTTGAAGTGGTTTTGGGTGATGGCTACCTCTAGGCACTTACAACTTCTGTACTACCTAATTAAGCATTTGATTTCACTACAAATGAAAAGTCAATATCAGTTTTCTTATAATACTAATATTTGAATTATTCTATTTTCCTCATGAATAATAACTGTTGAATTTGAATTTTGCAGGGAATTCTTGAAACCAGGAGCACCATGCGAGATCAACATCGATGGGAAAACAATGGAAATTGTTCAGCGTGGTCTCAAGAATCCTTCACGTTTCACATTCGATGCGGCTGCCGAGCATATTTACATGTTACTTCTTAAAAAGGATTGTTATCCACGATTCATTCGTTCCGACCACTACAAGTCCCTTCTTGAACGTGGCATTCAGCCAGCCCACAAAAAGCGTTTCTTCGGTTTTGGTGGGGTAGCGAAAAAGAAGAGTTCCACCGCGGCTCCACCAAATCCGGCATTACTTGCACAAACACCAGGAATTGCAAG
This sequence comes from Hermetia illucens, assembly GCF_905115235.1. Classification (NCBI taxonomy): domain Eukaryota; kingdom Metazoa; phylum Arthropoda; class Insecta; order Diptera; family Stratiomyidae; genus Hermetia; species Hermetia illucens. The sequence continues at coordinate 35,262,828 of NC_051853.1, forward strand.
CGTTCCCCAACCGGGTACTCTGTCCCGAAGACGAGGAAGCGATCGAAGTTTAACAGGATCCGCCCATGAACTAGCCATTACCAGTGTTAAGGAGGTATCCAGTAAAGTGCCACATTCTCATAGCCAGAATAATTTGAATGAAACACAATACAGGTAAGAATAGTGATTTTTCTGAACAAGTTGTGATTGCCTCACGACGCTGGAAGTTTTGGCTTTCATTGTTCACCTTAGTTCAGTTGAAGGAAGGACACAAGTGAATTCTTGTTGTAAGCTTAATAAATTTAATCTTATTTTCGGTGAATTTAAGTTTATTGTGTTCTTAGTGTTCCTCACAAAAAGAGCAAATCTTTCGTAGATCAATTCAACATTTTAGTGCTTTTTATATACATCAAGAATCCTTTTTTTAGTTCACTTCAAACATGCATTTCAAAAACTTCTTATGTTTTCATAGTGTAACCGTATACAGGGGCGACATGCCGACAGAAGGGTTGACTATGGATGTCGACATGAGAGAGCCATCCACATCTGGAAGAGATGATGCACTCGCTCAAAAATACATTCAGTAAGGGGTCGTTAATTGGCCAAACCACTATTTTATTTGCAAGATGTACTGTTGCCCATCCCTTGCTATATACTATTTACAATGTTCTGTATTCTGTCCTGTTTGGGGCCTGTAAGGCGTGCTGGTTACTACTTACTATTGTCGTTGTATTCAGACGTTCTCTGTATATTCTCAGTCGATATTGTAACCTTACACTTTGGTATTTACTAAAATTGTGTCGTGGCTCTCTGTCTCTGGTGATTTTTTATTACAAATAATTGAATGCTACGATTAATCTCTTCTGTCTAATGTATGCTATACCCTCACATTCCAACTAGGTAGAAACGATTTTCATTATAACTGTTTGTCAAGATTCTAAGAGATACATGGATGTACTTCTGCTTTTAAATTGTATCTGTCGAAAAAGTAATGTGATTGTCATAGATTTAGGCTTATTGTCATTTAAAGGAATTCATTTATGTATATTATGCATAGTCATTCATCCAGCATTCACATGTCCTACATTTAAAATACAAAAAACATACTAACCTATATAAAAGTAAAGAAATAACTTCAAAGGAAATCCGCAATTTAAATCGAAAAACGGAAGAACTTTAAAAGTAGAAGTACTGCCTTGCGAAAGTATCTCTTCTATCAATCGTCAGTCTTGAAACCTGGTATTTTGTAGTTTTTGGCTCCCAGTAACAAGATCGATTTCCCTCACTGTTATGTACATACATATATATTATACTTAAACCACTACTTTTCAACATTCTTACGGATTGCTTTCATATACATTTATCTTCATATTATCTAAAATAAATATTTCCAGTTGATTGAGTAACGATTGCTCTTGGCGCTGGTTTGTTTGTGTTATCCTGATTGGTAGCTCTAATGCATAATAACCTGAAATACTCGTAAAAGAACAATTTTTATTTTCCAAGTAGCTAATTTTAAGTTTTCTACAACACGCGTTGCTAGTGATTGCACCAAATACTTTTTCTTTCAAATTTTCATATCAATGTTTAGTATCTTTTTATGGTTTCATCATGGGACTCGAAAATCGTTAGGCCTTGGGTCGTCCTTTCTGTTTTCAAGTAATATGAAACTATGAGCATAAGAATACACACAAATATTTATGATTTAACAATATTTTAAAGAGGAGCTTTTTAGATCTCCGTTTACGTCAAACAATACAAACCGCTAATAAGATACATTCTGTGAGGAGCATACCGCAGTTCTCCGTTGGCCGATAGCATTGACTCGAGAAATTTTCAGAATTTCGTCCGTCTGCCGCTCTCTATAGTTCTGAGTGTTGGCCGACTATAAAAGACAATGAACGGCGTCTAGCGGTAATAGAGAAGAAGATGTTGCATTGCACTGGTGGCGTGACACGTTTTGATTACATCCGAAATGAAAATATCCGTGATCGATTTGGGGTTGCACAGATCGTGAAGAAACTCCGAGGAAGGCGTCTTCGATGGTATGGTCACATAATTCGCGTTAACGAGAATTCACTTGCCAAAATTGGTCTGAACATCGAAGTCAATTTTTTCTTTGTTCGACTCCCGCAACAGCACGCTGGCGGACTACCAACTAAACACCTCCCTGTCATCAGAGAACTAGCCTGGAACCGTTTGACACATTACTTCGGGCTAGCCCTCCCGCTCTGCCGGCTTTGGGAGCCTTCAAGTCAGGGAATTCCTTTCACCAACGGGAGGGGAGGGGAGGAAGGGAGTTCAGCGAGCCCCTTATCGACCGATCCCTCCGCCGGTCAAGTTCAATCTTCTTCGTAGTATGAAGAGCCCGAACATAATGCGCAATACGATTCCAGCTGCCGGCGCTCTTCAGCATCTCTCTGACAATGTTGTCTGGAGAGAGCTCCCCTGCGTCTGCATAAAGTTGCTGGCGGAGGCCGTCCCACCTCTCGCAAGAGAAAAAGGTGTGTTCAGCGTCATCCGCCACTCTATTGCAGAACACACAATCAGGAGATCGCGCCTTCCCAATCCTGTGCAGGTAAGACTGAAAACCTCCATGCCCACTTAGAAGTTGGGTAAGGAAGTCTAATTTGTCGATGAGCCGCGCAGTCCACTTGCCCCTTGACTCATTTTGCCAAGAAAGTTACCACGGAGACGGTGCGATAAGTAGACGCCACTCGCAAAGCTGCCCGCCTCTGCACTTGACCGTCGCGTTTACGATGCACCTTCTTGTCAAGGGCATCAGCCCATACCTCTGCACCATAGAGAAGAATGGACTGCGTTGCTCCCATGAGGAGACGTCTCCTAGTTGATATAGGGCCCTCGACATTCGCCATTAGCCGACTCAATGCCGCGACTCCAGCTGCAGCCCTGTCCGCTGCTGCTTTGATTTGCTCGAAGAAGCTCATCTTCGAGTCGAGCATTAAACCAAGGTATTTAATCGCTGGTTTTGACTCTATAGTCAACTCGCCGATCGATATGGGACGCAGGGTCGGGATTCTCCTTCTGGTCAGGAAGACTACTTCGGTTTTTTCCAGCGCAAGGTTGAAACCGTGAGCAGTCATCCATCCGCTTACCAGTCGCATCAATATGCCAAGTCTGCTTTGCGCCTGTTCAACAGTGCGTCCGGCAACAAGTGCCGCAACGTCGTCTGCATAACCGACCAGGCGCGCCTCTCGGGCATATCGAGTCTCAGCAGACTATCATAAGAAGCGTTCCAGAGGTCCGGTCCTAGGATGGATCCCTGTGCTACTCCTGACGTGAGTTCCATCCTTCTCGGGCCCTCTAGCGTCTCATAGAGCAGGGAGTAGTCTTTCAGATAATCCCTCAATATCGGCAAGAGATAGCTTGGCACGTGAAAGGAGTTCTCTAGTGTGCTTAGCATATCTGTCCATCTTACAGAATGGAAGGCATTTCTGACATCAAGCGTTATAAGGAGCACTATCCGTCGAGATCGGCGACTGTGTGCCCCGGCTCGATTAAACGCATTTACCACCTCCATAACAGCATCCACTGTAGATTTCTCTGTTCTAAACCCGAACTGCCTTGCGGATAAGTCCCCGCTAGCACGAATTGCTTCAGCGAGTCTACCCCTGATGAGCTTCTCGAGCACTTTTCCAGCCGTGTCAACATCGAAGTCAATGGTAAGCGACCAAAAGGCAGGCGCAAACAACTTTGGCTTGATACGCTTGATGGGCATTTAAAAGCCTCGAAATTGCATCCAGATCAGGCATTTGATAAAATAAAATAGCGAAACCGATCACGACGAACCGACACCACTTGTGAACGGGACAAAGGCTGAAAAAAAAGAAGAAGATGTGAGGAGCGACGAGTGTCACATAGTGAAAAATTGCATTGCCCTCTAGTTTTTAGATAAATTTTTAAATAAATCATTTGATGGGAACCCTGTATTGATAATAGTCACCCTCATACGCTTCAGAATCTGAGTTTAATGTTATTGGCAAATGCGAAGAATTTAACCTACAACAGATACAAACAAGTCGGGAAACCGGAAGCTAGACGTTTCAGGTATGAAAAGTTTTGTGTATTTCTTCTATAAGGAGATTTGAGTGTGCATTTGTCCCATTAGTATGTAGCACGTAATGTATACATACATTATATGCGAATATCTACTTTCAAGTGATATTGACATTTAAAGTCTTGAATTTGCACACAAGCAACAGCTTTGACCTATTATAATTTTGTTGCGGCAAAATTTCGTGATTCTAGGAGGAACTTAAGGGCGGTTCTCCTGCCAATTTTTATAATAAATATAGTTATTATAGTAATGTACTATTATTAACTTTATTTGAACCGATATCGGTGTGGAGAGTATTTTGGGGCCTAGGCACCATAGAGTGGCAGCCTCTTGACTTTTTTCAGATTTTTCGGCTTCGAAAAGGACTAACCGAGATCTTTAATTTGATACCCCACATGACTATATTTGATGAAAAAAAATTTACACCCCCCTTTTGCATGTATGGGGACCCCCCTTACATTCGACGTAAAAGGATGTAACTCACTATATGCGTGAGCGTTCATAGTTCCCACGTCTCTACCAAATTTGGTGCGAATTGCTATAACTGTCTCCGAGAAAAATACGTGTGGCGGACAGACATACAGTAAACCGATTTTAATAAGGTTTTGTGTTTTCGAGGCTTAAATATCACATGAGAGTTTTGTACAAAACCTTAAAAAGGACTAGGTGGAAGAAGATTCTTCATAAATGTTAATCTAATATGTCACGCGATTCTCAATTATTCTCTTTAATTATGACGTCGCATCTTGTTTGCATGGTTTTAGAAGCAATAACTGCTATAACTTTGGCGTTAATGGCCTGATTTTCATGAAATTTGACATGTGTATGTGAAATATGGTCCTCTATGGTGCGAAATTTGACAGTCCTAGAATGAATTGAAGGGGGGCTTTTCAGTAAATTTCTAAGAGTTGATAATATACTATTATTAAGTTTATTTGAGCTGATATCGGAATGGGACATATTTTGAGGCCTAGATTTCATCTAAGCGCACCATCCTGACTTTGTTCGGATTTTTGGGTAGGGAGATTTTCAAAAATGAGTCCTGTCTCACTTTAAGTGCGTACATTTTGACTTCTTACTCGCGCACTTGGCAATTCACGCCAAAACTAATATCAGTTTCAGAAAGTACTAATCGAGACCTTTCATTTGACGCCCTAGACGACTATATCTGGGGAGCATTTTTTTTTAAATCCCCCCTTTTCATGCAACGGAAGCACCCCTTTAAACTCCACCTAAATTCATGTCACTCGTTGTATGCGTGGGAGTTCATAGTTCCCATCTATCCACCAAATTTCATTTGGATGGGTTTAGCCGCTTTGGAGAAAAGTGCGTGTGACAGACAGACAGAGAGACAGTGAATCGATTTGAATAAGGTTTTGTTTTACACAAAACCTCAAAAACACTGCATTTACAGAAAAATTACTGAGATTTCGATATGAACAGTATTGACCGAGATGTACTGTACAAAATAATGTTTGAGTTGGGAATTCCAGAGAAACTGGTATACCCTATCAGAATAACAATTGACCATCCAGCAGCGTAGCACAGAGTTAATAATTGTCTGCCAGATAAAGCAATGAAATAGGAATAGCGCGGTTATACGAAAGTTGTCTGAAGACATAAAAAGTACGCTTGTAATGACAAATAGTGATTGGCGGTGGTCAGAAGTCCACCATGAGCGGTCAGAGACGATTAAGAGGGGAAAGCTATCCCAAAAGCCTAAAAACGTGGCGAAATTGACCGTGACGGTCCGCCCGCAGACATGATCCATCCAAGTGCTCCGTCGACACGTGCTTGTACGCCTCTATGCTGCTCGGGAATGTAGGGGGAAGGAAGATCCCTTCAGCAATTCGATCCCTCACGTGCATTAACCACATGGATCACAGGGCAGTAAGCTACCTTATCCTTACCCAAAGACACACAATAACATTCCGTACACCTTTGCCGCTGCATTTGATCCCCTTGTATACAATCTTCATGCTCTGAGTATACAAAGCGATAATAAGAGCTGCGCTATGCTACAGATGTGAAACACGGGCCCTAACACAAACTTCCGAAAAACTCGTCAGTACCTTTGAAAGGGCAATAATAGGAGTTAAACGCGAAGATAGCCAAAGGCGAATTTTATATAACCATGAGCTGTATAAAATACTTGACGGCTCTGAAGTGTGCAAAATAATCAAACTTCGGGAGCTGCAATGAACTGACCATTCAACGTGTGAAAGTCACTCGAATACCTAGAAAGGTATTCAAAGGGAAAACAGAAAGACGAAGAATGGCAGGAAAACCGAGATTACGCTACGCAGATAAAGACAGCGCATCACTGCTCGAAGCTAGAAATTAGAGGATGCGATCCGTAGATCGAGATGGTTAGAGAAAAGACCAAGGTCCTTTCCGAGAGCTGTACAGCTTCGTCGACGACGAGCTTCTCCGACCACAACATGTCCCTTCTTGAACGTGACATTAAACCAGCGACGGCTTTTTGGTCGTTTCCCATCGACTTCTATGCTCAGACCAATACTAACTAGTGAGTCCTCATCAGTGCGAATTACCTGACAATATAGCAAAGATGCCTCCCCCTTATATTTTCTACGATTAGTGTAATCGAATATCGATGGCGAGGGTGACCATCAATGTCAATCATGGTTTCTAACTTTGCCTACGACCTACAATCTTTAGTTCAATTTTAGCTGATGAAGAAAGAAAATCGCGAAAAAAACCAAGCATTGATATAACAATTCCAACCAAAAGCTAACAGTTGGAGACCCCTCCACATTGTAAAAAGCCTCTTTGAGAAAACTACTGGAAGGGGACGAACCGCAAAACAAAAATGAAATCTTACGCACAAGAAATTTTCACGCGAGTTCTCCAAGAAACGTAATGACTTCCTGGGTCTGCTTTTCGTGCTTCATTCACGAGCAGCCGAAATTAAACCCGCAATGCCGACTTGAAGAATTTACGATCTGCAAAGCTGCAAACGCTTACCTCTCTCCAAGACACCTGAACTCCCCTTAGTCTAACTGATCAGCTGTCTACCCATCAGCCGGTTCCGGTCCCGCTAATCCTCCATGCAAAATGCATTTTCAGTCGCCTCAACCAGAAACAGAACGTTACACCTGCGTATAGTAATGTGTGACCTGGGCAGCTTTATGTGCAAGGTCAACGTTCCCGGTCATGCAATATTCGAGAATTATCATTACAAATTAACTAATTTTAAAAATATAAATAAATAAATAAATAAAAGTTTTAGAATTTTAGAGAAAGGTAGCAAGCGGTAGGTTTTGATAAATAAAATGAAATTATTAATTTTAAAATTTCAAATGGTTGATCTACGTGAATGTCGCGGTGGGAAATAGGAAATTGGGAAGAGTTTATTGGGAAAAGTAAGGGGTGTTAACATGGAAGAAACGAGGAAAATGACTTTCAAAGGTAAATCCAGAGCCAGGTTTATGAAACATTGTCGGAATTGATGAATACGGCATAGGTCCGTTTGCAAGATGCATCTTTATTCTACATTCGTATCTTATTATGAAATCGCCACAATTTTGTTCCCAGCGAGCCAACAATTATTTCAGGTATCGACATGATCTGTATGAAATGGTGTCCTTTAGCTACCATTTGCGGTCCAAACTTCAATGAACTTCTTAAATTCAAATCTACCCCGGAGTCATTAGTCCTGTCGCCCTGATGGGAGCTGAACCCAAAAAGTGGTGACTGAGCTAACAAAAAACAAACAAGATAAAAACCAGGGCTCTCATTCTAACGGTCATCGTACTTTAAATGATCTGAATGGCATAATACTATGCCGGTTACGTCAGACCTTCAGAATTTTGACCAGATAATGAGAGCATGGAACTACTTACCATATTATGAATGTATGCCATCAAAGCCTATTTATGAGTCAAAGGATATGCCCAATTGTGTTGCTATTTGTTAGGAAACAAATAAGTAAAAACCACCTTGCCCTCCTTTCAGATTCAAAATTAAAGGTTGAATTTTCAACCCAGTTCCAAAGGAGGTGGAAAATTTATAAAGAGTGAAAAGGGAGATCACTCCTCTACAAACTCATGGTAGTCATCCCCTTTAAAAAGTGATGGCCCTTCAAATTGCGGTTTTTCGATGTCATCACGATAAACCTTAAATTTTCAATGCTACCCCGTGAGAGCAGAGGAAATAGAGAATACATCGAAGAACGAAAAAGCTCCTCCTTTTCCTCCTGTCCGGATAGCTGAGTGGTTAGAGCGCAAGGCTGTCGTACGGAAGGTCGCGATTCAAATCTCACTGGTGGCAGTGGGGTTTGTATCGTGATTTGACGTCGGATACCGGTCGACTCCGCTGTGAACGAGTACCTGAGTCAAATCAGGGTAATAATCTCAGACGAGCGCAATGCTGACTGCATTGCCTCCTACAGGGTACTATAATCCTGTAGTGTACCGTTCCGGTCTTGGATGAAGTGCTTCTTGTATTTAAAAAAACGTCTTTCCTCAGCATAAGAAGTGACACCATTGAAGAAGGGTATTTGGAGTACCATAATCTCCACTTCACTTAGACTTGGGTGAGGTAATTCCTATCACATTTATATACCTGTATACAGTTCAATCGATTTCTTCACTCCTGAACGATTTTTTGAGTGATCAAAGTACTACTCAACGCTCTCAATGCAGCTTGGCTATCGTCAGATAGATTGCGATGCGCCTGCCCTTCGACCGCTCGTCAATCATCCAGGTTGCCACCCTTAGGATCGCATACAATTCAGCCTGAAAGACCGGTGTGTATTGTCCCAAGGGAAAAGCCAACTTCTCGTTTTTATTCGAGAGGTAAACTCCATCGGTGTAGAAGACGTCAGTATATCCTGACACGCATTCTTCTGGTTCGTCCCAGTTTTTTTCTCCGTTTCAAGATAACATCATATCTTTTACCAAACAGATGTATGAGGATCTGAGAATCGAATGGCATTGCGAAAAATAGATTGAGTTCTCCCAATGACTCTTCTAATGCTCTGTGTGTCTCTCCGCGTCTATTGTTTCCCCATATATCTGATCGAATTAGTCTATGAGCTGTTCTCATTGTAGTACTCTGAATAAAAAAATGCAAGGGATGAAAATTGAGTAATGCATTCGAAGCTGTGCCGGATGACACACAGTTCTTTGCAGTGTGGCTAGTTTGCAGCGAAAACTCTGTTGTTTCATACATCGACGAATATCGGCCTAATGTTAGCAACATATATCCACATTACTACCTGAGGCGTAAGTCCCCATGTCGAGGCAAGGGTCCGCATACACAGCCCATAATCTGTGAGAGCTCGTTTCATCTTTTTCTCTACATGTTTGTTCCAAAGAAGCTTCTTATCTAGAATAACTCCCAAATGAAGGGTTGTACCCCTCATCTCTGGAAAGCCAAGACCATTCAGTTTCCTCCTTTTTATAAATAATACCATTGTGTGTTTATTTGAATTAATTGAAAGTCCATGCCTGAGGCACCAACTGTGAATCAAATCAGCAGCGCGTTGTAAATTTTTGCACACCATTCCGAGATCTCGACCAACAACACCAAACAGCACACCCACGTCATCCACGTAAGTTTAAACGTGTATTGGCAGTTTTTGCAGTTCGCATAGTAGTGAGTTGATCAGCATACTCTACAGAACTGGCGATATCACACCTCCTTATGGGCAGCCTTTGGTCGCTTTCGCTGTTAGGTAGCGATCAACACCCACTTCGGCACACAGCAATCTCGGCGTTAACATAGCGTAGACCCATTTTATTAAAGTTTCGTCAACACTATGCTCCTGGTGGCATCACAGAGCTTTTGGAAGGGTGCACAGTCAAAAGCCCCTTCAATGTCCACGAACACCCCCATCGCGTACTCGCCTTTCAGAATTGCGGTTGAAACCAAAGAATGCAGAGTAGACTCACAGTTGGTTTAGTGAGTGGGACCTTAGCGCCTTCTCGTGATTGTGACGCTCAACCAGTCTCTCCAGCCATTTCAGCGAAAATGATGTTAAGCTGATTTGCTTGGATCTGAATAGTCATCTTTCCCAGGCTTTGGTGGGAAGACTATCTTCTCCTTCTTCCAAGAGGAAAGCATGTAGCCCAGAGCAAGACATTCACGAAAAATATTTCTTAGAAGTTGCTCTAAGTACTCTATACCCTCCTAAAGTTCTCCTCTTACCATTAACCTGGTACTGTTAGTTGACCGTAAAAAGGTCCTGCGAGCAGAATTGTCTCAGCACGGTTGCCTCTAACAATTTTCCCTGCCTTCTTTCGCAGTGCCTTCCATTGTCGTCGGCTAAGAGCCCTCCCAGGTTCACGGTGTCCGGGCTGCATGGATCTGTTTCCACATACTAGAATTAGACCAGTTGCATCCACATCACCAGCTTCCTTTTCTTCCACTTTTCCTTATAGAGGCGGACGGGAAGGTTCTGACAAGCAAGCCTGTAGTCCCTTCTCCTTTGCGGCTGAAGTTTCCTTCTGCCGAGCCTTCCTCTCCCGTTTTTTGGAAGAGTTAGGCAACAGTGTCACCCGCAGGCCGGCCGTAGTCTGGTTTCCAGTTCCTCTCATTAAGGGAGTTGCTGTACTATCCGTTCTGGCTGACCATGCCGTAGACACTGGGTGTAGGTTTTCCACTGAATTGGAGAGCCGTGCCTCGGCCACGACCTGATTTCTCAAAGTCGCAGGTGGATTTGAAGTCTGTGACTTCTTCCCACTTGGAGAATTACAATCCACCTTCCACCTTCCCACCTTCCACCTTCATGTGTTTTTGGACACCCTTAGTGTAGTAGTAAACTACCGCAAGTTCTCCCACCACGACAAGGTGGTGGCCGAGGGCGAGTACATCTCAGTCACATAGGCAACAAGACCTCAGGGGTGTCCTCAGGACTCTTTATAACTGAGCTTTAGATAGCCTTGTGGTTATTCGCTTATGATATTTAGGTGTCACCAAGCATTCATTTTCGTAAAGCTTTCTTTTACTATTGCCCTTCGGGGAGTTACACCCTCTCAACTGCTCTACATTTTGCCTATGAATTCATGTCCAGGATGTCGCGCACATTCATCAAAGTTACCTAATTTTCCTCGCCCAATTACCCCGCCTCATGTTCTTTTAATTTCATAAGACAAAATCACGTCACCGTAACTTAATTTCATAACAAAGTATGAAAATAACACAATGATGGCGGCTGAGTGGCGGAAGTAGAACAATTCGAGTCAAATAACAATTTTACATGCAGCCTTTCCGTCAGCAAAGTGTGTACGCATAAATGATTGCATGCAGGTTTTGCGGGGGTGTTCCTTGGAGATGAAAAATTTCATAACCTTGCAATTAACCGAAATGGAGCTACGTGCCGCAGCTCAAAAATGTCCTGAAAAAGGAGAGACGAAGCCAACATGGGAACCACGAAAATATATTATATGTCCCTCTGTGATATGTTTGCGTAATAAAATATGCTCCCAGGACGAAACGAACATTTTAGATGGAGTTTCGGGACACATTACTCACTTTTTGAGGCAGCGTCGTTGAGTTTGTTAGTTTAATAACAGAAACCTGATAAAGTAATTAACGTAATTGAAGGCACGCTCAAGGCAAGGAGCAGTCGTTGACTTTCAAGGAGGTTCTTGGCGTGCCTCAAACCGTATGATGCAAGCGAGTTCATTCTCAAACTTTCAGTTACAGTGTAGATGCCTTTTTCTGAAAAAAAACCAACCAGGACGTAACGCTATTTTTACCAACCTCCTGTTGGTGGTTATATGTACAATGCTCCTTGAAGGAGACCATACAATTTTAGAAATTTCGTTGAGAGTGAACCGAAGGATCAACTGGTAATCAGGATTGAGATTATATTATCGACCTTTCTTTTTTCAGAGCAGTTTAAAGAGTCCTTCCTTTCGTTGCTTCCTTTTTCGTTATTCAGATTGTACCTTTCTTTTGCATTAGTTGCTTAGATATACGTAATAAGAAGTTTCGAAAAGCGAACACTGCGTTCAGATGTATTTCAACTTCTGTATCGTCCTTTTTGCCACTATAATTTCAAATTGTGTGAAGTCACTGACGATTCATCGGTGTGTGTAGTGCTTCATCGTTCAACTACAATAAGTTGATGTGCTTGCATTGTATTTCTCGATAGTATATGAAACTAACCCTAGAAAATGCCTTTCCATTAAAAAGGACAATTAACAGGGAACCACCACCGGTTGGAATGAAAGCGGCTCGCACTGAACGACTTGAGTCTACAAGTGATGCTGGAGCTTGCGCCGTGTGTCCTTGGGATGTACCACAATCATCCGTTGAAAGTGCAGTCATGCTGTCCGTTTGTCCTTGGGACGAGACTCAACCTACGAAACAGCCGGTTGAACCAAAGAATGCCAAGTAAGTTGCTAATAAAAATAAATACAGACTTCAAATTTTTAGCCATTTTTTTTTCATCCGTTCCTCAGCAGCGACATAACTGAGGTATCAGAACGAATGCGTCGATCCTGTGGTCTCAGGCAAAACACTGTCGATAGTGATTACAGTTCGAAACGTTTAACACCTCATGTTACCGAACAAAGACGTGCTTCCATGACAATGGCTCCTAGGTAATCTCCACAAAACTCCCAAATTTATTTGCATATCTAATTCGGCTTCTCACTTCAGAATATCAGAGTTCCAATTCGCTCGGCAATCCTTGACATCAACAACTCCATCGCCTACAGCCTTTCCGCTTCCCGGGGAACGATCTCCTCTGCAACATCAACCTGCTTCGAAAAAATCCAGCATCGAAATGCAGGAGGAGAGTAACAGCATGGTGATCAGTGAAGAGCCTGTAGTTTTGCCAGTGTCAAGTGAAACTTGTGATGAATCAATATCCGGTGCACCCCCAACAATTGTTGAAGTTGAAGATGTGGAAAAGTGCGCGTCAAGTGAAGATATTAAGTTCAAAGAGCTCACATCACGAAACGAGGGAACTACCGATGAGAACACTATGAACACTAGTAATATCGACAAAAGTGCTGACGGTGATAAAACGACAAGTTTAAGTCCGGCCGTAGTTATGCAAAGTGAATTTACCTCCACTAGCACCCAAGGACAACCTCCTATTATAAATGTGTGTCCAGTTGGTGAATCCGAAGATGATCCCACTGATCTGGAAGCTGACGAAGCAGCCTTTGCCAAAGAATCTCCTGCAAATGAGCCTGGAGCCGAGCATCGCATCCAGAAACAATCCCGCCTTTCCTTAGGCTTGGGCGACTCACAGGACGATAATGTTCCACAAGAAGAGCTTTCTCCCACCACCGAAGAGTACCAGGAAGCTCGGTTCGGAGAAAATATTGACGAGTATTCATACACAATTGAAGACGTCGAAGCCAACCTGACGCCTGGATGTGTTGCACCCGCACCAACGCCTGCTCCTTCATTAGCACCGCTGGCTGAAATTGAACCCGACCAGGTTGATGAAGAACCCGAATCGATGGAACCGATTAAGTCGGAAGCGGAAGAGCCAAAGAAACGGCGCAAGAAACGGGATTCGAACGCAAAGAAGTTGGATGTTACTAAGGAAGAAGATGGCGGAGGAGGAGGAATGGCGACACAATCTAAGGAAGGTGAGACCGACCGTAATACTGTTTGTCCATGGGAAGACGAGTAAGTTTTTCAAAGGTATAAAACAGTAAATGTGATGTGAAGTTGAATTGATTTCTTCTTCTGAATTTCCTATCCAGTAGATTTGCATTTTAGATCTTTATGCGTTCTGTTATCATTACGTCCTCCACTGGAAGTTTACGGTAGAAATGTCTTGAACTAAATTATCCTAGTTAACTCGTCTAAATTTGGTTTGTGTTAACGAATTCTCTTATGCATCCTCATTTTGATTAACTGAATAATTTTAAAATGTAACTGAACAGCTCCTTGAACAAAGTTTCGTGAAAATGAGGAATGTGTTCTACTCGATTTCGTGTTCATATCCATAGTAGTCCTACTAGTGTTAATTTATAACCTTATCTTCATTACGTACGTGTTACATGAATTTCCAAAGAGTTTTCGATGTTTCATGTTTTTATTTGGGTCGTAGATAGTTGTTTTTCGATTGGAGGTTGACAAGTTTTCGTCTCTGTTATATTGGAAGCGAATTTCTATTCTTTTGAGGAAAAGGATATCTTTTCTCTCCAGATGTTCTAAGTTCATATTTAAAGTGTTATTTGCAATAATACTTTGAAGTTTATTGCGAATAGCTTTAATTAGTACTAATTTCTAGCGTTTAGTAGATGATATAATATGATTCCAAGAACATTTTGATACTATAAGAAAGCCACCACCATTTGGCATTATCGTCCAAAAGAGCTAATTTTATACACATATGGCTGCATAAACACTTATGTGGAGCATATGACTTCAACGCCTCAGCTCCGCTCATGATTTTCCGAGAAACTTGTACATTTACAACACTATTCTGCGCCATATAGCCCGTAGCATTCACGAAGGACAACATATCGTTGAGGTCCTCAAAGAATGATTTACCCAGTTTTCGCAGCCTGGCTAGAGTTGGGCAATGGCAACGTAAGTACCTGAAGGTTTCTCTATCCTCTTCGCAGCTCCAGCAGTACAAATTGTAGGGTATACCGAATCTGGAGGCATAGTTCCCCATAGGTCAGGGTTCCATGCAGACCGCTGTAATCTTGTATACATTTACACGCATCTGGCTCAGGAGCTGATGAGACACCGTCATCTGAAGTCAGCCGCAGCTAAGTAATCCGAGTGAATTCCGCTTCTGACAGTTGTTAGCAGGACTTAGAGTGGGCCTACCGAGCACTGTCATGAGCAAACCCACTCACTCGCCACTACATATGTTGCTATGACCGATAACCACTATTCTATACGTTCATGCAATGCTCCACCGTCGCTTGGAACATACTGACGAATTCCGGGGAGACCGTACGACTTGGCTACACTGTGTATTCGGTAACCTATCCCCCCTGCCCTCCTCCGACTCCACAGACCATCTTTGATTCGCCAGTGAAAAACACTGTATCATAACCTTGCAATGCGTTCTAAGTTCTCCACTATGCTCTGCTTGGAAAACCACACCAAATTTTCTCATGTACATAGTTTGACTTCCGTATGGCGAAGTCTATTGGGAGTGTCCAGAGTTCCCGAGGTACTTCCTCTAGGATTTGACTTCGCTTTCCAACATCGGGACTCACGTCGTCTGGCAGTACTGCACACTACAGCGTATTTAATGCGGAGGTCTAGGGGAGAAGATACAAGATTACATTGAGATCATCTGCCGGACAGGACTGCAGAACCCGAGTAGCATCTATATAAGGCAGTTTTTACATCCTATTCAGCTTGATTCTCTTGTGCTTTTTGCTCAGCGCAGGTCACCACCAACGGAATCGTACGTTAGGGTGGCTCGAACCACGACTGTGTACATCCAGAGAACCATCCTTGGCCGAAGATTCTGTTTTCTTACAGAGGTCCTCTTGCAGGCATAGAAAGCTGTCCAGATCTTCTTAACCCTCCCACAGGCGGTAAATAGTATCAACTCTGTTTAAGTTGGATTTAGGTCGATTCTGCATCTTGCACGCGCACATCTTCAGCCGAATGTCCTTCGCGGACTGATAGCTGCACCTGCCTACTTTCAGGTCAAAAACCAGGTGCGCGCATCTCCAAAATTGTGGTACATATCCGAAAGAAATACAGCGGCACAATATTTTCTTGCTTGTTGCTCTGTTTATAGCCCTGTCGATTTTATGTTCGATAATTATCGATTTGCTAATCTCACATAACTGAAGCTACATACCCTCCAACCAAGGTCATGATTCACAGTCGCTGGCGGGGTAATGTGCTTACGCCAGCAACTTCAGGCTCGCACCAGAAGATTCCGACTTTTTGGACTCCTATATTTCTTGCTCAAAATCTGGCTGAGTCACAGATTCGTTCTTGCTTTTAATATTCTGACTATATTCTAGCAAGGACCGATTCCTGGAATGTTTGATGGCAGACTTGTACCTCTTCAAGCAGTGGTTGCCTGTATTGTTCTCTGCAGCACACCTCCCTGGTCAGTTTCCTGAGTATGGACCGATTTCATTTCACCATGGTGGTGCTGTATTTAGGAGCATCGTGAGCCATATAAGTGGAGAAGATATAGATATACATACATTCCGCTCCCGCCTATTCCAGTTTGACCACAATTAGGTTCCTGGAACTCAGTTTCGGTGCAAGTTACTTCTAACGAAGATATATGCTCTCAGTTTGCTTCAACCAGTGCCCCTTATATTGTGAAATATATTGTAATATTTTTTTTCCGAGTCTTTCGATGGTTTGGTCTCCTACGATCCAGAGCTCCTGTATTAATACGACGTCGATGTCTTCCTCCAGAAGGAAAACCAACATATTGACTGAAGCGCACTTCAAATGATGTAGATCTATCTGCGCTACCCTCGTCGGACCGTGAATCTACATCTCCTCCAACGACTGGATGCAAGTCACCGTCCGATTTCACCTTTGCGTTCCTGACTCCGAGTCGCACTTTATAGTCCGTGTTTTCTCTTGTGTCCAGGCACTTTCCATTTGTGCGAAGTAGAAAAAGTTGATTGTGTACCTGGGGTTTCTCCTCCTTGATCATCTCCCATAGGTATATATCCTAAAGGCGCAAGGATTGGTCGAGCTTGTCCGTATCCATTCGGATCTTCGACAACCAGATGTTAGTCCCCATTCCCCTGAGAATCTTGTGATATGGAATGGCTTGAACTTTACGCGCTCACAGGCATCGCTGATCTTAGCGATGCACAAACCACGAAACTCCTTACCTAATTTCGTAAGTTTCTCGTGGGTAAGTCGCTGAAGGATTCGCGGTTCGTGCTTAGTCGAATTATTACCTTCTGGTACAAGCTCTTAAGCTGAACTCCAGTGGACTTCTATATCTCCGCTGGTTTCAGGTGGCCACATTCTTGTCAGCCCTTGTTTTTTTAAGGATACTCGATTTCGGCGATTTCGGGTTAACTACTGTCTGGCTGGATGGCTGGATCCCAACGCGAATGGCATCAACATCTCTTCTTCATTTATCTTCACCCTATTGATTTTCGAATTGGAATCCACATCTTCATTTCGCTAATACTCCGACAAAAAATCCTCCGTGACTACCTTGGCCAGAAGGGTAAGGGTCTCGGCCACGCAGCCCGCGATGCATGCTGTTCCACCTTGGCTTGGGTTCTTTTACCATGACAACTTTTCTAGTGCAGGGGGGATGATATCTGGGCTGTTGCTTCGATTTATCCCTCGCCAGATTTCATTACCCCTCAAAAATGACTAGGAAACAAGCAGATCCTTGTTGGTTGGATGAACCTATTCCCAGCCGGGCTGTGCACACTCCTGGCCTATCTGAAAACGATTTCCCCCACGGAGACGTCGGGCCCTTCAATGTTCTGCCAATTACTACAAATGAAAATATTACAGTGTTTTGCTGGTGTTGTTGCCTCCTTCTCAAAATTTAGTGCTATTTGGCTAAGGTTCTCTTGATGAGAGCAGCAGCAGCAGCAGATGCCGTAATTGTAGTTAAAGATGTTGGTGGAAAGGTGACATCATCAAGTGAAGCCCTCCATGTGCTCCGGACAAGGCAGCACGAAGGACGTGTTCAATAACGAAAAAAAGAAGTATAAGTTACAGAATGCAACCCCGACGGACTCAACTTCCGTTTAAAGGTCTCCAGAAATACTGACAGACAATATCCCTTACTTCTTTCAAAACAGTAAGACAGAGAGTATAAAGTAAGTGAATGCAATAGTCCTGATATCAAAGAAAGATATGATGCGACATAGGAGAATCGAAAGGAAGTGGGGAAGTTAGTCGATATTCTTCTGAGGAGTGGTGCTACCTCGACTGTTGTTAGCTAGGTGACCGAATTTGGATTGAAGAAGGCGAATCTGTATAATAAGGGCAAGGCTAATGGGGCGTCACAAGTTTACCTGCGGTTCCAAAGACGGTCGAGTTATGGTCAATTGTAGTGAGAAGCCACAAAAAGAAGGCGTCGCCGTGGTAATGCGCGAAGAAGCTCCGACACTAGAAGTTAGGGCTCACGTAGTGAATCCGTTGAATTCTAGGGGAATGGCCTCGATGCGCAAAAGGTTGTGGAGAATCCGAAGTTCTCCGAACATGGGTTGCGGTAGCCTCAAGAAGAGTTTCCAAAATACGCACCGTCAATATGAAGTTCTTCTACTTGTTGATGTTGACCAGCTAAGGTTCGCGTACAGGCGAGGTGTATTATGTTATAAGGAGATGTTGAGGCGGTTGAAAGAAGAAGACAAACAAACTCACGACATAGCCGTAGGGCCGTAGAAAGGAAATCCGGGGTAGAAATTATACGAAAAACAGAGTCCGGGGTGGAAATTATACGGGTCTGGAATGAAAGTTATGCGGGCCCTTTATTATCCCTTTTTTAAGGCTTTGTGTGAAACAAAACCTTATTAGAATCGATTCGATATCTGTCTGTCTTTCTGTCTGTTTTTTTTTTCCAGAGGTGGAAATCTTCCAAAGGCACTGATAGACATGTTCCAGCGTTTCGGAATTTTACCCACTAAAACCACCCCCAATTCCTGTCCTCTTTCCTGCAGAACCACCACAAAGTATTTCGTGACGAAGTGCACATGGCTCTAGCCCCTCGCTCCGTCCATCGATTGCATTCGCAACCGCGCCTTTCTCGCCTCCTCTGCCTCTCTCAACCTGCACTTAATCCGCCCTACCATCGTTCACTGCATTCCAGCTCGCATTTTCCCAATTATAGCTTCCGGTGCTACTATTCCTCCCAATATCTCCTCTAGACTCTTCCTTTCCTCCGCGAATCTAGGGCAATGGAAGAAAACATGCTCCGGGTCCTCCGGAATACCGTCGCAGCTAGGACAGTTGGGTGAGCTGTCCAGTTAAAACCAATTGCCTATATAGGTTTATTTAAGACAACCGTCATTTCCCGTAAGGAACTGCGCGAAATAGTAATTTTTTTTCACCATACATTCTCTGCGTCTACACCTTGATGTTGGGAATCAATCTGTTGGTCCATCGTTGCTGCCACTTGCTTATCGATTCCTTCCTTTCGGCGTTTTTCACGTGCCGATCAGAGGAGGAATTGGGTCCATCATAGATACGTGCCATCTCATCGGCCAAAATGCCGATCGGCATCTTTTCGGCTACTGCATAGGCAGCTTCGTCCGAGATGGTTCTGTGACCACAGCACACCTTTAAGGCGGTCTTTCTATAAACCGTGATCATCTTTTGTGAATTGCATGCGGTATGCAATGCAGTTAACCAAATTGGCGCGCCGCTATAACCAGTCTACAGGTCCATCGCGCGCGCTAATGCATACACGCGTTCCGGCAACGGAGGGAGTTCCTCAAAGCTGCCTAACTTGTTATTTTTTTTTGGTTCGATACTTTATAACTTTATACTTTATAACTTCAGTTAAGGTCGCAGAAATGTTCAAAAAGTAATCAGTCAATATAGAGCAAATTAATTCTAATCGGTAGATGTAGACGACCCAGATTACCCAGATATGAACTATTTACATCCCTTCATTCTTCCGACATTGTCTTTATTGTTAGGACTAGGTAGGTCTTCTACAAAACCCACGGAATTTAGTACCTTGGTCGAATTTCTATCGCAGTTAGGTAATGTATGGATAAAATTGATTTGTACTGAGGCGCCTGTGGCGACTAGTATTTCATTTCCCTTTCCTCGCCTGTAACTAGTCCTTTGTGTTATCGTTGAGTGTCGGGAGTTTTTTTTTTGTGCTATTCTCTACACATTGTAAATAATTCCTAGACTACGAATCTAAAGAATGTCTAACGGTTGATTATCCCTAAATATTTATAAATTAAATATGGTATGGTTTTATTGTATTTATAATCATAATAATACATTATAATTAAAGAGAATGAATTTGAAGAAAAAAGACTTTGATAGTTTATGAATTAAAAGCGATGGGGGTAAAGATATACTTTTTTCTTTTTATATTTTGGGAATAGTTTCAGCGTTTCGAAAAAACGAGTACTAATTTAGGAAGTTTTAAAATTATATAAAAAATGTAAAAATTATGTAAATTAAAAAAGAATCCCTGGAAAATATAGAAAAATAATTCTCTCGATATGTTCATTATTAAGTTGAATCAGTTTGCTTTAAAGTTTAAATTTTCATACTAAATAAAATGTTTTTATTTACCACACAGAAATTTAACTACAGCGTCGGATGGAACTTTCGTCAAAACTTATGCAACGCTTGGTTATCTATAAAACAATGGTGATATATGTAAATGAAAACTAAAACATTTAAGAAAAACAAAAATTAAAATTCTTGAAAGAAACTAAACAGACTAAAACCATTTGAACACATAAAATACTTCTCCTGTGTGACAAAAGGAACTGTTATTTAATTTAAATTAATTCTAATATTTAAGGAGTAAAGCGATAATGTGAGCGAAAAATGGGAAAAATCAAAATAAAAAAATGATAATAAATTATGAAAATTACACGCACGAACAAAGGGTATCGTTAGACATTTACGAAATGACCTCCCGCTATGAAAAAGAAAATTCAAAAGAGAAAAATTAAAGATTAAATTTAACTTTAAATACTTCATCTACTACTACTACTGCTGTACTTGCTTACTGTTGAAGTAAAATGAAAATTTAAAGAATCCTAGAAATGATGAATAATAGAAAATACTTCAATGTGGGTGGAAGGCAAAACTAGATTTGAATTAGAAAACTTAAAGATGCAAGAAGTGATAATGATTTGGAACTGTTGGAAAGTAAGATGATAAGAGCCTTTTTTAATGGGAAATTTAAAAGTAATTTGGAACGTTTAGGATCTGTAATTGCTGAAAATTATATATGTTAAAGGGAAACATGAAAGATAAAGATGACTTTTCGGATCTATTTCCTTATTGAAGCCAAACCAAATCCAACAGGATAACAACAATTCTATATGGAGTATTTCCCTCAGAGTGTCCTCAAATTTCAATCTTGGACATATCCTAACACACTTCGAAGTTTAGTGTCTATTTTATACTGACCAATGTCCAGCGTATTACCATTTACGACTATTGGTTGAACAAATGTCACCAACAAAGCTTGGTAGTACAGTTCCTCAAAACTATTTGATATGCTAAAGTTTCACATTCTATTTGTTCGATATTTTGCTTCGGCAGCATAGACAGTTTCGATGTTGATGGAAAATATTTAAGTATAATAGTTCTCCACTCGAAACAACTAAACAGGAGTCATTCTACTGACAGTTTGATATATAAATAGTCACGTATGGCACAACGGTATGATCGCCCTTCTCGAGTATGCAGGAACGGCACTCCCCAACGGGTTCATCGGAGACTGATAATTAATGACGTCATTCTTCAAATTCCTGCACGACTTCTCGATACACGTACACTTTTCCCCAATATTCGCCAATAAATAACCCCACCAACTTATTGGCCATCCTGGGATATTAAATTCAACAATAAGGAGTGGAATTATCCTCCCTCTTCCCATTAGTATGACCTATCTACTGCCCACTCTGACTTTTAATCGACGTTTCCACGGACATGTGCTTAGATGCCGGCTTAGTACTTCGTTCGACATTGTTTCACACCAAATTATTGTACTCGAACGACATATTACAGGCAAGGGTTGATTGCGCTTGGAATCCAAAAAGAGTTCTATGTTACAGAGTTATATGTCCAGGATGGAAATTTGGATTGGATGTAGCCAAAGTGTTAATTCATCTTCTTCCAAAAAAAGGATAGACGGTTATGCTACTGGAAAGGTATGTCTCCTGGTATCTTCCAAAAGATGATTCAGCAGATTCTTCCAGGATTTTGCACTTCAGAAGGTCATGCCATGGAAAAGCTAGTCGTGTTATTTAAATGTCATATTGAATGTTGGATAAAAATTTCAAAGCTTTTCACAGTCACTTTGGTGTTTTCTGGTCTAACAAAAGATAATTTAGCGTAAGTAATGCAAATCTGAATTTTTGTTAGACAAATTACTTGGTTGTCTGTCCGCCTGGCTTAGAGAAAGAATTTTTTGGCATCACTCACATGGAACGTTATGGATTAGCATTCAGTTAGTTCCGGATAACTGAGTGATATCCGGATAGCTGAGTGGTTAGAGCGCTAGGCTGTCGTAAGGAAGGTCGCGGTTCAAATCTCACTGGTGACAGTGGAATTTGTATCGTGATTTGACGTCGGGTACCATTCGACTCAGCTGTGAATTAGTACCAGGTCAAATCAGGGTAATAATCTCGTGCAAGCGCAATGCTGACCACATTGCCTCCTACAGTGTACTACTGTAGTGTACCTTTACGGTCTTGAATGAAGTGCTCTGACACACTTCAAAGCCCTGATTCAATATGGATTGTTGCGCCAACGATTATTATTATTCAACACCAATAACAACTAAGTTTGGGGGTTCTTTGCATTGTGCCGCATGACTTTTAGGAGTTTAACTTCCACTGTTAGGACTCGTTTCGCTACTTAATGCTCGCGTTCTGATTTGGAGGTAACCTAATGACGCTGACGCACAATTATATTTTTAGAAATGAAGCACTCGAAAAAAAAATATTTAAAGCTACTTCTGCATTTCCAGTATGAAAAATTCTTAAAATCCTTGCCAAATAACGATGCGAGTTTTAAAGGCCAAAGGATTCGATTCAAGGTTTAGAAGGCAGAAGCTGTCAAATTAGTCACAAAACTGGTACTCACACTGGGAGGCATTACGAGAACTTTTTATCCTTTCATGACAATATATAGTCTGTAATATGTTGATAGCAGAACCCTTATAGGAACTAATCAGGAAGTATTTTGAGCAATTATTGAAATAGGTAGACATGCAATATTTTCATCAGAATTTTCGTGAGCTACTCCAATAGACAAATTGCAACAATTGCTCTGCTTTCAGCCAATCTTACGAGTTATAAGATTTACCTGGCTCTTAGTACCAGTTTTAGCTGATTTTTTCCCGAACTCTCCTTTTATGCCATTCGATTTTCTAGACTAAACTGCTAAATAGAAACAAAAGGACAGAGTTAATGGGAATCTGGCATCTCTTACCCAATAGCCTATTATTATAAAATGTTTATTCTACCAAGGTTTTTATTTTTTGACAAGGAGGCCTTTCAACTAAGGGTCATTCTCTGTAATGCTTTAATTAAAATGTCTCCTAACTTTTAGTATTTATTTGTAGAAAGAAAGAAAAAAATATGCTTCTGAGATCTTCTCAAGGAAAATGTTTAAATCAGTTCCAACCTTAAAAGAATTTATTTGTAAATATTTCATGCATATTTCAATGACAATTCAGGTTAAAAACAGAAAACAAAGTGAATTGAAATAACTGGGTTCAACTAAATTTTAATGTGTCCTCCAAAATTTTCACCAACAAAATTGACCAACTATTTCTCTTTTTACTTTTTTTTCTTCTTTAATTTCCACTTTTTAATTTCAAACTATTTTCAATGGAAATATTTTCAATTGACCAATCCATAAAACTGATGATTGTACATAAAATTATTTGGAATAATTTTTAGAAAATATTTATGCCAAAACCATATAAATGTTGAGCCCCTTATGGATACGGCAAGAATATTCAGAACTTGTTCGAAATAATTTTATATAAACAGA
Organism: Hermetia illucens; assembly: GCF_905115235.1. Classification (NCBI taxonomy): domain Eukaryota; kingdom Metazoa; phylum Arthropoda; class Insecta; order Diptera; family Stratiomyidae; genus Hermetia; species Hermetia illucens. Next base: position 35,286,514 of record NC_051853.1, read on the forward strand.
AATTATGCAATCATCATGGAATTATTTTTCCTTTTTTCTTTTTAAATATAAATACCGTTATTAATTATAATGAATGGAGAAAATGAAAGTTTTATGGAACACATTGAAATTATTAAAAGAAATAATTGATGAAAACTCATAAAATTATTCTAAAGTGGATAAGAAAAAAATTATTAATTGCCTTTAGCATTTTTAAATGATAAAATAATTTAGGGGTAAGTTAGGTAAATTTAAGCATTTACATATTTATTATAGCACTAAGAATCATGAGCAGTATATCATCTCAAATATATATATATCTTCATAAACTTATTATTAACAATATGTGTTTGAAAGAAAGTCAGAATAAATTAGCACTAATAAGTTCTTTAAAAATATAATGTATCCATGTACTACAAATATCGATGTCATATATATATAAACTATTCACAAAGTAAAATATATGCAAATCACAAAATGTGGCTAAATAATTGCTTAAATACGTTTATAAATGGGAGTATAAACTATTTGTTGAAATAACTAAAAACGAACCATAACAAACCATGAATTTGGAAAACTCTAAATTGGAATACAAGTTCATGTCGTGAAATTTACACCTATTTCACTTTTAAAGTTTATAAATTACAATTGCATTTTAACAACATTCTGCAAGCCTATGTTCTTAATGTTCTCATAAAAACAAGAAAAACAAACAAAGTTAAAACATCTGACAATGAATAACGCTTTTTAGTGGAGGAATTTCGCGTTGAATCGGGAATATATTGATATAAAATGCAGTTTTACCAATGCTTTAAAAAATTGGAAACTCTACAGCAATGTGAACCCGAACCATCTGAACTTCGCATCCTCAGTTTGATTTAAAACTGGTCAGACAAAATTTTTGTGAATATGAGTATTCGTCGAAAGCTCAGTAAAATATTGAATTAAAAATAAATATGGACAATTTCAAAATGTTTCGATTCGATTTTGCCCCGCCAGTAATTTATTAATTTTGTATTACAAAAATGAAAATTCTCGGCAAAAAATTCACACAGATGATCAACTACTTTTCTCCTAATAATAAACTACTCCTTCCTTTAAACTAAATCCACAAGACGTATATTTACTTCCACCCTCTTAAAAAATACTTCTAGACAAGTTTTTCGTCTTCATATTCATCTTAATAAGAATTATTTATTTTTTCGTTTAATCAAAGTTTGAAGGCAATAAAACCATAAGATCAACTGCGCCCGAAAAATAATAATTTTTTATTCTGCTATAAATGGAAAATTTCCTTCAAACTGAATTTTTTATGACATTTTTATGACATTAAATGAAACCAGGTCAGAACCAGTAAAATACTTCTTTTAATTACAAAAATACTATTCATATATTCAGGAGCATCCGTTTTTTTTTCAAATAAACTGAAATAATCTAAATTAATTCAATGAACAGTCATTTATTCTATTTTTAGTTCCTAATTAGGTCAGATTTGATGTTAATCGAATATTTACTTTTCGTGGCCGTTAAATCTGATTTAATTACAATTTTTGGCTCATATAATCAGGAAAGAAACTTTTCTTGACGCTCAATTTTTAGCTTTTCTAGGAGCTTAGCTAAGACTAGATCGTCATTATGTTGAGCCAGTTTACTATAGAATATCTTTACATATTGAATTTGAAGAACTTTTTTGAGTACATTTATGTTAAGTTTTTAATTACTTGATATTGAACCTGAGCTTTAAATAGTTATTCTGTGAATAAAAGAAAGAAATTAACTCCAAGAAATATCTAATTCTAAACAACAGATTACTCTTTTTTGATGATTGAAATAATTACTATTTCTCAGTACATGATGGAAAAATAAAATGATCAAAATAAAGCGAATAGGCACCTTTTCGATATAATATTTGCTGATTTTCTTGTTAACTTTATGAATTTCGGAGATCAATCCACTTATTTCAAACTTCTCCTGTAGAATTTTGTACTCAATTGTATATGCTTTAAATGAATTGGCTTATTATGTAATATTAAAAAATTTATTAAACATGAGGGCAAAAATCGAATGTAAAGAACGAAAAACATGATTTTAAATCCATATTTTACTGGCTTTTGATGAATATAGGAGGTAAGTAATATAGAGAAGAATAAACAATTACTTTCATCAAACGAGCGTAAGAACTAAAATCGAATCGTGTTGCAGACAAACAACTATTTTCAGCCAATAGTATGAGAGCCATACTGATTTTTTTGTAAGAACTATTCACAATACAAGATAACTAAAGTAAATAAAAATAAAAACAAAAAATACAAAAAAAAACAAGCTGTCGTGTTAGTGTTTACACATAAAAACATTTCTAATGATAATTAAACTTTATACATTATCAATAAGAATCGCTTATCATAACAAAATTTGCTACTATGAACAACTACCACTTTATTTTGATTTGAGACAAGTAAATATGTGTATTATTTACACTTAAGCACATGTCAACAACAAAAAACGTGAGTGTAAAACGTGAAAATACTAAAAAGATTAATCACCCGACCACACTACATATTTACAAATATATTGTATATCCACTAATTTAAATAATATGGGGCTTAAATGTAACAGGTATAAAGCATAAAAAACGCTAGAGGATAAAAGAATATTGAAATAAATTTAAAATCACAAAAAGTATATTTCACCTTGTCGTAAAGCTAATATTCACAAAGGATGAGTAAAAAACTAAAATATACAAAATAAATGTGTGTTTTCATTATTCAATTGACCTTCTACTATATTATCAGCAAAAAAAGGAAACAAACAAAATAAAGTGTTCTTTGACTTAAAAATACTTGAGAAAAAAAATTAAAAGTAAGAAATTAAAACCAAACAATAAAAAAAAAATATTAATAACGCAAATCACAAACACTTATACACGCATATTTGAAATATTAAAAAAAAAAATGAATGAATCAATATCTAGAATTAAATATTCATATTCGTAATATAATAGAAGAATTATTATACAAAATAACAAGTAAAAAGCAAACAATTTTAAAATTACATAAATTCTTTACATGCCAACATTTGAAACGGAATTGCAATGACTTTACAATATAAATTGAAAGGTTTGAATTTCAATAAAAATTGTAATACGTAACAAGTCAATGTTTCGCTCTACCACATAAACTATTTATGAAAATTTAAGTATAAGAAAAAAAAATGTTAAAGGCATTCAAAAATTAGATAAACCACTTTGTTGTGAATTAACATGAAATTGTGAGATATGCATGAAGTTTTTCCATATATTGTAAAAGTTATATAAAACCAAATTATTTAATTGGTTTGAAAAAATAACTAGAGCAATTACCAAAAAAACGCAGTGAAATGCTTAATATAACAGTGTCATTTATATTTGCCTGAATTGATTCAGAAGTTTAAAAAAAATACATTTAATTAATTATTTATTAAGGTTCATGTCCTCTGTTCTCTAAAAATTATTCGCAGGCACCGAGAACAAAGGCGCTTGAAACTTAATGAGTAATTATCAATTCTTTAGCTTAACTATATATGCCCAGAAAAGTACACAACCAAACTGAAAGCAGAAGCAAATACATTTACCTATCCAGATAAGCCTCCTACAGGGTACTGTGAACCTATAGTGTACCGTTACGGTCTTGGATGAAGTGCTCTAACATACTTCAAGGCTCTGATCCAATTGGATTGTCGCGTCAATGATTATTATTATTATTATGCAGACAAAATACATATTTCCAGATATGATACTGGCACCAATAATTACTAAAAGCACGATCCATTCTTAGAACTTCACAAGCAATTATTATCATTCTTTCACTTCTGAGGCGCAAATCCGGACATATCTCTTTGATTGATAATTTACAGACACTAAATCTCAATGAAACTAAATTTTAGTAAATGCACACCTAAACGATTCCAAATTCGAAGAAGGCTCTTAATTTGGATTAGAAAATAATGTGCCCAGTTAGCAACGAAACAAGTTAAAAGAGTGAAATTATAGAGTTTCCGCTTAAAAGGTGCTCCTGAAAAAGGAAGTTTAGATATAAATAGAATTTGACGGTGTTACCAAATGCAAATAGAGTAGACGAATAATTAATAATTCAATGTCTTTAACAAAGCAATTTTTTCCTCAGCGTTACCATTTTTATCCCTTTAACATCCATTTACTATGGACGAATTTTACTTGAAGGAATACTAATTTTCATTAAAAATAAAGAAATAAAGCAACTTAAGAAACAGCATCATATTACGTTGCCTCACTTAAGAACAAATATATCGTTTCTCAACATTATCCTTTTCCCTTATTCATTTCGCTTTTAAACTCTCTGCAATGTATGCAAACAGAAATGTCACATTTAATAAAAGGCACAACTATAAATACCATAATGGAATATACTCACAACTGGCCTACATAGAATGAACATGTTAACAAAAGATATATTATCAATAACCACTATATATGCAGCGACAGAGTAAAACTTCGCCTGCATCATAGCAGCCGAATTATTTTCTGTAATACAAAAGCATTGAAGATAAAGGATAGTAACAAGAACAAATCAAAAAACCACCGTGAATTTCGGAAACAAATACAAAATGTTAAATTTTCAATTCAAGTAAGTTTTTTAAAAATTGCAGCAAAGTTCGCAAAGTTTGAAATGAGAATCATCAACGCAAACAAATAGAAAAAAACTTACATAACGATACAATATTTTTGTCAAGTTTATATATATTTTATAAAATCTTGAATAGGATATATTTTTTAAAACAGATAATTAATTTTTGATGACACAAAAATTCAGGAATACAAGACATGATGATTCATGACATACGAAAGTGATCTTTAAATTACTATCAGTTACATTACAACCTCATTTTCTCAGTAAAAAGTATATTTGACTAAAAAAAAAACATAGAATGTAAATAGAAACATTGAAAAACTATAATCACCCACAGCCACTTAATATAAGCATGAATCAAATATCTTCACACCTTGTACTGAAACTCAAATAAATTTTCTCCACCTCTTTATCCTTACTAAATCCACTGAAAATTTCTTTTCCAACGAAAAAACTGTCGATAAAATTGCGACAAGATTTCGATAAAAAAAAATAGACGTGAAAGCAAATGTTAAAAACAAAATAGTATATAAACGACGTAACAGAATATCGTTAGGTGTCGAAAGTTGATTAGGTGTATATAGTTAATTTGAAAATAACACACAAATTGTAGGTACAATTGCGGTCTTTATTTCGAGCCAAAGAAATTCATTTAGTAGAATTGAGATAAATTCATTTCCTAAGTCCAGAATTATTTGTAATTATTGGGAATACAAAAAAAAAGATTTTTTTGTTACTTCAATTGCTTCGCACAAATTTTTGTCATCGGCTGATTACCTATTATCCGAATGCAAATAGCAAAAAAACTAAACAATAGGAAAAAAGTGTTATCTTGTAGCTACGCAAAGTAAAAATAAAATTAAAATTAAAACTAGAAAAAAAAAAAACGTAGACTAGAAATAATATTGCTTGAAGTGAAAGAATATAATTTCCAGCTACACGATATACTTATCGGTAAATAGACTTTTTATTTGTTCGAAATGCATGGATTCGCATTGAATACAAATCATGCATCACACTGCTAAAGAACAAAGTAGGAACCACTAGAAGCCATTAAACATAGTAAAATTCCATTAAAGTGCAGGAAATCAGACCTCCAAGCAAGATAAGCAACCGTAAAAAATAAGAAATTTTCAAAAAAAGCACACACACACCTAAGATAGACATCAAAACCAACTAATAAACGGAATAAACGAATATTTGACTTGATTATAAAATTTAAAAGAAAAAAAACTGAAAATTTGGAAAAAATAGTGTTTAAATATATATAATAAGTATATTTACATGAGAATTATAACAATAAGTTGGATTAGAATTAAAAAATGAATTATATTAAATTTAAAATTAATTAAAAGAATTCAACGTTGAAAGAAAAAATTCCAAAAAAGAGTAAGAAGTGTTGATAATATTATTATTATTATATTATGATTATTGTATGCTAAAATAATAACAATGAAGTGAGGAAGTAAATAATTACGAGAATTAAAGAAAAAGTGAAATATTAATTGTAGTAATTAGTGTAATTATTGAATAGTGTAATTATTGAATTACTAAATAAATATATATACAAAAGTACAATAATACAAAAAAACTATATCCGTTGTTTTTTTTTATAATATCAACAAAGTGATGTGAAAATTGTATCACCATCTGCAAATTTTGTGTCGTAATGAATGATCACATAAATGCTCATTTTAGGTGAAGAAAATTGTTCAATTTACAGCGCAAAACTTCAAAATAGGTTTTGGTGAGATTAGATTTTCGTCTGTTTTTATAGTCCAGCCTAAAGTTAATAGACAAGGAGTAGCTTTCTCCAAACTACCATTTTTTGTTTTTAACGTAAATATATATTTCGGGAGCAACATAACCCTTCTTCAGTACAAAGCTTAAGTAGCTTTGAAGACCTGTGTAGAGTTGCCAAATCTCCATCCGGCGCGTCCCTTTCTGCGGATAAGGGAACGCTCGGTGGATGCGTTATGGCCATGAACATACACGCATCAGGAGATGTGCGTGCATGCGCAGCCCGGATAGGTCGAAAGTAAACGCCCACGCGTGGAGGACGAGAAGGGTAATTTTTTTTACGGTGCAGGACTCCGAAAGTGGGCAAGCGGGCTCCCGGCCGTCGATATCCAACGACTACAGTGCCTTATTAGTGGCAAACTTGGCTACTTTGGCATCTAATGCTACAAGAGATCTTAGTGGAGTGGAAATGAGATCTGCACTGGATCCTTTTTGAAAAAGCTCAAAACTTGGGAGGTCACCACTGAACGCAACTTTACCCCTAGGCAGTCAAGATTCGCCCAGGACCTCGGAAAAGAACTTGGAGAGTCCCCGGACTGACATAACTATCGATGCTGCAAATGGGATCGTGGAAGGCAGGAAACTGTAACGGCGTTTGTTTCATTGGAGGAACGCATAATTTAACTCTAGGAGTTCATTAACGAGAGGCAAAATATCCACCAAAATATCAGGGCTCTGATACGAGGTATTAAGTTGTCCTATATTAGGGCGATGGAAGAGCAAAACGCCCAAGCGTCATGTGGCAAAGTCACACGGGAGACACACGTGATGCCACCTCATCGTAAGATAGATGAGAACGCGGGCAAACGGAGTAGGGATGGAATAAGTGAATCCCTTGGTGCCCAAGAAAGCTGTGCCGGTGAAAAATCCCGGTTATTTCTTCGATTATGGGTCCAACTGTGACGAAAGGAGAAAAGCCTACACCTCATAAACCCGAAGAATGAACAAAGGTGGGCGGCAAAAACGGAAGTAATCATTATTACCTCTTCTTTTTCTTCAGCCTTTGTCCCGTTCACAAGCGGGATCGGCTCGTCGTGATCGGTTTGGCCATTTGACTCTATCGAATGCCTGATCTGGATGCAATCTCGAGGCTTTTAAATCCCCATGCAGCGTATCAAGCCACCGTTGTTTCGGCCGGCCTTTTGGTCGTTTACCATCGACTTCGATGTTCAGACCAATCTTGGCAAGTGAATTCTCGTTTGCCTGAATTGCGTGACCATACCATCAAAGACGTCTCTCTCGCAAATTTTCCACGATCGATGCAACCCTATAACTATCGCGGATATCCTTATTTCGGATGTGATCAAAACGTGTCACACCATTAGCCCAACGCAACATCTCTCCATCACCGCAAGACGCCGCTCATTGTCTTTCATAGGTGGCCAACACTCAGAACCATAGAGGGCGACATAACGGACGACGGTAAATTTTAGATTCAAGATATTCGTTGATACGTCGATCACAAAGAACACCAGTTGTGGAATGCCATTTCATCCAGGTTACGTTAATGGGTGAAGCAATTCCATAACGCAGTTTTCCATTGGCTGATAGCGTTGACCCGAGGTATTTAAATCGCTCAGTTCTGAGCAGATCACTGCCGCTGACAGTGATTGTGCCTGTTTCATGGGGATCGGTCGTCAAAATTTCAGTTTTGTTTAGATTCAATCTGAGACCGTGTTGCATGAGCCGATCATTCCATTTTTGGACAAGTTGCTCGAGATCACCAGATGCTAGGAAAACATTATCTGGGCGCTGGACGTTGAATGTCCCGTGTGATGGTGTCCACAACAAGAACAAAGTGGAGTGGTGGATTGCGCTTCCTTGATGAACACCAACTGAGACACGAAGCGATTTGGATACCGAAACCCAGCGCACGAGTTCTTCTGGCACTAAGTGTTGTCGTAGAACATACCAGATGAATTCTGTGGCGCACCGTCAAACGCTTTCTCTAGATCCAGAAATGCCATGTAAAGACGGCGATGTTTCTCCATGAGTAACCGAGCAGCGTGTGTTGCATCAGTAGTTCCGCAGTTTTTGACAAATCCGACTTGATTCACGGTTATTTCAATGTTTTCGCGAATACGGTTGTCAAGAATGCATTCAAAAATCTTCATGGTATGGGAGAGTAACCGGATTGGATGGTAATTTGAACATTCTGCTGGACTACCCTTCTTTTTCCATATTGGAGTGGTACTTTCTTGCCAGTCAGATGGTGTTCTACTTTCTTGAGAATCCGATTAAAGAATTAACTGAGCCACAGTGTTGGGGCCAGCTCTTTGCTTTCCAGAGCGATGTCTTCAGGTCCTGGGGGTTCCCCCGATTTCATTCGTTTTATTGCCTCCTCGACTTCAGTTGCGTTGATAATTACGTCACCGTGTTTAACTTGGGTACTTGTCGTGGAGACTTAATCCCACAGTCCTCTACGGACACGGATTGATTTTGTGACCACAATCAGAGCCCCGCTGTGACAAGCAACAAAGGTACCAGTCGATACCAAGTGCATGGATTAGTATTCATACTGGTGGATGCAACACCACGCCGAGGCCTGAAGGTATACTCTCGCTTGAGCATAACCACAACCCCCATGAAGCTCCCACTAGGGGACCAACCGCAAACAACCAAACTGTACTCACATACAACGGGAGTTCACCCGAAGTATGAGAGTCCAGGGGTTATCCCGGTTCCCATGGTACCAGTCTCTGTGCAGACTCGGGTCTGATCGGCCTAATTAGGCCTTTGGAGCAAACCAAAGTGAGTACAGCGTCTCCCGGTGCCACCACTATGGAGGTTCTCCTCGCCCACTTGGTTTTGATTTGGCCGACAGAATTGCCGCCCCGTCTTCCTCACCACCACCTCTGAGCACCATGGTGGTGGAACTGCTCCAAATGTCGGCAATGATTGTGGAGGTGGAGAATGAGCAAATTCTTGAGTTGAAATCTGCTCGAAGTATTCTCGCCATCTTGTTTGGTAAGCAAAATACCGTTCTTGTCATTAGCGCAACAGAAGTGTTCGATATGTTTTAGCTTTTAGCAAGTCGATACAGATCTCTCTCACCATCCCGAGTGTTCAGTTTATCGTAAAGATTTTTGTAATGGTTCGCTCGGGTGACAGTAACTACTTTCTGTGCTTCCCGGTTGACATTCTTATAAATTTGCCAATTAGCAAGCGTTTGTGATAGAGAGGTTTCTTTTCACGGACCTTCATTTCAACATCATCATTCCAAAGCCAAGTATCTCGGTTGATGTATCGCTTACCCGGCTTGGTGACCCTGAGGGATGCAGAGGCCGTTTTGTGGATCGTGTCTTCCATTTGGTTTCACGATTTTTCCACATTCGTAATGGTCGGTAATCGTGTGAGTGACATCGTTTCTTCTTTCTTTTCACCAAATCGCCACCATTTTTTTTTTATTTAATGACTTCCTCCTTCTTTCTTCCTCATTGACCCCGCAAAACCTTTTTAGGGACATTCTCTAAATAATGGCCTGAGCATGTCAAAGATGGGAGGGAACCTCAGGGGCCGTGCCTCAATAAATTTCCGAGGCAGAAGAAACCATGATCGGGATTGTGATCCGTCGTGGATTTTACTGGACTTACGGCTCCACGCGCGCGGTCGAGCCGTTTTTTTTATTTTCCAGTTTTAGCTCGTATTCTGGATTTTATCGTTTGGCCGTCGCAAATTTCTTTGTTTGTGGTATATTTTTAAACCCGGGAGGAGCACGCATCGATATAGCACGTTAATTTTAACTTGTGTGTGTGTGTGTGTGTGGTGGGGAGAAGCTACAGCTTCTGAGCACTCAGGCCGTGTTGGCCCATTGTACTCGCGTCCCCCGTCTAACGGAATATTCCGGATTCGTTAACGTATCGTAGGATTTCCGTTAGTGGATGTGATGCTACCCGTCGTAATTGGAGAACATCGGCACCAAAGATTTGATGCCTGATGCGTCCATAGGCGGGGCATTCACATAGGAAATGCTCCGTGGATTCCGCTTCCTCATTACAGGAGGGACACGTATCATCTTCGGTAATTCCTATTCTGAACATATGCCCAGCTAGTGAATTATGGCCTGTCAGAATGCCCACAATACACCTGCAAGTCCTCCTGCTTTTCGACAGGATAAACTTTGCGGTACGTATGTTGGGTTCTGGCAGGAAAAGTTTGGTGTGTCGAGCAGCATTAAGGCTCTGCCACCTGTCATTATGGGAAACTTGTTCCCAGTTTTTGAAAACAGATTTAGCCAATGCTACTGATACCCCAATTGCTGGCTCCGGTCCCGGCATAGGGGAGATTGACCCCTCTTTCGCTAAAGCGTAACTTTGATGGAGTTTCAGTCTTTGCGCGCGGACCTTCACGGTCAATTTCGCCAACTTTTTAGGTTTCTGGGATAGCTCTTCCCTCTAGGTCGTTTTCGGCCACTTAGGGTGATCGTTCGATCCTCCCATTTCCTTTAGGTTCATTACAACCTCAAACTCTTCCTCCTTCAGTTGCTTTAAACATATGTTAAAGTTTTTTGTTTTCTCCTCCCTCAGAGGCCATTATATTGTATAATCGGAGTTTCCTCGTTCAATTTCCTTAAAACAAACAAATTCTAATCCATTAACTCACAGCTACCTCAGCGAAGTACCGACTTCGCGGCTATTCTGACTATAATTATTCCTCCCGCCTTTTCTCTCATGCAGAAAGTAATGGAACTAAACTATAAAAACAAAACAAACCCCTCAAATTTTTTGAACCTGAAAAACTTTTTAATTTCTTCCTTGAATTTATTCAGCGTTTGGTTGTTTTCTTCGCTTGATTGCGCGGTTGCTTTCTCTGCTGGATCGGTTCGTTCCTTCAATGTAGAATGTATTAACTGAACAAACCTGAATGAAGGTCTGGGTTTGAAGTTAACGAATATGGGCTGCGTTCGGAACAGTAATTTCTAGACAGATAATTTCTTACGTTTGAAGCACTCTGATTAGTATCTAAGAAGTTTATTTTTGTTCTCGGATATTTCTTTTACAACAATATTAACTGTTTCAATCAATTAGATTGAATTGAATAAACCCAAATTACTAAGCGCTGCGTTTAGATATAGCGAAGACAAACGACAGAGGATTTTGTAGAACCAATTTGAAATGCCAGGCAGCACTAGAATCCTGCAAGGGGTATAATCAAATGCAAGTTGTCAGTTAAAAGTTTGAAGTGTGTTTGTTGTGGAGGAAATAAAGTTTATTGTTTTTACCAATTTTACTAATCTTACATCACGAGATGGAAATGAATTCCTCAAAAATATCCCCCGAAGAAGAAGGGGCTGTAAAGATTGCCATCCGAGAACGCCCAATCATTCAAAAATCCCGGGAAAATCTGCAAAGTATTGTCGCGTATCATTCAACCAATAAAAATGTGAGCCTCAATGAATAAAAAATTCGAAAATTTGAATAACGAAATAATACTTGATTTCAGATTATAATTGTAAATGAACGTCCTTACGAGTTTGACTACTGTTTGGGTCCGCATATTAGCCAGAGAGAGTTGTATGATGAGCTGGTGCAGCCTTTGGTCCGGAAGACCCTGCAAGGATACTTTTGCTCAGCATTGGCTTATGGGCAGACTGGGACCGGGAAGACCTTCACAATGGGACTCCATAGCGAGGTAGGCAATGTGATAAGACTGTGAATGACATCGGATAATATTTACCAAGAACCCAATCAGTATTTCAGCGGCGATAACGTTGGAGTGATACCCAGGGCTTTAGAGGATATTTTTGCTTTGAGTGCAGACGAAGGAAACCCGCCCGACATAGCTGTTTCGTTCGTAGAAATCTACAACGAGAAAGTGTACGATTTGCTTGCGGAGGACACAAATGAACAAGTCAATATCAAAGGTAAGTTTCAATTCAAAATTGCCCTAGGTAGGCTCATAGAGTGCTCACTATTGGTTAATGAAATTGCATCAACTGCGAGCATAAATATTTTACCAGAAAATCTGTTTTGTACATTTGGCGCGTAAATTGGATGTAAATAAGAGAAATGACAATTCTTCTTGAGCGTTTGTCCCATTCAGTGGTTGGGTCAGTTCATCTAGAATGAATTTGTCAATTTTCTCGGTTATAGACTTGGTGCAAGTGGAATAGAGTGATATTGATCATGGATGTCCGCATTTCGAATGTAATCATAGTTTCTAGCTCACCATCTTTGTTTGACACTGCAGAAGATTTTGGATTTGAGACATTCGCTGATGCGTCGATCGCAAAGAACCCCGGTCTGAAGTATTCTAGCAGACGAAAATAGTATGTGTCTTTAGGAAAAGCACGTCTGCTACCGTATTCCATTGGGTCATAAAGAACATCATCTGAAAAAGTAGGTTGCGCCACGTTGTCCGTCAATTTTGATCAGTTTAATCTAATTGGAGTGGCCTCCCAGTTAAGCTTGCTGTAGTGCCAAGGGCAGCCTCTTAGCCAAGGGCATCAGCCTATACTTCTCTGTCGTAGAGCAGAACGCTGAAGACAGCATCGAACTCATAAGAAGACGTATCAAGTTAGATGTAGGACTTCACCAGCCACTATCCTTCTGGCGTGTCGAGTCTTAGCAGACCATCGTAGCAAGTATTTCAGAGGTCTGGCTCTAGGGTGGAAGTATATATACTATCACCGACGTGATTTCCACCCTCCTCTGGCCCTTTAGCGTTTCATAGAGCCCGGGAGCAGACTCTCAGATAATCCCTCACATGGAGTGAATTTTCTTATGAGCCTAGCAAATCTGTCCATGTTACGGAAAGCATTTCTGACCTCAAGCGTTACGAGCGACGACTGTGTGGTTCAGCTCAATGAACCGTTTCCAAGATCTCCATAACAACATCCAACGTGGATCTCCCTGCTCTAAAATCGAACTGTCTGGGGGATAAGTCCTCGGGATTATGCATCGCTTCAGCGAGTCTAGCTCTGATCACCTTTTCAAGCATTTTGCCGGCTGTGTCAACCATACAATGTTTTGTGTGAAACAAAACCTTATTAGGGTCAATTCGATGTCTATGTGTTTGTCACACCCGATCTATTCGGAAATGGCTGTACCGATTGTCGGAACCTGGTGAGTTCGTGTGATCTGTAGTTCCCTTTACATGCAGCAAGTGGCACCGTTTTGTGTTAAGTTTGAGGTGGGCTCCCTGTACATGGAGGTGGAAAATCTTAGAAAGACACGTCCGCCCGAGTTCCGTCGCCAAAACGCCGGAGCTACAGCGGGGGCGTGTGGGATTCGCACTCACTAAAAACCACTCCCGGTCTCCCCAACCCCAGCCTCGCGGGACCACCATTTAGGTATTACTTCGCGGGGTACGTTTGCCTTTAGGCACTCGTCCTTCTCTCTACTTGCGGCTTTCCTCCTTCTTTGCTCCTGTATTTTCACGATTGCGGAGCTATTGTAACCGTAAATCAGTTCTCCTCGGAAGTCACCATCTCCGCAACTAAGTTTTCCGGGCTCACGCTCCTGCCCAGCACCTGGTTTAAGCTCCTCCTCTCCATTGCAAATCTTGGACAGTGAAACATCACATGCTCTGGATCCTCCGGTATGCAATTGCACCTGGGACAATTCGGAAAATCATCCAACCCAAACCGGTGCAGATACTGCCTGTAGCAACCACCGTGCCCTGTGAGGAACTGGGTAATGTGGTAGTTGGTCTCGCCATGTTCTCGTTCACTTAATGTTGGAAATGAGCCTGTGCGTCCTTCGACCCTTTGTAGACTCGTTGCCAGAGGTCATACGATTCTAAGCTTGCCGCATTTCTGCGATCTGTGTGCCCATCCATACGTCTTGCATGAACACTCATTTCTTTAGCCAGAATATACTGCCTACTACAAAATACTGCCTCATCTGATGTATTTCTAAAAGCGCCGCAAACCCTCAAAGCCATCAGCCGGTAAACCGACTTCGCCTGCTTCCCCCTCTGAAAGTTTGCAAGCACTTCTGCCCACAAAGGTGGCGTGTAAGGCAGGATGGAACGCACCACTACAGCTAGCACCAACCTGCGGTAGGGTTTCGGCCCACCAATATTCGCAAAATTTTTGCAAGTGCCCTGGTGGCACTGGCTGCTTTATTCTAGGTGTTCCCTAAAGCTCAATTTGGTGTCAATTATCACCCCCAGGTATTTGATAGACGGCTTCGATACGATCGTATATTCACCGACTTTCACTTTCATCGCTTCCGTTTTCGCGTCCGCCAAGGTCAGCCCGCTCTCACTGTTTCCGTCGCGTAGACTTCCACATCTTCTGGGTGTTTTGCTGCAACAACCACAGCTATGTGATCAGCATGTCGTAGTCCCCTCTGGGATGGGAAGAGCAAGCACTCCATTATACTTGATATTCCACAATAGGGTGTGGTACCCCGGCTGTGACAATGTACTCGTTGGGGCCCTCATCCGTCCCGTACCAGAGAGTCCTCTCTCTGAGGTAGTTTTCCACCAAATTCGCAAAGTATCCGGGGACACCTATGTTAGCCAACGCCCCTTTAATTCTTTTCTAGTTGCCTGAGTTGAATGCGTTTTTACCATCCAGCGCCAAAACGGGACATCAGCCGCCAGAAATCAATCCACCTTTTGCCAGGTTTACCACCATGTTAATTGCGTCCACCGTAGAGTGAGCACGTCGGAAACCAAACTGGCGTCCCGACAAACCATTGCTGGCTTCGACGATGGGCAGGAGTCTGTTGTAGATGACTCTCCTCATCATCTTCCCCATGGTATCCAGCAGGCAGATAGGACGATACGACGCTGGGTTTCCAGGTGGCTTGCCAGGTTTCGGAAGCAACACCACCTTTTACTTTTTCCACTGGGCAGGGAATATTCCTTCTTTTAGGCACGCTTCGAAGGTGTTGGCGAAAGGATCGGACCTAGTCTTCACTGCCAGTTCTAAAGCTCGGCTGGGATACCATCCAAACCTGGGGCCTTGTTATCACCGATCCTGCCACATATTTCCCACAGCTTCTCCACAGTTACTGGAGGTATTATGTCCTCGTTTAGCTGGACAACCATTTGCCTTCCCCTATTTTCATGGTTAGGGAAGAGAGCGGTAACAATCTGTTTCAGGAGGCGCGGACAGGTCACCTGGGGTGATCTCCGCAGCCTTTTCATTACCACTCTATAAGCCTCGCCCAAGGGTTTATGTCGGCGTGGTCACACAGCTGATTGAAGCAGTTCTTTTTGCTGGCTTCTTTTAGGCGACCACGCAATTGCCTGTGTGCCTCCTCTCAACCGTCGCCATCGGGCTTTCCCCTGACCCTGTGGCAAAGCCTCCTTGCCCGGAAACATGCGGCTCGCAAACTTGAGGTTTTGTTGCTCCACCAGTAGTTGGGTTGCTTTCGCTGGCCAGCCGAGCATACCACCCGGCATTCTACGAGAACTCTTTTTTGAGCTCGATCCGCCCTTGATTTCAATGCAGATTGCTACTGGCTAAAGTGGCACTCACATATGTCAGGTTCACTATAGACCCCTAGCCCCTTCCCCGGAAAGTGTACGAAGCTCCAACATTCGTCTGTACCACGTCTAGCTCCGCCAATACTTTGAGGAGAACACGTCCCCTCACATTAGTTGTCTGGCTGCCCCATTCAAGAGCCCACGCATTGAAATCACTGCTATTATGGTCGGCTAACGTCCTCTTGCATCCAAAACAAGAGCGGCAAGCATCTGCTCATACTCGGCTAGTATAGCGCTGGATGGAGCATAGCAGCTATAGATGTGGACGCCTTTCACTTTCGCTCTGATGAAGCCCTCCTCCAGGTGCTCCATTATTTCCTCGAAGAGTTGTTTTCCACAAGCCCATAGCGCTGCTTGGCTCGTTTGGTCTTTGACTCAAATGCTACCACCGTGGTTTCGATATATCTCACTTATTATGGCCACATCAATGTTTTTCTCGCGGATGGTTTGTGAAAGTAGATCCTGCGAAAAACAATTTTCGCTGTTGAAAATTATTGTTCGATGTCTTAGCCACCGCGATTCGCACTTGTCCGACACGCAAGCTGTTGTGTTTACACAAAACCTTAAAACGGAAGTGCTCAAATTCACAAGAAAATTCATTCATTCAAAAAAAAATTAATACTCATGCAAATATGTGAGCAAATTAAGGATGGTAAGAACCAAAATAGGTACATTTGAATAAAGATAATATTAGGAAAAAAAAAAGAAAATAATTAGAAAAACCCAAGAAAACATCAAAATAAAACCTTCACCTAGCTCTGGTGATCACAATTTGTTTTCTAAGAAAGATTCTTCATAATTACTACTCTAATCAAGTGGAACTAAAAAAAAGTCGGGAAACCAGAAGCTCGGCGCTTCAGATATGAAATGTTTTGTTTGTTTTTTCTGTTAGTATATTTGAGTGCAGAACTATCCCAGTTGTACGTAGCCCGTACAAAGCAAGCGTTTAGAATGTCAAACTACGCACTTTAGTGTGATATTGATATTTAGTTGCAGTAAATTTACACGGTAAAGTCAAGCTACTGTAACTTTGTTAGTAATAGTATTATTTTGATAAAACTTGGAGATAACATGCTTCATACTATAATCTATATTACTACAAATTTTTATAACTCTAGGATAAACTTAACTAGAGACCCCCCTCTAGTCAATCCCCTAAAAATATAGCAATATACTATTATTAACTTAATTTGAGCAGATATCAATATGGAGGGTATTTTGAGGATTGGACATCGTGAAGAGGCAGCTTCATGTTTTTTTTCCAGATTTTCCGGTTGGGTAGTTTCTGAGAATGGTTCCGTTAAAAAAAATCATCACTTTCGACCCCTCCCACTCCTCGTCTTTCTATAATAACAAACGTCAAAGCATCGAAAAGTGCTTATTAGGACCTTTCATGACTACTCGGTGAAAAAAAAATTTTACACTCCCCTTTTGCATGTATGAGTTTTAATAAGGTTTTTTTTTTGCAAACAAAACTGCTACTTATTTCAGTTTTACAATTCGATATTATGGATAACAGAAGAAAAATGTCTAGGCTAAAAAAACTAACGTTATTTCACTCTCTCTTTATAATCTTGTATACCACGTTTTATGAGTTACGGATCGGGAATTACAACACCTTAGTTCTATAGGTAAATAATTCATGTGATACTTCAATTATCGCTTTTTTTCAAGGGTCTTTCTCAATTACAACTTCTTTAAAAGTTACTCGGGTCCACGATTTGAACTTATTCTCGGCACTTTTTTTTAATTTAAAATGCACGTAAGTCATGGGCTCGTCATCCAACACAGACTTGGGAACTCCCAATTTACTGACAACTGATTCCGTGCGAAAGAAAACTATTTCTTTCCTCACAAGGACAGAAAATCATTCTTCACCAGCAGTTACTCTTCTGCATGTATCTTGTAAATGTATCTCCTAAATGTCCGCTTCATCCCTCATCGTGGCCTGCGTTAACGACAGCCAACTAATAGCACCTTTTCCATATTTGAAACTGCAATCCTTACGTCGCTATTATTCCGCTTCCGGACCGGTTGCTACTTTTTCTTTGTCTTCCGAAGACTCTTCCTCATCCGAACTTTCACGTCTTATCCAAAAATCACCTGGACCTTCTCACCGCTGGCTCGCCTCACGCCGTTGCTCGCAGGCACTTTTTACTCGTTTATAGCTGAAAAGAAATTACTCTATAACCGGTCTCATGACTCCTTGACTACTCGAATACCAAATACTCCCGCACCAGACTGGCGTTTTGCCTAAATTCTTTTCTCAACAACGGGCACTAACTTAACATCAGAGTTCAGAAGTTCCTCAGCTGTTCCAAATCGTCAGCTTTCACCCGGACAACAATTTTCATGAGTCTTTTCACCAACGTTCGACACTCCGAATGATTACTGTCACCATCCACTCCTTGCTCGGGAAGTTGACAGTTCACCGACCTTTAATCAGCAGTCCACCATGAACAGGTCCTGAGCAGGACCATGCCACCATGATACGCAGTGGTCATTCCCCTCTGTCACGATCAATTGGCCAGAATACATTCAATAATGTGGAATATGCACATTATAGAATGAATTATTTGATCAAATTAATCCCGAAAATGCGAATGAAATCCCGCTCCCGTCGCGAGGCCGCGGCCACTACAAAATTTCATCGAGTTTCATAAAATATCATCACATTGAAGTTCATAATTTCACATACGCTACAACCAAATGTCTATCCAATATGCTAGAATAATCGTTATTCGAAGTATAACAGTAAATCTTCATATAACACCGGACCATCCATCATTAGTACTAAGATAAGTTCACTGTTAAGGTGATATCTAAAGCTATTTTTCATTACTATCCAAATTCTTTCATCATCAATCTTCTGATTTTACTTCTTTCAAACATCATGATCTATATCTTCTGAGCAGTCATCCTCTTCCTCATTTACCATCACTAGCAATTTCTCCTTTCATTCTGAATTTATCTAACGTGTTTTGTGGAAATAATCAAACAACTTGGTTTGAATTAAATTGCAGATATTATTATTAAAAGATAAAATCCGTGAACACGAATCCGGATGAATTGTGTCTTATAAACACCGCAACTATTTTTTCTTCTCCAGAGTCAACATATATTCAGTTTGGATATAAACATTGAATATTCGTGATCATTTATAATACATTCGACATATCTACATTGATAAAAAATTTTCTCGTTGATTAATAATAAGTAAAAAAGACAACTGCCGCTGCGGACAGGATTCGAACCTGTGCGGGTAGAACCCAATGGATTTCAAGTCCATCTCCTTAACCACTCGGACACCGCAGCTGTTGAGGTACGCCTCTCATGTACGGTAAACGTTGATGTCAGTCCAGTTGTACAGAAAAGTTTTTTCAAAAGCTATACGAGCTTGCAAAGTAGCAAAGCTTTCGAGTCAACGGTCAGAAGTATTTAAAGCTAAATGTCAAACGAAATATTTCAAGCGAGAAAAATTATAGCCCATCGTCCACCAAACATTTTCAATTAAATTGATTCACTTTGCGATTTTTTGGATAATAATAATTCACTTTTATGCGATATCGGCACTCTGTGCTGCCTTAGGGCATGATAAGCTCATATGAAAGGGGCAAATTTGACCTACTATACTATACGATTCCATTCACATTTTTAAATGTAAAGTGCCAGGAAAAAAAAACGTGCTCAAATTTTTTAGAGATTTTTTCGTTAAGAATAAATGCATTTTTAATTTTTATATTATATGTTTATATATAATTTGGTAGCATATTTTGTATAGAATAAGATGTGTAATTTTAATTTTTGAAAAAAGTTGTCATAAAGTAATCACTTACTTTCGCCGTTTTTGTCAACTTTTTGGTCGGAATGAAAAATGTGCTCGAAGTAATTTTTCCAATTTATGGTAGATTTATCGGAAAAAAACCCACTTAAAATAATTTTCTTAGTTTAGTGTGATTAGTGATAGTGTATTGTTTCTAGAAAACAATAGAGAAAACTGAAGGCCTTTATCGTTAAAAAGGGCGATTCCGTAACACGAATACGATTACAAGAAGGAAGGGTAACGAAAGTCCGAGAAAATCAACTGAGGCTCAGGACTGTCTGTTTGTCCGTATAGTGTGAAATTTGTTTAAAATGGCGTCCTTACATGGTAGATTACGCTGATAATTCGTGGAAGTTTGGAATCTCGACAAGTACGGTTATTTATGCTACATTCTGTCGTTAGATGTCTAGGCATGCAAAGCCGATCGCTTTCCGACTAACTCGAAAGCCATTAACATCGTTAAATGGTACGGAAGTACGTTAAATGGAGCGTCGAAGGCTCTATCGTGGCACCTTCCGGTTCGGCTAATCAAAATTTGTGCACTTTTCAATGGAAGACACTCGTCATGTTCTAATACTTTTTGGAAAACGTTAGGACGTCAAATACCAAGTGCCGACGATCAAACATGGAAGCGGAATTTTTCTCGTGATATAGTTGGCCAAATGTTTAAGGTCGTGGATCTAAGGGCTGCGGCCAAATACTGTAATTTATTATCAGGATCTATCCTACCTCATTGTCGTGATAAATTTGGCAACAATTGGATTTTTACACACGACAATAATCTGAAGCTTTCGACTCGAATGATAAAGGGTTGGCTAGCCGAAAACCATGTAAATGTCCTTGAAAGGTCTATACAAAACCTTGGCTTGGACCGTATCGAATATCTCTCGGAAATCGTTAACAAAAAGATCAAGGAGCGCAATTTCACAAAACAAGCTGATCTATGCACCACCTCCTCAGCGATGTCCTGCAGTTCAAAAGAATTTTCTTTTTTTTTTGGGAGTAGGGTAGGTCAATGCGTTTACGCACAGAATGTTGGACTCCCGCAACAGCACGCTGGCGGACTACCAACTAAACACCTCCCTGTCATCAGAGAACTAGCCTGGAATCGTTTGACACCTTACTTCGGGCTAGCTCTCCCGGCTTTGGGAGCCTTCCGCCACTCCATTGCAGAACACACAATCAGGAGATCGCGCCTTCCCAATCCTGTGCAGACTGAAAACCTCCATGCCCACTTAGGAGTTGGGTAAGGAAGTAATCAATCTCACCGTGCGTTCTGTTCAAACATGGGAAGTATACCGATGTACTATTATTTGAACATTGATGGGTATGAGATGAATTTTGAGGCCTCGATTTTACAAAAATGGATCCTCGTGATCCTTTTTTAGATTTTTCGTTTAAATAGTTTCTGAAAATGAGTTCTGTCTCACTTCGAATTTGTATTTTTCAACTCTCACGCTTCTACTTTGCAGAAAACCTTAAGAAAGCATCAAAAGAATAATCGAATGAAAAGGATACAGTCTTGTTCCAGACATCCCGGTTTCGCACCTCACACATTGTTTAGGGTTAGCCTGATCAGTCTTATTAGTTTTGTCGAGATACCGAATTCACTCATGACCGTGTAGATTTTAGCGCTACTATGCTATCATTTGGCGGTCTTAAAATTGATGAAAAGATGATGGCCATATGCCAACAGTTAGTCGCCTGCCGTACAAAGAATCAGGCATTGATTCGGTGCTCCCGCTGGTGGCGATCAATTTGCTTGAAAGTAGTCCCGCTTGCATAGTACTGCTTTTATTTATGAACCTCTTTCCGCATAAAACAAGTAGTTCTAATAACCATTTCCTGTGATAGTTGTATAGCTGACCCTAATCATTGATGTGTTTATGTAAGCTTTGGGAGCGGATGTATCTCCTAAATAGGGGGTCCGTCTCTAATTGACTGTTCAAATCTCCAAGTTTCATTTTAATATCACACCTTCGAGGTCCGTTCTACTGCCTCGTAAAATATATCCTTCTTCGGCTCTGCAGTCTCCTCTGCAGGGTCGGGGTCATTAATGAGGCTTATATTTCTAAAGTTTGCCTCGCAAGTACAGAGGGTACATCATTTCGTCGATAACATGTTTCATTTTTTGGATGACTAGGAAATCTACTCCGAGCACATAGTTTACTATATGACCACTTTAATATATGGTGTGGTAGCTCTTCTTTGAGAAACCGGTCTATGTCTAGCGCATCTCTTGCAATGCTGTTACATCAGTCTTATATTGAGATAGGGTGTTGCTTAGCTGCTTGGCAACTCCCTTTCTATAAAGGGAGCGCGCGTTCCATAAGATAACGCGCCAATCGTTCATCCGTTTTCGCTGAAGGATTCGTCGTTGTGAAATCCATCCCGTGTAGCATTGTCAACCTTACCTCACCCAGAGGACCAGTTGTGTCCTGTTTTTAGGCGCGGGAGGCGCGCCTTTATCCTTTTCCGCCTGCAGTTTTTCGTTAAGAAAGAATTCTCAACATGGAAGTGGGTATAAGGTTTGGTAATAGAGCTGTTGGTGTTGGTCCAGAAAGCGTTTCCCAGATTTTAAACTACATCGTGAGTACCAATCCACGTTTTCGCCCTGGGACCTATGCTACCCTTTGATCGCCAAAGAATCTATTCTGAAAAAAACTCCATGGTTGCATGGTTTGAGATTCAACATTCTTAATTGGAATTGCTTACGGTCACATCTAGTATCTACCGATATTCCCAGTGATCCAAAGATATCTAGGTCAACGAATCAATCAACATGTCCGTGGCGAGTATTTCTTAGAGAAGAAATTCAGTAGTTCCCAAGTTCCATTATAGCCTTGTTACAGGAACGGAATTGATGTATAAGACGTGTTGCTCTAGATTGCAAGGAATGAACCCTTAATAGAACAATGTAAGATAATGTTAGAATTTACAAGGCATAAACGGTCCCTCTGCCTCAAAGGTTTACTTCATCGACACCATGCTGTTTTTCATAGCATTCTTCAAATACTTGTGGAGAATGAGCCTATTTTATTTCTCGACGTGTTGACCATTGCAATATTTTATAGCAGAAATTATCTGATATGTTTACACTGCAGTCCTTGTATTTTATTGTAACATCTGCGTTCGTCTAGTTCAGCTTATACTTCCTAATCTGCTTCCATTCGCCGAGAATGTTCGAAACTATAAATACTTCGTCCTCTTCCTAAAATGCATAAAACTGCCACTTTAATATAGAAAAACTCGTCCCTTCCAACAGGTTTCAAATTTAGTGGTGGAGTCAGAAAACCAATTATTAACGCCCAAGAAGGCTTCACAGTGCTAACTAATGGCAATAAGTGCCGACACATACGACCGACAAAACTAAATCCAGAAAGTTCCAGATCGCATGCAATTTTCACCATTCACGTTTGTCGAAAAACGGAATTTAGTCAAATCAATTCGTTGTTGCATCTTGTGGATCTGGCTGGTTCAGAAGGAGTTCGAAGAACGGGCCATCAGGGTGTTGCATTTACCGAAGGTGTTCACATAAACCAAGGATTGTTGTCCATAGGAAAGGTCCTTCAAGCGTTAGCATACAAACGAAAGGTCGTTCCATACAGGGATAGTGTCCTGAGTTCCGTATTACAAGGTAATTTCTTAGCCGTTTTCGTTTTGAGTTTTTCTAATAAATTTTTATTTTAACAGATTCATTGAAGGCGAATTCATATCTTACACTGCTGGCATGTATTAGCCCCTTTCAAGAGGATTTGAGCGAAACTGTGTCAACTCTTCGTTTTGCCGCCGATGCAAAATCACTGAAGCATACACCACAAATAAATGCGATACTGCTAGAGATAAAGGTAAGTGGATTTTTTATTTCTTTAGGATGCATTGGAAATTGATACGATGAATAAGAAAACAATCGTATGAATCATTTCGTTAAATTATGGATCACGTGGTTCCCCTACAACATAGTGTTTAATTTCATTTTCCTATGTTCAATTTGCTGACTCCACATCCATAGAAATTAACATCGTTTAAATTTCAATTACAAATGATTAACGTAATTGCACTTTGAAATTTTTATGAAGAATTCCGCAATCCCAATATGCCAACAATCTTAAAATCCTGTTCCATTACAAAAGTTGAAAACGATCGTGATCATTGACCCTGTATTTCTGCCTTAAATGCATGCATGGGATATATTTTCGCTTGCGGCTCAATGTAAGTATTAGAGAAATTTTTGCGCTAGTCAAGCAACTTTTTGTTGTTGCTGCACGGCAATTTTTGTAACACAAATCAGCAGGATGGTCGTGTTCGGAGCGACCTTACTTTTCATATTTTACAAGCGAGCGCACCCTTTCCATTAAACGCACAAAAAATCAAAAGTTTTGACTGAATTTTGACAAGAATTGAAATTTTACTTTTTCCGTCGATTAAAAAAAAGAACTTTGCACGCTCGGCAGCCTCGTTAAAACATTTTCACCATTACATATTGGACGCGGGAGTTATATCAGAAATAGGTTTTTGGCAGTTGTCGGACTGTTTTCAGGAGTTGCGTTACGTGGCATAACACTATACCCTCGACGATACTTAAGCAAACCACAGGCTTTGAGCCTGTTTCAAGTGAATACATTGATGATGGTAAAATGGGACTTCTTATCTTGTTCTGCCGCGTGTACCTTGTATGTGGCAGCGACTGTCTGCCGTGATGAAAATGAAAAGAGCAGCAGCAATTATCAGCGGCGTCGATATGATGCCGGCCTTTTTCATGGACCAGTCAACATTCCACGAGAAAATCGTCGGATGAGGAATTTTGGGAGCAAATTGTAAAAACCGCCGCAAGATATGGCGCGAAACTTTTTTACCAGTTCTTTCTAGCCCTCGTTCCGCTTAGTGTTTCTCCGCATGTGTGTTGTTTGGCGATACAAATTGCAAAGTTCCGCTTCAGCACGAACCAGCAAAATAACGATATCATTGACCAAACAACGTAGGCAAAGCACTCAACACTTTCATTGGCTATCATAGCAGCGCGGGTGCCACCATTTTGGTGGAGGAACTCGTCACCATGATTTCGCCAACTCGAGGCCCACGCGGTTTAAAGATATGCTCGTCGGGTTGAATAAGGGGACGATTGGGCTAATCTCCAGCGTTTTAGAAAACTGCTCCTACACACGGCTGAAGGAGCAGCTCGTTAGACGCCTATCAGTAAGTCAAACGGCTAACCTAAATCACTTACTGACAGACTTAATACTTGGTGACTATGTACCGAGCTAACTGCTGCGCGGGGTGAAGAAGTTGGGTGGTGGTAAAATCGACATCGAACTGCTACAATCTTTGTAACTGCAGAGACTTCCGGGGAGCACACAGGCCATCCTGGCGTGTACGGATTCGGGATATCTGAACACGTTTGGCGCCACCGTCGATAAGGTCCAAAAGGTTTGCGCGACCTGTGAATTTGCGTCCCGAAAAGGGCGATTTGGTAGCAGGTCGCCAATCGTCGACTGTCGACATGTGCCGGGGTATGCTGGAACTGCCGAATGTTCGGGGGAAACGCCACTCAATGTACCATGTTCTGCACTTTCTCACAAAAAAAAAACTAGACTTGCCGGGGCTCCGAAACAGCTGTTGGCGTTCACCACTTCACATGGTCCCTAAACCCAATAGCAAATGGATGACACCTTGTGTCAATTACAGACATCTAAATGTCCAGACAATTCCAGACCCATACCCCATTCGACTCATCGACGATTTTCCAGACTCTATCGCAGACTTCCGTATTTTCTTGACCTTAAACTTAGGCAAGGCATATTACCAAATTCCTGTAGCGCTTAAACTGGCGCAAACCTTCCGGAGATTCATCCATTCTGTGCTTCAGACCCTCCACCCTTGTTTTATTTTTTTTGGATGATGTTCTGGTCACGTCTTCCTATAAGTCTGAGCATTTAGACCACTTGCATTTACTAACATCTGCTTGAGATCAGTCTAGTACTCAATGTTGAGAAATGCAAATGCAAAAATGATAACTCCTGGAGGCATCCAATCGGACCCCGTCAAGTTGAAAGCAATTTCAAGCTTTCCGCTTCCGAAAACAATTAAGGATCTAAGAAGGGGGGATGTTAAACTTCCACCGTCGGTTCTTGCCCAGGCCCGCCACATCAATCGATATTTAACGCTTAACTGCCCGGTCCGAAGCCCAGTGTCTCCCGCCTTATTTTGTGGTCCCCAGAAGCTGTCCAGGCGTTTCAGACCACCAAGCAACAGCTAGGGGAATCTACGCTTCTGTCATCCCCTCGGCAAGATGCACCTCTACCCGTATTCTTCGATGCCTTAGACATCGCCGTATGTGCTGCCCTTCACCAACACATGAACCAAATCTGGTAGCCGTTGAGATTCTTCTTCAAACGACTGAACCCCGCTCAATAGAATTACAGCACCTACAATCATTAGAAAATATACTTCCTTCATTCCATTGAAGACAGACTGTTCAAAGTGTTTACAGACCATAAGCCACTTAACATTGCCTTGAAATAGAAGCCCGAAAACGCGTTTCCTCACCAACTTCGACATGTATATGAATTATAACCAGAACAAAAACCGCCTGATCAAATTCAGACCTAAGCGGGCTGAAGCTAAACTAGATTTTGTTTTGGGGAATTGAGGGAGCCCTAAGTCCGCCAATCACTTAACCGGACCAGTTGAAAAGCAACTTACTTCTTCTTAGTGTAGTACACGGATCTCTTAAAATATATGTAAATGGGCAGATACTACCCTGCAGCCACTTCGATCACGTTGCTTCCAAAGCAGAGGTGAAGCAGCGTCTGATGAGTCGTTTCTGCCTCTGTGTTGTTTATTCGATACCGAGGGGTCCGTGGACCACAACCATGGAAGTAAGATACTTTCCAATTGGTCTGGTCCGTCATTAAGTGGATGGCGGGCTTAGGACTCCCTTAATTACCTTAACAAAATCTAATTACCTTACAATTTTGTTTCAAGCCCTTCTGCCGAGAGTGGAATCCACGCTTCGGTATGTCGGCAATTGAAGTCGCCGTCTAGGGTGTGCGATTCGACTCCTCCTTTTTCTCGGAGGTGAGCAAACTCCTCGTCAGCAAATGTTACCGGACAAACGCGTACCACCCGCAGTCCAATGGTATGCTAAAAACCGTTATAATAAACTAAAACGTTCCTTCTTGGTCGCAAGTCCTGCCACTCGTCCTACTTCAGAAACTTCCTACTTCAGACTGCCAATCGCGAGAAATTTGCAGCAAACCCCGCGGAGTTGGTATATGGGAAGAACCTGGGACTCTCCAGCGACCCTATACTCGACATTAGGTCGAGCCTTAATACTCCTGGTTTGTCACATCCGTTTAAGGACACAGTGTGGAAGCTGAAATCGAAACCATCCGCCAATCATGCGAAAAACATAGCCGACGTGTCCAGATATCTCCACTTTTGCACGGAAGTAGAACAGATGCTGCAGCCACCACCTTACATCCTCAAGCCAGGCCCTCCTGTTTCAACCTCGACCTTCGTGGTATAGCCAGATCCGGCTAAAGCCTTTGTTTCTTTGTTTCGGAATAAAATGCACCCAACAAGGGGGCGCAACGTGTTAGGGAGTCATACGTCTGATTCCTTGCGGAAACTTCTTTGATTTTAGCTGAGGGTGCATTACTGTGGCGGGGCAAATAATTTTTTTATATTTTTAAAGCGAACGCAATCTTTTCATTAAACGCCCCCCTTTACCATCAGGCGAATTGGGAAGAGCATGGATAGCCATGAGGTCGGCAAGATCGAATTGGTTGTGATTAGAGTATTAGTATTTAAATATAGTGTGTTGTTGCCGTGGATAACGAATTTTAGATTTACCGTTCATGAAAAATCTTTTGAGGTTGAACTGTCTGAACTGCAATCTTAGTGAAAATCAATTTGTGAGAAAAACTTCGTTCTCGGGTAGCATTACGGATAGCCGCGATCCATCGGGGAAAACCAAAAACTTCGATGGAATCAACGACATCGATATCGCGAAGGCCGGACAACTTTTAATAGAAACCGGTGATAAAGGAAATCGATTTGTGTTGTCTCTGTTCTCGTGGCTCTGAGTTACTTTTGATGTATTTTTTGCTTTTTTTCTAGTTGCCATCACTCTTAGTCGCCAGGCCAAAAAGAAAAATTTACCGGTGTGATAGCAACGAGTAAAGGGTGGGAAAATTCTAGCATTCGAGAGGATCAAGTGGTGGCAGAAATCGGATTCAGTAGCAGCCCGCAAATATTAAAATGCATGAAGTTGTACGTGTTGTACCCTCAAGACATTTTCCCAAAAGCATGATTTCGGTAAGAAT
The DNA here is from genome assembly GCF_905115235.1 of Hermetia illucens. NCBI lineage: Eukaryota > Metazoa > Arthropoda > Insecta > Diptera > Stratiomyidae > Hermetia > Hermetia illucens. The sequence goes on from NC_051853.1 coordinate 35,314,527, forward strand.
GAAAAGTTTCTAAAATGGACTCAGATGCGGCTCTGTTGGTAAGTGGCATTCCAGCATTCGCTTCCCTCCAGTGGTAGTCAACTGGAATTCAATTGACAGGAAAATGAAGATGAAAGCTCGATTTTCCGGGTAACCAGAAAGAAAAAAAAAACATTTGTTTAATAATATAACAATGAATTTCCTGAATGGATTTCCTTTGATTTGAGGGTCTCTCTTCCCTCTGCGACTTAACTCCCGCATAACTCTAAATACGAAGGGGCATTCTCCATTATTATGGCTGGATGATGCCTCCCGCTACTCCAGAGGTCGTGCGTCCCAAAAGAAACTGATGATGTAATCCGTCGTGGATCTTTCCTCTCGATTGCGTCATTTGGATCTTGAATTGTCTGGATAGCTCCGCGCGGTCGAACTGAAAGTTTTTTCTCGTGCAATATTCGCCCTTTTATTTTTCAGCTTCCGGAGCAGATCCCACGGGTCGGATTACAGTTCATGTGAAAACTTTGTGAATAACATGAGAGGAAGATGGGACACTTCAGTGGGGCTCCATTAATTCCAGAGCGACTTTCACGGTATATTACGTCTTTTTTGTTTTTTTGGAATAACCTTGCCCTCTGAGTAAACTTCGCCCAGCTTGAATGATCATTTCCCTACTCATCTACTATTTACAGTCCTATAATAAAGGCAACGAAAAATCATACATATTTTATCATAACAATTTAACATACATTGTAATACCATGAAATTGCCCTAATGACTAAAATACACAAACGTTATCCAAAATATCCTAAATCAAACATATCAAAAACAATTCCAGTCATTCGTTCCTTATAAGCTCCATCCGATCTTTCCGATTGAAATGCACTTGGATCGATGTCTTTATTCGCCAGTTTTTCCGACATCTCATCTAAATCCGGTATATCTTCGGAATGTGTTGTTAGAATCGGTATCAACATGCAACCCATTAAGAAACCGAATTTTCCGTTCTTTTTCAATTGCTCATCGAAAGCTTTACGTGGAAAGAGTTCATCTGGGTTGGATCCTAGCCTGGAAGTGTAAAGAAAATCAGATTTTGTTTGTCAGAACCATTTGAATGATGATATAAACCTTGTAATGAATGAAGACACACTGTCGTAGTATGTATCAAGGAAGCTTTGGTAATGTTTCTTTCGCATCTCACTCGACGTAGCCAGGAATAAGAAATACATCAGATCACAGACTGGCGTACTATATCGGCATATTTGCCAATCAATAAGTCGAGCATCCGCCAATTTTCCATTCTGAAATCCAATCCAGGGAATTATGTACGATTTCAGATGCATTTCAACTTAAAATATTATACCTCATATCTGTACAGAATATTATTATTCCAGCAGTCTCCATGGGAAATAATTGCATAAGGTTCCTCCAAATGTCCATTAGTGATGCGGATACTCATCTGCATTAAATTCTCCTTTTCAAACATTTTATTTATTGCATTTATTTGGGTTTGGTGTTTTTCCGGATCCAAAACTGCAACTGCGCGGTCCTTCATCAATGTCATATATCCACTTAATTCCTCCTCATTCTCACGCATTTTGAAGATATCTTCAAGTTGTTTGTATTTTTCAAATTTTTCTGGACATTGATCCTATAATATTGTGATGTTAAGTCAGTTGCATAACGAATAATGAATGAAATTGACTAGATTAGATCAAAACGTTGGTTTCGGGGAAATATTTCAATTTTCAAATGAAGTAATCAGTGCGTATGACCGATAAATAAAATTTATCTATTGCCTTGGCAGATAGTCAAAATCTTATCGGTTTTGAAGTATCTTATCTGCCTCGGAGAACTGTCTTCACGTTAGTATAGGCCTAGGCCAGTTGTAACCATGCTAATTATACTACTACTAGAAAGAACTTGCAGATATATATTATCTACATCCAGAGAACCAAAAGGACAATTAAATATTAATCTATAAAGTTGCTTAAATAATACCTTCATTGCGTAGGAAATTGCATGTAATTTTCCCAGAATTTTCATTACTAAATGCGCGTGATCAACTGGGATGTAATTATGTCTGTTGTACATTTCGAAGCCATCATCTGCCAGATCCTTGAGAAAAATAGCTTCATGGTATTCTTCAGTTATCGTTCCGTATGAAGGTGCGATCTCGTGAAAACCATTCTCGCTTGGTATTATTCCTTTACTCTCCTGAAACTGCATAAACAACGGAAGAATCTGCGAAAATACAACGACGGTAAGAATTGGCAATATGGGATTTTACTTCAAATATTCCTATTAAAGTTATCAAGAAGTGATTTCAAAATTATTTGTATATGAAAAAAGGCTTTGCCTTAGAAACAAATTGTTGGAAACTAGCCATCTTTTTTTCGACTTCAAAGCCGCGTATGATAGCACATCCAGGGTGAAAATGGGCCCGGCCTTGAGGGAATTAGGTATCCCGACAAAACTAATAAGACTGACGCTGACCTATATGCGGGGCCAAATAAAAGCACTATGATCGCCCTTCAGACTTTTCACCATCAAAAACAGTCCAAGAAAAGCGAATGCTCTACCATCCCTCCTTTTCTGCCTAGTCTTGGAAAAGAGTAGTTTGCGACGCTGATATAAATGTCAAAGACACTACCCCTTACAAATCCACCTAATTAGCGACCTATGCTGACGATATTTCCATCTCAGGCAGGGTCTGCCTCGTCTTCTTTTCATCATAGATATTGCTCTTATAGACTTTTCGGGCTGGATCATCCTGATCCATACGGATTAAGAGACCCTTCCACCGCAACCTATTGAGCTGGATTTTATCCCCAACGTGACGGTCATGGTATCAGTCATAGATTTCGTTGTGTAGGCTACGGAATCGTCCATCCTCATGTAGGGGGCCAACAATTCTTCCCTCGAATGCGGCCAAGAGTTTGCTTTTTGCTAAGTATACAAGTCTCCGAGGAATAAATGAAGACTAGCAAGATCATTGTCTTGAACCTATAGTGAGACGTTTCGAACGAAACCATTTTTGGATGCTGAAATAGGCTCTGTTGGTAGCCAACAACCTTGCACAGTTGTGATTTTCGACCCTAGATAGGAAAAATTATCAACGGTCTCAAAGTTGTAGTCTAGTATCTTTATTCTTCCCGTTTGACTAGTGCGATTTAATGTTGTTGGTTGGTTGGTTTTTGGTGCTGACGTTGCCGCCATATATTTTATCTTGCCTTCATTGATGTGCAGCCCAAGATCTCGTGGCGCCTGTTCGATCTGGATGAAGGCAGTTTGTACGTCTCGGGTCGTTCCGACATGATGTCGATATCGTCAGCATTAGCCAGTAGTTGGGTTGACTTAAAGAGGATCGCGCCCCTCGCATTTACCTCAGTATCACGAATCACTTTTTCCAGGGCCAGGTTAAAGATGATAAGGCATCCCCTTTTCGTAAACCGTTGTTGTCGAATGGTCTCAAGAGTGTTCCTGCTGCTTTTATCTAGCCTCACACATTGGTCAGGGTCAACCTAGTCAGTCTTATCAATTTCGTCGTGATACCGAATTCTCTCGTTGCCGTGTACAGTTTTACTCTGAGTATGCTATAATAGGCGGCCTTAAAGTCTATGAAAAGCTGGTGCAACTTATCTCCATATTCCAACAGTTTTTCCATCGCTTGCCGCAGAGAGAAAATCTGATCTGTCGCTAATTTGCCTGGAGTGAAGCCTCTTTGGTATTGCTCAATGTTGTTCTGGGCTTATATCTTATAGATGGTACTCAGGAACGTGGATACCTCTATAATTGCCGCACTGTGTGATATCTCCCTTTTTATGTATGGGGCAGATAATGCGCCGTTGCCAGTCGTCAGACATTGATTCGCTGTCTCACATCTTGAGCATAAGTTGATGAACCACTTGGTATAATTGGTCGCCTCAAATATTTCTTTGTGCATTTCTCAATCCATATACACTACTATCTTCATCCCAACGAAACAAATATTGGCGCTTACTGGCCACATACATACATAAATACGCTTCTAAATTACATCGAAATACATGCCTCTGAATATTTCCATTGCACCTTGTGCAAAAAAGTGTATATATGTATCCATCTAAAACTAATATAACCATGCAATGGGCACGTATATAAACATACATATATACAGAGAGACCTAAAACGGGAACGTGAGCTGTTTTCACCCCAGCCCCGCAAGACCTAAGCCCCGGGTTGTAAGCTTGCATGCTCGTCTTTGGAGCTTTTCTCCATCCTAATTCCTTCACTAGTTCATTCTGCATTTTTACAATCGCGAAGAAAACCTTAAACCAGTTTTCGCTCACCTTAACATCTTCGCTACCATCTCTCCAGGCTCACGCTCCTTCCCAACACTTCATTCAGGTTCTTTCTCTCCATTGCGAACCTTGGCAAGTGAAACATCATATTTCATGCATATTCCTCTATGCCACCGCGTGAAAAACATTTCGATGAATCGATGCGATGCGAGGAGGTAAGGTGTCAGCCTCCTAATCTCGCTGCTCTGGATTTTCGTCTTGTGTTTGTATCACTGCTGTGAGCTTATCACTTGCATAGCGTTAAGTGTGATGATAGTGAAATTGAAGCACAACTGGTCTGTTTGGATGCCCTATACTCCACCAAGGAGCGGTGTAGACACTACCTGCAGCAACCATCGTGTCCCACGAGGAAGTGGATAAAGTGGTAGTTGGGAATGCGCTTGTGTGTCTACCAACCATTCGAAGACTGATCACTATCCAGAGATCATGGGACTCTGACCATGCCGTATTCCTGCGTGTTGTATGCGCCTCCTCAAAGCCGTCAGCCGATAAATCGGATTCACATGCTTCCTTCTCTGAGAATTTACAAGCGCCTCCGCCCACACAGGTGACACGTAGAGCAAAATGAGTCGCAATACTCTAGCTCAAAGGAATCTTCTAAACTGTTTCGGCCCAGCGACATTCGGCAACATTTTGGCAATTGAGGCGGCAGTACCCGCTGCCTTTTGATATGCATTTTCTGATAACCAGCTTAGAGACGACCGTATGTTCACCGAGTTCCACCCACGGTGTTTTTATTTCGAGGGTTTACTGTTTGTTGTCATCCGCCAGGGTCAACTCGGTCTTTTTCATTTTAGTCTGTACCGCTCTCAGCATCTTCGTTGCGTAAGTCTGCACATCCTCTAGATGCTTTGCTGCAACAACTACAGCCAGGTCATCGGCAAAGCCCACAATAGCAGCCTTCTCTGCGATGAGGAGCAGCAGCATTCCATTATATATTACATTACAGAACGGGGAACCCAGTACCGAGCACTATGGTACACCCGCTGTGACAATGTACTTTTTAAGGTATACTAAAGAGTTCTATCTGAGAGGTGTTTCTCGACCAGACTAGATAAATGTTCAAGAACAACAATGCCAGCCAAAGCGTCTGTAATTTCCATTCTGTTGGCGGAATTGAATGCGTCTTTAACATGCAGACATGCCGCATATCATAGTAGCCACCAGTATTCAATGCGTTTTTTGTCAGGCTCAACAGCGTGCTCATTGTATCCATCGTACGTTGGTGGCGTCGAGCCCATACTGGCGCGCTGGCAGACCATTGCCACTTTCGACGGTGGGTAACAGTCTATTCTAAATGATTCTCTCCACTATTTCCTCCATTGTATCCAGCAGGCAGATCTGGCGATATGATGCTGGATAATCCAGGTGGCTTATTGGGTTTGGAAGGCAACTTTTGCTTTTTCCACTAAGAATATTTGTTCTTTTAGGGATGTCTCGAAGGTGTTGACGAAAAGGTCGGCCATAGTTTTCATTGTCAGCTTTAAAGCTCTCTTAGAGATTCCATCTAAACCTGAGACATTATTGTCAACGATCCTACCACATACTCCCTGCAACTCCGGTAAAAGGAGATATCACGAACTCGTTGATCTGGACCACCGTTTGTCTTCCATCATTTTTGGTGATGAAGAAACAGAATGATGGCAACTTTTTGTTTGGAGCCGTTCCTTTTCCTTTTATGGATCGACCAATCGATCTGTGTTCCTCCTGTCAATCGTCATTATCGAATTCTCCCCATTGCTTATGGTAAAGCCTACTTCCCCGGAAACATGCGGCTTTCAAATTTGCTATTTTGTTGTTCCACTAGTAGTCGGAGTTCCTAGTGGGGAACAGTCACTTTCTAGGCATAGTAACATCGCATGCTTTCGTCACCCATAGGTCCTGCAGACTATTAAGGTTATGTCGGCTTTCTCTTCCCCAGTTTGGCCTCTCCCGTGTTTTGGTTGTACTGCCTGGCTTACGGCTTTTTTTATCCAGACGATTGTTTGTTGCATCTTCCACCGTCCCGGTAGTTAGGCTTCATAGTTTCCTCTTTTCCGTATCCTCCCGCTCCATACTCGTCTTTGGAGAGAACACTTTCAATTGCGGGGGTTTGTGTCTGTGAGGGTGGGGATCTACGAAGAATCGAGCATTTTCTGGACAAATTCATCAATGGAGCCAGTTCTAATTATGCCATATGGAGTAACTGTGTTGAAAACAGTGTTGCCGCTCCCCATACACATTCCTAACGTTTGCCAGCCGCGCACAGTAGCAGTCGACACAATGAAGTGGAATGAATATCACGTTCACGTAACTATTGTTAGTTTGTTGGAAGCGGAGAACAGTGTCACTCCATATTGCGATTGCTTCAAATGAACGAACGGCTTATTTTTCGTGTTTATCACCGTTACAAAGAAACGCGATGTTGTTGATCCGGCTCTTCCCGTACGATTAAAGCGGTGCGGTCGAGAATTAATTGGAACCCCTGTCGTAAGCAGATACTCATAGCATCTGACATGAAATTAACGCCACAACCGTTTCTCGCATTCTGAGCAAAGACCTGATACTAAAGGGATACAAATGATATAATAGGTGCCTCTTTACTCCCAGAAGTCTCAGAGTTGAAAGATTGATTGAAGAAGCTACTGTTCTCGAGCCAGTAGTCAAGTTACTCAATGATACTTTCTTCATTGGTGGATCTTCCAACAAAACGTTGTCAACAATGGCTCACGGACAATGTTCCAGCTTTTATTAGTGCTGAAGATTTGACATCGGCAAACCCCGACCTGAACCGGCTGAACTACGAATTATGGGACATTTTGGAACGAAATGCAAGCCGAATTCACTATTCAAATTTCGAGTCTTCCAAACAAAGCATCGTTGCAGATACCGTGTGCCGCTAAATGGCAGGGGTGTTTACGGCTCTATATCAATAATAAAGGCGCTCATTTTGAATGATTTATAGCTCATTAGAATTTTATTTTCTTCCTCTTTCCTCTTTCTCATTTAATACTCGTACCATTCTGTGAATAAAAAAAAATTCCACCCAACTTTCGCATGTATTGGTTCCCTTCAAACTCAACAGAAAAAATATGTAAAGGTAACCAAACTAGCTTGTATGTGACAAACAGACAAACACTGAATCGAATTTATTTCACACAACAATTTAGAAACTGTTCCACTTGAAACATCTCGAGATAGAGATAAAATTCCTACCGTAAAAGCTAATGATCTTTCCAGTCTTCATGTATTCTTCGCAGACTTGAGTCTTTCGTGAGAAAAGTATTTTATTAAATTAGCCATGATAGAAAATTGACCATTCAACTCTTGTGCAGGTGGCTCAAATATATGTGAGAAGTTCCGACATCAGAGTGTTTAGCAAAGCATTTGTATGTCTCCCGTACACCCCTTTGAGACTGTGCTTCAATTTCAATATTATCAAACTTAATACTTGACAAACGATAAACATAGGGTATCAAGACAATACAAAGACAAACTCAAACATCCATGATCAAGCGGGATTTAAACTCCGAGTATCGAGATCGAGATGCTGGCGCTCAATCAACTCAGTCATCGCACCGTCAAAGTATTTGCGGACCTTTCTGGAACATGCGACGGGCCTTCTATGCCTGAGGGAAGAGTCCATTAAGTATCGAAAAATGTATGAAGGAATTCAATTATGGGAATCTTGGGGTTATATGTATAAGGAGCTTGGAAAATCTGAGGATTTTACGAGATGTTAACCAGTCTGATGAAAGTCTCGGCATCTAGGCAATCATAACTTTTTATGTTAATCTTCCGCTGAAAAGGCCGGTAAAGTGGAGTAAGCTTATTAAGAGAACAAGCGATAATATGTGCAAATATATTAAATAAGAAAGCACAATTCAAACATAAGACAAAGAAAAAAACACGAAAAAATAAATTTTATACTCACTTCATCATACACCAAAGATTCACGAAGGAAAGTAGGTCTTGCAAAAAATTTATCCCGACGAATTTTATTCTCTGGAGGAACTTTTATAATTACATTGAGCTTCCTGCAGTTGTCCTCAGCACAAGTTTTATCCTTATTGTTGTTACAATCAACATGGAATCGAGCTCTATAGACAATTCCTATATAGTTATCACCTTTCACTGTGCCTTTTTCAACATGACTGCTGAGCTTTTTGGTGCCTAGAATATTTTCAGCAATTTCCAAGAGTTTTTGCTGCACCACCTTGCTTGGTATCAAATCCATTTTTAATGGTCTAAAGGAAAAGAGAAATCTTAATTATAATGTTAATATATATTTTTGAATAAAAAGGAGTTTAAAGAACAAAAAGTGAAACTATTACCACGAAATTATTAATCCACTATTTCATATTAATAAGGGAGCTTACACACATTCCTGCAGAGGGTTTGCACAAGAGAATAACCAAGTACCTTCAGTTGACGGACTTCTGCAGCATAATGTTTTATAATTTCCGATCAACTAATTTTTAATCCCCTAGGAGTAGGAGGGGGGGGGGGGCTAACAGGCAGACTTGTTACCATGAAGGGAACGTTCCAGAAATATCCGTATTTTCAGAATCAATAAATATCACTCGCGAATAGAAAAAAGCAAGTCTTAATTATTTCAAATAATTTAATCCTGATTTTTTAGAAAGATGACATATTCAAGTTCTTTAATGTTTATGATTTAGCCAACTGTCCTATGACAAAAAAGGGGGTTGAATATAAAGTCTTGGAAAAATGCTACGACGCGCCAGGATGGGTCCTGTCAAGAAATGGAAAAGGATTCTTCACGAAAGGATGGCGTCGGGGTATAAGTAACTTAGTCCGAGCAAAACAAATATATACCTGCAGGTGAAATATTGGACCTAGAGAGATAGAGGAACTCGCAAGAACCCTTTGGAAGAAGGTCACTGATTGCAAAGCTATTCCCTATGAGACCATCGCGCCTCAATATCAGCCTTTGATTGCCGTCTTGCGAATCAACTCACCGCGAATTAAATATAATTAATCAGCGAGATCGCCAAGCCTGGTAAGCGGCCCATCAAACTGACCTACCAATGCTGCCATAAATTGCTCGTCCATAAAACACTGGTCAATTGACGAATTTACAAAAATGCGAACCGAGAAGCAAAGAAAGCGATCGTTGTTACCAAAGCAGCTCATTACTCGTACAAAGACCTTTACGTTAAACTGGATACTCAGGACGGCGAGAAAGATCTGTATTGACTTGTCAAAAGCTTACACAATAATGCATACAAAATTTCGTTGGACCCGTGTCACAACATGCTATGATTGTAGCATCCGAAATGAGGACATTCGCGATCGATATGGGGTTGCACCGATTGTGGAAAATTTGCGAAAGAGGCGTCTTCGATGGTATGGATATGTAATTTGCACTGACTAAAATTCGCTTCCCAAGATTGGTCTGAGCATTGAAGTCGATGGGAAACGCTCAAGAGGCCGTCCGAAAGAAAAATGGTTTGATACGCTAGATGGTGATGAGATAGAATCTCGTTTTTCCATCCAGATCATGCATGCCTTTGACTGAGCAAAATGACGAAATCGATCAAGACGAGCCGACCCCGCTTCTGAACGCTTCTGTGACCGAAACATATTCCACTTTATGATGCGTACATTTTGAGTTCCAAATCGCTTGACAGAAATTAAAAGCGGGTTAGACTAAGGAGCATCACAATTGTATAACGCTAGACACCAACGAAGATTTCCGATATAGTGGAGAAGGGTGCTTCCTATGAGCAACTAAACGCAGGAGAGGGGAGGCTTCCTTAAGGTGAGATTATGATCATGATGGGTGATCTGAATGCCAAGGTGGGATCTGACAACACCGTGCTCGGATATGTGATGGGGAAACATGGTCTTGGCGACCCCAACGGTAATGGTCGGAGGTTCGTAGATTTCTGCAGCTTCCACCGTCTTGTCATTGGTGGCACATTGTTCGAGCACAGGGCTTGCCATAAGGTCAGTTGGGTTTCAACCGACCGACACCATACGAACAATCAGATCGACTACTTCGATATCAGCAGTAGATTTAAGAGTTGTCTTCTGGATGTGCGTAATAAGGGACGCGCTGACATTGGCCTCGAAAGGGATCACCATCTGATGGTGGCTTACGTTCGCTTGCGTATTGCGTTCGCCACTCTCTTTTATAACACAGTTGTCGCTCAACAGTGGGAGAGTTATCTTGCTGTTCAGACGACAGATATACTGAATAATTCGCCTGAGAATATCAATGAGCATTGGGTCGCCATCAAAAATGCTCTTTTCTAAGATGCTACGCACGTCGTTGGTCTCCGCAACAGATACGGACTGTTCCTCCATTCAGAGAAGAAATCATTCCGGCCATCAATGCACTCCAATAGAGTAAAACCGCTAGGTTTGACGGTCTTCTCGCAGAGGTATTTATCACTGCACCTGCAGTTACTGCAGATTTGCCACTTCCACTTGTATGAAAATCTTGGGAATCCAATACCTTTCGAGGGAGTGGAAGAAGGGGATGATCTTCAAGCTCCCAAAGAAGGGGACCCGCTTTGAGTGTGACAATTGGAGGGGTATCTGCTTATTCCTGCTGTTGCCAAGATAATAGCTAAAATAATCCTGGAACGCAGCTTCGAGATTGCATCCAGATTAGGCATTCTTTAGAGCCAAATGGCGAAACCGATCACGACGAGCCGACCCCGCTTGTAAACGAGACAAAGGTTGAAGAAAAAGAAGAAGAAACCTGGGACGCAAGAAGCTTGATTTCCCCTCTGAATCCTCTTGCATTGGCCACATCAACACCCTATGGATCATTTTGGAACATTGGGCGGAATTTAGATCTTTGCCGGATCTGTTCTTCATTGATTTCGAAAAAGCTGTCGATAGCTTGAATAGAGAGTATATCTGGAGTGCTCTACTCAGGAAGGCAATCCGAAAAAAAACAAATAGCTATTATCAGAGTGACATATGATGGCGCAAAAGACGTGTCATTTGCTCCGAGGTAAAATCTGGGAGGATTTTGACGTCTAAAGCGGAGTCCGCCAGGATTGCATCCATCACCCATCAATAATTATTGTTATTGGCGACTTTCTTCATGCTGTCTTGGAAAATGTGGAGGAATTGAATGGATGATGATATCTTTCCTCAAATACCACAACTTCGCTAATGAAATCTGCTTGCTCGAGTTATGAACCTTGGCCAAATGGCTCTGGAGTTGGAAAGAAAGGCGAGTAGAGTTGAACTGAAGATAGACACCACAAAAATCAATGTTCATAGTCTGACGGGCCATCGCACTTCCCCCATTTTCATCAATGGCCAGAGCATCGAAGGCGTCGATCAATTCCGGAAGCATGGTCCCTGCGACGCGTAGCGACGGTGGCATCGGGAGACATCCAGCAATAGATCCGCTTTCGCTGCTCTTTCTAAAATCTGGAAATGCAGCTATTTCAATACCATAATTAAGTTGAGATTGTTCTGTGCTAGTGTCCTTTCTGTGTTGCTATATGGGAGTAGCACATAGAAAGTGAACTCCACTGTTACCCAAAAGCTCCAAACTTTCGTCAATACCTGTCTGCGTCGTATCATCGGAGTACGCTAGCGATGGCCTGACACTATCTCAAACAAATAACTTGGTCGGCGCACAAGCCAGGCACTCGTACGTATTTTGATCGGATGGCGGAAGTGACAGTGGACTACATTGCTGGTTACACCTTGCAGTAGAATCTGCTCTCCCAAGATGGCCGACGAACGGGTCACCCCAACCGCACTTGGTGCAGAACAATAGAGGATGAGTACGAGCTTCTCGGGAAGTCGTGGAGTGTCAAGAGTATTTCAGGTAACTGCGAGCGATGATGCGTAAGTGAAGGGCAACAATACCTATTTTAAAACCCTTTCATTTGATATCCTATGACCATGTTTTAAGAAAGAAAAATTACAACCTTTCTTTCCCCCTAAAACTTAACAGGTTTAGCCGCTTGCGAATAAATTAAATGTGACAGACAGAGATTTTAATAAGGTTTTGTTTCACACAAAGCCTTAAGGGATTAGGTCACTGTAGCGGCCTAATAAATAAGGGTATTTTGAGATTTTTTTCTTCGAGACAATGATGTAAATTAAAATTCTTATAAATGGCCTCAATTACAGCCGACCCCGCTTGTGAACGGGACAAAGGCTGAAGAAAAAGAAGAAGAGGCCTCAATTACACATATGATAATCTGTGTACATTATATTTCTTAAAGCACTGCAAAAGAAAGTGGTGGCTACATAAGAGATCTTCCAAATCTTGGGCTGGATAACTTCTTTAGAAGTGTGTCAATTATGTCTTCTATTTACTCATCTACCCAATCTATTCCTGACAATCTAAAATAAGACCGTTAAAAACAATTCAATGAACCCTTTTGTTTGATAGTAGTATCAGCTGTAGAGCTGACGAAAGCCAAAATGCGATAAGAAGTCGCACTACTTCTCCATACGACGGACTTCAACATCTTATACCTTTAATTTAAGATGTTATGTGCGGTTTATATTCTTCCACCCACTTGCATATATATAGCTATAGTCAACCCGTTCAGAGTGAGCTTAAATGGATAATCAGGGAATTTATTAACCCGCTCGAGTTATCTTCACTAACACAAAACTGTCCGTTGATGATGAATGAGAAGAAAAAACTCAATCAAAATAATCATAAATGCAAATTTGCGACGTCCCATATTTAAAGTTGTTACGCAAGTCAATTTACTAATGAAGGTTACTATCTATATTTATGGTTTTTTCACAAAATCAGCTTCAACAGCACTTCACTTTTTCTTGGCCAATCACAAATACATCTGATGGAGAGCCGACCTTTTTTCATAAGAATTAATCATGAAGTGATTTACGTTTTCTTTCGCGTCTTTTTTGCTTCACGAAAATGAAGGTACGATCAGATCTTCATCTTGACAAGAACTAACTGGCATTGTACGGAATGACACAATTCTCAAAATAACTCTAAATTTTATTGCACATTTTCTCCACGTAAAATTTTATACAAGAGTATCAGGGAAGGCAGATTTCAGAAGAACCACAATAGTCATTTTGGTCATGTGAGTAAAACTCGGAAGAAAATCTGTTCGGGACTTTACACATTACATTTCCAAGAACGAAAAAATCTTCACAAAAAAAAACTAATCTTCAGCATGCCATCCACAATTCTATAGCACAAAAGAGGCGAATAACATTCGTTTGCATTTGAAGGAAAGTATTTTCACTCTATGAACTGTGAAAAGTAACAATAAATCCTCACCAAAATCGAGCTATGAGCACTCAAAATACCAAACGAACCGCTGAGGTCGACCGAGCAGAGTCAACTGAACCCGCACCAAACATTGTCAGATAAAGTTAAAATTTTTTTAGCTTATCTCAATTAACCAGTGACTGTGGACTTCATTTTCAAATACTTAGCAGAAACCTAGCTACAAGCTCAAAATATTGCAATGCCCAATACGGATCCACGCTAGAATTTACGGAGAAGAAGCCGGTGAGCTTAGGACATGACTATCTCGTCTTAAATAGATGCTGTCTGTCGCTAAGATTCAAAATCTGTATTAGATTGGGTTTCACAAACCGCAATCAAACTTAATAATTGATCCGAATGCAATTAAAAAGATGCATTTTCAGTATGCGACCTTGCGGATTTAATTATGGGGTATGTGGCGAAGTACAGGTTTTTTATTTGATGGTAGGCTAGTGTTCAAGAGGTCAGCTCATATGCAATAAAATTTTTATACTTTGGACCAATCTATCAATCTACAGATAGTGGATGGAATGAACTGAATGAAAATTTAGAGATTTCAGCCGTAGTAGATTAAATTAGAAAATAGTATTCTAAGAATTGCCTTTATCATAGTATAAGCATTTTAAGTGAAGAGCAAATTTTAAAAAAAGATGAAAAAATTAAATTAGAGGCGCCTTTTGCGTTGTCGTAAGTAAAAAAATTATCAACGCATATATCAATATTTCAGAAACAATCTATTCCCTTTATGAGAGGTTGTTTCCGAAATATGAGTAAATGTGAAATTTAACTAGTGAATCTAATTCAAATTCTTTACTTTCTTTGCTAGAAACACCGTAAATACGTATAATGGTAAACCAAATAACAGGCCTACAGGCCGCTTCAATATACAAGGAAGTTGTACTTACTTTGCGGCAAAAATAATCGTTGGCACAACAATCCATATTGGATCAGGGCCTTGAAGTGTGTTAGGGCACTTCATTCAAGACCGTAACGATACACTTTAGAAGACAATGTGGTCAGCATTGCGCTCGCCCGAGATTATTACCCTGATTAGACTCAGGTGTGTGTGTGTGTGTGTGTGTGTGGTGGGGAGAAGCTACAGCTTCTGAGCACTCAGGCCGTGTTGGCCCATTGTACTCGCGTCCCCCGTCTAACGGAATATTCCGGATTCGTTAACGTATCGTAGGATTTCCGTTAGTGGATGTGATGCTACCCGTCGTAATTGGAGAACATCGGCACCAAAGATTTGATGCCTGATGCGTCCATAGGCGGGGCATTCACATAGGAAATGCTCCGTGGATTCCGCTTCCTCATTACAGGAGGGACACGTATCATCTTCGGTAATTCCTATTCTGAACATATGCCCAGCTAGTGAATTATGGCCTGTCAGAATGTCCACAATACACCTGCAAGTCCTCCTGCTTTTCGACAGGATAAACTTTGCGGTACGTATGTTGGGTTCTGGCAGGAAAAGTTTGGTGTGTCGAGCAGCATTAAGGCTCTGCCACCTGTCATTATGGAAAACTTGTTCCCAGTTTTTGAAAACAGATTTAGCCAATGCTACTGATACCCCAATTGCTGGCTCCGGTCCCGGCATAGGGGAGATTGACCCCTCTTTCGCTAAAGCGTCCGAGATTTCATTTCCTTCTATGCCACAGTGACCAGGTACCCAGAGTAGTTCCACCGTATTGAATCTAGACATAGAATTCAAACGGTTTCTGCATTCCTGAACGATTTTCGAGGTGATCAAAGGACTGCTCAATGCCCTCAGTGCAGCTTGACTGTCACTGCAGATTGCGATGCGCCTGCCCTTCAACCGCTCGTCAATCACCCAGTTTGCCACCCTTAGGATCGCATAAACTTCGGCTTGAAAAACCGTTGCATATTGTCCCAAAGGAAAAGCCCACTTCTCGTTTTTATTCGAGAGGTAGACTCCGGCTCCAGAACCCTCTTCTGTTTTTGAGCCATCCGTGTAGAAGACTTCCGTATATCCCTCCACGCATTCCTCTGGGTCTTCCCAGTCCTCTCTACGCTTCAGGGTAACTACATATCTTCTACCAAACAAATGTATGGGGACACGAGAATCGGAAGGCATTGTAAGAACTGGATTCAGTCCTCCCAGTAACTCTTCCAATGCTCTGTGCCCCCCACATCCGTTGTTTTCCCATAGATCTAATCGAATTAGCCTATGGGCTGCTCTCATTGCAGTGCTTTGAATAAATATATCCAGGGGCTGCAAATTGAGTAGTGCATTCAGAGCTGCGCCGGATGTCGTGCTCATGGCACCAGTGATACCCAGACAAACAGTTCTTTGCAGTGCAGCTAGTTTACGGTGAAAACCTTTTTGTCTCACTTTAACCCACCACACTACGGATGCGTATACGAACATCGGCCTAATGATGACAACGTATATCCACATTACCACATGAGGTCTGAGTCCCCATGTCGAGGCAAAGGTCCGTCTGCACAGCCCATAAGCTGTGAGAGCTCGTTTCATCTTTACCTCTACATGTTTGTTCCAAAGAAGTTTTTTATCTAGAGTAACCCCCAGGTATTTCACTTCTTCGGAGAGTTGAAGGGTAGTACCCCTCATCTCAGGGAGGCAAAGTCCATCCAGTTTTCTCCTTTTTGTGAATAAAACCATTGTGGTTTTATTTGGATTAACTGACAAACCATGTCTAAGGCACCAGCTGTCTATCAAATCAACGGCACGCTGTATATTCCTACACACCGTTCCAAGATCCCGATCAACAGCAAGTACAGCCACGTCATCAGCATAAGCTTGAGCGTGTATTGGCAAATTTTGCAGTTCACATAGCAGTGAGTCGATCAGCATACTCCACAGAAGCGGCGAAAGCACACCTCCTTGGGGGCAGCCCTTCGTTGCCTCCGTAGTCAGGTAGCGATCGACCCCTACCTCAGCGCACAGCAATCTTTGCGTTAGCATAGCATGGATCCACTTAATTAAAGCATCATCAACACCATGCGCTCTGGCGGCATCACAAAGTTTTTGAAAAGGCGCACAGTCAAAAGCCCCTTCAATGTCCACAAACACCCCCATCGCGTACTCACCATTCAAAGTTGCATCCTCTATCTTTGTGACCAAAGAATGAAGAGCAGACTCACAGGACTTTCCACGTTGGTAAGCATGTTGGTTTTCACTAAGTGGGTGTGACCTAAGTGCCTTTCCACGAATGTGACGCTCCACCAGTCTCTCCAAACCTTTCAGCAAGAATGAAGTCAAGCTGATCTGTCTGAAGTTCTTTGGATTAGAATAGTCATCTTTCCCAGGTTTCGGTATGAAAACTACCTTAACCTGTTGCCAAGAAGAAGGCACGTAGCCCAGAGCAAGACATCCTCGAAAAATATTTGTTAGAGGTCGCTCTAAATGCTCCATACCCTCCTTTAGCATTGCCGAATAGATGCCATCCATGCCAGGTGCTTTGAAATGTTCAAAGGACAGTATCGCAGCTCTCACCTTTTCAAGGGTAACAACCGCTTTCGCAGTGTTCCAGTTCCTCTTGCAACACTTGCGTGTTGAAGGGGTTGCAAGAACCGTCAACTCTCCCCCTACCACTTCTCTCACCCGTTCCCCCGGGTGGTGTACTTCCAGGAGGGTCTGTACTGAGTCCAGTCTGGAGTTCGTGAAAGTACCGTCGGGTTTTCTAAGAGAATCCAACTTGGCCGACTCATCCCTTTTGAGGACTCTGCACAGCCTTGAAGTCTCCCTTTCGCCTTCCAGTTCCTCACAGTACGCTCTAAAGGAGTCTCGTTTCGAGCACCTCACGAGCCTCTTATATTCACGTTGTGAGTTCCTGAAATTTAACCAGTCTTCGTTCTTGTTACTTTTGCAAGCACGATTTAGAAGTCGCCTGGTTGATTTCCTGAGTTTTTGCAGTTCTCGGTTCCACCAAGGAACTGTTTTACCGCTTTGGCCTCGGGAAATAGGACAAGCCTCTTCATAACACTCTAAAAGTGTGTAGTTCAGAGTTTTCAATTCATCTTCCAGCACCAAAGGAGTCCTTAGTCGCCTAGGGAACTGTACTTTATTCCCAAGAAGTTCATTGAACTTTGCCCAATCCGTTTTCCTAGGGTTCCGTCTTTGTACTGCAGACTGTTCGCCCGCAATAGTCAGATTGAATTCTAGATATCGGTGATCTGACAGTGAGACCTCGTCTAGCACTCGCCAGTGTGTAATCAACTCTAACAATTTTGGGGTACAGATTGTTAGGTCAATTACTTCGCTTCTTCTCGGTCCCACGAACGTAGGGGCGCACCCCACGTTTGCAGTCATAAGACCAGCTGAAGTGATGAAATCAAATAGCTTCTCTCCTCTTGGATTGCATTTGCTACTGCCCCAACAAATATGTTGAGCATTCGCATCGCAACCTATTAAGAGTTCGAGACCACTTGATTCTGCATACGCCACCAGATCCCTAAGTTCTTGCGTCGGTGGAGGATACAAAGAATCATAGGGTAAATAAGCGGAGGCAACTATGATGTTTTTCCTCTCGCCATTTATCTGGTATTGTATGATGACCGTAGCTAAGTCCTGGGAACAATATTGTCTCAGCATAGTTGCCTCTAACCGTCTTGACATCAGGACGCAAGCTCTCGGTCTTATGGATCTTTCGTCGTAGAAGATCCTAGCCCCCTTTACTGATCCAATACCACAGATTCTGTTAAATCGAACCCACGGTTCTTGCACCAGAAAGATATAGGGGAAATCCTTTAGCTTTGTCATTCTCGCTGCCAACAGGTAGGAGGGAGCTTTGGCATGCTGCAGGTTGATTTGACCAATCTTTATGTTTTTCGACATAAACTTAGTCTATTATCTTATAGAAAACAGTTAGAAGCGTATGCGGCAGTCCGCGTATGACGGGGTTTCCCCCACACCGTACCGCCAGAGACTCGATCCCCTCGTGATTGATTTCTCTGAGAAAAGCCGTACTTGGGAGTACCGCAATTCCCATGTTCTCATCCACGAAAGATCTCACCTCATCCCGCAGAGCATTCGTCTGTTTTCTACTTAGCACCTTACTTGGTTTGCGGTGTCCGGGTTGCATAGATTCGATCACTCGAACTGGAATCAAGTCAGTTTCGTTCACGTCTCTGGCTTCCCTTCCTTCCGCCTGTTCCTTGGAAGGTGTAGGAGAAGTTACTAGCAGGTAGGATTCACTCTGTAGTCCCTTCCCCAGTGCGAGCCCCCATACGGGGGTTCCGCCCCTGTATGCACTATCCTCCGCGCACGTCTCCATTGTGGGAGAGCGCACCGAAGATGCTGCAATTTGCTCTATGTTGTGTAAGTCGAAGACCATCATTGTTCTTCGCTCTCAAAATGGAGATGATGCCCTACAGTCTCCTGATATGACTGAATTTCAGTCTATATAGGAAAAAGTGGAGCACCATATGGTGACTTCCCCTGAGCACATTTAGACTCTGTTGGTCCAGTTCGAATACCAAGTTGAAGCCCTCCACGTTTGTAGATTGGTCCTTCCCGGCATTCATGAACTTTACCCTCCAGTGTCCAAAGTCCATGCCCGGGTTCTGTTCACCCAGCAAGCGGATGATGTCCTCTGCCTTCCTTCGAGGGCCCGGTAGCCAACATCCGACATGTTCTGTCCTGCGTAGCTCAGTGTTCACAATAGTGAACTTGGGCCGACCGCCGGAACTCAAAGTTGGGATTACCTGCTGGAGCCACTTTAGGGCAGCCTCGTCAGCGCACTCCAAATGTAGAAGCCCATCACGAAAACCTTGATCGTTAAATCGTGGCTTCGTTCCAGGCTCCATCATTTTCTTCCACAGGCATTCCTGGAGGATGGTAAATTGTCCCTCTGACATTTTGCCATCCTTGGAGGAAACTCCCACGGCAGCAGTCAGAACAGAGGCCGCAGCTTGCGCATACGTCCTCTTCCTTCCCGCCTTCGTGTTCGTATTCCTGTGGGAGGGACCAGCTTCATTGAGATCTCTCTCGCTGATTTGATCACCTCCCGGCACACCGGTCCTAATCCCCGCGAGATGCGTGGATGTAAGCCCTGGTGCGGAGCACAATAAAGCGTCGGCCACAGCAGATGTGTTGGTCTTACGCTTCTTGCGCGCATTACCGCTGACTGAAGAGTCTGGTGCGTCCAGTGTGGATCTTACCGGGGTTTCCAGTTTATCCCCACCTTCCGCCGGAGATTCCGCTACCTTGCGTCCGATTTCTCTGGGCGTTACCGCGCCTAGTGGTACAGCCACGTCCATGTCCTCATTCCCAAGGTGCTTCATCTTCCTTCGCAGTGCTCTCTTCTGCCGTCGGCTTAGGGCCTTTCCAGGTTCACGGTGTTCGGACCGCTTGGATCCATTTCCACATACTGGCGTTGAACCAGTAGCGTCCACGTCACCAGCTTCCCGTTCTTCCGCTCTTCCCAGTAAGGATGGCGGAAAAGGTTCTGACAGGCAGGATTCAGCCTGTAGTCCCCCCTCCTTAGTGGCCGAAGTTCCTTTCTGCCAGGCCTTTCTCTTCCGCTTGCGGGTAGATTTGGGCTGTAGTACCGCGGACGGGCCGGCCGTAGTCGGATTTCCAGTTTCTCCCAATCTGAGAGTTTCCGTACTTTCCTTTCTGGCTAACTTCGCCGTAGGCACTAAATGCAAACTTTCCACTGAGTCGGAAAGCATGCCTTCTACAGATTGCTCTATAGGCAAATATGAACGTGGTGAGGCCTCCAAAATCCGCGCCTCGGCCGCGACATGATTGCTCATGGTCGCGGGTGGATTCGAAGTCTGTGACTTCTTACCACTTGGAGAGTTTATATCCATTGTTTCCATATTCATATTTTGGACACCCTTAGTGTAGCAGTAAACTACTACAGGCTCCCCCACCACGACAAGGTGGTGTCCGAGGGGGAGACTCAGGTACTCAGTCACAGCTGAGTCGACTGGTATTCGACGACAAATCACGATACAAATCCTACTGCTACCAGTGAAATTTGGACCGCGGCCTTCCGTACGACAGCCTTATGCTCTAACCACTGAGCTATCCGGACACCCAATCCCTTCAAGTAGACTGTCTGTGTCTGTCTGTCTGTCTATAACACCCGATTTATCCGGAAACGGCTGGACCGGTTGTCACGAAAATTGGTGAGAGTATGTGATCTTCTGTTCCCTTTGCATGCAGCAAATGGGGCCATTTTGTGTTAAGTTTAAGGGGGGGGGGCTCCCCATACATGTGAATGGAGGGTACAACATTTTTTTTCACAGAATGTGGCCATGTGGGGTATCAAATAAAGTGCTCAATTAGTACTTTTCGAAACTGGTTCTATATTTGATATCGGGCGAAATATAGGGGAGCGAGGGCTCAAAATATGACCTTCAAAAAGTGTAACAGGTCTCGTTCTCAGAACCTATCCAACCGAAAAATCTGAAAAAAAAATCACAGTGGTGCATCTCTACGAAATCTAGGCCTCAAAATACATGCGGTTCGGATATCTACACAAATAAAGTTAATAATAGTATATTTCCACATTTTTGAAATTTACCCGGCAACCCCCCTTATGCCTATCGCAGAAGTATAAAATTTGGCATGGGTGTAATGAAGAACATAATGCATGTCAGGTTTGAAGAAAATCCAACTATTATTAACAAAGTTATAGGGGGTGAAACTTTGCCATTTTTTGTGAATTTCGTGCACTCTACAACCTGTATGAGGTCATCATCACATATCAATTCATCAACACCACAACGAAATGAGTTCTTATGAATGGGGTCTCAAAGAATTATTTTGTTTTAGTTTTTAGTCATTTGTATATAAATATCAATTACTCTAAACAGACATGTATGTATGTAGATATATAGTATATGCGTGCTAATGAAGTTTGCGGATAGTGTCTAATTCAGATAGATATATTTGTACATTGAACCAGCCGTATTTAATATATGTACATACGTAAGCTTTTGTGTACGAGGTAAATCGGAAATATGGGTGCGATCAATTTATATACGTGCATATATACATGCACAGTATTTGGAAATAGGCAGTTTGTTTGTTTAAGGTGAGCATAATATCTATGACTGTAATATGTAGGTATTTCTTGTAGTTTGGAAAAATATGAAGGAATATGTTGGATTTGTAACTATATACGGATAGAAAAATGTGCGTTGAAGTTTCTTACATAAGATGAACACAAAACCGTTATACCGGTATTCCGAATTGTTTAAAGCTGTTACATTGCATTCATAAATTTTCCTATAGAGGTATTTTTCTATAATCCTCTCAACCGCCACCTTTTTTCAAATCAGGAACAGTTTACATGTAGCAGCTCCCATTCTCTAACTAGAAATTTCCGCGCCTAGCTCTAGAAGTCGGCAATCACAAAGGGAGTTCCCCTTGCCGACTGTCATAATCCTGTAGTACGTATTTGCACGCATCTGGTCGAAAATCTCTAGTAATAGGGGCTGGTTGTAGGAGGGCAAAATCCTACTCAATTTGGCGCAAGGAGCGAGCATTCGCCATCTGTGGTCAGCGGCTGTTAAATAATGCGAATAGACTCCGCCGTCGACTATCGCCAGCGCCACGCCCACCGAGGAACTGTCAACAACAGTCCCCCGCCTGGCCAGTTCGTCAGCCCGTTCATTCCACTCTATCTTCCTATGACCGGAAACCCAGAAAAGGATGATTTTGAGCTACATCACTAACCTGAAGGTTGTCACCCCTCAGCACAAAGATTAATGGCCACTTGGTTGTCAGTGAAAATAACTATGTTCCACTTGGAGCTCAGATCAAGACCCAGCCGTCGGCAGGCCCCCAGTGCACCCCAGCACTTCCACCTAGAATACACTCGTGAATTCTGGAAGACCATACGACTTCGTTACACTATGTGTATCTAAGAAATCACCCACACCGACTCCAAAAACAATCTTTGATCCATTGGTGAAGAGTACTGTGTTATATCCTTGGAACACGTTTGCGGTCTTCCACTCGGCCGTGGTTGAAAAGCCCACAACGAAATTCCACTTGAAGCTCTGTCTACGTGTAGTGTAATTACTTGAAAATGCGCAGAGTTACTATGGAGGTAAGACTTGCCTATTCAACATTCGTAGTTTGACAGCACTGCAGACTGCAGCATAATATTTTATGTGGAGGTCCAGGGAGAGGAGGGGCAAGAGTTTATTAAGGGCATCTGCCGAGCAGCAGGACTGCAGAATGCTAATAGCATTTACACATTCGATTCCCTGAATCATATTCGGCTTGGATCGATTCTGTTACTTTCTCCGGCCACCACACAATAGAACCGTATGTTAGCATGGCACGAAGCGCAATTATGGACATCCAGAGAACTGTCCTCGGCCAAAGACCCCATAATTACATATTGTTTCAAGGGTTTCGAAAATTTGAGTGGGACGATTATTCGCCGCTGTCTTTTTCCCCAATTTTCACACTTTATTGACTACTTTAGATGATAGATGGTTACAAAAAATAAAAAAACAATAAAAATCTTTCTTTAGTTCTAATATAGACCTAAAATTTGAATTTTGGCAGTTTGGTAATCTTTTAAACATAGCGTAATCGACTTTTGCCATATTTCTCATTGGAAAAGTGCTCCCCCAAATTTAAATATAAGGTCTACAAATAAGTTCAGTCGGTTTTCACAATAGATGGCGTAGCTTGTTTTTTATTCCATTGATCCACATTTCCAAACATTCATCGGAAAGCTACTGTCAATAGGCACAAACGTCAGTATAAATTATTTAATTGAAGTGTAAACAACAATACTTTTTCCATCAACGAAAATGGCCAATTTTGTACCAAATAATGTGTTTTTGCGGGGAGTTCTACTTCATTATTTCAATATGAAGAAAAAAGCAACCGAAAGTCATCGCATTTTGGTGGAAGTTTATGGTGACCATGCTCTATCTGAACGAACGTGTCAGAGGTGGTTTGGACGGTTTAAAAGTGGCAATTTTGACTTGGAAGACGAAGAGCGCGCCGGACGGCCAACAATTTTTGAAGATGAAGAATTAGAGGCATTGCTCAACCAAGATCCATCGCAAACGGAAGAAGAACTTGGAAAAACACTTGGAGTCACTCAGCAAGCCATTTCCAACCATTTAAAAGCAACGGGAATAATCCGAACGGTCGGAAATTGGGTTCCGTATGAACTGAAGCCAAGAGACGTCGAACGGCGTTTTTTCACGTACGAACAACTGCTCCAACGACAAGAAAGGAAGGGTTTTCTGCATCGAATAGTTACTGGCGATGAAAAGTGGATCCATTACGATAATCCCAAGCGTCGGGTAACGTGGGGATACCCCGGCCATGCCTCATCATCGACGGCCAAAGCGAATATTCATGGTGAGAAGATCATGCTGTGTATATGGTGGGACCAGCTGGGTGTGGTATACTATGAGCTGCTAAAACCCGAACGAAACGGTCACGGGCAAACTCTACCGACGTCAAATGATGCGTTTGAGCCGCGAACTCAAGAAAAAACGACCGCAATACCAGCAAAGAAAGGCATGATAAAGTTATTTTGCAACATGACAATGCTCGTCCACATGTTCCACAGCCCGTTAAAACATATCTAGAAACGTTGAAATGGGAAGTCCTACCCCACCCGCTGTACTCTCCAGACATTGCTCCTTCTGATTACCATTTGTTCCGGTCGATGCAGCATGGCTTGGCTGACCAGCACTTCTCCAATTACGACGAACTCAAAAAATGGCTCGATGAGTGGATAGCGGCCAAGCAGGCCAATTTTTGGCGCGATGGTATCTATGAATTGTCTGAAAGATGGAAGAAAGTTGTGGCTAGCGATGGGCAATACTTTGAACAATGAATGTATAACCAATTTTTCACAATAAAGCTTCAAATTTAAAGAAAAAACCGACAGAACTTATTTGTAGACCTAATATAATACATTAAATTTTTTTTAGGTGAATTAAGTCGATTCATTAAGTTTTTCTCTGTGCTACCTCGCCTATCAGAAAAAATGTTTTGACAAAAAGCTTTTATTATGTTTTCTACTGTATGGGAGCCGTTCGACACACGCTTCGAAATATGCTTATAGACTTAAAACGAAAATAGATATCAAGATAATATTTTACGCTATTATATACACTATTATTCTTCTGAAGAAAAAATTGGAGGGAAAATTAAGTCAAAATCTCTGTAACTTGAACTATTCTTCCCGGCAAATGAGAATTAGACTTTGAGAGGTTTTACTGTATTTGATTTTTGATTGATCAACTTAAATTAAGTCTTTGTTAAAGGATCAAATCCTTAAGTAAAATAGACTCCACATCGCGATTTTGTCTAATAGATAAACCGTTTATGATTGTGTTCTTATATTTACCTTGGTACAGTTAGATTTTTCAGAAAATCTGCTTTCTTTTTAATTTCGATTTGCAGACATTCGAATCATTTACGACTACCACCTCTGGCTTTACGTATACTTCGAGCAGGACGCTGTCTCACATTCATTATCTGCCTACTCCTTTCAAGAGCCTACGCGTGAAAATCCCCTACTATGATTCGTCCTCTCGCTTCCAAAACCACAGCACTCAACGTGTGCTCATTCGCCATAAATATAGCGCTGGTTGGACCACAACAACTATATATGGGGATTCCTTTCACTTTCGCTATGATGATTCCCTCTTCTGTCTGACCTATTATTTCGCAGATGGCCTTCCTTCCGCATGCCCATAGCGCTGCTTGGGCGGTATGATCTTTGTTTCTTTTTGTGTGAGGTGTCGGTGAATCGTGACCTAAGGAGTCTCCTCACTACTTCGACCTATTCAGGCGTGAATTTAGTGGTATCCGCTTTGTAAATTTGGATTTCTCACTGGAAGCCAGAAATAAGAAGATGGAGGAATCTTCAAATTAAAAGATGGTTAGCCGACTTGCACGATCCACTTTGGTTACTTATCTGATTTTTAGCGTAACTCTGCTCTTATTTGACTTCGGTCGACCTGCATGGTCTTGCAGGCCATCTCGAAATTTTCTGACTCTCTAACTTGTAATTAGTCCAATAACTATTGCTGCACAATAGATAATGAAGCGGTTACCCTTTGTCAAATTTTATTTTCACATACTGAAACTGTGCTAATAAATCATGGAAATTGAGCAAGCGCCATTATTTTCCAACATGAATATTCTCTTGGGTTTCATTGCATAGCGTAGTCAACAACGAAGTTGTCACCCTTCCTCCATGTGTGACCTATCCACCGCCATTTACTCCTTGTCATCAACATGTCTACAGGTAACTGCTATATGCTGACGAAATTCTATATTCAGAATTCCAAATCTAGAGGCATTTAGCCACGCTCTATGACTCGGTGGGAGAGCAGGCAAATGTCACTAACGTATGTATTTGAAGAAAAAATGGCCCACTTAAGCTCTCCACGTTCTCCGGACTAGGCGCCATAAAGAATATCCCCAATGACACAAAGAAATAATATCGGTGTGCGAATATAACCCTGGCGGACTTCGCTTTGGACTTCAAATTCCTCTGACATTGTTCCTCGATCCAGCACGTAACACATCATCATATGTCGCTTTATTGGCTTTTCTGGAATCCCTCCTCCTGCGTAGAGCATTCCAGGTTCACTCTTTTCAGAGGGATCTAATAGATGAACTTATTATCCTCTACGGTACAGCACCCAGTCCTACTTCACATCTTTCAGAATTTTTTAAAAAAATACTATAAGCACACACATTTCGATTAGATAAAAAATCTGATCCATGTGCAGCAATGACAAAGATTCAGGACCTTCGTAGTAGGAAGGTGCCGTTGAGTCACTTTCAATGGGGACAAAGACAATTTCTGCAAAAATCTTAAAACAACCATAGTCGTAACGTTCTAGAGCCGCAATTTCAGTCACTAGTCATATTGAATTTCCCCAAAAATTTTCACGTACTTTTGATAGGGTAATCTGATCTTCATTACATCAACCAAAACCGTGGAAAATTTGTTGAGTTCAAGCATTTCATTGCATAGTCATAAATTTCTATATCTGGCAATTGGCGGCACACTTCCCCATTAGAGGAAATATCCAAAGGTCAATGGAATTTTAAATGATCTGCAAAAATAATGAAGGTGATAAACTACGTCGCGATAAGCAATAAATTAAAAGTTATCTGTCAGATGTGCGTAAAATAGTAGGCAGATTTTGACTTGGAAAATAATTTCATTGTTGAAATCATGAATCATCAATCAATTGTTCAACATCATCATATCGCAATATTGCACAGATATGATAGTTTGATATGATATTTGACAGCCTTAGGCGCCGAAGGACCCTCATTGGGCGCAGATCCATTTTTTATAGATGAAGTGAGTAAATTACATCTCGTCTCGTTATCAAAACATTAAGTCGGACTCTCTGTACAAACCAACGAAAACAGCATTTTGGTATAGTCGCCATCATTTTAAACCTCCCGGTCTTCATCAGATATACATATACAGGGCCGTGGAGAGAAAATCCGGGTCCGCGGTGAAAATCATGCGGAAAAACTGGGCTCGGGGTGAAAATTGTGTAGGACGCCCTATTGTAGTGATATCATTCAAAACGATTCATTAGTAATACGAAACGATAGACAACTTACCCGACCTCACACAAATTTCCAATTAAAAATATGTAAACAATAACAATCAGTCATTAACTGACCCATATTTCCTCATAAGAGTTCACTTTGTATCTACCGTCAAGAAATAAGATCCACTTGAGTCACAACATACCATGCATACATGAAATAAGATCCACTTGGGTCACAACATGCTATGCATACATCACCCATATACACAGCTACATGACTATGCATAAGAAATGCATAGAGTCATATGACCAGCACGACCCGTATGTTTGTAGATTGGTAATTTGAAAGAAAGAGAAAGTTATGACGTCACAATCATATATTGTTATGTACAGACCCAATTGGTCAAGAAAGTAATTAAAGGAATTTGATTGGTTACTGCATAGAAAATAAGGTATTAACATATGTTAGAATGTAAGTAAGAATTGTATAAAAAGAACTAGAGCCCCGAGGCTCGACACACTTGGTTATTTGCTTTTCATAAGGATAGATAATTGCTATACAGCGATATCTTTCCTGAGCAATTCCAGTGTCAATTAGACCAACGGCAGACTGCTGCTGATTGTAGCTTCCGCAGATTGTTGCGGAGATAGGAATACAGAAAAGGTTTTTATTTTTTTAATAAAGTTATAATTCATGATAACTTATATAGCTCTTCTTATTTTAACTATCTAAATTGTAAATTCACGATGTCGACTTCTCATCCCTACATGACGATCCTGCTTCCCTACATGGCGATCCTGCCTATTATGGACCAAAAAGAAGAAGTTAGTAATTCTACATCATGGACGACACCATCAACAAAAATTTAAGAAGACAAGAGGAGGTAAACGGCAGAAATTGAGAAAGGAAAAAGCAGAGTACTACAGACTAGCAACTATCGCAACGGGAAGCCAGAAGAGCGGATTTATAAAGAAAGCTAAGGAGATAGCAGAACAATTGCGACTACTCAAGCAGAACGTTAAACATGGGCAATTGCAGCTCGACAACCAACAACAGCCTCGTGACTGAATATCGTCAGGCAATCACGACATCAGGATGTTTCGTCATCATAATTTTTTTCATATATTTGTATAATAGATATCATTCGAATTACGTTAGGAAAGTAGTTAATAGAAACAATGTATAACCATAGAGCAATTTTTTTTTATAAGTAACGTTCAATACAACATATTCACAAAAATATTTTTTTCATGGGCGATTTAGAGACTCTAAAAAGATTATTGAATAGCTTACAAAGAGATATAGCAAATGCAAAAAAAAAGTGCGGGTAGAGGTTACAAACGTGACACTGTCCTTTCAAAATTGCAAAACTTAGAACAGATAAAGGCTCAAGCCTCGAGCATAATCCAGAACACTACTGATAGTAAAACCTTGAGCTTATCGACATCTTTTAAACAAGCGTACAATACCTTTAAAGAACTTCTTGAAATACAATTAATAGAATCAAATATGAGTGACTTCGATATTACAACCGCTGTCAAAGTAATACCAACTTTCGATGGTAAATACAAAGATCTCCATACGTTCACAAAATTAATAGAATTTTTAAACGAGACATTAAACGAACCAGGGAAAAAACAATTATTAGATTTTGTCATAAATGTCAAGTTAACAGACACAGCTCGCTTAGCTGTAGGTACTAATGTACCCACTAATATGGCAAGCTTTGTAAAATTGTTAAAACAAAAATTTGTAAGCTCGAACACAATCCAGAGCATCCAAACAACACTGAATTCAGTATCCCAGAACAAATCTTCAGTGACTAATTATCGGGACAAAATACTACACCTTACAAGTGAGTTGAGTCACCTACAAGTTGCCGAATTGGGTGAAACGGTGACAGAGGCAGAAAAGAATTTGATTACAAAACTAAATGGGCGACAAGCTCTTACAACTTTCCTTACCGGATTAAACCCTGAGATAAGAGATACCGTTTTCTCTTCAAGACCGAAAGACATGACTGAAGCCGCAAATTACGCATTAGAGTTAGAGAAACGAGATTTAGGAAATTTATTGTAGTAACTGACCACAGACCGTTAGTATCACTCTTTTCACATAAAAATCCATCTTCCAAACTGACGAGAATCAGATTAGACCTTTCAGATTACGACTTTGACATTGTTTTCAAGCAGGGGAAAATGAACACAAATGCAGACGCACTCTCAAGAATTGAATTAAACTCAGACATATTGAAGAAGATGACTCCAGTAGAGAATGACACTAATGTAAAGAAAACTTTGGCGATTACAAGGGGTATGTCAGCTAAGAGAAAGCTTGACAATATTGTAAAAAACGTGCACGAGGACGCAAAAGCAGATCATCCTAAGAAGCCTGATCAACTTCATATTTGGGATTGTTCTTCGATATCAGACGTCAGAGATATATTAAAATTGAAATTCATCTTGAATGAATCAAGTAAGAATAAAATTATGCGCACCACAGAGGGAATAAGTGTATATTGTAGCAATAAAACTAATAAGAAATCCGTTTCAATTAGTGACAAACTACATTCAACAACACTTTCCACAGATACCAAATCGGTTAACAATAGCGATAATTCTGATATGATGTACGCATCTATCATGAAGAAGTTATTGATAACAGCGGTTAAATGGAAAATTCACAAGCTAGCACTTTCGAACACAGATGATATTTTCCAGGTACTAGGTAAAAATGAATTAAAAAGTATAATTAATACGTTGCAACAAGAAAAGAACTTCGAAGTAAAAATAATGATATATGAACCCCCTAAAAGAATTGAGGATATCGCGATACAGAAAAATTTGATAAAAGAGTACCATGACACGCCACATGGAGGACATTTAGGAGTCAGGAAGACAATTTTGAAATTAAAACAACGTTATTGCTGGAAGAATATGAGTAAAATGGTAAAAGATTATATATCTAACTGCAAATCTTGCAGAATAAATAAACAAACCCGTCATACAAAGGAAAGAATGGTAAAAACAGACACTCCATCGACGAGCTTTGAAACTATTTCGATAGATACAATAGGCCCTTTACGCATATCAAACGGTTATAGATATGTTTTGACAATGCAGTGTGAATTAACAAAATTTGTAGTAGCAGCTCCTATACAATTTAAAGATGCTAAAACGGTAGCAGAAACACTAGTAAAAGAATTTATACTAAAATATGGAATATTTAAAATTTTGAAATCAGATCAGGGAACTGAATTCACTAATAAACTAATGAAAGAAATTTGCGAACTTCTGAAAATAAACCAAAAATTTTCTACGCCTTACCACCACGAAACTTTAGGCACTAACGAACGAAACCATCGCGTACTTAACGAGTACATATTAGCATTCGCAGAAGATATGGCATGGGATATATGGATTCCATATTACACATTTGCATATAACACCACACCTCACGTGGATAACAACTACACTCCATACGAACTAGTTTTCGGCAAATTACCCTATTTACCAGATGACATATTACACATAAATAGCAAAGTATATAACATAGACGATTACGCGAAAGAGCTCAAGATTAGACTACAGTATTCTTTAGATAAAGCTCGAAAAATCATAGAATTGACAAAAATTAAAAGAATAAATGACGATAACAAAACAAGCCCAATAAATGTGAATATAGGAGACTTAGTCTTATTAAGAAATGAAGAAAGAAAAAAGAACCAATCACCTTATTTAGGACCATATAAAGTAAAAAGTGTAGATAATGTAAACTTGAATATAGAAATTAACGGAGTAGAAAAAACCGTACATAAAAATAGAGTAAAGAAATTTTAAAATAGAACATAAATTAAACACAAAAAAAAAATAATAATAATAATAAATTTTAGTATAAGTACCACACAACTTACAAAAAAAAAAAACATTTATTTGTGAATATTCAACCGAATTATAATTTTACTCTTTCTTTAAAAACATATCGAGATCTCACATTTCACTACGAGAAATGTTCAATCTCCCAAACCCCCGTGGTGTAGTGATATCATTCAAAACGATTCATTAGTAATACGAAACGATAGACAACTTACCCGACCTCACACAAATTTCCAATTAAAAATATGTAAACAATAACAATCAGTCATTAACTGACCCATATTTCCTCATAAGAGTTCACTTTGTATCTACCGTCAAGAAATAAGATCCACTTGAGTCACAACATACCATGCATACATGAAATAAGATCCACTTGGGTCACAACATGCTATGCATACATCACCCATATACACAGCTACATGACTATGCATAAGAAATGCATAGAGTCATATGACCAGCACGACCCGTATGTTTGTAGATTGGTAATTTGAAAGAAAGAGAAAGTTATGACGTCACAATCATATATTGTTATGTACAGACCCAATTGGTCAAGAAAGTAATTAAAGGAATTTGATTGGTTACTGCATAGAAAATAAGGTATTAACATATGTTAGAATGTAAGTAAGAATTGTATAAAAAGAACTAGAGCCCCGAGGCTCGACACACTTGGTTATTTGCTTTTCATAAGGATAGATAATTGCTATACAGCGATATCTTTCCTGAGCAATTCCAGTGTCAATTAGACCAACGGCAGACTGCTGCTGATTGTAGCTTCCGCAGATTGTTGCGGAGATAGGAATACAGAAAAGGTTTTTATTTTTTTAATAAAGTTATAATTCATGATAACTTATATAGCTCTTCTTATTTTAACTATCTAAATTGTAAATTCACGATGTCGACTTCTCATCCCTACATGACGATCCTGCTTCCCTACACTATTATCCCAAATCCCATCAAAATTCTTATTCCACACACCCCAGAAAACTCCAAAAAACTCCGGACCGAGACGCAGGGTTATAACAACGATTTTAACATTTTTTTTTTGAAGAAATTTATTTACTTGGAAAAACCTGTACTCGAACTAAAGGCGCGAGAAGGTTTAAAGTTATTTACTTACGCTAACTTAACCTAACATGATTACCTAAAAACTATTTTCTGCAATTAACACATTACATTTCCTGTGTTTATCCTCTATGTACTTCCACCAGGCAAGGACTGTCAGAGAGAGAATTTGGGATGTAAGGGTGGAATTCACTATTTGGCAGGACCGAAGAAATCTGGCCAATGGGGTTATTTATGCTGCTGATGCAGTCTTCTAATGTTCTTTCGAAAAACCTTTCCATGAGATTGAGAACGTATTCTCTTAGTAGTCTGACATTTGCTCGCCGATATACTTCAGCTTTCCAGCCTCACTTTTTAGTCAAGCTCAGTGTGTTAATATCCAGCATTCGAAGGCCATACACCTTTCCATGGGTTCTGATAAACATATGATCCACGTTGCGGCTCCGTAACATATGATTAATTGTATCAGGGTTTTATATTGACTCAGTTTGGTTTTGATACTTAAATCTACCTTCTTACATAGAAGAAAGTAGATTCCACACAATGTACCGCGTCCCTTACTAATAGCGAGCTTAAGGTGACCTGTTCACTGTGGTATTCCCGACCAGACCGATCAGACTTGAATCTTTGCCTCGTTTATTTTTGTTCCCCATTTCTAGCAGCATTTGCACAGAAGTACAAGATACTTCTCTAGCGCTTTAACTGCCTTGTTGGGCCGAAGATCTGAATAATAAACTTATGTGTCATCGGCAAATTGAATCAAGTCAATGCCCATTTCAGGGGACGGAACGTCAGCCACGCTAATGTTATACAGGGTAGGGCTAGGCATCCTTGCGGCGCTCCAAATGTTACCGACAAGAGATCGGAAATTTCATTTCCGACGCTGCCATAGAAGTGTCTATTTCCGAAAAAGCTGATAGTAAGTCTGATCGGGATAGAGAACTGATTTTCAATTAATTTATAAACGAGTTAATTTATCCACACGGAGTCAAAGACTTCTTCTAGGTCAAGAGTGCAGGCTGCCGTAAGTTTGCTATTGACGTTTAGGCAGATACCGTGGAGGTAGTTTAGAGCGTGCTGGGTAGAGTGTTTAAATCGGAATCCAAACTCATGGATGGAAATTATGTTATTGAGTTCGGAATGCTGTATTGTCGATGCTCTCTCAAATAGTTTGCCCACGTTAGATAGTAAGAAAATGGGGCTATAATTCTTTGTTCCGCTAAACAACAATGGCAACAATTTTGGCTATTTTCCAGACGGATGGGAAATAATCGCTATTTATGCAGTTATTATAGACTGCAACTAGGAATTTGATTGAAACCACAAGAAAGTTTCTTAGGACGAAGTTTGGAATTTCATCAGGCCCGGCTGACTTCTTACCGTTTGGGTCTTTCACCATGGAGGTGAGTGAGTGGAAAACTCAGAAAATTTCGCGAATCCGTGGGTTCGGTTGACGGATTCGTTGATGAAAAAATGGTGAGCTTGTAGCAATTTCTCGAGGTGTATTTTTTTGACTGTTGATTGAACAACGACAGTGAGGGTTGAATCTTTCCGAGGAGGAGATACATTGAGTTGTCGCTCAAAAGATTCCGCAAGGACTGTTGCTTTTCCAGCGTCCCTGCAGATAGGTTCCTTGTTCTTAGTCAGAAGGAAGTTGCGGGATTTGCGCTTCCCGGTTACCCTATTTACAGCTTGTAGCATATTTGGCCCGTTCTTGATATCTGCTAATTTGCGGGTCAGCTCCTTGTTACGGAAATTCGCCACCGTTTCCCGGATTATCTTATTGAGACAGTTGATACGGGAGAGCAATGCTTTTATCATATATTCAGCATTAACTCTATTTCCGTGCTTATGGAAGATTCGCAAATGCAGTATTATGTCGCGGGAAAGTGAGTTGTACTGGAACTCATCGACTTTAATACGCTTCGTGTTTCTGCGTGTAGCCGTATTAATGGCGCCTGTCGCCAAAATGATTGCTTCGTCGATTTCTTTATCCGACAAGTTGCGGGTGGTTGCGAGTTTCTTCAAGTTCAGCTTTTTTGCTAAATCTGACTTGACTGTTCGTCTAGACGAAAGATCGGATAGTTGTCATAGCTCGCTTTTGTAGTGCTGCGGTCGAAGACTGTTTGAGTTCCACTGCATAGTGGTCGGACATACCTGGCAATGTTTTACAGGAGATCACCTGAAAGCTTTGTCTTGTTTTCTTAGCAGGAAGTAGTCAAGGAAGGATTTACTAAAAGGTCTTGTTGGTGAATTCTTTAAGAAGGTTGTAAAAGGGTGGTAGATCCATTTCAGTAGGGTTTTCTCATTTTTTTTGACTGCCATATCGCCCCTGGAGGTGTGCCTCGAGTTGAAGTCGTCACCGAAAATAAGGTATTTAGACATTAAGATTACCCAAGACTTTCAGGCTTTGGCCCTCTTGCTCAGTTGCATCTAATATAGACGGAGACGACAAAATCTGCCTATTATCTGCCGTTTTCACCATTGCTGCCGAAGCGGAAAAAGCGAACAAGTACCCGATGACGACTTCCTCAGAATGATAGCATTTCCTGATTAAAAGGGCAGCGCCAGTGTTATTGTCATTTCGAATAATGTTAAATCCGGTAAATTGAACATTGTCCCTGCTCTTAAAATGAGTTTCCGAAACGCGAGAGAGAGTGTCAATCAACACTTGGGCAGTGGAACGTTGAGCGTATGAGATCAGGGAAAAAAGTGCATGAACTGATGAAATCGCACAAGGGCCAGTGGATAGGCCACAGAAGTCAGAAAGAAACGCTTCCATCCCTAAACTACTTTATAGTAAAATAAAAATAATTGTTACGCATAACATATAACTATTGAAGCAGTAGTTTTTTTTCCAACCTGTTGTCAAAAATAACACTTATAGCCAAGAAGTAACAGACATCCCACTTTGAGATGCTTAGTGATTGTTCTTTGACCCCTAGAATAATTGCTAGTTTTCAAACGTTCAGATGAGACTTCAAGAATGCCGATCTCTATAATTCCTCAGGTATTGGTACATGTGAGGATTGAAAAAAATCTACTATGCTCAAACGAGAAAATATTCCATGCTTCTAGTATTATATAAGAAATGTTTATAGGTACCAATTATTCGCACGATTGAATATGTTATTCTACTTCATTGTGTGAGTAACCCGTTCAGTAAATATACAATGAATATTATTTTTGTCTTCCAGTCTCTCAATTCTGATAAATCACAACTCATTTCAGTTATAAGATTTTATCATCAATCCTCTGATGGTCATGCTTGTGCGTATTCTATTGTACCATGTAGTTTGTTTGGCCTTGCATCAGTTGTTCTTGTATTTTTTTGTTACTAGCGCTTTTCTACAAATGGTAGCAATTCATAGGCAAATATTGTGGTTAATCGTTTTGAAATTGTGTCTACAGATTCGAGCTTTTTGTCTGTTCATTCACAACGCAATTTGTTTGTTATGGATTGACAAAATTGATGCGGCTGGCGTTTCATGATAATTGACTATCTACACTATGCTGCAAATAGGGGACACATCTCGAGATCGATCAGAGGAACTTTTAATATTATGCAATGCGATTTTTCGTAGATATGATTCTGTTGTGTATGTGGCACGTGATTTAATTGCTGTATGAGAACTCACTCCTAATTAAGCGACTGGGAATTAGAAGGCGGAGAAAACCTCAAACTCTCTATGTAATGCAGCTTTCATCAACTGCATTCGCATGCAACCTTATGCACTATCAATTAAAAAAAAAGTTTGCATAACTCATGATGACTTGGAGAAGGCTTCAATCATTTCAAATTAATTTTCACTTGAACTTTTTATCACTTAGAAATCGCTTGTAAAGACGCCGCTTATTAAATGATTCACTAAATAATATATTCGATTGTTAAAATTGATTTGAATTATTATTAAGGCGTCTGTACAAATTAAGGTTGTGTTTGAATTAACTACTTGAACTTATCGATTTACTCTTGGATATTTACAGAAAAATAAAATGAAGACCCCACAAAAGAAGTGCTTGTTTCCTGTCCGCCCAAATAATATTCAGTCCAAAACACCTGCGCCTTTGAAGCGTGTTTTTAGTAATGGGATGGATGGGCCGTTATCAGCAATCAAGAAGCCTTTTCACAGTAACACATTTTGCACTCCTAGCAAAATAAAGAAAATTGATGGGAAGCCACTGAATCAGACGGACTTCGGCTTAACACCGAAGGAGAAGACGAGGTAATTTAAGTTGACATACAAATCATGGAATATCTCTTTCATAGGATAATATTTTTAATTTTGTAGGTTTGAAAGTGTCGAGAGAAAATGCAATGCTGTGTCAACACAGAACCACAACGAATCGATCGAATCGAGATCTTCGATATTGAGTATGAATGTTTCGACTTCAACCCTACTTGATGCACCTATTGCTCCAGTTGCAAATTCGTAAGTTAGAGTATCTGCTTATGTTCGATCGATAAAATTCATTCATTGGCCTCGGTTGAATTTTATCTGGAACTATATCATGACTCAAAGCTATGATCGGTTAAAATCATGTTCTTATATTTGGTGCTGAATATGCTAAAATGCTGAATTTTCTCTTACTTCAGTTATAGTCCAATTGTTCGACGATGTGTTAAGGAAATTGAAACCACTTTAGGCACTAAACTTGAGAAGTTTATGGATATCATGAAAGAAATGCATACCATTCGAATTGAATCATCATCGGAACTGAAACAAGAAAATCATAGTTGTATGCCTAACATAAATGGGTAAGTCTAATCTACCGACTAAACAATAGTATGGTATTTTCATCATTAATTTTCAATAAATATATCAGTTAGCAAGCTTAAAAAATCATATGATATGAACCAGTTTTGCTGAGGTTTGTTCCTGTAGATTCCATCATTGAAAGAACTAGCTATTATCATTTATATGAAAGAGAATTCTTATCTGTCTATAATACGTATTCCTTCTCAGATAATACAACTTCAACTCAATACATAATTTATATTTTTTTGGTTTATTTATTATGTATTCACAGATATTTTCCTCTTTTTTTGATTAAAATTTTATCGCCCTCTAATTTTAACTAGTAAATGCGGATTAGATGTTTCTTTACACTCGAGTGTGATACTTTGAATTGATAAGTTCATTAAACACCATTGTAATCTTATCTCCCCCTAGGCAAATTAGCATTTGTTATGAAGTGGCCTTTATTCGTGGATGAAACTAAAAATCTTACAAAACGTTACTACGAACGCCATATCTCTCGTAAATCGTTCTCGGTAGCCACACATTAAGGAAATAATATGAAATCAAACTGGCAAATAAGTACTTTATGCTTTACGAACAGGTCGTATTTCCTTCCAGCAATACGTGGCTCATTTGAAAAAGTCTTATTCCACGGGTGTTATTCATACCCACCTCGTAGTCAACTTTCTGTAGAATGTCCGTCTGTAGAGTCCTTGCACTCGCTCTATCATTCACAATGCTGTAGATGTATTTGCAAAAGTTAAAGGGGAAACCAAATTAGAAGACTTTTTAGTGGGAAGAATTATTTGGAATTCAATGAAATGTGGACATCAACCACAGCATTTGTCGTATTTAGAGCAACTTTTGAGAATTTTTTAGAATAGTTTAAGCCGAAAATAACAACGTTACGTGGCATTATCCTACTGGAGATCGCAACTAGAGTTCTCCAGCTGCGGGACATGTGGCTACTTCAATTTTTATCTAAAACCAAAGAAGTTTTAATTTTACCTTACTAAATTATTTCTAAGAATATGAACCTTAATGCAATTGAAAATAATCAAAAGTTTTGCAACTGTTGAAAAAAAATATTTCAATTTCCACCATTTTTAAGGTTTTGCTTAAAACAGAACCTTATTAAATGGGTTTACGGTCTGTCAGTCTGCCTGCCACACACACTTTGTTCTCAGAAACGACTGTACCGATTGACACGAAATTTGGTAGGAAAGTGGGAATTCTGAATTCCCACGCATGCGGTGAACTACATTGCTGAACGTTGAACTCAAGAGAGGTCTCCATACACCTAAAAGAGAAATGCAAATTGTTTTTCCCGGAAATATAGTCTTGTGGGGTATCAAATGAAGGGTCTCGATCAGTACTTTTCGGAGCAGTTTTGGCGTTGGTTGTAAAAGAGAGGAGTGCGGGGATCCGAAAGTGGTCAGTGGGATCTCGGGCGAGCGTAATGCTTACCACATTGCCTTCTTCAGTGTATTAATGTAATGCTGACCACATTGCCTCCTACAGTGTATTATTAACAAAGTTATAGTAGGCCACAGTTGCCCCTTTCGCGTCCCCTAAGAGATAAAATGACAACACCCCCTTAAATTGATTACCGGGTGTATTCATCGTATATACAGTGCAAGTTATATATCAATGGAATCATCGTGTACCCAAATATTTTTATACAAAAAATCAACAAAGTATTTTTGTACCTGAAGCCCTGAGCTTCTGAATTCGGACTTTCACTAATTATGCAAAAAAAAACACTCTTAAAAACAGAGAATACCTCCAAATTCGACAATGATCGGTGTATTAATTAAGAGGGAGATCTGATTTCCGACAAGAATGGGTATATTGGAGCGATGGATTTGATTGTTTTGATGAACTGCACAACAACCAAAATATCGACGAGTTTGAGGGCCCACCAACTGGTGATTAACCATTCCATCTAAAATAGGCGAAGCTTATTCCTTCTTCTGGTTCCCTTTTTACTCGCAATAGCGAGCTTCTTGCATACAGTGTTTTTGAACTGAATCAGTAAAATAAAAAGAAAATTCAATCAGAATCCCCCATTTTTTCGGCCACGTGGAAACAACACCAAGAACGATAAGGTGGACCACAAAAATACCCGTGTTGATCGCAGTCTTTGCCTTTCATCCTCCTCGGCCTTCGCACACCTCACCGAAAGAAGCTCACGGCCAGCTACTGCCAGCGGAGATGATGTACGGGGAGAATCTGGGACTCCCCGCCGACCCTGTATTGAATATCAAAGCTAGGTTAAGCGACTCCAGTATAATGCGTCTGCTCAAGGACGCGGTTTCGCAACTACTGCCAACGTCACCTTCCTAACATACGACACCGGAAGTCGACACCCTCAAGAACCTCGAGACATGCTCACGGATCCTCATTAGGATAAACTCGCAATAGCAGGCTTCTTCCATACGGTGTTTGTGAATTTAATCAGTAAAATAAAAAGAAAATTAAATCACAAACCCTCTATATTTTCGTTAGCAATTTGGTCACGTCGGTAACGTGGAAACAACAGCAAAAACGCAAAATACATATTATGCCGCTTGCCAAATTATCCGCAAGAGGTTCAACTTTACAGGATTTTTACTTCACTTTTTCAGCTGCTCACCATCATCAACAGCACAACAACCGGTATCCAGTCTAGGCCTGCCTTAATAAGGAACTCCAGACATCCCGGTTTTGCGCCGAGATCCACCAATTCGATATTCCTAAAAGCTGTCTGGCATCTTGACCTACATCATCGCTCCATCTCAGGCAGGATCTGCATCGTCTTCTTTTTCTAAAATAGATATTGCCCTTATAGACTTTCCGGTCTGGATCATCCTCATCCATACGGATTAAATGACCTGCCCACCGTAACCGATTCAGCCGGATTTTATCCACAACCGGACGGTCATGGTATCGCTCATAGATCTCGTCGTTATGTAGGCTATGGAATCATCCATCCTCATGTAGGGGGCCAAAAATTCTTCGGGGGATTCTTCTCTCGAACGAGGCCAAGAGTTCGCAATTCTTCTTGCTAAGAACCCAAGTTTCCGAGGAATACATGAGGACTGGCAAGATCATTGTCTTGTACAGTAAGAGCTTTGACCCTATGGTGAGACGTTTCGAGCGGAACAGTTTTTGTAAGCTGAAGTAGGCTCTGTTGGCTGACAACAACCGTGCGCGGATTTCATCATCGTAGCTGTTAGCAGTTGTGATTTTCGACCCTAAATAGGAGAAATTATCAACGGTCTCAAAGTTGTAGTCTCCTATGTTTATTCTTCCCATTTGATGTTGTTGGTTGGTTGGTTTTTGGTTGGTTGGTTCAACAACATCGAATCGGACTTGTCAAACGAAAACAATAAAGAGACGAGACTACACCTTTGAGACGTTGGAAATTGTTCCTATCTAGGGTCGAAAATCACAACCGATAACAACTATGACGATGACACACGACCGTCTGGTTGTGGATAAAAGCCGGCTCAACAGGTTACGGTGGGCGGGTCACCTAATCCGTATGGATGAGTAAGATTAAAACCGCGAGCTTTTATAATAAAGCTGGGATGGTTTGCATCTAACGCGGAACTTTGTGCTACTGTTAATAAGGATCTTTTCTTTCGCACTGTTTGAATCAACTTTGATATAAAAGAGGAAAAGTTTCATGGTCGGGTGAAAATGGAAGGTGGGGAACGACGAAGAGGTTCTATAGCAGTTCACTGACATATCCTGATGAAGAACCTAACTGGCGTTTTCTTCCGCAGGCGTCTTAAAATTACCAAATAAAAAATATGTAATTCCAAGAATATAAAATAAAGTTGAAAATCCATCAAACCTTGTGTTCGGTTCATGTCATCCTCCTTTTAGCGAAGCTTTTAAGGCTGTTGCTAAGCTTCCATTTCCGATTTTTCAAGTAAAAAACAACGTTTCAAACACACTCTTTATTATTTATTTTGTTCGAATCCAAAAGGAAACGGTTCGCGTTGATATGGCTGGCACTCCTCCCTTGAAAACTCACAGCAAATCATCCAAACCTACGTGCCATCGTAAACGACGGACTTCCCAAGGTCCCAACACTTCTGTACTGTTCGCGGACTGGAGCGATTCATTAATCGGCCATCTTGGTAGAGTAGGTCCCAAGTCGGCAATGGAATGGTCGTCCCTCCTCAATGTGTGACCTATCCATTGCCACTTCCATCTTCTGATCAACCCATCCACGAGTAACTGACCTGTGCCGATGAAATTCTTCGTTCGAAATAATATCAGGCCAACGTACCCCGATGACAAGTCAAAATAAAGGCCAAAACTGGCCCGGTGAGGGACAAGCAGATGCCATCAGCGTAGTCACGGTATTTCAAGTGAAATGTCGTTGTTTATTGGAGTCCTCCGCACAAGGCAGCATGAAGCAGCAACTGCATGGAACCATCGTGTACCCAAATATTTTTATACAAAAAATCAACAAAGTATTTTTGTACCTGGCGCCTGAGCTTCTGAATTCCGACTTTCACTACTTATGCACAATGAGAAATAAAATCGGTAACAAAATGTCACTCAGACAGACCTTGCTTTTAATCTCAAATTCCTCCAAGATTTTACCTCTCAAAAACCTTATATTTTGCGCCATCATGTGTCCCTCTGATAGTAACCATTAATTTATCCGGAATGCCCCTTCTGCGTAAAGCACAGCGAATACACTCCCCGTGGAGACGTTTTCTTGCGGCTGGGGCCGAGTATCTGTTTGGCCGTATCCTTCTTCGTCTGCAGTTTTTCATAAAGAACGAACTCCGAGCGATCACCACGTGGAGGTGGAAGAAGGGTTTGATAGTAGAGCTATTGATGTTGCTTGAGCAGGCGTTTCCCAGGTTCTATGCTCCATCGTGGGTACTAATCCACGTTTCGCCCTGGGCGCCTTTTCCACGCGCTTAATGGATTCCGGAAATGGGTCATTCCTTAATTCGAAGAAGTTTTTCGATCTTAACTTTTCGAATTGCGTTGCCTTCGTCAGCTTTTAAGTAGTAGGAATCTCGTTTGTTGAGCTCATGTTTAGCTCTCGGAGTGGGGTGGTCCCAGTCGTTTCGTCAGTCTGTATAATTTTTTCCACTTGCATATGTTGCATTTGGTCGTGGTTTCAAAGTGCTTGATTTTGGCTTCTATGTCCATTATCGTAGCCTCTATGTAGTGCGACGGCATAATTGAAGTCTTTATTCAGTAGTTTTAGTTCCTCTACTGTGAATTTGATTGTAGATTTATTAATTACATAATTCGGTATCATTGTGATAGGCGGTAGTTGGTTGCGGGGCGACGTTAGTTCTTTGTCGTGGATATTTCTCTTCTGGGCTTTCTCATATTTTTGGTCTCTGGCTATTTTAGCAAAGTTGATAGTTATTAATGCCCCGTTTGCTGTCAATTCCTTAGTTTATTCTGAGTGTGTTGCATATGCTTGTAGAGTTTTTTTTATTTAGTTTAGTGTATAATTTCTTTATGTAGCATTCTCAAGTTTTCACTTTGGCCTATATATCCGGGTTCTTATTAATGACTTGTATTCTATTGCTTTTTTTACACAGGGTTTCATTATATTCAAATAATAACGCTACCCAACAGCATCATTCAGATGGAACTGTCCTTGATGATATTCATCACGAAACACAACCATTTGCACAAAGTAGTCCAATTTTTAAGAAACCTGAATCGGTAAAACAACCTCGTGCTGCTAAATCTACGCTTAATGAAGTCAGCAGGCCAAATAATACATTCATAGATCAAACGAGTGATTCAACACTTTTCCAAACAACTCAATTTGGAAATAGTACTGTAGCAAATGTGACTGTTGTTCCTGGGCCCCGACGTGTGAGTAATACCATGTTCTCCGGAAAGGATGAAACCAACCGCCCTGTGAGGAGATCTATGCGATTAGAGCAAAGAAATTCAACGATAATTGCTACAGATGAAATGAAAGTAAATAACCGATTGTCTCTGTCTATTAATCGGCCGAAGGAACGAAGGGATTCTGTACGACGATCGATGCGCATTCAGAAAAGAGAGTCGATAATGCCGATCGAAGAAATTGAAGAAAAACCAGATGTACCGCAGAAAAGAATCAGTAAAACTGGTATGTATGGATTTTTCAATGCTCTTCAGTTTAATGGAAATGTAGGTTTATATAATTATTTGTTGTGAATTAGGTTGAGTCAAAGGATGAAAATTCCAAATGGGCGGGTTGGTATATTGCTACACTAATCAATTCTGATAGAGTAACCCAGCTCTGGTCTCCTTTCTACATAAACTATAAGGCTCCCTACGATAGGCACATAGAATTAGAAGGAAATAACAGTTCGTTCGTGCATCCAGAGTCCAACAATTCAAATGAAACTTGGAACAGTATTCAAACGACGAAAAAGAAGCAATTTGGCTATCGTAGCTTGTATTCCCAATGTTTTCAATTTAGCTTGAATTTTAAATATCTAGTCAACGGACGATTGACCGGGTCTGAAAACTCCTTGTTTATAGTAACGACACTTTTCCGCCAACCTTCGGGGAAATCTTCCTCATACACTTCATGATGGCAGTTTGATGCTAATTTTTAGTGTTAATTAAAGCCAAACTGACTTTATAGAGAGCTCTGTGCTAGAAAGATTCAGTGAAGAGAGGAATGCTCACCAAAGTCTCAAAATCTTTCTTCGCTGTCCAATAGCACTCACATTTCCGCTTAAGCCGGAGATTAAGCCCTTGACTTTTAATAACATGACAAAGAAACGTGCATACATTAGAAACCACTTTTGGTCTTCACGCGAAGAGTGAAATCTATTACTGAAAAGAACGTCTTTCTCCGAGACGTGTATAATAGTTATCATTATTTACTTTTGCTAACTCACAACTGGCAATCTGTTTTACGACAATTAAAGATTAACTCCGATGAATATTTTACTCTTTTACGAAAAAACAAATGATAACGGACTGCGGACTATTCAATTAGCAGGGTCACACGAAATGGTTGTTGGAAGTACCTGGTTTGCGCGAAAAGCGGTCCACAAACATACGTGGGCCTCTCCAGACGGGACCACTTTCAACCAAATTGACCACGTGTTGATCGAACGCCGCCACCTCTCAGCCTTGATGAATGTCAGAACATATAGGGGGGCCAATATAGACTCGGATCACTATCTCGTTGGCATGGTGCTCCGAGCTCGAATAACAATACCACCTAGAATCCCCTCTGACAATCAGGTGAGAGTGAACACTGAAGCCATCTACAACACAACCCTCCGCGACACCTATAAGAGGGAAATGGATGCCGCAATAACCGCAGTCAATAGAGGACCTGGAGATGAAGCATCAACTAATGATCTTCACAACCACCTGAAGAACGTTATCATGGATACGGCCACAGACATACTTGGCCCCAGCCGCAAAAGGAGTCGGAACGGCTGGTTTGACGATGAATGTAAGCTAGCAACGGAACGGAAGAATGCCGCATACCGAGTAATTTTGCATTCTCAAAGAACGCGGGCACGCGCAGAGACTTATCACGAACTCCGTCGAGCGGAGAAGCGACTTCACAGACGGAAAAAGGAAGCCTGGGAGAACCAACAAGTCTGTGAACTAGAAAAGTACAGGGAGCAACCGCACCAGGCGCGGAAGTTTTACCAACAAGTCAGCAGGATGAAGCCTTATACACCTCGATGCTCATCCTGCC
This sequence comes from Hermetia illucens, assembly GCF_905115235.1. Classification (NCBI taxonomy): domain Eukaryota; kingdom Metazoa; phylum Arthropoda; class Insecta; order Diptera; family Stratiomyidae; genus Hermetia; species Hermetia illucens. The sequence continues at coordinate 35,358,978 of NC_051853.1, forward strand.
GAGACAAAGAGGGAAATCTGATTTCCGACAGAATGGGTATATTAGAGCGATGGGTTGAGTACTTTGATGAGCTACTGAACAACCAGAACATCGGCGAGTTGGAGGTCCCGCCAACTGAAGACGACGGACAAATACTGCCACCACCAAGTTTAGGAGAAACAGTCCGTGCAATTCATCGGCTAAAAAATCATAAGTCGCCAGGAGCCGATGGAATTACAGCCGAATTGGTTAAATATGGAGGCGATCAGTTACACCAAGTGGTTCATCAACTTGTGCTCAAGGTATGGGACAGCGAATCAATGCCTGACGATTGGCAACGAGGCATAATCTGTCTCATACATGAAAAGGGAGATATCACACAGTGCAGCAATTATAGAGGTATCACGTTGCTGAGTACCATCTATAAGATATTCTCCACTATCTTGCTAGGCCGGATAGCCCCATACGCCCAGAACAATGTGCGAGGCCAGATAAAAGCAGCAGGATCACTCTCAAGACCATTCGACATCAACAACGGTCTACGACAAGGGGATGCGCTATCATGCGTCCTCTTTAACCTGGCCCTCGAGAAAGTGATCCGTGATGCTGAGGTGAATGCAAGAGGTACGATCCTCTTCAAGCCCACCCAACTACTGGCCTATGCTGACGATATCGACATCATGGGAAGAACCACCCGAGACGTTCAAACTGCCTTCATCCAGATCGAGCAGGCGGCGCGAGATCTTGGGCTGCACATCAACGAAGGCAAGACAAAATACATGGTGGCAACGTCAGCACCGAAGACGAATCAACCAACAACATCAAACCGCACTGGTCAAACACAAGCACGAACAAGAATAAGGATAGGAGAATACAACTTTGAGACCGTTGACAATTTTTCCTATCTAGGGTCGAAAATCACAACCGATAACAACTACGATGATGAAATCCGCGCACGGTTGTTGTCAGCCAACAGAGCCTACTTCAGCTTACAAAGACTGTTCCGCTCGAAACGTCTCACCATAGGGTCAAAGCTCTTACTGTACAAGACTATGATCTTGCCAGTCCTCATATATTCCTCGGAAACTTGGGTTCTTAGCAAGAAAAATTGCGAACTCTTGGCCGCGTTCGAGAGAAGAATCCTTCGAAGAATTTTTGGCCCCCTACATGAGGATGGACGATTCCGTAGCCTACACAATGACGAAATCTATGAGCGATACCATGACCGTCCGGTTGTGGATAAAATCCGGCTCAATAGGTTACGGTGGGCGGGTCACTTAATCCGTATGGATGAAGATGATCCCACCCGGAAAGTCTATAAGGGCAATATCTATGGTAGGAAAAGAAGACGAGGCAGACCCTGCCTAAGATGGAGCGATGGCGTGGGCCAGGACGCCAGACAGCTTTTAGGGATATCGAATTGGTGGACCTCGGCGCAAAACCGGGATGTCTGGAGTTCCTTATTAAGGCAGGCCTAGACCGGATACCGGTTGTTGCGCCGTTGATGATGATGATGATGATGAATATTTTACTCTCACTTCATCACTGTCAGCTCACTGTCTGATTATTGAATTGAAGCTAATCGCTTCTTTTATTACCTGTACTGAAGTTTCTCATCACGCCTTCTCTCATAGACGCAAGCCATTACTCACACCGAGTTTGTAGAAACACTTTCCTCCCCCTTTTCACCACTGTCCTTGGCGGAAACTATTAAATTTGAACCAACAAGTGTATGAGTAGTAGCAAATTTGAATTCAGCTTATACTAACTCATTAAATAGTACGAGGTTACCTAGAAAGCATTGTCGGCAGCGGGCTTAGAAGAATGTCACTACACAACCTATTGTTTTTGTTTGAATTCTTCCTAGAAAAATAGATATTAAAGTAGTCCTTCTTGTATCCTTAAATTACAGAATTAATGTGCTATTAAAAATATCTTAAGTGCACTCACTATAATATTAAATAAATATAGCGTGCATTCACACATAAGATGCAAAACGATTAGATTACATGTAACGAGTATATTATTTGAATTGAAGTTATTATATATTCCCGTTTGCCTCCATTCCAGTGCCGTCCCACAATAAAACGATTGCAGGATACTTCAAAACAAAGCACGAAAATAACAAACCGAAAACAAAGAAACAAGCAAAAGACGCGCAACAAAAACACGAAAAAGCTGTGCTTGACTTACTTAACACAGGAACAATTCGGGAAATCCAGATTTTACCGCAAGTCGGTTTGAAGACGGCTTATCAAATAATCACCCAAAGGTAAAAAGTCATGAAATATTTCAATTTTGTTAGTGGAGACCATTATTAATCACTTCAAAATTGAATTGGCAAAAATCTATCCAAAGTTATCCAACACTTCGGAACTATCATAATTACATACGTGCTCCGATCTCATACTACAATAATGCGCTTTTAATCTCCTGCACAATAAGATTGAATGCATGTATCTATTTTTAGAATTATTTATTTAAGTTGTCTAAAAACTAATTTACGGGAATAAAAATATGCCAGTTTGTGTTTGCAGCGTTAACGAAAACATATAATTTGTGCTCATATTACATATCGATTTGAACTGAAACATGTTCTCTACAATTTATATTATTCAACTCTTTCATTTCAGAACACTCAACGGAAAATTTCGAAATTTCGACCAAGTTTCCAAACTACCAGTTTGGCGGGGAAAAGCTTGGCAGCGTTTTAAAGTGGTAAGTTTTTTGTTAACTGCTCATACTGCATATGTTGAACTATTTTTGCTTTTCGATTACGTCCAGCATAAGCTTAGGCTGGCGGTTCGTTATAGTCTACTAATTACACTTATTTTATCTGCTTTCAGGCGAATTGTATTTCATGAATTTTTAAAGTGTGTGTGTCTGTCTGTTTAGTTCATCCAAACACCAGTTATTTTATAAGTTTAAATATGTTTTCATTTTAAAATAAAGACTATAAGATATGATTTTAATCAAATTGCCAATTTTTCTCTTCAGAGTTTCAGGGGGTTCATCTAGCCAAATCGTCATCTATTCAGATATCTGGTCAATTTGAATCAAATGCTGTAACGAATTAATCTTGGATTACAATAGTCTAAATACCCTTCTTTGGCATAAAGATTGGATCCAACAACATAGTGTGAGTTTTCCGACGTTTGATATATTATAATTGAGCCTGGGATCAGTAGTTAATGTCGTTCTATGTCAAATTTGCAATCATTTCATTTTTCCAAACAAACATAGAATACGATGAATGACCAGAAATTTCGCTGCTTCATGGATCAAGAAAAACGGAAAGTAAATACCACGAACGAATTGATCATTCTTCATCTCAAATCCGTAGCCCTGTTCAAGCTCATATCTCCGGCTATCGGCGTGAACTGAGGGTGCTAATTTTCCACACACGTTTCTGATTTTTTGCTCACGAAAATATCAGCGCAAGATATATTACTGTAACGAAACTTACCATTCGATCCGTCTTCCTATTGAATTCAATTCCTGACGCCATCCTATTGGATTTGATAATGATATTAGACTTTTTTTTTTGCAATCAAAAACAACCTCGGCTGAAAGAATAAAACGTGGAATTTGATCATTAAAGCAACGTCAAAAACTCCATGGATTTACTGAGTATAAGACAAGGAACCTGGCAATTGAAGAAAAGCAGATAATTGCGTCGCCTTTTAATGTCAAATGAATTATCTGCAAAGGGTAAACAAATCGATTTTTTTTTTTGGTCTTAAAAAAATCTTCATTTCTACCCGAACAAAACACGAGCACTTCGTGCGCTTCGGGATTGAAGGCATTTCTGACATCAAGCGGTGTAAGGAGCACTATCCGTCGAGATCGGTGGCTGTATGCCTCTCCCCAGTGAACCGCATCTGCGACTTCCATAATAGCATCCATTGTGGATCTCCCTGTTCTGAACCCGAACTGCCTTGGGGACGAGTCACCGGCCACGCGGATCGCTTCTGCGGGTCTACTCTTGATGAGCTTCTCGAGCACTTTCCCGGCCGTGTCAAGCATACACAACGGTCGGTACGCAGACGGGAGCTCCGGGTCTCCTTTACCCTTACTAATTAGCTCGACTCTGGTCACTTTCCAGCGACAAGGAAAAATGCCCTCCTTCAAGCAAGCGTTGAACGCCTCAAGCAGCAAGTCTGGCCATTGGCGGAACGCTTTTTTGTTTTTCATAGCGAGAACCGCTTCTTTGAGCTCTCTCATTGTGAAAAGGGGGCAATCCTCGACGCTTTCCGCGCTATTGACATCAACCCGTACAGGATATCTGGGGAACAAGGCCCGTACAATGCGGTCCGTCTGGTCGGCAGTTAGTATGCAGGGCTTCCGCAGAGCCCCGATTTTTCGGGTGACTAGCTTATAGCCAAGTCCCCACGGGTCCTCGTTCTCGCCGCCATTTCCAGAAACCGTTTCCCTCTGGAGTCTGACTGAGGCATGCCCCATTCAAGGGCGCTGACATTAAAATCACCGCCTACCAGGATTCGTCCCTCCGTGCTAGAAACGGCGTCCTCTAGGATCAATTCCTGACGTTATACCTTAACACCGGATCCAGACAACCCCATTTCCTCGGCCTTCGGCAAGAACACGCAGTCGAAGATCGTCCCGAACCCAGATGGCAGCGGTGCCCGATAAGTCGAGATGCCATGAGGCCCTGTTTCGGTATTTCTCGCTAATTAGCACTAGATCAGCATTTACTTCTGCAGCGAACTCTGCTGGTAACTGGTGAGCAGTTGCACTCCGGTGCATGTTAATTTCTAAAATTGGGATCATGCCATTCGCACCCTAGCCCTTGCCAATTCAACCCTGAAGATTGGACACCAACGCTCTCACCAGACGCGCCTCGATCCCTGCAGGGAACGCAACTTCCGCTTTCATTACAGGTTTTCGCTTGATGGCCTACTTGGTCGCATCTCCGGCATGATGTCCTCTTGTCCGGTCCGTTGTATGTTGCTGACGTGTGTCCATAGTCCAGACACCTGTAGCCCTTAGTGCGGACTATCCGCATTGGTACCCTACATACTACCCATCCAATTTTGGTTCTTATGCTGCTAAGGAGCAACTACTGGAAGGATGATGAAGGAGGTAAATTGCTCCCGAAATATATATCTACACTGTAAAATAAAAATTGTAGTTTGAAGTAAGCTACTAGTCTATCAATTTTAGGCTTGACTACAAATAGAAGACAATATCTAACCTCTTCAGATTATTGTATGAACAAAGCTGCTACAGAGGAACAGGAGAAAACTGTACTCAAGTCAATTGATGGATCCTGGATGAAGAGAGGATTTTCTTCTTCATTTCGTGCTGCAGCTGCTATAGGAGTGCTGACTGCAAAAGTGATAAACATTTCAGTGAGTAGCATGTTTTGTGTGAAGTTTGGGAAAAGAAATTTGGCACTGAAGGATATAAGGACTTCATCGATACTCATTGGCCTGTCTGCAATGCTAACTATGAAGGGAGCAGTGAAAGAATGGAGGTCAAAGATATTCTTGAAATTTTTGAAAGGTCAGTGGATTTAAGAGGTGTTTGCTAGTTGAACTACACAGCTGATGGTAACACAAAAAATCAAAAGCAATATCTGAAGCTAAACCATATGGAGAAGATCATCCTATTAAAAAAAAAGAACGTGTTAACCATGTTAGCAAGGAAGGGTAAGGTGCGACTACAGGAAGCCAATGTTTCAGTGTAATGGAAAAGAAAAATGTAGAAAGGATTGCAAAGTCAGAAGCCCAAGCAGTAGGTGCAACAAAAGAAGCGAAGATCTCCTTTAAAGAAGCCAGGAGAAGAGCCCATGAGGAAGCCATTGAAGAGGATGGAGTACGGCACAGCCCAGGAATTGATTCAAACTGGTAAGAATCGTTTTATCTGAGTTTTTATAAAAAATTCTCTCTTGTTAAGGTTTTGTGTGAAACAAAACCTTATTAGAATCGAGTCGGTGTCTGTATGTCCGTCTGTCTGTCTGTCACACACAATTTATTCGGAAACGGCTGGACCGATTGTCATGAAAATTGGTGAGAGTATGTGGGCTGCTGTTCCCTTTACATGCAGCAAGTGGCACTATTTTGTCTGGAGTTTAAGGGGGGGCTCCTCATACATGTGACTGGAGGGTGCAAAATCTCGTTTCATAAAATGTGGCCATGTGGGGTATCAAACGAAAGGGCTCAATTAGTACTTTTCGAAACTGATTCTACATTTCATATCGGGTGAAACATAGAGGAGCAAGGACTCAAAATATGACCATCAAAAAGTGTAACAGGTCTCCTTCTCAGAACCTATCGCACCGAAAAATCTGAAAAATCAATCAAACACAAATTGAGAAAAAGTCTCGCTTTTGGACGAAACAGTACGATGAGACCAGCGCCGTAGACCTATTAAAAACTAAATTACACGAAAAAAATTGTCTTTACTGAAAAAACGGCCGCACCCCTCTTATTGTCATTTTTTCTCAATTTCAGGAACCAAAAATTTCGGGGAGGAAGTATGGTTGACGCGCTATGCCCCACTTTATAACAGTTGAGCTGAAAGGTTCGTAGGCTAACATACAAATGACGCCTCTAGTATTAAATCCATATGATTTTTAATTTACCCTTCAAAAGACACATGCACAAATTTGACAGTTGCCGTATTATTAGTTTGTGGGATAAAATAGTTTGGGTAAAGCAACTTTTGTTAGTTCGAAAGAAATGGATGAAAAGGAATTTTGTGTGTTAATAAAACAATACAGCTGAAAAAAATATTGTTGAAGGCAAGGCGTGGCTTAATAAACATGATTCGGGCTTTGCATCAGAAAAATCAACGGTTGAGAAATAGTTTACTAAGTTTAAACGAGGCAAAATGAGCACCGAAGACGATGCACACAGTGTTACCTTTTCGTCGCTATCAAAAAGGTCCACAAAATAATTTTGGATGAGCGCAAAGTGGCGTTTATCGAGATAGCTGAGGCTCTAAAAATATCAAAATAACGTGCTGCATATATCGTACATGCACCGTGTTACAAATCAATGAAAACGATGGCAAACGTGCGTGAATTGGGCTTGCTTCCGCATCCACCGTATTCTCCAGATCTGACCCTCAGCGATTTTTTTCCCGTTCTCAGACGTCAAGAGAATGCTCGCTGCAAAGAAATCTAATGCCAATAAAGAAGTAACCGCCGAAAAGGAAACCTATTTTAAGGCTAAAGACATATCGGACTATAAAAGTGGTATCGAAAAATTGTATGGTCGCTATAACGGTAGTATCGCTTTCTATTAACTCCATTGCCTGTTGTTAAGATGGCTTATTCCAGTCCCACCCTGAAGATGGCAGACTAATCCGGCAGAACGTTAGGCTGCACAATTTTTAATAAAAATAAAGTCAACTTTCGGTCAAAGTTCGATTTTTGTGAACACTAATTCGTCAAGACGCCAAATAGCTTTTAGGGATATCGAATTGATGCAAAATTTCTCTCCAGTTTTCTCCGTGACATGAATAATTCCTGGCTTCTCACTTGAATTTGGGTTCCATATACTGATATCGAAGATAACTATATTGAATAATAAAATCAAATTTTATAAAAAAAAATTTGTTTCTATGTTCGCCTCAACTTTTCAGCCCAATTGTTATATTCAAAGCTGAAAAATTCTATGGGATAACTTTATCAATTTTATACTCAGTCCATCTAATAATTTCCAGAAGTGCCAATGTGAAATTCTCAGAGTGCACTGAGGTTAAAATTGTTATTTAGAACTAAAAATGCTTCAATTACGAAACGGCAACTTTCATTTGTTTAACTTCTCAGATGTAAGATTAGAAAGACATTACGGAAACTACTGCCCCGAATTCCAAAGCGGAAATCCCAACTATCATTGACCTGTAACTTAAAGCTGAATACATTATAGTGAAAACATGAATTATAATTTAGAGTATTTATTCATAATAAACCACACTTATTTAAGTCAACAATGATCTCCCTCGGATAACAAACACCTTTCTCTCAATTTCGCAATCTTAATAGACTAGAGCACGATAACTATCTAATTTCAGCTAATTTCTAATGGAAGCGGCTTAATTGGTTACAAAATATACACAATATGTAAAACATAAACTAATATTTAAATAAGGACTCATTGTCATCATATCTACACAACACTATCTATCTAAAGATTCAGTCAGTTCTTCATTTGTAACACCTTCTCTTTCTGCTTCCCTTCGATTTTATCAATTACTTGGTTAGCTTCGTGATAATATGGTTCCAATGCTTCACGCGTTAGTTCGTGCCAATCAGCGATCCTTGGATAATTTTTGAATGGATTGAATCCCACAGCCTCTGCAAATGAAAAATATTTGTGAAATTATATTTCGCATTGAATTGACTTTAATAGGACGAACAAATCTTACTTGGTTGATCGATTTCGCAAATCGCTAGCAAATCCGCAATGGTGATATTCGATGTGATCATGTACTTCTCGCCCTTGAGCCAATGCTGCTCGAATTCCGCCAGGCATTTGTTTAGCCGCGCCTCGCTTTGAGCAACCTTTAAAATAAGAATATATTTTTAAAAAATCCTGCGTGTTGTATAAAAAAGGCTTCTTACTTGTTCAGGATTGGGTTCGGTGTTGGTCAGCTTTGGTTGTAGCCACTTTTGTCGGAAGTAATCCGTGCAGCACGCGCGCATGTTCCCATGTTGCCATTCCATGTATTCATCAATTCGCGCCCTCAAGGCTCCTTTGTGAGGGTACCAATGCTCAGGAACGATTTTTTCCCGAACTAAGTATCGGAAGATGGCAATGCTTTCAGAAAGTTTGAAGTCCTCATCCTTAATAGCAGGGACTTTTTGGAAGCGGTTTATGTTGTTTTTGAAGTCATTGGATAGATGTTCGCCTATGGAAGGATATGAGAAAAAGGTGAGTAATGTTAGATGATTTGGAAATCAAAACTAATCACATAATATATATAATAATCAGTATTATACTTATTTCAACATAGTTGCATAAAGTTTGAAGCGAATATTATTTGTATACTCGATCATACTTGAGTAACCACTAAGGTTTTGTAGCAGACATGTGTTTGAGGCATTTTAAGGCTTCTTGTAAAGTAGCCATGCAGTTCATACTCACTGAAGAAAATAACTCGTTAATACCTCTGAAAAAGTGTCAGAAATCTCGTGTGTAAAGCACTCAGGTCATATGCCATCTATGCCCCATCCCGTATCGAGTAAGATATAATTAAAGCGGCAAATCGCAAAAATGAACCAGAAATGAATACATTGATTATGCATAAGTACATTTTCTAACGTAAAAGCTAAGATCCTCTCGATACTATTAAGAAGGCGTAGACCGAAAGGGAGAAGCACAATCTTATAGTAAACATTACCGAAAGCCAGTGGATAGGGACATCTACTCATCCCTGTTTTTACCGTTGCTGTGTTCAATTACAAGGGCAACCTAATACACCAAATATAGATTGAAGTCCTGATATTCGCTAATTCTTAAGGTAATCGTAGCAGCTGATCTATCAGATGATCCTTTTATAAAGCTGATGCTAATTTATCCTTAGTCAACCACTGTATACTAGACGAACACTTCTCTGATAAGCTGAAGAAATACTCCGATCACTAAAATTCGCCCTAAAATGAATGGAATCTCAGCAAATATCCTTAAAATTCTTTAAACGAGTTTCCGAGGCAATAAAGCGATTAGCTTTTTTTGGGGGATACCTCCCCAATTCCCAATTTCTAGTTCTTCAACTGATTGATATACACAGTTGAGCGTTCTTATCCTAATATAAGGGAGTCAAAACCTCTAAGATGGCGGTGAGAAAAACGAGGCAGCAACTCTGTTGGCCGGACTAAAACCAAATGGCCGAGGAGAACCTCTACTTGATGGCACCGGAAAACGCTGCAATCACTATGACTTGCTGGTCGTGATGTAGAAGGCGAATGCTCCAAAGCTTATATAGGTGATCAGACTGGAGCCCGCACGAAAGCTCATCTGAAGTGGCTTCGGTAACAAAACCTTACAGGGGTATGCTGGTATCTTGGGAACCGGGATAGCCCTCTGAATTTACATGTCTCAAGAGAATTTCTGGTTCGTATATTTTCAGCTCGGTTGTAGCGGTTGACCTTCTAGTATGAGTTTCACGGGGTTTGTGGTTACATTCAGACCTTCAGGTCTAAAACGTACAGTTGCCTGTCAACACGTATGTCATATTGCAAAGTTCGCTAGAGATTTAAGTAGGTCTTGCATCCACCAGTGCATCCACCAGGATGAATGCCGAGCCATGCACTCAATATAGGCCGGTACCGTGGGGTTAAGTCAACTCGACAGGTACCCACGTTCAACCAAGGACGTAATACCATCGTGGCGGGCATTTGTAAGGTGGCAAGGTGTCATGTGATGATAGAGCAAACCTCTAAGGAATTTGATTAAAGCAGTATATTCTATGTATTGACGTTGATTTATTTTATGCCTATTTATTAAAGTAGCAAAAGATGGGGCGGTATTTCACAGCCAGAGAAAGGTCCTCGCTCTTGAGGATAGGGATGATAAGGGCCTCTTTTCAGAGATGGGGAAAGAAGCATTCTTCTAGACTTTGTGAAATGTGTTTTCTACAGTTAAGAAGGAAGAGTTTAGGAAGCCCATCGGGTTAAGATTACCAATAAGGAACTCAACCAAGGGGGGTTGAGGAAGAAAACACGGAAAAGAAGTAGATGCAGAGAAGGCCGCAGAATTATTGTGAGGAGTTGGCAGTGGAGTCGGCAAAACTGATAGAAGAAGAGAGAGATTGAGTGGGATTACGAGAAGGGGGGGGGGGGCAGGACGGCTTCGATGCTCAATAAGTACCTTTTATCTTTTTCTTCAGCCTTTGTCCCGTTCACAAGCGGGGTCGACTCGTCGTGATCGGTTTCGCCATTTGGCTCTATCGAATGCCTGATCTGAGTGCAATCTCGAGGCTTTTAAATCCCCATCCAGCGTATCAAGCCACCGTTGTTTCGGTCTGCCTTTTGCCTCCAATCTTGGCAAATGAATTCCCGTCAGCACGAATCGCATGACCATACCATCGAAGACGCCTTTCTCGCAACTTTTCCACGGTCGGTGCAACCCCATAACAATCGTAGATGTCCTCATTTCGGATGTGATCAAAACATGTGACGCCACTAGTTCAACGTAACATCTTCGTCTCCATTACCGCAAGACGCGCGTTTAATTAATCATTGACTTCACAATAGAGCATATGGCCCTAAAGTCAGCAAGGTGGGCATCATTCTTAGAAGCCCGAAACTCTGCCGCAGTGCATGTATCATGCAAATGTTATTAGGAATCTCCGTTGTGAACCAAGTTGGGTACGAACGTAGGCGAGCAAGGAAAGAAGGGACATAAAAGGAGAGGAGATCGGACAGGATACTGTAAAAGGTATTTAGATCTTGATCACACGTTGAGTAGCTTAATATATGTACCCAATTGAAAGACGCTAAATCTGAGTTCAGACCGTCAAAGTTGGCTTTGCGGAAGTTGAACTTAGGAAATTTACGCTCGGATTTGGAGTTTGAACGAGGGAGCTCCGCTTCAAATTCAAGCGCGGGGTGATGAGCATCAGTTTTGACACACGGGGATGTACAAGGAAATAAAAAGAGGTGGCGTTCGGGGAGGTTTGAAAGGTTTGGAAAAGACCGAAAGTGCGGCGTAAGGAGTTTTTGGTGGCATTGAAATTCAGGGCAGACCAAGTGTTCATAAAGGAAGGAAGTAGAAGGGAAGAATGGGAGAGGTTACTGGAAGGAAGCCTTGGATGATTGGACCAGTGTAACATGGGGAAGTTAAAATCTCCACAAAGAAAAAAGGGAGGGAAGGGAATCTGACAGTAAGGAGTTCAGACAAAGTATCAAACAATTCTTCATACAGGTGACAACGGCGTGCACAGGGGACGTACACGTAGAGCAATACAGTCAAAACTAAAGAAAGTCAGAGGAACAAAAGACGAGTTCGGCGGGAAGTGTATCTTTTATTGCAATTAGGACCCACCGCCGGTGGACTTACGAGATGCATTCCGGTCCCTGTCACAGCGAAAAGTGGAGTACCCTTCGGGGAGCTCGGAGTTTAATATGGCATCCTCCAGCCAGCTTTCGAAGATACAGATGGCATGGTGTTGCTGACCCAGGGCGAATAAATTGAAGGCCCCCAGCTTGGTTCTTAAACAACATTCTGATAGAACTGACGGATAGTAAACATGATTCTAATTATATTACTCGGCGAGGTAGGCGGGTTGTCCTGAAATTTACCCGCGAATTATGGCGCTTGTATGACTTAATGAATACACCTTCAGGCCAGACAGAAGGGTTGCCGAGGACGTCAACTTTGTGAGGATAAGTCACCTTGAAAGACGAAATCATCTAGCCGGTGTTTTTGTCTTTTGTCAGTTTGACGCAGGACAGAGGAGAATATAAACCAACTTAGCTCTTTATGTACTTCAATACATCGTCCGTAGAAGTTGCGAACACTAGCCTGGAGATAAAAAGCTGTTTAGGTAAGGACGCCACCTTTAGCCAAGAGGCCGCTGGTATGAGAAATGCCAGGATATATGGCAGCGGTGGGAAGTGGGGCTTTGTTGACGAATGGAACGTTTCCAAACGTTTCTAATCATTTTCACCGCATAATGACTCACTTAGGCAGTGATTGCTAAATAGCCTCCTGCATAGCTTCAAAAAGGCAATTAAAATTTGTTCAGTTTCTCACAACACCTCCCCAGATTGAAAATGGATTATTGGCGTGATTGTCTTAAAACCTCTAGGTTGCTTGAGTTCCCGTCCAACTTATTTTTCTGTTGCCTGATTTATGGGCTTGGTTTGAAGGTGGAACGGACGGCCATTCTCTAGTTATTGGGACGCATTTATTATATTTTCACAACCTTTAACAAAAATTTATTAGTAGCCAATTAACAACAAATATGCACCCTTCTTACAATTTTCAACATCGAAAAATTAAATATATTTTTACATTTTGTTGTTCAAAATCAATTTTTCTGTTAATCACACGTTAGTCAGCACCTATCAATTTTAGTTGAGCGCTTTGATAAAAAGTCACGCTTAACCCCGTGAAGAAAAACGTTTTCAAACGTTTCTAATCATTTTCACCGCATAATGACTCACTTAGGCAGTGATTGCTATTATTTCACTCTTAATCAGTGCAAAACAATAATTCATATGCGTACGACAAATACCCGACAGTTGGTGATTAATGAGATAAAAATAAATTATCTTTCGGAAAGTTATTAGCGAATATCATCAGCTTTCATATCAGTGAAAAATTGAAGAAAATTATACAAAACAAGGAATTAGCCCGCATCACACAAACAAGTTCATGAACGAATGAATGTTGATCTTTTGGTTTAAATTTTAATTACAATTGAACGATTTTTTTCATTTCCAAGCAAAGATAGTCTTTTCGTTTCATTTCAAGACCATATTCAGATAATTCTTTTGCCTTTCGCAAATGTACAGACGAAAAACGCTCATCAATGTCGAGACTTCAGGCTTGATTATGCAACAAATTATTCCTAGACCCCAAATCTTTTCATTGACGTGAAATGTTTTTAAGTAAATAAATTATTTCACGCAACAAGAAGTGCTAGATGTAAAAGATACATATCTACTCTTATATTTCCTAGTGCATAAATAGTTGGATATAGTGGTGGCGCTGATCTTGTACCGGTTTTTCAGTACTACGAGCATGGACTCCGCAGCCTCCTATATTTGGTCAAAGCCGACACAGTGATTATCTTTTGTAGTTCAAGGTTAATAAGTTTAATTTTACGGATAAACATACATATATGAACAGTTTTTGTGGAAATTCCTCTTCTTCCGACTCAAGCGCCGAATTAAAAACACATAAATTGTTTATTTTTATCGCATACCGAAACGAAAGAGCAAGTCATGCTGAAAATAACTTTTTTCCATGGACTAAAAGAGTTTAATAGCTACGACGCATGGATATAAGTGTTTGTTTCAATTCTTTAATTACATTTTAATGTTGAGTTAGTCAATTATTGTTTTGATGAAAGTTGAATAGACTGACTATTACTCTTCATTCCATTCAACTTTGAAATCGTCTTGGAGGGTTTACATACAATACTAGAAAATATTACGACTGCTTGTCTGAGGTCCTATTAGGACCCAAACCAAGGGGGAACAGCATACGCCGAGGGCTGTGTGGCCACTGGGGAGCTTGGTCTTTAGTATGCGAACTCTGAATACCTTGGGCACCTTCAGTTTGAAATAAGACCCTTACCCTGGTGGCCGGGCTAGCAAGCTGGACATCCTTCCCAGACTATTCGTGGGACCAAGACATTCAATTTAAAAAAAAAGACAATAAACCGACGATAGAAGAAGTGATGATGCCAGACGCATCATCGGAGGACGAGCTGCTAGCGCCCAGCCAGGAGATAGTAGCCGCCGAGAGCAGCACACTCGGTCGTAGCACAGTGTGCTGAAACAAACCGTAGGGACCTCCCGAAGCGAGGCGGCAGACGGACTAATGGTTTTCAACCTGGAATCGACTGCCATCAAGCTGGGTGTAGCGTGTACCAGACATAGTACTCCTAACTCGAAACTCTCGACGTCGGGGGATCTCTCCAAAGTAAAGACCGACAAGAACGTAGATCACCGGAAACCAACTAAAAAGTGAACGTCCACTGGCCAGTACCAGAAGGCTATGCATATTCTCTTCAAGATTGCTAAGAATAAGGAGGCCGGTAATGTCGATGAGCGGGATGAAAAAGACCTCGCTAAATGTTGCATTGTTTGCGATATCTACCACTCTCAAACGCCATCGACCTCAGGACGAGGTCGAACAAGATCACGAGCGGAGCAGAGTGGGAATTCCGCTAGCGGCAAGCTAATGCCGGGAGTGTAGGCAGTGTTAATACCAAGCTGTCGGAGATGTTCATTGAGCATCTCCTGGATACCAGAGTCAAACACACGGGATACATCCGCACCTTTGATTCCTCTCAGGTGATCGAGGAAGAACCCCAGACAAACAGTCAACCTTGAGTGTTCCGCTTTGCAAAACCGCACGACGACCTAGATGCAACCGACGCCGCCAACGAGTTATTGGAGGAACTGACGAACTCCCAAGTAAGCAGATCATGCTGAGGGTAACGCAGATACATCTGTAGCACTCGAAATGCGCTTCGGCTAATCTGCTTGTCTACACGAGCCCTGGGTCGGAGGCGAACGAACCATCAAAGAGCTCCAAAGCAAATATTTTAATTTATTCCACAGCACAAGCGACGCTGATCAGGACAGACCTAGAGCATGTATCTTCGCGAAAAAGAGTCTGCACGCTTTTCTGTGTCCGTCTTAGTCGTGGTGAAACTGAAGCAAGCGGGGGCAGAGAACGTGGATATTTCCTCAGGCTCCACGACCGATCAGCTCCGCCAGAATAACTTCAACATTTGACGAGCACCATAGCAACAAAGAAGGTCAACCTGTCGATAGGCTACGACGCTAATTCAAGGCATAGAGTTCGGGGTAGCTCGGAAATCAACGAAAGAGGTGGGTAACTCTTTGATTTTATTATCACTACAAACCTATCGGTGTGTAACAGGGGCAATCCACCAACCTTGCATTTCTCCAGCCCGGAGAACTGTGATGGTTGGGAGGAGGTTCTTCATATCACCCTACTAACCGACAGTGGGATCCTTAGGCCGGAGAACTGGAGTTTCTCACCAGAGATCCTTTTCAGATCACAGTTGGATACTTTTTAGTCTCTCCAAACCCTTCAGAGACCCCAAGAGGATCGACTGTAGTAAGTTTGGTCAAGTAATTAAGAACCAACTCTCCAGTGCGCAAATTCGCAAGATTAGCCCAACAGGCGAACTGGAGTCAATGGTCGGGACTCTGGAAAAGGCATGCCATACGGCCTTTAAAATCTCGTGCCCTGCTAAATACAGAAGGAAGACAATGCCACTGTGGTGGAATGAAGATCTCTCCAGCCTCCGGAAGCTGACCAGGTAAATCTTCAACATCTGTTACCCACACAAAAATATTCCAGGACGGAACATTCTGGTGAAACCTTAGAGTTGCTGGTTCAGGCTTACTTTCCTGTCAGCGAGGAGGACTGTGAGTCAGAGCCTTACTTGGAGGGTTTGCGGCCACCCCAGTCGTGCGAGAATATCAAATCGGAATTACCGAGGATAAAATCGGCTGGCCTACAAACAGCTTGTCCGCATATAAATATCTGGTCCTGGACATCTACTTAAGGGCAATTATGGGGAGAACACCTTTCTCCAAGTACGAGCATGCCTACTTTACAGGCATATCCTTAGAAACCGCTCTCCATGAGATAATTGGCACGGTTGAGCGGTCACTGCAGTATAAGCAGTATACCCTAGCTGCCTTCTTGGATATAGAGGGAGCATTCAACAACGTTAGTACCAACGCCATCAAGGAAGCCTTGGCCGGTAGTGCATTGGAGGGGTATCTTACGCATTGGATTATATCCATGCTAAGTACCAGGATAATACAGGATAAATGACCAGAGCTGTGAACAGAGGTACGCCCTAGGATGGCGCCATCTCTCTGGTACTCTGGTTAATAATAATGGACGAAATTTTACGAAGATTGGAGAGGAGCGGGGTGAAGGCTTACGACATGGTGATATTAGTATCAGTGATGTTTCTGTACATTATGAACGACAAATGGAACCGATGTCATTCACCACCACGGGCTGAATGAACAAAGATTGGTTCTCTCCCCCAATGCAAAGTATTTGAGTGTAATCCTGGATCCAAAACTAACTAGACTGAACATAGACCTGAGGGTTAAGAACGCCTGTATAGCCTTTTGTGCCTGCAAGAAAATCTTCGCAAAGAAATAAGGCCTCCGGCCGAGGATGGTTCTCTGAATGTTTACCTCTGTGGTGCGTCCCATCGTAACGTATTGCTCTATTGTATGGTGGCAGGCTTTGAACAAAAAGTACAATTGAACGAAGCTTAATAGGAACCGCGTATGTAGGTGCTAGTGAGCTCTGCAGTCCTCAATTAAATACGTTGTAGCGTGCAGTACCGTCAGACCACGTGAGTCCAGATGCTGGACAGCGAAGCCCCACGGCCACAGTAACAGCTTTTTTACTCACCACCTTTGGAATTTGGATCCCTTTTTTAAGTGCATGGTACACCGCACCCCCCAAGTTTCTAGAGGTTCAACAACGAAAATGCAGAAACGACTTTTCAAAGCTCGACCATTCTAAATGTTTCTTTCTTGCCAACAAATCTAAAGAAAAGGAAATTTGAAATTCAAGTAAGTAAATAGAACAATTCCTACCAACCAAATGGAGAGCCAGTCGAACACAAATTTTCCAACGAGTCAGGCACAATTATCCTTAGACTAATCTTTGTAGAAAAAATATGAATTTTTTCCCAAGAATTCATGTAATAAATAAACAGTGGTATTCATTTCATTCCAATCGATTATTTCGCTCCAAAAGCCAATATTCGCAAATGGATTTATTTTCGCTACATTCTATACTTCCCAATCCCCTCAATATCAAACGACATTAACAAATTACATAGGCGGATTAAAAGAAAGACTGAGCACAATAGGTCTTTATAAGTCGCAATATAAGTACAGTCGGCCATTAGCGCTCGTACCTACATAGCATATATACATACAAAGCACATACTTCATCTATAATTGCGCCAGATAATTAAATTCCTGAGTCACAAAGTATACTAACTCTGCAATCACATAATAATTAACATATGGTGTGTAGAGGCACCGTGAGAGTGAAAATAGATAAAAACACTTTGAGAATGGGAAATGACAAAGTGATTTGAATTAGTTAGTAAATAATTGAATTAAAAATCATTTATGAGATTTATAAAATTTCATTTGATTATTATTGTAGAGAAATAGAAAATTTTCCAGTAAATATTACAATACATGCAAAGGTTTGATAGTTAAAAGTATAAGATTTGTTCGTAGATCTTGACACTGATAAAAAATAATAATATAAGGGTTGATTGTTTTGAAACTGGCATATACCCTTACAATGGTAGATTATGTAGTTGCACATTAGATCCAGCTCCTCCCAGTTGACCACATGCTGTTAACTACCAGGCCAAAACTACGTCAAAAACCAAATAGAGGGCGAATTTGGACCGTTTAGGTCTGCCTGTACCTAAATGCAGCTGTACTGAACTATTCTCTAAATATACACTTTCTCCTTCTTTTGTAGACAGTCCAAGAAGTTACTCGTGTTGGGTTGGCAAATTATAGATGGGTAGGTAATGTATAAAATATCACAAAAGTGATATAACCTTAAAGTGTAATATCACATTACCATCAACTAGTGCGATGCAAATATCACAAAGCATCACAACATCCAGTAGAGAAATGATGATGATATGACTCTTGTGGTAAGTTATGTTTTTAAGATTCGCGCTAATGTGATATCACATTACAAGATATCACTAAACATCACCAATCACCAATGCTGGTTTGCAAGCTGTTTTTTGCATATGAAAATATCTTACTACGTCAATATCAATATGAAAATTTCATTCTTCATTCATGCCTATTGCCGTCCCTGTATATTTTATGTTAGGGATATGATAAATTCATAGCAAATATTATTGGCAGTCCTTGTTAGATACGCCCCAAAGATGTGTGCGTTTTTGATTTTTCGACGCCTGCACTCTGCGAGTGGAGGGGTGATGAAAACCCTTAGAGCAGTCATACACAGAACGCAGTCTGAGGTTTAAAGTTTTGCGAGAGTTCCCAGCGCACAAGGGCAGCGGTCAATTATTAACGTGTCAATTATTAGTGTCCATTTTCCAGAAAAGAAGCACTGTTTTTGGGGAATCTTCATGAGAAGATGAAGAATTATATTCTACTTCTGTTGAATTACTTCAATATGAAGGATGATTCTTTATTGATTTTCACATTCCAATAAGCTTCAGTGAATTGTATAATTTAACAGAACATGATATACAAAGGCAAGGTACCAACTGAATTAAGGCGCCAGCTCTTATAATTCTAGTTCGCGGCTTGAAGCTCGGCACTTCTGATATGACAGACTTTGCGGATTTTCTACGTATGAATATTTAGGTGTACGATGGTTTCACTCATACATAGCTCGTCGTGTAGACGCGTTGAACATACCTGACATTCAATTCGAGGTAATACTGATATTTTATCCCTCAGTAAGTAAGAATTTGACGCTAAAAGGGACAATTTTGACCTACTCATATCCAGTTTTCCTCCAAACTGTATAACTGCTGCATATTAAAACCTATATTACTTCAAAATTTTACGGATCTAGGATGAACTTATTAGGGATTCGTAATAAATTTACAAACATATAAATATGCTTGTGCAGGTATCGGAACAGAGGGAGGCCTAGATGCAACATGCACGGACCACCATATTTTTTACCTCTTCCTCTTTAAAATGAATTTCTAAACTAACATTCGCCGCGAAAAGTATTAATTGAGATATATTCGACGAAAAAAAAATGTTGCATGCATCTTTTGCGGGTTTGGGTCCCCTCCCCCACCTTAAGTTTAGCGTAGAAAAATATAATTCACGGCATGCGTGGAGGTTCACAGGTCCAACTTTTCTACCTACCTTTCGTGTTAGTAAGTGTACCATTTTCTGACATAGATGGGCCGTCAAACAACCAGTGAACCGATTTTGATAAGATTTTGTTTGCAATAAAATCAGTTTTCCGGAAACTATCAAATCCCAATGCTTTTTTTGCAAGCTAAGCTCCAACTATTCTCAAGTTTGGCTACAATTTTTAAATCTCTGCACTAAGTTGGCGTGCGAAAAAAAATAACTGACTTGAATATCGATGGTGTTGTTAAGCATTGTATTCAACAGGGTGCCAAACTCGTTGATTATTCTTCGGGTTCTCATAATTGAATGACCGATTTTCTTAAACCGGCTGCTCAGTAAGATCGTCACCTATTTGATTATCACGCTACAATTGATCATGGGGGACACTCGAAATAGATCCTGCGACCAAGACAATAGACACGTTCCACCCCAACACTAAGCTTATAGACTATCTACTCCTGCTTCTTGTTCATTAAAGAATATACAAACCAGGTAGGTTTAAAGTTTCCCAAAGTGATCCGAGATTGATTTGGCCTCAAAAAGATTTTCCATCGCATCCTAGCGAGTGTAGAAAAAAGAGAACTTGAAATCTACTGTCATTGGACGTGATGGTTTGCTGCTTTAGCTAGTTGTCGGGAAAATCGGCATTACGGCAAACAGATTTGAGTTGTCAACCTGTACTTTGCAGCTGAGTTTCGAGTCATTATCACTGAGTTGTTATGTTTGGATTGTATGCGTTAGTACATATAAGGTGGAATCAATTAGGAGCGAGTGGCCAGCGAGAACGTTATTATTATTCTGCTAAGGAAAAGTCGCACCGCGTCCTTGAAGAACTATTGTGCCCTTTTTACCTATTGATCATAGTATCTCAAGCAGGCCTATAACCGTTAGGAACTTTAGTATGTTCCCTACTTCCAGATCTTTCAGCTTTCCATCTGGTATTAAATGTTCTCCCAGATGTCTCGACCTACTTTGCACAAATGCCGGACACTGCTCCAGGACGTGTATGGAGGTTTCGTGATCCTCCTCACAAAACCTGCAGGCAGGGTCCGTAGATATCCCTAGGTGATAGTTCAGCCGACAATGACCAGTGAGAATTCCCACTATGATTCGGAGGTTCTTTTTGGTGAGGTTTAAGCAATCCTTTGTGCGTATGGGTTCGTATCCCCCAATAAGCACCCTGGACTGCTCCATTCCCGGTAGGCCCGCCCAATATAGTTCCCTCAACCGTTCCTTTTCATTTCTTAGATTCATAGCCATGAATTCCACAAAAGGGTTCTGGCCCGTGTAAAGGCGTTCCTGCTCCCTTCTTGGCTAGTTCGTCCGCTGCCTCGTTGCTTTCCAACCCAGCATGGCCTGGAACCCAAAGTATCCAGACCGTGTTGGACGAGCCGAGTGTATTCAGTCTCTCAAGGCATTCCCATACCAGTTTAGAGTTCACCTGGTTGGACCTAAGTGCCTTGATAGCTGCTTGGCTATCGGTGAGAATAGCTATGTTTTGCCTCCTATAGTTCCTTACCAGATTAAAGGAGGCACATTTGTCTATAGCGTATATTTCCGCCTGGAATATGCTAGTGTACCTGCCCATTGGCTCAAAGTACATTTTCCTTGGACCAATGACACCGGCACCCGCTCCCTCTGCTGTGAGGGATCCGTCAGTGTACCAAGTAATCAGTTGCTGGTTTAAGCCGTATGTCACAGCCACGCTCTCCCAGTTTGCCTTGTTACTCTAACGTGTTTCAAACTTCTTATCGAAGTGAAACTTCGTTGTCATGTTATCCCTTGGTATCAGTAATTCGGGATACCGCCTGGAAAGAATAGCAATTTTCCTTCATTATTCATTATTAGGCAGCTCCCCACCTCACTCATACTACCGGCCTTCCTGAATATTGCCCTCCTTGCGTGCATCTGTATGTGCAGATGGAGGGGGGTTAATCCCAGAAGGACCTTCAGGGAAACGAGAACTTTACTAAATTTGCTGGCTTTACAACAGCGATTCCATTACGAATCGTGTACTAAAAGGAAAATCTGACCATGATACGGATGCGTCAAGCGGAAGTTCACTTCAAGAGCACCAATAACAATCAGGATGACGCCAATGTTCAAACATGAATTTAGCAGCTATATGACAAAGTAAATAACTACCTAATGAAATCTCGAATCTTAATTCATATTATTAAATCGAGAATTGCCAAGTTAGTACAAAAACACATTTCCATCAGTGAAAACCCCATGGTGACACCTCCATTCTAACCATTTGACGCCAGTCATTTTGTTTTGATGAAGTTGTTGGTAAATATAATATGGCCTCAAGGTGCGCCGGCCGGTACCAAGCTACGTGTCTTCATATACCTTGTTTTTCTGATAAGTTATCTTGAAGATTGTTTGCTGACATCTTGTTGTTTATATTTTTGTTATCTTTCTATTTATTTTTTTACAGAACTTACGCAATGTGATTTGGATTTCGAAATATGATATATCAGGTCTTATATTGTAGATTGATATGGGGAATAATACATATTTGAGTATTGATTATTTATCATTAAAAAATTTCACTGATAATGTATAAAGATTACTCATAATTCATATAAGTGTACTGTACGTTCAAGGACTATGGGAGAGCATGCTTTCATTGTGAAATTGAAAAAAATATCTTTGAGAAGTTTTTTTTTTGAAGCCAAATTGTTGCAGATCCGGAAGTTAATGAGTTTTTAGATTTTGTTGAATAACAACCAATATTAGAGCGATATATTTTGATTTTTGTGGTGCAATCTAACAATAGTCAGATAACTGAAACTATCTGCCTTTATTCATTATTGATTATCCTCCACTCAACTTATTGACTTGAAAAATTATGCCTACAATCCAGTACATGAGTTAAAATCAGTCTATTTGTAGAGTATCATTTATTTGCTGCATGACCAATCTTCGAGCATTGTATTGAATATGGATTTGATAGTAAATTAATAAGATAATTAATCAGCCCATTGAATACTGACAATATTGTTCTCTGAGTGAAGCACATCACTGTAGCTATGCCATAAAAATAATATGTATGAAGCGTAATCACGCTTCTCCTCAATAGCATTTATGTATTATCAGCCTAGACTAGGTGTTCTAGGGAATTATGTGATAACTCCAACTCATATATTTAATTAAAAACTAAATGACCGACATTGACTGCTTAGGTTTAATGATCAGCATCAATTAAAGATAGTAGGGCTTCTTTGATTTCAATCAGATAATTGCTGTGCGATTCCTATTTGATGCAATCACTAATGTTGAACTCAGCTTGAAAGGACATACATACATAGTTGGATGGCTTCCATATAATGACCGGAAGGACTAATCATGATTCTTGCTATTTATATTCACAAAAATCTGAATACCCGTATTGGTATCTTTCTCATAAAGATAAGAAGTTGCAAAAATAGCACAGGAGAGAAATACCTTTTAATATCCCCTTCCTGAAAAGGATATATACCGGAGCAAATTGCCGAATAGAATACAGTAGTCTCCTTCATGGAATAGCATCGCTGAAAAAGAACATGGTCTCCGTGACGTGATGATGAAAGAGAAATTATTGAAAGTCTTTCAGAGCATGATCCTATTAGGTGCTATGTCCAGTATTTCGGACGTCCTTATATCATCGAGTATGAGCCAGAATCTTGCGTCTCTGTACTCAAATTAGTAAAAGATATCCTTGAAATTGCGTCAGTCAAAACGCCGATGTCGTCAACCTCGATCGTAGGTTGGTGTTTTGCAGAATCAGTTGTATTCTTATCGAAATCCCACTTGGTTGATTTCAGTGAATGCATGATTTCTTTTACATTAATAGCGTTTATGCCACAACGGACAAAACAGCCTTTATCGGTGAAAGCTGCGGATGTCTACATTGCATTTAAGCATATCACATGCATTATAAAGAAATCTGCCAATCCTCTATCTGTCCTTGAGAGGAGAATCTTATCGCAAAACTTGAATTTTGCCCCTGTGGCGGCTATTGCAAAACAATTTGTCTGATAACTTTCAGCAATTATGAAATAATCATGATATGACTCATTCATTCAGGGGCTAACCATTGTTTGGCTGACTATCACATAAATTTTTTTCAGAAACGCTGATAGCTACTGACATGGAATATGGTGAAAAGGTTGGAGTTTCGAACATACGGTTCTATATTGCCCGTGTTGTGGTTCAATCTGTAACCCTCTGGTCTCCATAAGATAGCCAAGCTCTTTCGCGTATCTAACTTCTTAATGGGTTGAATGGGCAACTCGGCAAAGGCCAGTGATGAGCCTTGTCTATGTCTGGATCAAGTCGACTCACACCTCCCAGTAGTAGCCCTGTATAACCATTAGACAACCGTCGTGTGGTGAACAAACGTGAGCGGCGTCCCAGCGCACAGTCTAATACAGAGACCGCTGAACCTGGCAAGAGATATAAATTACACCCACCGATATATGATACAATGGAAAAAACAATGGAGTGTATACCCCAGGTAGCAGACCAGTTGTACTGCAAAATCCACCCCTTCAGGAGTTCGGTCCTACAGATTTTGCGGAGAATCTTTTATTACTAGGTCACTCCCAGTGAAGTGACGCAGCCCGAATGTAGATGAATCAAAAGGATTCCACTCAGATGAAGAAGAATTGGCCACAGAAACTGGCGGGATCTTGCAAACAAGAAAAACGTCTAAGAAAAGAAAGGAAAAGCAGACTCGTCACCGGAAATCAGTAGACAAAGTCCCACGAAAAACGATAAGGCGAAAAATGTAATGAAATTGCAAGTAAAACTTCCTCCGCTGACTAATATTAGCGAAATCGATAAGCGCCAGAAAGTTAAAAGCCTCCTATCGGCAGCCATGATAAAGGAGTACTCAATAGTTGCTCTAAAAAACAATGTTTGGAAAGTACATACTGCTAACGCAGATGATTACAAAGAAGATTTCGCTCGACTTTTCCAGTTCATCGAAAGCCCCTTCAATTAAGGACAAGGTGATTTTAACGTACAAAAATGGAATAGGAAAGAACCAAGTAGAGTCGAATTGATCGGCCAATTACGCTACTCCCTACTACAGCCAAGCAAATCATTGTGGATCGAAATCATTTCACAATCCAACAGATGCAAAAAAGTAGATGTGCTCAGCCATGTTTCTCGATGTCGCCCAGGGGTTTGATAAGGTGACATGAAGGTCTTTTGTATAAATTGCATAGGAATATCCCAGAAGAATTTTTCGATATCTTAAAATCATATGTATCAGGCGCTCTGAGTGACATACGAAGGAGCCTGCTCTAAACTGAAAAAAAAATTACAACTGGTGTACCGGATACCAATGATATAGCTTGCTGTGAACAAACCAAAATAGCGATATTTGCGGACGAAGCTACCACCCTTACTATAGGTAAGACTACAGAAGAAATAAAAATAAAGTTACAAACAGATATTGACGACATTGTAGAATGGACCAAAAAATGAAGATTTCCACCTCTTAAAAAAACTTCTTACAGTTCCTTAATGACATATACGTTGTCTCATGTGATGCTGTGTCCTCCCTTAATGATATGCCGTGCAATCATGAACTTCAGCGTTGCACTCTTCCTTTTCTTCTCCCTGGTCTTTCCGCTTCTCACTAGTACTCTCCCCAGCTCCCAAAAATCAGTCTTTTTGTTTGTCCTAATGTATATGTTTTAGCTCTTCTGACAATCTGGACACGTTAATTTATATATTCTGCTGGATTCATTCTTTAATTTGCGGTCTTTGTACTGATGAAGGGAGTAAGTTGCTCCCGAAATATATATATACACAATAAAATAAAATTGTAGTTTGGAGTAAGCTAATAGTCTGTCAATTTTAGACTTACTTACAAATAGAAGATAATATCTAACCTCTTAGAGATGTAACAAGTAAACAAATTCAAATTCAAATCAACGCCCATGTGGCTCAAATATTACAAAATACCAGACAAGCTCTGACCTACCTGCATATGCGATAGGAAGTCAATGGAAAGTTACTCAATAGTAAATTCCAAACAGAATTGTTCACACTATGCAGTCTCTACTAATAGACTTAGGCCCATTAATGTGGAAGGAAAAACGAATGGGAACTCAATGGAAAAATACAGCTTGAATGGCCCAAGCGAGGCCCTATCTTTGAATTTCCAAAATAAAGACAACCTACAAAGTATTCGATGGAGTTTCATAGATAAGATCTTCTGGTTATGAAGAATTGAAGTTATCATTCGAATGGTCAGAAATGAATTAAATTTGGATTAACGATGAGTAACTTAATGATTTCTTTTGGGGAGTTTAGTAGAAAACTCTTAGAACTAATGTTATCAACGCTCTAGAGATAGTATTATTAAACTGGTATTTCTTAGCTTACGTGCACCGGGTCTCGATATGAGTATGAGTATTCTAAAGTCCTAACTGCCACCGATCATAGAAAAGAGTGGTGAAAAAGTTGATAGCAAAGGGAATAAACGGCAATTCGCTAGGTGAAAAATAATTAGAACAAGTCGGGAAATTAGAAGCTGGACACGGGGTATGGGACTTGGTATGAAAGATTTTGTGTATTTCTCATATATTTTAGTGGACATTTGCCCTAGTTTGCAATGTATATGCATATATTATGTTAGACAATTCACTTTAGTGTAATCTTAACATTCAAAGTCTTAGATTGTAGTAAATTTGCACCAAAGCGACAACTTTTGAGCTATGATAATTTTGTTATTAATAGTGCGATTTCCATCAAACTTGATAATATCAGAGTATATATATAGTATTGGGGAATTCTATAATGCGGTATAGAGAAGACTTAGGTACCGTGTAGGGCATTGATACTTTTCAAATCTTTCGGTTAGGCAGTCTCTGAGAATGACCCCCTCAAATAAGTGATCACTAATCGAGGCCTTTCATTTACAACTCCACACGACTATGCGCGATGGCAAAAATATATACTCCTTTCAAATGTATTGGGACTCCTTATGCGCACTGTAGAACGATTTTATCTACTGTACACGTGGGCGCTTACAATTTCACCCATCGTATCGAATTTCAGGTCCATTAGTATAACCATTTCTGAGAAAAGTGCGTGTGACAACCAGATAAATAACGAACCGATTTGAATAAGGTTTTGTCCGTTTGTTTGTCCGTGTGTCACGCCTGATTTACTCGGAAACGGTTGAACCAATTATCACGAAATTTGATGAGAGCGTGTATTCTGTGAATTCCTTTACATATAGCATTTTCTGTTGAGTTTAAGGGGGGACTTCGCATGCAGGCGAAAATGGGGTGTAACATTTTTTTCATAGAATATGCCCATGTGGAGTTTCAAAGGAAGGATGGTATGGGGCTGGTATAAATGTAATTACAGCGAAGAAAATTTAGTTATTGTTGAATTGTCTGAAGGTAAACGAAACCGATGAATTGCTGATATTTTTGCCGAAGTGCGGAATGGATGGGATTCTGGGAGGGTTTGAGCTAGGCCTGTATAGTACAACGATAGCGTCCTAGTTATGTGAGATATTGCTGGTGAGATGAGATTGATCCGGAATGGAGGAGCACTTTTGGGTTCTTGTCCTCATCCAAGGTTTATAAAGATAGGGCATTTACCGCACTTATGAGGGAGGAGTTGTTGTGTACTTCCCGACAAAGTGTTTATTTCTAGATCTAGGTGATTTTTTCTCTTCATGCTTGCTGTCTTCGAAATGTCCTGATGGAGGAATTCGAATTGAATTGTAGTTTTCTTAAGGTTTTGATTGCATCCACCCTAGGAGCTCTTTTCAATTGAATATTTAATAAGCACACTTAGGCAAAGATCATGTGCTAGTATGTATATATGGTTGCAAGACGTACCTAGCAATGTAATATTAGTCCCTTTTTAATATGCGATCTATCCATTGATTTGTTTTGCCTTCTGGTCACATCGCCCACGGGTAACAGGCCTATATAGAACCTAGGTTTTTTTGTTGTTCACCTTGACTATTTGGCTCGCTTTCCAAATCCAAAGCCATTTGACCAACGTTCAGGATTCAGTGAGAGTCGGAACAGGTGTCATCAGTGCAGTCGAGGTGTTTGAGGAAATCATCCATTGAACAGCTCCACGTTCTCCAGACAAGGCAGCATGAAAAACGCCACCGACAACAAGAAGAAATAATATCGGTGACAAGATGCAATCTTGGCGGACTCCGCTTTGCACATCGAATTCCTCTGAGATTTTACTTTGATGCAGCACGCGACATTTCCCGCCATCCGCCTCTATGGTGATAACTAATACTTTCCCTGGAATGCTACTTCTGTGTAGAGCTTCCCTGTTCATACTTTCGAGGGCCTTCTCCAAACCGATGAAGAGAAGATAAACCGAAAACCTAAAGTTCGCGCACTGTTTCATAATGATCCACAGAGTGTTAATGAGGGCAATACAAGAGAATCCAAGAATGGGTTTCTCTTACGGCCGATTAAGCTTTCGAGGTGTCCCTTGATGCGTTCCAGGATTATTTTACTTACTATCTTTGCAACAGGAGGGAGGACACAGATACACATCCAATTGTCGCTCTCGAGACAGTTGCCTTTTTCTGGAATTTTAACAATCGCCCCTTCTTCCACTCTCTGGGAAAGGTGTCTGATTCTCAGGATTTCCGTATGACTGTAAATAACTCTGCGAGAAGATAGTCAAGCCCACCGGCTTTACATCGTTTGAGTGCATTGATGGCCGAGATTGTTGCTTTTCTGTTTGGAGGAGCAGTCCGTATCCGCACGTTACGGTGATTAGTGACTTCATTTACAAGAGGCAGAACTTCACAATAGGGTTAAAAATCGCAGTGAAATGTTAGTTCCACCTCTTCAGTTGCGCGGCATCGTGGAAGAGAGCGACCGTTAACGTATCTCGTAGGATCAGTGAAATGTTTGCGACCCCAAGCGAGTTCCTTCATAATGCGGTATATGCTACTGAAATCATTGTAAATGTGGTAGCTTCCGCTTCCCTCACCAGCGCAATAACAAATTCCCTTTTATCACGGTACACACTAGATTCAACTTTCTGGGATTTCGCACGGCATGGGAGTTCGAGCGCGTCACGCTCAGCATCACTCGCAGCGGTCAATAGATCCTTCAATCCCTTCCGTTTATCGATTCGCTTCTACGATTCCACGGTCAGCCAGACTCGACGACGAGAGCATTTTTGATGGCGAGAGCAGCTGGATCATTTAAGCGACCGATGTTACACTTGTGGGTTGTAGCTCGTCAATCCTGCTCCTCTCTTGTTACGCACATTCGGAAGACAACTGATTGCCAGTAAGGTATCATCATTATCATCATCAACGGCGCAACAATCGGTATCCGGCCTATTATCCCTTATCTCATTGAAATTCCTATTCCGCTCACCCCAGAAAACTCCGGACCGGGACGCAACATTTTTTTTTAAAGAAACTTATTTACTTGGAAAAACCTGTGCTCGAACTAAAGGCGCGATGAGGTTTAAAATCATTCACTTACGCTAACTGAACCTAACATCATCATCATCAACGGCGCAACAACCGGTATCCGAACTAGGTCTGCCTTAATAAGGAACTCCAGACATCCCGGTTTTGCGCCGAGGTCCATCAATTCGATATCCCTAAAAGCTGTCTGGCGACCTGACCCACGCCATCGCTCCATCTTAGGCAGGGTCTGCCTCGTCTTCTTTTTCTACCATAGATATTGTCCTTATAGAATTTCCGGGTCCTCATCCATACGGATTAAGTGACCCGCCCACCGTAACCTGTTGAGCCGGATTTTATCCACAACCGGACGGTCATGGTATCGCTCATAGATTTCGTCATTGTGTAGGCTACGGAATCGTCCATCCTTATGTAGGGGGCCAAAAATTCTTCGGAGGATTCTTCTCTCGAACGCGGCCAAGAGTTCGCAATTTTTCTTGCTAAGAATCCAAGTTTCCGAGGAATACATGAGAACTGGCAAGATCATAGTCTTGTACAGTAGGAGCTTTGACCCTATGGTGAGACGTTTCGAGCGGAACAGTCTTTGTAAGCTGAAATAGGCTCTGTTGGCTGACAACAACCGTGCGCGGATCGGTCAGTTAAAATCCAACTAGCTTTATGACAGCTTCTGTGTTTCAACAATATGTTACCAATGAGGAGGCAGTGGAAGTTGCAGCAATTTACAAACCTCCCACTATCGTTACAGTCGTCAAGACCTTGTTTCTCCATCACATGTCCGAGTATGGTGTTATCAGAGTCCACTTTGGCATTCAGATCACCCATCACGATCACAAAGTCACCTTTAGGAAGTCTCTACTGGAATTGTTCATAGAAAGTATCTTTCTTCACTATATTGGAAATCTTCATTGGTTGATAGGACTATATATGTAATTGCGGTGCTCCTTAATCAAAGTTTTCCGGTCAGAATCCTGTCAGAAACCGACCTCTAGGTCAAAAGAATGCGCCTTGCGCTAGCCGCCTGTTAGAATCCGACACCGCGTCTGCTATCACTTGACTTTCCAGAGTACAAAGCAAATTGAAATTAATGTGGGAGGCGGGAAAGGAGCACTCTCCAGAATCCCATCGTTTACGCGCAGTATGTCCAGCTTATATCGTTGGAATTCTGGCTGGAGTTGCAGTCTAAGGACCTTCGACACCGTTGCAAAGTATGAAAAAGTTAATTTGCTCCGTTTTAGGGCACACTCTTCATGTTTGATTTGTTGTCTTATATGGTTAGAGTTCTGAACCAATGCACCATTTTGGATTTCTGCGTTTTTGGATTAGGATTGTGTAATTTTCGCATGCGTCAATGGAGAGGAGCAGTAGAGCGGGATTCATTATTACCACTTGCAGCTCTTTCTCCGTGGACGAATATTGAATTTCATATTTGCTGATGTCAATTTGAAAAATGTTTACCAAAGTTGTTTTTGTTAGCGCACATTGACGGCTGCAGTTTAAAATTAAATTTCCACACAAATCGAATACGCATAATATGGTAATGGCGATGTTGACTCTATTCCACCAGTTTTCTAAAAATATTCGCAGTTCTTTGCAACGCATTTTTGTCTAGTCACAGTAGCCACCGGAGCTCATAAACTATTCATAATACCGGTCTCTGTGCGTACATGAATGTTCGTTAATTTAATTCGTAAAAAGAATATTTGAATGTATTTTGTAGCGCGAACAGCTTTGACGTTTTTATCGTATTTGTATTAGCAATTTGATTACTTATTAATCTATAATACTTGCAACTGAAAATGAAAGTCATCCAACTGATATGGATACATTGCCACATTGTATGACCCAAATGAAAGGGAAATGATCTTTCCCAACAATCCATCCAGACGCGTCTAAGTGAGTGTAATTGCTTAGCTTCGAATTTAATTGAATGAAATTTCAAGTGGGAAAGATGCAAGCAAAGGGCGGAATATTGAATTAAAGTGCAGAGAAAAGATGCAAGATTTGTTTTCTGTCGATATGCACTCTACTTCCTCGAAAGTAATTTCTTCTGTCTTTAAAATACATTTACAGGCAACTTACATATGAACATCAGAATAAGTTTCATTAATGGCAGCAGAACTTTAATTCTTGGTTTTATGATAGGATTTTCAATACATTGCGATATGCATATGTGGGGCATATGTTCGAGCAATCACACTATCCAGAATGTTAGATATTGCATACTAACTTCCGCGGTCAGAACTAGGCACTGAATTACTCACCTCTCATCAGCGAAATCGATACGGCTTCATAAGGAATTTTCGATGCTTCCAAAAACATATAAAGGGCCCGGCATGGCTGGGACAACAAATCGAAGTAGAACTTTATTGGTTGGGTCATTTTCACTTGGTAACAATTCACTTCAGTTTTTCGCAGAAACTAGCAACGAGCGACTTTCTCGAGACTTTCAGGCCAACTGCTTCGCAACACGGAAAAACCAGTAAACTAGAGTACTATCAACCTCGCCTACAGGGACACTGAGATGCACCAGAGCAGCTACTATCCGCTGAAATATTCCTTCCCGATTTGCGTCTGACCAACTTCAATGCCGGACTGCTTCTGGAACTAAACGTGATGTGGAACATGCACAGAGTGGAAGCCACGGAGTGTTCAGTATCACTGGTGATAGCGTTGTGCGGAGGAAAAACGTAAACAAACCCCCACGTCAATGCGCGGCTTGTTCGCTTGCTTGCTTGCTAACAATCCATAACAGTCACGCAGAGTCGGTCACAGCAAAGAAGAACCAACAGATACAATAACAAAGTTGTTAAAGATTTCACAAACGAATGCCAAGCTATCAAACCAGTCCCCTAATCAGTATTTCATTTTGATGTCGGCATTTAACGTTCCGTGGCGTTATACTAACATATAGTGGTTGAATTATAGACGTATCCCCAGCAGAAGGCAGTTGCTTCTATCTGACACCGCGATAGTGATCGTTGAGCCAACACTGCAACGTCTTTGAAAATTATAAATAGATACTTAGATTGTTTTACCCACTCGCTCTGGCTTGTTTATGAAGAGCGAGTGCGCAGGTGAAAACTATGCGGTGTGCAAATGCGGCTGAGGTGGATCTGGGAGGAACCTCCAGACCGCAAGTATCTAGGTGAAGCCTTGCGTTGCATGAGCTTTTTGCATGCATAGTACAATGCAGAGGCGCAATAAACTTACGTCGACAGTTCATTAACTCTGGAACTTTCTTCTGGGGGCTCTTCGAATTCGCTTAACATTTAAAGTGAATTTAAATTGGAAAATTCATTCAATAAATGAGCAAAAAGTAAGTCATGGTAAGACCATTCGACTTCTCGTTACAAATCCATTAATATTGTCGGTTTCAGATAGTCTACCTCTGTAACTTTTACTGCACAATAGCGGATTTCAGATATGTTAGATCCAAGGATGATAGTCTAGTTTAAGTATTACTTTATTTTATTTTTAATTAATATACATTTTTATTAACTGTTTAATACTAACCATTTTTATTTAAATCTCAAACAATTCAATTAATGGGGAACCCACATTAGAAGCCTTATTTTCACATACTTTTTGGGATTTTTTTAGTAGTAATTTTTGAGAATATTTTTGAATTATTTTGGCTGGAAATTAACACGTTATGCGGCATTAGTCCACTGAAAGGACATGTAACGACTCCAATTTTGATCTGAAACTAAAAAGGTTGTAATTTTACGTTACTAACTTATTTTCTAAGAACATGAACCTCAATGCAATATTAAAAAAAAATATTTCATTCCTCACCATTTTTCTCTTTTTACAAATCATGCAAACAATGCACTCTTAAAAATATGATATCATCCCAAAATTTTTATCCATATTCTAGATGATTTCATAAAGAATCATACCTTTAAATTTCATAATAGTCGATTCATTAGTTTTTGAGTTAGAATTTCTGTAAATGTGAAAAACCAATTTCGCTTCGAGATTTCCGCAGTGTATTCTGGGATAGCTAAGTTAACGATCTATGTAATAAAAAAAATTCCACTCCAGAAATCATGAGCAGGAAATATAATTCCGGCTGATCTACAAAAGCGGCTATATGTGACTGGGATACAATAGCAAAGGTCTTGGGTCTAGCTTGGAATGAGATGGGGTTCGGAAGATACTTAGCGGGGAATACCCCCGAATGGTAAAAATGCCTTTAATTGAGCTAACTGAGGCTCGAGAGAGGTTAATTGATAGTAGTATATCAAGATGTAGTCGTAAGCTGTTCGTGAATGTGATTCGTTATCCAATGGATGTAGGCTCGGAACTCTTTAAATCCACAAACAAAAAATTTATCGAAAGTTGTAGGAGTATTTACTTCACTTTCTTTACTGTCTAAGGTTTATAGAGGAAAGCAGGACGTTATGCAACGTCAGCCATGTGGGCAAACGACATTGCAATCTGAACTTCCAGATGATGAAATCAGGAAAGAAAGCTCGACTGGGGAAAGCCAGGTAGGTGGCTAAAATGGACCTACTGGTATAAGCCCTAGTCCACCGTAATATGTCAAATTCATTCTGCGGAAATAGGAAAAGAGGGTTGGTTTCAGCGGTTACGAATTCCACACATTGCTACAGCCTGGGGGTGCCTTATCTCCCTAAGATTTCCAGGTCCATTTGAACAAGAGTATTTAGATGTTTGTTGCGTGTATGATACGGAGGAGCATTTCGAAATTATAGAAGTGGCAGAAACTAACTATTAGTGCCTTAAATTCAAAAGATTTCAGACGGAAGTCTAACATATTGTGTGGTAGTTACCCCAAAAGTAAGGCATGCATTTGACTTGGCGAATTAAAACTTAATTACGAGGTTTCCAGCGGGGCATTGCACTTTATCTCTCTGCTTTTGCCGCCATCCACTTAAGGGAGAGAAAACTCTAGTGTGATACTGATACGTTGCCCGTAGGGCTAAGATATTGCTTGAACGTAGAAACGTGATCGTGGTTATGCCATGGCAGTTAGCGAACTCCGCATTGCTCTACGCAACACGACCTTAGGGAAAGGTGCTGCACACCATATGCAAAACCTCAGAAACAAACATTGGTCATCTGTAAGTCATGAACTATGAGATACTCAGAAGGTCCATTCGGATTGAATAACATCAGCCAAGAAGGAAGAGCTATCACATCATAAAAATTGACTGCGCAGGTGTGCCACAAAGTGCAGCTGAACGGAGACTTTTCGGGGATACACGTTTCTACATATGGCTTTATGCTAATCCAGCTTAAGAATGTATCAAAGTTCGATTGCGGAGCTATAACATTTGGAGGCCTAACTGTCAAGATATAGGAGCGAAAGATCCACGACGGATCGCTCTTTCATCCAAAGCCTCTATCTGCCTTGGGTAGTAGTTAAGTGCGACTTGTGAGATGCTTATTGTTTCTCGACATATCGAGGACAAAAATTTTCGTAGATCTCCTTAAAGGCCTCGGAAATAATCCGTGCAAATTTCAATCGCATTCAGAATCTGGAAACACAGAAAACAAACTGACTTCAAGTCTTCCTACACTGCCTACGGCTTGGTAGTGTCTACAATACTGGTCTAATGGTTGAAAAGCATATTTGCGTCTTAGCAAAATTGCCCACCAGCGTAGAACCTAGGGGATGGATCGTAATCGAAATAGTGTCCGCCTGTCTGGAAAATGTCACACTCCATGACCGAAACAGCACAGTGGATAACGTGATCCAGTCTTTCTGTAGACCCAGTGCTTGCGAGATGCGCTGGTGGTCCAAGTGAAGGTGGCAAATTGAATTTCTCATTTTTGGAGACAACGAGCATTTTCTGAAATCGAGATTTGGTAACTGCTTCTGAAATTGATCATTTTCGGACAAAATCAAATGGGGTTAAATGGTAAAGTAATCCGATCCGTATATTTGTGGACCTGGTGGTGGCGGTGGAATATAGGTGCGAGAGTTTTGCGCCTTGTAATTAAGACCCTGCCTGTACCGAAAGTGTAGCTATATGAAAGCCTGGAGCGCCGCTTATTATAATATCGTAGCAGTTCAAGGATATGTCCCCTTCTGACAGGGTACATGATGATTCAAAATAAACTGCTGTTATAATTAGCAAAGGGTTCCTTCTCTGTAAAGACAATATGAAGAATGACCTGATATAGGTAACCCACCCTCAAACTCAGAATGATTCCTCAAACAGAAGGTCCTCTCTTACCGTCAAAAAAAAAAAAAATTGTCCTTTAACAAAAGGGTAAAGAAGAAGACTTCCAAGAAGTTCATCACATCTCCTAAAACAAGTACAAGTAATGGGGTCGTGACAAATAACAACTGAATAAAATTTGTAATGTCATGCCCATCTATATTCTTTTCAGCCCTCGGGGGGCGTTCAGTGAAAAGAGTGCGCTCAATAAATTACTTCGCTTCGCCGCAGCACTTCACTTCCAGCTAAAATCGGAGGGGTTTTAGCGAGAAATCAGACGCATGGCTTCTTCTGCTCGGGAAGAAAGGCCTTACCCGGGCCGGAAAGACCATGTTGGGTGTACCTCCGGCGTCGACGCTAAAACGGCGGGAGCCTTGCTCGAAAACCTCGTAAGGATAAGGAGGTGTCCGTCCTAATTAGGTCATACCCATTTATTGGAATTTTTATGTAGTTTCCGAAAATGGTCAAAATTTGATAAACGCTATAACTCTGTAACGGTAAAAGATAGAGTGCCCATTCCATGGACCAATTTTCCTCAAACAAATGTATAGTACCATAGTATATTATGAAAATTTGTACCACCATAAACGGGATACCCCATATATGTATACTAGACATTGTGTCGAAATGTACATTTGGTCCTGAGGCTATGAAGAACTGCATCGTCCTTCTGCAACTCCGCGGTAGCCGGAAAATAATGGTGGTGGGACCTTTATGGTTGCAACATGTGATAAAGGGTGGGCAACTACGTTATCTTCTGCAGATACGTGTTGAATGTCGGGAGTGTACTGGCTAATAAAGCCCAGGTTCCGAAGTTGGCGTGTGGATGCTTCCTCGGGCTTCTGTTTCAAAGCAAAGGTGGGAGGCTTATGTTTTGTGAACACTGTAATTATCGCGAGAAATGCGGTTGAAACTTACGATCGTTGATGTTGTAGTTCCGTGAAGTGGGGATTATTTGTTTGGAAAAGAAACTCATCAGCTGCCTGACTTGGCTCCCGTTTTGCTGAAAGACAGCACCTACGACAATGTCTGAAGTATCGACGAATACGGTTAGGGGTGCGTCTTGTTGAGCAGATGTCAGGAGTGTAGCTTCCACCATATGTTGCTAGGTGGTCTCAAATGTCTGGACAGTCTCTGGAGACCACGCAATTAAGCGGAAGTCTTTGGTTTTCGACTCATACAAGTAAACGTTAAGGAATAATTAAGGGTTTTGGGCAAGCAACGGTAGTAGCATTTAAACCTTCCAAGAACTTCTCAGATCCTTAACCATTTTTGGAAACGGAAAGCTTGAAATCGCTTGCAGTTTGGCGGGCGCTCAGAGTTGACGAGCAGGGAGACGAGGCAGCAACCTTCTTGGCCGCGTCAACAGCAAGTGGCTAAAGAGAACTTCCATGTTGTAGAACTGGGGGACGTTGCATTCACATTGACTTGCTTGTCGTAATGCAGTTGGCGAATTCTCGAAGGCCTTAGATTCATTTAAAGTGGTTTGGAACGCGAAACCTCGGAGGCTATCTGGTATCATTGGAACCGGAATAATCCTTTAAGTTCATATTCTACCGGAGAATTCCCGATGCAAGTATCCGATTATTTGCGTTTGCGTTGACCCCCTTCTGGGAACCGCATGGGGGTTGTGGTTATGTCCACAACGCTGGCAGAGCTCCTTGAGGGCCCAAGCATGGAGTTGCTTTGTACAGCTTGGGTGCCGTACTCCTTTGTTCGGTAGTGGCTTTAGATGCATCCACCAGTATGAATGCTGAACCAGCACTCAGTATAAACTGGCACCTTTGTGCTAGTCACAGCGGGGTTCTGATTGTTTTCAACAAATCAATCGCTGTTTTAAGAAGATCGTGGTGTTACGCCGACAAGGGGGAGCACTTACCTAAAACCCGCCAGAACGTAATTTCAGTTTGACTGAGTTAGGATGAATACCTTCCGGGGCTCATCTGCGGTTGAAAGAGCCTGCACATTTCAACTCTGAGTATTGGACCCGTCTCAAGGATAGGTTACAAAGTGCACGCGAGGTGCTCTAAACACTCGAAAAGTCATCCTAGTAAACTCAAAGTGTCCAAAAAGTAAACACATTGCTGCTTTCGCGAGCCTTCTGGAGCTACAGAGATTTAGTTGTATGCCTTATCCAAATCCAAGATTGCAGCTTGTGACAGAACCCGCAAAGCCGTGGATGAATGGGCTAGAAAATTGATCTGGACGCCACAGAGTCTCCATTTGCCATTAGGTTTAGGGAACATATGAAGTGATGAGGAC
Organism: Hermetia illucens; assembly: GCF_905115235.1. Taxonomy (NCBI): domain Eukaryota; kingdom Metazoa; phylum Arthropoda; class Insecta; order Diptera; family Stratiomyidae; genus Hermetia; species Hermetia illucens. The sequence goes on from NC_051853.1 coordinate 35,396,455, forward strand.
CAACTACTGTCTGAAGGCCTGCAAATACCCCGCATAAGGAGTAGTAGTAAAGATAGAGGAGCCGGTATTGGTGGGTCGGCAAGGTTTTCAAAAACGACAGAGAGAGTGTCGAGCGTACAAATTGAGATTCTTCCTGATGGTCTAAGGGAAGTCGTGGATCTAGCAGATCAACTAGCAATCCATAGTGGCACAGGAAATCTGCTGCTATCCGCTCCAAGAAAACGCTCATCAAAGATCTAGACTCATCCCTTGCTTGCCTGAAGCCATACGTACCGATAGAATTTAGGAATTTATTACAGCGAGCTTTAACGATTGCGGTGCTATTTCATGATTCTGGATGTGGGAAGAAGATACCAGATTGCCCTTTTCGAGAGGGCACAATTCAGATTATTCAGTAGTAGTATTCTCGAGAACGAACTCGTGATTCGAACAGGTCTTGAAAAATACTACACTGTCGAATTTCTTACTTCAATCGAATCTTGCTTGAAAACTACAACTACTTTTCATACTTCCAGTTCTGGTTTCCGACTTGTTTCATATTTCTGCCTCATGTGACTAAAGCTTCAGGACTTCAGAAAAAAGTTAATTGTAACGGAGGCAGGAAAACATTCACTGAATCGAATAATAAATTATTGAAAGAATGTTTCCTGACTTTAGCAAAGCAAAGCAGGTTATACTAGCATATTCGTACATTCACCGGCGAACACACCTCTTTATCCAATATCAACAGAGCTGGATACATATCAACCCACCTGAAACGAGTTGTTTTGGAGCCAGAATGTTTGTAAACAAATAAATAAATTACCACCTGAACCCCTCCGCCGTCAAGCAGCACTTTCAGCTCCCAACATTTAAATGCTAAACACAATTTTTTTGGCATTGGCCATGACTTCATCCGTACTTCTTTGGGCCATTTAGTACCACATCGATACGAGTGTGTGTGAATGTATCTTTTTAATTTTCACGTCTTTGTGGTTGTTAGCTTAGAAATTTGAATTTTGAAATGGGTGGAAATGGAAGCGAATTGGTTGCATGACTTTATTTACCTCAGGCCAGGTAAGAGAATTTTTATTTTGGAAAAAAAGAGTTACTGAAGGTCATGCGGCAATAACAATAGGCATGTTTTTTTTGGATTCTGTGATAACCATTCCGGGGGTTTATTTCTTCATTTCTCAACAAGTTACCGCATTGGTAATGTAAAAAACTTGTTGTGTCACTAAACTTGATACAAAAGTTAGCATGCTAGACTTGTATGTGATGAATTTTTTTAATGGATTTCTCACTACCACATGAGTTTATCTCCATACGCAGGCGTAGGTGGGATTCATGAAACGATCAGAAGAAATATATTGGTAACCTTTTTGACGCGCCGCGATTTCAAAAATATATAAATCCCAAAATAGAATAGATAAGAGCCAAACAACTGAAATTTCGGTTTTCTTATTATCATATTCTGAATCTAGAATTGGATTAGAATTTTGCTCGCATCAGACCACCTAAAAATCAAAACCAGCATCTCATTGGCGCCCGGTTTTCTCGTATGATACCCACGGGTATACATATATTTTTTCAGTGTCGCTTATCAGGGCAGTCACCCGTGATTGAATCCATTCCGTTAACGTATCACTTTTATTAAACGCAATATGCATGCAAACTTTACATCACTTCCATTATCAGCTTCAAGGTTTCATTCGGGAAAAAGCTAATTATCTCGCATGCAATTTTCTCAGTCAACTCTGTTGAAAGGCCTCAGCTTTTTATTTCTAATTCACACAACTTTGAAAATTTTGCTAAAAATAGCTTTGTTTGCTGCATAAATGGATTCATTCCAGAGTTCAAGTTCTCACCTGACTCGAGGAAAATAAAAACAAAGTTCGGCCTACTTGTCTCTGTATTGGTGGTGGTTAGTTAGGCTTTATAAATTTATTCGCGGCTTATATAAAATTCAAATAAATGCTGGAGTATAGGCGCGTGTTAATAGTCGTTCGATGGACTGAAGCATTTTAGAAAGGTGTTACTTTGTTCTGTTTTGAATCACGAGAGGACGTCATTACTTGGTTTACTTTTCTTATCAGCAACTCATTATTAAAGTAAGTGTAAAGCACTTTATGTGCAGCTCTTATCACCGCTGTTTAACGCGAACACATGTGAAATGTGGCAGACTACGTGCTTGAAACCGGCTTTATGCCTACGTATGGCGTGACTTCAGCGAAAAATACTGTTTTCAAGAGAATTCAATTACAATTAAAAACTTGGAACTATATTCCCTCAACTTCAAATGAAAATATTGAAATTGAAGTACTTCCGTACTTTATTTCAAAATTTAAGAGATTAGTCTAATGTTGGCGACATTTTTTTTCTTACATTTGTAATTTGATGGAATAGTAACTTAAGAATACCTGTCGTAAAAATGTCTAAATTCGGTTTGATTCTACAGCGTTTAAAGGGGTCATCCCCTATGGGAACAGTAAAACGCAAATCGACTATATTCTCATAAGACACCGACATCTTACCACTGTCACTGATTACAAAGCTGTTCCCTATGAGACCACCCTCAACCTCAACATCGGCCGTTGATATCCGTCCTGTAAATTAAGCCACCGATAAAATAGCGTGAGGAACGCACTGGCGCATCGCGCATCAAATGGTGGCAATTTCGTAAGAAGAAAAAAGAAATGATCTCACTTACGCGAATACCAACCATTACGAATGTGAAAGAATCGTAGAACCAAATGAAAGGCACGATCCATAAAGCGGGGTCGGGGTCACCAAGTCAGGTAAGCGATACATCAACCGAGATACTTGGCTTTCGAATGATGATGTTGAAATGAAGGTGCGTGAAAAGAAACGCCTCTACCACAAGTTTCTCGACGATAAAATACTCACCAATTGGCAAATTTATAAGATTACCAACCGGGAGCAAAGAAATTAATCCTTGTCACCCGAGCGGCCCATTTCAAACATTTTTACTATAAACTGAACTCTCGGGATGGCGAGAGAGATCTGTATCGACTTGCTAAAAGTCGAAACGAACGCACACAGGATATCGAACTCTTCTATTCCGGATAATGACAAGAACGGCATTTTGACGACATCGCATTTGAGCTCTGCAAAGCGAAGAGCTGGGACCTAACACTGTGGCTCAGTGAGTTCTTTAATCGGGTTATTCAGGAAGGAAGACCACCATCTGACTGGTAAGAAAGTATCACAGTTCCAATATGGAAAAAGAAAGGTAGTCCAACAGAATGTTCAAATTACCGTCCGATCCGGTTACTTTCCCATACCATAAAGATTTTTGAACGCATTCTTGACAACCATATTCGCAAAATCGCTGAAGTAACAGTGAATCAAGCCGGATTTGTCAAAAACTGCGGCATTACTAACCCAATACACGCTGCGCGGTTACTCATGAAGAAACACAATGAGAAGTATCGCATTCTTTCTTTACATTGCATTTCTGGATGTAGAGAAAGCGTTTGACCGTATACCACACGAACTCATCTGCTATGCTTTACGACAACACTAGTGCCAGATGCACTCATGCGCTGGGTTCAATTGCTCTACCATGTTCCGAAAAGTAAAGTTGGCAATATGGCGGGTGTATCAAAACCGCTTCATGTCTCTGTTGGTGTTCATCAAAGAAGCGTCCTTTCACCACCACTATTTGTTCTTGTTATGGTCACCGTCACACGGGTCATCCAACATCCAAAGCCCTATACACTACTTTACGCAGATGATGTTTTCCTAGCATCAAATAGCAAAAGTGATCTCGAGTAACTTGTCCAAAAATGGAATGATCCCCTCATGTAACAAGATCTCAGATTGAATCTGAATAAAACTGAATTTTTGACGACCGATCCCCTTGGAAAAGGCACGATCACTATCAGCGGCAGTGGCTTGCTCAGAACTTAGCGATTTAAATATCTCGGGTTAATGCTATCTGCCAATGGAGAACTGCGTTATGAAATCGCTTCACGTGGCGTTCCACAACTATCTTAAATCTAAAATTGACCGTAATGTCGTCCGTTCGGTCGCTCTCTATGGTTCTGAGTGTTGACCGACCATAAAAGACAATGAACGGTGTCTTGCGGTGGTGAAGACGAAGATGTTGCGTTGGACTAGTGGCTTGACACGTTTTGATCACAACCGAAATGAGGATATCCGCAATCGATATGGAGTTGCACCGATCGTGGAAAAACTGCGAGAGAGGCGTCTTCGATGGTATGGTCACGTAATTCGCGCTAACGAGAATTCACTCGCCAAGATTGGTGTGAACATCGAAGTCGATGGTAAACGACCAAAAGGCCGGCCGGGACAAAGGTGGCTTGATACGCTTTAGATTTAAAAGCCTTGAGATTGCATCTAGATCCGGCATTTGATAGTACCAAATGGCGAAACTGAAAGGCTGAAGAAAAAGAAGAAGATTCCGTATGATAGCCGTTTTTTAAGGTTTTGTGTAAAACAAAAACTTATTAGAATCGATTCGATGTCTGCCTGTCTGTCTGTCTATCTGTCTTTTTTTCTGCGTTGGAAGGTGGAAAGGTTCACTTAAGAATTGCATTAATTTGTAGCTTAATTCCCCGTTGGCTTCGTTCAAATCATCCCCGAATATCCGGAAAGATGCGGTATGTTCAACGAACAGATTTCTTTTGCTCTCTGCAATAGATTGCCGCCGTGCTAGCTGTCGTCGAAATACCCTACAACTCCCCAACTGCGAACGTTTTGTCGTGGAGTAGCCGGCCGCCATTCGCCAAGATGTCTATGGGAGCATCCTTGCTAGTACATATTCTGCTTTTCCTGATGTTGTCCGATACGCACTGCATAGCCGCACTTCCAATTTTCTGCAGCTTCCATCCAGAACAGTGGCCCAAACTGGGGCTGCGTAGAGTAGCATGGAGCTGACTACTCTAGAAGGCAAAAGACGGCAGCTTTGTCTTGCCCCATCTATGTTCGGTAGTATCATCGAGATTGTTGCAGCGATGGAAGACGCTTTAGTTGCGGCGCGCTCAATGTGTTTTTTGAAGTTGAGCCTTCTCTCAATCATTACTCCCAAGTTTTTGATTCTTCGCCAACGTTCGTTTTCAAGGTCGTGTTTTTTCTTCTCTTGTTTATGAGAATTACTTTTATTTTATGTTCAGCCAGTAATAGGCTCAACCTGGAATTGATCTCCCATATCGCTTCATTAGCGTACGTCTCGATCTGGTTTTGAAGTTTTACAACTATTGTTATTCCGATATCATCGGCGAAACCAATGGTTGTCACGTTATCCGGAAGGCATAGTGTCAACACTCCTTCATACGTAACTATCCATAGCAAGAGATCTAGGGCAAAAACCTGTGGCACCCCGCATGTTGTCGGGAATACTTTTAGCCCATCGTCCGAGTTGCAGTAAAGTCTTCTCCCCCTCAACAACAATGCGTACAATGTATTTCGAGGCCTGTGGCTTGGCAAGTGCCTCCATTATTTTTTTTTTCAATTTTGCAGTATTGAGCACATTTTTTACGTCGAGGGTTATTACTGCGCAACATTTATCTTCTTGTATTGCAGCCTGAGTTAAACCAGTCACCATGTTGACTGCGTCGACGGTTGATTTTGCCTTACGAAATCCGAATTTTTTGTCGGAAAGGCCTCCTTCCATTTCAGCATCAACGAGCAGTCGTTTGCATTTTGCTCGGTCAAATAGTTTGACAATGGTATTGACCAACCAAATCGGTCTACCATATGGTTAACCTACCTTCAGAATGAGTATGAGTTACCGTATGAGTATACCTTCCATTCCTCGGGGAATTGTTCTTCCCTAAGGCATGTTGTGAAAATTTGGGCAAACATACTCGACGCTGCCCTGGCGGCTACTTTCAGGGCGATAGTATGGATTCCATCCGGTCCTGGAGTTTTTTTCAGTGAATCTTTTTGCTGCATCTAGAACCTCCTTATTTACCACTACTGGAATTTGTATTTTTGTATTCCACGTATAGCTTCTCGAATTCAGGTCGGTTTCTTCTGCGCTGGGAGCGTCTCCTTGCTTTGAGGCACTTTTCTCGGCATTCCTTAATTTCCGAATTCTACCGGAAATTAGGATTTCGTCTTCGGAAAGCGCTACGCAGAGGCATAGAGGCATCGCATGCATGTCCACACCTGTGAAACCTTTTCTTGTGCGCTTCCCTATACCAATGTATCTTTCAGAAGTACCTCCTTGAACATTTCTGCGTCAAATTTCTTGGCTACTGTCTCGTTATTCTTTTTAATAGCTTCATAATATTAATTTGCGAGGTTTTGTAGATGATAGCCTGATGATCGCTGTGTGTGTATACTCCTCTCTGACACGCCACTGCAAGTCTCTGATTAGAGTATCACTGATGGAGGTGACGTCGATCTGTCTGTTTGTCTATTATATCCGACTTACTCGAAAATCAATGAACCAATTGTCACAAAATTTGGTGAGAAGGTGTGGTCCGTAAATCCCCTTACATAAAGTGTGGTGGTGCCATTTTGTGGAATTACCAAAATGATTTTTTTCCTTTTGGGCGTTCGCTCATTTCCTAGATTCCCCCCTCCCCCTCCCTTTCCATTTGGCTGTAAGTGGTAAGTGTTTCCTTTTGGGATTAGGGTCACCTGTGATACTTTTGGAAGAACAGGTTTTAGTTTTTCCTTAGGACTTCTTTCTTCCTCCTGCGACTTATCATGAAGAACCTCAATAGCTGTCACAATATTTTTAAAGCGTTAATGCACAGCTTTCAGTATCTCCTAGACAGATGTAATGGGTGTCAAAACTGCCTTCAGTAACCATCGATTTACCTTCATCCAATCTTTCGTCGCCTTTATAGTTGATGTTCTTCCTTCCCCAAATCTAAATAATTTTCAGCTTTACAAGGCATAGTGGCCGCTTGTTCATTATCAAAAGTCATCGGTACAGGAGCTCCGAGCTCCTGCACTCTAACTTTGTTCATTCTCTCACCTTCTATTTTGTTTTTGTGTTCTGAGTATTCTTCTCACACAGTTTTAAATGCCTCTGCAATTATTTTTTATTTCGAGAATGACTTCTGCCCTTCTTCAGTGGAAGTCATTTTGGAAAACGCACCAGCAATGAGCATTTTGAAAATAATGAACACATATTTACACATCAATACGTACTGATTATTATTTGTTCGTCGCAAGGTGTCTAGCCTGGTGTTCATCTATTTGTCTGCCTGTCACACCCAATTTACTCAAACACGGTTGATCATTAAATATGTCATTGTCATGTTTCATTTTGTGTGTCCACCAGAAATAGGGTCATGTGGGCTATAAAAAAGAACCATTTAAGCAATGGCATTGTATCAGAAAACTCCCCTTAAACTCATCCTGGAAACAATAAATTTCGCAAGAATATAAGCAATAATATCAGAAAGTTTGATGGAAATCCTACCATTGTTATGAAAGTTATAGCGGATCAAAATTTGGTCTTCTGTCTGAATTACTATACTTTAAAATGTTATATGTAGTATACGTACAATATTTATACATATATACTGATATATGTATATCAAGTTCACAATAAAGTGCAAAGTCTGAGATGCTAAAGGCCAGGGAGCAATCATTGTTTATAAGACTTAGTTATTCAGAAATGAGTCGTACTTGAGTCGATGAAGGGAATCTATAAATTCATGTTTTCCTTTTTTGAATTATCGTTTTTATTTTTTACAATATAGAACTTATTGAAAATTTAATTTACAGAAATATATTATTACATTTTATCTGTTTGTGTTTTGCAATTATTGTAATTCATAACATTATTCCACTTCTTGTTCCTTTCTCCGTGTTTAGTTCAATCTGTTATTTTTTTTACATACAATACAATTTTTAATCGTGTTATCATTAAACTGCAATACAATGATGATAATAATTTAATCAATTAAATATTTTACTGTTTACTTGTAAATATTATACATTTAGATATTTTATTACGTAAAAACGGCTTAAATATAGACATCATAATTTAATTGAAAACTTATAGAATTTAGATTTTATTTAATGCCAGACATCAAAGTAAAAAAATCTTAATTTAAATTAAATACTTCTGCGATCCTTCCTTCATGGATTTTTTTTGGAAAATTAAAATCGGTAACCGATGACTATTTATTTTTTCAGAAAGTATTTTATTTTGAAAACAAAACATTTAATTTTTAAGATAAATATTTTTGCTGTCCACGAGTATGTTTTTTTATGTATTTAGTGCAGTTTCACTATTATTGTGTTGTAATTTTCCATTAAAAACTAAATGAAAAGACAACAGTTCGCTTGTTGAGTTTTATTTAGTTTTTACAAAAGTATTTCTTTGTTGTTTACAAAAATATCTTTTTTTTGTCTTCTTTTGCTTTGCGTTTTTTTTTTTCTAAATATTTCAAACATTTCATTATCCTTCGTTATTTTATTTTATTTTTTCAATAGTTTGCAATTAATAACACTGATTTTATGCAATTGATAGTAGTGGGGTAACAGTTCTATTTATCGGTTGTGATTGTAATTGTGGAATTTCGTTGTGTTTGCTAGGCTAGCGTTTAGAAAAAAAGTTGAAAATTATTAAGAAGATTTTGAAAAATTCGGCGAAATATTTGAGGATTTTTAAAGGATTCTTCCATTCTAATTGCATTTAAACGAGAATTTTCCAGCTTAATTGCAACTATGTTGTTTCTTTGGTAATGCATGTAATTCACTTGCTTCCAGTAGTTGATCCGCTGTCAGATTATCAAAAAGATATTACAGAAATTCTGTGCAATTTAAATAAATTATAATGAACCGTCTTCAATATAAATTTTTGTAAATATGTGCAGTCTTCATTGACCACAAAAAGAAAGATAAAAGCGCATCAGTTGGCCTAAAGAACCAAAAACAACCAAGAAGTTCCCAGAATGTGATGAATACAGACCGGGTTGATTTTGGCAGAATATGCTAAGGATGATCTGTACCTAATGCTTCAACCGAGAAAAGCTGGAATTAGTTAGAATACTAAATTACTAGTGTGACTTGCTTAATAGGGACGGATGAATTTTCTTTAGAATGTGATTACTCCATCCCTGGAATTGATCCACCCTCCATTAACAGAGTTAGATATTGACATCAAAAACGGAAAACCAACCCAGCACCGTGTATTGCAAAAGTCAGTTGTCTGATAAGAATAAACCATCTATGTCTTTACCAAGTATTTGTAGACTTCAAGCAGGTCTCCGATGGCATGAATTGCCCAGTATTGTACGAAATATTGCTACTATTTGACATTCCAGCGAAACTAGTCCGGCCCATAAAATTGCCGATGACGGGTACGATAACTCATATGCGGTTCAGAATACATTCTGGCCTATTTGGCATTCAAACAGGGTTATGACAAGGAGACAGGCTATCTTCTATGCTTTCCTCAGAAAGGAAACAGGCTTGAGTGACGAAGGTGCTAAAAATTATTTGCGCTATCTGAAAGAAGGCCTGGAACTAAGAGGAGTTTTTTAGAACGCTGAGGATAGACTAGAACCATGGAAAAGGGGAGCAGCAGAGCAACGAAGATCAGCCCACAAGAGGGGAATGCTTCCAAGAAACCCAAGAGAGCGGAAACCCCAGGTAAGTCAGGTATAAAGATAGCAGCCTGGAAGTTCGCCGCTAGCTGTATTAGTCCGGTGAAAGGCATTCGACTAGCAAAACTGCAGAAATTATTTCCGGACCAATTGCTCATTGGAAGACCTCATCGTCATGCAGATGTGTCAGTAATGGAGTGCAGAACTTATGTTCACCGGTATACGTTTTCAGCCAGGTCTTATACTGGTAGAATGCGCCACGGAGAACACGACGGATTGGATTAGTACCATAGTCCTTAAATTGCCAGGCTGGAAAGTGTGGAAGTGAGAGTCTACCATCCCAAAGCCGCTGTGAATTAGACGGAGAAGCTTCTGCATCTCTTCATCACTTAGAACAAAGATCCCATTACTTGATTATGGAGAGTCTTTACAGGCAAAAAATTGACAAAGGCGAACTTCTCACAATCGGGGTAGTTTACTGATCCTTGGAGGTAATGAAACGCCGCAACTGCCTCATCAATTTCAGATTTGGTAGCATTCCTGCATATATGCACACACCCACTCTTCGAAGGACACATTGGGTGGAAAACCAATAGCCCAGGTAAACCTTCATTTCCACTCCAAAAGGTTCATCTGCTGAAATTGCAAGGATAATTTTGAAGTATAACATCCTAATGTTGTTCCTAAGGCAGATTCGTGGCCCGAAAGGAGGTAGTATGCAGGTAATTTGAATTCCTCTTGTGAACAGCCGAGATCTTGCATCATTCGTAGAGGCAAGTCTCACTAGAAGTCGTAGGAAGAACTCAAGGGGCAGTCGTGGCATAGGGCTACTTCCGGGAACCGATACCCGGATCCCACTGCAACTAGTCGTTAGGCGGGCAATATTCTGCAAGAGGATGGCGCTACCATTGCTCTTCGACTGCAATGCTAACACTTATTATAAGATCTGAGGAAGCAGTGACACCAATTAAAAAGTTAAATATCCTTCTCGAATTTAGTTTTAGCAATAAGCTAGAAATATTTAATGTGCGGAACACGCTAACGTGACATATTTGGAACAGTCGGATTGGAACCGCAATGTCTGGCACCTAAGCAAGAATATGGACCGTCTACAAGTGGGCGGTAACGTCAGGGACCAAATGAAGCTGAAAACAGTAGCGCAAGATCTTAGCAGAGTCATCATTCACGCATATGAAGTTAACTTTCCGATTAAGATGTCATCAAGGAGAGAACAGAGGTCCGAAAATGTTCAACTGGGCGAAACAAACTGGCGGCTGGGAGAGATAGAAAATTGCATTGATGCCATATAGTAACGCGATCAGGGAAGCAAAACAGAAAAGCTTCAGGAGATTCTATGAAGGAATCGAACAAGGCGCAGAAGTATCCGGGATTTACAAAGTTGTAGCCAAAGATAAGGCAATAACTTCCGTCTATCTGAAGAAAGGAGATGGGTTACTTACATACAATAATAAAGACAAAGTACCCGCCGAAAGCGGGTGAAAACGATGTTTGCTTCCTAATCTTCCGATGGAGCATTTCAACACGCTTATCGGGCAGTACGGCTAATCGAAACTACCCTGAAGCAGTTGACGGCTGTTTTACTAGATGCTATAGGAACTGAAGAAACGGTATTGTGTTCGTTTCTCTGCAGTTCGATAAACCGAAACAAAGCTCGCTGCTGACAGAATCTAGTGGAAAAGAAGAATGGTGATTCATGGGGACTCGGCTATAAACTGCGCAAATCCCTTTCAATGCCGAACAGACCGCCTGTGCACATGTTCAGTACGCATCCTGTATGGGTACATAACAGCAGTGCCGATGCGCCCAGGATTGTGCACTTTTCTCCAGAAAAGAGTTAGAAGAGGCAGTCCTCTTTATGAAAAACATGAAGGCGCCAGGACCCGATGGTATCCCGGCAAAGTTATACCAACTGATGTTCCACCATCGGCCAGACCTACTGTTTGGCACATTTAACGCTTGTCTGAAAGAGGGGATTTTTGTCCTTCCCAATGGAAGGTGGGCAGACTTGTGCTCATTGGCAAAGGGAAACGAGAACCAGAAGTGCCGTTTGCATGTGGGTCACTCTGCATGCCTGACACCACTGAGAGGCTGTTCGAAAGGCTCATCATGAGTAGATTCGTTGAATTAATACCTGCTGCAGGGAACTCATCTCCAAGACAGTTCAATTTTAAAGCAGGGAGATCCACAATGGTTATGTAAATGATGTCGGGGCATTTGTTGCATAGGTAGGCGGATGGATGATTGCTTAAGGCTTCAGCCCTGCGCTCGGGAAAACCGAAGTACTTATCCTGACTAGAAAGAGAATCCCTATCCTCCATCCAATGCAACATATTCTGTCTTGCTGTACGGTGCCGAAGTATGGGCTAATGCTCTAGGAATGGAGAGCTTTGCGGGTGGTGTCTGCCTATCGCACTGTCCCTGAACCGGACGTGATGGCAATTCTTTTAACAAAATGAGTCAAGAGTCAGACGGACTACATGGGTTATTAGCAACTTAGGTTCTTGGCTGAATTGAAGTTTTCAGTCTTATCTGCACAGGATGAAGTTATGGACGACGAGGAAATTCCTTGAACAACAATTCTTTCTTTCCTATCTCCTTCCATTGTAGAAGGGAATTACCTAACTTGAAGCTTCGAGGGCTAGCCTGAAGTAATGTGACAAGCGTTTCAGGTTAGTTTTTTGAAAACGGGGAGGTATTTAGTTGGTAGTCCGTCGGCCTTCCGTTACGGGAGTCCAACACTCTATGCGTTTCCAACGCACAAAGGGAAAATATAATGAAAAGGCACAAAAAAAAATAGTTACCTTAATTTCACTTTTCTTATTCCCCATGCTGCGAAATTGTTGACCTTCCCTCGTACCAATGAAAGTGGTAACGTAACCTAAAAAAGGCCTGTACGATTGGTGAACTTGATAAGGTGCTTGAACAGTTTTTGGCAATTAGGTAGCTATATTTCGAAGCATGGATTGAAGGGTAGTGATCAATCTCTCAATAGTGAGAAGTGAATTCAAAATTACTTCAATATGAAGAGACCATTTCCTGAGATTAAGATACAGAGCCAGGGCAACTTCATAAGGATTTGACGAAGGTCAGAAAGAAAACAGATTCCTTTTTTCGGAATGTATATCTGGATCAACTCCAATGCTAAGTTTCGCAAGCAGGATAGGGGTATAATTTTCCATAATAAATGTCCTAAGATGGACGAAGAGCAAACCGTTCTAGAGCAATATAGATCAGATCAGTGTAGGAACCATCAAAGATGGCATATAGATGTGCTTCTTAGTTCGGTCCTAGGTAACAAGTGGGAAGAATTTTCCTTTATTTTATGATCTCAAAATTAACACCCAAAATCTTGCTGATTTTTCTGCAATGTCCTTTTGACAATCTTGTACAGAAACAGAAGTGTGAACGCTAAGTTCAAATGTAATATTCACTGTCAATATTCAAATAAATTCCGATAACTTGATTTTGACCAGAACAAGGTCCTATTGGTATCAACGACAATCCACTGCCTCTGATTAAATTTGTATTACATAAAAATTACGACCTTAAAATATCTACTTAACGACATTTCGAAACTAACGTCTATGTTCCTTGTGTCTCACAAATGGTCAATTTCGAATTTTTAGCAGAAACACTGATTTCCTTTAACTTAATAAAAAAACACACCTCTAGCGATTAGGTAATGTTTGTTAAGTTGCAATAGTAGTAGTAGTAGAAAAACTTAAAATCACTGGTTTTGTTCATTATCCTCGTCGTGTTCGTTCAGCAGCAGCGGACTGTCATCCCCCAATCGACTGGGTGGCAGAGTAGTGCCCGGAGTAGTTGGAGCTGATCGAGAAATCCACCCTCGTCTGCCACGTCCTCTAGTTAGAATGTTCGTAGCTGCACCAACAGGGCTGCGAAGAGTCGTCCTTACACTATAGTTATTAATAGGAATGTACATTGCTTTATTTGGCTTTCCTGCCGACGAGGACGAAGATGAGCCTGACGAAAAGAACTTCTTCCTGCTTTGTAGAGTTGACGGACGCCTTGATAAAGCCGATGTCAGAGGATTTTTCGGTAGTCCACCATGGGCAGAACTTTTCTGAAGTGGATGCGGTTGGCGGGGTGGATCCTCGGGAATAGTTGACACAGTGTGTAGTGTCTCGGGAGGAGGATCAGATGCTGTTGAGTCGATACTACTTTCAGGTTTCAATTGACGAATTTGTTCGAGCAGCTCCTTAACTTCCCCAGTCGGGCTAGTGGCTTGCGGGGGTGATGAGGGTGAACCGATGTTTGCTAAGCTACTCACTGCTGAGCAGGTTGTTGAAGTAACGTAGCTACGCATCCCCGTCTCGAATTTTTTCCCAAGCTCAACATTGACGGGCGAGTCGGCACTATTGAAACTATCCGAAGGCATCTGATGTTGCTGCAGAATTTGACAACATGTCTCTAGACTTCGCCTGAGGGCGTGCAAGTCACGGTACTCAGCATTCGCGTCCGGCGCAACAGGAACTGTAATTGAAATGCCGCCAATTGAGCTGCAGGAGTTGTAGATAGGGTTGTTGTTGCTATTGGTACTATTGTTTGCAACGGGGTTAGTTGACAAGTTATTGGTTGCTGCGAACTGATTTGTGCTAGATTTATTGTTATAATTCAGGTTATTGTTGATTTGTGCCTGAGCTTGACACGCTGCGTCAGTACCGCTCATTCGGGCATTATTATTATTGTTATTTACGCTACTATTATTATTACAACTACCGCTATTAACAAATATATCACTTAAATTACTATTACTGTTCGCAATATATCTAAACTGCTGATCGCTCTGCGATCCGATAATAACTGCATTCGTACGGTTCGCCCCTTCGTTTCCTAGGCCACTCCCACTACCTGAAAACCGAATATTTTGGAAATTTACACTCTCCGAGGTCCTGAGCTGCGTACTGTTGGGAAAATAATAATGACTACTACTGTTACTATTGTTTATGTTACTATTATTTGTCATATTCGATGCGTTCTGTCTACTCTGCAGAATCTGCTGTTGTATCATGTCCTGACCATGCAGTTGCTGCTGCGAACAAACCAACTGAGAAGCGGAACGTGGCATCATGAAATGTTGAAAATGCGTGGTGATACCAACTGCATCAGGGCTGGCGGCCCGCGAATAGGGTGGCGGAACCAGGGTGTTGGCTTCATTAGCGTTACATATAAAACTTGAGCTAAGCGAATCTACTGTGCTGGTTGCCGACAACGATCCAGCCGGTCGAACGATATAGTTTCTAAAGTATTGGACCATTAGGTAGCTAGCACCATTCTTTCCGTTATCGCCGTTACAGGTGAATACCAGCGGATATAAGTCCGGCTTTGAAGTAACCTCCGTGTAGGGGGGCGGCGGATGATGAAATGAGCTACAGCGACTATATTGGGGTGGAGCATAACATGATCCAGCCGAATCACCCTCTGATTGTGTATGGCGATCTGATAAGCCCCAACCGCAGAGCTGGCGACGTTTCTTCCATAAAGAACATGCGCATAAGATGGCTAAAATGATTGCAACGACTAAGCACCTGAAATGAATGAAATAGTGAGTCTTAGGTGGTTGGTTTTAAAAACGAGATAACATAGCAAAAATTTATAATTTAGTGTAAATTACAGTAAATGATGGTGTCGCTGGAGCGCTTCTTGAGGATACATCTTTCTGACGGTGGCCACTACGCTAGGTAATGAATCCTTGAAACTTTGATTCCAAATTTAATAAGCGACAATAGTACATAAAGTGTAAAGCATTCGGCAAAGGTATACCTAACCATGTTGAAACTCTTTGCTTCAATTTATTTCTTGGCTTGGATAGTGGAGAATCTCCACTCTGTTTTTCAGTGTTCTTGTAATTATTTTCTCGACGTACTACCCTTTGGAAATTACATATCCAATCATGTTGTCTGGAGCTATCGATGTCCCCTCTGAATATATTTTTGGGTCCTGTGAAGGACGCTAATGCTCGACTCCTCATTCAGAATGACGAGCAGTTGAATAGATGTAAGGAACACTTCACCAATGTTCGTAACCATATCAGATCCAGCCAAGTTATCCTTCTTGCGGATGACATAGGTAATCACCATAAAATGCGGATACGCACTGTTTCTATAAGCAAAACAGGAATTATCCCGGCCATTAATGTACTCAAACGGAGTAAGGCACCTGGGCTTGACAGTCTATCCGCAGAGTTATTAACCGCTGCACCTGTAATATCTGTAGTTCTGCTACTACCACTTATATGGAAATCTTGGGAATTCAACACTTCTGGCAGAGAGTGGATGAAAGGGATGATCATTGAAATTGCAAAGAAGGGTGAGATTGGAGGAATATATGCGTGTCAACGGTATTAGATAGCAAAGACACCTCAAAAGCTTGATCGAAACAGAGCAGGCAGGTTTCCGCTCCGGATCCCCCTACCATCATCACAATAACACTCTACAGATCTATTCGGAACAGTGCGCGGAGTTTAGATCTTTGCTTTCAAGCTTTCGACAAAATGAATAGGTAGTGTGTCTAGCAGAAGGGAATTCCTGCAGAAATTGACAGGTATTATAAGAGCGACAACTAGTAAACGTTATGACATCTGTTTGTTCTCTCACCAGGTCAGGGGCAAGTATAGTTGGACTAAAGATAAACACCAACAAAACAAAACCCTCCCTATCTGCAGCAAGTGTGGCTTCAGCCGATGATGGTTGCCTTGTTTGAAATCTGCAAATGCACTTATCTGAACACCAAGATCAATTTGAGACTGTTAGGTGCTAACTTTCTTTCGGTGTTGCTATGTGGCAGTGTCACATGGTAAGTGATCTCTACTGTTACTCAAAACCTGCAAATCTTCGTGAACACTTGCCAGTGGTGAATCATCACAAGTATCGAATTTTTACTCTAGTTGGGTATTACATTTATCTGAGATAATTTGCAGTTCTTGAGAAAAATATCGAACTTGGGATGCTATAAAATATGCTTGTTAGGTTGAAGACATCACTGAAGCAGATTTTTTATGAACAATGTATTTTCATATCGTATTAGACACTAGATAGGTCTTAAAACACACTAGCTTGAATGTTTTTCATGGTAGTCAATTATCTGGAGGTTGAGTCTCTTTTTCAGTGTCACCCCGAGCCCAATTATCCTTTAGCAATCGGATTAACGTTTTTTACTGCCCATCCACCTTCCAGAGGAAATGGCCTGGAATGAGAGTAGGATTATTATATATAAAATACGTGAGGCCTTCTTCTTTCATCTGCTTCAGAACTTTTTGTAGTTCCACTCCAGCAATTTTCCCTCCCCCCTCCTATTTTTTTGTAAATGTTCCCTCCATGCTGCTATATGAAAGCAACACATGGAAATTGACCGCCATTGTCACTCAAGAGCTTCAAGGTTTCATTAACTCTTGCTTGCGCCCTATCATCGGGGTACTCTCGCCTAAGGCAAAGCCAAACGAAGGACTTCATCGGAATTCCGGCCAAATACCTCTTGATAAATTATTAGAAGGCAGAATTGGCAAATGATAGGTAATCCATTGAGAGAGGGAAAACTCTAGCAACTGCTATGGTATGCAATGGAAACCACTATCTCAAGGCAGCCGACGAGAGGATCGCTCTAGAACTATATGGCCAAGATCAGTGAAGCAAGAATGTACGCTTTTCGGGAAGTCGTGGGACAGCACGTCGCTGCAAACTGACAACCATGACTTATTATTTTCGTTTGATATATTCTTCAACGAAAATCTATCTCGCCGTCCTTGTGAGATATTTGTGAGCTGACGTGAAGGCGGAAAATATGGGGGCATTGCCACATCACGAGACGACTATGCGATGCAGTGGGACCATTTTCACCATGCAAAACCAGGGAGTTGATCGACCTAAAACTAAATGACGCAGTGTAATTGAAGGGAGGTAAAGACTTTTCGAGAAGGACTGGGCTGGGCTAAACAGCATTGAGAGAAACTACGATGATTCATAAACGCGGGTAGCTGGTTACATACCACATTTTGAGGTCCTTCTAAGCATCCTTAATGTTCTTATGAAGAGTTTCCCAGGACAGGTTAGCTGTTATCTTGTTTTATCAAACTGAAACAACTCCAAATATACCAGTTTTGCAATGAGATTAACTATCCCCAACAACTGTCTGGGTCCTGGCGTATGCCATTGCTTCACCTAAGCCCACCATTAATATTGTTCATATAGACTTTTCGGGATTGATTTTCCTCAGTTATACGAAACAGATGATCTCCTTCCTTCAAATTTATACATAATATAGGCCATGGAATCGTCCATCCCATCTCCAGTAAGAGCTAAAAATTTTACCGAGGATTCTTCTCTCAAAAGTGGAGGAAAGGTTGTGCTGTGGCTTGTAGAAATTTACCGGAGCTGATTCTCCTTGGGGCACGTACTACACTTTTGGAGTCGCGAAGGAGTGGTTTTCAAAACGAAAGAAGACAGGCGAGGCCATGAATCCGCGAAAGACTTTGAACTAATCAGATTCCTTTTTCAAAGTCCCTACATGCCTACCTCAAGGCAGATCGACAGAACCCGCTATCCACAAGGTAATTGGCATGGTTGAGCGATTACTGCAATTCAAGCATTATACTTTAACTGCCTTCCTGAATAAAAAAGGAGCATTCAACAACGTTAGTATCAATTCCATCAATGAAGCTTTGACCAGTGTGCTAAGAACTAAGATAATCCAGTTACACAAATGCACTTATCTAAACGCGAAGATCAATTTGAGACTGTTCTGTGCTAACTTTCTTTCTGTGTTGCTGAGTATCACACTGTTACTCAAAAGCTGCAAATCTTCATGACCACTTACCAGCGGCGTATCATCGGGATACGATTTCCTGATGCCATTTTGAACAAGGAACTTTGTCGGCGCACAGGTCAGTTACCTATGGGTAATGTGATCGAAACGCGGAAATGACAATGGGTAGATCACAACCAAAGGGTACACTGGTTCCTTCCTCCAATGCAAAATACCTAGATGTAAACCTGGATCCAAAACTAAATTGGAGGTTGAAGATAGAACTGAGGATTAAGAAGGTCTGTATAGCAAGAGAACCTTTCCAAAGAAATGGGGTCTCCGACCGAGCATGATTGTTTGGATGTAGTAGTGGTGGGTCCCATCCGAACGTACGGCTCTATTTTATGATGACAGGCTTTGAACAGAAAGTACACAAGAACGAAGCTCAATAGGACTCAAAGAACCACATGTACAGGGGCTTTGCAGTCCTGTCCGGCAGATGCTCTCAATATATTCCCACAACTCCTCCCCCTAGACCTCCACCATAAATTAATTGTAGCGTGCAGCGCTAGCAGACTAGGTGGGTCCGAATACTGCACAGCGGAGCCCTGAGGCCACAGTATGAGAAACTTTGCTATGGACTTTCCAACTAGGGTAGAGTAGAAGACAGCTAAGCGGCTATTAAGGTTTTGTACATAGTGGTAACATCTTCCAGGCTGGTTGGGCAGTACAGAAACGCGCTGAACAGTCCGAGCGGCATGCTCAAGGTCCGTCTCCTCTGGGTTCCTGGTGATAGGAACATTGATGCGGCCAGGCGGGGCTCTGCTCTTGGCAGTCCTTCCGTGCGCCTGTGACCCGCTGGCGACTGTCACGGGTCTAATCTATTCGCATCATTTAGCAGTCGCGGACTTTAGATGGCGAAGACTTACCACCTGTGCCAATTCAAAAAGGATTTGGCCCGTTGTCAACTATTAATTTACAAATTTTAAAAACAATTAGAGGATGGATCAAGAGATTCAACACGAGGGAGAAATGCCTACCTTATTGTCGAGGGGTATCGCGACAGCAGGCAGGCAATCCGCTGGCAAATGTACCAAAGAGGGGCAAATTAAAAACGCTACCGATCCTTTTAGACGTTTAGACGTAACGTTAGAGTATTGAGATCGTCGACAGGAAAAAGCGATGGGGATCGGAAATTGAGCGTACCAAAAAACTCAATAGCGAGGCATCAATGCTGCAAATGGCGAGGACACAGACGTTTTTAAAATTAGTCGTTGCGATCTCGAACCTAATGCAATTTGTAGGTCCCTAATACAACGTGCACGGTGAAATTAAAAATGAAGTATGTTCTATTAGGTCGATGTATTTTGAGGCATGAATGAGCTGTCCGGATGGCTCAAGTGGTTAGAGCACTGGGCTATCGTAACCGAAGGTCGCGGTTCAAATCACACTGGTGATGACGGATATCGTAACAATAGAAGTACGAGCAGCAACACAAACGTCCTCAAAATCTATACTTTCGGTAGAAACTCGGACTAAGCTGTGGATCGCCTTCGAGACAAAAAGCAATATGAGAGCCCCACATAGCGCATAGGGTCACTAATAGAGAATCCCCACTCCCCGAAACAAACGAAACGAATGAGAAAATACCACCGATGTAATCAGAAAACTTACTCGGTGGAAGTCTACTGAACCATCTAGAAACACACGTCAATGACTCTACTTGGACTAAAGTAGAGAGAAAAGGAAGACCACAAAAGATATCGCGGTCGGATGCGTTAATTATAAAATCAACAAGTGAGGGAAGCAGCTGTCCTGGGTTTGGGTGAATATGTGAACCGGATAAGATGCACGCAGAAAGGCGATTTAATCCTTGAGCTTAGGCCTGGAGAAAGTAAATCCCATGATCTCCATAAGAAGATCGAGTCACCACTGGGCAAAGCAGAGGAAATAAAGCTGAGTTAGGACTCAATGCTGATTGATTGCGAGGACCTATATGAGATCATCATAAAAGCGAAAATCTGCAAGGTTTAAAGGAATCAGCTCGGGCTAGATTCGATCCTTGAGTTCAATGTGATAAGACTAAGTAATGCATATGGTGGGACTCAGACGGTCAAAATAGCTCTCCCGTTCGAAGCAATGATAAAAACTATTGTCGTCGGCAAAATTCATATCGGCTGGGATAGCTGTCGAGTGGAAGAACAGATATCGCCAAGGAGGTGGTCCAAACGCCTGGGATTTGGACGCATTTCGAGAAACCGTTCAGGCAAGTACCATAGGTTTAAGTTGTGACGAAGATGCGAAGAAGAACGACATATAACCAAACTGTGCAATGGGAATCCCAAATGCCAGAGAAGCACAGAAAAGTAACCTCGACCATATCACAGGAAATTACAGATGCCCAGTGTTTATGAAGGTGATTCCAGCTTTTCGTAAATTAAGTTTCTACAACTAAATTTAAACCGTTGCCAGGCAGTTCAGGACATGCTACGTGAGAAGCTTCACGCTAAATGACTTCCTATTGATGGTGGAAAGGTTATCTTCCGAAGCAAGCCGCCACAACCTAATAATAATAGCTGACGATTTTAACGCTTGGGATGAAGATTATTCCAAATCGCGAAACAAATGCAAGGGGCCGCATATTGCTCGAAGCATTTTCACGCCTAAATGGTAGTTCTGGCAAATACTAGCGGCGTTAATACTTTTCGGAAACGGGATATGGAATCGGTGATAGACCTTAGGACAGGAGCAAAAGATATCAAGAAAATTGCATTGACATTGATTTTCTGCGAGAAATCATTAGTATTCTCTTCCTACAAGTTTCAAGTGAATCAGGCCTGCCCATTGTTCAGATAGATCCCTATGAAATTTGCGAGGCAACTACGTTGAAATATTTGCGACTTGCTCTCAAAGTCGAAGCAACAGAAGCTTTTGGGCGATCCTTCGTTTTATAGGCCGATATGCTTATTAAACGGCATCAGCCAAATATTCAAACGGGTCATCTACAATAGGTTTGTACCAAACACAAAAGGGGGGACAGCCTCTTAGATAGGCAGTATGGATCCCAAACGACAAGATCTACTGTCAATGAGATCAGTACGGTGAAGAAAATTGCGGAGAAAGTAATGGACGCCAATAAATTTTGCACGTTACTTTCAATATGAAAAATACATACGTTCAATACTGCAAAATGAAGCAAAATAATTGCGGCTTTGGCCAAATTAGGTGCGCCCAAGTACCTGGTGCGCATAGTCATACAATTCTTCTGGAAAGGCTATTGTGTTACCAATCGGTCGATGGACCTAAGGCGTATTGGACAGCCTGCGAGGTTCCACAAGAATCGGTCCTCGGTCCTCGCCTGAGGATAATAATGTATGATGGAATTGTGAAGTTACAACTTCCTAAAGTAGTGACCACCAACAGCTTCATAGACGACATTGGAGTGGCTATCTTGACACAAGATGTTGAGAAGATCGAGGTCCTCACAGGAGCTAGAAGACGCTGGTCTGGGTTCCGCAGAGCATAAAACTGAGGTAGTTTTGATCACCAAGCGAAGGAAGCAAAATTCGATAAAGATCAGAATTGGTGAACATGTCATATGTTCGCAACGAATGCTTAAATACCTAGGAGTCATGATTGACCAAGAAGTGAATTTCAAACATCTTGAAAATTTGGCAAAAGACTTCACGAGTTGTTACATGTTTGGCAACAATATTACCGCCTAGGGCATCTAGGCACAGCCTTCGGCTCCTTTCCTCGAGAGTTGTCAACTGCATCTTGCTTTATGAAGCTCCAGTCTGGGCATCGGCATTGAAGCTAGGAGCAAATAGGAGAAAAATCGCAACGCCCTACCGATAAGGTGCATTGCGAGAGTCGTGCGCATACCGTAAAACATCGGATGACATTTTGGCGAACGAAGATCGACGTCTCTATGACTCGACACATGCAATTGGTGAATCCTGTACCTATCGTTGGCAATTAGCAGGAAGTGAAGTTATTTTTAAAATGGCAAAAAGATGGAATGATTCACCTAAGGGACGCTGAACTCACCGGATTATTCCAGATGAAAACTTAATTCAATTATTAAACGGATACGGAGGGTACCGTGCATACCTTTGTTGTTTTGGCTGCGACGACTCCCCATATTGCCCGACATGCGAGATTATTCCAGAGGATGCGAAGCATGTTGTTTTTAATTGCCCGAAGTTGGCTGCACAAAGGGCGAAGGTGGAGCTTGGCGCTGGGGTGTTGTTGGCCCCCGAAAATATCATGGACTACTTGCCAATCTCTAAAACAACTTGGAGGGCGGTGGAAAAATTAATTAATCCACAAGCTGCGGAAGAAGAAGGAGCATCGAGGGAAAGAAGTAAATAACAACACGACGCAATTCGTAACAGATTCTGCCCCGAGATGTAAGCGAAGGAGGAGAAGGTGGTTTCAGGGAGTAAAAGTCCCACATAACCGTAGGGCCGCACGGTTTTGAATCTTTCCACCCTTCAATGACTAAAAAAAGGGAGACAAACAAACTTTAACCCATTTTAATAAAATTTTGTTTTATAGAAAACCCTACAAATGATACAATCGATAGTTTTTGTATCGACTGCTGTAGAGAGAAGACTTGATTTGTTGCTGATTTGTCTGGAATACCTTTTTGACATGGCCCGGTAACGTTTTGGGCGTATGGGACTATCTGGCCTAGCAAGATAGCAAAAAATATTCTCTTGATAGTACTCAGCAACATAATACCTCTTGGATTGGTGGACTGAGTGGTATCTCATAGTCACATACAGTTTGCAATAAAATGCAGCCTTTCTGTGATGATTAATTGGTCGTCATCCAGTGCAGTTGATAGGGTGCAAGAGTTAATGAAATTCAAAACTTATATGTAAAGTGCATATATGAGAGTCACGTCTTTCCATCCCTCTCAAAGACAACTAAATACTAATTACACCATGTGCGGTTTGCATAATCCAAATTTCATACTCTTCTTTCCATACTGACAGGCAGACATTGAGTTTATCTGAATAACAATTAGTTTCCACAGGAAGAGTATTCATTTGCATTTCTGGTATGTGCATGCCCACAGGCTGTTCACTCAGATTTTATTATATAAGGGAGCTCTAACTTTTAGACACAATACTGCAAAGTACACCTAGGGAACAGGGACAGGGACACGGACATGGAACATGAGCCCACTTTCCGTAACGAAAGATTCTTTGCAGGCTCAATGGAGAGGACTTCCATAATTTCGTGTAATTTCTGAAAGGTACACATCACACTTGAATGCATTAACTGTACATGAAATCTTCACGAGAGAATGGTTACCCGCTTTATAAATAGGCTCAAGGCAGCGGTTTAGTTCTCCTTCCATTGCAAACACGGAGACGTACCAAGCCTGTTTGTTATCTAATTGCGTGTTGGCGTATGGCATGAGTGAAATTTTGGGCACCATACAAACATGAGTTTCCCATTTATGGCATTCCATATTTATCTTGCATTACCCAACCCCACTCCTGTTGGCTAGTGCATACGAGTGTGACGAACATGTCCGCATAGTGTTCCCACTATTAGTTTATTTTTGTTTCCAATGGAAAATCCAGTCCGACATTGGGCACGTGCCATCTAATCACTACCCAACTCTAAAATTAGCTTCCCACAGTGGAGGTAGATGATGTCCTTTGGAATGAGAACGCACTTTCATGACTATGAGGTTCAGTCCACTCGAAGTGACCACCGCTCTTCAAAACTTAATAACAATTTTCAAGTTCCGTTGAATTTAAGATAAAGGTCGATCAATAATGGAGAACAAAATGATTTTTTCAAATACATCCTGACCATGAAATGTGAATCGTTTCGAGAGCACTCGTATGAATTATTGTCTCTAGAGCTGGTGACAGTGGGACCATTTCCAGGACAGTATCGCCATCAACTTCATGCTAAGCATGCTGACATCCTACGACCACATATGAATCTATCCATAGACCTGCCGCATAAGGAACACATGCGATGAGTATGTTTAAGTGGAGAATAAATTTTTAATGGATTTGAAATTTACGTGTCAGGATGTATGTTGTTGGGGACCGCTGCTGTTTGGACTTAATGGAGTGATTGGATTACAAAACAGCTTTTTGCGGTCATGAAGTAACTCCCGCGGAGACGACATTCCCAGGAATATCTCTCCACTGGGAACGGTTTCAAGCGAACGAAAGATACTTCCTTGAACATCATCGATATACATGGAAAAACCCTTCAGGTGTAACCCGTATAGGGAGTTGCGTTTTCGCCTTCCCGGAGAGTTAACATATAATTTTGTTATTAATTCTAAATATTCACTAAAGAGTCCTTAAGTCGCCGATACTTACCAAAAATACCAATGATTTATGAAGAACAGATTGAGCACATGATCTGTAGCTGGTGGAAGCGATCTGGGAGCGCTTGGCGGTGCGTACAAATAACAGCAACCCTGCGGGCAACATTCCTTTGGCGGTGAGCATCGATGGCCTCCATCACACAATCGGGCGACTACCTGCACGAACAACACAAAGAAATGTGAATGTGCTCATAATTATATGAATTCCTACAAGTAGACTGCATGCATTCGACTTAATTACTGGCCTATATCTACCCCGGGGCAAAACGAACACAACACACGCCACCCTGAAAAGCTGGACAGAAACAAACAGTAATAATATGTTGGGCTCTAAATACCTTGTTGAATAGCTAGAACCATGCAAGGTACCCGAGTGCATGAAATCCTGTCAATCACGCTTAAAAAGTCCTTTGTGCCTGCACAGGGCTCGTGCAGTTTCCTCTTAAAAGAGCATGGAAACGACTTAAGTACTTCTTGCCTCCAATTCCCTTCACAAAATGTTCTGTAGAAACAAAATCCTGTGGACCTTTGTTGATAATCGGAGCATTGTTGCTCGGCAGACAAAAGCGAGGGAGCGATAGGCAAGCAAGGAAAAATCACGCGATGAGTTTCATAAAGTTTATGCACAGATCTGCCTCCTTTGTTCCCTTTTCCCAATTATGCTTTCATTATCCCTTATGGCCGCCATTGTTTATATATTGTATAATAAGCGTGTGTGCTTATCGTCAGGAGGCACCTGTCTATGGAGACGAGCACCCAAAACAAAGGTTTCACAAAGTCTTAACGAGACTTTGCACAGGTAATTAGAGGAGTACATGCAACAAAGTAGGGAAAGCCTGTAGGAAAGGAGACCACGTTCAGAGAAATGAGACGTGCGGTAGTGGGGGGTGTGTTAAATATTGATGAATCCTTTCGTTAAATAATGAAGTATGAAAATTCTGCTTGATATTTCTGAACACTGGAAGTTGCCGAATTCTGTTTTGATAATAACATGTTGTCTACAAGTTGATGCTGTAATTAGAAATCACATCCAGCTCCCCCTCCCCCTAATGCGAATTAGTGGATTTTAATTTTCAAAGAAGAAAGTTCAAGTAATGGAAAACAGGAAAGGAAAAACATAGGATGTTTGAAATCTCCCAAAAATAATACAGAATAATAAACTTTGAAGAAGTGAAAATACACCTGAATTACCTCTGGGTAGGCTACTTAGTTTATCACTTCGATAGTCCTGAGATACCTCGTATGAATGCCCAAAGGGCGAAAGGAGCTTTTCCATTGATTTGTTTTGAACTCTGTTTTGATTGAGCAATTTTGTAGACGTTTGCCAATGAAATTCTGCCCATAACCTGGATAACGACTGGTCTTATATGAAGCTACAGCTTGGAATATGCGCACCTCCTTTGACAAACTTCTCCACAAGTTAGCTTCCGTAAGGAAACTCCTTTATGATTTAGGAGCTAATTTCAAACAGGATTTAGTCTATATACAAAATGCTGGACAAGACTCTGAACTTAAGGTGAAAATGAAAGTATCTATTCCGCCTTTCGCCAAGCATGAATAACTTCAAAAAATGAGGCTTCGTCAGAGTAACTGATAGGAGATTCTGAGTAGCTTCGACAGTAAAAATTCAATATTTTGAGAAGAAAATATAAGATTTGTGAATATAACAATGATGCTAATGATAATTTTCCCGATCATAATTGACAGTATAGTTGCTAACTACCATCTATAAGATATGCTCTGACCTAGCAAGGTCAGATAGCTCCATACGCCTAGAACATCATCGGCTCATACCAAAGAGACTTCACTCCAGGCAAATCAGCAACAGACTAGATTTTCTCTCTGCGACATGCGACGGAAAACAGGTGGAATATGGCCATCAGTTGCAACATATTTTCATCGCCTTTAAGGCCGCCTACGGTAGCATAGCCGGGATAAATCTATATACGGTCACGAGAGAATTCAGTGTCCCGACTGACTAGGCTGATCCTGAACAATGTGCGAGGGCAGATAAAACCAGGAGGATCACTCTCGAGATCATTAAACATCAAAAACGGACTAAGACAAGAAATGCACTATGGTACATCCTTTTTAACCTGGCACTGAAAAAAGTATTCCGTGATGCTGAGGTATATGCGAAAGAGACCATCTTCCTCAAATCTATGAGCGATGGACGGGCGGTTTAATCCGTATGGATGAGGATGATCCAGCCCAGAACGTCTATAAGTCTATCTATAGTCAAAAAATTTACCCAAGATGAAGTATCAAGCTGCCAAGTACCGCTTCATGCTACATATCTCTGTTTCCAACTGAATACTCTGTTGTGCTGGGCGACCGTATCTCCAGCCAGCTGCTTTGAGAAATGAGGCAGCTGGAGGGGATAAGGTGGGCTCAGAGTTGTTGAAGACGCTCTGATTGCAGCGGCTCCCAGAAATTACCGGCAGTATCTTGGCCTGTGCAGACTCGGAGTCGCTGGAGGTGCCTTCCGCCTGTCCACGATGTGTAGGCGAATTACATTAACGAAAGTAGAAAGTCTAAAAAATACGAAAACGAGCTCTCCCATCCGGTGCCATATGAACTTAAGCCAGAATGGCAAGAATTTGCTGGGAAATTCTACTTACATCCGCTCTCATAAAATATTCGGCAAATTCCATAAAATTGCATTTAACTGCAATCAGCAATTTTACTCATCTTTGGATTTCAATAATGTAACTTCCAGTTTGTCTTAAGACCGACATTAACGAATAAAGTTTTTCTTTGGTGAAACAAAACAAAACTTGTTTTTAATGTTGCACTCTCCTAACTAAAGCTTAGGAAATCCTAGTAGACATTATAATTCGCGCGCCTCGTAGTCGCGAAAGTGTCTAGAGTCACTCCGGGATTTCAATGGTGATCATAATTGCGGACGTGGTCTCCAAATTGAGGTCGACTGTAGATACATTGCGTTCGGGAGGAAGATCTCGATTGCAGTCACAGTCGAGGTCTGCTTCCAGAAAAGGGCGTTCGGGTGGTCCCAACACGGGACTCTCATCCGCTGTGAAAATTTGCTGTTACCACCGTAGGAGGACATTGCGACCGTCGCATTCGCGCACTCCTCTGAAAATATCGCAACACCACTTCTGAAAGTAGTTTCTTCCAGCCGGTAAAGCACGATGTGCAACATCGCATCAACGCTAACATCTCTCCAATCTTCTCAAAGGTGCGTCCCCTAAGAAAAAGTTCGAAGATCTCCTGAAACCGGGTAATTGTAGGTTCCTAACCCCAAACGGCGAATGGATGCCTTGCGGAGTTCACAAGCATCTGAACGCTCAGACAATTCCAGACTAATACCCTATTCCTTTTAGTAATGACTTTGCCCATTCACTGACAAACTGCTGTGTTTTCACGACCTTGGATCTAGCCAAGGCGTATAACCAAATCCCTGTTGCTTCCGAAGACATACCGAAAACAGCTATCTGCACAACTTTCGGACTCTTCAAGTTCACCAGAATGCCGTTTAGATTGTACAACGCTGTGACTTCTGTTTCGTCTTCATGGAAGATGATTTGGTCGCCTCTTCTTCCGAATCTGAATATTTGGGCCATCTCGAGTGCATTTTTCAAAGTCTCCTTGAGGCCGGGCTCGTTCTAAACGTTGAAAAAAGCAAATTCCTACAGAAGCAGGTGAAATTTCCCGGCCACATTATTACCCGTGACGGTATCCAACCACGATGAAGGATCTGCGAAGGTTCTTGGGCATGTTAAACTTTTATCGTCATTTCCTGCCCAAGGCCGCTCATCACCAAGCGATCCTCAACGTTTACTTGTCTAGACCCAAAACCAAAAACGCCCGCGAGGTTGTGTGGTGTACTGAGTTTCCGTTTGAAACTGTCAAACAACAGCGTGTTGATGCTACACCACTGATATTTCCTCGGCCAGATGCACCTCTGGCCATGTTTATCGATGCTTCAGACACAACGATAGGCGTCTGCAGTCCCAAAGCCTGCTTGAAAATAAAGCCATCTACAAGGATCTGCACAGTGGTGTTTTTATATCAGACAGAAGCGGAAAATCAGTAATCTGAACCTGTGGAAACCGAGCAATCGAAAACACGAACAACAGTCTAGAAGACGGATTCACATGAGCCAAAGTAGACAGCATTCACATATTTAGTTGTTACGCTACGCCAAGCCTCACGCTAGATGAATTCGTACTGATGATATAAAGATTAGCTTCCGAAGCAAGTCGCCACAACCCAATAATAATAGCAGGTTATTTTAACTTTGCCCCAAGATTGGGGTTGGTGCGAAACAAATACCAGAGGCCGCATATTGCTCGAAGTATTTTAACGTCTGAATGTTGATCTGGCAAATGCTGGTGGTGTCAATACTTTTCGGAGATGGGATATGGGATCGATGATAAAACTTACGTTTGTTAGCCACATCTCCAATCTCTAATGGCAGGTGAGCGTGGAATATACGCATAGCGACCATCAGGCTATTATCTTCCAGATAGAGCGTAGGACAGGAGCAAGGACGTATCAACAAAGCTGCAGTGTCGTGTTGGACATCCAAGAAACTTGACAAAGAAATGTTGGAGGAAATACTACTGCAGGAAGCGATGCCGAGGGGAAACACAGAAGAAAAGGTGACGCAAGTTCTTGAAAGGATATAAAAATCATGTGGCGCTTCCATGCCACGGCGCACTGTACTCAAGAAACGAATGCCCAACTTCTGGTGGAATGCCGAAATCGATAAACTTCGTAAAGTTTGCCTTAAAGCCAGGAGACACAGTCAACGTCAAGGTTATGCAAGGAAACAAACTCCGATTAATGGAGAGGTGCATGCAAGGCAGCCGTGGCATCAATCAAGGATGAACGCTCGCCACCGATCACTAATCTTGATTGCTGCGGGGTAATATTGGTACCCTCTTTTCAACAGTTTCAAATGAATCGAACCTGCCCACTGTTCACTGAAGAAGTCCTGGAGGCCGCAAAGAAAATTGTGAAAAATAAAGCCCCACGCTTAGATGGCGTTCCAAATAAAGCTCTGGGAGTGGTTGTTCCAGCAGCTCCAAGGTAGTTTGCTGAAGCATTTACGACGTGACTCAAAGAAGGGGTTTTCCCGGAAAAGTGGAGGAAACAGAAGCTTGTTCTAATCCAGTGATCTCTGGGAGTTCTTTTTTAATGAACAACTGCAGACGGAGAAGGATGAAGACGAGTCTCCCGTCCCTAAAAACGGAAAAAATTGTACCAACTCGTCCTTCAGGTTAGGGGTTAGGTAGGGCTGACTTCCCTACACAGAAAACTGATGTTACGAAGCCACAGAAAGAACCTCGGACAGGCTGGACTTTACAACGACGAACCCGGCAACAACAACGGAATAACCAATGGCGCATTGGCACATGGAACGTGAGCTCCTTGCCCAGACCAAATGCTGCTCAACAGCTAGTCGATACCCTGTCCCACTATAAGGCTGATGTAACAGCACTGCAAGAAATGATCTGGACCGGTTTCCTGAAGAAGATTCATTACACCATATATTATAGTGGCCATCCAATAAAACCTATGCTCGGAGTAGGTTTCTTAGTTAGCCTATTAGGCTATGAAATCAAAATCATATTTGGAAATTTCAATAGTCAAGTAGGGACGAAGCCCGTATTCAGGTGATACGTCGGCTCCTATAGCTTACAATGATAACAGATTGCGGATTATTCAATTAGCAATATCGCACGAAATGATTGTTGAAACTACCTGGTTTGGGCGGGAAGTGGTCCACAAACATATGTGGGCCTCTCCAGATGGGGCCACGTTCAACCAAATTGGCCACGTGCTGATTGAATGCTTCCATCTCTCAGCCCTGATGAAGACCAGAACCTATAGCGGGGCCAATATAAACTCGGGTCACTATCCCGTTGGCATGGTGCTCCGAGCTTGAATTAGAACACCACCTACAATACACACCTGACAATCAGGGGAGAGTGCATACTGAAGCCATTAACTACACAGCCCTCCGCAACACCTATAAGGGGGAAATGGATGCCGCAATAACCACAGTCAATAGTTGTCCTGGAGATGAAGCATCAACAAATGATCTTCACACCTGAAGAGCGTTACCATTGACATGGCCACAAACATACTTATCCCCAGCCGCAAGAAAAGTCGGGAAGGCTGGTTTGACGATGAATGTAAGCTAACAACGGAACGGAAGAATGCTGCATAGCGAGTAATGTTGCATTCTCAAAGAACGCGGGCACCCGCAGAGACTTATCGCGAACTCCGTCGAATGCAGACGCGACTTCGCAGATAGAAAAAAGGAGCCTGAAAGAAGTAACAAGTCTATGAACTTGAAAAGAGAGCAACTGTACCAGGCACAGAAGTTTTATAAACAAGTCAGCAGACACCTCGATGCTCATCCTGCCGAGACAAAGAGGGAAATCTGATTTCCGAGAGAATGAGCACATTGTAGCGATGGGTTGAGTACTTTAATGAACTGCTGAACACTCAGAACGTCGGCAAGTTGGTGGTCCCGCCAACTGAAGATGACGGATAAATACGGCCACCATCAAGTATAGAAGAAACAGTCCGTGCATTTCATCGGTTTAAAAATGATAAGTCGCCAGGAGTCGATGGAATTACAGCCGAATCAGTTAAATATGGAGGCGACCAACTACACCAAGTGATTCACCAACTAATGTTGAAGGTGTGGGACAGCGAATCAATGCCTGACGATTGGCAACGAGGCATTATCTGTCTCATACATAAAAGGGGAGATATCACACAGTGCTGCAATTATAGAGGTATCACGTTGCTGCATGCTATTTATAAGATATTCTAGTCTATCTTGCTAGGTCGGATAGCCCCATACGCCCAGAACATCATTAGCCCATACCGAAGAGGTTTCACTCCAGGTAAATCAGCATTAGATCAGATTTTCTCTCTGCAGCAAGCGATGGAAAAACTGTTGGAATATGGACATCAGTAGCTTTTCAACGACTTTAAAGCCACCTAGATAGCATAGTCAGGGTAAAATTGTACACGGCCATGGGAAAATTCGATATCCCGACGAAATTGGTAAGACAGACTAGGCTGACCCTGACCAATGTGCGAGGCCAGATAAAAGCAGAAGGATCATTCTCGGAACCATTCAACATCAACAACGGTCTAAGACAAGGAGATGCACTATAATGCGTCCTCTTCAAGCTGGCCCTGGAAAAAGTGATTCGCGATGCAGAAGTAAATGCGAGAGGCACCATCCTTTTCAACCCCCTGGCCTACTCTGACGATATTGGCATTATGGAGAGAACAATCCGAGATGTACAGTATACCTTCATCCAGATCGAGCAGGCGACGTGAGATCTCGGACTGCACGTTAATGAAGGCAAGATGAAGCATATGGTGGCAACGTCCGCGCCAAAAACAAAGGAACAAACAACACTGGTCAAACGGGAAGAAGATAGGAAACTTCAACTTTGAGACTGTTGAAAATTTCTCCTATCTAGAGTCGAAAGTCACAACCGATAACAGTTACGACGATGAAATCCGCTCACGGCTGTTGGCTGCCAACAGAGCCTATTTCAGCTTACAACAACTGTTTCACTTGAAACGTCTGACCAATGGGTCAAAGCTCTTACTGTACAAGACAATGAGCTTGCCAGTCCTCATGTATTCCTCGGAGACTTGGGTTCTTAGCAAAAAAACTGCGAACTCTTGGCCGCGTTCGAGAGAAGAATCCTCCGAAGAATTTTTGGCCCCCTACATAAGGATGGACGATTCCGTACCCTACATAACGACGAAATCTAGGAGCAGTACCACGATCGTCTGGTTATGGATAAAGTTCGGCTCAGTAGGTTGCGGTGGGCGAATTACTTAATCCATATTGATGAGGATGATGCAGCCGGCAAAGTCTATAACCAATATGTATGGTAGAAAAACAAGATGAGGCAGACCCTGTGTGAGATGGAGCGATAGCGTAGGTCAAGACGCCAGACAGCTTTTAGGGATATTGAATTGGTGGACCTCGGCGCAAAACTAGAATGTCTGGAGTTCCTTATTAAGGCAGGACTAGATCGGATACCGGTTATTGCGTCGTGATGATGATGAGGCCTATTAAAAAACATATAGAACCGCCTGTAGGGCTCCACAAGGATCAGTACTCGGTCCTCTTTTGTGAATAATTATGTATGATGTAATTTTAAAGTTGCAACTGCCCAAAGGAGTGAAAATAATTGGCTCTGCAGACGACATCGGAAAGACTATCTTGGCACAAGATATTGAGGAGATCGAGTTCCGCACAAACGAGGCAATTTTTGAACTAAGGTTTTGATTGGAAGACGCTGGCCTGATGCTCACAGAGCATAAAACCGAAGCAATTTTGATCACCAACCGAAGAAAGCAAACGTCGATAAAGATCAAAATTGGCGAACACAAAATAGATTCGCAACCAACGCGCAAAAACAGTGATGGTTGATCAAAGGTTGAAATTCAATCCCCATCTTAAGAATTTAGCAACCAAGGTTTCCATGGTTGCTTCATTGTTGGCAAGAATGTTACCAAATGTAGGTGGCCCTAGACAAAGCCGTCGGCTCCCACCGTGCATATCTTTATCGTTTCGGGCGTAACGGCTCACCATATTGCCCATCATGTGAGATGATTCGGCAGGATGCAGAGCATGTTGTTTTCAACTGCCCGAGGCTTGCCGCACACAGAGGTGGAAATTGACACCAGAGCGCGCTTGTCACTCGAGAATATCGTGGATGAAATGTTAGCCTCTGAGAAAACTTGGAAGGTGGTGGACAAATTAACGAAGGCGATCCACAATCTGCTGAGCAAGGAGGAGTTTCGGAGAAAAATAGTAAATAACGACCGGAGCCGCAGTTTGTAACTGATCCTGCCCCGCAACTTAATATCGAAATGGCAGTCCCGCGGGGTAAGCGAAGGAGAAGAAGGTGGTTTTAGTTAGTAAAAGTCTCACATAACCGTATGGCAGGAACCAGGTTTAGGTTTTGAACCTTTCCACCTTCAACGCCAAAAAAAAAGACAAACAGACAGACAGTAATCCGATTTCAATAAGGTTTTGTGAAAACAAAAAAAGACATAGTTATAATCGAGGGGAATAAGGAGAATCATTACCAGACTAAACTTAATCTTGATTGGGATTATGATCACAGTCGTAATAATAATCGATGGAGCAACAGTCCGATTGGAGCTCAGGCCTTGAAGTATGTTAGAACCGTCTTTATTGGCTTCCCTCAGGTATAAGTTCCTAGCTGAATTGACTAAGGTTCGACATCCAGCATACGATATGAATCTTGCTCGAACCATTAGGCTGTTTGGACTCATTGTTGCAATCATGACAGTGGTTACATTTAAAAGACAAAATGAGTTAAGGAAGTTGAGGAAGAGTCAAGGTCCCATAAAAGCTGAAATAGAAGGATCGGAAATTCAACGAAAATAGTGTCCGAAAGTGTATATTAGAACTCTTCAGCAAGTGAGAATAGACAAGAGCCCGAAAAGCGAACAGAATGCATTTGAAAGAAAAAATACACAAAGAAGTTGTAGCGACATTTGGAGTAACATTCAAGGACCAACAGGGATACTACTTGGATAGGGTTGACATGATGAGGTTTGGCTGGTTGGAACAATTATACACATATGAGGTTTTCGGCAGTCCCTAGTGCGAGTTAGTGAAAGTGTTCCCCAACAAAGAAAAGTACAGTATTCATTGAAATCTGAATAGGTATCGCTGTAGACTTCACATATTTCTCTTTTGTAAAAATATCAGCGCCGTAAGGTCTCTTTTCATGTGGAACATATAGTCAGAACACAAGTCTTAGATTTAGACTCTCTGATAACCTAAGCAAAAACTAACTAACGTAATAGACATTTTTAACACAATTATTATTCAAGTTTTCTATGCCAAAGATTCCATAATATAATGGAGCTAATATGACATGATGTGCAACAAAAAAACTCAGAAAACTGTGCCTTCTACCGCTGGGATACACTAGCTGGGCGAATGCATTCCGGAGCACCTTGATAACTCTCATTGTATGAACTTCATCGTGGATTTAGCACAACAATAACACTCCATCAATACAAACACCACATTGTTCACCAAACAAGAGAAAACTTGGGGTGTGTATCTTGGCTACACCAATTATGTCATGCATCACCACAATATCACGCTTTCCTCCGATTTCTCGGCCACAATTAATGGGAAAAGCCCGAATGACTCTGACTTTTATATGTAATTCTCGGTGTTATCGGAAAATCCGGAAAATCCAATATCCCCGTAAGGACATGCAGCGAAGGATCTCAAGTAGGAAAATTGCTCTGCATCGAGAGCCACATTTTCAAGAGTCCATCCAACATCGGGAAAATCATGCATTGCCACACAACAATATTCAGAATATATGCACACTCACTAGAAATGGAAAAGCGGAGAGTACAGATGTAATCAAGTATCCAGACTGTAGCTGCATTTTTTACTACGTTGCTTCGTTTGATCTATGCCCGACGAAAAACAATGCAGTGTTTGCATTGTCTCCCTGTTTGTACCCGATTTTGGTTTTTCCTCGAGTTCCGGTTCGAGCCACCCCCGATATCGCGCGATATTCTTGTTTTCACGTAACTATTTCGATTTTCGATACAATTCACTTCACTGGCACAACATTTTCTAACTGTTTGGAGATAATTTTAATTTTTTCACTAAAAAGTTTTCCTCTTGTTGCCAACGCATCGTATAAAATCGAACACAAACACTGAGGGGTGGAAAAAATGTGAAAGTACTGTGTTGAGTGTGCTGTACAGAAGAGAGTACATACGAAACATAGAATCGATTTGGGGAAGGATGGTCTTCGTTCGGTTAGCTCACCAGGGTGAGAATTGCTGGGATTGTATGCCAATGGGCTCTTCCTGTTGGGTCAGACGGTTTAATGTTTTGAATTTTAACTTGGTAGCGCCTATACGCAATGATTATCGTAAAATGGGGTGAATGCAGGCAGGAAGGCTCATATAGAATCCAGTTCACCTGCTAACTTTCCAACTGAACCTTTTTGTAAAACATATCAACCTTTTAAAAGGAATCAAAGGCTTGAAACAGATCGCTTAGATCAAGAGTGGGTCCTGGAAAGAGGAAACTGAAAATTGCTCTGAACTGAAGTGGAGAGTCTATGTGGAATAGTCCTTTGAATTTTCAAAAGACAAAATCTTACCACAATCCCACCACCATGCCCCAATGCTTTCTGGCAACATTCCCGCCCTTTTCGTCAATTTTCCCCAGCTGTGACATCATCCCTATCACCATTATCCCGATTGTCCTGTCAATTTTCATGACCGCTTTCCACATCATATAGAAGTAAACAAATCAAACCACTGGATCATGTGTGCGTACTCACGCTCTCACTGCAACATAAACGTTCACCTTTCGTTAAAGAAAACATCGAAAGAGCAAAATGGGGTTGAAAGAAATCGCCACATTTTTATCGACGCATGCGTCCTTCGAAGGTCGATAGATTCCGACTTTTATGGACCTTTGTGATGAGCATTTGCCTTCCTTTTTGAAGGGAACGTCTGACGTAAATAAACATCAAACGGACGTACAAATACATTGACCCGACAAAGGAATTCATGGAGAATCCTTCCGTAGATTTAGTATCTGTATCCATGCAAAATACATCCATACGATAACATGCGAACACTCTGTTGGCCAGGATATGTGCCGAGTCTTTTGTCTCTCCGCATGTTGTCATCAGAAGCCGTCAGGATAATAATAATGCAAAATGAGAACTTCCTTCCTTCTGAGAAAGGAGTCGAGGAACAATACGGTGCGAGGTGGCATGCGTGGAAAACATGTGATCACAAAGGAATTTGGGGCTTTCCTTAGTGTGTCAGCGATACAAGCCCTTGTTCTTTGCTTCTTTGCTCCTTGTGATTGTTGATTCCCACTTCTATCGGGAACTTGGTGTGTTGAATGGGCACGAGGAGAATCCTGCCAAGTGCTTGTAATTAACACTCTGATTAATTCAATTAGGCAAATTAAGTTTGAGTTGGATTTTAGTGGTTTTAATTTGTATGGACAATTGAGTTTTCTGGTATTTTGATAATTGGCAAATGCTTGAGGTGAATCTGAGAGACAAATTTTAATATTTTTCAGCTATCACTTTTTTTTTCTAGCTGTAAATTAATAATTAAAGTGGATTCATCCACCCGTTTTTAAATATTAGATAAAAAATTAAAGGCTTGATAATTGAGTAAAGAGTTCTAGGCTTGCTACAACGAATAAAAAAAAATGTTCTACGAACTTCACACCGCACGAATTCCATTTAAAATATATTTTTCATTGAGGTAAGCACCTTTCGATGGACAGCAAACAGCCTTCGGTCAAACCGCCTTCGGTTAAACCCCCTTCGGTCAAACCGCTTCCGGGCAAAGCACAACTCAAGGCCTGTGCGAAGGTTGAGGGGAAAGGATCGTTCGAGACACCTGCGGCTAAGGGGAAATCGAAGCGGCAGCGGTCCTCGGACGATCCTAACTCTTCGACACAAAAGACACCAAAGAGGGCTCGGCCGGCAACGGCTAGGTCTTCATTTGCAGCCGAGGCTATCAAAGCCGATGGGTGAGTCCTGTATGACGACTCTAATCCATCCGGTTACGATACTGAGCAGTGCGAACAGCTTAGGAGGAAACTCTTCCTAGCTGTTAGGGCTGCATCCTCGCAAGGCATTAAGCTTTGCTTTGAGTCGGTAGGTGTATACCATAAAATATTACGGCTGAAACTTTGCCGACGAAGACACGAACGAGTGGCTCAGGCAGTACTGCTCCTCCCTCAACGATGTGTGGAGGGTGCGCGACTAACCTTGAAGAGGGTCTCTGAGCTACCATCGTTTAAAGAGTGCTTCCTCTGGCTTTCAAAAGAAGAGCGGAATAGTGCTGGGGTTCTGGAACAACTTGGTGTACAGAATAACCTCAACACTTCCACCTAGATGCTGCTAGGCAGCAAAACAGGAGAGAGAACCGATAGGCCGCGAACTTTTCTCACTATCGGCGTTCCCGGACCCAATGTGAAAAAGGTTTGGGAAAAATTGGGCTGCCGGCTCTACTACGGGTTAGGGACCGTCACGTGACAAGTATCGGCTCCTAAAACCATTGAAGGGGACGTGCAGCCCTCGGCATCTTCATCTGAAACGTAGATGAGGTGCGACATTTCCCAAATAAATTTGCAGCACTGTAAGGCGGTG
Organism: Hermetia illucens; assembly: GCF_905115235.1. NCBI lineage: Eukaryota > Metazoa > Arthropoda > Insecta > Diptera > Stratiomyidae > Hermetia > Hermetia illucens. The sequence continues at coordinate 35,434,365 of NC_051853.1, forward strand.
ACTGCACTTATCAGTCGTCGGATCAATAGCTGCAAGACATTTATATACCTCATACAAGAACCGTGGGTTGTTGATGGGGTAGTCAGGGGCCTAAACTTCCAACATGCTGACCTGTTGTATGCCAATGGAAGTGATCGACCCCATTCCTGCATGGTAGTCTCAAAAGTCTTCCAGGCTAATTTAGTTAATGGCCTATGTGATGGCGATACCACATCGGCAAAATTAACCATAAAAAGCCAACAAGCAGATAGAGAGGTACTATGGTGCTCAGAGCTATCCAATATGCCAAAAGTAGAGGCATAGGGGTAATAGCAGGATGTGTTGTCAACGCTCACCACATATGCTGGGAAAGTTCCAATATCAGTGCAAGAGGATCGAGACTACTGGAGTATCTAGTAAGAACCGATTAGCAGATCCTTAATTCGGGTAATGAACCCAGTTTCTTCAACATGGTCAGGCGAGAGGTCATCGACATCGCGGTGGCATCTCCTAACATCGCGACTCTGGTCGGAGAGTGGAGAGTATCAAACGATATCACACTCTCGGAACACAGACGCATTGATTTCGTAATGGGCACGGATCCACCTCCACACACTCTACTTCGGAATCCGTGGAAGAAAGATTGGGTGATATATAAAATAGAATTGATTGCCCGAGTCACGATCCCCGGGAAGTGCTTTGAAGTGTGATTCAGACGCTAGCTGGAAACGCTATAAAGAGGCACAGAAGGCTTCTAAAAAGAACATAAGATCGGCTAAACGATTATCATGGAGACGCTTTTGCGAAAAAACTAACTCTCTTGAGGCAGCCTGAAAGCTGAAGCGGATTTTGGTTAAAGAACGTAGCCAGAAACTGGATTATTTACGTTTACATAACGGAAGGTACATAGGAAGCGATGAAGAAACGGCAAACCATTTGCATTTCCCAGGCAGCATGTAAAGTCTCATCTCGGGGCTAACAGGTGCATACAATCCCCAACCGAGAGACTGGAATCTGGCATACAAAATAGTACCAATGGAGCTAGTGAAATGGGCATTTAACTCGTTCCATGGATAGAAGTTTGCAGGTCCGGATGGCATCATTCCTGCGCTATTAATAGAGGGAATAGATGCCCTGGGTCTACATATTCGGAATATATATCCCGCATGCCTAGCACACGTTTATATTCCAATTAACTGGCATGATGTGAAGGTGTTATTCATTCCCAAACAAGGGAAAGCCACCTAAACAGACGCGAAAAGCTCCCGGCCGATCAGTCTAACGTTTCTACTAAAAGGACTAGAAAGACTGGTAAATCGGTTCATAAGGGATACACACATTCCTTCACCATATGCAGCATGCCTACCAGAAAGGCAAATCCACGGAGACAGCACTCCATGAACTTGCTGCAAAAATTGAAAAGGCTAAGTCCGAAAAAGAATAAGCCTTAGGCGCATTCATGGACATCAAAGGTGCCTTCAATTATGCCTGATTCGCAGCAATTTGTGATGCGGCAAGACAGCATGGAATCGAAACGCTGCTAGTCAGTTGGATTCTTCACATGCTAGAGTGGAGAAAAATCCACATATTGGTCGGCCAGAAGTTTATTGAAGCAGGATGTCTTAGGGGCTGCCAGTGGAAGAAGTTCTCTCTCCGCTGTCATTGCTCTTGGTAATGGATACCTTGCTGTGGCTCCTGGAGGACAAAAAAGTCTTCGACGTAGCATTTGCCGCAACAATTACCGGCAAGCTTGCGGAATGCAACTCTGCATGAAATCCACAGCTGGTACCTCGGCAATGGACTCACGGTGAACGCTAGGAAGACTGGACTAGTTATGTTTACTAGGAACGTAAGGTGGGACAGCTATACGCTGCTCACCTTAGCAGGGGCCGAAATCCAACTGGCACAAACAGTCAAGTATTTAGGAGTACATTTCGACTCCAAGTTAACGTGGAAGCACCATATCCAGGAACGATATTAGAAATCGTGCAGATTGCCCTTGTGCCGTAGGAATGCGATAGGTAAGACCTGGGGACTTTCACCAAAACGGATTCACTGGATGTATACATCCATAATAAAACCCATTCTGATGTATGCATGCATCAGATTCAGAGGCTTGATTGCCTAAGTATTACTGGAGCAATGAGTATTAAGCCGACTACGGCGCTTGAAGCTATCCTAAATTTACCCCCCATTCACTTGGAGGTGAAACGGAAAGCAGCCAATGACGCATATAGACTCGATACCATTGGGAGGTGGAAAGGCGGCCAATCACACGGTCATGGGTCTATCTGGAAATTTCTCGATAAACATCCGGTAACCTTGATGCCGACCGATCATATATTTTCCAGATTCGTCTTTGAAAAGACATACACTGTCATAATCACCGAAAGAGAAGAATGGTCGATAAATGGCCATGAGTCTTTTCAGATTACAGACTTAATAATCTTCACCGACCTGTCAGTCATGGAGGGCGGATCGGGCACAGGAGTGTTCTGGGAGAATCCGATTATAGAACTGGCCCGACCCCTTGGAAAAATGACGACCATATTCCAGGAGGAGATATATGCGTTTTTATTGGCAGCAGAAGAATGTCTACGACAAAAATGGAGAGGTCGCACCATTCGAATTTGCTCCGACAGTCGGGCGGCATTATCAGCACTAAACAGCGGGTGTGGAGTTGTCATCAGGCGCTGCTGAAACTTGGCCGACTGAACGAAACATTCCTGATGTGGATGCCGGGGCACACCAACATCGCTGGTAATGAAGAGACTGACAGACTGGCTCGCCGAGGGTCTGGATCCACAATGGTGGGGGCAGAACCAGCTCTTGGAATCCGGCCATCTACTGTCAAGTCTTCTTTGAAGGGGCACATTGCAAGGATTCATGCAGCCGAGTGGAGAAATTTGAACTCGTCCGTAGGCGTAGGAATAATTTTCTCTGTCCACCGAAGTATACAAAAGATATGACTTTAATTCCAAACTGTATGGTCGACATGATCTACGAGAGGCCGAATAAACCGACTTGCCCGATGGACAACATCGCCAATGAGCAAACATTGTGGAAGGAACTGATGTCGCCGAATAATTGGTTATACGTAAGCAACAAGCCAACTACAGCATCGATAATTTGTAACGGACAAAGAGACGAAGTATCCTTGGAAGGAGTTGGCACACGTGTGTAACACGAGATACTTGTCTAATTCATGCAAATGGCATGCTGCTCCGGTCAACTCTGGCTGAAACAGGGAAGGCTACGCCCTTGCCCACAATAACTTAAAACCCTTTTGGTCTTACGCTAAGAATTCTCGTAATCCCAATCAATCTCTTCCTTCTTCTATCAGTTTCGCTGACTCCACGGCCAACTCCCGACAATAATCCTTTTCTGCACCTAATTCTTCAGTATTTTCTTCCTCGAGTCCTCCACCCTCTACACCTATTATAACTGCAGACTGCTCCGAATATCTGGCCATTCCTCTCCTTACGTCTTCCTTGGTTGAGTTCCTCATTGGTGGCTCAATGTCGGACCTGGCCCCGATGCGCTTCCTAACCTCTTCCTTCTTAACTGTAGAAAACACATTTCCCTCCCCCTGAGTATAATCTACAACAAAAGTCTAGATGAATGCTACTTTCCCCGTCTCTGGAAAGAGGCCCGCGCACTTCGGTCACTTCATTGTCAAAGAGCAGCATGGTTTCGTGAAACATAGATCTCCGGCTTCAAACCTTCTAGTCTTTACCAACTTTGTTACTAAATGCTTGAATTCACGACAGGAGGTGCATGCTATTTATACCGATTTATCCAAAGCTTTTGATACCGTTGACCATAACATTCTCCTCTCTAAACTTTCATAACTAGACTTCCCTCCCTCAGTCATCTCCTGGCTTTCCTCCTATCTCTCATACCGTTCCTGCAAAGTTTTTTTTCATGGTTGCTCATTTCATTCCTTCTCTCTTTCCTTTGGTGTTCCCCAAGGCTCTATACTTGGTCCGCTACTCTTCCTGTTTTTTATCAATGACCTCGACCCCATCCTCACCTGACCGTATCTGCTTTACGCAGACGACCTTAAATTGTTTGCCTCTGTTTCATCTCCGTTGGACTGTGCTCTCTTACAGTCCAACTTTGACAATTTAGTCCGTTGGTGTTCGGTCAACAAGTTAACACTGAATGTCAACAAATGTCACTGGATGTGCTATTCGCTTAAACTCTCCCCAACAACATTTTCCTATTCTCTCAGTGGACAACCCCTTTCACTACCGACCTTCTTCAAAGACCTGGGCGTAATAATCGACGACAAACTTTGTTTCAATTCCCACTTCGTTGACATCATCAGTAGAGCTTCCAAAATGTTTGGTTTTACCCTACGTTCCTCCTCCGACTTTATCTCAATTCAGCTCTCCTTAACACTCTTCTATTCCCTTGTCAGAAACATCCTTGAATATTGCCGTGCAGTCTGGCCCCCATTCCGCATTCGTGACTGCCGCATTGTTCAACGCAAATTCACCCGGACCCATTTTATAAAAAGAACCTTCCACGGGTTGATTATCCGTCACGATTCCGCACTCTCAATCTCCTCTCCCTGCAGCAACGCCCTATCTTTCTTGATATGTGTACTCTTTTCAAACTTTGCAATTGTCTGATGGAATCCTCCGCCAACTCGGATATTACTTTCCGTATTGCCTCGTCTGATAACACATGCGGAGCTCAAGATTTACTTCTACTCTCCGATCCCGAGGCTATGCCGATCCTACAATGCCCTATACCTTGGGTCCTTGGACTCTATTCACTTCTCTAGTTTTAAGCGTAAAATAAGCCATAAGCCGTATTAAATAAATAAATAAAACCGATTTATTGCTCGTTGGCAGAGCGAGTTCAATGGGTATAAGAATTATAATAGAAAATTCGGACTCAAAAATCAATTAGGGTGATTCCAATGTGATAAAAAAAGTTTGGTCTTAATTCGACACATATTAATGTATTTTTCACCATTTGCACATGTAAGAGTAAACTCAATTTTTCTTAGGTCTGATGGCGTTTTCCACAACGTAACACCATGACCGCTGTAGAAATATTTTTCAAGTCCTTGATCCCCGGATATACGTATAAATATTCAATATTGTTCAACTAATCAGCCCAAAAGGGGATTTCCCCATCTGTTTCATTTCCACTTTCCTTGGTTTGTATCATCACTAACCAACTCTGTTTTGCACCATGTTCCATTTCTTATCTTGGTTCGCGCATCAGCTAAGTGCCACGAAGATACTTCTAAAACAAAACGTCAGATATCAGCAACAATTCGTCCCATAACCTTTCCCATTTGCCAGACGTACGACGGCGACGTCTAAACAAATTTTTCAAATATGAAAAATGTGTGCATTTCGGTGATTCTGATTGGCCTCGCGTGCTCGGCCGCGGCTTGGGACACGGAGGAGCTCGAGATCTTTGATCTGGTCGAGGAGATCAATCAGAACTTCTACGAATTGCTGGGAGTTGCTCAGGTAATCGATCGTCGGTGGCTGTTTCGCGAATCGTGATCGAAGCGACACATCTGCATATTCAAGTGATCTTGTTTTCTATTTTCAAGGACGCTCCGCTGAGTGATCTGAAACGTGCTTTCCGGAACTTGTCCATCGTCCTCCATCCGGACAAGAATGACGCCGAGGATGCGAACGAACGGTTCAGGAATCTGGTGTCCGTGTACGAAGTCCTGAAGGACAAGTCCAAGCGCGAGAAGTACGACAAAGTGCTGAAGGATGGCCTGCCTAACTGGAAGTCCGCCCTGTACTACTATCGAAGGGTGCGGAAGCTGGGCATGGCTGAGATCCTCGCCATCCTGTTTGCTATTGCGACCATTGGACAGTACTTGGTGGCGTGGGGAGTGTATTTCGAGAAGAAGTACACAGCGGTAAGGCGACTTGACTGAATAGGCAGTTCGTCCTTGACTTCCCCCGTTCTTTCCGTTCTAGGAACAACTCTTCGGTACAAAAATCAAAAAGCTGCAGAAGAAGAACAAGGTGAGCGTTGGCTTGGATAACATCCTGAGCGAGATTCCAACGCCGAGTGTGAAGGTAAAACGTTTTGCTGATTATTTGGGCTCAGTTAGAGACAGTTTGAATTTGCTTCCAGAACACGCTGCCTTTCCAAATCCCGTGGCTCATCTGGAACGCTCCGAGTCTGCTCAAGTCAGCTTTCCTAACCGTGAACGAAATAACCCAGCAGGAGTTGGAGAAGAAGCGAAGGTAAGTCTTATATTATTCTGTAGTTAGCGAAGTCGTACTTGATGTGTGCTCGGGCCGTGGAATCAAAATTCGGACCTGGGGTGAATAATCTCACGCCTTCCTATCCACGCTTGTGTGAGATTCTATTTTGGTGTCAGGAAACCCGGAGAAACGGGGCAGCATTGGTTAATAGTTACACAATCAGATGTATACGCTCATAGGATTGGAAGTTTTCTTTCTTCTTCTTCTTGGATATTGAGCAGCCACTTTGGGAAGACAGCCACGTGTTGGCTGATGCAATATACAAACCATTAAACGCAAGCCACTTTCAAAGCCGACGCGGCAAGTTGTCCGAACTATTTATGGTCGCGGTTTCGCTGTTCCATAGTGTCTCACCTAAAACCTAGGAAACGCCTGCTCAATCAACATCTACAGCTCTACTATCAAGCCCTATCTCTACCTCCACGTGGTGACCACTGGGAGCTCTTTCTTAACGAAAAGCTGCTGACGGAGGAGGATGAAGGCAAGTCTCCCGCGCCTAAAAACGGGACAAATTGTACCATCTGGTCCTACAGGTTGGGGGTTGGGTAGGGCTGACAACCCTACACGGAAAACAACTTGTTACGAAGCCACAATAGGAGCCTCCGACTGGATGGATTTTACAACGACAAACTCGGCAACGAAAAAGGAATAACGATTTGCGCATTTTCTCATGGAACGTTCGCTCCCTGTACAGACCGAATGCTGCTGAGCAGGTAGCCGTTACCCGGTCAATATAAGGCTGATGTAACAGCGTTGCAAGAGATGCGATGCGGTTTTCTGGAGAAGAGCCGCTACAACATATATTATAGCGGCCATCCAGTAAACCATGTGCTCGGAGTAGGTTTCTTAGTCAGCCAAAAAATGAAACGTTCTGTTATCGGCTTTGAAAACATAAGCGGAAGGCTATGCACTCTGCTTGCTTGCCAGGCAAGTTTAGAAATATAAGCCTCATAAACATTCACGCCCCTACAGAGGAGACTGCAGAGTCGGAGAAGGATACCTTCTACGAGGCAGTAGAACGAATCCTCGAAGCCTGTCCCAGATATGATATCAGAATCATACTTGAGGATTTTAACAGCCAAGTAGGGACGGAGCCCGTTTTCAAGCGATACGTTGACTCCCACAGCTTACATCAAAATATAAATGATAACGAGCTGCGGATTATTCACCTGAGCTTCTCCAGACGGGACCCCTTTCAACCAATTTGACCACGTGCTGATCGAACGCCGCCACCTCTTACCCTTGATGAATGTCAGAACATATAGGGGGGCCAATATAGACTCGGATCACTATCTCGTTGGCATGGTGCTCTGAGCTCGAATTACGACACCACCTACACTCCCCTCTGACAATCAGGTGGGAGTTAACACTGAAGCCATCCACAACACAACCCTCTGCGACACCTATAAGAGGGAAATGGATGCCGCAATCACCGCAGTGAACAGAAGTCCTGGAGATGAAGCATCAACAAATGATCTTTACAATCACCTGAAGAACGTTATCATTGATACGGCCACAAACATACTTGGCCCCAGTCGGAACAGCTGGTTTGACGATGAATGTAAGCTAGCAATGGAACGGAAGAATGCCCCATACCGAGTATTCTCAAAGAACGCGGGCACGCACAGAGAGTTATCACGAATTCCGGCGAGCGCAGTAGCGACTTGACAGACGGAAAAAGTAGGCCTGGGAGAACCAACAGGTCTGTGAACTTGAAAAGTACAGGGAGCAACCGCACCAGGCGCGGAAGCTTTACCAACAAGTCAGCAGGATGAAGCCTTATACACGTCGATGCTCATCCTGCCGAGACAAAGAGGGAAATCTGATTTCCGACAGAATGGGCATATTGGAGCGATGGGTTGAGTACTTCGATGAACTATTGAACAACCAGAACATCGGCGAGTTGGAGGTCCCACCAACTGAAGACGACGGACAAATACTGCCACCACCAAGTATAGAAGAAACACTCCGTGCAATTCATCGGCCTAAAAATCATAAGTCGCCAGGAGCCGATGGAATTACAGCCGAATTGGTTAAATATGGAGGCGACCAGTTACACCAAGTGGTTCATCAACTTGTGCTCAAGGTGTGGGACAGCGAGTCAATGCTTGACGATTGGCAACGAGGCATTATCTGTCTCATACATTATTATTATTCTGTTAAGGGAAAGTCGCACCGCGTCCTTGAAGAACTATTGTGCCCCTTTTACTGGTTATAGTGTACCTGTTGATCATAGTATCTCAAGCAGGCCAGTAACCGTTAGGAACTTTAGTATGTTCCCCACTTCCAGAAGTTTCAGCTTTGCATCTGGTATTAAGTGTTCTCCCAGATGTATCGACCTACTTTGCACAAGCGCCGGACACTGTCCCAGGACGTGCAGAGAGGTTTCGTCCTCCTCCTCACAGAACCTGCAGGCAGTGTCCGTAGATATCCCTAGCTTCCCTAGGTGGTAGTTCAGCCGACAATGACCAGTGAGAATTCCCACTATGATTCGGAGGTTCTTTTTGGTGAGGTTTAAGCAATCCTTTGTGCGCATGGGTTCGTATCCCCCAATAAGCACCCTGGACTGCTCCATCCCTGGTAGGCCCGCCCAATATAGTTCCCTCAACCGTTTCTCTTCGTTTCTTAGATTCATAGCCATGAAACCGTTTCCGATTCCATAGAAGGGTTCTGGCCCGTGTAAAGGCATTCCTGCACCCTTCTTGGCTAGTTCATCCGCTGTCTCATACATAAAAAGGGATATATCACGCAGTGCAGCAATTATAGAGGTATCACGTTGCTAAGTACCATCTACAAGATATTCTCTGCTATCCTGCTAGACCGGATAGTCCCATACGCCTAGAATATCACCGGGCCATACCAAAGAGGCTTCACTCCTGGCAAATCAGCAACAGATCAGATTCTCTCTCTGCGGCAAACGATGAAAAAACTATTGGAATATGGACATCAGTTGCACCCTCTTTTCAGCGACTTTAAAGCCGCCTATGATAGCATAGCCAGGGTAAAACTGTACACGGCCATGAGGGAATTCGGTATCCCGACGAAATTGATAAGACTGACTAGGCTGACCCTGACCAATGTGCGAGACCAGATAAAAACAACGGGATCACTCTCAAGACCATTCGACATCTACAACAGTCTACGACAAGGGTATGCCCTATTATGCGTCCTCTTTAATCTGGCCCTGGAGAAAGTGACTCGTGATGCCGACGTAAATGCGAGGGGTACGATTCTTTTTAAGTTTAGTTAAGTTAAGTTTTTAAGTAATGGGAAGAACGACCCGAGACGTACAAACTGCCGTCATCCAGATCGAGCAGGCGGCGCGATATCTTGGGCTGTACATCAATGCTGGCAAGACAAACTATATGGTGGCAACGCCAGCACCGAAAACCAACCAACCAACATCAAACCGCACTGGTCAAACGGGAATAATAAAGAAGGGAGACTACAACTTTGAGACCGTTAATAATTTCTCCTATCTAGGGTCGAAAATCACAGCTGATAACAGCTACGACGATGAAGTCCGCGCACGGTTGTTGGCAGCTAACAGAGCCTATTTCAGTTTATAAAAACTGTTGCGCTCGAAACGTCTCACCATAGAGTCAAAACTCTTACTTACAAGACTATGATCTTGCCAGTCCCCATGTATTCGTCGGGGACTTGGTTTCTTAGCAAGAAAAATTGCGAACTCTTGGCCGCGTTCGAGAGAAGAATCCTTCCCCCTACATGGAATGGATTATTCTCTAGCCTACATAACGACGAAACCTATGAGTGATAATGACCGTCAGGTTTTGGATAAAATCGGGCTCAATAGATTACGGGATGATTCTTAAGGGCAATATCTATGATAGAAAAAGAAGACGAAGCAGACCCTGCCGGAGATGAAAGGATGGCGTAGTTCAGGACGCCAGAGAGCTTTTAGGGATATCGAATAGGTGGACCTCGGCACAAAACCGGGATGTCTGGAGCTGCTTATTAAGGCAGGCCTAGATCGGATACGGGTTGTTGCGCCGTTGATGATGATAGTGTCACACATCACTACACTACCTGTGGCTTCAATAATTTTATCTTCCCTTAACATTCCATTTGATGAGGAGAAGTGTCAGTCCGCAAGATGAAACTAAGCGAAAAATACTGTGCCGCTGGCACAGTTAAGGGCCTTATTGATGTGGGGCATGCTTGTCAGAATTGAGTTTACAATGATGCTAAGGTAGATAATGTGGATCACTTTGGGAATGAGTGAAGTATGGCTGCATAAGGGTAGGTGTTTTATGCTGGAAGCCATTTTCTGTGAATGTGTTCCCGAAATATCGATTTTTGCAAGGTTAATAAATATTACCAGCTAAAACAAAAGGCAAGTTGTAATTATTTCTAATGTAAACGATGTCTTCGTTATATGCGGAACCTTGATTGAGTTTGTCGTGAGCGGGAGATATCCGAAGTAAAAAGTGAGAAAAGCCATATGGAGAAGCCGGGGCCATGTCGGATTCCAACTGTACCTGGACTAGTGTAAGAAGAGGAAAGCTACTGCTCAACTGCTAAGGACTTGGGACTTTCGTCCGGCTTCTTGGGACGTTCACTTGATCCATGCATGCCGTGAAATTTGACGAAACGATATTGGAGATGGTGATTCGATGCAGCACATCTGACCCGCAGACAGTTTTCCCATTGTAAATTTTCTTTGCTCATGGTGTATTTGAAGCTTTTGATTGTTTCAATTATAATAAGCAGTTCCACTTCAAATGAAGCGTCCAGCGTGACTACAAGACTTTGATTGTGACGAAAGGTTTCGCGGATTTTACGATGCCTTGGAACTTTATGTCTTGGGGATATTTGTCCGCGATAAACAGAACTGCAAGTATCTAGGATTTGACTGCAAGCAGAATGATATAAAAATGGAATGGAAGGGGCAGGGAGCTTTCGGGTGAAATATTTTTGCCATTTGACGTTTGCCCCATTTTAAGAGTGAATATACACTAAATGGCTCCTCTAGCATTTTATACGGGATTTAGTCTTTATGCTTCAATGGTTTTTAAGATAGTCAATTCGAGTCAACATTGTTTTAGTTAGTGACTTGGGGCTGTGGGAAAGAACACTTTTCGGTGAAATTATGGGTGCCCAGAACACTGCTATTAATCCATACTTTATGCAGATTGAGCGCTATACTTGAATCTTTGCTCAATTTCTTCTTTCTTGACGGGCTTCTTATTCTGACACATGGTGACTGTATGTAATTGTTGTTTGTTCACTTTCATTTACCATTTTTTGGAACCAATTTTTCTTAATTTCTCTCACATTAATCGTGACTGTGTAATTGGCTATTCCTCCATGGGGATGTGGTGGAAGAAGTTATGATATTCGAGGTTTTTGGTTGTTGGAAAATGTCGCGGTATTCACGAATTTTCGGTTTGGTTTGCCATTGTTGTTGGTAATAGATGAAACCTGAACGTAAAAGAGGCACCGAAGCGCGGGCGTTTTGTCATATGTTGCCTGTTTGTATATCATTGGTAAACTATGCTCCTAAGATCTGCACTTTCGTATTTTTTCTCATTGCTCTTTAAATCTGCTTGAAGTCACTCACTAAGATGGAGCGCTGCCGTAGGCCAGGCCGCCAGACAGCTTTTAGGGATATCGAATTGGGGGACCTCGGCGCAAAACCGGGATGTCTGGAGTTCCTTATTAAGGCAGGCCTTGATCGGATGCCGATTGTTGCGCCGGGAAGTATAATTTTTCTTCGAGGGCGCTGAGTAAATGGCTTGAAGGGCTTAACAATGTTGTTATCAACGATCCAAAAAAACCCACAACAGAGCATAGTTCCAATAAAGCAATTCCAACAATTTATTTCATTTAAATTCGTTGTTTTTCTTTCTAAGAATTGAGTTGTTTTCTGAAGATATGCATTTGTTATAAGTATCAGATAATGATTTACTCATTTCTTTGTTATCTCGTGATTTTCATTTCCAATTTTATGAAACTGACTATCTTCTCGAAGTTATAGTTGTCAATTGTTAGATTTTGTCTCATTTACGTCATTATTTTTGTCTTATCTTAATTTATTTATAACTTTTTCTCCAGAGAATCGAAATACCTATTCATTCGAGTACTAAGTTATCGTCCCGATTCTCTATTATGTGCGCCAATTTAAATAAAGCGTCCTCTACGCGTCTAAATTTTTTACTATGAAGGAAACCTAAGTTGCTTCGAAAGGAACTTCCACTTAAACTACTGAAATCGGAAGTTGAGAACTTTCTTTTCATAAATTATTTGCTTAATCTTTTGGTAGTTTCTTTGCGTTGGAAAATCTTTAAAGTCATCAGATAAAATCAGGGCAAATAATTAATTGTATCGCAGCAAAGTCTACACAGATTTTTTTATCGGTTGTGGGTTCAAGTGACTGATTAGATGTCTGGCATTCTATTGGATTTTCTGATCGTTGACTTGTTGATAAGGGGTAGGTGCATATGAATATATGCGTTCGTGAAAGTCTTCACATTTCAATGTGATTCTTGGTAATTGTGCCCTGTGTTAGTTTGGAACTTGAAGAAGTGACTTTTTGGTGCTTTTAGATAAGAAAGGGGTACTGTTGAAGCTAGGGATTATGCATTCTAGAGTGGAGAGAGGACACATACAAGATCGTCATGGTTTGATTACATGATGATGTAGACGGCCTCAAATCTAATATCCTAGAACTCTAAGGAGCAGAAAACAGTATTTGCTATTTATTTCTTGCATAAATTAAACATACAACTTTAAGTTTTCGAACCATAATGACCTTGAGTTATTACGGAGATGTACGATACCTCGGGTAGTGAGGGCTTTAAGGAATTCAACTTCTTATGGAGTTTAGTTTAGTTTAGTTAACTGGGGGGAGCCGCAGTTCCGAGCACTCAGGCCATTATTAGGCCCATTGTACTATCCCCGTAAGTTGCCTATTCAATGGCTTCCCGCCTACGGTGTTCGCAGGCTTTAGCGAATCTGAGAACATTCTCAAGAGGCAGAGAGTGTGCAGATTCTTCATTGAAGAAAACCTTGCCAAGGTGTCTTCGACTGAGATCTGAGGATGCCGGGCAGCTGCATAAAAAGTGCAGGGCTGTCTCCTCCTCCTCCTCCTCACATTGGCTGCACACAGCCGAAACCACTACCCCAATCTTTTCCATATGGTAGTTTAAGGGGATGGATATCTTCAAGTTTGCTAGAATGAGATTCTTTTGCAATAGTTTCATCAGATTGCAAGAAAGAGTGAGAGAATATTTACTAGTTCACTATACAATAATCGTAACCTTCAAAGAGAGAAGTAGTGTTCTTGCATGTCCCTTATGACTTCTCTTCATTCCAACAATCGTCGTTCGTTAACCTAAAGAATCCATTTTACATCGTTGATTATCGAGGAACTGCTCATTACCAATAGAGATCTTAAATTACAGGCATCCTTCAGCTGTTGATGTACCACGTTTTACCTCGGCCTTTAACACCATGTCATCAACTCTGCTTGGAAATCGCCAATGGTGCTCATTTCGACAATGGGAATTTCCTTTGTTGAATTTCTGATACAAAGGACATACTATTTGTTCTTTACATGTGTCCTTATCTAACTACACATCAATATCTGGAATTGCGTCTGTGGAAGGAGAAAATAATTGCAAATAAGCGGCAGCATGAAAGATTCATTATGATATCAGGCTTTATCGGGATTAAAGACGACCGCAGATGCTCCGCTCATTTTTCCAAGAGAAAAAAAAAGAATTCCGCGATAATGTCGATATGATTATCGATCTCAACATAATCGAAAATTGTGGAGAACAGATAATTCGATCTATTTGCTTTGAAGGCAAGGAATATGCAATAATGAATGAACTCAAAACTGCAATCATTAGAACTGCAAAGATAAGAAGAATCATAAACTTCATCCTCAAAACTCAATCTTTGAGAAGAACTTGATTATTTTTAGGTAGAAATGTGTACTTATTATACTCAATCTGGAGAACATCTTACTGGCCTGCATTTAGTAATTTAGAATATAATGAGAAATTTTGCGGTGTGTTATCTTTTTTGTTCGCAAATGGTTGCCATTTACCTTTGGTGGGGTAAAACACATCAACCACATCTACGCGCCATCGCTCACGGTTACCTGAAATGCGTTTCAACTTCTTCCACGATTCCTGAAATCACTTCACTGCTCCTCTACTGTTCTGTGACCGTACCCCCAGCCATTTGCTACGAGAAATGAAGCAACTGGGTGGGGATAAGGTCGGCTCTGAGCTGCTCAAGTTTCTCTGGCTGCACGACTCGCGGAGATTATCCGCACTATCTTGGCCTGTGTAAACTCAGGATCGCTGGAGACGTTGTCCGCCATGGCCGACAAAGTACGGCCGATTTTCGCAGAGAAGTATTCCACGCGATTCACAATCTTTCGCACGCGGGTCAACAAACCGCTTCCACATCATCCATCTCGACGTCATCGTCCCTTTGTGAGATTCGCACAGATGCCTGAAGGTGGCCTGAAGCAGTACCCTGACATTACGGCGCAATCATGTTGCGAGGCCCTCTGTCGAGAATGAATTCCGCACTTTGGTGTTCCAGCCATTATCATCACGGACCAAGGCGTTGTGTATCGATGTAAAAGTTTCGGTTTTATTTAGAAAATAATGAACAGAAGGACATTTTCCCGAAAGAGGAACAGTCTGTATCCTCATAGTACGGTTACTAGCCATTTCATGCATAAGAGCCAGAACTTCACTCGATGTGATAATGTTAAGAACCGTAGTGAAGTGTTCTTTCCACCTCTTCAGCTGCTCGATGAGAAGTCGACCGTTAACGTCCCCCACAGGACCATTAAAAGGCTTTCGACCATATACAATTTCTCTTACGGTGCGGCATTTTCCGCTTTCTTAACCATCCTAATGGCAAATTCTCGTTTATGATGGTGCACATCGCGTTGAAGTTCTCGGGATTTTGCTTGATATCCGAGCTCGATCACTCATCATTACCCGCAGTGGTCAATAGAGCCTTAAATCTCTTCCGTTTCCCGATCAACTTCTACGATTCCGTAGTTAGCTAGATCTTATGACGCTCCTACGGGATGTCGTCGACAACCTGCGTAATACCGGAGAAAATATGGTATCCCAATGCTCTTCGGGATTCTAAGGCAGGTTTCTTAGTGTATCTCCCGTCCGGTTCAAATCTCACTGGTGACAATGGAATTTGTATCGTGATTTGACGTCGGATACCAGTCGATTCAGCTGTGAATGAGTACCTAAGTCAAATCAGGGTAATAATCTCGGGCGAGCGCAATGCTGACCACATTGCTTCCTACAGGGTATCCTGTAGTGCACCGTTACGGTCTTGAATGAAGTGCTCTAACACACTTCAAGGCCCTGATCCAATATGGATTGTTGCGCCAACGATTATTATTATTATTATATTGTACAATTGTGAGAGTCCTTAACTTGGACTAGAATCTTGTAATCAGAAGCTTGTTAGAAACGGGCTCCCACGTCAAGAGAGCGCGCCTTGCGGGAACAGTCAGAAACAACCCAACGTCGGATTGGCGACTTTCTAGCATTCAAAAGTACATTGCCGCAAGAGGGAGACAATACTCTCCTGAGTCCCATCATCTCACTTCGCTTAAACCCAGAATGTCGAGCTTGTCGTTGAAATTTCGCTCGACTTGAAAAAAGCGAGCATTCCGAGGATCCTCGAAACCCTTGTCGAGAAACTTGCGCACATTCCAGCAACCAATGATAGTCCGTTTTCGATATCTAAATGTCGTATGCGAGACGTTGTTGATGTTTCGGTAGCAGTAAAACTTCGAAAATAGCCCCCAAATTTCTTTGAGTGAATTCTTTAGCCACAACTTATTGGGCTAGAAACAAGTTCAAAATCGTTCCGAAAAGTGATAATCGATTTTTTTCAGTTGATTCAATATGTTATCCACACTTCAGATAATCACCGGTTATGGAACATGGTTTTTGGAATATTGCGCTACTCGACAATGGTACCTTACTTTCTATAACTTGAGCTGGACTTCCTGCACTACAAGTGGGACATTTTCAGGTTAAATGAGGTTAGATGGTGTAATTGTGAAGAGCATTCCTTCTCCCTCCCTCCATTGCATTCCTATGCTATGGTATTCTGGAAAGCGGCAACCACAAAACATGCTTCTTTCAGACTTTGAAGATTCCCTGCTTCCATTCATCTGAGAATCCAAAATCTCCCTAGTGAGTGGAAGAAAAGGATAATACGATTTCAAAAAAGGGCTCCCCGTTTGGGTGCAAAAATTGTAGGGGTGCTCGCGAGCTCCCTGTCCTCACAAAGGTAAAAGCTAAAATTCACCTGGAATACTTAATCGACAAGGAGTCTCGATGCGATGTATGGCGTTCAAATCTCCGTTTCACCGCGTGAACAGGGAGTGTATCTGGTTCTATTCGGGAGGGGCATTTCGGAGAAAATAACAGTTTTTATTGAAGTGACATAAGACGGATATGGCTGTGCAGAATGTCAAGTACGTTATCAAAGTAAAATCAAAGAAACCCGAGGTCCGCAGGAATTCGTCGTGGTTGCATTTTCTTGTTCGCTAAGCCTGACGTTGTCTACGTTGCCTTACCCGGCTGACACGAAAACTTCAATGGATACTCTCATCCTTCCTTAAAACTTGACAACATTAATGATATCTGCTTGCTCTCTTATCGAATCATGGACCTTATTTGAATGGCTCTAGATTTAGAGAAGGAGGCAAACTGAAGATAATTACCAACAAACCAAGGTTCTCATTCTGACTGATCAGCACACTCTTTCCGTCTGTGTTAAGGGATCAAATGCATTGATCAGTTTTTATATCTACCAAAAGTTGTCTCTGGTGACGACAGCGTCAAACTTAACACCGCACCGCTTCCGCTATTTGTCCTAAATCGGGAATTTCAGGTCGAGACTGTGGTATCCGACGTCAAGTCACGATACAAATCCCACGGCCACTAGTGATATTTGAACCGCAACCTTCCGTACGACGGCCTAGCGATCTAATCACTGAGTCAGCTGGACATGAGGATTGGTCTAAATTTATTTGAAATTCACTTTATATTTACAGAAAGGCCGAAGAGCTAAAAAGACAACGAGAGATTGAGGAAGAAATCATTAAACAAAAGGAAGCTAAAAAGGAATTGAAGGAAACATTGAGGAAGCGGAAGCAAGAAACCAGTAAAGCTCCTGAGAAGACTGAGGAAGAACTCGCTGGTTATTCCCGCATCAAGGCACGTGCCTTAAATGATGGAGATGCCATTCGAGCTGTGAAATCCACAAAGGTAGATATTTCTTTTAGATTCCTATTTCCATATCTTAATTTGTTCTGGCTTTCAGGCGACATTCAGCGGTGGTTTCTGGTCCGATGAAGATCTCGTCGATCTTGTTCGCTTGGTTAAGAAGTACCCAGCGGGAACAGCTGATCGCTGGGAACTTATCGCTGAGCACATGAGCCGCAACGTAGCTGAAATAACTTTCATGGCAGCTAAGCTCAAAGAAAATGGCTATCGCATTCCGGGTCACACTGAAAGCGTTGCCGAAAACATTATCCAAGAAGCGGAACAAGTGCGGAAAGAAAAAGTCAAAACTAAAAAATCAACAGCAGCAACCGCCCCTAGTAACGAAACGCTTTGGACCCAAGAACAGCAACAAGCACTCGAAGCTGCCATCACCAAGTACCCAAAAGCAAGTTCCGGAGATCGTTGGGCGAAAATTGCAAACAATGTTCCAGGCAAAACCCGCGAAGAATGCCTCCAACGTTACAAGTATCTTGTCGAATTGGTTAAATCGCAACGTGAAGCCAAAAAATCTGAGTCGGAAACAAATCAACAAACAGAGGAAGTTGCAGACGATGGAGGTGTGAATGCGGAAGAAACAGTATCGAATGCAACAGAAACTAGTAATGTGGAGGAGATTGAGGAGGAAGTTGAGGAAGTAGAAGAAGAAATTGTGCAGCCCGTGAAGAATAAAGGCAAACCGCGAAATAAACGGAAGGAACGCAAAAAACGTATGGAGTTTTCTAGCGACGAAGATGATTACTCTGATTGAAATTTTAGATTAGATCGATGAAATGATGTTACTGCACAAAGTAAGATTATTATGTGAGCGGGTACGATGTGTAATAAAGACGAACTGACTACGTTTTTGTGTAAAAGATGTGTTTTTTCTACCTTTACAAATAAAAGGTCAAATGAACGGAATGGGGCCAATTTAATGTTTGGTTTCCATTTGAGGTTTATATAATTGGGAATTACGTTGGCAAAAAAGTTTCCGAAGAGCCACATTGTTTTTTTTACGGTGAGAAAGGTTTTAGCGCGGTTACCGGAAGACTCCCCGCTTATCTACACGAAATTCTATTGGTACTGTTCCCCAAATATCGGGATCTATCAATTTACTGGCACAATTTCTTCAATGGTTCCATCAATTAATATCTAGGACAGACCGCACTATTAACAAGTGCTTGACCGCGCTCTCCCATTTTTTCTCACAACACCCCAATTACTAAAATTACAGTCTAGCCACTTTTTGGACTCCGCAAAAACTAGACTGTGCGCAGCATCTACTTTGAAATTGCTTAGGGAAATATTTGAAATGCGATACCCCAGCATATGGAGTCAGCTCATCAATTTGTCGTGATTCCCATTAAAAGGTCATACATAACCGCGAATCGATCGTCTTTCGCCAGTTAAGTAACTGCCTGGTGTGTATGTAAATCACTGGAGCTCGTTGGCGTGTGCAGGCAATATGAGTTTCATATCCAATTTTCCCAGAAACGCTTTTTGATAGTGAATGCGCCTAGAAAATTGTTCATCAGCTGAAATCAGCAACTCGATTTTAAGTGGATAAGCATTTTAGAAAGAGAAGAAAAAACGTAGAAGCTTGAAACTGAAAGTCAATTGGAGGTGATCGAGGAGCGACCGGTTCTTTAATAGGATGTCATCACGATGAGATGGTTAATCATGATGCGGGCGGGTGCATGACCGCGGATTAATTTGGAGTTTGTGACACGCGGGAAATACTGGCTCGAAAAAACTTGAAAAACGAGATTGTACACATCCTGGATTCTGGGACCAGAGTTCCCTAGGTTCCACTTATCGTTTTGAAGCGGAAAGTTTTGCTGAAAAATATGTTGGCAGATTCGTCTCAGGGTCTTCATTTCAGTTGCTTCCAACAAAATATGATAATCAAGAACCAAACTGGTTTTAGCTCAGATATTTCACTCAATGCGAAATAGTGGCGACATGACATATGAGCTCGTGATTCGAATTTAAGCCGAAATAGATGCGATTCTTGCGATTTAAATCAACGTTGGCTTCCTTCTTTGTTTGTTATGGCTGATTTATTTTCAGGAGACTACTTATCAATATCCGACGTGCAAGACATTACTGAAATAGGAGCAACACTAAATCTCCTAAAAATTTAAAATTTTACCTCGTGGGAGCAAGTGATAATAGCTATTAGTTTCTGGGGAATGTTCTTCCTCCATGGAGTATTCCAGATATACTCCTTTTTCACGCTGCCGAAAGCGTTCTCAAAATGGATGAAGGGCGAGTGGAGTGGTGATCTAAACATTGCAAACTGCTTTCGCTAAAGAGCAGAAACCAGTCTGTTCTCCGTCGATCAAGCTTTCTAGATGTCCCTTGATACGTTCCTTTAGCTTTAGCTAATATTTTCGCGACGGCAGAAACCACGGATATCTCAGGGATATATCTGCACTGAAACGGTTCGTTTTCAGAATCCAAACTATCATCACTTTCAACTTACTAGAAATGATCCCAAATGATTTACAAATGATGGAAGTAGTAACTCCGCAGAGACCGTAAAGTGTTGCACGGGATGCTTCACTAAATTTGCAATCTCGATCTGTTCTTCATTGGAAAGTGTAGGAAGTGACTCGAACTCCCGAGCAGCATCAAAAACGGCTCCTTCAACTAAACAAACCCCCCCAAATGCCGAAAAAATGCATAGAATCTTTAGAAAGTAAATCACAGCAATTAAGCTTTTCAAAAGCCGGATGCTATCAAGGTTATGTGGAACAATGGGCGAAGTCAAAGAATGGCGAATCATATACAACTTGGCCCTGTGGGTTGGGGCTTAAGAATACATTCAAAGGTTATCCAACCCGAGCGAGAATTTCAACGCCATATGCTGGACATTCTGGGTCTAAACGAAGTAAGGTAATGGGACTGTGGAGAGACCTCATTTTCCTCTTGCAGCAATGTGTTTTTGTATTTTGTTAAGTCAACTGGTTGTTTTCTGACGCCTACCGAAAGGCGCGTTCTTTAGACAGGGGACCTGTCGGTCCAGGTTTCTGTTGTCTCTGCAGAGCTGTCTGCGTGTGGAAGTACCGGCTAAATTAAAAACACGAAAATACGAACGAGTGGGTCAGGTAGTACTGTTCCTCCTTCAACTATATGTGGGAGGGTGCGCGGCTAACACTGAAAAGGGTCTCTGAGCTGCCATTGATCAAAAAGTGCTTTCTCTGGCTTCCAGAAGAAGAGCGTATTGGTGCTGAGGTTTTCGAACAACTTGATGTCCAGAATATCCTCAACACCTTCATCTGGATGTTGCTAGGCAGCAAAACAGGAGAGATAGCCGATAGACCGGGAACTTTCCTTACTATCGGTATTCCCGAACCCGATGTTAAGAAGGTTCGGGAGCAAGCGGGCTGCCGGCTCTACTACGGGCTAGAGACCGTCACGTTACAAGTGTCGGCTCCTAAAACCATTGAAGGGGAGGTGCAGCCCTCGGCATCTTCATCTGAAGTGTAGATGAGGTGCCATATTTCCCAAATAAATTTGCAGCATTGTAAATCGGCGATTGCCCTTATCAGTCATCAGATCAATAGCGATAAGATATTTATATACCTCATACAAGAAACGTGGGTTGTTGGTGGGGTAGTCAGGGGCCTAAACTTCCAAAATGCTGACCTGTTGTACGCCCATGGAAGTGATCGACCTCACCCCTACATGGAAGTCTCAAAAGACTTCCAGGTAAATTTGCGATTTGCGATGGTGACACCACATCGGCTAAACTCACGATAAAAAGTCAACAGAGAGATTAATAGATACTATGGTGCTCTGCATATTTCCCCTATGATGCAGAAGAAGTTCCCAGTGGAACATTCATAGAACTATCCAATATGCCAAAAGTAAAGGCATGAAGGTAATAGCAGGATGTAATGTAAACGCTCACCATATATGCTGGGGAAGTTCCAACATTAACGCAAAAGGATCGAGACTACTGGAGTATCTAGAAGGAACCGATCTGCAGATCCTTAATTTGGGTAATAAACCCAAGGTCATCGACATCACGGTGGCATCTTCTGACATTGCGGCTCTGGTCGATGAGTGGAGAGTATCAAACGATATCACACTCTCAGATCACAGACGCACTGATTTCGTAAAGGGCATGCATCCGCCTCCACCCACTATTTCGGAATAGAAGTAAGCGCTCGAGTCACGATCCCTGGGAAGCGCATTAAATCCATTGCTGGAATTGAGAAGACAACCCAAATGATCACAACTAGCATGAGAGAAGCTTTCGAAGAAAGCTATTCACTTAAGCGCCAAAGAAGGGTAAAACACCATGGTGGAACTCGGATTTGGCAAAATAGAGGAGATTGACAAGGATGCTCCTCAATCATGCTCTGAAGTGTGATTCAGTCGCTGGCTGGAATCGCTATAAAGATGCGCATAAGGCTCTAAAGAACAGCATAAGATTCGGAATATATATCATGTATGCCTCACACACGTTTATATTCCAATTAACTGGCGTGATGTGAAACCAAACCATTGAAACCCTCCTACATGGACGCAAAAAGCTTCCGACCGATCACTGTAACGTTCTTTCTACTAAAATGACTAGAAAGACTAGTAGATCGGTTCATAAGGGATACACATATTCCTAAGTTGTCACTTCATTGTAGGCAACACGTCTACCAGAAAGGCAAATCCACGGAGACAGCACTACATGAACTCACGGCAAAAATTGAAAAGGGGATATCCGAAGAAGAATATGTCTTAGGCGGAGTCATGGACATCGAAGGTGCCTTCAATTATGCCTCATTCGCGGCAATTTCTGATGCGGCAAGACAACATGGAATTGAACGGTTGTTAATCAGTTGAATCCTTCACATGAAATAGTGGAGAAAAATCCACATATAGGTCGGCCAGAAGTCTATTGAGGCAGGATGTCTTAGGGGCTGGCCACAGGGAGGGGTTCCCTCTCTGCCGTTATGGCTCCTGGTAATGAATACCCTGCTATGGCATCTCATCATGATCATCAACGGCGCAACAACCGGTATTCGGCCTAGGCCGGCCTTAATAAGGAATTCCAGACATCCTGGTTTTGCGCCTGGGTGTACCAATTCCATCACCACCTACGCCATTGTTCCATCTCAGGCAGGGTCTGCCTCGTCTTCTTTTTCTACCATAGATATTGCCCTTATAGACTTTCCGGGTGGGATCATCCTCATCCACACCGATTAAGTGACCCGCCCACCGTAACTGCTGAGCCGGATTTTATCCACAATCCGACGGTAATGGTATCGCTCATAGATTTCGTCGTAATGTAAGCTGCGGAATCGTCCATCCTCATATAGGGGGCCAAAAATTCTTCGAAGGATTTTTCTCTTGAACGAGGCCAAAAGTTCGCAATTCTTCTTGCTAAGAACCCAAGTCTTCGAGAAATACATGAGGACTGGCAAGATCATTGGAAATCCCGCTGACACAAACAGTCAAGTATCTTCGAGTGCATTTCGGCTCCAAGTTAACATGGATACACCATATCCAGGAACAATATCAGAAATTCTGCAGATTGTTCTGGTGCTTTAGGAATGCGATAGGTAAGACCTGGGGACTTTCACCAAAATGGATACATTGGATGTATACATCCATAATAAAACCCGTTTTGATGTATGGATGCATCGTCTGGTGGCCCAGAATGAACTTTGCTAATAGCAGGAAGCCGCTAATGCAGATTCAGACGCTTGATTGCCTAAGTATTACTGGAGCAATGAGTATTACGCCGACTGCGACACTTGAAGTTGTCCTAAATCTACCCCTCATTCACTTGAAGATGAAACGGAAAGCAGCCAGCGACGCATATAGACTCGATGCCATTGGAGCATGGAAAGGCCATGCGTCTATCTGGAAATTCCATGAGTCTTTTCAGATTACAGACTTAATAATCTTCACCGACGAGTCAGTCATGGAAGGTGGTTCAGGCGCAGGGGTGTTCTCGGGGAATCCGCCTATGGAACTTGGCCCGACCCCTGGGAAAATCACAACCATATTCGAGGCGGAGATATACGTCATTTTATTGGCAATAGAAGAATGCATGCGGTGAAAATGGAGGGATAGCACCATTCGAATCTGTTCTGACAGTCGGGCAAAATTATCAGCACTAAAGAGCAATGACATATCAAGCTAGTTGGTATAGAGTTGTCATCGGGTGCTGCCGAAATTTGGCCGACTGAACGAAACATTCCTGATGTGGGTGCCGGGGCACTCTAACATCGCTGGTAATGAGGAGGCTGACAGACTGGCTCGTCAAGGGTCTGGATCCACAATGTTGGAGCCCGAACCAGCTTATGGCATCCGGCCATCCACTGTCAAATGGAAGGTTCTGAAAGGTGAAATTGCAAGGATTCACGAGCCTGACGCACTCTTTCACACGAAGGAAAAGATAGATTATTACAATTTTTTTTGAAATGTCGTTTAGCAAGTAAATTTGGCTCTACCAAGAAATCTAAAAGAAAGTTTACCAAAAGCAATTTGAACTCAATTAGTTTAATTGCTCTTCATTTTCCCAAGTGATGAAAGCACATTACCAGCAAAAAGGTCAATTGTAAGCTATCTTGTTCTGCAGTCTAGCGCCGTGACCTTCAGCGCTACCACCAACTGCAATTTTCTCTTTCTCAATTTAATTTCATGACAACGAAAGTATCACGACTACTCCAATTCCCAATAACTTCTATCGGCGCTACCACCCGTGCAGCGCTACTTGAAGAAGATCTTGAGCCATCAGCAGCACGCGAAAACCGCGGTAGCGTCTGAATCATGCTTCGAACCACCAATTGTCTGCACGATCATCATTCGACTATGATAATTCGATATGTACACATTTGCATATTTGCATAAAAGAAAGTAATTTCGCCGCAATTGGATGCAATGAAATCAAAAATCAGGCTAGGTTGGCTCGAGTATTTGTTCAGTCAATGAATATGAAAATGAGTGCAGGTACGGGCGTTGCACCGTGGAATACCTGTAAGTCCTCCACCGACATGATCAGCGCCCAGTGGGTGGATACTGGGTGGCATGTGGAGTTGTTTGTTGCCTCTTTCAATTAACTTTTCGCTAAGCGTAACATTCGTGTTAATATTCAATTTTTTCGATATTTTGATGGACATAAATATGTATATATGTATATCTGCTCGTAATTGAAATTGGAAGTGAAATGACTACAGAATTGTTTCCATGTCGCACGCGTTTAAAATTATAGTTCATCTCGGTTAATATGATCGCAGTACAAGTAATAACTGAAATCTGCAATCCTTATTGATCCGTAGTTTGCCTTTGGTTGGTGTTGTGTTCAGTGATAGGGGCAGTTTTCGATTTGGGGTTGCACGGAACTAGCTATTTTTATAGGCTGATTATCTGGTGAATTTAAGTGCTAAATACGCGTATATAGGCAAACTTCGTCAAGACGTTTTCACAAAATATGTATATTCAAATGAAATTCCTTGACAGCCTGCAAGCAGTATAGACTGATGTGGAATATAACCTGAGGAGTTGAAAAACACCTCTCCCAATCCAGGATGTTATGCGAATTGTGTCCATTCGATAGTTTAAAGTTGGGGGTAACTGACTGTATTCGAACGGAGCCTCACTGATACGTGGTTGCTTCAGAGAGTCAGCTTGACCTTACCATGCTATGGGGGGCTGTGGTACGGCGGTCCTCCTAACCTCCATACTCGTAGGATTCAAATGAGTACACCTGCAATAAAGAATTGCAAAAAAACCTAACAACGAAAAAGCGGGACCCCGTACCGCACGTCTTGACAACACAGTGGGTTAGATGATTACACCCACGATGGGATTAATCGGGAAGTCAAGCAGTGGACCCAATACCAACATTGGCCTACTGCGAAGGTCGCAAACAACAAATGTCCCCGCCCAAAAACAAAGAGGCTAAATGATATCTGCGCCATCTGAAGGAAGCCCTGCGAGACGAAACCTATAAAAAGGCCAGTCTTCAACATCAGAAGCAAGAAAGCAGGGAGCAGCAGAGATCAAGCTGTAAGAGGAGAATATTCCCAAGAAACCCAAATCCGAGCCCTTGGGCAGGTCAGGTCAGGAGGCACGCCGTTGGCAATGCTAATGCAGTAAAGAGCATTCGACAGGCTATACTGTCGAAGAAGAATACTCACTCATGCGGAGCAACAAATAATTTAGGACTTCATCTCTCATGGAGATGTGGGAGGGAAGGAATAAAGAGCTCGTGTTCACCGACGTACCCTTTCGACTAGGTTTTATGGTGGACTAGCTTAGGACTATTGTCCCTGGGAAAGCTGCAGCAATTGAGGCTGGGAACGCCTTCTCAACATTCGAAACATGAATCTTCATACATGTTGTGGAGAGTTTTTAGAAACAAAGAGGAAAGCAAAGACAAATTCCTTACGATCTGTAAAGAAGACCGATCCTTGGAGGTAATTAAACGTCGTAACGGCGTCATCTGTTATAGATTTGGTAACATATCTGTGCACGTGCATCAACCAAGACCTTACACATTCCCCAAAGGAACCTTAAACTTTCTAACCGGAAACGTCGTGGCTATCCAAATTTCACTCGAAGCCAGAGAAAAATTTCGAGTGCCATTCGTGGGGTGAGGATATTTCCCATATGATATTTCCCCCACCGGAACTACTTGTTAGACTGGCGATGTTCTGCGACAGGAAGGTGTTGCCACTTCTTCTCGGCTTCTATCAATTCATCCTTCGTAATAAGATAGAAATACATAATGTAGGGAACATGCGAACATTCGTGACCAGCACATAGCTCTGGGGACCACTCTGGTGAGCGGCTCGGTCAAGAATTTTAGAGCGGATCACAGATAGATAGATAGAATAGTAAAAAATCCCAGGAGAACAGATTGGGTCTCGTACACAACACAATTGAATGACAACATTGCTCATTCACAGGTGGGCGGTGACATCAAGAGCTAAATAGAGCTAAAAGTATTATAGTAATGGAAGCCTGTCCGGCAAAGACAGTCAAGTCATCAAGGGATCTATCCTGCTGAAACAGGAACTTAGTCAGAATGAAAAGGGAGGGGGGACTGGCAGAGGTACAAAAGAAAACTAACGAGGTATAGCAATATGATCAGGGAAGCAAAATGAAATAGCATCAGGCAATTCTGTGAAGGGATAGAACAAACCACAGAAGCATCTAGGCTATATCAGCTTGCAACCAGTTCGGACACGCTGTGTCAGGCAGACGCGAGATAGCATCTGATTAGATGCCGCTGTCGTGCATAAAACGACAAGTCGCCAATTTTACTATTTTTTGCATTCTAATATGCAAAAGTTTGACATGACTTTTCTCTGTCTATATATTTTTGTAAATTCTTGAGATGCTTGTAGGATCTGCTGCAATTATAGCAAGCCTTTTTATGCGTTGTCTCACTGCAGCAAAGATTGCGATCCGGAGGTGGGAGAGAAGTTACGCATTGGACCATTGCTTAACTCGCCATGATCACATCCGAAATGAGGGTATCCGCAATAGATATAGGTTTTCACCGATTATGGAAAAACGATGGCTCGATACGCTGGATGGTGATTTGAAAGCCACGCGATTGCATTCAGATCAAGCGTTTGATTAAACGAAATGGCGAAACCGATCACGACGAACCGAAGGCGAACAAGAAGAAATATGAACAATAAAGATAGGCGACCACAACTTTGAAATTGTTGAAAATTTCGATAACAGCTATATTGACGGTTTTTGGCAACCACTGGAACTTTTTCAATTTACAAAAAATAGTTCCCTCAAAACTTCCCATCATCGGATTAGAGTCTTGCTAGTTCTCATGTATTCGACATTTGGGTTCTTAGCAAATTGTGAACTTTTAATGGCGTTCAAGAGGAGAGTCCTTCGAATGGTAGAAAAGGCAGACCCCGCTTTAAATGGAGTGAAGACGTCGGTCAGAATGAAAGGCAGGTACTAGGAATATTGCATTGATGGGCCTCTACCAAAAATCGGAGTGTCTCAAACTGAGGCAGGCTTAAAATCAACATCGGCTGTTGCGCCGTTAATTATGATGATAATGAAGCAAGCTTTTTATTAGGGCCACAAAAAATAGCCATGCTGTGTACTCTTCTTTATTTATTTTTTCTGTAAGACTTTTCGTCACTTATGAATTTGTAATGATATCGCTAAAACGATGATCGACGATTCGTAGTTTGCCTCTTTGCTAACCCAGGTTCCCTTATGATGCGTGGGTCCCGCGCCGAAACCAGGATACCAAATAAATATGGGACATCACGCGTACCTATCGGAAGATAGCACATGAGCTAAAATAGGAAATAAAGAAGGAAAAATAAGGATCCTTTGGGGTTTCTACCCTATCTTGGCCTCAATATTGGAGGGATCTTCCGAGCCGTTATTTTTTTACCAATTTTAGCTCGCGTGCTATCTTTCGATACGTAATCATGTTAATAAAATTATAACTTTGTAAGTATCAGCCTAAAGTGTTGATATCTGTTTCTCTTAAAGATCTGGAGATTATTGAGTTGGGTTAGAATTGTCTGACCGCAGTGATAACAATCTGCGTAAAGATTAGGCCCTTATACCTCTGAACGATTGTGGTTCGGTTTTTGATAATGATTTTGTTGAAGAAATTCTTCCTGGACCCTGAAAAGCAAATGCAAAATCATTGTAGTTGTGAAGAGCCCTTGAAGCACAGACTCATACTTGATGACAGCGATAACTATTTGCATAGTGTGCTCCCTTGAGAAAAACTATCATCAATGATTTCTATTTCGTGGAGCCGATATTATTTTTGCATTCGTAACTGAGTCGGTAGATGACCTACACTGTGTATGCAGTTTTACTACAGTCGCCAATGCTCGGGCTAGCAGCTTCCTATAATTTTATTATTATGGTTGGAGGTGGAAATCTTAAAAAGACGCTGCTGCGCTAGGTTGCAGAAGTGTGTGGGATTCTCACCCACTAAAACCGCCCCCACTTTTCCGCCTATATGTTCGGAGGACCACCGTGAAGTATTACTTCGTTACTCCAGTTTGCTGCGGACCTCAGCACGAAATTATGGGATCTGATAACTGCGTCGAGAGCATCGTTTAACCTCTTTTTTTTATTCGCCAATCTCAGAGAGTGGAACATAACAAGCTCCGGGTCCTCGAGTGTAGCGGCGCATTCGGGACAGTCTGGAGACTCATCCAATCCGAAGCGATGCAAGTACTTCCTGTATCCATTGTGTCCCATAAGGAACTGCTTTTGGTGATAACTTAATTCTCCATGCTTGCACTCGGTCCAGCGGCCTCTTTCGGTATTATCCCACTGTTGCTGGCATCTCCTGTACAGTCCCTTCTTAGTGGCTTTTAGCAAGCCCGCAGTCACTTCGGCCGGAATCACCGTCCTTTTCCAGTTGAGACAGTATGCCTCATTCACCAGAAGATCCAATGGAATCATCCCCGCGACGACACACACTGCCTCACCGTATACCGTCCTATATGCACTGGAGACACTCAGCGCGATTGTCCGGTATGCCGAACTTCCCTAGTTTGCTGTGTTATTCAGTGCGCGCGCCCAGACAGGAGCCGCGTATAGTAGGATAAATTTTGCACGCACCTGCCTTAAGCAGCATTACCCCCAGGTATCCAATGATCGATTTTCAAACGACCTCATGATTACCAACGGATTCTGACAGTGTTGTTTTTCCCGCGATTGGTAATAAGGACCGGCTCCGTCTTATCGTCCGCCAGGTCTATTTTCACCATTTGGAGCCATGCTTTGGTAGCATGAATGGTTTCACTTGCATACAGTTCCACGTCCTAATGGTACTTTGCAACTATTACCCCTGGGGCCCCAGTACGGAGCCTTGGGGAACACCTGCTGTCACCATATATTCCTGCAATCCGTCCTCCGAAAGGTACCTCTCGACTATTCCAGCTAGGTAACCAGGGACACCCAATTTAGCCACGGTGTCCTTAAACCAACCTCAGTTCGCTGAGTTAAACGCATTCCTGACATCCAGCGTTACCACCGCACAGCACTTACCAGCAGCCAATGCCTTCCGGGCCAGGTCCACGGTCGTTGCAATGCCTTCAATCTTGAACCGCGCTCGACGAAACCCATACTGCCGTTCCGATAGACCACCAGCTAGCTCGACGAACGGAAGCAGCCTGTTGTATATCATCCTCTCCAACATTTTCTCCATAGGTCGCCAGGTGGTTTTTGGGGCTTCGGTAGGAAAACCAACCTCTGCCTCTTCCACTGAACGGGAAAGGCTCCTTCAATCATGCATGATTCAAATATACTTATCAACTATGCGCGTCTGATTTTAAAAGTCAACTTCAGGGCTTTGTTCGGAATCTCGTTCAATCGCGGAGCCTTATTATCGCCAATTCGTCCGCAGATCTTCCGTAGGTCCTCTTCGGTCACCTCGGGGATTGTGATGACCTGTTGAAGCATTGCATGATGTCCACTTTCTTCTTGTTGTGGGAAAAGAATTGCAATTATTTTGAACAAGAGTCGCGGGCACATAACTTGGGTTGTTTTTTGTCCACCAATCTTGTTCATTACGACCTTGTAAGCAGTGCCCCACGGTTTCAGGCACAACTACTTGTAGCAATTCCGCTTACTTTTCCGTATAGCCTTCTTAAGGCTACTTTGAAGATCGCGGTATTCTTTCTCCGGCTACTGATGTCCTGGCTTCCTTCTAGTCCGTTGGGAAAGCCTCCTCGCTCGCAGAGACGATGCTCTCAAGACACAAGTGGCTCACTTTTGCCAGCGCCTTTCCTTTGCCTCCTACCCCCTTGTGACTCTACCTCATCTGGTATCCATTGGGAATATGTCACAGGAACACGTAGGTTGACCCCATATGTACCGACTGCTGCTCTAATTCTCCCGTTCATTGGGAGTCATAATTAGTTCTTTTCACAGATGAGCGAGGTAATTTAGAGCTTTTTTTATATTTAGGCTGTCTCCTAATAGAGGTATTGTCAGGAAGGAACAACAGTTGAGAGACCACTATGAAATCCAATAAAATGAAAATTTGAACATTTAGACTGTTCACTTGTGGTGTCTATACCTTTATTTCTTTAGGACACTGGTGCGAAGGAGGGACTGTACCTTAATGGTTCCTTAGCTGGTTACATCACCGATTCGCAACTTCAACTCAGAACGTAAGTTTGATGCGATCAAAAGTGTTAGAAGCTCTTGGAGAAGAAAAGAAGAATATTACTCGGTCATAGTTCTGCTCATGAAATTCCTTCCAGGAAGAATACAATTAAAAATACCCAAAAATATGCATAAATACGGCTAAAGGATGGTAAAGAAAGTTCCTGCCAAATGCTGTTTTATAGTTCTTTCTCTATAAGAAAGTTAAAATCCGACTACACTATCTTTTGGGAACATATGTTGTGGCCTTTGAATATTCTTGCCATCTATTATTGTTACAATCTCTCTGGAATTCGATTCTTCTCGACGCCTCCACTACGGACACCTTGCCTACTGGAAGCTGGATGGATGCTGTGTTAACTGACTTTGAGGCCGGCATCTTTGGAATTTCTTTAAGATAAACTTGTCGTGGATGTCGTTTGGTTGGTTTCAAGTTGATTGTTGCTGGATTGGGTTGTTTCTTCGGTTGTTCATGTGGTTCTCTTTGGGTGAGCAATAAAATGCGAAGCGGCGGGACGGTGGTGTCGTGAAGGCCATGCATACGATTAACTACGGTAGACAAGCGTTTATATATGTTTGTGAGTAGGTGCTGTCTGTTCCCTATATGGGGTAAGCAACAGGTTGAAATCACAGGTGCGAAGGAGAAACGATTGATTTTATGCTTTTGTTATGGGAAATGATATGCATTATGCAAAAATGCATATGTGACAATTGAAGACTCAATTGTAAAGTTGATGTGGAGATGTATTGTGAACTTCGTATTTTCGAAATTCTTTTGTGGCATTTGTCTTCTTGAATACTTTATGTGGAAATATTAATTAATTTGGTAAGTACACTCACACTAGCTAACCGAAGTGGGAGGAAAATGGATGTCTGAGCAGTTAAACAAGTGGCAGGAAAAGCATTTCGACCACAGTGTTAACGAGTCACACCGAGGCTCTTAGGAGCCGCCTCTTTTTTCTCATCTGCGCATTGGGACGATACAATGACAATTGCAAGATGTCGTTCTGAAACTGATAATCATTTAGCTCTAGTTGCAAATGCTATGCCGAACTTTAATAGTTCCTCTTCCTTCTCGTACTGTCAACTTCTTTCACTATACTCGAAGGATTCTTGTCCTTCTTTCAGTCTGCTCTAGAGTTGACGAAGAGGTATTCGCCCATGTTACCTTTTCTCCTTACGTTCCTAGTTCCTCTATTGACTGCCTGAATCTAAAATTATGAAAATTTATTTTCGTTTGATGTAAAAATTTTGACCCGTATACTATCGCCCTAAACCCTCCATCCTCAGCTATGCAGAAACATTTTTAATTGTTATTGTTATGCTATGTATTGTCGAACTGGAAATCGAATGGTCAGTGTGTAAATCAGGACGATATTTGGGGTGGAGTGAGATTAGTTGCGGAGCAGTACAATGTCCCCTATTATCTTTGTGATAGCGGAAAGTACACAAATACCCCTCCAATTGTCGTTCCCAAGACAAGTTCCTTTCTTCTGAATTTTGATGATCATCCTCTTCTTTCGCTCACCAAATCGTATATGGTTACGAATCATGGTGAAATGTTCACTCCAGAGTTGCTCGTCGTTGTGAATGAGTGGTCTACCGTTAACATCTCTTACCGAACCATGAAGAGGCTTGCTCCCCCAGCAAGCTTCTTGGTGATGTGCTATATTGTAATGAAATCTTAATTATTTCCTGCAGCTTCGGGTTCGTAACGTAATATAATAATGAATTCCCTTTTATCATGGCGCACACTACGGTTCTTTTCCTATTATTTTTGGCAGTATCGGATCTCAAGCGCATCAAGCAGCGCAACTAAGAATTTTCATTTCCCTACGTTCCTCGATTTTACTTCATGTCCCGACGCTCCTTGGGGACGTGGCGAACAACCTTATCTGCACTGGAGAGAACAACAGCGTGCCAATGCTTATAAATATTCTTCGCTAATCAACAAGATATATTCCCCTCCCCCCACCCCAAAATGATCAAATTTAGGGTGCAAGTCCTCGAGTCCTGCGAGAAGTGGCGAACGCCACTTATAAGCCAGGGCAAGCTAGTACCAAGCGATGGTATCGCTCGAGGCCGATGTCAGCGCCTCTCTTACGTCGCAAATCCAGAAGAGAGTTCCTAAATCTAGTGTTGATCGTGATCTAGTCGATCTGTTTAGATTTACCCTGTCGGTCAGTTGAGACTAAACTGACCTCATTGCAGGTTCTGTTTTCAAATAATATGCCACCAATGATGAAACGGTGGAAGTTGCAGAAAGTCACAAACCTCCCATCGCTGTGATTACAGTTGCCAAGACTGTGTTTTCCCATCCCATGTTGGTGCTTCGCATTGACGATCGTTATGTCTCCTCTAGGCAACCTCTTCTGAACTGCGTTAAGCTGCTCATAGAAAGCCTTGGAGTTCTCAGCATTGGAACTCTCCGTTGGTGTGTAGCACTGATCTATTGTGATGTTCCTCATCCCCCTTTTGGGATAAGAGGAGACGTTTAGCCTATGCAGTAAGCTTTAATCTGGCATCACGTTCAGGCTTACTTCCGGCAGACTTGTAAGAATACAACACCACAATGCTGCAGTAGAGAGGGGAGGTATTTTCAGAGTCCCACCACCTTATCTTGGTTAATTCTAGATAATTCTGCCTGTATCACTGAAATTCTCACTGAAGTCGCAAACAAGCATTCGTTGGGAAGCGTTCGCACATTCTAATATGCAATTTTAAACAATTGAAGAAAACCAAGACCAGTCTAGTGCCGAGGCATGATAACCGTTTCACCCCTTACTGGCGCACTTTGCCTCTTTTATTCGCATTCTATGACAGTCAGAGAATACTTTGAATGAATTTGATATCCCCAAACCGATAACCCCAACCTCAACGGGACGCCGACTTTCCGTCTTAATAAAAATACCATTAATTTGGGTGGGGTTCGCCAACGTCTACTTACTGCAACGCTTGGGTGTTACACGGCCATTGAGACTGTATTGACTCTTTCCATTTCCCCTCTGAAAAGGACTTGGGATCGTCTATGGTGGAGTTCATTTTGCAGGTAGTATCAAATGTCCATTACATCGAAGGGCGCTGAATCGTCT
The DNA here is from genome assembly GCF_905115235.1 of Hermetia illucens. Taxonomy (NCBI): domain Eukaryota; kingdom Metazoa; phylum Arthropoda; class Insecta; order Diptera; family Stratiomyidae; genus Hermetia; species Hermetia illucens. The sequence goes on from NC_051853.1 coordinate 35,468,130, forward strand.
ACGTGAAAGAGATTGATGTAAATCAGTCTTAACTAATGCGACGCATCTCAGGATCTGGTTTCGCAGAGAATTTGAAAATCCAATGTTGACGTGACGGTAATTTGCGAATTGTACCTTGTGATAGAGCCACGTGGATAGGAGGAATAATTGTTTAAGTGCAATCCGATGAGATGGTGCTGGATGGTAAAGATCACAGCTCTAAAATAATTCCTGGTGATTAAACGGGTGGACTTGTGCATTGATATAAGGACACATGAGCCTATTATTAGATAATCGGTGAAGGGGTCCAAGGACCAAGCAAGCGCGTGTCGATGGAACACTTCGTTAGAGCTTCAATATATGGGGACGGACCTGCGAGGTCCATTTCCTGGAGGTTTTTGGGATAGCTCGCTCTCTCAGTCCACCCAGAATGGACTTTCTGCTTTCGCTGAACCCATTTAGTCATTACATAGTGTTTATATAAAAGGTGAGCAAATCGATGTGATCTAGTTAGTTAGTTTAGTTTGGTGGGGGAGCCGCAGCTCCAAGCAGTTTGATCTTTGCTACGCCCATTTTACCATCCTCGGAGATCGCCTATTCATCGACCCCTCGCCGGCGGCGTTCACAGGCTTTCGTGAATTTGAGAACATTCTCCAGAGGCAGAGAATGCGCAGATTCTTCGATGAAGAAAACTTTATCAAGGTATCTTCGTCTGAGGTCTGAGGAGGCCGGGCAGCTGCATACCTTCCTCCTCACATTGGCTGCATATGGCCAAGACCACCATTCCAATTTTCTCCACGTAGTAGTTTAAGGAGTAGTGTCCCGTTGGGAGCCCTACCAGGGTGTTCATGTCCCACTTCTTAAGGGATAACAAAAATGCCACTATGGCGGCCTCAGGTTCCTTCACATAGATTTTCGTCTGAGGGCAGAAGTTCAAATTTTTCTATTCGGGTTTCTCTGGTTTGGAAATAAATATTTCCTTTACATCACGCCAACTGGTTGGAATATAAGCAAGTATGATGGGTAGACTAAGGACATTCATTTCCTGTAATCCTATCCGAACCCGCAGACTTGTATCTATGGAATAAATTAAATGTCCATTGCACTCGTTCCAGTGAAACTACTTTGCATGCTAGAGTTCAATCTTTCGGTTAAGGGCTGTATGTGTCTGTCAATCCCGAAATGAGTTTTCGGATGCTGCCTGGAAAATGCATTTCAAGCAAATGGTTTGCCGTTTCTTCATGGCTTTCTGTGTACCTTCCGCTTTGTAAACATAGATAACCCCACTGCTGGCTCCATTCTTTGACAAGGATCCACTTTAGCTTTAAGGTTATCTCAAGAAAGTCGGTCTTTTCGCTGAAGCACCTCCATGATAATCATTTTGCCCGCCTTATGCTCTCCTGTAGAGCTTTTTGAGCCTCTTTGTAGACTTTAGAGCTCGGATAAGGAGCATTCTTGTCGTTCTCCTCTGTTTTGCCAAATCCGAGTACGACCATGGTGTTTTACCCTTCTTTGGCATCATGAGTGGACAGCTCTCTTCTAAAGCTTCTTTATACTAGTTGTGATCATCTAGGTTGTTTTCACAATTCTAGCAAAGGATTTGATGGGTCTCCCAGGGATCGCAACTCGGGCGCTCAGTTCTGTTTTATACGCCCAATCTGTCTTACGTGGATTCCGAAATGGATTAGGTGGAGGTGGATGCGTGTCTATCACTAAATCAATGTGCATGTGATCCAAGAGCGTGATACCGTTTGATACTCTCCATTCTCCGACAAGAGTCGCAATGTAGGGGATACTAACGTAATGTCTATGACTTCTTGGCTGACCACGTTGAAGAAAGTGGGTTCATTACCCAAATTGATCATCTGCAATTCGGTTCCTACCAGATATTCCAGTAGTCTCGACGCTCATGCGTTTATGTTGGAACTTCCCCAGCATATATGGTAGGGGTTAACATCACATCCTGCTATTATTCCCATGTATTTGCCTTTGACATATTCGTTAGCTTTGATGAATGTTCCACTGGGAACGTCTACGTCATAAGGGAAATAACCAAGACACCATAGAATCTCCTTATCTCCCTATTGGCTTTTTATCGTCAATTTGATCGTTGTCGTGTCGCCATTACATAGGTCGTGAACCAAGATAGCTTGGAGGTCTTTTGAAAACACCATGTAGGAGCGGAGTTTATCATTTCCATTGGGATACAACAAGTCAGTATGTCGGAAGTTTAAGCACCTAATTTCCCCACCAACAACCCATGGTATGAAGTATAAACATGTCTTGCTGCTATTGATCCTGCAAATTTATGCTGCAAATTTATCTGAGAGATATGGCACCTCATCTACGGTTCAGATGAAGATCCCGTGGGCTGCAACTCCCTTTCGATGGTTTTAGGAGCCGACACTTGTAACGTGGTTATTCTGGAAGCCAGGGGAAGCTCTTTTTAAACGATGGTAGCTCAAAAACCCTTTTTAAGGTCAGTCGCGTACCCTCCCACGCATCTTTATAGAAGGAGCAGTACTGTCTGAGCTAGTCATTCGTGCTTTTGTCCGACCCGATCTAACTATCCACTGATGAGAAATTGTGCAGAAGACAATGCTAGGTTAACTCCGGAAAGGGTAGTAGACCGCATACATAGCTTCCGTATTTTGTCAAATAAGTTGGGTGAAAATACGGAGAAGTAAATTATCACCTTACCCAATCCCTTGCGGGACACTATGGTTATAGAGGAATTTGCAACATCTTTGGCTGGATCTTTCTTGGTCTTCCATGCTGCCATGCTCAAAGGCCTGGACAACGCCTGAAGTTTGATAGAGAAGAAGAGATTTGGGTTTGGTGACCTTTATCTATGCAAACCGTTTAGACAACATGCATATTTAAGCGAACAAGGGTACAATTCTTGAGGAGTCTATGTCAAAAAGGAGACAAAACTGACTATTACCATAAATTACATGGCAAGGAAGATAATTAAAATGTATTTTGGTACTCTTACGATTATGTTGATCCTCCCTGTCAAATACCCGGAGGCGATGATCGAAGCTCTGCCTGAGGGCATACAACCCTGCACCCTGAACTTTCTACAGTCATATCATGCTGGCGGAGAAATATGCAGGGAAAAAATGGTATAAGTTCCCAGCGCAAGGAAGGTAGGTTGGGTCCAGGCAGATTAAAGTAAATGTGTCTTTCCAAAATAGTGAGACTTCCGTGTATATAACAACGATATATTGCATAACTTATCTCATCAGCATTCCAAGGGAGCCGAGAATTTTAAGCATTCAGTAGAAAGCAGGGAAAACAAGTACTGACTATTTTATGGAATGTCAACTCCGAATGATCCAGAAAGCTATACTAATTTGACCAGAGTTATCTAAATATTTTCCTGCCGCTTCCATAGCTATCTCCTTAAAGAGATGATTTAAAGGTCAGTCTGCATTGAAAAAAACAATATCACCGAATCATCTCTTCTCACGTACCAGTATTCATCATCAACATCATCATCATCTTCCCAACCCATACATCAAATATTCCGCTGAAACTAGTTGGGAAAGGAGTATGTGTTCGAAGACGACCTTTGTACACATGTGGAAACGGATAATTACCAACGAGCGATAATAGCAGGGTTCAGATAAAATTATTTTTAGTAATTTGCCTCATTTTATTTTTGATGGAATGTTAAGGAGAAACGTGAAGATATTTGGGAGTTGATATCATCAGGGGACCTTCTTCGGAATGTCTTGTTTTCAATAAGGGAGACGAGGTATCAACATCGTTGGATCAAATGTATAAAATTATCGAGGGCTGAGGGTCGTCATCGGTATACGGCCTCATAATTTTTCATTGCAGTAAAGCAATCCGATTTCCACATGGGACCTATTAGCATTGTATCAAGCTCACCTTCCTCAGTATCTACATACATCTAAGCGATCTATAGATACCTTTTATACACCTGAGCAGTGAACAGGCGGTACGCTCAACATTGCTCTGCACCACTCAAAGGTGGGAAATGTTGGTATGAAGAAGTGTGAATCAAAAGGTACCTATAGTGATCGTGGACAATATTTTTTTAGTAAAAAGCAGCTGTCTGTCTTGTCTTCAGTGTTATCGCGGAGATATTGAAAGACGGCGGTTTCGCACTGTATACCCGCGCGTTCCAGTGATCGTGGCTCAATTAGATCTCCGCGTATCAGCTCAAACTTCGCAAGTGAAGTGAGAAAGGTGCTTGTTTTCGTGGAGTGATTGCAGTGAAGATCGGCATGTTCCAAACCCGTGTGCATCGCGGTTAGATCGATGTATCTGCGAGCATATCGACTGGTCTAGCTGGATAGATCTCATCAGGAGTACACTGCAAGCAACTTGACTGACTCTATGAAAAGTCGGTTTTTCAAATCCAGAAAAACGTGATTCGAGCGTTGATCTTCACTTCACTTACCATTTAGATGGAAAGGAAAACATGTGTGTGTATATTGCAGTTACTGTGCTACGACTCATGTGAAGCTTCTTTCCAAGCTACTTTTCCCTAATACTGGCTAATGTGAAGACTCCATGATCGAAAACAGAGCTACGACGGTAGACGGTAAAATCGGGTAAATCAAGTTCTTCTCCATTGGTTAGACTGTCTTACTCGAAGACGATCCTCTTGTATGCACTCGCATGCAGGCAAGTACAAATGATCGAGACAGTACGTGACACAGTTGAACCAAAAAGCATGTCTGCTTGCTGTAGTTGCAGCGAACATAACTAGGTGCACTCATGAAGATCTACTGCTGGCATCGTTGCGGACATGCATACACTGTATTGAAGATCGCGACATGATTGTGCCAAATATGCGACAAGTTAATCACGATCGTTAGATAGTCCATTTACGTATGCAAATCAGACCAAGTACTTTCTTTGCAGCCAATCGGTACCTCTAGCGGTTGACGCCTCTGACAATTAAACGGGCAATAGTGCTATGCATCAGACTTTCTGAAGGAGGGAAGTAAAATTACAAAAGTCCCGTCTCAATGATAGTGTAATAAATTTACCTAATGTTTAATTAATTTAGTGTAAAAGTCAGTGTTATCTCACGCAAAATGGAAATAACCTTAAACTCCACGCTACCAGCGAGAATGGTCTCGACTACTCCACTGAATGGCTGTAATGAAGATCATCAAGTTGCCTGTGTGCCTACTATTCTACTGCATGACTCGTCGAAGAAAGGTAATAAGAAAAGTGAAGAAACGGTTCATATCCCCACTAAAATGGTGTTAGCAAACGCAGTAGTATCTGATTCGGAGCAACAACAACACTATCAGCCGCAGCAGCAGCAACCAGTGATCTTCACAACCAGTGGAGGAAAATCATGTTCATCACGGATACACGTCAATCGTACAGAGTGCACAAGTGCAGTGACCGAATCAGTCTCTTCTTCGGAGAAAGACTTTCACGTTGTTAAGATACAAATTTCGCCAAATTTCAAAAATACTAGTAGCAATAGTAACAGCAGTAACGCCAGTAGCATCGGGATCAACAATAATACAATCGAAATTCAGAGCCTAAATATCTCAAACGCGAGTGGTGACCATCAAGATTTCAGTGAAATAACAGAGCAAAAAGATAAGCTTGAAAATACTCAAGTTTTAAGCAATGATGAACGATCTTCGACGGTTGTGATTGGAGGTGATCTTTACACGAATCCAGCGAGTGTAAAAGATTCGAATTCGTTTGAAAAAAGTGATCTTACCAGTGACCTTTCGATAGTGCAGCAACCACTGAAATCCCCAAAAGTGTCGATTGTATCGTTTATTTCGGATGACCAACAAAACAAATATTTGAATGAGGATCGTGTTGACGAAGATCAGTGCAAATTATCTGTAAAAAGTGTTAGTCATAAGAGGAATATTTCACAAACATTTTTGAACAAAAGTAATGACGAAATATCGCTGCTGAAACAAGACCCTGAGTTATCGCCGAAGTCAACCACTCTGTTAACCCTGCCTTCAAATCCGCTTGCTGTGGACCAGGATATCCGAGAAAATCTTACTGGAATAACCACAAAAATATCATCTGAAAAAGAGGATTCACCGGTACTTTCGACGTCGTTCTCCGATTTATCTGTTCTTGAGGAAGATATTAAGCAAGATAAAAAAGAAGCTACATTGCTAACCTCATCCAGATCAACAGAACAATCACCTTCGGCAGTTGCACCCGAAGAAGAAGAAACTTCCATTGAAGTACTAAACACTCACGTAATTGTGGATACATCAGGTATACAAACAGCGACCATTACATCGAATGAAATGGTACAAAAACCTAGCGGTGATCTTGAAGTCAGTAACCCGACCTATTTGTACTACATGATGACTAGTGGACAATGTTCGCCAAGTGACACCTTGGATAGTGGAACATGTAGCGATATGGAAAATGGTGGTAGCAATAGTAACAGTACATCTGAATCGGTTACGCCACCACCGCTTCCTAAGAAAATGGGTCCCAAGTTAAAGATGCTGCACCTGAAGACAGGATCCATTATTTCTGAGGACCATTCTTCCGATGAGCAAGGGGACCAAGCGGATCAGAAGTCAAACGGCCATACGAGGACGGGAAGTTTCACTGATAGTGAAGAATCCGAGTGTAGTCTGAGCTGCGATTCCTTGAACTCCTCTGAGTTTGCAAGGTCCATATCTATTCCATCTCCACCCCATCCACCTATGATACCCACCCAAGATGCGATCGTTGCAGCGATCTCACTATTGCCTGACTGCTTGCTACGTGACATTCGAGACCGTAAATTCACCTCTAAATTGGAGACTACTCCTGAAATACTCTCGGATGACTTCTCAAAGGGACTGAAGATCGATGAAGATCAGATCCGTGAAAGGAACACCACATGCGTTTTAATAACGCAAGATACAACGGACAATATCGCTGCTCCGACATGCAAATTCGAAACGGATAAGTTTTACAAGTTTCATATAAACGAAATGGATGTAACGGACGATCTTGTTGAGAACAAGCCGAAGATCTTCAAGGATGACGAAACCTTCGCTGGATACAAGGATATACACAGTGGAACCTCGACAATCCGCAGCTCCAAGGGCACCGTCCGGGGAGTCAAGAATCGTGTACGAAATGGGATAGCAACATTTTTGCAAATGCAGCAGACGAATGTCAAGGTAAGTAGAGTCACAGATATATAGATGTATCTAGACGACCAAAGACGTCATGGTAATCATGATCGTAACTGGGGCCGCCTGAACAACGTAATAAAATGCCTTAATGCACTTGGGTGCATACTCGACAATGGAATATAATTAATAGCCGTGAGCTAATGGAGGCTTCGGCTGATTGTTGCTACAAAGCTTCATACCACACACAAAATAGATGTTAAGTTGATAGTCAACAGAAAAGACAATGCTTCAGATAATGGTTAAGCGCAGTTGTCTCTATGTGGGCTGCCCGCTTTTGTATCTTTTGATAGCACGTGAGTAGAAGATACTTATTACTATAATGATGTTTTTGGGTTAGTAAGTAGTCATTTGTTATCTCGATAAGGTCTGAAGAAATTTATATTTAGGTTGGCAAGTGCTGATGGTTCTAATGATAATAGCGCCAATTATCTGTGTATACTGCAAAGGCTAGGAAATCATATTGCTTGAAAGAATGGCTTAAGCTATAGAAAGTGTGTTGTTTGGGAAATGTTTATGTTAAGGAGGCACGCGATGGTTTTGAATTTTTGACACTGTGTCCAATAGGCTTTCGAACTTGGATTCACCAATTTCGTATTTTCGACGTTGGCGCAGTGATTATATCCGGCAATGGTCCAATTGAGTTTTTGAAGCCTTTTTGTAACTATCATGAGCTGCTTAAAAGGTTGTTCTCATAGCCTTTCTCTCGAATGCTTGAAGTAGGTTATTGGATGCTTAATTTGACGTGTAACTTTCACTCCTATGATGAGGATATTTCTTTTGCTAGGTATTAAAAAAGCCTCATTGACGTTTACGCCTCTACAGAGATACCTTCTACGAGGCAGTGGACTGAACCCTTACAGCCTGCCCCAGATATGATGTCAAAATCATCAGCTTTTAATAGCCAAGTAGCGACGGACCCAATCTTCGTCAAATCTCTGAACTTGCATAAAATAGGCAACTCATATCTTGCACTAAGCAGAATGGGGATTCTTTAACTAGTAGTGTCGCAGGAAATGGTCGTTGGAAGTATCTGGTTTGCGCGAAAGGCGATCCAAAACAAACATATATCTCTCCAGACGGAATCACTTCCAACCAAACTGACCACGTGTTAAATGAACGGCGCTGAAGAATGCCCGAAAATATAGAGGAGCCAATATAGATTTGGCTTACTACCTCGTTGGCATAGTGCTTGGGCTTCAGATGACAACACCGCTTGGAATCACCTCTGAAAATCAGGTAAGAGTAGACATTGAAACCATCCACAACAAAGCCCTCCGTAACTCTTAGGAGAGAGGAAAGAACTTGCCCGTGATCTGAAACAGTACAGGAACCAATCGCACCAGGCGCGCAAGTTCCACCAATAAGTCGACAGGATGAAGCCATAGACGACTCAATGCTCATTCAGTCTAGACAAAGATTGAAGTCTGATTTCTTCCCCGTGTATATTGGAGCGACGGGTTGAATACGTTGATGAACTGCTTTATAACCACCTTTTAATCGATTTTAAAGGCACCTATGCTAGCATAGCTAGGATTACACTTTACATTGCCATGAGAGAAGTATCCCGATTAAATTAATAAGACTAGCTAATCTGACGTTGACCAATGAGCCAGTCCAGATAAAACCTGCAGAGCCATTCTCGAGACCTTTTACCATCTGCAATGGTCTAAGACAAGGGGATGGGGGATCATGCATCCTTTTTACTGGCCTTGGAAAAATAATCAATAGTGCTGATGTAAATGTAAGAGGACCATCCTCTTCAAGTCTACCCATTCACTAGCCTTTACTGATGATAATGATAAAATGGGAAGAACAATTCGGGATGTACAAACTGTCTTCATCCAGCTCAAGCAGGTGGCGTTTTGCATAGAATCTTTCTTCCAACATAGTTTGATGTTCAGCTGATTTTTAGTGCTGATTGGGATAGGTTCATCCCTAGATCACGGAAGTTCCAACTTGAAAGGCTAATGCTTGCTTTTCGAATAGCTGCCCTACCCTTATTATTAAAAAAAGAAGACTGAAAGAAGAAAGAACTGTGTGGAAGCCCTTAGTCCCCAATAGTGGACAGGATAATTATATATGATGGGAAAATCTAAGTTCATTCAAGATTGTAAAAACCCGGAATTTAAAACAATTAAGCCAAATCTTTAGTAATCAAGTTCTGACGATTTATCCCGGTGTTCTTCCCTTGAAAATTCCGTCGGGACACTGGTTATGGGGTCGCTAAAAACACCCCATTCTTTTCGTGACTCAAACCCGTAGAATAAGTGTTTCCAAGTATGTGAGCCTCAAAGCCCAAATCGTATGCTCGATTTTCATATTCAATAGGACATTCAGAGACAAATGAAGAATCTTCGTCAACGATACCCGTAATGATCGGTCAAAATTAGTGTCAAATGGTACTGACCATTTCTAGGGCTTCGTTGAGGATCAACCTGAACATCTGTCGTGATGTTACGGGATTCGGTCGAATGCTTCCCGGTGGTGTGCGCCCTTTCCGCAAATTGTTATGCTTCGAATGTCCATCATCTTACATATGGCTGCCATACAGCCTTCGCGTTTTCTCTCCTGAAATTTCAATCGGCACTATGCTACCAGTCAAGAGTGCTACTTCTTCCTATGTTACTCCAAAATATACTAACAGTTCCAACTTAGATGATACGCTGGCGATAGTTTTTCATCATATGCATGACTTGTCACGAAGAAGCTTTTCCATGATTTGAATCTTCCTTTCGTAGACATTATCCCAGTTAGTGCCGCCAGCACTCCTCCTGATTAGTATCGCTTTTTGAAGTCTGCATGGTTTCAGCGTTTCTTACATGTTTCAACTGGTAGTTTGAGAGCTCCTTATCGTTTCTATGACAGGTCTGATTGTTTGTCAATGCCCTCCACTACAAACTCAATGGCGGAATAGGACTGGTTAGCCACAGAAACTTGATGGGCGCTCCATTGATTGTGGATATGCGAATACAATGAGTCTGCCTAGAAATCTGTGTTGGCCTGCCATTGTGAAGTGGTGGAGGCATTCCTTACATTAAGAGTAATTTCTGTATATCGCCTTGCCATCTACTGGTTCTAATTGCTTTCTTTTCAAGACTAGCCATAGCCTTGATTGTAACCGCTGAGTAGCACGAAATCCGTCTGGTTCTACCTTCTGTCGGCTCAAGTCGTTTCCTCAACCGTGTTCAGGTAGCTTATGCCTTTTTAGTAAAAGCGTCAGCTGCTGCCCCAGTCTCGATAAACTGCCCTTTTCGACGAAAATGAAGGTTTCCGCCTATTCCAGGTGCTTTGTTGTTAGTCAACTTTAGGCACTCAATGCTAAGCTCCCCCTTAGCCACAGCTGGAATATTTTCTGGGTGGTTCGGTTTCAAAATTAAGTACTCTGTTTCCTTTGGGAACAAGATTATTACTATTTTGTGTAACACTTCGGGTGTTTGAGGTGCGGTGCTTCCTTTTAGCTTTGAAATTGTCGCTCTGGTTGTCCCTAGGGTGCTTTCGGCGTTACCAATGACAATATTCAGGGTTGAAAAAACTAGCTTTCAGGAACATTAGTCCCCAGCTGTTTAACACTTTGCTGTCCCGTTGAGTAAACTTTGCGTTGGAATCGGGTAGCGGCCGTTTATACCTATCGTTTACACGTTTGGTTTGGTGTGACAATGGTACAGATTCTTTTGATGCACCCCCTGATTAAACTGTCTTCGATGTTCCTGCCGTAATAATCACAGACCAGGAAATGCAGCTCGAATCTGCTTTCTTCTCTAAGATTGGAAAACTCTTCAGTTTACAATGTCATCGGACGACCGCATGTCATCCGCTGTTCAGTGGGATGCTGGAATCTTGGCATCGGGCGCAGGAGGCCACTATTATTGCACTCAACGACCTTGACCTGATCGCAGATCTTGCTTTTCATTTTGCTTGGTCTCCGTACACTCCCCCCCCTCCGCGAAAACTTTATTGCCAGCCCTGCTGATTCCATGTACGGGAAAAACTTACGGCTTCCCGGCTGCTCGACAAGAGAAACGGTCTTGGAGAGACTGGATTCTTCGACTCCAACTGAAAGCAGTTGCCAAGTTGATACCTTTTCTGTCATCTACTCTCGCGCTCCAGTTGACAACACCCTTAGGGACCTTGAAGTCTGCACCTATGGCCTGGTAAGGACTGCCGCCATCCGAACACCACTGCAGCTACTGTACGAGGGCTCCTATAAGGCCCTCGAGCGTGGAGAGCACTCGTTTAGACTGGACGTTAGAGGCAAGTCCAAAGCGGTTCCTTAGGCAGGCTGAAGCCTTTGTTCCAGGGTACAGACGTCACTGGGAGGAAGAGTGAGCGCCGCGTCAGTTTTCACGGGCGCCAATCAACTTCTGCACCTGAATAAATATGCCGCGGGTTTGCTCACCGTAAGCCCTTGATTTTCCCCGATATCTAGAATTATCGGGTAAATTCACTACAAATGTTTTCCATTGTACTAGTTTCATCGACATATTTGCGGTCCATTGCTACTATGTTGGTTAGTAATCTCACACTGATTGCTTTCTCCAGGGTGCTATTTACCAGGATCTATTAATTAGTCTCCGTTTGCTCTTATGTCTTATTTAGCTACACACAGGTTCTCTACTTCTGTATTCTCTCTCTTTCTACTTTGATTGCAATTTCTAATCCGATTCGCAGCGTCCAACTTCCGGATTCAAACTTGCTCGTATGATGTTTTGATTCTTAGTTTTCTTCAATGATTCATTGATGACAGCTACTTGTGCTACTTTACTTATATGAAAATCTACATTGAAAAAAACGTAGCCTCAATTTCAAAGGACATTGTACATTGTCAATGTGACGTCCTGGAGAATACTCTAGAAATACAGTATATACTTCAAACAGGCGAACGCCAGAATTAATTTTTAATGCTTTTTACCGCTAAGATACAGGCTCAGGGGTTTATTATAAATGGATGGTGAACTGGCCTTTACAATTACTCTCGATCTCTGGCATTGAAGTACCACCTATCCTCAATACTCCTTTGTATGCTAACTGAAATTCCTGATTGAGGTCCCCCTTCTTCCATTGCTGCTTAATTTACAAAATCACAAGTAGTCACGTTTATTTTAAGCGGTATCAAATCCATTGCCAGAAATGAGAAAGCAGCCCAGACGGTCAGAACCGGTATGAGAGAAGATTCCAGAGAGCTGTGCTCTTAGTATGCTAAAGCATAGTGCAGCATCATAGCATAACTTGGATTTAGCAGGGAAGAAGAAAACGACAAAAATGTTTCTCAATCGAACCCTGAGGACTGACGGTGAACTAGAATTGGAACAAAGAGGTTCAGACAGTTCTGATAATCGATACGCTTTTGCGAAGAGACTAACTCGTTTAAGGCTGGAATTCGGCGCGTAAAAAAGGCACACTGGAGGGGGTGTTACTTTTCAGGTTCAATAGATAGAAATTTTCAGACGCAGAAGATATCATTCCTCTCCTAATAATAGAAGAAGGGATATGCTGGGTCTACATATTCGGAATATATGTCCACTATGCACGCTTGACACACGTTTATATTCTGTGATATCTGATGCCATCTACAGAACGACGTAGAGAGCTTTCGGCCGATAAGGAGTATACATTCCTAGATGGCTGTTTCGCTGCAAGTAGCGTGCTACCAAAAAGGCAAAGCTTACGGTAGAAATTGAAAAGGCGATATCCGAAAAGGAGTGTATCTTGGCAATAGTCGAAAGTGGTTTTGAATAACATGAAATCGATCTGGTGTTAATCAGTTGGATTCATGACATGCTGAAAAGGAGGCAAGATGGCTCAACACCTCTTCGCAGGGGAGGGGAAGTGCGTTCTATCTCCCTTGTAATCGATCGCGTCAATGAATTCTTTGATATGACTTCTTCAGGACGCAAGGGCTTTGCTGACGATGTGACTGCTTCGCTGTGTAATTCTGCTGATGATCCATAAACGTTGTTTCCGTAATAGTCCCATAGTGAATGCTAGAAAAACTGGTTTAATTATGGAACCTAAGGTGGGGCAGTTACACCCTATCCACTTTATCCGGAGTGGACATCCAGCTAGGACAAGCATTCAAATATTTAGGAATACATTTTGACTCCAAACCAACGTAGAGACATCATATCTATGAACAGTATCAGATATCCTACAGATTACTTTGGTGCTGTTGGGTTGTGATAGGTAAGACCTTGGAACATTCTCCACAGTGGATGCATAAAGGTGAAGTATCGTTTGGTGTCCGATTCATAATTTTGCTAAATGCTGGAAACTGATGCATATTTCCAAAGGTGTAATTGCTAAGTACTTGAAGCTATCTTTAATATAAAGCGGTTAGTGACGTATATATATATAGACTTGATGCCATTGGGGCGTGGAAATGCGACCAATAATACAGTCGGGATCTTTGGTATTACAGACATAAAAATCTCCACCCGACTTTCAGTGGTAACTCACTCCTGGTAGAGATATACTTCAGTTTGTTGGCAAGGAAAAAATGTTTTTTTACAAAAATGCCAGGGTCGCACCATTCGATTTTGTCTCACCAATCCAGCCACGTTTTGAACACCAAATAAGACCATATTAAGCCCGTTGGTGTGGGGCTTCCATCAGTTGCCGCTAAAATTCCGCCGACTGAACGAGACTTGCCTGACGTGGATCCCAAGGCCCTCGAACATTACTGAGGAATGAGCAGATTGAGAGTCTGACTTGTCAAGGGTCTGGTTCCACAGGAGTGAAACTAGAGTCAATGGAAAAAAATGAAAAGAAATAATATGAAGTGATATAGCACCTGATTGTTTTCCCACTACTTACTTACTTCATTTCTTTCAAGAATGGTGTGGTTTTATTGTTTTTTTTTGCCTTAGGACCCTATCCCTATTTCTAATGGACTATGACCGCGCAGTGTTATCCCAAAAACCAAAAGAAAATTGGCTATGGAAATCTGCTAGTATCTAGATGCAGCTCCGTTTCTCTGTTATTCAGTCTCGGGGACATTGTGGGAGGCGAAGCTTCTGGATACTTCATCAAAACAAATTTTATATGTCCTTTATCTGGGGCGTTCACCTCGCACCATATCTTTATAATCTTCTATAAAAAATTAAGTAAGGGAAAAATCATCAGATATCTCAGCGCGAGGCGGAATGAAACGAGCCAAAAAACCCGTGGACCTGGAGCCCCGATCGAAAAAAGGAACTTTACAGCATATTGCATTCTCGGTCTTATTCCATCTCTGGCCTCAGCTGTTTTTGAGGCGTGACCTGTGATAGTCGCTCTAATCCTTCATATCACTTGACCACTGTGTGTCATGACATGTACTTTCCTCGATACCGAACTCGAGTCCACGAGTTTACAGCTCCATGCATACCTTCATTGTCGCATCATTCCTTATTACACATCACCTCGGTTTGGGATCTCGCACTAGATAGGGATTCGGAGGTGAATCTTTATTTATCGACAGAGAATGGTAGGCAAATGTAGTTTTCATTCAGTTTTGTCTTCTTGCCGATTCTTAAGAGTTTCATGATTTTATCGACATGCATGATGTGGGGCCTTTTATGCTTTATGCTGCTAGCAGCACCTTAGCATAGGTTTTCAAAGAAATGTCGACCAATACTCGTAAGTGGATTTGTATCTGCAAGAAGTCAGCCGGTTGTGTTTCGTTGATAGAAAGTTTGCGAATTTTATACTGGCAAGTGTGTGAACTAGAAATAATTCATAGCTTGTAACCAGTTCGTGATTCACATTTAGTCAGGACCCTAAAGACAAAATCCGGGCACGAGGTGAAAATTATATGGGTTTGTGGGAAAACTTACGCCGGGTCTCATATTATTCTTTTGTCCTTTTTTGTTGAAATTTCTATCCCAGGGCCCTGATAAAGGGCCAGCCCGGGGGGAATCCGGCCTGTCTACCCCTTCTTGTCAGCCCTGCATTAAATCAATCAGATTCGGAATTTTTCTTCGATGTGCTTATCCCTATATGTGCTAATAAGTAGAGGCAAACCTCGCTTAAATAGCTGGCAGATACGTTCTACACTTGTCTTCATTTGGTGGTAATTAGACTGAATTTTCAGTGGATGTTCTCATCAATATAGCTCCGGGGATAAGAAATCTGTTTCCATGGGTGTTGAACAAGCCGTTAAGTGTTTGGGAAGGGCAGTACATAGCTTTTACAGCTGTTTATTCTACCCTGCCTAATAAGAGAATTATAGGGTGAAGGTTAGGCCTTCAATATACTGGGCGGGCCTACCAGGGATGGAGCAGTCCAGGGTGCTTATTGGGGGATACGGGCCCATGCGCACAAAGGATTGCTTAAACCTCACCAAAAAGAACTCTTCACCTATGGAAGCTAGGAATATCTACGGATACTGCCTGCAGGTTTTGTGAGGGGTATGACGAAACCTCTATACCTGTCCTGGGACAGTGTCCGGCACTTGTGCAAAGTAGGTCGAGGCATCTGGGAGAACACTTAATACCAGATGCAAAGCTGAAAGATCTGGAAGTAGGGAACATACTAAAGTTCCTGACGATTATAGGCCTGCTTCAGATACTATGATCACTAGTACACTATAACCAGGGAAAGGGGCACAGTAGTTCTTTAAGGACGCGATGCGACTTTCCCTTAACAGAATAATAATAATAGGCCTTCAAAGTCTTCTAGAAGATATTTGCTGGGGATTTCATCGCAGTGTTACTTTGCAGTTTTCCTCCTGAGCGATTCGTGTCATAATAATATGAAATAATATTGAAGCGATTGTTGTTTTCATCTTTTCTATTTTTTTCTTGTTATTGGCGCCATTTTTCAAATAGAAAGGAATTAATCGTTTTTATGTTATTGATGAAAAATGTAATGAGGTTACGAATCAGATATCCAAATCTAGCCTCTCATTAGATGACATAAGCGAGGTGTAGTAGCGTGGGTGCTAATTGCATCTCATCAAAAATAATATTAATTCACTCATCTACTTCCGATTTTCTTCCTCATGATCTTGTAAATCAACAATTAAGCAAGACTTATCTAGTTTGGCATGCACATTTCCGCACAACATAACAATGTATCTTGTTCCAATTTGCACAATGTTACTATCTCGGCTACCACGGATGGGTAGCTTCAAAATCGAATCTTGAGGTCCACATTTTTCTTTCATCCTCAGTTGTTTATTCCAATTTATATAAATTGAACGGCTCACGTACTCTTAACAACTCATAGATAGCAGTAAATTTCATTAAAATTAACATTTTCATCTCCCCGGCCATATTTGATTGAGGCAGTAATTAATATCTGATCAGAATCTATCAATTTTTCTCATTTTCCTAATAGTTAGTTACCGACAATTCTGATGGTTGAAAATTAATGGAATTCTTACAGAGGTTTGACGTGGAGAGTATCCATCTGTGGCAAAAGAAGACGCGCAAAAACCATTGCCAAGTTGGTAATTTCATTAACATACAAACGAATCTTCAGCAATGGCGGAGCAATTTAGATATGTGTCATGATAATTAACTGTAAAACTAAATTACAAGATACTGTTAAGTCGTTTGTATAAATGACTTGTTGTGGAAGATGGTTATCAGAAATGCATGCTTGAATTGATTGAAAACTGCAGGTCGTTTTTATCAGAATGTGATTCAAAATGATGACTGTCATTCGCTTAGCAAACGTTCACAAAAAAGAGGGAGCTCAAGGTACACTAGTGTTTATTGGATCTTCTAAAAATTCAAAATATGCATACAATTAAATATTTGCGAGAGACAGTCAAATTTCATACAAATTTCCAGTTTTGCCTCCTTATATTCAGCTGCTGGTGATATTTGATATTCTACATCCAATACTGCGATGGATACAAAATGAATTGGTTCCTATTTCTACGTTCATAAAAATCTCTCCATTATACACGAATTAATTTAACCACAGAGAATCATTTAATAAGACTGGGAGCAATCAGTGCCACCAACCAGAGTCGACGTGGAAGAACAAGTCCTGGTCGTCACTCATTCTCGTTCTAATTGTTCAAGACATGAGGCATATAATACTCACAAGAAAACTGAAAAAACTTACTGGCGTTTGTGTTGCCCCGGTTAAGGATAATAGTGACTGTCACCATATGATGATGAATAAGTACTTAATCAACTCAGGGTCAAGGTAATAGATGCAGAAAGGAACATAATGGCTTAATCAAGCTCGAAACTGTTGTAGAATTGTAGTGATTTTTCAATTCCCTTTTCCTGGACCATTCTCTAAGTCATTATAAAATTAATTGGTGGACATCAACCATTTTACTTATATATTCGCCATCTAAAAGGACTAGCTGAGATATTTCTCCTAATGAAATTCCTTCAACAATTTGTTGGCTTCATTGGCTGAGTCTAGCCTGCCACGTGGCTTTAAGTACCCTTAAAGCAACAACATTGATCATAACAAACCACATTTTTGTTCGCTACTTCAAAGGACTTACATATCATCATAAAAGCCATCATCGACGAGCACTGTGACTCCAACCATTCACTCCCTGAGTTTCAATTCGCCAACCGAACCAAACACTCGGTTGAGCATGCACTTCTCGTGCTCAAATCGGACGTTCTCCCGGGTCTCAACCGAATCGCGCTGACCATAGTATGTCTCCTCGACATAAAGAAGTCTTTCGACTCCGTATGGTAATACGGACTCGCTTATAAGCTTTACGAAGTCCTCCATTTCCATTCGCACCTCTGCAAGCTAATTCTTAGGTTTCTTGAAGAGCAGGAATCCCAAGTCCTCCCTTCTCTTCTCCCTATTCAGGCTCTGGTGGCATCCCTCAGGCATCAGTCCTCTCCGCTACGCTCTTCTCCCTGTTCACCGCAAACCTACCCAAACCAACCTCACATCCAAATCCCATCCGAATCCTCCAATGCGCGAATGACTTCATCCTCTACACCTCCACCAGAAACTCCCGGCCGGTGAAGCCCGCCTCAATTCCTATTTGGACGAGCTGTACCGGTACTTCATCCGCTGGAAAGTAACCCTGAATCCACAGAAATGCGAGATTATCGTACCTTGTGGTAGCGCAAAGATGACGCCGAAAATAAGGAGCGACATATTAACCCTATCCCTGAAAATGCACAAAGCCACAATCCTAACCGTAAATGAAGTCACCTATCCTGACTGTGAATTCTCGTTTATCTCACCTCCCACATATCACGAAGACACTAAGCCGTGCAACTAGTGCCTTCAAATCCCTTTGCCTAATCCTAAAATACAGCAGCTCAATACCTCCGAAAGTCAAGCTGTCTTGTTACAAATAGCTTATCTGTCCTCTGCTCATTTTCTGGTCCTTACACAAATCGACTCCGTCTCAAAGAACCTACGCCACTGTTCCAACACCCTACAAAAACGAAGTCCGCTCCAAATATATCTCCAACCAGATCCTCCACAACTCCTGTCAAACACCCCGCATCGACGTCGTCCTAGCCCGTCATGCCCTCAAATTCCTCAACAAATGTCTATCCTATCCCAATCCCCTTATCTCCCAGGCCATGAGGATTGAGATCGTCGACGAGAATCACTTGCCATGATTGGTATCAACATCGAAGTCGATGGTAAACGACCAAAAGGCAGGCCGAAACAACGGTGGTTTGATACGCTGGATGGGGATTTAAAAGTCTCGAGATTGCACCCATATCAGGCGTTCGATAGAGCCAAATGGCGGAACCGATCACGACGAGTCGACCCCGCTTGTGAACGAGACAAAGGCTGAAGAAAAAGAAAAACAAGATCTCATGATATCTCTTTAAATACTTTGTGCCTTCATGTCAGCTTTTTCCTCATGGACTTGGAAAGATATAATAAGTTTTTGAACTGAGCATTTCGTTAACAAGTCCATCCTGATCTAGCACACTATTGATGCAAAAACGATCCGTATAATGATTTCAAGGTATATCCGCAATACTAGATTAGACTTGAGTGACCATATTGACGCAAAGGCCCGTTTGAAACAAAAATGATGTTTTGCTAATTTTTGGGTTTGAATAGACACCCTTCCTGGACTTTATGAAGACTATCTTAATATTCTGACAACAGTTTAGACCTTTAGCATCTCTGGATAAATGCCGTATATGCTAAGTGTTTTGAAAACTTGAATGTTCCAGTTCCATTGGAACTTCAAAAATCTTTCCCCGATTTCATTCGTTTAATTGCTTTCTAAACTTCAGTTGCGCTGGCAGGAATTGCTTCAAAGGTTGGCAGTACTTGCCGAAGCATCTGCATTACAGGCTATTAGGAGTTTAAAACTTGCTTTCGTATATATTACCAGATCCCTTATTTTTTGGGGCCGCGCAGGGGATTATACGGTAAATTCAAAAAGATAACTGTCATGTTTTCCCTTTTGGTCCTAACCTAGTATATTAAGATGACCGCAGAATTGTTTCAAGGTGATAGTTACTAAAAAGATTAATATTGGGACATATCATTGGAGATCCTAGCTACCTTCACTGATCCAGTACCACAAATTTTGTTAAACTAAACCCATCTTTCTTGTACCAGAAAGATATAAGGGCAGTCCTGCGACTTTATCAGCCGTACAGCGATTAGAAAGGAAGTAGTTTGATATATCATCAAATAAACTAGACCAACCAACCAATGAAGCGGGAACCGTTTTTAATATTGTAAGAAGTGAAAACAGTTAGAAAAGTATACTGCTTCAGTGTGATTGCCACTGGGGTCACCAAGTTTCCTTCATACTTTACCTCCAAAGACTCTGTCACTTTATACTGTTTTTTTTTTGTGAAAATTATTGTATTTGGTGGCGCAACAGTGCCCATTCTCTATCGTTTTCTCACCCAAAGTATTCTTCTGTTTTCATTAACCATATTTCTGTGATTTGCGTGGCCGGTTACCGCGGATCTGTGAGATCAAGAAAAAGTAGAGTTCATACGGTGATTGCTGCTGATGATTCTCAGGCTCCTTGGTCCATTAAAATAGCAAACATAAGCTGAAATCCCCTATATCTGTGAATTTATTATTCTTAGCGCTCATGAATTTTATCTTGTAGCTTTCGAGATCAATGCCCGAGTTTTGTTCATTAAACATACCGATGATGTCCTTTGGTTTACTTCGATGGCCGTGTACCCAAAATCCGGTGTATCCTGTCCTGCTTAATGTTCACGATTGTGAATGTAGGTCAGCCCCGAGGACATAGCTGGAATTATCTGCTGGAGCCACTTTAAAATACTCTCTTCACTCTTCAAGTGAGGAAGCTCATAGCGAAAATTTTCGTTTTGGTCCAAGCTCAAACAATTCTACATAGGCACTCCCGAAAGAAGATAAATTTTCCCATACCAGTGTAACGTTCAGAAATGAAATTTCATGCTAGTGTTCTATGTGAAGGAGATCCTAGCTCCCGCGGAAACTGTAGACGTAGGCTCTAATTGGAAGCGCTTTAAAGCGTTATTCCCCACATGTGTGGTTATTTTTGTGGTTGCTGATGAAAGCACCTACTGTGTCTAGTGTGGACCTCAATTCCGCTTCCTTGCGTTCTATTTTCCTAGGTATTGACATATGTAGAGCATTTTGGTTCACTTGGGAGAGACTGGGAAAAAGCTCTGACAGGTAGGATATAGTGTGTAGCCCGCCCACGCGCCCACACCGTTTGCAGGCACGCATCCCTAAACAAGGGAGCTTCCGCCACATACAACATAGATTCTGTTTCTGTTTCTGCGACTACCGGTCTCAAAGGCAAATTTATCCAACCTATCCTTTTTTCACTCGATTGTCTTACGCGGTTATCGTCATTTTGTGAGTCTTTCGTGAACAGCTGTACAACTTTGACATTGTAGGTTTAAGAGAAGCAAAATAGCTGGACTTCACGATGTTTCCAAATTTTACTACATCTGAAAGACACTTCTCGTTGTCGTTGTCGCAGGTTCGAGTCACGATCGTCAAGGATTTTTATGTTCGTCCTCGAGTTTGTTTTTATAATATGTCTGGCATTAAGTGAGATAAAACTGAAGCACAGCCTCGTTGAAAATAAAGTGGAGCGAAAATAAAAAAAAATAGTAAGTAAGTAAGTAAGAGACTCCATAGGAATCCATGAAGAAGGACACAAGAGAAATATAAGGTTCTGAAGCCTTTGTAACCATAAGTGAATATGAATCATGTTTCTCAATCTATTAATCTTCCTGTGTCGACTAAGTCAAGGCGTAGAATGCATAAAACTTAGATTCCTAATTCTGTTCATGGATTGCGGTGTCCTAAGTCCGCATCCATCTGATGTCGGACCCGACAAAATGAAGAGGAACCTGCTCCCACTTTAAGGTCCACAAACTCCTCTTCAATCCCTAAGTAAAAATTGTCTAGCTCCGGCCAAGCTTTGGTCGAATATAATTCGCAGCCTTGGGATGTTTTACGAATTGCAAAAGGGAGCATATAACACTTGCGAGCCGTTTCGGTTACGCTGGTTTCAGGACAGAGGTGAGGGAGCGGCTGACGAGTTGCCTCTGCTCCATTCGTCCTTCTTTTTTAATTAGATTCCTATTTTATCATATTTAAGTATATTTCCTCTGTTCTGTGCAGTACAATCATTCCAGAGACACCAATGACTAGTAACGGCACACAATATTGCCGGCTATAAATCCACGATTGACATAGAATTCCAACGGTCATTGCAAAATGGTACTCCCCCTAATATGGATTCACTCACTGAGATTGGCTTGAATAGCGAAGTCGATAGGAGCATGATTTGAAAATCTCTCGACTCAATTCGGACTAAGCTTATAATCGAGAAAAGCGGAAAATCCGCTAACGCACAGTCCAAAGGCTAAGGAAGAAGAAGAAGTTGAGAATTTTAGCATTTAAGGACTACTTTTCGCCTTTCAAAAAAAAAAAAATCTTTGTATGTATAAGCGACTCATTGCAAAAAGTGATCTTTATTAAGAAGATTATTTGATACCATGAGAAGGCAGAAAATATTTTGGAGGTGGGTTTCGTCTGTCTTGTTTTTTGGGAGAGCTAGTTAGGTGAGTTAGGATTACGCACATATTGCGGTCGGTCCTTTCTATCGGTATGATGAGCGAATTGTTAGAAATGTAGTCTTACTAAATTGAGTATTGATTGCTACGATATTAATCTATGTTCAAAGTTGGACATAAATACTCCACTAAACACCTTTTTAGGTATTTGATCCTGGGTGCATATTGTGACGAAAATGACTTTGGAAAATTATGTCTGACGTTAGCCAGGACATCCAAATTGTATAACAGTAGAGCGAATATTTAGTTAGGATAATTTTTAACAGATGGCTAAGGCAAGGAGAGCTTGTCAAAGGCGCAAAGTAGTTTGCTAGTACAGTGTTTGCATGTCTTTCTGGAATATTCCGCGGGGGTATAAAAGGGCTGGAAGTCCGTCCACAAAGTCAATCTGGATCTAGAGTTTGAACAGAACGGATTTTTGTCTAGTGCTACGCAATCCTGTGATACGAGTCTATATAAAGCAAATAACGTAACTAGTGACGAGCCTACGTAAAGCGAGAACGTAAGAATATTTACATATTTATTTACGTTCCTGTTATTTTCAATTAATAGCTTCTCAATATAATAATACGTTTCAGTTACTTTTTTCATATCTTCATTATACACTCAGATTAAATCGCAGCCTTCACTCCTATTTACCCACAAAAATGCTTCAATCATTTTCATAATCAGTGACTAAGTCAAGGGCTTCTTGCATCTAAGTTTTTTCTTAATTTCTATCACTTCTCACGTGTGATAATATCATAGATGCCTGCTAGCAAGGGGATAGTTATCTTGAGATGTTTTTCTTGCGATAGTAGTCGAATCAAAAGTTGATGCCATCAAGGTAAACAATAAGATGGTGAGTAACAAACCCTGAACAATGTTTGGTTGGAATGAAGCCAATAATTTTGCTGTATTGATGTGGAAGCAGTTATTTAGTAGATACCTTTTGGGTCAGTCGGTGTTGAGATGATTGAGATGATTGTAAAATTCGATTTGATT
The DNA here is from genome assembly GCF_905115235.1 of Hermetia illucens. Lineage (NCBI taxonomy): Eukaryota > Metazoa > Arthropoda > Insecta > Diptera > Stratiomyidae > Hermetia > Hermetia illucens. The sequence goes on from NC_051853.1 coordinate 35,491,261, forward strand.
ACGGATTTCATTGAAGATGAAGATTGAAATCTAATCTAAAACACTTGGAACAAAAAAAAAACATGAAAGTGTTAGGAAATGCCAATTATTTTATGGTTGAGGAGCTGATGAAGTGATGGGTCGAGAGCCTCCTCAATGGTGCCGAAAATATCTAGAAACTTCAACATGTATATTCAATTATTGCTGCATTTTATAACCATGCATGAAATATGGAAATTGAACCTCGAATCACATTAACAAGTTGAAACAAAGTTGTTTTCTTTTTATAAAGCAAAACCAGAATTAAAGCGGAAAGAATTGTTCTGGCGGAACGAGTAATTTCATAACATTCACCCAAGTCTTGGTAGCAAAGCCGCTTGACTTAGTAAAACTTTTGGAGGGGAAGCATCTATTACGAAACCCCATAATTAACTCATTGGCCGTTCACAAGTAGAGTAGATCCAAAAGCATGCAAAGATATGTAATCATCTGTAACAAACTTGACGAAATCCGATTTGTAACACTTTTACTAATTTTGAAGTGATTTGCTTATGCCAAGTAAGATATTGCAGGTTTTCCATTTGATATTTTTTTATCAAATTAAATGGACGGATTATTATCAAATCACTCCGAAACAGTTAATAAGTATTTAACGTCGTTTCAAGATATTACAAAGATTACATTAAAGAAAGTTTTTGCAGATGGAAAGCGAGAGTTTTAAATGCTACATTTAATCCTTGAAATATTTCGGAGCTTAAGTAATTGTTTTGAAAAAGGGCAAGTGGTTATTTCATTAAGCTGGCATATACATATGTGCCTGGCTTAACTTTATATCGATGGAGTGGTTTTTGCGAAAAATCTTTGGGAAGACAGAAAGATGTAGGCATGTTTAATCCTCTTTCTGTTTTCATATAATAATCACATAAATGGAGACAGAATGGCGAACGCTGCAAATATGGAAAGTGTGCCTTTCTCTTAGGTGTTAACATTCTTTGAATCACCGATTAAATTTTGTACCACCTTTATCTCTATCTAGTTGCCTCTATACCCATTGTGCCTGCTTTCAATCCGGCTTGAATTAGGAGAAGTCTTAAAATGAAAGATTGCCTTTTAAGATATTTTCCCTTTTATTGGCTGAAAGATCAAATGGAGAGTTGGTTCCCGAAATACGTATTTTAATCTATACAAATACGTATTTCGGGAACCAACTGTCCAGTTGATCTTTTAGCCAATAAAAAGGAAAATATCTTCCAATACTTTTAGCCAATAGAAAGGAAAATATCTTCCACGGCAATCTTACATATTTATCGTTTCGGCTAGTGAGCCTTTCGAGCACCTGCACCTGGCTGTGTCAAGAATACAGAGCAGACTGCAGATGAAAATTTCCTTTGCTTTTCCTGACCAACTCGGACGATTTTCGGCGACAAGGAATACCCTTTTTCAGTCAGACGTTGGATTCAAGCATTAATTTCGATCGATTGGTAAACATCATTTTGTGTGTCTCTGTTGGGTACCTTCTGTACAAAGGGAGGACTGCCGCTGCTGGGCATTCCCTAGCACTTTTTACCCTACAGACGTCAACTCGAACGGGACGCATATGTAATAATGCCTGCACAGTGCGGCCTATCTGCTCGATAAAAATAGTGACTAAAGGATCATTATACGGCGTCGAAATCAAGTGGACCAGAACTCTGCCTCCTCTTCCTGCTGGTCATCTGAATACTGTTCCAAACAATGGAACTTATGACAGTTTTTTTTCAGGTTGGCTATTTCCGCGGTCCATCAATAGAAACAAGGCTTGTCGTAGGAGGATGTCGTTAGCAACTAAATTTATGGCAGTGTGAGTTGCAATCCCTGCAAAACTCGTCCTTATCACAATCCCCAGGATTCGTATCCTTCCAGAGTCTGGATGAGGCACCCCGATTCAAGGGTCTCGTCGTTAGTATCACCCCCAATAAGATCACCCCCAATAAGGATTCCCCTCTCCGTGCCTAAGACCGTATCTACCAGAACATCAAGACAGAACTTCGATGGCGCTAGCCGCGCCTCAGTACTTTCCAGTTTCGCAATGAATTCCACACCATGCACGATCTGTGCAGGAAACGCAACTATCCTTTCGCTTTGCGTCGCAGCTATCCACATCTACGGCATGCTGTTTTCCTAACTACACTTTAGGGTGTCCGTCCATACTCGTATTCTACATATTGCCCAACTAATTTTGATTTTCGTCCTGTTAAGTTTCTTCGCGTGTTGCTCGTAAATTCAACCACCGAGAATTTTCGGTCTTGAAAATATGCAGAGGCGACGCTCATCCGGGTATTGGTTGCCTTTGGACATTAATTCTTGATGGTCTCGTCTCCTCCACTTCGTTTTTTTCTGTAAGAAAATCAAGGGTTCGGATTGTCAAATGCTAGGAATCAAAACCTTCACACTCAGTGGTCTCCCTCATAGAGCGTACTCTTATTGGTTGTATTCGGGCCTAATTTCACAAGGATTCTGACGGTCGTATTTCCTGTTTTATAGCAGATTTCGCGGAGGATTCCCGTAAAGGCCTTACACTCCATCAGTTTAATTAGCAAAGCTGGTCATTTAGTGTTCTATCGTATTTTCGCCTTTTTTTGTAATTCTGCTATTCGTATTCCGCCATAACTTTAGGCGTAACATGCCCGGGAAACCACCTGAATAAGACTTTTAGGAGCGACTTCGTACTTCTGCTTTTTTGTCAATTCAACAGCTTATCTAGCGCCCAGTTTACGCTTACGGTAGTTTCAGCGCGAATTGCGACTGCTCTTGCTTTTTGTAGAAGGAGGGCGGTCTAGTAACTCAACTAATTTTAACAACCCGTTTTTTACGTTTTTGCTAATACACTTTTGGAGGAAGGTTGTAGACTCTATGCGGTTCAAAATTGTTCCGTATTTCAGATAAGTCCATTATTTTCAGCTTAATCAAAGCAGTCGGCGGAGATCTGATTTTTTTGCTTAAGAGCAAAACCATCAGCCTAACTTTAGCGGTTACCTATGGGTTCCTTTCCATAATAGAATACAACCGAATTACTCTATCAGCACCAGCAACGGCATCACTTTGACTTGACTTCTTTTGTTTTTGGTTCTTTTTACTTTGGTAACTCCTGGCGGAGTTGCTCAGTCAGGATTATCTATTTCGTGCAGCGCCCAAATGCAGTCAGTCCCCCCTGCTCCACAATAGTCAGAGACAGGAGTACTCTCAGGCACACGCTTAGCTGAGCCTGGAACAACCAACAAGTTACCATTTGTCTGCGGCGGGTTCAATGCAGGACCAAGTTCACAAAGGTACTAGTTCTTGATCCACGTCAAAATAATCACTCTGGCGGAACCAGGTTCATATCGGTTCATCGGCGATTCCGGGAACTCTCAGTGTGTCTTGACCTGTATCGATTAGTCCAGTTTCACTCATCACCGAGGAATTTTTTCAATGGTACTATCTAGTACTCGGGAATAATGTTAACTAGGGGGAAGTGCTCAAATGTTAGCCTTCTTTTTCATGGCAACCGATCTGGTATGTTGTTCCCTTTCGACGATATACACAGGCTTTATAGGCTCAATCAAAACTTTTTTCTCTTCTTCTCCAAGTAAATTGGCAATGATTTGGTGGGGTCGTATATATGGTAGTCTGATCGGAACTCCGATTAAATGTTTTTGGAGAGAGAGAGCTGGTTTGACTTGGCGCATGATTCCCCTATGTTACTCGAAAAATTACGATAGATTTGTGGAAGGTTGCCTTGGCTTCAAAGCAAGCACTTCAGCTGATGATGCTTACGTGTCATTTTTGGAAGCCGTTTAGGTTTTGTGCATAATCGAGGGTATTTTGTTGAATGTTTTTTTGCCAAAAGAGTGAAATTTTTGGTATTCTATTCACCATGCTCAGATACCCTGTGTGATATTTTCGGGTGCAAACTCAATCAGGATGTTATCTGGCGCAGATTGCCCCAGGTTACTTCTTTTTATGGGGCTATATTGGCAGCTTTCGAGATCTACCTCGGACCTTTGGCAATCCCTTGCTATCACCTGCAACTTTGTCGATGATTCTTTGTTTTCCACTTTGGCGGAATTCACAATTTATTTGGAAATGTTCATGTTGGGCAATGAATTCGATCCTGCATACCTGTACCTTCTGATTATTATGCTTTTTGCGACCTTTTCTTTTCCACTGGATTACCACAAAAATATATTCCAGGTTTCTATTATGTTTATTTTTTTATCAACGATCTTTCCTCGCTTTTGACTGCATTATATGTAAAGCAAAACAATGCAACTTACCGAGTCTCTATTTAAAAAAAAAAATGGTGGGCGAAAAAAGCTTGTTTTGTGCCTGAGAAATAGTGTGAAGTAATTTCCATGTCCTAGTTCACGTGGTAGTATTACCTAGCTTAGTTAAGCTATTGAGCAGTATCATCCCCTTGCGCTCGTGAATGGTGATCAAACCGGAATTTGCAAAAGGTTCATCTGAAGCGGACTTGACATGAAGCCTCGCCGCGAGATATTTAGGGAGGAGAGGAGAGGTTATCTTAGGAACCGGGATGACCTCTGAGAGCATATGTTCCTGGAGGATTTCTGGCATCATTATTTATGGTTGGCCTTCTTGTGGGGTTCCATGGCGGTTGCGAGCAGAGCATTTCATAATTTGGGGGTCATTTTGCAGCAGAGGTATTAGATATTCTTTGCTTTCACTGGTATGAACTCTGAAAGTCTATAATCAGTATAAAATAATACCAATGTGGTAGTCATGGTAGGGCTTTGATTATAGTCCCCAAATCAATTTGTGTTCGAAGAGGAATGCCTGATTATGCCCATCCTACAGGTACTTACTTCAAACCCCCAGCACCTTCACCATCTAGCTGATGTTTTGTCAATTATTCAGCTGTTTCACCGATTCTTAATAGCTTGGAATGTTGTCGATTTGTTTGTTGTTGGCTCAATTTACATGTTAATAGCATATTTCGGATAATTTCAAGCTTTCTTGGTGCCATAGTTGTTATTATTCTTCAGTTTTTTTCAAAATGGACCTGCTTAACACCTAAGGGTATTCAGTTTAGATGCGAATGAAGTTTTTTCGTACATTATATATGGCAAAAAATAATCTGGCATATAGAGGGTATTGTTATTCTATGACGCTTCTGAAGGAATATCGTAATTTTACTAAAAGTTACCAATTTTGCAACAAAGTTTTATGACTTCAGCTAAAAACTATACCAGGGTTTTCATTGCAGGCGCATCATTGTGGTAATCACCAACTACATGCACTAATAAAAAGTCAACCCAATTTGTTAATGTAATTTCGAATGCAATAAAAAATGGAAATTTACCAAATTATATCAACACATTCGCTGGACAAGAAAATTTAATTTTTGCTACATTTCGCCAAGTCGCCATGAGAAAATTGCTCAGAATTACCTATGATATCTACACACTCATATATGAATGGAGAAATTCACATATTCTGTGCGCAAATAATTACGACAATTTTATTAAAATTCCGGTACATGTTACGCAAATAAGCAACCGCTGTAAATATTAAGTGGCGTAATCTCAGGTTAAGTATTTAATTTGAATTTAGCAATTACCTGTTTTGTCGTTAGCTTGACATGTGAAAAATTGTCTCATATTTTGTTTTTGCTGGGTACTTTGTTAGTGTGAAATTTTTGAATTACCCATTAGTTTATTAGTTAGTGGATGCAACGGCAATTTCGACTGTAAAATATCTATCCAGAAGGAGGGATGTATTTATAATCTCAAACGTGGGATCGCTGCGCTTCAGAACAGTCATTATTGCTTCCTTTATTAGCAAGACTAATTTTATATATTGCATTACGCCCCAAAGGTTGGCTCTAGTTCGAAGTTTTGAGGAAATTTTGTGGTGGCCTTGTACCTTTTCCATGCACAACTCATCGTATACGAAAGAAACTTTTCTCGCGTTAAACGAATGAGAAGAATTGCGAATGCTGTCTTGAGCGTGATTTACCTTAAATGGTCCTCTGAGGATGCAGGCTTTATTGTAGAATTTTTGAAATTGACTTTATCTTTTCTTGGAAATACTCCTCTGTGCGCCGTCGAGCGATCAATTAAACACAAGCCTGGAATCGTCAGGGAATTCTAGAGGGAATGGTAGAGGAGAGGAGGAAGGGTGCAAGTTGAAAGCTGTCCTGCGTTAGGCTATTGGTAGATATGGCCTAACGCTCTCGGTCGAACTGTAGTACAGAGTGTGGTGCCGTGGATGTTTAGTTGTCGGTGAACTTTGGTTAGAGGATAAATTTTCTGGTCCCTCGCTTGGTGGCGCCCGTGCTACGTCGGTGTCCATATCCTTCACGAACTTGAAGGTTACCTGGTGCAACAGGATGTAGTCCAATTGACACGCTTGTTTGGACAAGGCCTTGTCCGATCGTTGTTTTGTGGCGTAGATCAGTGATCGCTGATGGTAAAAACCGTAAAGGAAGGCCCTTTCAGAAAATGTTTAATGGCAGCGAAAACGAAGTTACAGTTGCGTCAGTGAGTCCTATCCTACTGCCTCGAAGTGTAGTCTCTGCTTCGGATTTTCAAATTGAGCGGATCTTTCTTTGAACCGCTCGTTCAGCTACGTGATGGAAACTTTTTTTAATGGTTTGGATCCTGTGTTAAAGGGGTCTGATATCCTCTGAAAAAGCGATGTAGTCAAGATATGCCATTTCATTCCTAACCAGGAAGCGTTCGGGTTAATGTATAGTTTCACGTGAGTCAGTGTAGGAAGGAGCTGTCGCATATGTTGAAGGTGTTGATTGTGGTCGCCCAAAGCTACAATATTTTGGCCAAGCAGCACCGTGTGAACAGACGATCCCATAGGAGTCGTACGGTGACTCAACATGTACGATCTGCATTTGACGCGATGTATAGCTGGCTGAGCGATGTTTAAATCATGCCCTGCTTTTTTAAATCACAAAATTGCTTCTTAGTGGCTTCAAGGCGGGATTTAACGAGCCTGCATGATCTATTGAAAATCGGCGAGCTAGTTGTATGAATGTCATGACGCACTGGTAGATCTGGAAGTGGGATGACTGTACTTTATGAAGGACAGACGTTTTCGGATTGTTCTAGAGGAGCTCTGGCATCTGAGTTCTCCTAAAAGTGTAGAAAACTTCGAACTAATTGAGGCGTTGTGAATGGAAGCAACACACATTTCGTATAAGGTAAGTCCAGTCAAAGAATCTCTGATTTCAGCGAGAAGCTCTTATTAAAACAAGAAGTGTGCGCCGATGGTTGCTAATTGCATGTTTGCGACGATGGACTACCAGGTGTAGGGATGTCGCAGGCCCAAATTCATTGTGTGTTCCGAACGTGGTGTTTGGTCAAACGTTGACTGCGTGACGAGTGAAAGGTTTACGCTAGATTTGCTTCCTCTTGATGATTGCCTTAGAAAGTAGTGAGATAGGGGAACCTGGGTGTGTTAAGGACTTGATGACACTGTCACGGTCGAATAAATTCGAGCAGTTTCCTATGGGAATAGTAGTGTCAATCTCTTTGGGTACCAAATCGTTTTAAGCCGTTTTTCTGGTTCTGCTACTATGGAACAAGCAAGGCGCCCTGCGTTACAACGCCTGAAAGCTATATGATTGGTGATTCCAGCATCAGTGTGGGCCGGATGTTGGAGAGTTGGCGCGATCCCTTGGTCGGTGGGGGGCTTCGTTGAAAATGTCAGAACTTTTTCCACTACAATAGAAAGAAATGCGTTCTTTCTAACAGGAACGAGAGAGATTTGTGCCAGAAGAGAAGCTTCGTCCATAGGCAGGGTAAATCGCGACCGAGCGCGCCTCCTCCCCTCCTATCCTCAAGCCTGTACAACCGCATACTTCATGTGCCCTTTTTTATAGCCAGCGTAGTACACGTTTTTTTGGCCCCCTACTTGAAGTTGGACTATTCCGAAGGCTACATAACGATGAAATCTATGAATCTATGAAATCCATGACCGTCAGTTTGTGGATAAAATTCGGCTCAATAGGTTACGGTGGGTGGGTCACATAATCCGTATGGATGAGGATGATCCCACTCGAAAAGTCTATAAAGGCCATATCTATAGTAGAAAAAAAAGACGAGGCAGACGCTGCTTGAAATGGAACGATGGCGTAGGCTAGGACAGTATATTGTAGGGGACAATGTGGTCAGCATTGCGCTCGCCCGAGATTATTACCCTGATTTGACTCAGGTACTCATTGACAGCTGAGTCGACTGGTATCCGACGTCAAATCACGATACAAATCCCACTGCCACTAGCGAGATTTGAACCGCGACCTTCCATGCGACAGCCTTGTGCTCTAACCACTCAGCTATCCGGAACTATCTTAATCTTAACTTCCTCTGAAATGCCGTTGCATCACTCATGTTTTTTTTCTAGGAAAAGCAGTAGCTGCCTTGTCTCATTTTTAGCATTTTTTAGAAGTTGCAAAATCTATATATTCTATAAGTAAGAACTTTTACCCCATATTTATTTACCTTCAAGGATATCTTTTCCATAACAATTTTTTCGAACTATACTACCTATATAGAAGTGTCCTCATACTTGTTCATAAGAGTTCTGATGGACAATCCGCAAACTTCTCATCAGGTTTTGGACCATCTAAATTTGGAAGTGCCTTCATTAATCTAAACTTAATGGTAGCGCAAAGATTAAATAAACCAAACTCGATGCATCAGCTAGTCTCACGAAAAAACTAGATTGCAGACTTCAACTTAATTAGCTGAGAGCTGGTTCGATAAGTTGGCTCAAACCGCTTATAAAGCTTGCCTAAAACTTATAAGGCTGCAAGGTTTAATTTGTTTAAAGATTTCATTGCCCTCCATTTTGGAACGAGCATAGAGCTTTCTCGTTTCCATTCTTTGGGAAGGATTCTTTCTATTTAGTAAACTGTGCGATGAATTAATGAATTAAGTCACTATTCAGGACTATTTGGATAGTGTCATCAATATTCCTCACAGACATGTTATGTACATAACTGAGGGGCATCGTTTTCATTTGATTGTCGAGGTCAGAAGCGGGTAGGCATTTACTTATAAACTTGGGTGTGTTTTTTTTAAAGATGCTCGAATATTTTTTAAGGTGCTTTGTGTAAACAAGACGACGTGCCTCATCGATTAGAATATCCACCGGGATCATCCCCGCAATCACGCATGCCACCTCATACGATTTTGTTCGGTAGGCGCAACATGTTCCGAGAGCGCTTAACCGATATACAGATTGAAGCTGTCTGCGATTTTCTCCGATTTTTATCGCCGACGCCCACACTGGTGCCGTTTATAAAAGGACAGAGCTGACGAATCGCGATAAAAGTAATCGTCGACTGTGTTTCGGGATGCCTACATTTGAGCTGATAGTCGCCGCTTTCTGCCCAGTCAGCTGTGGGTTTGAAGCTCAGTGTGGAGTCGAATGTTACTTCCAGGTATTTCAGCGATGGCTGAAAGTTAACAACATACGCCCCGGTGCAAATTCCAACAGTTTTCTGTTTCCGCCGCTTTGTATAGAGCACCAATTCCGTCTTGATCGTCCGTACGTCTCGTTCGCATATATCCGTACTTCGTCGGAATGATTGGATGTTATGACCACTACAACGTCATCTGCGAATCCGATGACAACGGGTTGTTTAGCTACTGGAAGCTGTCAAACGCCATTATACATTAAGTTCCATAGCAGAGGGCCAAGAACAGACCCCTGCGGAACTCCTGCCGTGATTACATACACCTTCGACCCGTCGTCCGTATCATAAAGTAGCTTCCGCTGTCGGAAGTAATCGAAGATTATATTTAATATATAGAATATTTTGAAGTTTGTGCCGCGATGAGCGCTTCGATTATATGGTCACCAGTGCGCAGTATTTCCCCTCGTCTTAGGCTTTTCTGGCTAGCTCAAAAACCAGTTTGGTAGCATCAACCGCTGACCGAGCCTTCCGGAAGCCAAACTGCCCAATTGATAAATAACCGTCACTACCAATTAATGGATATAGCCGGTTATCGATTACCCGTTCGAGGACCTTGCCTATTGTATTCCGAAGACAGATAGGTCTACCGAGTGTCGGTTCACCTATCAGCTTACCTGTCTTCGAAATCAATACAAGCTTTTGTATTTTCCTCTTTGCGCGGAAGGATTCTTCTTTTAGGCAGTCTGTACATACCCGTTCGAACATGCTTGGTGCCATTCTCATTGCCAGTTTCAGCGCCACGTTAAGGATTCGATCAAAGCCGGGGGTTGTGGCATCCCGGATCCTTTTCACAGCGTCCAAGACTTCGTCTGTGGTTACTGGAGGTATGTCTTTGGCGCTCATTGGAGTCATTGGGAAGATTGTTTCCGGATGTTGGGTGAACAATGTCGAAACTACCTCCCATAATGATCTAGGGCACATAATAGGAGGGGACCTTTTGCCTTTTATTGCCGACATAACTGAGTTGCACGCTCCTCCCCATGGATCACAGTCTGCCTCATCACAGAGTTGCTCGAATAATTTTTACTTTTCGTAATGGCCCGCTGCAACTTTTTGCATGCCTGTTTATATTCGTGGTGCCTTTGTTCATACTTTGGCATGTTTCTTCGGCGTTGACTCCGTCTTCTGGCCTTCAAGCATTCCGTACGAAACTTCGCTATTTTAGTATTCCATCAGTAGTTAGGGCTGCGCTTTCGAGAGTGTGCACGTCTTGGCATGGAAGTGTCACATGCTCGGTATATCTGTTGGGACAGCTGCGATGCTTTTTCTAAGGCCGTTCCAGTAAACTCGGTGTTCCACTGCAATTCTTCCAGAAATGTATCCTCATCAAGTACTCTTGATGACCAACCTGTTTCTGGTTTCTTCAGGTGAGGATTTATTGTTGTGGGTCCCTTGTCAATAGTAATATACATATATCGCCTGGTGGTCGCTATCCGTGTATTCTTCGCTAACATGCCAGTGTAGATGGTTGACCAACGAATCATATACGAAAGTAAGATCTACAACAGAGCCTAGCTCTCCACGCCTAAAAGTGTTTACGCTTGCGATGTTAGCCTTTTCATTTGTTTTCAGGCTTCCCCACTCCATTGCCAAGCGTTGAAGTCGCCAGCAATAATTTTGGGGTCGCGATCTTTGGCGTCTCTCGCCAGTCTATCTGGCATGTTGCAATACTCTGGTATTGTCAGACTTGGGACGGCATAATAACAGTAAATGTAGAGGCCATCCATTTTAACCCTTACAAAATCGTGTTCGCGGTGCTTCATTGCTTGCTGTAAGGCTCGATTACCTGTCTGTTTGATCGTCTGCCTGTCTGTCTGTCCCACGCATTTTTCTCGGAAACGGTTGTAACGACACCAAATTGGTGGGAAAACGGGAACTGGAATCGCTCACACATACAGTGAATTACATCATTCTAGGTCGAACTTAAGGGTGGGCCTCCATATTTGCAAAAGGGGGGTCCAATTTTTTTTCACCAAATGTAGTCATGTGGGGCATCAAACGAAAGGTCTCGATTAGTACTTTCCAAAGCTCGTCTTAGTTTTGACATTTGTTGGAATAATGAGGAGTGCGGACCCATTCTTAGGAAATACCCAACCCAAACATCTGCAAAAATCAGGAGGCTGCCACTATAAAGTGCCTAGGCTCCGAAATACCTTCCATACCGATATCTGTTCAAATAATGTTAATAATAGTATATATAGTATATTAGTATAATTTTTAGTTCATACAAGAATCACCAAATTTTGCAGTAATGAACGCTATAAGATAGAGCACAATCCCACAGTTTGGTGGAAATCGCATCATTTCTATCAAAGTTATAATAGATTAAGGATTTTGGATGTCATTATCACGCGAAGGTGGATATTCTCATATAGCAAATGTATATATTACGTGCTAAGTTCTAATGGGAGAAATGTTTTCTAATATAAGGAATACACAAAATCTTTTATACTTGAAGCGTCCAAATTCCGGTTTCCCGACTGGTTGCCAATTAAATTGGATCATAAAGTTTGAAAACTAGCGCACTATTTAAAATCCTGGCCAACAGTTCTCCCAAAATGGCTATTATTGATTTTTTAATTTGCAAATACTTATGTCCATATGATGTTGATTGCCTTGCTCTTTCCCTTTTTAAGTTTTGTGCTCCTAATTGAACGTCACCTAGTATTGTTATCACGATTCAATCACATATTTCCTGTTTTCTTTATGCTAAAACCTCTCATTTACTTGAATTGCAAGGTGACCCCAAACTCATTCCACTCATTTATGTTTCGAGGGTTATATGTGATACAATTTTGTCAAAATAATAATCCGAGGTTACCTTATTCAATGTTTTCCAGTCATTGTTAATTGTTCATAAGTACTTTAGATTTAAATACTTTGCAGCTACTACTTTTCAGCTCATAGTTGACAATTTTGCTTTGTCATACTGCGCTGCATTGTTTTCGGCTTAATTCATGCTCATTAAAAAATGAGTACAATTAGAATACTCTGAAGGTCGCACTTAAGAATGCTTTCTAGTATCTAATATGAAGCAATATAATGGGATCCAACCAGTTTTGAGTGAACACGAGAGTGGTTGTAGATATTTTGGGCAAATCATGAATTGCGACAAACAATGTATTCTAATGAAGGACCATGTTTCAAGTGAATTTTCATTAATTGATAACAAATTTGTCAGAAAGATAAATCTGAATTAGGTAAATATAAAGCAACAAGTAAAACCTGTCATATTCCTAGGGTTGGACTAGTTTTAACACCCGAGGCTCAAGTAAATCGAAGAAGTATCCAAAATGTCATCGGGTATGTCTGGTAGCAGAGTAGTAACCTTAAATATTTAAATACTATAGTTGTTGTTGTTTATTGACCGAAAACCCAAGAAATAAATATATGCTTGCTAACTTTGGTCTAGGTAAATGTTCAATCTTTTACGTAAATCGAAGTAATAGGAACGAAAGGTGCTAACTGAAGAAACGGTTAACAGTTGGGACTTAAGGACTTTAGTTTAAAGTTAAATGCCCTTGGTCCTGCAGATATAACAGTTATAGTAACTGCTGGAAGTTATGAATAAATCTAACCTAAAATAGATTCATTCTTTAATGGAAACCTTTCAACCGCTTGATTAATACCAATAAAAAAAGTTCGCTGATTTACAAATTTACCCCGAAAGAAATCCCCGTATTTAAGGAGATATTTCCAATAAGGAAGAAGTAAAGTTAAGTCAAGAATTCCTAATGATGTTGAGATTGGAGGTCTATGTTATGTAAAGAAAGTGATCTACTTCCCATGGTTAAAATTTGCAGGAAATTGTGTGATTGTTAACCAGTGTTTCAATAAATGGAAATAAAGTATCTGTGTAACATCAATAAAAAATTTCTGCGAAAGTGAAATTTTCCATTTGTTGATCTACTTGGCTAGAGATATCCATTGACCCATATCTGCAAAGAAAGAGGCACTAACGCTATACTCCTCTTTTATAGTTTCTAGCCATCGACGGAACCTTACCAATGTTATACTAGAAGGGAGTGGCTTCTAATGTTCCTATTTTCTTTTTTTGCGTCCACGATTTGTTTGTTAAAGAAAATAAACTCACCAAAGGGTTATACGGGATGCGGCGTGGGAACTTCCTAATTTAAACTGCGCCCCACATAGCGGCCATTAATTTTACGAAAGTGAAAGTATGCACATTTAACGTTTTTTGAACGGTTAGTAATTTAGTAATGACCATGCAGTGGACAAGAGGAGTGCGTGCATTCGCCGTGGTGGCTTACTTTTCTAGTAATCGTTCAATTATTGAAACTCAGCGTGCATTTAGAAGAAAACTTAAAATTGCGCCTGCAGGTTCAGTTCCTTATCGGAAATCGATTGTTCAGTGGGTGGACACGTTCATGGATACCGGTAGTGCTGGTAAAAAAGCCAAAAAACTCAAAAACCACTAGGACTCCAGAGAACTTCAAGAAGGTACGGAAGGCATTTTTGAAATCCTCCAAGCGATTTGCACGCAAACATTCAGTTGCTCTTAGGTTTCTGATCGCACAATAAGACGAATTCTTCATGCAGACTTTAAATGTCACCTATACAAACTGGCAGTGGGGCAAAAACTTAATACACGCAATTTTGATTCAAGAAAAAGGGCTCATGACGCGCGGATGTTCTTCGGTGATGACGCACATTTTCATCTGTCAGGATGCCCCCGAGAACTACACGAACAGGTCCTTCATGGAGAACTTGTGACTGTTTGGTGTGCATTATCGGGAGCTGGCCTGCTTTTTTGAAGAAAACGACAGATGATTGATAAATTTTTCATTTCCCTTGAAGAAATAAATCTGAGGGATGTGTGGTTCCAAAAAAATGGCACCAGAGCTCTCACGGCACGATCATCGGACGGACATTTTCCTAAACGTCTTATCTCTTTCATGGGTTAATGACCAGCAGGCTCGCCACACTTAGCCAATATTCGTGCTGCTAACATTGGCTCGGGCACACTGGACAAAGTGGAACAGAACTTTCGATTTCGACTCTCTCAATGCATTGGCCATAATGGAGGTCACCTTCAAGATATTATTTTCAAAAATAATTCCAAAGAAAACTTTAAATGTACCTCTATGTAAAAATAGAAAAATTAAAATAACGTTTCCAATAGTTATTGTTTTACGATCTTTTCAAACAAGACAGCACCCACGCCGCCCCCTGTACGAAGAAGTTTTCCCAGAAAAAGACACCGCATAATATTTACGATGCGTTTCAGGCATCTATGCATTGCAGTCTTTCTTGCATGTGTTTCTCTTAAAAAAACTTCCATTACAATATTTTTTCCATCCACATTATTTTAGGAAGTAGATGCTTTGATGTTTATATTTACAATATGTGCACAGAACGATTGGACGCAATATCTCTCGATATCCTCACATTTATTAGGACATTTTTTTAAGTAGAATTTGACAATCCATTTTTTTGGCGTTTCCTAATAGTGATGTTTCACCCCTTCATATCTATCATGCCAAGGTTTTTCCCTTCGATCATGGATTCAATTCGTTTTTCGAATTGAGCAATCGCTAGAGCATTAGGCGCTGCCCATATTCTCCTTACTAAACCCCCGGGATGCAATTTAAATTCATCCAAACACTTACGTATCTACCATCTTTTTCTATTTATAATTAACAATTTCAACTATTTTATCTAACACCTAAAGCACTTCGCTAGCCAGTAAAAGGACCCTTAAATGCTTATATTTGCAAATTAGGTAGGGGACATCATGCAGTATCAGTTTACAGGCTCACAACCCTCGTACTGGTATTATCGAAGATGGCTACTAATTAATGGAAATGGAATCCCGAGGCTAGACGTTTCAGCTGTGAAAGATTTTGTGTATTTCTTTGGTAAAAATATATGGGTATACTGTAGAAGAACATCCACAAATCTTCTAATATCGTCTCCCAGGTTATGCCTTATATTATTGAAAACTTTATTGATTCCACGATAAACTTAAGGAAGGTTTTCGGTACATTTCCTAAATATTGTCATATATGTCATTATTAACTTTTTTTGAGCGGATATTAAAATCGAGAGTGTATTGAGGCCTGGATCTCATAGAGTGGTATCATCACGATTTTTTAAAAAAAAATTTGGCCGGAATAAATCGTGCATGACAGACAGACAGACGGACAGGTAGACTCTGATGAGCGCACGCATATAAGGCCTCGAGGAAAAAGCTAAAGAAAGCCATATAGGAGAGCAAATGTGGTTGCTTTTAACGATTATGTAATGAGGCGAACATCAATCCCTGGGGTAGAGCCAATAAGCTAATTGCGGCTAAATTTGAGGAAACAGTAGTTCTGCAGTGTTGCTGGGGAAAACTATAAGTAATTTATTTGTTCGACAGCCAGAGAGTGTTTTTTCTTAAAGATAGGATATATCCCATGTAGGAAGGTTTTTTTCAGGTAACTCAAGAGGAGCCCTGCTTAGCATGTCGGTAAAATAGACATAATAAAGCGCCAGGTTTGGATGGAATTCCCAACAAAGCAATGAAAGTTTAGATTAAAAAAAAAGGGAATGCACTTGAGCACCTTCGTCGCCTGCTTCAGTGCCTATTTTCGTATTTTCATAAGCCATCTTTTCGCGGTGGACCAAAGCAAGTGAGAATGCTACCTAAAGCGGCTATTTCGATGTTATTGTCATAGCGCGACATGGGAAGATGGAATGTGTGACGCCGGGGATGAAGCTGATCGATATTTTCTTGTACGGAGCTAGAGAACTATAATAGATCGAAGGTTTTGCACGGACCATCGCCTATTCGAGCCTTCCGCTACCTTGACTATCTTGCAAAGGAGTGGTAGGGGAGTGAGAGTGCGGAAAAGGAGGTGTACATACTAGTTGATCCCAAACGTCAAGCGTTGGTTGATGCGCAGGCATGGTGAAATAAATTATCATTTGACTCAGTTCATCACTGGACACAGAGATTATGGGCATTAGATGTGAAACGTGTTGAGGCAGTTGAGCGAACCCACAGCGAGTCTTGTTTGGTTGTTCGAAATTTATCAGTTGCTCGGTGCTGAACAAGGCATTGAGTCGGAGGAAGTGTGCAATCAATAAGAGCATCAACTGCTTTCACAATGAACTTAAGGAAGCGGAGCGGTGAAGCCAAATATGTACAGAGGAAGGGACAAATCCTATAGTCGAACTGAGCCATGTAATATTGACCGGGGCAATATTGAAGGACAGTTGAAATTCTAATGTCCTTGCTTGCATCGTGGAGTAATGTCTGTTGATGACTTCGCGGTGATCCCGGGTAGGGAGTGGTGGTTTCAGCGTGTCCCGACTTGTGTCTTCTGATGCTTTTGACCTCTACAAAATAAGCAGATAGACAGAAAGTATTTAATTTTTGCGACGTTTTGTTTTACAAAAAAAAACTAACTGGTTTCGGAGGAAAGCCTTCTCTGGTCCCTCGGTAAAGCACGAAAGTGATAATTCTACTCAAAGCTTGCTTGGATTACCTTTTTCTTATTATACGCTAGTGATCTCTTTCGTCTCCAAATTATATAGACACCACCCAGATATAGGGATTCCACCCAAAAAGCTAACTTAACGCAAGATTTCTGTCAGATGACATAATTCTATCTACCTCAACTAGAGTGCGTCAGTATTAAAAATCTCATGCTTTATGTATCCACAAGTGGGGTGTTCACATAGGAAATGTTTCGTTGATTCCACTTCCTCGTTACAGGATGGTAGTCCTATTCGAACCGTATGTATGGTATGTGTATATATCTAACTTGTGAGTTCTGACAACTTTCTGTGTCTAACGAAATTTAATCTCTGGCGCTTGTCCCTATGGAAAGCTTATTCCCAGTTATTGACAACCAATATTATATGTACTGCAATTGCTGATTCTGATCCCGTCATATTAAAAATATAAACCTTATTTGCATCTGGAATTTAATTTTCCTCTATAACATACCACAATGGCCAACTACTGAGGATAGGTGCATTGCAATAAATCTAGATATAGAGTTTAAACGAGTTCTGTATTTTTAACGATTGAAGTGTTCAATGCAATGCGCTGGTATTGTTATAGAGTAAGATGAACTCGTCTTTCAAGAGTTCGGTAATCAACGGCAAGTTATCGCTTTTAGAAACATACATTTCAAAGCTGGAAAACTATTGAATATTGTTTTTAAGAAAAATCCTCCATCTTTATTTTATCTCAGCGGTAGACTCCAGCATTGAACTTTCTTTGTCTTTGAGCGATTGGTGTGGAAGACTTCAGTAAACTTTCCACGCATTCTGATAGTCTCTCAGAGCTTTCTCTGCACATAAGGATGACTTTATTTCTCTTGCCACACAGATGTTTTGGAGATCCAACAATCAGAGCTGAATTAAGTTCCTGTAATATCTATCCCAAATATACTCGAACGTTATGTCCTCTATTTCTCCATAGATCTTTTACACGAATCAGTCTATGAGCTCCCCACATTGCAGTGCCCTTTATATGTATATTTACGGGTTACAAACTAAGCAGCGAATCTAGGATTTCACCGCATATTGTCCTCATCGCATCGGTAGTACCTAGATATACAGTTATTTGCCAGTAGGTCAGCTTCCGTTCTTTTTTGTTCTACCTTTGCTCATCATATGCGAAGAGTGGCCTAACCACATCAACATAAACCCCCATTACCACGCATTATTAACATATGAGTTCTGAGCGCAATATTGAGCTTAGAGCAAGATACGCCAGAAAAGTATCACCTGGAGGTTATTTTATCTGCTTCATGCTCTTTATACCTCGTAAGATAGATGCAGACATGCCGGGAACTTTGAAAGACATAAAGATAATATAGCAACTTTTGTTACCAGCGTCCTTGCAATGAGCTAGTTGGCCTTGCAACATTTCTGCGGCGAAAGGTTTGCAGAAATCTTCAGTTCTCTATTGCCGAATATCCTCGTTTTTTCCCATATGATGTAGTTTCAAGAGAGTTTGTACTGACTCAACTCTGGAATTTGTGAAAATAC
This sequence comes from Hermetia illucens, assembly GCF_905115235.1. Lineage (NCBI taxonomy): Eukaryota > Metazoa > Arthropoda > Insecta > Diptera > Stratiomyidae > Hermetia > Hermetia illucens. The sequence continues at coordinate 35,509,724 of NC_051853.1, forward strand.
CATCCAGCTTGGGCGACCCACCCCACCTTCCAGTCCTTTACAATATGTTTTGTGTGTGTGTGGGGGCGGGGGGAAGCTACAGCCCGTCTAACGGAATATTCCGTCATCCCCATCTAACGAAATATCCTGGATTCGTTAACGTATCGCAGGATTTCCGCTACTGGATGTGATACTACCCGTCACAACTGGAGAAGATCGGCACCAAAGATCTGATGCCTGATGCGTCCATAGGCGGGGTATTCACATAGGAAATGCTCCGTGGATTCCGCTTCCTCATTCCTGTTATCCACATTACCACATGAGGCCTGAGTCCCCATGTCGAGGCAAAGGTCCGTCTGCGCAACCAATAAGTTGTGAGAGCTCGTTTCAACTTTACCTCTACATGTTTGTTCCAAAGAAGTTTTTTATCTAGAGTGACTGCGAGATATTTCACTTCTCCGGAAAGTTGAAGGGTAGTACCCCTCATTTCAGGCAGGCAAAGTCCATCCAGTTTTTTCCTTTCTGTGAATAGTACCATTGTAGTTTTATTTGGATTATCTGAAAGACCATGTCTGAGGCACCAACTGTCTATCAAATCAACGGCACCTTGTACATTCCTACACACCGTTCCAAGCTCCCGATCAACAGTGAACACAGCCACATCATTAGCATAAGCTTGAGCGTGTATTGGCAAATTTTGCAGTTCGCATAGTAGTGAGTCAATCAGCATATTCCACAGAAGTGGCGAAAGCACAGCTCCTTTGGGGGCAGCCCTTCGTTGCTTCTGCGGTCAGATAGAGATCGACACCCACCTCAGCGCACAGCAATCTCTGCGTTAGCATAGCATGGATCCACTCAATTAAAGCATCATCAACACCATGCTCTCTGGCGGCATCACACAGTTTTTGAAAAGGTACGCAGTCAAACGCCCCTTCAATGTCCACGAACACCCCCATCGCGTACTCACCATTCAAAGTTGCATCCTTTATCTTTGTATCCAAAGAATGAAGAGCAGACTCATAGGACTTTCTACGCTGGTAAGCATATTGGTTTTCATTAAGTGGCTGCGACCTAAGTGCGTTTCCACGAATGCGACGCTCCACCAGTCTCTGCAAGCCTTTCAGCAAGAATGAAGTCAAGCTGATCTGTCTGAAGTTCATTGGATTAGAATAATCACCTTTCCCAGGTTTCGGTATGAAGACTACCTTAACCTTTTGCCAATATTTTCTTAGTTACCTGTAGTTAGACTAGTATGCATTCTGATTGCTTTTGCAAGTGCAGTTCTTAGTTTCACTAGGGAATGGTTTTACCATATTTATCTCCGGTAATTTGCTAAGGACCTTCAAAGCATTTTATAGGTGTATAATTTAAAGTTCCCAATTGTGCTTCTATAGCCGAACAGCTGGGTCTTGGGCACAGAGTTGTTTCAATATAGTTGCTTCTAACAAATTTGACATTAATAGGAGGTATTCCTGTAACTTAGTCTGTCCTGCTGACAGAGGAAAGGAAAAGGTTGATTTTATTAACATTTATCCCTTTTGATGTAAGTGAATTTTTATGGGTGAGGATAACACGGATTCCCCCTCAAAATCTAGTAACAAAAGATTCTATCGCTGTAGATTCGATTTCCCTGAGAATTACCAAATTTTGTATGCAGCACTACTCTTGTCCTTACGTACAGGAACCTTGTGTTTTTGCCGTTCTGTTTTCAGCTAACCCTCTTCTTTGTTAAGCGGCCGATAGCTAGCACAGATCCGGTTCCTCAAACTATTATGGTTATGACTCTAGTTATTTTTTCTTTTGTTTCTTCCAGTAAAGGTTTTGAAAAAGGTTCTACCAGATAGAATTCCTTTCGACGAAATGATCCTACTGTAATTTTATTGCAGATTTTTCTATACTTTCTAAAGCTGTCAGCACCACTGGTTGAGGTGCTAGGAATTTCAAACTGGAAGCCATTCGTGTCGGAACTTTTCTCGCAGGGGGACAGTGGCCAAATTTGGAGTCTCCTTGAAGGAGACGAATCTAGGAGGACGAAGAAATGTTTACTAAATTTATTTACTATATCTATTGGCTGCTACCAATATTGGAGGTACGGTTCAATGGACGAGTTATTCTTCATTCCAACGAGCATAGTAAAAAGTGAGAGTATCATCAATGCTAATTTCAATTAAAAATAAAAAAAATAATGATAGCAATAATTTTGATTTCCTCTGCAAATCACTCATCGATCTTCTGCATGGTGCAGTGTTGGAAATAGAGTAATTATTGGACGTTACATGATTGCTGGATATCTCTTAGTAATTCTTCAAAAAACGTGTTTATAATTAACAAACGAAATTTGTACTTTCTCACATATGAAGGAAAATTGAATTCAAACCGAATAAAAACCAAAAAGAAATTAACGAAAAGTTGAGATAACGACGTCCAATTTCTATTGTACTCAACGCAAGTCAAGTTCATTTTTGTCCGAATCCATGTGGGAAATCAATTAGCTGGTCACTGCCCATACTAATAACAATAATATTTTCTCGACACGAACTCTTTTCTCTTTAGCATTCTCCGCACCTTTATGGGCAATACCAAGTATAAGATACTTGGAGTATCTTGATTCGAGTGGAGTCCACAAAAAAATGCCAAGAGGAAAAAAAATAAATACGTTCAGTTTCGCTTTTCAATGATTAGCCAACAGTGACATGGATTTTAAAACTTTTTCCGTAAACGAATCGAAAGCAATTACCATTTTCCACACGTTTCCGCGGAAAAAAATCTCGCCTGCAAGGTGGGTTGGTACTTCAAGACGGGGAGCAGAAAACGAAAGCAATTACATCAGGTGAATTATACCTCCATCGATTAGCTGATATATACGATCAGGTGTGAGCCTTTTTTAACCGAAATTATCACTTTCTTCAGAGGAAAATTTTTGCAATCAAGAAAATTTTCAATATAGTTGTTTTCCCTGCACTTTGTCTAAGAAGCACCAAATCAGATACGGCTGGAATATCTTTAGAAAGCTGAACATTTTAATAAGGTGACAATACTGAGAAATAAATCGTTACCAAGATCAAAGTTAAGGTGGCTTTCGTAGTATTTTCGAATAATTCTTATTGTATCTTGAAGATAATTCATGTTACCTGCCGGCATATTTGAGGAATGTTCATTGTTTAGTATGGATAAATATCTGCTCGGTTCCCTTTTACTTTCTTCTCAGCAATGTCTCGTGAATATTTTATGAGACCAGTTAGCACTTAATTCATCATCGATATTGCTCAAGACGACAATTTGCGGATCAATATTGAAAGAAATATTTGGGCAGAAAATATGTTGAACAGATTAGCGAGTAGCTACTAGATGCCGGCATAAAATTATCTTGTTTGCATGCGGCGTCTATCTGAGTACATTTGCGATTTCTAAACGTAATCCTACAAGTGCTATGGATGGCATTGGTACTGGTGTTAACTAGATTCCATAAAAGCTGGCAGGTGATACAATGGATTTACAAATGAAAGTAACCTGAGAGGTAGCGTTCCTATTGAATCCGCCTAGTGTGTTGCTAAACGCCTTCATGAATGAAGTACTTCAGATACATATGGCGAGAAACCTTCACACCAGTTGCAATTTCCCAGTTTGCTGTCTTTTAAAAATAGAGTCGCAAAATGCGAGTTTATGGTTTCTAGTGAGTCTCCTGAGAAATTTGTGCTAAGTGGTCTCGAAAGCGTTGCACTTTCTGTACAGAATTCCACATATGAACATCATAAGTCTTCATTGCATTTTCATCTCAATCCTAAATGACACAATTTCTTTATAGATATTTGCATGACACGCTCATGTTCATAAGTAGATGCAAATCTTCGCCATGAGGTAAACCACAAATAATGCTATTGTTAACTGACTGCGGATTAACGAGAAAGTGTATCTTATGATGTTTGGTAGCTCCAGTGCAACATGGTAACTGGTATACAATGGGGCCCTCTTACAAGAGTCAAATCTGAATATGATTCGATGAAAACGTTATTAAGATACAATGGAGGAATGCCTGGGTCCACTATGATCGCTCCAACATAAATCTTACTTTAACTCGACACTTGTTTTTGGCTTGTGCGCTTGATTAATTCAATGAATCATAAAAATAAACAATGGAGACGTTAAGAGAAATTTTTCATAATGAGTGCTAGTTTCTGACTCAATCAAGCGAAATAAGTGCTTGTACTACTCTAGAGAATTCTATTATATGGAGTGCATTAAACAATAAAACTCCATATTATCATAAATGTTGAGTAGTGGTTTTTACATTTATGCTTGATTTTCGATGGCTTATTGGTAAAAGTTATGATCTCATTGTTTATTCCGTCGGAACATTGAGTTCCAACTGCTTTTCTTTTGTTGGATATTTTACTAAAGAAATTCTTTGTCCTCCTACTATTGGTGTCATTTGTAGTACTAATTTGAGATCAGAAATCTCTCAGTTCAGTAATTTCTTTGGAAAAAACTCAATGAAAGTTTATGGTTATTTCAATTTACAAAACAATAAAAAATTTCCGTCTTTCATTTAGCGATTTAACTGCCGCCAAAGTATCCAAAATTGAAGAAGATATACAAGCCAGCTTCATGCTGGATCTGGAATAAAAAAAAATCCTATCTGAAATGAAAAGACTGGGGGTAGTGATAGTTTGATAGAAAGACTGGTCAAATTCAAAAAGTACTTGAAAGTATACATAATCTATTAGATAACAAGTCGGGAAACCGGAAGCTGGATGTTTCAGGTATGGATAGGATTCAATGAAATGAGTGGTATTATGAGCGATGCTGTCCTCTATGTTGTTCCAAAATTTGGTACTCCTGAGACGAACTTAAGGGGGTTTTCCAGCAACTTCAAAAAGTATTATACTATTAGTAAGTGTGTTTTAGAAGATATCGCAATGGGACCACCTTGATTTTTTTCAGATTTTTTCGTTTACTAGTTTCCGAAAATGAGTTCGGTTTCACTTAAGCGGACACATTTTGCTTGTTTACTCGCGCATTTTGAAACCTTGACGTAGGAACTAATAACAGTTTCGGAAAGTACTAATCAAGACCTTTTATTTGATATCCCACATGACTACATTGATTGCAAAAAGCTTACTTCCCCCTTTGCATGTATGGGGAGCCCCCTTTAAACTCCACGTAAATTTACGTCACTCACTATATGCGTGGGATTTCACTGTTCCCATCTGTACACCCAGTTTCTTTCGGATTGGTTTAGCCGTTTTGGAGGAAATTGCCTGTGACAGACAGACAAGAAATCGATTTTAATAAGATGTTGTTTTACACAAAACCTTAAAAAGGGCTGGGTAGAAGTAGATTCTTCATGAATGGAATTTTAGTATTTCACTCGAATGTCAATTATTCTCGTTAATTATGGCGTCAGTATCTTATTTGTATGGCTTAGGATGCGATAAATTCGCACGAAATTGATAAGTTTAAATTGCTATAATTTTGACACTAATAGCCGGATTATCATAAAACTTAGCATATGGATACATGATGTGTGTGTGTGTTTAAGGTGGGGGAGAGGCAAAACCTCTGAGCACTTAGACCTTAGTGGTCCATTGTACTCGCTTCCCCCGTGTAACAGAATATCCCGGATTCGTTTATGCATCCCAGGATTTTCGTCAGTGGATGTGATGCTATCCGCTGCAGTTGGAGTACATCAGCACAAAAAATCTGATGTCCGATGCGTTCGTAAGCGGGGAACTCACATAGAAAATGTTCCGTGCATTCCGCTTCTTCATTACAGGATGGACACGTATCATATTGGATAATTCCTATTCTGAACATATTTCCAGCTAGTGAATTATGGCCAGTCATAATGCCCACAATACTTCTTCCTGCTTTTCGACAGGATAAACTTTGCAGTAAGTTTGTTTGGTTCTGACAGAAAGAGTTTGGTCTGTATTACGACTTCGCCATTTGTCAATATGAAAACCTTGTTACCAGCTTTTGATAGCATAATCCGCCAATGCTACCGACACCCCAATTGCTGGTTCCGGTCCGTACATGGGAAAGTTGAAGCCTCTTCTGCTAAGGCACCCGAGATTTCATTTCCCTCTACGCCATAATGACCAGGTACCCAGAGTAAATCCACCGTATTGAATCTAGAAACAGAATTCGATCAGTTTCTACATTCCTGAACGATTTTTGGAGTGATCAAAGTACTACTCAACGCCCTCAATGCCGGTTGATTATCGCTACAGATTGCGATGCGCCTGCCCTTCAACCGCTCGTCAATCATTCAGGTCGCAGCTCTTAGGATCGCATACACTTCAGCTTGAGAGACCGTTGTGTATTGTCCCAAAAGAAAAGCCCACTTCTCGTTTTTATTCGAGAGGTAGACTCGTCTCCTGAACCATTTTCTACCTTTGAACCATCGGTGTAGAAGACGTAAATATATCCTGACAAGCGTTCTTCTGGTTCGTCTCAGTTTTCTCTCCGTTTCAAGATAACGTCATATCTTCTATCAAACAGATGTATGAGGATTTGAGAATCGGAAGGCATTGCGAAAACTGGATTCAGTTCTCCTAATGACTCTTCCAATGCTTTCTGCCTCCCAGGTCCATTGTTTTCCCATGTATGCACGATACTGTCTTCTATGCCGGTTAGCACTCCTATGATGAACTTAAGGAGGGGTTTTCAGTCAATTTCTAAAAGTTGGTAATATACTATTAGGAAGTTTATTTGATTATTTGATAGCGGAAATGGGACATCTTTCCATTCTTAGATTTCACTTAAGTGTTTTACACAAAGCCTTGAAAAGGGCTGGGGAAAAGTAGATTCTTCATAGATGCGACTTTAATCTTTCACGAGAATGTTGCCAAAGATTGTTTTCAGAATTTTGCGTTGACTAGTTTCCGAAAATGAGTCCTGTCTCACTTTAAGTGTAAACATTTTGACTCCTTACTTGCGCACTTTACAATTCACTTCAAAACTAATATTAGTTTCGGGAAGCACTAACCGAGGCCTTTCATTTGATACCCTACACTACTATATCTGGTGGACATTTTTTTAAATTCCCCTTTGCATGTATGGGGAACCCCCTCTCATTGTCATATATTATATCAGCCGAGCGTATGAGCACCTGAGTCAAACCAGGGTATGAGTACCCGTCGAGCGCAATGCTGAACATTTTCCTAGTGTATCTTTACGGTCTGGAAATGAAGGGCTCTAACATGCATCGGGGTCGGAATTCAAATTGGAGTTACTATTTCTATTTCTGTTCAAAGTGGAAATTGAATGTTTCCAATTTAAGTATTCTATGGAGGATCTGTTTTACATTCTATCCAATAACACGGAAGCGTCCTGTCTAGGCTAGAGTCAATGAATCGCCGTAAAACTAGAACTGAGTTGGTTCTTGGAGCTGGTATAAATAAATGCAGGTTGAGAATACCTATTGTGGAAGTGGGCCTACTTTAAAGAAATTCATACTTTCTGTTTGTGTATGATATCAGTGGTTACCTTGATCTGAAGCTGGAGCACAGGATAAAGGGGACATCTTCCAAACAAGTTGATGTTGGTAGAGTTGCAATCAACGCGAATAGGGGGCAGCCAGATAGCCTCCGCCAGCGTTAAAGTTTTCAATCTTTTGCATTTTTCCTCGGGACGTTACAGTAGTCTTTAACCTCACCTGCTAATAATACACCAACCAAGCCGGTCGAGAGAGGGTGAATTCCCCAAAGTTTTCTAGGGGATCCGAAATAGAAATTTCAATGAAAAGAAGGGAGAATAGGGCGATCCGTGCAGTTTTCACGTTAGGTACAATTTTTCCGCATAATTTTCACTCCGAGCTTGGATTTTCTCTCTCCAAAGAAGTTGCTCCGAGTTAACAATTTGTATAAGAGAAGATGGTTAATTTCGCTATTATATAGAAAAAAGGATTTAATAGTAAGTTCGAAGATACAACGTGCTTTGTGAGTTATACAAATCGAGTTGAAGTCGCTTGACGACTGAGTGTGTCCCTTTTAATAATGGAGGGACAGCAAATAGCGCCTGATCCATAAACTCTTGGTTCTGAACTTAGTAAGTAGTACTGGCCCCAAAACTTATAGATACAATTGAAATAGTCTCAATTCCTGTTACTTTCAAACTTTGCCCTTTCCTGTTTCACTCTCTAGGCACTCTTCTATCGTTGCGTTGGGTAGGTTCACGAAAACACATTTTTATTTTAAATCACCACACTTAACGCTGTGATTAGCCTACAGCAGCGGGGGCAAGCACAAAGGCGAATAGAACACATCCATGGCGCGAGATTCGAACCCGGAGCAACAAGACCGAGAGGCTAATGCCCTTTTCCCTCAACAATCGCGCCGTCCGTAATACAACTTAAAAGGGAGCTGAAATTATTAGAAGTGTGAAGATATGACACTAAGGTTGAATCGCTGAGGAGTCAACGATGAGGAGCACGATTTCCACTGTAAGTCTACACTTGCAATCAACAAAAGCAGTATGAAAAGCTTACTGGAAATCTGGATGGGTTATAGATAAACGAGGGTTAAGTCGATGAAAGGGAAAAATGGGAAAACAAGTATCTGGGTAAGTGAATTGTGTCAAGCGATGTAAGAGTGAAGGTTGTATCTATGAAATTCGAGACCTTTAAGAAAAATTAACAATACTTCCTAAAGTCAAGAGTTAAAAGTAAAGAGAAGAAATATCAAGGATTTTACATCAAAAGACTTTTCGATATTGTAATCGGTACTGCCAAGAAATATATATACAGGAGTATACCTATGCAAAGTGTATGTCACTTGGCTGAATCAAAATCACTTTTAAAATGGTGAATCAGATGTAGCGCATGAGTTATTGCATTTACTGGGTCAAAATCAATGAGTATAACGGATAAGAGCTGTGAAAAGATGAACTTCACTCTCCAGACTGTATAGGAGAGGCAATTCCAATGGCAAAGGGGCACGAATGGCATTGTGTATCTTTTCGGTAAGAACGACGAGCTATCTGGCCCGTGGCCCATGTGATTAATGCATTGGTGTGTTGTGTGTAGATGGTGCCCAGATGGTTTTCTTGTGTCCCTGTCCCATGTGATAAGCCATAAACACATACCCGCAGTCACGTGCTCGATACCATGAGGAAGTAGGCCAATGCACTGCACGTGTATATGAGCACGGTACTAAAACCAGGTCCTATGCGCGTTTGTTTTATTCCGCAATTACCGGTGACAATTGAAGATACGTAATGACTTTCCTGTACCGTAAAATTTCGAACAATGCGTCGGGAGCTGAATTGCCCGTACACAGGTTTCTTCCGTTCCTAAAGGAGTCATCCCATGTGTCGGATCCGAGGAATCGACTTTTTTTGGGATCAATTGTATCTGGATATAATATAAAATATATGGGCAAAGTGATTTTTTGATATAACGGGTCGCCTTAATAAAGCGCGTATTTATCGGTCCAAATGACGTTCAAATGACTTCGCTAAAATCATAAGAATTGAAGCCAAGGCTTTACATGTGTATCTAAAAGAAACCTAACGTTTATGGACTAGGTATAGCAAATTAATGGTCAGTTAAGATTTTATGGTTGAAAATCACATTCTACTTTTTAAATGCGTTTTTCTCGAAGCTGCCAATTGAAAATCTGCTGCTACCATATCCTAAAATCTATCCAACGAAATTTTTGGAATTTTTTACGACTTATTCAGAACATATTTCTACGGTCCGCAAACTAGGGTTTTTGCGATTCGTTCGGTATTTTTTTTTTATTTATTAATGAAGCCTTGAAAAAACACCAAAATTCACAAAAAACAGTTTAACGAGGCAGCGAGGCAGCTTTCAATATTTTTTAATAATCATAGTTTGCAGACTGTCTTCAAGTCTGCATGTTAAAATGCTGTTTACACATTTTGTTTAAGATGATCATAGCGCCGTCTAGCGTGGCAGCAGAAAAACACCGTTTTTCGGGAGTTGTTGCTCTATATTTCAAAAACGAACGATGCCACCGTGCTGGAAAAAAATACTACGCATGCTCAAGATATTAATAAATATATGGTGAAAAATTCGGATTTGTTCTTCACAGAAAATTTCTAAAAAGCGAAAAAACGGCCTTCAAGCGGTGTGACCCTCTTAACAGTAGGGATTACTACACTAATTGGGTGGTGCTAAGTGTATCTTTAATCCTGAGCTAATTACGAATCGAATCTTTGGAACACTTAAAATTTTCGAATGGAATTATACTCAATTTAAGTGCACCTTTCTAGGGACATCTTGATATGTATGTTATTTCGACTAAATTGGGTGATAGTGATTTGGATGGGAGGTACTCAGAATTAATCGGCAATTTAGCCTAAAGTACTAAATCACCACATCGTCACAAGATCACAGCAAAACAGCGGTCCAAGTCAGTAATAGGGACAGTTTTCTCTACAAACTAGCTTCGATCTCTTGGGGATAATAATAATAATACACTTCTATCCCTTGTTGTAGGCCTAGTTCATCCAACAATTGAGTACAGAGCACTAATACTATATATGTAGTGGAAAAGCTCCCATACTCAAAATTTAGATGTACAACTAAACAATATTATTAGGCTGATTTTTGGAACTATCCGATCTGTTTACAATAGTTGTAAACAAGCATCAAACGATTCAGCAGTTCAACAATGTAAATAGATTGTTCTTACTGGGTCCATTCAGGTAATTTTGACCTAAAAATCGTTGCTGAACTCTAAGCGTCGAGCCTCAATATAAACAACGGATGGAAGTCGTTCCAGGCTGTTTTCAGTTTAAAAACGACCTCAAAACTATCAATTCAACAATAATAGTTCCAGGATTCGATTTAGCAATAAACCTTTGGTGTGAAACGAACGAACCACTTCATCAAGTCTTTGCGATTGTGGGAAGGTTTCATAAAGTAAAGAAACATCTGATTTCGCGTGTTTTTTTTGTAGTTCTCCATTTTGCTTTCAGAGTCTACTGATTTCTAAACTACATGTTTATTGGTTGCCCTCGTTTCCAATTTTTCCCTTTTTTCATTTTGAGTTCCTTTCGTTATCCATTTCTAGGAAATTTATTTATTGTGGTACTACTAAGTTGGCTATTTTTATTGAACTTTTCACCTCTACTTCACACTCTCCTTCCAGCATGATCGGTACATCCGGTATCGGTTACCCAATAATCGGAATAGCGAGCTGTTTCTTCTTAAATTCAAATGATCCCTAATAACCATTTAAAAGTACGAAAAAAGCAAAAAGGAAGCCCTTAACCCCAAGAAATAGGATGTTGAATAAGATTAAAGGGGCAAATGTAATTCTTTTTTTATTTCCTATAAGGTCGTATTTTAAAATGAATATTGGGTCTCATTTGGCTTTAATTACACCGGAGCTTTAATTCACCTTCGGTTCGGGTACTCCGATAAATTTTTGAACACCAACCTGCAAGTTTCACCAAAAAGTTCTAAGGCTCCAAATTTTTTTGCGGAATTTGGAAGTAAATTGCTTATATTTTTGAGCTTAGAAAGCAAATTCGACCTCTTTCAGGATCGGAAAAACCTTTCCACACCATAAGTTCCTCAGATTACTGCGATAGTCTCAAAGACATTCAACAATGAGTTTTTCTCCACTTCAATTCCTCCGTCGCCAACATTGTTTCACATCTTCTGAGTACAATGAACGTGCTCCTGATCCTCCGAGAGGAGGCATATATATAGTAATTAACTTGTTTGAAAATTAAAGGAATTCGACAGGATTTTGGGACCATAGAGATTTTGAAAGGTCTGACATGAAAAGAGAAAACAGGCTGACAGAAGCCCATCCCTATGAGCAGGGTGGTGAAAATCTCTCCTGGATGGCTACTTTAGTGAGCAGTGATCAAAGGAGGGAAGGATGAGCTTGCATAGATCAGGATGAATAGACCTGTGGAAGCTTATTAGCTAGTCTTTGATGTTAGACTGAATCAGAGGTCTGACAGAATGGGGAGAGCGTACTTAATCGAGTGTGTTGGTTGGTTAGAAAACTAGAAATCAGATATGAACACGATTGAAAGTTTTGGCGTACGCCAGATTAAGGAGGAGAGGATCAATAGCTGTCAAGCTTAAGTGGGTTTTCCTGCTTTTCCGAATAGTGGGTAAGTGGACGTTGATGATGCAGTGGCTAATGAAGGCTCATGGAAAAATATTGATTGACACAAGCGGTTGATATTTTGTACATCGATACATCGATTGACGAAAAGTAGACGAGTTGCGATTCCCGACTGATTTGTGGTAAAGAGAGATTCAAAAAACATATTAGTGGGTAGGCGTATTATGTGGAAAGTTGGTGTGGATCGAGGATATAGACTCGTTGACTTGGTGAAAGAAGTATTTTGCAACGAGGCAATGGTTATGTATGTGCTTGGAGATGGTGATCGGTGAGCTTTCTCCGATCGAGAAAATTATTGATTTAGTGGGCATATGTTCCTTAGCTTAAAGAAATTGCTTGCGTTAGGTCTGAAATTAGCTAGGCAAGAGTTGATGTGTTCCAAATGCAGGGTACGGATTCTTTTCTTTTCACTGAAGAGGGATTTCAGGGATTAATTCATCAAAAGTAGCTTGAACGATGTTTGTTAGGTAAGGTAGCCCCAATTTGGTTTTCCCCAGTCAGGGACAGACCCATATAAGTTTTTTTTCCAACAATTGTTCCCTACTTATAGGCAAGATACAGACAACTTTGTATTACTTAGAACGTCAAAACATTACCGCTCTAATTACTTTCACTAATTCACACGAAAAAGCTATGTATTTGACAGGAGGGTCGTATTTCGAAATTGTCTTTTCTGGTATAATGCTTGCTGACCGGCAGAACTGTAAGCCTTTTTTTCGTTAGTTTTGCTGCTGACTAGGGGCATCAGTCAACTGCAATGAGGTAGGAAGGAGGAACTTTGGTAACCAAAAAAGCTTTTATCTTACTCTATGAAACCCACTACATGAGGACACACATCAAGCAACTTTTTTAGCGGGAAATGGTAGTTTTTCTTATAAACAAAAAATGAATTTGTCCCAGAGAGCTGATTTTTCTTTTCCCCTTTGGAATATAAACCTATCATTTTATTTTAAGCAAAACTATTCAAACTATTCCTAATAAATTTTTTCCATCTTTTACAGGTAAGGACCATGAACACTAGTCGATGATAGTAAGTCAATAATAAATGGCAATAATCTAAGTACAAAACGTTCCACGCTTGAAGGTATTCAATGAATGAAAATAGGTTATCGCTTTTACCTAATAAATGAACGGTAAGAAAGAAAATGCCGACAATTCATTTCAGCACATTCAATTCCAATTTAAACCGTTTCCGGCAGCATATAACATATGATAGTTAACCCAGCTAAGCACTGCTCAATTGGTAGTTGGTCGACCTTGCCGCCCAAATGATGTAAGTTAAAACACTGTTCATTGCGTTCCCCATTGTTCCCAATTAGTTCACTTATTAGTGGTATTATTGCGTACTTCATGCATTTTTTCTTTTGTTCAGGAGTAAGTTCACTTACGGTGTATATGGTCTTGAAATTTAGAGCGGCTACCATTATACTTATCAACCGCTATTCAGCAAAACCACGTACATTCACCTATATTTCATAGACGAAGTTTTTTCCTTATTAAATCCACTGAACATAGGTTCATTCAGCCGGTTTTATGGGCAGTAATTACCAACATTTATGGGGAGGACTCTGAAAGACAGCACCTCTCATCATCAGGATCCTGGTGGTTAACATCTAATCATTTATGCTGGAAGAGCTCGTATGCTAGGCCCACAATTAGAAGTTTATGTAGCTTGAGGAAACATTCTTATTTGTTAAGACCCAGTTTACACCGTGAAAACGTCCCATCTTTATATCTTTCAGTTCTCAAACTTTCAGAGAAAATGCTGACTAACATAACATTTTACGCATGTTTGCCGGCATGAATGGCTGACTTCAACGTTGCAGACAGTCTGTTATTAGTACAACGAACCCGTAAGATGCCCTTACTCGGCTTTCTATGTCGGACTGTTAGGGCTAGTACTGGCGAAATTCATAAATAACGTGTACATATTCATGAGTACTAAACATATAGTACGTACAAAAAACTAAATGAAAAACATACATAGATTCGCTCAATTAGTAGTTAATGCTATGAATATGCAACGATAAGTCTAGAAGTCCACATTGGTATATAGACACAACCTTAGAAATGTAGAAAGTTTCATCATAAATTGAGAATGTACGAGCTGCGTACATACAGCAGTGATTTATTGCAGGCGAAAAACTAAAAGTTCCAATAAATCTTCGACTGTTGTAATCACGAATCAAGAGAAATTTGTGATTCATGAGTTGGAGTCAAGTGATAATGTGCATAGCAAATGCAATGGCGCAATAGAGGAATTGTCAATGTTTTTCGAAATTAACATTATCTGCAGATAGTGAACGGATAATTATCTACATTTTACAATTTTCAAAAAATGCTATGTAACTTCCATATTCACATTTACAGTACTTTATTTTAGTAGATTGCAGGAATCCTAAGTCTTCATCTACTTGTTGATAGTCCGCACCAATTTTTTACTCAAAAAGAGAAATCCGTCCACCCTTCGGGAATAATTTTCCCCGCAATGCTGTGTGTCTGTGTGTTTGGTGGGGGAGAAGCTCTATCTTTTGAGCACTCAAGCGATGGTGGTCCATTGCACTCAACACCCCCATTACACGGGCTATCCGGGATGTGTTAACGTAGGATTTCCGTTAGTGGATGTGATGCTACCCGCCGTAACTGGAGAACAACGGCAACGAAGATCTGATGACTGATGCGCCCATAGTCGGGGCTTTCACATAGGAAATGCTGTGTGGATTCCGCTTTCTCATTACAGGGGGAACCGTATCATCTTGAATAATAACTATTCTGAACATATGTTCAACTAGTGAATTATGGCTTGTCAGAACGCCTAAAATACCCCTGCAAGTCCTCCTCCTTATCGACAGCTTTGCGGTACACATGTTCGGTCCTGGCAGGAAAAGTTTGGTGTATCTAGCAGCATTTAGGCTCTGCCATCTGCCATTGTGGGTTCCCACGTTTTGAAGTCAGTCTTAGCTAATGCTGCTGATACTCCAATTGCTGGTTCCGATCCCGGCATGGGAAAGAATGAACCCCCTTTGCTAAAGCATCCGAGATTTCATTTCCTTTTCCGCCACAGTGACCAGGTATCCAGACTAGTTCTACCGTACAGAATCCAGAGATAGAGTTCAAATGGTTTCTGCATTGCTGGACGATTTCCGAGGCGATCAAAGGACAACTCAACGCCCTCAACGCAGCCTGGCTATTGTTGCAGATTGCGATGCGCCTGTCCTTCAACCGCTCGTCAAACACCCAGTTTGCCACCTTCGGATTGTATATAATTTAGCTTGAAAAACCGTTGCATGCTGTCCCAAAAGAAAAGACCACATCTCGTTTTTATTCGAGAGGTAGATTCGGGCTACAGAACTCTGTTCTGTTTTTAGGCCAACAGTGTAGAAGACTTCCGTATACCCTGCCACGCGTTCCTCCTAGACTTCCCAGTTCTCTCAATATTTTAGGATAACTTCATATCTTCTACTAAACAGATGTATGGGGATCCGAGAATCGGAAGCCATTGTAGAAACTGGATTCAGTACTCCCAGTAACTCTTTCAATGCTCTGTGTCCTCAGATCCGTTGTTTCCTTGTATATCTAATCGAATTAGTCTATGATCTGCTCTCAGTGCTTTAAATTAATACATCCCAGGACTATAGATTGAGTAATGCTTAGAGCTGCGCCGGATGTCGTGAGTCGGCACCTGTAATACCCAGACACATAGTTCTTTGCAGTGCGACTAGTTCACGGTGAAAACCTTTTTGTTTCACCAATGCTGTAATGCATCAGCAAGTGTATATAGTCCCAGGGCTTGCTTCTTACTTTTATTTGTTAAACAAAAATTTCTCTCTCGGCTTAGTTCGGAAACAGACAGTTGTTGCTCATCATAATTCGTAGACATATCATGTTTCTGAATGAATGAAAGGGATCAACCAACACGAGGCTTTCACTTCCAGTGATGTTCTTACTGAACGAAACCGAAAACGATTATTATTCTGCTATTGAATTGGTGGACCTCGACCCAAAACCGGGAGGACCCAAAACAGGGGAGTTGCTCACTAAAACAGGCTTGCACTAGATGCCGGTTGTTGCGCCGTTGATGATGATGATTATCCTTCTTTAATGTTTGCAGAGCAGGTAGTTCAGGTCATAATATAACTTCAACACAAAGCCATCAATATTTGAGTTAGGGATGCCGAACCCTAACCTGCTCTTACCGCGAATTTAATACTGAAATATGAGCTCTCCAATATTTCATTTCGTCCTGAATTCTACTACAAACTTTCATCGTAGCAGTAACCACTGTCGCACTGATGCAAAGATTCCGAAAGCAACCATTACTTTGTATAGTATTTTACGGTCTATATTGTCTATAATATTTGATGAAAACTATGTAAAATCCCCAACAGGTCCCCATTATTGCCCTGCGAGTTGGGGCTTAGGAAAGCACTCAAAATCTTCTTTGTTGAAAGGGGTAAAAATTTTTGGGATGGCAACCTGCACAATTCAAAATTTAATTACTAATAAAACGTCAATAATGCCTCGGATGGGGACTGACGACAGGACGAAGACTTGGCTATTGAAAACGGACTATGATTGTCTTCTGGAATATGGGCAGTCCCCAGAATGGTTAAACTAGAGCGAGAATTCCAACTATATAAGCTGGAAATTCTGGGCCTAAGCGAACTAAGATGGTGAAACTCTGGAGAGTACTCTTTTCTCTCGTGCAGTAATGTACTTTTGTACTCCGGAAAGCCAACACTTTGCGATCAGCAGTAGATTTAGGAGTTGTCTTCTGGATTTGCATAACAAGAGAGCTGTTGACTTCGGCCTCGAAAGGTATTACCATCTGATGGTCACGTACTCTTGCGAGCTGCGTCCGCAAATTCTCACTGGTAGGAGAGTTGTAACCTCCGATTTTATCATCGATAGTTTGTATGATCCAATTTTCGCTCGACAGTGGGAGTAACCTGCCTGAAAATATCGATGAGCATTAGGCCACCGTCGGCCACGTCTCGAAGGATCGTCTTACGATCTGGCTGACTGCGGAATCGTGAAGTAAATGAAATGGCTAGTCATCGTAACATGCGGACACGGCCTGTTCCAGGAAGAGAAATCATTTTGGCCATCAATACACTCAAACGGAGTGAAGCCGCTGGGCTTAACAGCCTCCCCGCATTTACTGCTGCACCTGCAGTTACTGCAAATCTGCTGTTTTCTCTGGTGCGGAAATGTTGAGAATCCGAGACCTTTCCCAGGGAGTGGTAGAAGGGGATGATCGGCAAGATTCCAAAGAAGGGGGCCCGTTTCGAGTGTGATAATTGAGGGTATCTGCGTGCTCCAGCCGTCGCAAAGGCAATAGCTAAAATAATCCTGGAGCGCATCAAAGAACACTTAGAAAGCTTGATCGGCAGAAAGCAGGCTCGTTTCCGTTCCGGATCCTCCTGCACTGACCAACAACATCCTACGGATCATTTTGGAATAGTGCGTGGAGTTTAGAATTTCACTGCATCGGCTTTCGATTGTGTGAACAGGGAGCGTATCTGCCTACTTTACACAAGATGAACCATTCTGGAGAAGTTAATAACTATCACAGAGCGACATATGATGGTACAAAATATCACAAGTTTTTGAGGTCGCAAGCGGAGTTCGTCAGGGTTGCAGCCTATCACCGATATTATTTCTTCTCGTTATCGGTGACTCTCTTCTTGCTGCATTATCGGGAAGACGTGGAGGAAATCATTGGACCATGATAACTTTTCTCAAACACCCCGACTACGCTGATGACATCTGCTTGCTCTTTCAGCGGGACATGGACCTTGGCCAAATGACTTTGAATTTAGAAGGAGAATCAAATAGAGTTGGACTGAACGTAAACCCGAAAAAAATCAAGGTTAAGTTTGACGGTTCATCGCATTCTCCCTATCTGAATTAATAGGCAGAGCATCAAAAGCGTTGGTCAGTTTGTATATGTAGGAAGCGTTTCTGCTGACGACGGTACCAAACTGGGTGTTGTCCGACGTATTAATAGCGGAAATTCCACTTTCGCTGCCCTGTCTAAAATCTGAAAATGCAGTTATCTCAGCACCAAAATCAAGTTAAGAGTGCTCTGTGCCAGTGTTTTTTTCTGTGTTCCTGTATAGGAGTAGCACATGAAAAGTGAGAATCGCTGTCACTTTCCGAACTGGTAGACGCACAGGTCTGGCACCCGTGCGCACTGTGATCGGAAAACGGAAGTAGCAGTGGATAGGTCACAGTTTAAGGAGGGCCAATAGTTGCCCTGCTGGCTACGCCATTCAGTGGAATCCACTGTCCCAAGATGGCCGATGAGTGGGTCGCTCCAAGGACATTTGGCGCAGAACAGTATGGTGCCCCGTACGGGCGCGCTTAAATTACTACCTGACTATAATTCTCATCCTTTCGAGCTAGGTATAATTCACCACTGTTTCGTATTCAATCCCCAATAATGGGTGAGAAGCTTACAATAGGAAAGCAGCGAATTCCAACTTGAAGTAGAGACATCCCGTCGAACCACTATAGGATTGCACTCACTTCTTTCCAGGTGTCAAAGGTTAGATAACCGCTATTCCACCGTTTCTGCATTGGATGTCATCACAATGGATTTCTCTAATATGCTAGTATAGCTTCATATTATTTTTATTTTACTTATTACTCAAACAGACCCGGCCAACAGTTTCCGATTGATTCCTCCTATGTTAGAAGACGTTTACCTAATAGTCGTTGTGGCTACAATTTTGGAATATCTAGCGAGACATATCATATTCGAGTGAGGCATTAATGACGATTAGATCTTTAAATTAGTCAGACCTTTCTTTCTGATGAATGTCTAACTTCAAATTGGCTTTGCTCTCCCCGTAATGTACCTGTTTTGAAATCTTCAATTTTAGTCATGAAACTTCTGTTCGGGGTCCCTGGCCACATTCCCAGAGATATGGCGTTTGTTACTCTGTCTAGTGACCAGATTGGACAATATTATTTTACCGTGCATTTGCAAAGGGCCATTACAAGGGGCACTTGGGATTCTAGCTTTCAGTTACGTTTTTCTTTTTCAGTCTTTGTCACGTTTAGAAACGCGTTGGCTCGTCTTTATCGGTTGCACCATTTTCCTCTGATAAAGGAACGCCACCGTTGTTTCGGCCGGCCTTTTGGTTCTTTCCTATCGACTTTGATGTTCAGACCAATTTTGGGAAGTGGATTCTTGTTGGTGCGAATTACCCGACCAAAGCATCGAAGACGCCTCCCTCGCAACCGCATATCGATTGCGAATATCTTCATTTCGGATGTGATCATGGCGAGTTACGTTACTGGTCCGACGCAATATTTTTGTTTTCATTGCTGCGATTGTCTTTTATAGTCGGCCAATACTCAGAACCATAGAGAGCAACAGGGCGGAAGACACTACAGTAAATTTTGGGTCTGAGATTTTCGTTGATACGTCGATCATAAACAGCGGCAGTTGTGTCTCCCTAGCAATTTTCCTAGCAACCGGATCCTCATTTCAGAGGTAATCATAGCGTGTTACACGACTCGTCCATCGCAACATCTTCGTCTCCAGTGCCTTTTGTAGTTGCCCAACTCTCAGAACCATAGAGAGCGACAGGACGGACAGGATGACAGTGGTAAATTTTTGATTTGGACGTCGATCACAAAGAACTCGCAATTCACCATTGGCTGATAGTATTGAGCGGGATATTTAAATCGCTCATCTACGGGTAGGTCATTAACACTTACAGTGACAGTGACCTCATTAAGAAAGGTCGTCAAAAATTCTGTTTCAGCCGTGATGACATTTTTACTTAAATGCATTTAGGTATACTTCCCAAATAGGTTCTTTCGACATTGTGGAATCTTCCAGTCTTACTCTGAAATGAAATCATCTATTTGGATCTTGAGATTTTCTTTCTCCGGTCTTAAGAATCTAGATACGCTTAGCTCTTTCGGTAAATATCTCGGTTCTCCGTTCTGCTATTCAGAAGTACCCCGGTGCAGATTTTCATGAAGTTACTTACAATCGGTTATGCACATTTTTCTCGAAAATAATTGCACCCATTAACAGGAAATTTGGTGTGCATGCGTGAATGGTACGATTATCTTAACAGTTTAAAAAACGAGGTAGGAGCAATAGAAGCGGGGGAGGGGGGGGGGGGAGGGATTGCATAGAGCAGGATAGCATTTATTTTGAGAACCTACCCAATCCAAACTGACTATATTACTAAATTTTTGGAATTGACTGATCAGTGATAGTTATCTAATATAAAATTGCAACAATACAGCGCTAGGAAGCTGTACAGTTTGGTGCAAATTCTGCTATAATTAACAAAGTCATACTAGGGTGAATCTTCTCATACCTTAGGAGCCTGATTGTAGCTTTCAACCAATCTCTGCTTTTTCTTGGTCAAAGTCTGGCTTCGATGATTCTTCGGTTATTTTGAAACTATTTCAATCCTCATATGAAGTTGGGTTATACAGATTTGAGTCCTGTTTTCATGCGCGGGATGAATCATAAGAAATATGGAGTGCATGCCAGTAGTACTCGATATAATTTTGCCGTTGGGGACTCAGTAAACGTGAAGTAGGTGTGTACAATTTTTTTCTATGAATATTGTCAAACTAAACTTGAATGGGAATGTCACAAATATGGAATGTGAGGTATTAAATGAAAGAAATCGGTGAACAGTTTTCGCCTTTTTAAGATTTTGTCACAAAATACATCCCGAAATCTGTTCAAATAAAGTTAATAATAGTCTATTACTATATTTTAGAAATTTACCAGATAGGCCCCTTAGTTCACTCTAGTAGCACGAAATCATAAGCAATAATATAGCACGCAATCCTGGAAAGTTTGAATAAAATTCAACTATTATTAACAAAGTTATAGAAAGTCAAAGTTTTGTATTTCATTTGAATTTATCGCAGTCTAAGATGTGTATGACGTCATAACCATATAAAGTGAACTCATATGAACAGGGGAGTTGTATCAAGGAATATTTTGAATTCTTAGCAATATACAACGTGCAAAGGACATTTCTCACAATTGATGAACAAAGAACCTTCATATCCTAAGCGTCCCACTTCCTGTACTCCAACTAGTTTTCGTTTAAGGACTGAGGAATCCTAAGTTCGCATCCATTTGATGTTATATCGATCAAAATGGAGACCAGCGCGGCAGCGCAGGGACGGGGACGTCGCTAAGTCCAAAAAGAGGACTCCGTGGACCAAAAAAGAGGGACAAAATGAAGAGCAATTTGCTCCCTCTTTTTTGGTCCACGGAATCAATCCCTAGCTTCCGAGGAGTTGCCTCAGCTCTGGTACGAAACTGTACGCTGTTTTCGTCGCCTTTTGAATCTTCGCCTTTTTTGCTTTTCTTCTTCTTTGCTGAGTTACTAAGAGGGTAAGACTTTGTACAAGAATTCTTTTGTGTTCTTCCTACATTTGAGTTAATAATTTGACCTACACATTCATATAGAAGAGACATGGCTGTAATTATTACTATTCTATTTATCCATGTGAAACTACTTAGTACCCGATCATTTAACAATTTTCTTCTTTTTTGAATGTAGGATAGTTTACCCCAGAATTTATTATCGTTATTTCTTTGCTATGTCCAGTAAATTCATGATAAAATTGCGCATCGAATCTTAACAAGGCTAATTTGCTATGAATTCTTTGTCTCTGTGCTAAGAAACTGGTACCAGGCTCTCTAAAGTCGTATGTGTACATGCATAGCCTCATAAGTGTATGTTATTTCAGATGTTTTTATATAAATTCTTTCCTCTTAGAAGAAGTTTTAATGTCTTGAAAACCGGTTGTCCTTCCTCCTGCTTGATTGGCCACTAGGTGAGCTTAACTCAATTCGACCGGCTCTAAACAGAAATCTTGTCATTGCTAGTGATTAAGAATATTTTCACGAATCTATCTATGTATATGGTAGTATCTGGACAAAGGTAGACTTGTTTTCGTCTTTAGCGGAATTTATGAGTAGCGAGTTAGAGTGTTAGTCAGTCTGCCATCGGTGATATGAGCCACATTTGACCAATATGAAGAGCTCCCCAGCAAAACATTCTCTCGGATAACCCGCAAAATTGTTAAGAGGATTTGTTAGACTCTAGGGAGTGGTGTTGAGTGGGCCCAGAATGTTAGATATTGTCTAGAATGGACTTTTCTTCAAAAAGTCAGATCTTCTTCAAAACCGCTTACAATTCAGATGTTAGATAACTTCGATAGACTTACCTTATAATTTGCTTCTAAAAAAAGTAGCAAATCTTCTAAAAAAGGCGCTTTCTACGATCGTAACAATCTCTTCAAAATTTTCCGTCGGGCTGCTTAGTGGGAAGATACTCATGTTACTTTTCAATATGGCTTTTCCGGTCTAAACACTTCAATTGGAAACTGGAGCACTATGTTGGCCAGAAACATATGTACAAAGCTCTCTCTTACTTTTCAGTCACCATGTGGTACTTGAACCCATCTTAAAGATACTTCTTCATTAAGTTTTTTCTTCTTTGCACTTCTCCTTGTAACTCATATGTGTATGTTCGATAATACGCTTTACAAGGTAACATATCCACGGCGGTACGCAGAAGAGAAAGCAGGTCATTTGTGCGACTGCGACGAGTTCAAGACTCACATACGAAAACGTACGTAGCCGCACTTCGAGAAGTACATATGATTCGAGTACACCTGCAAAAAGAAGCATCTTTTGAAGGCGTCCCACAGCCCAGGTGATGAGGGTAAAAAGTGGTTAAAGAGCAAGTGGATTATGCCCAAGTCATCTTGCGGTCATATGGGCGAATATGAGCTCTGTTCCACGCAATTTATGAATAAATTTTCCCAAGTTAAACATCGAATCCCACTGCGGTTTCTTAAATGTTTCTACCACAATTACGTACGCACCATGAAGCTTACCAGGTGAGTTCTACAAGAGATGGCTCACTGAATATGACTTGAACAACTGATCCAATGGCCACCAACGATATCACCTTGGTGGATCACACCGCCTGGTGGGATCGGATATGTGATATTTATTCATGAATGATTAAATAGAAATGTCAATCGATATCTTGGCAGCAAATGTTTATTGAGTTGACAATGATTTATCTTTTTGGTCATTCGCCGGCTCATGGAGGAGTCTTGTTTATTTTATATCATCGATGATAGGCACTTTTCTTTTTTCCTATTGAAAAGTCTTCTGGATCATTGACTTTGAGCAGGTTTCACGCGCTTCAAGACGCCATGCCAGTATCTTTTGCAAACCATCTTTATTTGTGCACCATCTGCTTTGATACGTCCGCGGCTTATTAATATTCGTACAGCAAAGTTAATTTTGTTGGTTTTGTCACAATCAGATGGTCCATTCAATTATTCTTCCGTGACCCGGACCTCGAACTGCAGACATCATTTGGTATTCTGTTCATTCAAAACTATTTCGGGAAATTGATGGGAAACGAAATTTCTACATACCTAGGCTTTCGTCAATAGATTACCGCATTCCAGTTGTTAAGGCCTTCTGCAAGTAATAAATGCCCCTGGAATTTATACTTGGGGGGCTAAATATCTTTTCCACGACGATGATGATGTTAGCAGTAATTTATGTGCTGACCTTAAGGATGCTGTTATGGAGGTGTTTGTGTAATATTGGTCACTTTAGATTGACTAGGCTAGGTGAGCAATACACTTGAATCAGAAAAATTAATCTTCTCTATATCCTTGTTGCCCAAGAATCTTTTTCGGCGAAGAAGCGATCTTTTCTATTCAAAAGGCTGAGGGGAAATTCAAGGAAGATTGACTAAAACTTTCAAATAGACTCACCTCTTCCCGTAGGTTTCCCACTCATTTACTTATTTATTCAATGATATAACATAGAAAGTAAATTTCTAGTTACATATTGTCCTCGGAGGGATGAGCAAGTAAGTTACTTAGCTTACCCTTAAAACTAAGGAGGAGGAGAAGGAGGAAAAGTAGGATCGGCATAGCCTCGAGATCGAGGAGGGAAAGTAGATGTCGAGGAACTTAAAAAATGTCTTCACTACGTGTAGTACGAGAGACGATGCAGAAAGTTATATGAGAGTTGGCAGAACAGCCCATCAGACAATTACAGGGTTTGAAAAGGATACACAAGGAAGATGTGGCTTGTTCAAGGGAGTAGAGATTGAGGGTGTGGAGGCGTATTAAATAGTTCACATGGGGAAGGTTCTTTTTGAAAAAGGGGGTCCGGTTAAATTTACGTTGGACAGCTTCAAAAGTGCGATAGTTTTGGAGACAGCCACTGTTGCGGAAGGGAGACCAAACTACACAGCAATATTTAAGGATGTTTTTGATAAGGGAGTTGAAAAGCGTTAAGGAGGACTGGATTGAAGTAAATTCGCAGCAGGAACGTGGGATAGAACCAGACATTCTGGAATCTCCATTAATGATGTCAACGAAGTGGGAATTGAAACGAAAATGATCATCGAAGATTACATCCAGATCTAGAAAGCAGGTCAGTGGTGAAAAGAGTCGCCCACCAAAGGAACAGGAAAAGGATGTTAGGGAGGCTTTAAGCGAATGGCACTTCCAGTAGCATTTGCTAACATTCAGTGTCAGCTTGTTAAACTAGAATCAACTGTTTTATCATGGGCGGGCTGCCAGAGAGCACAGTCAAGTGGAAATGAAACAGAGGCAAATCATTTAAGATTGTCTGCGTAAAGCAGACACGAGCAGGTGAGGATAGAGGGAAGCTCAATAATAAAATATAGGAATAGAAGGGGGACAAGTATAAAGACTCGGGGAACACGAGATGAAAAAGAGAACGAATGGGATGGGTAACCACGAAAAGAAACTCTACAGGAACGGTATGAGAGGTAGAAGGAAAGTCAAAAGGTTATTTAAGGGGGGGTGGGGGAAGTTGACTAGAGTGAGTCGGTGGGGAGAATATTATGGTGAACGGGGGAGTTGGCTGTGGACTCAGCAAAATTGATAGAAAAAGAGAAAGATTGGGTGGGAATTTGGGAAAAGCGAGTATGGGACCAAATGTTCACCCCTAACAAGGGCAGCCTCGATGTTCAAAAAGTGTTTTTTATGTGCTTTTTCAATCATGGACTTCACAGTTCGTAACTTTGGAATCAGCTATGTGGGTGTCATTCTTAGAAACTCGAAGCTTCTTCCGCAATGCATGTTTCAGGCTAGTGTTATTGAGGATCCTCATGGTGAACCAAGTTGGGTAGGAACGCAGGCAAGTAAAAGAGCAGAGGACATAACAGGGGAGGAGATCGGAGCGGATATTGTTAAAGGCATTAAGAATTTGATCACACGTTGAGTTAGATAATATATAATGCCAGTTGATTGATGAGTTGAGAACATCAAAGGCTTTGCGGAAGTTAGCAGATTTACAACCGGTTATTCTGGTTTTGAGCCTTAAAACTATTTCCTTCCTTCAATCTCTTAAGGAGAAGTTGAAGTTATTCACAATTTTGGATATGATCGCGTGTAATTTCAGGTTATGCGTGAAGTGAAAATCCTGCGTGAGAGCATTGATGGCTGGAATGATTTCATGTTTTGCTAGAAGATAGACCATATATCTATATTACGTTGAATAGCCATTTACTTCATGTAAACTAGAACTTTACTGGAGTTTTTTCGACTGCAAATCTTGCTTCTCTTAAGCTATAGCGTTAACATCCTTAATCTGATGTTGATATATTTACGACCACTTGCAAGTTATTTATTTATGGTAGCTTCTGTTTTCTGGGCAACACAGTTTTGCAGAGTTGCCCGTAAACCTCATCTCGACTCGTAAAAATCAATTGAAGTTTCAGGTTCTGTCGTTCATAGGTACTCAACAATTTGTATTAGAGATAGAACTCCTTTCAACAGCGGCCCCAATCTCCCAATCCCTTTTCGATGTCCTGACCGGTTCTTCAAATTAGCTTTCCAGTTGGCTCATCAAAAGACAAGATGTTAGCGAGAGTGTACGACCATCAAGTGGGAGGCCATTTCAAGAATCCTCTTTTATTGTGCACATCCTGATGACTACACCTAAATCTGTAGTTGATTTGAACACTGAGTGTTGGATCTTCTTCGGGTAGCTCTTGATCTAGAAAGAGAGGTAGGAGCAGTCGAATTGCAGATAGATAGCCCTAAATTCAAGATACTGAGTTTGCCATGTCGTAACACAAGCCATCTTTCATGGGTAGACACTATATAGAAAGTCTTGAGCAATTTGTCTACATAAGTAGCTTTGTGAATATTGAATCGAGAAATGAACTCAAGATAACTGAGTGAATAAAACCGTTAATTATGAAACCAAACTTTAGAACTATGCCAAATTCACATTTAACATCAATTTGCTGTTTTATGAAACCGGTACCTTCAAGAGGATTTTTTTTATCGTTTGACACGTCATAAAAACAAAAATTACATCACCTTAAAAAGCAAGATGTTTCAATAGTTTTGCATGGGAGTTACTGGGGTATCAACGCGATCTCTCTAGCACAACATCACGCAGATTATTTGAGAGGGGTATGAATTATGTTAAAGTTCTGATGGGAGATATAGTAACTGCAATGGTGGCTTGATTCGCCTACTATGTCTAGCATAAAGTTTTATACAGGGACAATGACACAAACATTTCTGCCCCTAAACGTAAAAAGAGTACTTGAATGAGGGGTTGAAAAAATACCAAGAAAATTTGGAGCATGATCCTCTTGTTAGTGTGGCGAGTGCTCTGAGGTGGTGGGGAGGAAGACGGGGCGGCAACCCTGTCGGCTGAATCAAAACCAAGTGGCCGAGGAGAACCTTCACGTGGTGGTACCGGGAAATGCTGTATCGCATTGGCTTGCCGGCCGTGATGCAGTAGGCGAATGCTCCAAGGCCTGGCTAGGGCGATCAGACCCGAGTCTGCACGGGGACTCATCTGAAGTGGCTTCGGTCACGAAACCTTACCAGGGGTATACTGGTACCATGGGAACCGAGATAGCCCCTGGACTCACATACTTCAGGAGAATTCCTGTCGTATCTGAGTACAGTTCGGTTGGTTGCGGTTGGTCCCCTAGTGAGAGTTTCATGGGGGCTGTGGTTGTGCTCAAGCGAGAAGAGACCTTTGGGCCTCGACGTGGTGTTGCGTATCAACATGGGTGCCGTACTCCATAGTTCGATAGGGATTTAGGTAATTCTTGCATCCACCATTATGAATGCTAAGCCATGCACTTGGTATAGACTGGTACCGTTGCGCTTGTCTTAGTGGGGCTCTGATTGTGGTCACAAAATCAATCCGTGTCTGAAGAGGACCGTAGGATTAAGTCTCCACGACAGGTACCTACGTAAAACACCGAAGACTTCACTGTTAGTGTGGCGATTTCTGCTTTGGAACTCTGGAAAATCTGGTGATAGGAGATGCGAATCCAGTGTCGCACTTTTGCTGACCAATAATTCAAAGCTTATATTTATAAGCAATTACCTGGTATCCAAGAGAGGTTTCCTACAGCTGATGTAATCATTATGAGTATATGAATGCCAAGGTGGACTCTGGTACTACCTTGCATGGATAAGTTATGGGATTCATGGCCTTGATGATAGTAATAGCAACGGCGAAAGGATTGTAGTCTTCCGAAATTGCCATTGCCCTGCCGTCAGCATATACTGTTCGAACACAAGTCGTGACAGAAAGCCAATTGCATTCGGAATAAATTGTATCTAATCGGATCGAAATTATCAGGACCAGGAGTAATTTAGGAATTGTTCTTTGCATGACATTGGTCTCGAAAGGAACCATCATCTGATGGTCGCTTACCTCCGCTTGCTTATCGCTACTGCAGCTGTGTGCAGGAGACAGAGCGTCGCCCCCTCTCCCCAAATTCAGTATGGTTGGTATCGAATGCCAACAAAACCAAAGCCTTCCTTCAGTCTGTCGGGTCATCGCACTCTTCCTATTTCCATTAATAGGCGGTTCCGGTGTTTTCCCCAAAATCTGGATGCAACTACCCAATCATTAGCATCAAGTTGAGACTGTACTACGCCACCACTATTATTTAATTCATATCTTCGTCGTATGATCGGAATATTCTGGTCTAAGATAATAACTAGCCCAAAATTGGATCGGATTCCGGTGCAGGAAGTGACCGTGGATAGGTCACACATTAAGCAAAGGAAACAACATCATTTCGGCCATGCCTTTCAAGGAATACACAATCTCAGGATAAACGACAATTGCATCTCCCTAGAACTATTTGACGTAGAATTGCAAGCTTTTCGAAAAATCAAGGAGGGACTTGGCATACATTGCAAGGAACTGACAGCGGTCGCGCGTAGATGTGGTTGATACGCTGTGCCCCATATAGGAGTTTAGGAGCTCCTTCTGCAAAATATTTTTTTAAAGCGACTGATAAGAAGAGATTGATAGATCTCCGAATAATCAAAGCAGCTGGCTGAAAATCTGTCAGTGAAACAAGGAATATAACCAATGTGAACAATTCTGAAATAACATATAGTATATGTTTACTAGCATACCTGGAAAAGTAAGCCACAGTACCAGAAAATGTTTCGTATTATTCCGGTATCTGCCACAGTATGTCTCTTACAGATACATTTGTAACATCAATGCACAAAATTGTTTTCTGGGAGAAACTGGGTACTTCAGGAGTTTGCTTCTTGGATTATTCTCAGAAGATTATTTCCTAGTCATTGCCTTTTGAGTATATTGTTATCACACAAGGCCTTAGAAAGCTTCTCTATAATTTTAGAAGTTGTTTGTAGGTCACATATAGGATCATCAAAATTTTCCTGAAGTAAGCTGGGATATCTATCTGCTCCTCTGTCATGTTCTAAACTGATGAAGGACAACATTGTGGGCAGTATGACCAAGGCCACAGAGGAAAAATCCGTGCCCGGGGTGAAAATTAAGCGGGAAAACAGGGCTCGGGGTGAACATTATACGAGCTTGGAATGAAAATCCTGCGGGCGCAGTAATTTATAATACAATATTTTTTTTCCATTGAAATTTCAATTCTGGGTCCCTGAAAAAACTCCGGACGCCGGGGAGCTGGTCCCGGCAAACTAATGCGATCAGATGACTTGAGGCGACGATTCGACTGGCATGTCAATTACGAATGAACAGCGAATCCGGCTAACTGTTGGACTGAAAACTCCATATATTTACCGGCAAGCGTGACAGTACCATCAGTTCTGCTCTGGCCATGAAAGACGTTGTGACCAAAGTTTAAAATATTTTTGTGTTAAGATGCGCATGAAATTCTCATTTACTGCCTAAACAACCTGTGTAACGATCGTTGGCCGGGCGCATTAACTGACCCACATATTGGTTTTCCAGCCCTCCTTTTCGTTTTTCAATCGATCACTGGCCGTCTGAACAGTTCAATCTGGCAGACCAGCCTGATTCCATCCACATCCCGGTCGCCGGATCGTGGGTAAGTCTGTGATCTAGCCATAGACTCAATTTTAGGCGAGATTGGTGTCTATGTCGTTGGCACTATTATTAACTTTACTTGGGCAGCTATCGTAGCGGAGAGCATTTTGATGCCTAGATATCATGTGTACGGATCTTCGTGATTTTTTTCAAATTGTTAGTTTGGACAATTTGTAAGAACCTTGTAACCAATGTCAAAACTAATATTTGTTTCGAAAAGTATTAATTGGAACCTTTCATTTCTTTATTCGGGAAAAAAAATTAAAAATTTCGCGCACTTTTAAAGCTTTGTGTACAAAAATGAAAACATAACGAAATCCAGTTTACTCTTTGTCTGTCCTACGCACTTCTTAAAATTGTTGACCCCCAGGACTGACGAGAGAGCAGTGAAAAAGGGGACTCCTTCGGGAAATAAGGAGGCGAATTGTATAATTTTAAGGATATGGTTGAGGTCATTCTAAGATAGAGTTCTACCAAAAAAATTTAGAAAAAGACATCATGTGTACTTACATACATTTTGTATTTGTTTTATTCATATACGGAGTCGTAAAAATCTTAGAATAACACGTCCATTTCTTCGTGTTTCTGCTCAATCCCTACCCAAATGTTGAGAATGAGCCTATGGGACTACCGAACCTTCGAAGACTCGTCCCATCTGCCTTACCAGAAGTAATGCGACTCAGACCTTGCCTTATCCCTGCATCCTGTGTGCCTCTTCGGTGCGTAACAAGGCACACTCATTCCGCCATCTGACGTGGAACTAAAGGTGCTGCAACCGCTAGAGAGCTATCAGCCGGTGAACGGAATTCATTTGCTTCCTTCTACGAAAGTTTCCGAACGCCGCCGCCGACACAGGAGAGGCGTGAGACAGAATAAATCCCAACACTACCGCTAGGACCAATCAACAACATTGTTTCTATCCGTCAACGTTTGGCGTTTCGCGGTGGTACTAGCTGCCTTGTGATTCTACCCCCTCAGGTATTTGATAGCTGGCTTGAAGGTGTTATTGCTTCTACAGCTCGTTATTTAGATCGCTTCCTTTTTTTGTCCGCCAAGGCAGTTCGATTTTTTCCAACCAGGTCTTTATCACTCTCATCATCTCCGTCACATAGACCTGGTGATCCTCTATGGTACCTTTGCTGTACTCTTTGGGCCCGTCCTTCGTCTTCTGCCTAAGAGTTCTCTCCGAAAGATAATTTTCGACCAGACTCGCAAAATATCCAGGAACACTCTCAGCCATTGTTTTTGGCATCCATTGCCAACACGGCACAGCAGCCACCAGAATTCAATCTGTCGTTCACCAGATCCACCACCGTGCTTCTTGCATTCATCATGGAGTGAGCGCTCCGAAACCTATAGTAACCTAACATTCCGACAGGCCATTGCTGCTTCCAATGATGTTGACAGTATTTTGTAGGTGGTTGTCTCCGTCATCATCACATTGTATGCAACAGGTAAATCTTTAGGTGGGTTATTGGGTTTTTGAACCAATATCAACTTTTGCTTTTCCCACGGGGCAAGGAATATTCCTTTTTTTAGCCACACCCCGAAGGTGTTAGTGAAAAATTGGGCCTTGTTTTCACTTTTAGATTCAAAGCTCTGTCAGCGACGCTACCAAATTCTGGGGCCCACCGTTACTCGCAGCTAATTGTCGCTAACCGGAGGTACCATGCACTCGTTGACCAGAACTATCATTTGCCTTCCGCTATTTTGGTAGTAAGGAAACAAAGTGGCAACGATTTCTTTCAGAGATCCCGACTAAGTCACTTGGAGCGATTGGAGTGAAGCAATTCTCTTTGCTTTTACGCTACCGCAATTATCTGGCATCCTTGCGTGGGAACATGCGGCTTGGGAAGCTACGATTGTTTGTTCCACTAGTTTTTTCCTTCTGGGCATAATAGCGTCGCATGCTTCCGTCACCCATTAGATGATTTGGGTGACACGGTGTTTGTTTCAATAAAGTGAGTAATACCACATTACCATATTTTGGAAATTTCATGAAAAACTCTTCTAAGTTCATTCTTAGTTTATAAAAATCTGTAAGAATTCAAGTTATAGCATATAGCATGACACTGGAAAATTTGGAGCGAATCATAATAAAGTTATCAAACATTTTCATACCTGACGACCCCAGCTTCCGGTTGGTGATTCGGTTTATCTGTAAGGTGCTTGAAATATACGAGCATTTGAGAAGCAGACATAATTATACTAGTTCCAGATTTGCCCAAATGTATGAATGTACTTATGCATAGTATATCATGAATGACTGCGCTTACTGAAACCATTTTCTTCCGGCAATAGCTTTATTTAACTGCCCTAGTTCTTTAGAGGAATGTGCGTATAAACACTGTATCCAGGGCAATGTTTTCAAATATTGGTGAGAACATTACATAGATGTTTTTATGAATCTTCAAAACAGCCTAAAATTTGTACAACGAAGAAAGTATGCTACGAGCAAATTTCAACGACTCAGGAAAAGAGTGAATGAACATTCTTTACGTAACATAGTACAGCATAACGTCTTAATACATCAATCTACCCGACGGGATATCATCGAGCAAAACATAGAAGCACCAGCAATAATAGTAGAGTAGCCCCAGACGTGCTCAATGAATGGAACAATTTTATTTATGTTCGTTTTATCGCCATCATTTCTCTCTTTGGAGCTTTCGTCGGGGTTTCTTTCAACCGCCCATCCAGCAAGCCCCGAAACAAATCAGTATAATAATATTTAGTTCGGACAAGAGAAAGATACATATTTTGTGGATATAGATGGCGGAGTACGAAGCATCAATGAGTCTGTAGAATGTGACTCTAACGAAGTGGTCAAGCGAAACCGTTACATCGGAATGGAGTCCGTTATTGGATTACACGTTAGTTGATCTAACACAACCTGGCAATGACAAATTATTACAGTCCAATTCACCTGAGAAATTGAGTATTAAAACCAAAGATTGTGGGGTCTGTGCCGTTTTTGCTTTGGCGTTCAATTACGGACGCCACTCTGACCTTCTTTCCATTGACGGTTTCAGATAAAAAAATATCTAAAGATAGTTGATTGGACTCGGTAGTGGTGCTGCTCCAGGGAAAATATCTGAAGCACTTACCGATGTGGACTACGTTTATTAAGTCGCTTCTTTCGGCAGGTTCAACTTTTTTTTTTGAATGTTACATGATGCAACAATAGCGCGGATCTGCTACGTTTTAAATCCTCCCTTGCAGTTGCCTCTAAAGTGCACCGAGCAATTCCTGTTTCTGACTTTTTCTTTTTCGCTTACGTACACGCAACCAGGATAATTTCATTAATTGTAATTATGGAGCCTCCTCACACCGGATTTTCATGACCATGCGTTTATGGCCGGAGGTGTAACAATATCGAGTCCAAGTGTTTACGCGTGTTATCCGCAATCAGCACAAATAAAACAGCACTCCCAATTAGAGAAAAACTCAAATTATCACCATGATCCAGTGAAAGTGAATTTATTGTATCGTAAACGACAAAAAATGTGTTTTCTTTCTGTTTTGTACTAATCACATGATAAACGAACAACCATAAAAGCCACCAGCCATCAGGGGAGCATATCTTATTCCTATTGAGTACTCAATGGCAGGTACGTTATGGCTGTTTTCAATAAAGAAGATTCGAGTGGAGAATCTCAAGGGCTTTTACATGGAAATCAGGTTTCTTTTACATAACTTGAAAAGACAGATATTCGAAGGCTATAATTATGTACATGAAATTTCACTCTTATTAACACTCCAGTGACACTTGGAGTTAAAGTATTTGATTGAACTAACAAAGGAAAACGAATGTTGAGTATCTGAGTTTCGGTTGTTAATTCCAATCTTTTGGAATACAATTTTCCAGATCCGTCTCATTTATATGTATGTACATATTTATGTTTATCCAGCATAAATGACTACCAATGTAATAAGGTGATGAATTCATGAATGAAAAAATTCCAAAAGGAACTTTTTGAAAAACACATAACCATCTACTACTCAAATCAAACTAATTCAAAAGATACAACTACGAAAACAAAAATTGAGAAGGCGATTTTCTAAAAAGAATACACCTAAGGCGCATTCATGGACATCGAAGGTGCCTTCAATCGAGCCGCTGCTAATCAGTTGGATCCTTCACATGCTAGAATGGAGAAAAATCCACATATCGTTCGGCCACAAGTCTATTGAAGCAGGATGTCTCAGGGGCTGCCCACAGGGAGGGGTTCTCTCTCCACTGTTATGGATCTTGGTAATGGATACCCTGCTGTGGCTCCTTGAGTACAAAAAAGTCGTCGCGCAACACTTGCCGACGACTTAGCCGTAATAATTACCGGCAAGTTTGCGGACACAGTATGTGACCGCTTGAATGCAACTCTGCATGAAATCCACAGTTGGGGCCTCCGCAATGAACTCACGATGAACGCTAGGAAGATTGGACTAATTATGTTCACTAGGAACGTCAGGTGAGGCAGCTAAACGCTACCCGCCTTAGCAGGGGCGGAAATCCAGCTGGCACAAATAGTTAAGTACTTAGGAGTACATTTCGACTCCAAGTTAACGTGGAAGCATCATATCCGGGAACAATATCAGAAATCCTGCAGATTGCTCTGGTTCTGCAGGAATGCGATAGGTAAGACCTGGGGACTTTCACCAAAACCGATATACTGGATGTATACATCCATAATAAAACTCATTTTGATGTATGCTTGCATTGTCTGGTGGCAAAGACTGAACTTTGCTAACAGCAAGGAGCTGCTAACGCTGATTGAGAAGCTTGGTTGCCTAAGTATTACTGGAGCAATGAGTACTAAACCGACTGCGGCACTTGAAGCTATCCTAAATTTACTCCTCATTCACTTGGAGGTGAAACGGAAAGCAGCCAATGACGCATATAGGCTCGATACCTTTGGGGCGTGGAAAGGCGGCCAATCCTACGGTCATGCGTCTATCTGGAAATTCCTTGAAAAACATCCGATAGCCCTGATGCTGATCGATCATATGGGGGACCAAATTCGTTCATAACGAGATTCGTCTTTGAAAAGACATGCACTGTCGTAATCACCGAAACGACAAATGGCCATGAGTCTTTTCAGATTACATATTAAGTCTGACGGGCCAGTCATCGAGGGTGGATCAGGCGCAGGGGTGTTCTCGGAGAATTCGATTATAGAACTGGCTCTACCCCTCGGCAAAATGACGGCCATATTCCAGGCGGAGATATATGCCATTTCATTGGCAGCAGAGGAATATCTGCGACAAAAGTGGGGGGTCGCACTGTTTGAATCTGTTCCGACAGTCGGGCGGCATTATCAGCACTAAATAGCAACGACATATCAAGCGAGTTGGTGTGGTGTTGTCATCAGGTGCTGTTAAAACTTGGCCGACTGAACGAAACACTCCTGATGTCGGTGCTGGGGCACTCTAACATCGCTGGTAACGAGGGAGGCTGACAAACTGGGTCGCCGAGGGTCTGGATCTACAATGGTGGGGCCAGCACCAGCTCTTGGAATCCGACCATCTACTGTCAAGTCTACTCTGAAGGGTGAAATTGCAAGCATTCACGCAGCCGAGTGGAGAAATTTGAACTCTTGCCGGCAGCGAAAATCCGTGTTGTAGAGCCTAGGGCTACAAAAGCGGCATTGTTTTGTTGTTTTAACGGGACACTGCTCCTTCAACTACCATATGGAAAAGATTGGGGTGGTGGTTTCGGCTATGTACAGCCAATGTGAGGAGGAGAAGGAGACGACCCTGTACTTTTTATGCAGCTACCCGGCATCCTCAGACCTCATACGAAGACACCTTGGCAAGGTTTTCTTCAATGAAGAATTTGCACACTCTCTGCCTCTGGAGAATGTTCTCAGACTCGCTAAAGTCTGCGAACACCGTAGGCGGGAAGCCGTTGAATAGGCGATTTACGGGAATAATAGAATAGGCCTAACAATGGCCTGAGTGGTTGGAGCTGCGTTTCCCCCGGTAAGCTAAACTAAAAACTATTACTACGAAATATGTTTTAAATAGACGAAATCCCTTGTTTCTGTTCAATCCAGTTCTAATGCTTAGCTTGTTAGCTTTAACGTTTTTGAAGGCTTTTACTAGATTCACGGGGTTCATAATAACAATAACATACTTTGGTAATTCGTCTTTCTCTGGTCTATCAGTTAGATGTTTGGCATATACGCATTTCGGATTGATTCCTACTCACTAATCCAATAAATCCGACAGAATTGCGGTCTAACTTGCCCTGTAGTTTGATGACACTTAAGGTTTCACCGGTAGTTTCGTTACAAACTCACATGTCGATGTCCTTTGTCTTCACTTTTTGATTATCATCAGCTATTGTAGAACTTCTTTACATGCGCTATCGTAAATGAGGTACAGATATTCATCTGTAAGTTTCATTTCGCCATTCCTCCCATTAACCTCTTGGAATCCTTCTTGAATTGAGTTATCTTGGGTAGCCTAAATGCTTGTCATTGACCAATTTGTGAAGTGTAGCCTACCACCACCCCCATGCGCCATCGTTCGTGGTTACCTGAAATGCGCTTCAGCTCCCCCACGATTTCCTGATACGTCTGAACTCCTTCTCTACCGGTCTAGTCCGCCAAGCACTCTTTGTGGATTCCACTGCATGGTATTGCTGCAATTCAATTGTCGCCCATCTTTAATGCGTCATCTATCCACTGCCACTTTCACCTTCTGATCACGTACGAGTGTCAGGTTTGTGCACGGACCAAGTTTTTCGTTTGTAATAGTGTCAGGGCAGCGTACCCGGATGATAGGATGCAGACAACTGTTGACAAAGGCTTGAAGGAGGAGTGGATAATCCAAGGACCGAGTGGCTAAACCTTCGAAAGGTTTGCGCCGAGTTGCACAGCCCAAAAGTGATCCGCGTAAACTCGAAGAGTCCAAAGGGTGTGCATATTACCGTATTTGTAGTATAGTCTTAGTCCAAGGTCGAAAAGATGCATCAGTTTGCGGGATGGTGCGCAAAGTCATGGATGAGTGGAATGGTCTGGGTTTGGCTTAGGGACCATATGGAGTGGCGAAGACCAACAGCTGTCTGAAGGTAGGCAGATACCCTGTTGAATTAGTTACTCGAATTCCTTCCGTGCTATAGTCTACTTCTCGAGTGGTAGGGGACGCACTTTCGAGAAGATATTTGTTGATGTGGTATAGAACATCGTGCTTCACTGGCTTCAAGAAACTACATTCCGTAGTAATCTGGCTGAATTTTTTGAGGAGTGCCTGACCACAAGCGAGTACGGAAAGGCTGTTACTTGGGGGGGTCTAGATTCTCCCTGACGAAATGAGGCTGATTGTGGGGTCTATAAGTGATCTGTTCTGTTCTGCAGTCCACTAGCAAGCCATAGTGACACAAGAAGTGTGCGCCTAAAATGGGGAAGCGGACATCCGCCAGGATGAACCGCCACGATAATGTTCGACGCAGGCCAAGACTCACGTCCACTTGCCTGCACCCGTAGGTAGTTATTTGTGAGGAGTTCGCTGTTGCGAGTTTGAAATTTTGTGGTATTAATCGGTGGTGCGGGGCACGCGAAGAACCCAAACTGCCGCGCCGGTATCCACAAAGTAGCTGCGCCTGCTGAGAGAGTCTTGGATCGTGAGGCGACGTGGCGCTGCGTTCTGGTTGGCCGTGCCAAGACCCCCGTGGACCTAGGTTTTTGTAGGGTTGCGAAGTTACACGGCAGTGTACATCTTGTAGTTTTATCCCCGAATCTATGGTGGTACCAACATATGCCTGGGTTCGTAGATTGTCCAGACGATCGGCAACCCGATCGCCCTTTTCGAGTGGTAGACCGTGAGCGAGCTTGCGATCTACCACTTGTGCACTTTATCAGTGGCGGCAGCCAGAGCCTCCGAAAAGCCTGTAACGCACGTGAGAACCGCCTGGGTGCCTTCCGGAAGACGCCGCAGTCAGAGTGATTTGAACAAGTCGTCGTCGATCTTGCTCTCGTCCAATTGCCTCAATTCACGAAGCAATTGGCTGGGGGTTCGATCGCCGAACGTTAAGCCTACCAGATTGATTATGTTCAATCATGGGAGCAGAAAAGCAACAACTAAGGAGCCTCTCCATCCAAAATGTAGTATAGATGCCTTGGTTCAGTGGGGATCCTTAAATCGCATTTGACCGACCCCTGAGGTAAAGAAATCATCCGTGGAGACATGCCTTTCGTTTTGGATCTTCTCTTCTCGATGGCGACATTTTGGTTTCGGGTTTTTCGGTTCCATGCGGGGCCGACTCGTTACTTTTTTATTCCCGTTTCATTTTTTCCTTTTTTATTAATTTTTCGTGAATTTCCCAACATTATGTGAGATAGACACGTGATGTTTTCTACGTGGAGTGAGAGGGACCGTCCACCAACCCCACTACTTCCCCGAGCCTGGTAGGTTTAGGGGCGTTCAAGTGCTTGTCGACGGGACACTTCAAAAAAATTGCATTTAAATGCTGGCCCCACGTTTGATCATAGTTAATTCTTATGGTCTGTTCGGCTACTCCCAACTTCCATAGTTATTAGAGACTTTAATGAAATATTGACCACATATGCTGTAGTAATTTTGAATGAGAAACACTGCCTTGCCCTATTATTGCTTTGTTAATAATAGAATCATTTCCACCAAATTTCCAGAATCGCACGTCTGCTAAATTTTGTACTACAAATTCTTGCATGATTTACTTGCATGCATCGGAGGGTAAAAGTATATCTTTCATAAGAAAGATATAAGACCGCACTTTAGTATTTATGTTTTACTTCGCTACAGTTGACGGGAATTCAGCCTCTTTGAGTGCTTATTACCATGTTTCTATTTATTCAATGGGTCCTACACCCAAAGCACTCCATTAATATTAGCTCAGGAGTTGAATGATCAACTGGGTTCAAATTAGATCTTCACCATTTAAATCCTCTATCAAATAAGATAAATCTGAAAGTTCGAAGCCAATTCACACTTCTTAAACAAAATGACACTTTCAACGCACTTTTCGAGTAAGCAAAAAGTTATGGGGAAAATCGAAGGGAATTAACGAACTATGTTTGCTGCTATTGTTGTATTTTCCAAGAAGACTGACGGAAAGAAGACGGAAATATTTTAATATGCATATACGCTTTTCCCGGTCGACTTAAATCAATAATTTTCTTTGAATTTTTTGAACCCCGTCGATGTCACCCTTCCCAATGTATTCAGTTACTTATGTACAAGCAACATGCTATGAGCGAGTGATATCCTCAAGTACTATAGGTAGTTTGAAGTGTTATAAAAAAATTATAGATAAAAAAATGTGCTTCACGTATGCTTTTGTGTGAATAATGGTTTAAAGAACCCTTAAGCTCCTACTGTAGTGTCATTTGTACACCGATGGAGGTAAATATATTATTACTGCCATACCAAAGGCAATTACATCTTTGCAATTAAAGGAAAATTGGAGAAAAATTTCCGTTTCTAGCTAAAATTTTTTGTTGATATTACACAAATGCCATATTTCGGGAACCAGTTATCTTCCTCATCGGTGTGCATCTACTTTAGCTTTCCTAATCTATCTAATTTTAAAGTATAAGTGCAGGTTAGAGAAAATTTCTGATTGTAGGTGGAAACTGTTTCCTGAAATACTTTATTTGCGGGAATAAAAAAAACTTTCTGTTAAAAACTTATTTCTTTCCTTGGGAACTCTAGGGGAAAATTGGTTTATGAAATCCATATGTCAGTTTTAATATTGCTTCCCGCTTACACCAGGATGATTGTGAACCCAATCTGCTGCCATACTTGGCATTACTTTAAGCGAACTAGATACTTTCAAAGCATTTTTGTGACTGGCCGTCACAGAATTCTGTCCATTTTCAAATATTTTTAAAGTCATGTTCATATTGAGTGGGGCATATGAAGATAACTACGCAGATTATTTGTATTTCTAGGGTTGGGTGTGCTTATTTTGGGCTTATTTTATAATAGAATAAAAGACAAATTCAGTGTGGAAAAGGAAGACAAAACCGGAGGATGAAGTCTAGAAGGCGGCATACTATCTGGATCATTTCATTATCTTTAAATATTGTATCAAAAAAAGACATATCTCTCTTTACGCAATTGTGTCCCTATCAGTTTGGAACTTTCTTATTTCATTTTATTCCATTTTCCGAATTATCACAATCTCAGCGGAGTTGAATGTGAGAGTCCCACATCAAGGGAAGCCGTGAGGGATTTAGATACACTACCTGTAGCTGACAATATTATGGGAACTACAACCATTTTCCCGAGGCTCCAAAATTCCTTTGATTTCCCGAGTCAGCGGCTCACCTTCTTCTCCACGTATTGCCGTGCGATGTTGCTATTATGCGAGATATGAACATCAATACTATACGTGGAGCGACCAGTCTTGTGAACTAATAGCACGCCAGGCTTAATGTGCGATATGTTAGAACTTGCCGGTCCCAATACATGCTGTAAGCAGAATTATCAAGCGCTGCTTGCGGTTCTTATCGGTAAACCAGATATGTTTCCGTGATCAGCTTATGCTTGTATGCAAGGTTTTGGTGAATCTCTTTACTTACAACATTGTGCCTACTTGTGTACTGCGCTGATGTCATTACAGTGCAGCTAGAAATGAGATAGTCCAACGTCTCTAACGTCGAACTACACATTTTGAACGCTTTTTATAAGCTCGGGTGGCAACCACGCCGTCCTGAATGGCACACATAAATCCCTTCGTCTCTGCAGAGAGTTCCCCAGCACACATCCACCTGTTCGAGAAATGCAAATCAACAAATGGCTGCCAAAGACAATTCACGTGTTTACCATGCATTGTCTTCGACTTCCACTTTTGGTCTAACTTCACCCAATCAGAGGATTGAATGAACGATCCTTCAAGTTATGTGGAGTTAGCCCGCAATTTG
This sequence comes from Hermetia illucens, assembly GCF_905115235.1. Classification (NCBI taxonomy): domain Eukaryota; kingdom Metazoa; phylum Arthropoda; class Insecta; order Diptera; family Stratiomyidae; genus Hermetia; species Hermetia illucens. The sequence goes on from NC_051853.1 coordinate 35,550,121, forward strand.
CCTTATAAACAGCCGCATGGAAGGGTTTCGTCTGCCCTTTGCTGTAAAAGTAAGCGCACCACCACGTTAACTACGCTCTCACCTCCGTGGTCACAAAGCAGGTTCATCCGCTCCACAGCAGAGTTTGGATGATGCATTCGGAATTTGCTATGCTATGTCCGGCATGCGGCTCGTGATAAACTTTGCGGATGGCTTCTATTCGACATTTATCTAATCTAAATTCCGTCCAAATATCACGGCTGAACATGTCTATTATTCACAAGAGATTTCTAAGGTGGTCGTCAGTACCAGCATATAACCTAATGTCATCTAAGAACATCAAGTGTGTCAGCTCGCACTTAGTACATGGGCCATATTTAATTGCAAAACCATGCCCTCCAGCATCATTCAGTAGGCATGAAAGAGGGTTCAGTGCCATGCAAAACCAAAGGGGACTCAAAGAATCCTCGCGGAAAATGCCTTCCCTAGCTCTGAGGAATTGGCACCCTCAGAAGAACATAGTGATAAGGTGGTATGCCACCCATCCATGACTGTCGCCAAAAACTTTATTAGTTTCGGATCAATGCGATACAGACGTAGGACATCGATCAACCAGGTATGCGGGACGCTATTGAAAACCTTGGCATAATCGGCAACCTAAAGAGATTTCTTTGGCCTCTAGTTGCTTGTGCTACAAGTACCGAGTCCATAGAGAGTTGCTCTTTGCAATCCCTTGACCCAAATCGGCAGCCCTTCCACTCCTCGGATAGAATGTTGTTGGTCTCGAGGTGCGCATTGACCCTTCCACTAATGATGGACGTTATGAATTTGTAGAGGGTTGATAAGCAAGTAATCGTTCTTGGGTCTGCGGGGTCCTGCACCGTGTCCTTTTTAGAGATAAGGTAGGTAATTCCCGCAGTGAGGAAGGGTGGAAATTCCTCCGACCGATTAAGGACCTGATTTATGCTTCGTGCCAACCGACTGTGTATATTGGTACATTTTTTATACTAGAAATTTTGCACCCGATCCAGACCTGGACCCCTCAAGTTCTTCGAGCTGTGCATGGCTCCTCGAACCTTCTCTTCGATAATATCACCAAAATTCATCCCAGGCGAATTAGCATGGCCAGGGCCTTTGGTGGTGATCCACAGAGCATGCTGGGCGGGTAACCCCCAAAAGTCCGCTCCAATATTTTTCACTTTCGTCACCGAAAACTCCACTGTCTAGTCGCTCTATTGGGATTCGTTGAGTGATCTGAAAAAATTCCGCTAGTTCCTCGTGTAAATTGCATTCTGAACACGTCTGGATTGACTTTCGCCATACCGTCGTAACCAACTACGTGTGCAGAAAATCCAATAACGGGTGTTTCCTGGGGGTGGCTTAGTTTCTGTAAACCCGCGGAACTTTATTTCACATACGACTGATAGCATTGCCAGAGCTGATTTGAATCAGCCTAGCAATGTCCTGACTTAGTGAGTCCCGCTGACATTCTTGACGCATTTTCTTTGTTGGATCTCTTCGATCACTTAAATCATAACACGAGCAGATTCCGCCTTCCCTGATGGTGGCCGGGATTGTGTCGCTGCGAGTAATAAAGTGGTACTGGTCTGCGGCTCGCTACTCAATCGCGTGTGCGAATTACGGTAAACGCTTGACGAATCTCTGGTGGAACAATGGGCAGTAAGGTGTTGTACCCGCCCCCGCCGTAGGAGCGAATGATGCCTACGTGAACCTGCTGAAGTTGTCGCCCCAGATTGTGACGAAACAACTGCAGCAGGCGAAGCAATGATCCTACTCATCATGGCGCCTAGACGTCGAACCGCTCCACGATTAGCGGTTTAGACACCGTGCTGTCCATCACGGGAACCCGACCCAGCCACCAAGTCACACGACTCCCGCCGGTTATCCGTACCGGACTTCAAATTTCTCATCCCCCATTTTCGGGTTTGTATTTTATACCTAACTGCCAGGTGTGGTGGTAGCTTCCTGAGTGAGTAATCTGCGAGACTGCAAAGTTCTTGCACTTTCCTCACCTACCCGCTGAGACGTTGCGGTGGCGAACAGCCATTCAGACTGAAGTATCTATCCCTCCTCCTTTCATAACCGGGCTTGGGACCGGTTACGGCGGAGTTTATTACATATAATATACAATATATAGTTTATTATATTGATATCAAATATTAGTTCGTAAATATTACACACTAAAAGACATTTACACTTTTCAAGTTTCTTGAAAATTTTCATATAACCAAACCTTTTCCAAGACTGTGTAATTGACACCGTTCAGCATTTTTGATAGTGAAATTGAATCCATAATTTCACCATCGAATAACGTGGTCTTGAAAGTGCTTTTCGAAACCTAAATTCAACGGTCATAAATGTTTCAGTAAAGATGTATCTGAAGTTCATTGGAGTCATTCATATTACAGTAACATCAGTGATAATATAGTATAACGCAATGAAACCAACATTCCAGCATCATTCAAACGTTATACCGAATTCGTACACAGAAGTTCGGTTAAGGCTAAGTTAATTATTTGATAGTTTGAATGAACTTCATTAAGTTCATCTTTATTGAATCGAAAAGATATATGGAAATTTTAATTATCTGAGAAGGAACCGCATGGGCGATAGCACCTTTGTTGCTTTTAACCGTAGAAGATGTGAACTTATCGTAAGTACTCGTCATTTACATATTCACATGAGACTTTAAACGGAAAGGAACACTAGGAGTATCAGTAATGTATTCTTCAGTGTAATGTTTTCCCTGGTTTCATCCGTTTGTGATATGTGATGATACTTTTTATTGATTGCATCTTCAATACAAGAAAGACTTTCTTTTCTCTTTTGATTTGAAACATTCTGACCGCCAGACATTTTATACTGCTTCGTTAGAGTTCCATATTTTTCTCTGACCTAGGTACTGCAATATTTACTATTTCACCAATTTTATATCCTAAGCAACTTTTATATTAATTAAAAATTCTCATTCAAAAGTAAAATGGGCATAACTTTCTTGGAAGTGCCCGAAAATATACCCTGATTCTCGAGAGGTGCTGACAAATTGAATGCCCATAAGGGGCAATAGAAATTAGGGTCTTAATCCGACTAGTAACTTTAAAAAAAAATTATTTCTATTGCATTTTTTTAAGTCTGAGAACACGCCCTTAAATTTTCAAGTCACTCTAAATAAAATTGATTGAGTTATGATCGATGAAAGAGAAGAATCCGTTCCGTAAACGACCTGAACTTGAAACTTTAAACGCGTTTTTCTACAAATGACATGTTTGAAGCCTGTGACCGAAATTACTTGGAAGCTACTGAACCGAACTTTTTCAAACTTGGCAACCTTATTCAATACAGCAAAATGTATGGTTTAATCGTCCGTTATTTTAATAGAAAGTGGCAGTTTTGTAGCCCAAAAAGGACCGATTCTTAAGTGAAAAATCGAACCATTAACATTGACTGTCTGCCATTTTGTGAAAAATGTATATTTTTTTAAATCCTCCCATCAAACACTAGATTTTACTGGCAAGGCTGGACTGAAGTACTGGCATACCAACACGGCTAATCTTCCTAATATTACGACTGAATACAACTTTGGTTTCCTGTTTATGTAAAGTTATATCAATAAGTCATTCCAAAACTTTTTTTAGCACTTAGATTATTATATCCATGTGGGTCTATGCTAGCTGAAAACTTATCAAGACTTTGACTCTACCCGTGCCATATGATATGAACTCTTACTTATCCTAATGTTTGCCCACAAAGCTATATCACTTGTAGTTGGCCTTGGATACTATACACTAAGAGGTTTTCCCGTTCGGATTTCCTAGAGTGAGCCCTTTCTTGCATTTAGTGAATCGTTTCCCTGCAAATGCCTTTGGAACGTGTTGATGCCTTTCTATCTTTAACAGAATAAAGGAAATGCTCAATTTTACAAAAAACACGTATGCCCAGATTGTTCTATACTTTCATTTGTAACGCTCAATTAATAATAATCGCTTGTACAAACAGGGCGGTAATCAACGGAGATGTTGAGGTGCGATGGTCTCATAGGGAATTGCTTTGCAATCAGTGACAGTGGTAAAATGTCTTATGTCTTATGAGAATATAGTCGATTTGCGTTTTACTGTTCCCACTATAAAAAGTAGGAAGATGAGATAATCCTTTACAAGCTCATGGGTGTCCGCAAAGTTGATTATACGCTTGCCATCCGCATTTCGCACTCCAGACCCCTTCTCCCATGACACTTGTTAACTGTTACCTGCCTTTTCACCAACATGACCATTCAAATCGCCGGCAATGATGATGCAGTCATCAGCAGGCACGTGACCAGTCTTTTCATCGGGAAGTTGCCAGAATGCATCTTTCTCGGCCTCAGGTCTACCTGTCTGTGGTGCGTATGCGATGAAGAAGTGAATAGTGCGATCAGTGAGCTTCATCAGCTGATCATTAAATCGTTCGACTTCTTTAATGGCATCAAGGAAACCCTCTGAGATGGCAATGCCAACACCGTGTTGAGTGTGAGGGCTACCAAAATAGAGCAGTTTATAGACACTTTTACCGCGTTCACCTTCAATGTCACAGCTTTTGGCACCAGACCATCGAGTTTCTTGCAGAGCGCGGATATCAATGCGCCTTTTCTGAGGGGTTCTTGCGAATTCCTCGGTCTTTCCAGTCAGGGCGCCAACATTTAGGGTACAGACGTATTTTGTTCGGACTAACTTCCGTCCCGGTGCTCACAGTGCCAGGTGCAGTAGTTCCTAAGGAAAAGGCGAGCTAGCGTGACATATGGGATCGGCTTCAGGGAATGTACTGTGAGTTTTGCGGCAAATGGTCACGTGAGTCCCTTAGATGGCTTTAGCAGCGGCCGAAGTGAACACATAAACAAGAAAATATTGAGAAGGGGGATATCGTACTTATAAAAGAAGATAATCTACCTCCGACAAAATGGGTTTCGACTCGCGTGTTGTACACACACACAGGTTCCAATGGCTTGACAAAAGTAGCCACAGTCAAAACTTGAGCTAAGGACCCAATACAACAGCCCATTACGAAGATTTCATTGTTATCAGTCATGTATGAACAAAACAGGAAAAAAGGAGAGAACGAGATGTCAGTGGACGAGAGGGCTTCATATCTAAAGGGAAAACTGGCACAGAAACGAAAATCGGCTTTAGGGGATAATGGTATATCAAAACACATACGAGGATCAGGTAGACGTCCAAGTCAGGTCATTTAGAATAATTTGATACTTTTGGTCAAATGGAATCTGCTGATTTTTTATGATTTGAGTGTGTTTGATGAGGAACTGGTGGTAATCGATCTCTCCACTTCAAAATTAGTTGAAATTTGTTGTCAACACCAGGAATTGGGGATCTCGAAAAAGTTTTACGTTTCTACTATTGCGCAAATTGAATTACATATAACAGAGATAGAGCACATGAATGAGATCCTGGATCACCAAAATGAAGGTAGAACATTTTGCGAGTGAAGGGCACCTTTTGAAATAATCGGAACGAAAGCCAACAAACTGTTTGGCATTATGGACCAAGATAGAGGTAAGGATTAGGAGGAGAGAGAGAAGTTGTTAAACGAATTATTACGGAATGAAACCATTATCGCGTAGAACACGGTCAATGTAATCAAGAAAAGTCAAGCTGGTGTCGATAATCGTTTCAATGTGATCTTGGGAAGATTTTTTTTAAGCCTGTGTTCCATTCGGTAATGAGGTCGCCTTGTTCATCATGCGTTAGATAATATCCCTACGGATTTACTAATAAGCTAATATTATTTTTGTCTCTCTGGGTACGAATTGTGATGCTACTTGCTGCATCTCAATTTTCTCAGGACTTCCTATTTCTAGGAATAACTGCCGAAACTCCGGTGGTCCGAGTCATCATATTCAATCATATTCAATTGAACATTGAATGGTGCTGATTTGTCATGACCAGCCAAAAATTGCGTCAAATAGAAGTGAAGATATCGATGATAATTGGCGTAGTGATTAGAGCACTAAGTTGTCACAATAGAAGGTTGCGTTTCAAATAACACTACTGGTAGAGGGACTTGTACCGTAGGCTGGATGTTAGATATGAATCAACTCAATCCTGATGCCAAATGAGACTAAAAATTTCTGGTGAGTGCAATGCTGACCACTTTGTCTCCTTGTGTAACATTACCGCCTAGGAAGGAAGTGCTCTAGGATCCCTCACGGTTAGGATTCACATTGGATTGTTGCGCCATGTATTATTTCAATTCTGAATACTTAAGATTGTCTAGCATTCAGTTTCCTTACTAATAAACCTTGCTATCGTACAGACTCTACATCCCTTATACAATGATGTCAATTGACTACTGACATCGTTTCAGCAGCCATGGGTGTAGCTTCATCTGACACTGTCCAAAAGACACCAGCAGCTCGACTCGTATTTAAATGCTGGCATCTATATGTAAATATCCCGCTGTCTGAACCTTGTTTGGCAAATAATAAGATGGGCTTATACATTTTTGTCAAAAACAATTTTCTTTGTAGTTTTACGTTATTGGGTATTTTTCTGGTTACTGCTTGTAGTCTAAAATGGTGAACGTATTTATCTACAGGATGCAAGGCCTATACCCTACAATGCGTTTCCCGATATGAAATTTCAGAGTTTCTTTTCATGTGATACCAGCTAAGCCTTGGTAAACTTTAATCGAAACTTCAATCACCGAGGCTATGTCTTCTAAATCTTTATTAATCCAACTATCAATGCAGCGTCGTTGGTAATGCAGTACCTGGTCGAACATAACCCTCTAATATAATGAGTCTAGGAAGGAAATCACTAGTGGATTGAATGAGCGTCCATATCTTTCGTAGCTATTCACCATTACAGTGAAAGTGAAACGTCATCCAGTTATTTGGTGCTACTATTGATATCTTGAATGTTTGCGATATTGCCTTTTTGGTCCTTTAGTTTAGCTTAAACTTTTAATTCTGAACCTTGAAATATATTGTCAGGGCTCAAATCATGCTCCTTCACTTCAACCTGAACTAAGTGCTTCCTCTGAACGGTTATTAACAAGTATTACTTGCTTATCGTTCCTCATTACCATTGTAAAATTGGTGGTAATAAAGTACGTAAGGAACATGAGGGATAGAAAACTTGCCTAGTTTATGTTGTACTATAGCAATAAAGATAACTAGTAAAAGTTTATTATTGCTTTTGCAGAGTTTGATCTAGATGCTGGCTATTTTTAGCCCATATTGCGTTCTTTTTTCAATGGTTGCATTGATGTCTGTGAGAAGTATCTTTTTTACAAAGTGACAAACAAAGGCGAAACTGGAGTTATTTCTTTTTTTGCCTCTTCCCTTTTTCCCTCGCATGTAACTAAATATTTACTATTTACCTTGTAAGGGCACTTAGTACTTCTAAAAAATATCGAAAGTACCTATATATTCACCAACTGACTCACCTGCATCTCCTCACCACCTAGCCTTAAAGACTATGCACCATTCAATAAAATTACGATTGATTAGTAACAGAAGTAGCTGCAACCATTAGATAGAGGCCATGAATATTTTACATTCAATTCAACTTGTCTATTTATCTTTGTTGCTTCTTTTCATAAAGATAGTCTCTTCGAGAAATGCCGCTCCTCGACTCCTTAGCATTTTTAATCAGATGCAGATGATGATATTGATGATGGCAATATGACGCCGCCGTCAGACCCTGAAATCTTGGGAGAGGGTCATTCACATGATACATAGTGATAAAATCTATGGTGATGTATCTTCACTTCGTGCTGGTTTTGTGGTATCCATCTGTTGAGTGGATTTCTATTGATAGTAAAACTGGTAATTGCCGGCCGTCAATAGAATTATGAAACAATTTTATCGACTTTTGATCATAGAAAAGTTGTTCTTATTGTTTTATAATTTGAAATGGGATGAGTGTTGAGAAATGAATAGATAAGAGGTGAATCAGATGGTGATGGAATAGTGATGAAGAATTTATTACCTCATAGTTTTCGTTTGTTTTAGATATGTAATTTGAATTTAAAGATATTTTTATAAGTAGCTAAATTTTAATATTTTTTTTCCATTTTGCAGGTATGAAATGAGTTGAGTATAAATTTGCATGCATGATATATGCGAACAAAATGAGTGAGTATTTACCCTTCTTTTCAAAGTTAGATATTGTGGCTTATAGTTAGTAGAGTCAAGCTCTACTTAAATTGACATAATTCTAAATTTCTGTTCTGAATTTCCCTTATGCATCATAATGTTAGTTATTCGCATTACCAGCAAGAACTTATAATTTTAACCTTAAACTTATTTTAGCTAGTAAAGTATTTTTCATATCTACATAGGAAGATAGGAGGTAATCAAATATAGGAGGACATTTTCTCCTTGAGTGTTAAAATTTGAAGGGGTTAGATAAGCGGAGGTATATTGCATTGAAAGGGATGTAGAGAGTTGGAAGAAGCATAAGTGTTCCGGTTGAGACCAGCTAAACAGTAGCGTTCAGGATGATGCGCCGCAACATCATTAAATGTTTGGATTGTGAAGATGTAAGACCATTTGAAATCTTACAAAAGCTAACTATTCGGGGATTAAACACTGCCAAATCAAGTAAGACGTCATTAGATTAGCATTATGATTGGATACATTAAGGTAATGAGATTTGAATGTTTTCGAAATTGTAAAAAAATCATTACAGAGGACCTAGGGCCCCGTAAACTGTAGGCGGGTTGGGTCAGAGAAGGGATTTACAATAACTCTGAAGCAATTGCCACATGAGAGGAAAACTGGTTTCATATCTACACTTCTGAATCCAAACAGACTAGAATAAAATGGCACAAAAGGCCAAGATTCGACTGCTAGCTGGGAAGGTGCTTGCAGCTACATACTGCAAACCTATCTTACACACTAGTAGAAGAAATGAGATGGAATATACTTGGCCGGCATCCTATAGATTCCACTTATCGTCCTATGATTTCCATTAGCCAATGTCACAATCATTTAATGATTCTTTCCGTAGGAAAAACTTTTCTTTAATAACCAATAAGCAATAAGCAAATAAGAGGAAGATATAAATTCTTAAGTATGATAACAAATGCCAATTGCTGCGTTGGAGAAAGATTCATTATCATTTACCTCTCTCCAAAAGGCACATTCACTTAACTCTATTGGTTCCTCTTAAATGTAACAGGATAGCATTGATTATATTGCATACTCAGAGTCGAACTTCCCAGGAAATCACTACATACCGTTGAGGAAGGAAGCTAGCAACAATAGAAAATAATTGAAGTAATAAAAACTTGTTGTTTCTTTTTCGTTGGTGTGGGTATTTATTCTTGTAAATTCCGATATTTCGGGAACCACTTGTTCCCTTCATCAGTGCAAACAACTTGTTTGCAAAAGAAACAACAAGTTTTTATTACTTCAATTAATTAATCGTTGGAAACACCGCATAATTTCACTCTGAATAGAAAATAGGCATTCTGAGACAATGACCTCAGAAACCTCATGAAGCAGACCTTTATTGTGGTCGCAATTGTTGTCTAGTGCCTTTCGCATTTTGTTATGTTCTAGCCGGGTTCGTATTGTTATATTATAAATTCCGCTGTTTTTATTTATTTTCATTGTCCTTATATTCTGATATTCTTCTTGAGCTGGGACAACCGATACAGGTTGGAAACGTCCAGCTATGAGGTAATTTGTGGGGAAAATAATAGACGCGCGGGTATGCCAGTCAGGCAAGTAAATGAAGTGAGAGCTGCTAGGACGGCGTGAGGTCACGATGCCTTTTAGCAAAGTTACCAGCAACCAACTACAAGTAGAATTGGTGTATGAGGAATTTCTTACAGGAAGGTAGCGTATTTTTTTGAGGATTGGTGCAATCTTATCTCGATCGCGGATATTCTAATTTCGGATGTGATCATGGGGTGTTACGCCACCGGTCCAACTCAACGTCTTCGCTTCCATTACCGCAAGACGTCGTTCATTGTCTTTTATAGTCGGCCAAAACTCAGAACCATAAAGGGCGACATGGCGGTTGCATGAGGGGAACATCCCACTCCATCTTCTGCATAAAGCGGTGTATACACACTACTGGACTATCTTTCTTTTTCCATATTGGAACTTGGTGTACTTTCTAGTCAGTTAGATGGTGTTCTACCTTCTTCAGTAACCCGATTGAAGAACTTGCTGTGCAACAGTGTCGGATTACAGCTCTTTGCTTTCCAGAGCTCAGATGTCATATCAGCTCACATGTTGCTTTCCCCGATTTCATTCTTTTTTTTACTTCCTCGTACTGAAAGGATAGAGGAGGAACAAATTCCGTTGAGATCTGTTCGAAATATTTTCGCCATCTATCCGTCGCGCCTCGTCGATGGGTAAGTGAAATACTGTTCTTGTAATTAACGCAAGAAATGATTGGTATCCTGTGTGCGTTGACGTCGGCTTTCGACAAGTCGATATGATCTTTCTCGCCATTCCGAGCGTCCAATTTATCGTAAAGATCTCTCATCAAATCGTTCGACTTCTTTAATGTCATCACGGAAACGTTCAGAAATGGCAATGGTGACACAATATTGATTCTGTGGGCTATAAAAATAGAGAAGTATATGGTAATTTTTACCGCATTCACGTTCTATGTCATAGCTTTTGGTACAACACTAACGAGTATCAATGTGCCTTTCCCGAAGGGTTTTTGTGAGTTCCTCGGTCTTTCCAGTAAGTGTGTCAATATTTAGCGTGCGGATACGTATTTGTTTTGCTGGTCCATGCGTCAAGAACTCTTACTCATTTCTGGACAGGACCGGAGCACATTCTGACTGAGGTGAACGCCCTAGCATTTCTCTGAGGCTTTGGATATTTCAACACAATCATTTTTGTTTACGATATTTAGTGCATTTTTTTGGTCGGCCTATCATGGGACCTATCACCAAGAAAGATTAGCTAGGGTTTAGCATAGCAGAATAACTCCAACTATACTGTATTTATCCCTTATTCTTGATCTAAGCATTATATTTTTGTTTTACTAAGGATAGTGCAATGTACCTTTATCCTCCTTTATCTGGGCTTGGGACCAGCATGCTATGCAAATAACGTGGAAGAGTTGTTTATTATTATTGCAACTTTTGCCTTCCTACCTTACTGCATATCCAATGGCTGCGATGAAGTTTCAGGTGCTACGCACATGACATGCATTGCAGTTTTTATAGTAGACAGCTGCAGACTGTAAATGATCTTCTTCAAACTACAATATTCCTCAAAGTAAATGTTAAGACGAATATTTCGATGCCTTCCGTAGACTTCAGAAGAATTGGTAGGATGAAATTTTGACATCTTTTTTCCTCCAACTTGTAGAAACCAGATTGCTTCACAGTATTCTGACTCAAGAAATTCAGCAAGAAAATCATACCATTGAAATTTTCACTATCTGCTGCAAGTGTAAATTTTAGTAGTCCTGGATGGACTGCTCCTAAATCTAAAAGAAAGACTACAAGACAATAAAGAGGTGGTCCTGGTTGAACTTCTGTCAATCCGCCTCAAGCAGCAGCGGCATGGGACGACTTCTTTCTGAAGTCATCGAATGGGATATGGACAGAATCATCTGGCGATATATCAAGCTTCTAATGAACACACATTTCCTCCTCTGCCATACAAGCCCCCGAATTTGACGGGATATTGCCTATGGCTAAAGAAATTCTTTGGAACTTATATTCAGTTCAATTATGTGTCACAATCCTAGAGACGAATACGAGTTGCCTTCATTCCCAAGGACTTGAGACCTATAAGTCTCAATGCTTTTAACTTTCGAATGCATCTTAGATTCGAGAGGTCGCTATAAAATAGGTCCCGACAGGTATATCAGAAATTAACGATTGCAGAGATGGCTTTCGAAGTAGTACTAGAAACGGTTAAGCACACAATCCTTCACAGATAGTGCACACTGCTTACAGTGACATTGGTTTAGAGAGCTGCCTCACTCAATCGGTAGTATTTACGTTAGAAATCAGGATGAGTGTGGCAAGGTTGTGTGATAGCGGACTAACCAAAAATGCCAACAGGGGAACACAACAATTTGGATTTGAGTAAGGGATGAAATTTCGAAGAAACTGGATAAAATCGAGGTTAGACTAGTAGTGACTGACCTATGTGGTGATATTATAGTAGTTTCGAACTTGTTCCCTTACGTTGTCAGTGAGTTGAGTTCTTCTTTAGCCTTTTGACCCTTTCAGTAGCTGTGTTGGCTCTTGTATTACTACTTAGCGTTTCAAACCTTCGTTGGTCCGGTCAGTCGTTTGGTTGTTTCCCATCGACTTCGACGTTTAGGGCAATTTTAACTAGTGAATTCTCCTGACCCCCAATTTCATCACCATACCATCGAAAACGATTTTTTCGCAATTTTTTCTCGATGAGCGCATGATTTCACCCCGACTGAATGAAGGCAAGAATAAATATATGGTGGTAACGCCAGCACCATAAACCAGCAAAAGCATCAAATGGTACTGGCCAACTGGAAATAATAAAGGCAGGGGACTGCAACTTTTAGAACGTTGATAATTTCTCCTGTATAGGGTCGAAAATCACAACGGATAACAACTACCACAATGAAATCTGCCCACGGTTGTTGGCAGCCAACAGAATTTATTTCAGCTTAAATATGTCTCACCATATGGTCAAAGCTGTTAGTGTACAAAACAGTGATCTTGTCAGCCCTCACTTATTCCTCGGGTTCTTAACAAGAAAAATTGCGAACTTTTTGCCGCGTTCGAGAGAAGAATCCTCCGGAAAATTTGTAGCTCTTTACAAAAGGATGGACGATTCTGTAACCTATATAACAAGGAAATCTATGAGCGATACTATAACCGTGCGGTTGCGGTGGTTGGGTTATCTTATCCGTATGGGTGATGATGACGCAGCTTGGAAAGTCTATAAGAGCAGCATCTATGGTAGAAAAAAATCGATGGAGCGATGTCGTAACCCAGAACTGGTGAACCTCGGCGTAAGGCCGGGATGCCTGGAGTTCTTTGATAATACAGGCCTAGACTGGGTACTGTTTATAGTAATAGTAATTAAGCATCCACAGATAAACATATCCTGGTATAGTGCTGGATATAAAACTTGACTGAAAACAAAACATTGAACTGCGGACCAAAAGAACTAATGAAACGCATTGCCAGAAGCTTTTATTAATGGCGAGTAGGTTTAGTTGACAAGCTATCTCCCCTATAAGGATTCATGACATCCGTATATTACTATCTCTGCTAAATTATTTTCTACAGAAAATGTGCTCTGTTTTTTTGGATGTATAAAGTTACAGCTTGTTCCACCGTCATTTATGGCTCCGTTCTGCAGTGGTTTGTGCTGAAAAAGGATACAGTGCAGCAAGGCTGAACATAGTACTAGGAAGCTCATGTTCCGGCGCAGCGAATACTTTACAGTCATGCTCTGGACAAATTATACATATTTTCTTGCAGCTCTGCCTCTCGGCCACCATTTTAAATATATCGTAGCTTGCAGTGCTATCCGACTACAGGAGTCTGAATGCTAAATGAATGCCTTGGACATATCAATACCGTGAAATGACTGCTCACAGATTTGGGTGCAATTCTGACTAATTCATCCACACAGTGAGTTAACTAAAAGCAACACATTTACTATTTGATAAAAATAAAAAGTTTACTGAAGCTACCACGAAAAAGTATCTTCCAAATCAAGGTTATATCCACGGGGTATTGACGCATTGGCGACCATGCAGCTAAAGCGAGGATACCTGATGACACTCATAGTTATAGTTGTTGGGAAGAGAAACTTCTGTACATTTCATTGTCAATTGTCATGGTCTAGGGAGGTACAGGCATTGGACACTGGTCAAGACATTTCTGGATGATCCTAGAAATGTCTCTAGAGATCTTGGAATTGTAAGCTTATCATCATGCAAGTAAAAGGATTTGAAGGTCAAAGCTATGAAAGTGTTATAAGTTTCGAACGACCACATCACATCGTGCACAAAGGTCATATGAATTTATGATATTAAAACGGCTCAACTGCATTAATTGCCCATGATTAAATTTTTGTAGAACGGCGACTTACATTTAACCATCTTTTCTAAGCATAAAAATTTTATCCGCTATCCTTATCTTGAATTTTTATTCTTCCCATAAAAATGGTCCGAGAAAAGGAGTTAAAAATTTTATAAAGTCAGCTCTATCAATTAACACTCACTCTCAATTTTTAATTTTAAGGACTTTCTTTGCATTTTGTGGTGTTTAGCTGGTCAGTCTTTAATTCTGGGAGCTTATAGGGACAAAGTATGCCAATTACGAAGCCACTTCTGAAATTTTAACAAAATATTCCCTGATTTTTGAGGCTGTTTATGGTTGATGCTAATGTATATAAGGGTCATTGGTTTAACATACTTCCTTTTTGGGGAATTACATCAGCCGACAATTATCTAATCAATTCAACTTCATGTCTTCGGCATCCTACCAAAATTAAGTTTCTGGACTATCATTTTAAAATGAAGTATTTTGGATTTGCACGTTTCTGCTGTCTCTACGCCTACTTTTTATATGAATATAAATATTTTAGCTATGAAATCAAGGAACAAGTTTCAATTCCAATAAAAGATAACCGAACAACTTGTGGGTCTAAGTTTGGAACCAGTTTCTACCGTATCTGCAAATACCCGTGCGTTCACCTACTTGTTCTTCTAATCACATTCTCTTCCTGTAATTGTTCTAGTTGCCGGCTGAGATCCATTACAGATATTCGTAACTCAACAAGAATTTCTAGTTATGGCCCCCTTCCTTGCCTCTTTAGCAATGGCAATACAGACAAAACGTTCAGATACAAATCCGCACGGAACGCCTGAATCGTGCATTTCTCCAAAGCCACTTTTCTGACAAAAAGCGCAACATATGTCCGTACATACGTAACCAATAGTAATTTTAGTTAAAACGGTAATTAGTCTAAAACAAAACAAAATAAAAGCAGGGAATTACCGTTTGTATGATTCGCAATTTGACGGTAGAAAAAATTAACAACGAAAGGCAAATTAAAACGTTTACTTCCGGATTTTGTATTTACGTACGTACTTGGCTGCTACAGCACTTTTTCGAGTGCATATTTAGATTTCTTCAATTCTGGCGATTTAATGGAATTGATAAATACTTAATTCTATCAAATTTTACTGAAACAAGATAAATTTACGGTGATTGTATCGAACAACTATCTATAGATTTGCAAACACAGATTTGCGGGCTTTGCTGTATCATTATTCCGGGTTTGGGTGAAGTGAACAGTTTATTGTTACACAGAATTTCTAACTGTTTGTGGTATGGAGTTTGATGTGAGAAAAAAAACTTTAGATGAAAGATAAACTTTGAAATTGCAAAATTTTCCAAATTTCTTTGTTTTAATATAAATTTTACGTAGGGTATGAATAGGTAAAGAAAGGTTTTCAGTAAAGATGAAAATCATTTGATTACACTTTTTTGAATCACTGAAGACTTCATTGCATGGGAAATTTAATCAATTCGAATATGTTGAAATGTTTGATGAAGTAAATTTCGGTATGAATACTTTCTCAGTTATTAAATATAATTTCACTTTCCTTATTATTTAAATTATTTGATGTATGATATTTGAATAATTAAATGAATATTTAAATATTATTATTGATTGTTTGGAAAATTATATTTCCTCGGCTTTTAGTATGTAGTATTATGGAGGCGGGACTTGTGGATGGAAAAATTGGCTAGTCCAAAAGTAAACTCTAGAATCCTCTGATAGATTTTCCAATTTGAAAGGACTTCGTGTCGGGGACGATAAGATCTGGGGTGGATAAACTAAAATGTTGAATGGATAAAACGATAATCTAACTAAATCTATGTATAGATATATCAGAGCTACCAAGAAAACTGGGTTCAGTGACAAGAATTACTAAGTGGATGGATTCGCTTGAGGAAGGGAAATTGTCGGTGGATCGGATACTCAGCTGATACTTCTTCCTGCCTCAGTTGGTATATTTAATCGCCGAATATACCCTTCCTCTCTTGATGCCTCATGCTATAATAACTGAAATCCTCTATTATAGCTTCTGGAGTTGTTTGTCAGACGAAATCAAGGGGGACGAGTTCTCAATTCACAAAATTAATTCAACATAAAGGGGTCATTACCATCGCTATTCATTCATAAAATTCAATTTCGAGGCATCGGAACTCCTTGAGAAAATCCGTGCCTGTAAAGAGGGGATGTAGTCGAGCCATTGAGTGAATCTTTATTCGATGGAATGCCGTGGTGCTTTCAGCAATACTCGGCCCCGGTCGCAAAGCCAAGATAATTCAGCAGTGGTTAGCGCTCATGTTCCTGACTTCATGACCGCGGATGAATGGGCTCCTGGTAGCCTAGATTTGAATCCTCAGAACTATAGCCTTTGGGCTTAGTAATAGGAGACTGCCTCCAATGGAACTTAGACCGATTTGAAGAGTTTGAAGGCTAGCATCGTGCGTGCACCTCGAGAAATGCTGCTTCATACCGTGCCTGAAGCGATTGATGCATGGCCTCACAGATTTCGGGCATATATATATGTATAGCTGCTAGCGGCGGTCATTTGGAATAAATTTTCCTTTGAAAGCTCTATGTTTCCCTTTTTAATGATTTGGTTTATTTCTTCGTGGGAAATAAAGATTTGTTTGACTGACAGAACTTGTGGCTATACTATGCACATAATATTGGATATCAACTAAGTTCGTCGTGGCTAAACAGTTTGATGATCGTCCATTCTCTAAGGTTAAGCATTGCTTGGAATATTTAGTAATTAGATGGGGGACCTGACAAAAGTTTTATTTTCACTTTTTTTTCTGGGTGATTATAACATAAATTCATAACATAGGATATGATATTACAAAGTTTATAGAATCCTTTCATTTACAAAGTTAAAGTTGGAGCACATGAGTCAAATTAGCATTATAATCACCGAGCTCAGTGCTGACCACATTGTTATCTACCGTATCATACAGTTGAATGAAGTGCTCTAACAAACTTCAAGACCGAAAATTCCCAACCTTTATTGAAAAATATAGACCATTAAAACATTTGATCACTTGTTACAGCCAATTTTACTCACAATTGAATGGTCGGTCTGTCTGTCCGTGCGTCTGTCTGTCTGTCTGTCACAGGTGCTTTTCTCAGAAACGTCTGCACCGATTCATACGACATTTGGTGGAATGGTGGAAACTGTGAACCTTCACACATGTGGTGAATTACATAGCTGCATATTGTACTTTTTCACCGAATGTAGCCATGCGGGATATCAATTGAAAGGTCTCGAGTACTTTTCGAAGCAATTATTAGCTTTGACTCTGGTCAAAGTTAGGTTTCTTTTCGGAAATTATAATGAAATAAATTCAAAAAAATCATCGCATTGATGGTAAAATATTGCAAAGTTTAGTATTGCGCCTTTCATAACTCCGGGCCTCCGAGAAGCTTCTAGGTTTGAGGAAAATTTTCCTCCTTTTCTCGAACCTGATCAACCTACGCACATTCTCTGTGCTCTGTATCATTTACTCCGGGACCTTTGGGAGGAGCTATCGCTAGGGACACAACAATTAAGCTTTAATTGGCCGAATTCTTTCAATTTCTCACTTCCCATGTTTAGCCAATTCAGAACTTTCCCTAAAGTGTTTAAAAGATCTATGAGAGAGTGGAATGATGGTTCACTTGGATGTTTACCAGCTTTGGGTAGCAGCACAAACTACCGCTTATCTAATACTAGGCGGACCTCTTCCGAAATGCATGTCCCGCATTACTCGGTCAACATTGCAACGTTAACTAAAATTTTGTTTAAGGATCGAGGGATTCCTAAGTCCGTCATCCACTTAATCGCGTACTGGACCAGTTGAAAAGCAACATGCTTTCTCGGTTGTGGTCCACGAACTCCTCATCCTTGGGCAATCGCCCAAGTTGCAAAATATATGCCTTGCGGTTTCGTCCAGAGCAGAGGCAACTCACCAGACGCTGCCTGGGAGCGCCTGGGGAGCCTCTGCCCAGGGAGCAGCGTGGCCGAAGTGGTTACAAAAACACGACATGTGTATGAATTATAATGAACACAAAACCGCCTTGTAAAATTTTAGGCCTAAGCCGCCGCGGTTAAACTAAACTTTTGTCTAAGAATCGATGAGGGAGGATGAGGGTACCGTGGACCACAACCGAGAAAGCATATTGCTTTCCAACTGGTCCGGTATGCCATTAAGTGAATGGTGGACTTAGGAATCCTTCGATTCTAAAGCAGAAAGCCTCGAAGGCTTAGGCCTAAAATTTTACACAATGCATAGCAATTTATTTCTGTTTTCAAAGCCGATAATCGCAAATTTCTTTTTTTATTGACTCGCTAGGAAACGTATTTATAATAGAATACGTATGGCTTTCTGCGTGGCTGCTATAATATATGTAGTAGTGCTTTCCTCAAGAAAGTCAGTTTCTGCATAATGCATTTCTTGTAACGCTGTGACATTATCCTTATATCGGGATAGTGTATCGAGGTAGCACGCGTTGTTTTCCAGTTTTCGTTGTCGGATCCGTTGTTGTGTAATCTATGCAAACCTTGCCCCTTTTTCTGGCTTCGTAATAACCGTTCTCCATGTAAGGTTGTCAGCTCTACCCAACTGCCAACCTGGAGGACCAGTTGGGGTAGTTTGTTCCATTTTTAGGCGTGCAAGACTCGCTTTCATACTTTTCCATCGTCTCGAGCTTTTCCCAGCGATCTCCATGTGGAGGTGGAGCTTCCATAGACTTCTAACATGGTATTTAACGAAACACAGATTCCAGATGAAATGCGAAGATCCTTTCAAAATAAACTCCACACCAGTACGGAAGATCTGCAAGGCAATGTCTTTGCCTTTTACTGTGTCTACCTACACAATGAATTTTTTTGTTAATGGACTACCATTGTTGACGGCACCAGAACATGATTTTTACATCCTTCTTTACGATTGGAAGGCGTCGAAGCGAACATCATAGGGAGATTCAGAGGTGCAAGATGAAGGTAGACGAGTCGTAGCGTCTGCAACTAGCTTTCACTTTGTAAGAAGAAAGCCGTCCTCAACTGTAAATCATATCGCTTTACTCCAATAAAATGACTTCAAATACTTAGGAATATGCCTCCTTTGAAGGCTCACCTGCAAGCGGCACGAGGAGAAAAGAACCGGAAACTCCACTTCTGCAAAGAATCATCATTTTCTCTGAACTGTAAGTGGCTGACCTAAAAAGAGATACTTAAACCTATTTTAACACATAAAACTCAATTATAGGACTCTACCAAACTTTCCAACATCAATCTAGTACAGTGATCTCAGACCAACATTTTAAGATGTGTCTCTGTGTGTATCTCCGGTATTTCCACAACGTTAGGTTTCGTGAAGATTTGAAAGCTAGGACAGCATAAACAACAAATGGAAAGCTTTGGCTTCCCTTATATGCAACTAAATTTAAAATGATTAATGTTCAGTCTCTTCTTCTTCTTAAAATTTAAATTTAAATAAATTTAAAAAAATAACTTGAAATAAGAAAAAATGTGAATGCTTGTAGAGAAAACTCCCAGCAATAACGCAGATTATTTAAATAGTTCATTAGACTTAAGAATTCAAATCTGCTTAAAGTTTCTTTCGAATTAAATAAAAAACATTTATTAAAAAAGAAGCAAAGCATGCGTGAAAAGGCACTAAAGTAGCCCTTTCATTGATCCCATACGGCCATTCACGGTAAACAAGGTTCACTTCCTTTTGCATGTACATGCACCTCCCTTAAAATCAAGGAGTGGAGGGTTGACGTCTCCAACCTTTCTACAAAATTTCGCGTCAATAACTGTCACCCGTCCTTTTTTAGAAACAGTGAGTCCTACTGGCACGAACTACAAAGCGGCCTCTATATCCCTCTGGGTCACCAAGTCAGGTTAGCGGTATATCAACTGAGATACTTGGCTTTAGAATAACCATGTTGAAATGAAGATCCGTGAAAAGAAACCCCTTTCTAGACGATAAAATGCTCGCCAATTGGAAAACTTATAAGAATACCAACCGAGCGGTCAATTACAAAAATCTTTACGATAAACTGGACACTCAGGAGTGCGCGTGAGATCTGTATCGACTTGCCAAAAGCTGACATGAACGCACACAGCATAGCGAACACTTCTGTTGCGTAAATGACAAAAACGATACTTTTCTTACCGACCGTCGAGCCGCAACGGATAGATGGCGAAAATATTTCGAGCAAATTTCAACTGAAGAATTTGTTCATCGTATCTGAGCTCTGGAAAATGAAGAGCTGGGACGCAACACTGTGGCTCAGTGATTTCTTTAATCGGGTTATTGAGGAAGGTAGAACACCATCTGACTGGCGACGAAGTACTACAGTTCCAAAATGGAAAAAAAAGTAGTCCAGCCAAATGATCCAATTACCGTCCAGTGCGGTTACTTTCCCATATCATGAAGATTTTTGAACGCATTCTTGACAACCGTATTCGGGAAATCGTTGAAATAACCTTGAATCAAGCCGGATTTTTCAAGAACTATGGAACTACTGACACAATACACGCTGCGCGGTTACTCATGGAGATATACCGTGAGAAGCACCACCCTCTTTGCATTACATTTCTGGATCTGGAGAAAGCTTTTGACCGTGTGTGACACGAACTCATCTGGTATGCATTAGAGTAACCTGGATGAAGATGCGTTCCCCAACTAGGGTTTTTTGTGATCGTCAATGTCGTCCGTCTTGTCGCTCTCTATGGTTCTGAGTGTTGGCCAACTATAAAAGACAATGAACGGCGTTTTGCGATAAAGGAAACGAAGAGAAATGAGGATATCTGCGATTGATATGCGGTTGCACCGATCGTGGAAAAACTGCGAAAGAGGCTAGGCGATGGTGTGGTCACGTAATTCGCGCTAACGAGAATTCACTTACCAACATTTGTCTAGCATCGAAGTCGATGGTAAGCGACCAAAAGGTCGACCGAAACAACGGTGGCTTGATACGCTGAAAGCCTCGCGATTGCATCCAAATCAGGCATTTTATGGAATCAAATGACGAAAGCAATCACGAAAAGCCAACCCCACTTGTGAACGGGACATAGCCGGAAGAAAATGAAGGTTAGTCCTACTTTTGTGGTAAAGTTGGGGATGTCAGACAGACAGAATTTACTTTACGAAAAATTTAAACAAACGCCAACGATCTATGTAATTTGATTTGATTCATATTCACTTCGGTCCATTTTAATCTGACTTGGATGGTTTGATTTCCGGTCAATTGATTCACTATAAATATAACAAGCATCTGTTTACGTCTCCTAATTCGTCTAACCATACTCTTGGTGGTTAAGTTATCGTTAATTTTCCCGGATCTAGATGAAATCTTCGAAAATAAGTTTAATTCTGCTAAAAGTCGAAAAACTATTTTTAGTCGTGTTCTTAACTGGTGTTGTTTTGACTTCATTTTTCAATTGAATTTAATCCTCTCTTCGATTCTTAAAATTCGAATCCTCAAGTTCTTCGGAGCAAGATAAAATTTTTGCTAAGAAAGGGGACTAGTGCGAAAAATAAGATTAAAAGAAGTAGTTGTTCCTCTTCAAGCCATTCGATAGAGATAACTTCTCTGATTAGATGCAGATTTTTTTCTTTCTTCAAATGTTGTAACAGATGGAATTATCAATGTCGGCACAATGATATTTCATTCTCGTGCATCTCTAAATGAATGAAAACAAAGAAAATTTATTTAAGTTGCGATAGTACCTGCCTCTGCGAACCAACGAAATATTCATAATTCAAATATGGCGCACTAGGCCAAAGATTGATACTTGACACGAGGCACTGAACTAGTTACTCTTGCGTTTCTTATTTATTCTAATCTTGAAAGCACACTTGGGAACAATGAGGTCAACCAAATACTTCATTGTTGGGTACGAATTTTTTTGCAGAGATTTATTCTTTACCTTCGAGTTAGGCTTGTTCTCTTGCAGAGGAAGCAGAAAGAATTTTAATTCATCTGCAAATATCAAGATCTTTTTTCGAATACCATAGTCTGGCTCAATTGTGACACCACGGTTTTTGCACTCTGCAGTGGGTAAAGGATGGGGATCCCGATTTATTTGCATATAATGTTGGTTGCTTAATCGAAAATCAATTTGAAATTCGAATTTGACGATTATACAACGACGTGAACGTCCTCAAAACGAAGAGCTGGAGAGGCACTGCGAAACGCTGTTGGTTCTTTCTAAAAAATGCAAATGCAAATTAGGGACACACAAGAGAAAAACAATTTCCTCATTTGCATTTGATTGATTGGGTGATAATTCCACAATCGTCAAAACCAGAGAAAATAAAAATCCATTCACCTGTTTTGCCGTGTATAATTTATGCACATGCATACCTACCGAGGTGCGGATGTATGTATTATAAATGTAAGGCTTTGATGGTCATGATGAGGCTAGTTATTACGCGAACCTAAAGCTCATAATATGCACATGAGATATTTGGCAAATTTAAGATTATCTGCATTTTTGCATTGCATTGCACCGAATTTCAGTGATTTTGGGGAATTTTCTTGCGTAAGGCAATGCCATGTTATTTATTATTTAATAACAATGGAAATGAAAAATTATAACCGTGAAAATGATGAACATTAAAAATTAATATGATGACATAATTTTAATGGAGGAAATCAAGTACGAATTTATTTTATTTGTACATAAAGTCATTTTCATTTGTTTGATTTATGGAGTAATAAAATATTTATTTGTATCACTTTTCTCGTAGTTACTACGGAAAAGATTCATCTGCGAATATTGTTTCGAATCCAAGTATAATGAGATGGTTTTTTTTGTCAATTCATAAATTAATATTTCCACGTAACAAATATAACAAAGTAACATAAATAATGTTTACAACAGTAATAAAATGAAAGAAAAAACGTCTCCGTAGAATACTGAGTAACAGTGATTGCATTAAATTCATGAATCTAGAGTGATAACTTTTTATTGCAGTCTCCTCTTCCCGTTTCCACGAAGCCTGCCAGCTTACTATAATACAAGTAACACAGATTTATGCTAAAATGTTTGTTTCGTTTTTTGGGGGTCTGTAAACTACAAGTGTATATTCAGGAGTGTTGTTGATGAATGAATAGGGGCCGTAGTTCGTTGCTATTACGTCAGGGTTTTCGTCAGTATCCGGAAATAGCTTGGTTTTATTAATAATCTTGTCTGAAGCTTTAACAAAAAGACATTTATTACTGTCTTTGGTCAAGAGCTAGAGACAAAAACATAAAACCTTGACTGGAAACACCTTTGCAAATCCCAGAAGTGACGGAGGACGTATTTCCTATTTATTCAGAACACTGAATCATGATATAAGTAAAAGTAGGGAGTCGAAAAAGTTAAAATGTCTGCAGTTCTAAGAGTCCTGAGCGCCTTTGATTCGCTAAACCTATTAA
This sequence comes from Hermetia illucens, assembly GCF_905115235.1. Classification (NCBI taxonomy): domain Eukaryota; kingdom Metazoa; phylum Arthropoda; class Insecta; order Diptera; family Stratiomyidae; genus Hermetia; species Hermetia illucens. The sequence goes on from NC_051853.1 coordinate 35,573,582, forward strand.
TATTACTAAAATGTGAAGGATATGTGCTTGGAGGTACTTTTTCTTAATCTGGAACCAAAAGTCGAATTTTCCAGTCAAAATCGGTTATAAAGACAAATCACTTATTACGACCAATCTTCCAAGTCCCAATCAAGAACCACACAATTTCGTTGTGGATATATAACGATATCGATTGCGAAATATCTACCTTAACGGCGTATTTTTTTTGATAAATTCCAAAAATTTTTTAAGATGATCAGTGGGAAAATCAGTGCACCGGTGGGAAAATTAGCAAGTACAGGTTAACAGTTTTCATTGGAGCAAGTATGACGGGAGCGAAAAAGAATCTGATAGTTTTGAAAAATATAAAAATGTTCAATGCTTCAGAAATATTAGATTGGTTCCGGTACATTATGAGAACAATTCAAGCATTTGGATGAGCTCCACTCTTTTTGAAGAATATATTCGAAACTGGGATCGAACATTAGAAAAAATCTTACTGTTATTCAATTATTGTCCAAAACATCTTGCTAAAAGCAGTCTAAAAGCCATACACCTGGAATTTTTGCCATAGGATATTACATCTCTGCTACAGCCAATGGATCACGCTCTTGCCATCTAATCTCTCCCTTTCGGGTTTCTTCATCTACGATAAGGAAGAGATTGGCTTCGTATTGTATATTTTCTCATCTGCCAAGATGTCAATCGGCATCATTGCAGAGATGACAAATCTGAGGCACTCCTGAAGGTAGAGCATACCCTCAATTGTCCTCCTGTAGACTGCACTCAGTTTGTTAGCATTAAATGTTACCGGCAATGCCTTTCCCCAAACTGGAGCTGCACAGAGCAGGATCGAACTCACTACCCTAGCTATGCGCAACCTGGAAGCATGTCGTGGCCTTACCACGTTCGGCATCATTCTTGCCAAGGCCATACTTGCGGTGGATGCTTTGTCATAAGCCTAGTATTGGTTATAGCTGCGCTTCCCGTCTTTGATCACTCCCAAGTACTTCATGGCAGACTTAGAATGATGTTATGATTCCGAATTTGAATATGGAAATAATTTCTTTTACGGCGCTTGGTGATGAGGACCGCTTCCTTTTTTCTCCGCAAGTGTCAGCCTAGAAGTCTCTAGCCAACCCTTAGTAGCACTAATCGCTTTGAATAAGTATAACTCAGCATCTTCGAAATCCTTTGCGACTACAACCAGCGCTATATCGTCGGCGTTACCCAACCACCGTGGCTTTCTCTGGAAGGAGGAAATTTTGTACATCGTTGTATATGATGTTCCCATGTGTGCATCCGCAGAGGCAACGTACTCCTGGGGTCCGTCATCAGTGTCATTCCAATCCTCCGTTCTTGTAAATAGCTGTTGACAATAGCTGCAAGATAGCGGGAATACCTATCTTCGCCGAAGGGTCCCGTATTAGGTTCCAATTATAATAATAATCGTTGGCGCAACCATACATATTGGATTAAGGCCAATTGGTCCATTAGGTTCCAATTGGTCGAATTAAATGCATTCCTCACGTCTAGGGTCATCACCACGCAATATTTGCTAGTACTACCCTTACCGTGGATTGCATATTCGGCCAAGCCAGTAATTATTTTGGTGGCATCAATGGTTGATCTGGCTTTACGAAACCCATACTGCCGATCTGAGAGACCTCCTTGGCTCTTAGCAACCGGGATCCAGTTAACCCGTTGGGGAGTTCCGTCCCCACGTATTCGAGGAGGGTGATCAGACCCGAGTCTGCAAGGGACTCATCTGAAGTGGCTTCTGCCACGAAGCCTCACCGGAAGTTATCTGGTACCATGGGAACCGGGACGGCCCTCTGAGAGTATATGCTCCAGGAGAATTCCTGGAGGATGTGTTCTCGGCCCGGTTATTTGCGGTTGGCCACCTAGTGGGAGTTTCATGGTGGTTGTTGGTATGTCTACATCGCGGGCAGAGCTCCTCGGAGCTCAAGCGTGAAGTTGCGCTGTACAACTCGGGTGCCGTACTCCTTAGTTGCGGCAGAGGTGTTAGATAGGCCTCGCATCCACTGGTATGAATGCTGAGCCTGCACTCAGTATAAGCCAGGACCGCTGTGCTTGCATGGCGGGGCTTTGATTGTGGTCCCAAACTCAATCTGTGTCAGAAGAGGACCGTGGGATTATGCCTACACGGCAGGCACTCAATTTAAACCCCCAGGACTTTCAGCAACCGGGAGTAATCTATTCTAGATTATACGATCTAGGATTTTCCCCACAGTGTCCAAAAGAGAAATAGGTCTGAAGGAAGTTAGCTGACCTGGAGTTTTACTAGGTTTGGATAGCAGTACTAACTTCTGTTGCTTCCATGATGCAGGAAATATCCCTTCGGACTTGCACGCTTCGAACAACTCAGCGAATATGTCCGGCCTGGATTTCACGATAGCCATAAGGGCCCTATTCGGTACGTCAACCAGACCCGGACTTTCTTATAGGCGCGCCTTTTTTGTCTTTAGCCAATTTGGCTACCGCCCTCTGAACCGCTCTTCTGGCTCGGTGACAGGCTAATCAAAAGTTGGTCAGTTCAGTATTCCAATAGTAGCTTGGTCTTCTACTGGGGAATGAGCACCTCCTAGAGATGGACATATCACTTGCTGTATATCTATCTGTCACACGCATTTTTCTCGAAAACGCACTTACATGGGCCTTCCTTCAAGGGTTCCCGCAATGGAAGCCTCTAGAGTGGCATTTTTGCTGTCCTGTAGAAAGGAAGACCTGAAAACCTTCGAAGTGCTTCTAGCGGGACACTGCACCTTAAGCCACTGCATGAGAAAATGGGGTGGTGTCCTCGACTGTATATAGCCCACGGGAAGAAGAGGAGGAGACTTCCTTGCATTTAATATGCGGCTACCCAGCGTTCTCAGACCTCAGAAAGCTTTTCCTCAACGAAGAATCTGCGCAATCTCTGTCCTCGAGCCGTTTCGGTCACGCTGCTCCCAGGACAGAGGTGAGGCAGCTTCTGGTGATTTGCCTCTGCCCTGGTAGGAAACCGTAAAGTCGATGCGGTTTCCGAGAAAATATCTGCAGTAGATGGCGCAATGCTTTTGATCGCCGTGCCGGTGGTCTCTTATTTATTACGAGAAATAGAGCGGGGCACCAAGTCAGAATCCGGCAGTTTATTTTTTCTTATCTTTTATTTCACATAACATAGTTGGTTCATTAGACTAAAATCTTTACTGCCAGTTAAATTGGTGGTGACGAGTTTCTTGTGAGGCTTCAACGTTCATAAATATCTGTTTCTCCTGAGACGTTGCAGGATCATTTCGATTGATGTTCATCAATGCGTCTATCTCCATAACCAGAACCGGGGTCGGTTACGTCGAAAATTATCTTTCCTAGAACATCGCCTGCATTATCTATTAGGGATTCAGTACGATCCTTATGAAAACTATCTTATTGAGAGAAATAACAAATAAAAAATTCACAAACTACTTGAAGATAGTCTTAAAAAATAGCACTTTAACAAACTTAAGGCCACATTCACAATTCAGCAATACTTGCTTACTGAATCTCATGTAGCGGTGGCAGCAGAGTTTCTAACAATTTTGTTTTAATAATTAACCATTTGCATTTGGTAGTTCCCCTGCATGCAACCTGAACAATTGATCATCTGTACATATTACCATATATGTATGTACACCTCAATTTTAGATAATCATCACATTTATCTAATAAATGTGCATCTCAAATTACTTCAAAAGTAAGAGCGAATATAATTTCACGAACAACAGAAGATACAGTATTAGACAACGAAGAGCAAAAAGTACTTCGGTGCATTTTGTAATGGTTTGTAGATGCTTACAAAACAGTCTAAGCCACTTTACAAATAGCTCATTGTGGGCCGAAATTTCCATATACTTTCCAGTCATAATTTCGCATAAATTTTTGGGTACCATTCCCGATACAAGTATGTGTATTACGCCTTCACTAGCTCGACGATGGCTCTGAATGCCATGTCTTGAAGATTTTTATTCGTAGTTTATCTGCTAGTCTAGATCTAGAAGTGAGAACGGATTATCAAAGCTTTTAATTGTCCAACCATACATTCTAGTATGGGAATATTCACATGAAGGAAAGTTAGAGAAAGTGTGCAAAAAATATTTTTTTAAAGCACATTTTTTTCGAAAATTGTATAAGTAATATTTGAACTCGAACGAAGACGAAAAAAAAGCCAATGCAGCCTACAAGATTTTATCTCGAATGCAGAGGGAAAGAAAGTGTTTTCAGGTATTTTTTTCACTCCAATAATTTCGTTAAAAATTCGATTGGGTACCGGCACTTATGTTTATTGCTTTTGATGGTAACTACGAGTAACTGGTATTTCGAATCGATTGAACCCAAACACATTTTCATGCTTTAATTCTGATTTTATTCCACAAAAACGTATATTCATCATATGAACTTCATTTCGATTTCTATCTTTTGTCTAACATCTGATATACTCAGATATGCATTCGTGTTGCGATGGAGATAGAGATTGTTTTGCGGAAAGCTTTCATGTAGTACCTTCGTGTTAATTGGAAGGTTATTTTCTGTAATTTAATATTGATGCAATGCTAAATGTTTTTCGATGAAAGGTATAGTAGTGAGCTGCAAAGTATTGCTGGTTTTGGGGTAGCATTGGATTTTGGGCAGTAAATTTTGTATAGATGCAATACTTTATGGTTGAAATATAACTAAAAGGTCAGCCAAGAAGAGCGGGGAATGATTGTTTTGACGATTGGATATGAAATACACACCAATGAAGATACTATCCATGCAACGTTAATTTTTTATGGAATCTGGCAGAGTCCGCTCAATCGTTTCTTTACTTTTTACTTTCCTGATTCCTTTACGATGTGCATAGTTCAATATTCACTAACATTGGGGTGAGATACGTTGTGAATAACATTGTCTTAGTTGTAAACCATTTGCTGCCGTCTAACCGAGGTTGTTATTTTAGTTGCCAATTTGCAAGTTCTTTCTTATGGCATTTATCCCTTGAAGCGCCAGATATGTCATAGTCTACATATATCTGCACCAGATAACTCACTTTTTAGGACTGTATACTATCTGTGAATTTTTTGGCATAATTTCTCGTTTTGAAGCGATGAAATTAGTTCCTTCATCTCTAGAAGACTCAATACCTATCTAAATCAGGAAGATTGTGGATACATTTAATGTGCCAATTATTCTGAATTGTTCAGTTTTTCTTTCACTTACATGGTTTTCTCTAAAATTCTATAATCTCCTTATAAGGTTTCTTGGGTAACAATCTTTATTTTTTTTCGTGTCGAGGCTAAGTTCCATTGTACATAAATGGGTATTCAAGTTTCATGTTCGACCCTTTTTTTTAAAATCCATTAAACTCCATTGCAGTTACGAAAAGATTCTCTGAAATAAATTCTAAAATTAACTCTTTTAAGGTTTTGTGTAAAACAAAACCTTATTAAAATCGATTCAATGTCTGTCTGTCTTTCTGTCTGTCAGATGCACTTTTCTCCAAAACGGCTCAACCGATTCGAACGAAATTTGGTGGACAGATGGGAACTATGAAATCCCACGCATACAGCGAGTGGCATAAATTTAGGTGGAGTTTAAAGGGGGCTCCCTATACCTACAAAGGGGGGACTCAAAAAATTTTTTCACCGGATATAGTCGTGTAGGATATCAAATGAAAGGTATCGGTTAGTACTTTCCGAAACTGGCATAAGTTTTGGCGTGAATTGCAAAGTGCGTGAGTAAGGAGTCAAAATGTACGCACTTAAAGTGAGACAATTAACAGCATCCTAAGCCATACAAATAAGATGCTGACGTCATAATTAATGAGAATAATCGACATTCGAGTGAAACATTAAAATTTCATTCAATAAGAATCCAATTCTCCCCAGCCTTTTTTTCCATCAAATGATTTATTTAAATCGCTTTCTAAAAAGTAGAGGGCAATAGAATTTTTAGCTATGTGACACGGAGCTGTCGTGCACTTGTCGCTCCTCACATCTTTTTCTTTTTCTTCGGTCTTCGCTCTCAAGCGGTGTCGGCTCGTCGTGATCTGTTTCGTCATTTTATTTTATCAAGTGCCTGATCAGGATATAATCGAGAGGCTTTTACATCCCCATCCAGCGTATCAAGCCACCGTTGTTTCGGCCGGCGGTTGCTTACCATTGACTTCGATGTTCATACCAATATTGGCAAATTAATTCTGTTTGGCGTGAATTACGTGACCACACCATCAAAAACGTCTCTCTCGCAGTTTTTCCACGATCGGTGCAAACCCATATCGATCGCGAATATTCTCATTTCAGACGTGATCAAAACGTGTCACACACCAGTGCAATGCAACATCTTCGTCCCCATTACCGCAAGACGCCGTTCATTCTCTTTTATAGTTGGCCAACATTCAAAATTATAGAGAGCGGCAGTCGAACCACATTGTGGTAAATTTTAAATTTGGGAAGTGCGCTGATGCGTCGAGCACAAAGAACACCAGTTGTCGAATGCAACTTCATCCAGGTTGCGTTAATGCGTGAAGCAATTTCATTACGCAGTTCTCCATTGGCTGATAGCATTGACTCGAGATATTTAAATCCCTGAGTTCTGGCAATGGCAGTAACCTGCCCCTCGAGATATTTAAATCGCTCAGCTATGGCAATGGCAGTAACCTGCCCAGAACTGAGTGATTTAAATATCTTGGGTCAATGCTATCAGCCAATGGAGAACTACGTTGTGTTCCTCACATAGGGAAACACAAAACCTTTCATACCTGAAGCGTTAAGCTTCTGGTTTCCCGGCTTGTTTATTAAGGTTTTGTGTAAAACAAAACCTTATTAAAATCGTCGGTCTGTCTGTCACTCGCATTTTTTCTCGGAGACGGTTATAGCGATTGACACCAAAGTTGAGGGAAAGATGGGAACTGTGAACGCTCCCGCATACAATGAGTGACATCCTTTCCCGTCGAATTTATTCACCAAATATAGCCATGTGGAGTGTCAGATGAAAGGTCTCGATTAGTGGTAGTAGTTTTTTTCAAAAAAACTTTGCGAAAACTTAAGTCTTAATTTTGGCATTTGTTTCAAAGGTGCATAGTGCGGGGGCTCGAAATTGATCATTTTTTTTAAAGTACCCATTCTCAGAAACTAGTCAACCGGAATATCTGGAAAAGCTCAAGAGACTGCCACTATATGGTGCCTAGGCTCCGAAATACCCTCAAACCGATATCTGTTCAAAAGTTAATAATAGTATATCACTATAATTTTTAGCATTTGGCTGCGAAACCCCTATAAGTCCATTCTAGCACCAAGAAACAAGAACAAAGTTATAACAGGTCAAATTTGTCGCTTCTTTGCAAATTTAAGACTTTGAATATTAATATCATCTGAAAATAGATATTCTCACATAATATATATATATATATATATATTGTTTTTCAGTTCGGCATCCATTCCAAAAAATTATTATGAAAATCTATTATCTGTTGAAGTGAACTAAAATAAATTCCAGGTTTATTGTCATTTTCTGACCTTACCAATTTCACATTGGTCACTCCAGATTCCTTAAAAGAACCTCTTGTCAGCATCATTGTCATCTGTTAGGTTGAACATAGACGTATGACAAAGGCAAAGTTGACTCAAAAACAGAAAAAGTGGTGAAAGTAGCTTGTGCAGTTTCGTTAGCACCTAAACTGAACCACCTTACAGGGTTCCATTGAAACGCGATTGCATACCTTTGTGTTAGCCTCACTCAGGAGGGCCTTTTGGAAAGTCCAGATATAGAACTGTAGAATATTTAACACATCATTCGATGTTTCTTTTGCGTTGCAGGTGGTACATATAGTACGTACATGAATTCGACAACACCTCGTTTTCTCTTGCCCATAATATGTGGGGATGCCCCTCTACAAACTGGGCCTTCGGTAGAGCTAGGATCAATTATTGGTAAGGAAAAATATATTGTTATTTAGCAAACTTTGTTGGAGTTCCACTTAATGGACAGCTACTGAATTATGCACTCTTTCATAAAGAAACGATAAACAATTCCCTGGGTTCTCCGTATCTTGTTTGTTACATCGCAGTATTACTGGTGTAAAACACAATATAATCCTTTGTCTGCTAAGGTATACTACGTAGAACGTGGAACCAATCTCAGACGCAAGGGCCTAGATAAGTGTAGTGTAGTGACGCTCCGCCTTCTCTGTAGCCCCAATGTAAGGTTTGTGACATTGCGTGAGTTGATAAAGCTTATTAATTTACCGAAATCGTATGGATTATCAGTTTGGGCGAGCGCTCCGTAAAACTGTTTTAACTAAGAAGATCCAATATGCCATACCCCCTCGAATATTATTGAAGGTAATCAGAAAGGTCCTCTAGAAAGTATCTTTGTTGTTCACCTTATGTAGTGCATGACATATGACATTTTAAACGTGGGATCTTTGCTTCAAAATAGTTTTTTGCTATTTCTATCCATTTCTGCTTACTGATGCCAGGAGGTTATTTGTCTATTACTTGGTTTTTGATGTGATGTCAGAGGTGCTTCACCAAAAGTCATATTGTTTGACAGAAAAGAAATTTAGCAGACATTTTTATTTCCATACATATACATATGTATTTCAGGAGCTACCTGCTCCCAAAATTAACACCAAAAATTAAATCAATCAATCCCGATTAACTTTGAAGGAGGAAGATGGGTTCTATCCTTGCATTTAGATAATCATGCAATTTTAGTGTTTCCACTGGATTTCAAAAATTATTTCAATGAATTTCCAAACCACCTTCTTTGTGGACTTAACTCAATTGGCTTTCTTCCAAATCAAATCGATCGAGCTTTTAATTTATGTACATTGGTTTTGCATTTAGAGTTAATTTTAAGGATCAATGTTTTACATCATGCAAATAAATTTAAAGTATTTTTAATTAGCACGGGTGGGCAGGTTTGTAGCTATTCTCTCACAGAAGGTGAATGAGCCATTGGGATAACTGCATCTAGTTTTCGCATTGCCTTCCGATTCGCAGATTCATATATATCTGTTTGGTAGAAGATATGATGTTATCTAGAAACGAAGAGAAAACGGGGACGAACCAGAAGAATGCGTGTGAGGATATACTGATGTCTTCTACACCGATGGCTCAAAAACAGAAAATGGTTCTGCAACAGGAGTCTACCTCTCGAATAAAAAGGGAAAGTGGGGTTTTCCTTTGTGACAATACACAACGGTCTTTCAGGCTGAATTATATGCAATCCTAACGCCGGCAACCTGGATGATCGACAAGCGGTCGAAGGGCAGGCGTATCGCAATCTGTAGCGACAGTCAGGCTGCATTGAGTGCATTGACTAGTACTTTGATCACTTCTAAAATCGTTCAGGAATGTAGAAACGAATTGAATTAGATTCAATACGGTGGATTTACTCTGGGTATCTGATCATTGTGGTGTAGAGGAAAATGAAATCTCTGATGCTTTAGCAAAGAGGGCTTGCCCATGCCCGAACCGGACTTGGGGTGTCAGCAGCATTGGCTGATGCTGCAATCAAAAGCTGAGAACAAGCTTCTCATAATGACAGGAGGCAAAGCCTTAATGCTGCTAAAAACACCAAACTTTTCTTGTCAGAACCAAACAAACATACTGCAAAGTTTATCCTGTCGAAAAGCAGGGAGACTTGCAGAAGTATTGAGGGCATTCTAACTGGTCATAATTCACTAGCTGGGCATATGTTCAGAATAAGAATTTCCAAGATGATACGTGTCCATCCTGTAATGAGGAATCCACGAAATATTAGATATCATATTTTTGGGGCTGATGAACTGCAACGGGTAACGTCCCATCCAATAACAGAAATCCTAGGATACATAAATGAATTCCGGATATTCCGTTAGACGGGGGAATTGAGTACAATGGACCACTGAGGTCTGAGTGCTCAGAGGATTTGCCTCTCACTCACCTCAAACACAAACACACACACACATTCTCTTCATTGCCTCATGGTGATGGCATGGCCTTTCGAGGAAATCCGAGAAAATTGAAATCAAAACTGGTTTTTAGTGCTAAGTCGTACATCGTTAAGTCTTTTCCGAGCGACAAGTGGCAAAAATACATGGAGAGATTTGAATTTATTTCGAATGGGAAATGAATTTTGGAGAAGAACCCGCGACCGCTATAGCGGCATTTACATTGTTTTTTTGAACGGAAAGATGGAAACCTTATAATGCTTTTAAGGGGAAGTTGTTCTCTAAATGACCACCTGGAGAAAGTCTAGATGGTGGACCTCCTCTTTTGGTTCTGGGATTACTTTAAGCGTCTATTATTTATTTAAACATTTCCCAATAATTTGCGGTAAATGACCTGAGGACAAATAAAGGAGTCGTTGTAAAAATGGGGGTACAGGTTTTAATGCAGGGGCGAAGAAAAGGTGAACTATCGTTGCATTGATTATATCGCTTCTAAAAGATACTTGAATCCACTCCTTCTACTGATTATTGGACAGTGTCTGGAGTCACTGAAAAATGCGGATTACAAACGGCGGGTTGGGGTTTAGATCCCTAAAGTTAAATTTTTCTATGCTTGAAGCCAGATGGCAACTCGTGTTCAGTCGAGGCCACTGTAGGAGGAAAGGCAAGTCAACATTCCAGTGAGAATGCCCATCCCCACGTAAGCAATGAATTCTAAAGCTCGCCATCTACGTACAGTTTTGCCTGTCCGTTACGTCTGAATAGTCCTCATTTGACGGGCGGCCGTAACGTGGATGGGATGCAAATGTTTGTTAGTTTTGACTGCTTCGGCGGCCGATGATCGAATGAAAAATGATTCGGCCAGATCTGTTTGCGGTAATTTCCTGTTTGATTAGTTTGTAAGCGAGAATTTTATGACCATCTTTACCACTAATAAACATTTTTGATAAATGCTCACACAAAAAAAATATATCAAATTCTCGTCTCAAGTCCTTCCACGTCCAGAATTGAGCTAATGATGTTTCGGCTTGCTAGTACCTGTATGGTGCATTCAGTTCAACTGCTGGGCGGTTGAGGGTTCTTCCGACGTAACCGAGAGGCCAAACTGTACTTGGATAGCGGGCTTAAGGGTAATACAATCTGTAATACTCAAAGTTTGCCCCGAAATTGCGAGAAAAGCAACATTGTTGATAGGCTATGATTCCAATGTACGATTTCAACGTGACGAACTGGGCGAGCGATTTTCGATTTTATCATCAATACTAACTTAAAGATGTATGACAGCGGTACCTCAGGAAGAGCGAGTCTAATCAGATATTTTTCCTAAAATACCGCGCTGAACCTTGTGGTATAGATTCGTAAACCAATAATCAAACTCCAGGAGAACTAACTAGAGGAAGTTTAGTCGGGACTTTAGAGGATAACTTCACAGTACTCCTGCTGTCAACATCCGCACCATAGACGATATGCAGTTAAAGTTTGAGACGTAAGAGATTGTATGGAGTCGCCTTTAAAATCTCAGGCCTAGTAGAACGCAACAAGAAAGATTTTACTACCATGGTGAACAAGTATGTCATCAGGAATGCCACGAGAAGATCCTGGTTGGTCAAATATTGAAAGCATCAACGACCCTGCAAAATTCAACAAGATTCAGTTCAAAGAAAATAAGCTACACTTTCCTGAAAAGTCGGATGGTTCCTATTCGGAAAAGTAGACCTTAGGACCAGGATAGTATAGTCTTCTTGTCTCTAGCTACACTAGAACAAAACAGCAAGAAATTTTTCGTGACCGCCCAAAGTCCACGCCTCCAAAGTGTCTCTAGTTAGTAAAACCGAGCAGTGTGTGATTCGTATTGTCGACTTAGTCCTCCCACCTGCTTTGAAGTTTCCAAGGTGTTCGTTTCCACTTTGAATTTGAGTAGGCATCTGTAAATTCGACCATTTGTCCACTCTACATGAGCTGTCCGCTGGAGCTTCGGATCTTGATATGAGTGGTACTTCCTCTTTGTCTTATGAGAAGTATAACTTCAATTGTATCTTATTTGTTATATGCTGTTCCTCATTAGGTCAAAGAGAAGAGCATCGCATATTTTTTTGGAAATCTCAATACAGGCAGTATTTATGGGCTATGGAACCATCCATACTGTCGTGTGTCTGTTTAAAGTGCACGAAAACTTGATATACATACGTCAAAAGTTTTCTCCAGCATTTGTTGTACTGAAAATATTTCGTCCACTCTCGATGTTTCACACTAAAATCCTTTCTGGTATCCAGAGATAACACAACATTGATATGCCTATAACGATTACAGCAGAAGTTGTCTTGTTTTGAATAGGACGTATTACATTTTTTGCTATTTTTTCGACGCCTCAATGCTTGTAATTATACGTATGAAAGCAAATGTATGTAAGCCACCGAGATAATAACTTAATTTAGTAATCCAAACAGCGCCTACTTTTCTTATGCTATCGTCACCTGGTTGAATTTGCTTAGTTTATTGATGTCATTGACATTACGTACAATATCCATCAAATACCCAAATAATGTCAACAAATCGAGTCACAATTGACTTTAATCAATTTTGCAATAATTTTGCAAGTCAACACATTGGTTCGTTAGTATTGTCTTTTTAACAACGAAATGTCTAAATAATTCAAAAAGATTCGAATCACACAAATCAGCGCCAATGAAGCAAATAAAGTTTCATCTAAGACTCTATCAAATGATCATAATCTTAACTCTTGAATGATTTCTTAGAATTCTTTCTTATTATCTATCTGCGCACTTAACCTTTCGCAGATGTTAGAGCCTCAAATCACACCTCAGGGTCTTTTGTAAAAGTGTTGAAAGGCTTGAATGAGAGTTTAAATAAATCGAGAAGAGGATTGCGTTCATTCAAAACACATCATTATAGCTTCAAGGACTACTCATCGACCTATGTGGTCCACGGATGAGCAACAAAAGAGATACATCAAAACGAGCACAAAAAAGATACTCGTACATCATATCTGCGTGAAATGTTTTGAGAAAATATTTCTGTAACAAACTCCGATGTTTAGCCTTGTACCGATGTTCCTTTTCCTAAAATTGTATGCAAATTTGTGGTTCCAGTGTGAATAAATTGGAACATTGATCACAAAGCCCCAGAGATAAACAGATAAACGACAGATTAAGCTATTATTTATGAATCTAATAGCGAAGGTCATTCACCGGGCAAATGACATGTAAATGCTGTAACGTCCTCATGTAAAATATTTACAACGCCCAACAACATCGAAATTATCATGACCAAATCAATGGAAATTATGAAATTTCGGTTCGAGGTTTTGCAGGTGGAATGCAACTTTGGGGCGGAACTACCAAAAATCTATTAATATTTAATATTATGGGTCATATTTTTGAGAAAGATCTGGGCGTGTGGAGGTTGCGTAGAATGGCTTTGAATTTTGATTGCCTCTAAGTGGGCTACTGAATAATCATTTTCTGAAGGAATTCATGTTATTGTTTTTGAAAATTTGAAAATTGTTTAAATAATGAGCATTTCGTCTGATATTGGGCGTGGTAAATGCTGACTTTCACTTGTGAATGATTTGAGATTTACGTCTAATATCTTACGCAAGTTGAAAGAACTCACTGAGACGTGAGTTTTTATTGACTCTAGCCCACGTCACATTTTGGATATCTGTTACTTTATTAGATCGTAAAAATTATCGATTTCGTTTAAATTATTGGCGGAATATTTAAATTGAATTGATTTCTTGAGAGTGAGTTACATAACAGTAAATATTTTCAATTTTCTCCATTTTTTTCGGTGAAACGCACAAAAATAGACGCATTCATAATGATTTAATAATGCAGATGGCCGATGCTAGTTCTTCCCGAAATAAGTAGAAAGTAGAAAAAGTAGAAAAAACTATTCATTATCTAATACTGAAAACGGACTTAAAGTTGCAAGAACTAAGGTGCCAAAACATCAAAAGGTCCTCTCCTCGGCATGGACTAGTTAAGATACAGCTTCGCCTTAAAGTTGCTAGTGCTACTTGTGACGTTCGAATGGAAGTGAAAGCAGGGTCACATGTATCCGAGTAAAGGAACTGAATGTCTTCCTAGAAAAGAGAAATCAGTGCCACTTCCTCACATTGAAGAAAGGTCAAATCGCAGCACAATATTTAAGGCAGTCTTCTACCGTCAACCTATTTTTGGGAATTAATTGAAAAGCAACCACTGAAGATAATCTAACGATTTTTTTTATTTAATTTGTCATACTTTGACTGCCCATCATTTTTCTTATGTCCTTGAAACGTCCTTGCCATAGTCCTTTTCGAAATATCATGGCCAATTTTGAGGCGCCTGAACGGTCATTCTGTGTATCAGAAACCAAAAAGATTATATTTCTTATTGATAAGTATTTCGTTGGAAATGTTTTCCTGTTCGTTGTAACTTGCACTTTTTGTTTTTAACATTTTAGAGGATTCTACCTCCAGCGTTTAGAGGACTAAATATTAGGGTTTTTAATAGTTTAGTTTTAATAGTTTTTAAAGGCCAGTTGCTAGCTGAAATGGCTATTCAAATCTGTTACTTGTCAACAATGTAAAAGATTTATTGGAAAAGTCAAAGTGATAAGCAACTACACGGTTCCAAGAACATATTCGCAACGTCAGAAAAGTGCTAATAATATACCAAACAAAAAATAGCCAAGCCAGGAGCTGTCAAACACATGATGGAAAATAAACGTAGCATCACAGTGGTCGACTTGGAAAACACGAAGTTGGAATACTTACCAAACCCCGCAAACATCAGAGGCCTTACTGAAGCAAAAATTCAACCCGGACCCCTTAATTAGTTTCGGAGAACGACACCTGTTGCACTTTTCGGACATATGTACATTTTAAACCCTAACTCCCTTATGTTTCACCTAATATCAGAAATAATCAGTTTCGAAAAGTGACCGAGGAGTCTTGCTCTGGGCTACGTGCCTTCTTCTTGACAACAGGTTAAGGTAGTCTTCATACCGAATCCTGGGATAGATGAAAGGGTTGGAAAGACTGGTGGAGCGTCACATTCGTGGAAACGCACTTAGCTCACACCCACTTAGTGAAAATCAATATGCTTACCACACAAAGATAGAGGATGCAACTTTGAATGGTGAGTACGCGATGGGGGTGTTCGTGGACATTGAAGGGGCTTTTGACTGTGCGCCTTTTCAAACATTCTGTGATGCCGCTAGAGAGCATAGTGTTGATGATGCTTTAATTAAGTGGATCCATGCCATGCTAACGCAGAGATTGCTGTGTGCTGAGGTAGGTGTCGATCGCTACCTGACTGCAAAAGCAACGAAGGGCTGCCCCCAAGGAGGTGTGCTTTCGCCACTTCTGTGGAGTATGCTGATCGACTCACTACTATGTTGATTGGGATCTTCGAAAGGTGTGTAGGAATATACAACGTGCCGTTGATTTGATAGACAGCTGATGCCTCATCACATCCACTAACGGAAATCCTGCGGTATGTTAACGAATCCGGAATAATCCGTTAGATGGGGGTGGCGGGTACAATGGGCCAACACGGCCTGAGTGGTCAGAAGCTGCAGCTTCTCCCCCACCATACACACACACACATATACAACCCTTATTAAATCGGTTTCATGGTTGTACGTCTGTAAATCCATTATGAATACGCATCTGAAATCTAGGACATGCATACTGGACTCTTACCGGCTAAAAAGTTCCACATTTTCTCCACACTTTCCTCGCGGGACCATTGCTCTGGATTTTGCTTTGCTGGATTGTTCAGTTCTCAGGTGTTCACTTTAAATGGGGGACGTTAATCGCAGTAGATTCCCTTATATGCCTCCGCTAAGTGTTCCATCTTGTGCTTGATTGTACCTCACCAGATTTTCCACCGTTAAACGGGTATTTAGCTCTGTTTCAAGCTTTCTCCTTAAGCTTTTAAATCTCGGACAGGTGAAGAAAAAGCGTTCTGCATCTTCGCCTGCACCTTCACACGTAGGACAATCGGGCGATGCATTGAGACCGAATCTATAGAGGTATTTCCTGTATCCACCGTGTTCGGTTAACAATTGAGTCAGATCGTAGCTCGTCTCACCTTGGTTCCGTATAGTCTACTTGCTTATGTCTGGGATAAGCTTATGAGCCCATCGGCCATTCTCCGCCTGCCCATGCAGTTTCCCATGCATCCAATGAACTGATACGCTCACTTTGCTTGTGTAGGTTTGCTTCCTGATTTTCATCCAAATGACTTGTCTGATCGGTTAGAATATCCACTCAGATCATCCCCGCAATCACGCATGCTGCCTCATAAGATATTGTTCGGCAGGCGCAACATGTTCGGGGGCGCTTAGTCTCAGCAGGTTGAAGCTGTCTGCGGTTTTCTCCGATTTTTATCGTCGACGCCCACACTGGTGCTGCGTATAAAAGGACAGAGATATTTGGGAACATCCTTGCCAGTGTTGAGCTGATAGTCGTCACTTTCTAGTAAGCTTTAAGTGGGGTTTAAAACTCAGCTTGGAGTCGCATATTACTGTCAGCAATCTCAGCGATTTCTGAGAACTAACAATATGCGCCCCCATGCAAATTTCAACAGTTTTCTGTTTCTGCCGCTTTGTAAAGAGAACCAACTCCGACTTGTTTTGGAAAAGCTCCAGACCGTGGTCTTTAAGCCAAAACTTGATCGACCGTATTGTCTTGTTCGCATATATTTCTACTTTGTCGAGGCGATTGGATGTTATGACCACTCCAAAGTCATCTTTCAATGCGACGACAACGGCTTGCTTAGCTAGTAGGAGCCATAAGACGCCATCATCCGCTAAGTTTCATAGCAGAGGACCTAGAGCAGATCCCTGCGGAACTATTCCCGTTATAACATACATCTTCGACCCTTCGTCCGAATCAATGCACACTCAAATGGCTTTATAAAAGAAATACACAAAACCTATCATACTTGAAGCGTTCAGCTTCCGGTTCCCCGACTTGTTTTCCATTCGCGTAATCCGCCTTATTATTGATCTACGTATCCAAGCTTATTAAGGCCTTCTTCACTGGTATACTATGAAAAAGAGTCTTTACATCAAAGGAGACCTTATAGCTTCCACCGTTCGATATCTTGGTTTCCTTATGCTGTCTTGATCAATATATAATGATAATTGGATCTCCTAATTATTTTGAAATGATTTACATACCGTTATCTGATTTCATGCTTAGTAGCTACGAGGATCTCCTACATTTCTATAAGTAATTCTTGCATTGCGTTGCCTTCCTTAGGAATTTCAGATAATAACTTAATTCTCGGTGAAACCGGGATTATATGGTTAACATTCAGTACTTAATGAGACATAGCGGTCCGTTGAAAAGACCTTCAATTTCAGGTCCCCCAGTTTGACATTCTTAATCTTTTGCATAATCATAAAATCCTAAAAGGGTTCTTTTATCGCTTTCTCGACTTATTTTTATTATATTTGGTAGTGGATTTCCGTCAAAAATGTGATTTTTGGTGGATACTCCCCAAGTATCTCTGGGAAGATAGGGGAATCGAGCAGTCAAATTACAGAGAGTCAAATTATAGAGAAAAGTACCTACATAATCATAAGGTAGTGATGAATTGACGTCGGATATCAGTCGACTCAGCAGTGAATGAGTACCTGAGTCAAATCAGGGTAATAATCTCGGGTGAGCACAATGCCTGCTATAGGATACTATAATCCTGTGGTGTACCGTTACAGTCTTGAATGAAGTAGTCTAAAACAATTCAAGGACCTGATCCAATTGGATTGTACCGCCAATGATTATAAGTAATTCTTATAATTATGGATAAATAGCAACAAACTCTAGGGGAAAGGAGATGATGGAAGCAGCTGCGAATTTAGTGAGACAGCTGGTAAAGGCTAGACTATTTATGGATTCCTAACGATCGTTGTGTTTAGCACATAAAGATAGGGAGCGGAAAAGTAGATGCAATGATGAAATGGGGAGTTGGAAATTAGGTGTACGGTGCAGTAAGATTGGTTCTGAATTATAGTGCACAAGGGGATAGAACAGGTGTCCGTAAAATGAGTAGAAGAATGCACAACAGACGATTAATGGTTTCGTCAGACGATGCCTCATCTTCGCCCTGAATGTGAACTATTGATGATTTTAAGTTGAATATAATTCGCATTCCGTCTTGTTTGCGATTATATAAAAGGCAACGATTTTCATCTGTTACCGCTTTCGGTCAAGGTTCTGTTAGCACAGAGGTGGGGCAGCGCCTGATGAGTCATCTTTGCCCTGGACGAAACCCTTAGTTATCTGCTTTGAATCCTTGGGTACGAAGCCGAAAACGAGGGGTCCGTAGACCAAAAAAAGTGAGAGTAAGTTGCTCTCCATTTGGTTCTGTCCGACACGAAGTGGATGTGGACTTAGGATACCTCACATCCTAAAAATGATGTGGGAGTATTTGTAAAAAATAACCCCGGAAGATTGACTTATTTAAGTATTGAAGAAGAATTGAAGGGAAAATGGAAGAAAAGAGGGAAACTATAATTTCAAAGGATTTTTCATACGGTCGGTAGCAGACGACGCAGACGACGTATGGAAAGACAGAGAGAGGCAGACCTTTGCAAGGTGAATTTGAGCACTGATTTGCCATTAGCTGCTTAAGTCTTTCAGAGAAGCTGAGATTCCTTCTTTATAGAAACGGACTTTATCTTTTCACGAGAGAAAAGAATTGAAATCCGTTACCGACCACTTCTTCGCAGTAAATTGAGTCAGTTGACAGAGTTTTCCAAATCTTGTACAAGCAAATCAAACGCACCCATACCTATTGACGGGCTTGTAGGATAGAAGTCTACCTCATGTGATTAGGTACGACTCGAGTGTTTCGATTTCAGAAGATAACGTCACTTTTATTTTTTCTATTCCAAACTTTGTGGACTAAAGCATAGGTCAGGATACCAAAAAATATACTTTGGTATATTGTATTGGTATTGGTGCTCAATTGTTCCGTTAAGATTACATCTGTATCTAAGTTTCGTAGCTTTCTCAAAAATAAGCACTACTGAATTAACTTTATCTTAAGATTACATTTACCAATAGCATGCTACCATCTGATTTGATGTACCATATGCGCCCATATTTCTTATCATCACCTTGTGTTATATTGTTAGTTACATACTTTGGCATTCCATCAAGTCAGGATAGGAATACAACTGGAGCAACAGTAGCCGCTCAGCAAATATGTTAATGACATTTGATAGTTAATAAATATGGATGAAGCTCCAGTTTTTTAACACTCATAAATCGAAATTCAGTCAATTCTGGTTTATTTACCAAGATCAAAGATAATTTTGAATGGGACGCTAATGGCCATTTAATTTTTGGGAAAAGTGACATGACTAATGTGATGTTCGGAAAAGACATACGCATGTGTCATTAACTTAACTTATCATTAAATCTACATAACTATTACACTTTCTACGCGCAAGATCTCACCAAAAATTAAAGAAACTCATTTTCATGCGAAATTTAGCATACCAGCTACAAATAATGAACCTGAATTGGTGAATGATTAATTTTCTAGCGTTCTCCTTTGAATAAAGTTATTTTTCAGGTCAACTTACAGCCGGGGAGTAACTTGCGGGCGCTGTTTTCCTAATAAACGATGAATGTGTGTAAATATGATTAATTAAATCCACCATTCACTCTCGCCTAATTTCCGTTGAGCATGGAGACCGGAAATCCCAAATTAGGTTTTTTTCTGAGTTCTCGATAAATTAAGTAATCAAACCAATTAACAGCATACACCGCTTGGTTGCAGCTATTTGGATTTGAAAATTTCCAATCATATACTAGCGTATCTTTCCCCATAACCACAAGCAAGTCTGCAGAATCTTTCATCTGAAGTCCCGCAAATCTTGGTCTTTAATTATTTTGTGTGAATTGTTGCAAATTGCTTTGTTAAGAGCTGGGCGTTACTCCAGCTCTGCAATTGCTGCTTTAGCTGCGAATTTCCTATAGATAGAATGATATCTACAATATGCAAATTGACTGTTCTGCAGAAATCCGAGTACGAGTGGTAACCTTCAACTTGATAGAGTGAAATGAATCATTCTCCGACGTGTGGTTCGCCTGAAATGGAGCAATGCCCTCTAAAACGTGCAAGTTGCAATAGCAGAGTTCCCCAGTATGGCTGGCTTCTGTTGAGGAGCAACCACGTAAGATTTCAACGTAAGAAAGATAAAATACCGAAGCATTTCAACTGCAATTCGAGCTGACCTTGCTTATGAAAGATACATTTTAGACAGTTTATCGTTTCGACAAGGTTAATGCATTCCGTGTTTAGTTATTTATTCATTTGATCATGTGTAGTAATAGGACTAATGCTTCCATGTAACGAGGTTTTAATACGCTTTTGTGCTGAATCACTTTTTGCCTTGCCTTATTATTTATATTTCAAAATTTCATGAATCAATGAGTTCCTGCCTTCCTCTGAATAGGTCATCCGCAATTTAAGAAAGATTGACCCAGTGGATTGCAGAAACATGAATCTTAATTGGTGATGATGTGATTGGGTAATGAGGTAAATGAATGTATTATTTGTGTACCATGTATCCAGCCAGGGACGCCATACCTAACTAAAAAGGATTCAGGTGTGCTCAGAACAGCTTGACAGAAGGCGTTTGGAGCGAAAATTCATATACATATAGCCTAACACTTAACATCGATCACTTCAGTCTACCAGTTAATTCAAAGAGATACGCTTCCCTTCTGTATAATGGACCACTAGGGTCTGATCGCTCAGAGGCTTTGTTTCTTCTTATGTCACAAAAACACATTCCAAAACGCATCTTATTTTTTTCAACTGCATGTACTTTTCACCAATACGTAACCAATGCCATAGAGAAACCATCCGGACCGGGCAAAAAATAATGCTGGATAATCGGACTCCAGATGAACGTTAATGCGGATCCTCTTCTTATCCTTTTTTTATTAAAATCTCTATCCCTCGCCAAAAAGGAAACTCCGAACTAGGCGGAAATCCCCCCTTTCAAAACCTCTCTCGTCTGGCCCGGCTGTAACTCAGACCAACTAATATTAGGTGTCATTGACACATCATCGTCATCAACGGCGCAATAACCGCTAACTGGTCTAGGCCTGCCTTAGTAAGGAACTCCAGACATCCCAGTTTTACGCCCAAGTCCACCAATTCGGTATCCCTAAAAGTTGTCTGGCGTCCTACGCCATCGTTCCATCTCAGGAAGGGTCTGCCTCGTCTACTTTTTCTACCATAGATATTGCCCTTATAGACTTTCCACGCTGGTCATCCACATCTATACAAATTAGATGACCCGCTCACCGTAACCTATTGAGCCCAATTTTATCCACAACCTAGTGGTTCTGGTATCACTCATAGATTTCGTCGTTATCTAGGTTACGGAACCGTTCCTCCTCGAACGGGACCAAAAGTACGCAATTTTTCCTGCGAAGAACCCAGGCCACCGAGGAATACATAATGACTGGCAAAATCATAGTCTTGTACAGAAAAAGCTTTGATGGTATGATGAGACGTTTCGAGTGGAAGAGTTTTTGTTAGCTGAAATAGGCTCTGTTTGTAGCCGAATCGTACGCGAATTTCATCGTCGAAGTTGTTATCGGTTGCGATTTTCGACCCTAGATAGGAGGAGTTATCAACAGTCTCAAAGTTGTAATCCCCAATCTTTATTGTTTTCATTTGACCAGTGCGATAAAATGTTGTTGGTTCTTTGTTCTTTGGCGCTGACGATGTCGATCTGGATGAAGGTAGACTGTACATCTCGGGTTGTTCTTCCCATATTGTCAATATCGTAGGCCAGTAATCGGGTGGACTTGAAGAGGATGGTGCCTCTTGCATTGACATCTGCATCGCGAATCACTTTCTCGAGGGCCACGTTAAAAGGGACGCATGATAGGGCATTCCCTTGTCTTAGGCCATTGTTAATGCTGGCTATGCTGTTATATGCGGCCTTGAAATTGATGAAAAAATGGTGCATGGTGATGGCCATATTCCAACAGCTTTTCCATCACTTGCTGCAGAGAGAAAATCTGATTTGTTGCTGATTTGCCTTTTGCCTTTGCCTTTAGTATGGGCCGATGGGCGTATGGGACTACCCGGCCTAGCAAGATAGGGGAGAATATCTTATAGATGGTATTCAGAAACGTGATATCTCTATAATTACTGCACTACATGAGATCTCCCCTCCCTCTCCCGCTTGGTATATTTGGTCGCCTCCATATTTAACTAATTCGGCTGTAATTCCATCCTCCGACATATGGCTTTTAAGCCAATGGATTGCGCGGACTGTTTCTTCCACGTTTGACGTATTTGTTTGTCGTCTTCAGTTGGCGGGACCTTCAACTCGCCGAAATTTTGATTATTGAACCGTCATAAAAATACTCAACCCATCGCTCCAATATGCCCATTCTGTCGAAAATCAGATTTCCCTCTTTGTCTCAGCAGGATGAACATCCTGCTGATTTGTGATGATAAGAGTGGAGATAGGAGATCAGGCCGATCATCCTGAGTGGCCGATAACGACCTAGAGGGCAGAGCTATCCCAAAAAGCTAAACAAATTGGCAAAATTGACCGTGAAGGTCTGCCCACAAAGATTGAAGCTCTATCAAAGTGCTCGGTTGACACGTTCTTGCACGCCTCTGTGCTAACCAGGTTCGGGAATGTGGGGGGATCCTTTGAGCGCTTTGATCCCTCACGCTTCATTACTTAAAACAACGTGCCTTTTCCGATGCGTGGGTCCGCACCGGATTTTTAAATTCGATTCTACAAGGAATTTCGCGACGGCCTATCAAACAGAACGCGAGCTAAATTGGAAAATAGAAAAAAAAAAACCGGCTCGACCGCGCGCGTGGAGCCGTTAATCTCCGGACCCGAGTGCCGCGATCAAGGAGGGGAAGATCCACGACGGATCACCGTCTCAATTGCCGTCCCTTCCGCCTCAGATCTTGTACGAGGCGCGGTCTCTGAGGTTCCCGCCCTTCCTCGACATCCTCCGGCCAGTTATTCGTTTAGAGGATGTCCCTTCAATAGGAATTCTGCGGGAGTAAGGAGGAACTAAGGGGAGGAAGTCCTCAAACCACCATCACTCTATTCACATTTCATTGTTTATCAAATTCTATAACATTAATCATAACAAACAAAAATGAAAATAAAAATAAGCAATTGGTCAAATTCAAAGAAGAAAATAATAAAAAAATGAAAAATAAATAAAAATAAAAAGAAAATAAAAAAAAGAAAATCAAAACAATGACTCACCCAGGTCGTCACGCCGAGCTCGGTTGGCGGCTGGTGTACCAAGTTCTAAAAAACCAAAATTTTATCAGGAATATGATTAAACTATTTATATGCATATATCAATAACACCTAGTGCAAGTTATGCAAGTAGCAGCTTTGGCCGTTGTGCATGCTCTGTGTCCTTTGACGTTACTAGTGATAATATACACGAAATATTGAATGCATAAAAATCTGATCGCTATTTATTTCACAGGACATCATCAATATCTAACGCGCTAATTTTTACTCTTGTGTAATGTGCTTGTGTAATTTTAGATTTATTCTAATTTATATTTCAAATATTTCCCGTTAGAGCACTAACGAAAGAGTAAAATCCACATATATATTAATTCTATTAGTTTTCTACTTCCACCTTAATGCAACTTCAAATTAAGCATAAACCTAGGTTTCTTTCACTCACTTTCTTATTTTCTGTTTCTGTTTATAATTTAATTAATTTTTAATATATTATATTTTTTTTCGAAACAAAGCACTCCACTTTTCGTGTACAAAACTTCACTTCCTTTGTCGCTTCGTCTCCTACACTCCAAAAGAAAAGACTCCCTTCTTGCTCTTCCTCTGTTGCTCCTCCAATCTTTCCACTTCCTCTTTTTCTTTTCCCCAACTTCTCCAAGTCTTTCACCTTCTTGCTCCTTCAACCTGTCCACATACTCTCTTTCTTTTCTCCAACCTCTCCAAGTCTTTCCTCTTCTTGCTCCTTCAACCTGTCCACCTCCTCCAACGCCAAATCGAAAAACTCCCAGTTATTTTTCCGCGCACCGTTTTCCTCACCCAGCAACACTCTCCTCGTTCTTTCTTCGTGCACCGCTTCTATCCCCGCTACATAGCCTTTCTCACTCGCTAGGCAATGTTGCGACAACATGCGCATGCGCCTGCGGATGCGGCAAATCATTCGCCTCTTGTCAAGATCAATTCGCTCGAATGCATTCAATAATGTGCAATCTGCGGTGAACATTAAGGCAATTGCACACTATTAAATGCATTGTTTAAGCAAATTAATTAAGAAAGAGCCGAATGAGATTTCGCTCCTGTCGCGCAGCCGCGGTCACTACAGATTCGTTGGTAAAACTTGCGCGCATGCTGCGGTTGCTCCCTGTACTTTTGTAGGCTTCCTTTTTCCGTCTGCGAAGTCGCTTCTCCACTCGCCGGAGTTCGTGATAAATCTCTGTGGGTGCCCGCCTCTTTTGAGAATGCAACATTACTCGGTATGCAGCATTCTTCACTTCCGTTGCTAGCTTACATTCACTGTCGAGGCAGCTCTTCCCGCTCCTTTTGAAGTTGGGGCCAAGTATGTTTGTGTTTGTATATATGATAACGTTCTTCAGGTGATTGTGAAGATCATTTGTTGATGCTTCATCTCCAGGCTCTCTGCTGACTGCGGTTAACGCGGCATCCATTATATCCATTCCCTTGTAGGTATTGCTGAGGGCTGTGCTGTGGATGGCTTTAGTGTTAACTCTCACCTGATTGTCAGAGGGGATCGTAGGCGGCATTGTAACTCCAGCCCTGAGCACTATGTCAACGAGAGAGTGATCCGAATCTATATTTTCCCCCACTGTATGTTCTGATATTCATCAAAGCTAAGCGGTGATGGTAACACGTGGTTGATTTGGTTGAAAGTAGTTCCAATTGCAGCCTCCTGCTGACTAAGAAATCTACCCCGAGCACATGCTTTACATAATATACGAGGCTCTTCTCCAGGAGACCGGTCCCTGTTCCCTCATGCAATGCTTGTACATCAGCTTTATGTTGGGATAGGGTATCGGCTAGCTGCTGAGCAGCATTCGGTCTATACAGGGAGCGCACGTTCCATGAGAAAATGCGCAAATCGTTATTCCGTTTACGCAGCCAGGTTCGTCGTTGTGTTGTCAATCTAGTCCGCGGCTCCCTTTGTGGCTTCGTAACGGGTCGCTTTCCATGTGGGGTTGTCAGTCCTACCCAACAACCAAACCCCAACTTGGTACTATTGGTACTATTTGTCCCGTTTTTAGGTGCAGGAGACTCGTCTTTATCCTTCTCCTTTTACAATTTTTCATTAAGAATGAACTCACAGCGATCACCACGAAGATAGGGTTTGATATTAGAGTTGTTGATGTTGGTCCAGCAGGCGTTTCCCAGGTTTTATGCTCCATCGTGGGTACTTCAACTTTGTTATTCGAAATCTTTTGTTCCTAGATGCCACAGTTCCAACTCTTTTTGTGGTATTATAGGTTATTAGTGTCCGAATAGGTGAGTGGTTAGAGCGCAAGGCTGCCGTACGGAAGGTCGCAGTTCAAATCTCACTGGTGGCAGTGGAATTTGTATCGTGATTTGACGTCGGACACCAGTCGACTCAGCTGTGAATGAGTACCTGAGTCAAATCAGGGTAATAATCGCGGGCGAGCGCAATGCTGACCACATTGTCTCCTACAGTGTACTGTAGTGTACCGTTACGGTCTTGAATGAAGTGCTCTAACACACTTCAAGGCCCTGATCCAACATGGATTGTTGCGCCAACGATTATTATTATTAGGTTACATTTTCTTTATGGATGGAGCGTCAGGTTGCATTAACATGTATGATTCATAGCCACTAAAACGTCCTTACCTATATGACCGCGAGACCTAGAGTTTTTGCTGGCAGTTCTGAATTTTATCTTCATTCAGTATTTGCCTCCAAATATGTCGGTCCTATGACCGGGTGCTCCAGGTGTTGGCTCTCTCTTCTCATCTTTTTCTCGGCTTTTCAACTATCTTCCTTCCATAAAGTTTGCCCTTGGATACTTTGTCTACTCACATATATGAAGTAGAGAACCAGTCCAAAGGAGTCGCATCATAATCAAGATTTCAGGTTCATCATAAATTTGATAGAATTCGTTGTTGCACCTAGTGAAACACTCATCGCCATGTGCTGATTATCATCTTGTAGATGTGTATCTTTGACTGCATGTGCACGCGTTTTGACGTTAAAATGGTGGAAACCGAATAATAAGTTTTATTCCTCAGCTGGATTAGCGGTTCTGGGTGGCTATAAGAACTATCCTTCATTGCTTTGTCTTTATCTTTCGTTGGAGCATGACCATGGATGAGTCTGACCTGGGAATATTTGATGCTTATTTGGAGGTGCAAAATTGTTCGCTGATGGAGGTTGAGTTATTTTTCAGCTATAAATCCGACTCTGGGCTCCAAGTATCCCGAAAGTTTCCGGCTCTTGTAAACTATATGCGATTTCACTACCATGGAACACCGATTCTTGAATTGCGACGATATCCAATTTATATGTTTCCATCCGTTTTAAGAGGCTTTACTGCTTGTTGGTCTACACGGGGATAGCACATTCCAGGCTTCAATGGGATAATCCGTGCTCCGTTTTCACGGGCTTTTATCAGGTTTCTGAACAGCAGTTTTTTTATGGTGATAAGTTGTTGTCTCCTCGATTTACCCAAACCTGTTTAATTCGAGGACCCTTTTATTTTCCCTAACTCCCTGCAGAAATTGAAACAAAGATGCATCTCATGGTGTAGATCGTGTGGTGCCAAGTTAGTTAAGAAAGTTAAGAAACCAAGGCTAAGTTAGAATCGGAATACCGAGTCCCTCGTAGTTTTTTGAGCTCTTCGTTCTTTTCCTTCCCTTTTCCATTTTTAATTGTGCCTAAAGACCTCAACCTGCGCAAGTCAAGGCCATCTCTAACCACTCATGGGGGTTTCACCTTCATGAATAAGTTTGGAAATTTATTATTATAATTTTCCACTTCTCTGGCTGCATCTAATTTATCTGAAAAGAAGGCTATAAGTTGACCTCGCGGTAAATATTCAGTACCTACTTTTGACATTAAACGATAACTTTCTTCAGAGATCCTCAGACGTCTGAGTACCAAACACATTGTGGTACATTAGCCAAATATCTTATACTGAATCTATTAGCTACTTTCTTATTTTTTAGATGCAGATGCTGGCACCTTCCATTTGACCTTCCATTTCCATAAGCGTTAATTTCATTTAGTAAAATTAACTCAATATGCCATCTGCATAAGTTTCTAATATTACTGGAGGTTTTGAAAATACTTAATGTCATTTTCTTGCATAATCCATAATTTCATTATGGAAAAGAAAAGAAATTTAACAACAAAACCTATCTTTAGAATTATATTCACATAAAATTAATTCACTGAGCGATCTCGTGAACGGTAAAGCTTTCGTCAAGTCAATTTGAAATAAAAGTCAAGATTTAAATATTGCCGCCATTTAAGCCTTACGCAACATCGGTTTCCACTCTTACTTTCTTCACCATTTGAATTTGAAATGCATCAGCTCTCAGACATCAAATTTGTTGTCATTTAATTACGATACTAAATACTCACCGAAATTGTCGAAGAGTTTGCAGCAATTATCATAATCACTATGGATGTCGGTTTTCAGTGAGGAAGACTCATAAAATTTGATGGGAATCTTGGTGAGGCAATCTTTGGAACTACATCTGTTAAAGTTGGTCCAACTGGCATTTTACGAAGGCGTTAAACGTTTTTTAATATCCACAGATCATATTTAACGCCGGATTTTGCGGTCTTGGAGTTATTTAGGAAGTGTATTTTTTAGATTGAAGGAAATAAAAAGAAGATTAAAAAACCTACGTAAATTTTTGTCTTTTGAATGGTCAATGGGAATCAAATTTCTCTTTTTGTGTTGTTCATGATTTAATAGATATTTGATAAGGATTATCAGAATTGATTGAAAACAACAATGTTCCATTATTTTTATTATGCCAATTTCAGCACCACCCAGTAGTTTACTTTTATCAGATATACAAACAGCTTTTCCCCTTCACAAGGGCATTGAAGAGCAAGCGCCGCAACGTTTTTTGTATAACCGACTAGGTGTGACTCTTCTGACACGTCGAGATTTAATAGACTACCGTAGGATCAGATAATCCCTCAATATCTGCAAGAGGTAGCTCGACACGTGGAATGAGGCTTTTAATGTGCCTAGCATATCTGTCCATCTTACGGAATTGAAGGGCATTTTTGACATCAGGCTTTATGAGGAGCACTATTTGTCGGAATCGGCTGCTGTGTGCCTCAGTTCGACCAACAGCAACCATGATGAGCACTTTCCCACTCGTGTCAAGAATACACAGCGTTCGGTATGTAGACGGCAGCTCTGAATCTCCTTTTCCTTTGCTGATTAGAGCGAGTCTTGCCACTTTTCAGCTATGAGGAAAAATGAGTCGGGCAAGCATTGAACCCGTCGAGCAGCAACTCTGCCTAATAGCGGAAAACCAATTTGTATACTCCCCCGCGATACCATCAGGACTAGGCGCTTTCTTATTTTTCATAATGAAAACTGCTTCTTCGAGCTCTTTTATTGTGAAAATGGGGCAATCTTCAACGCTTTCCGCGCTATTGACATCAATCCGTACGGGGGGAGGAATAATGTGCGTACGGGGGGAGGAATAATGTGCGGGAGGAATAATGCGGTCCATCTGGTAGGTACTTAGTATGTAGGGTTTCAGCAGTGCCTCAATTTTCCGAGTGACAAGTTTATAGCCATATATAGTCCTCGTTTAGCTCGTTAACTAGGTTCTACCAGCAGCGAGCTTTGCATTTATTTATCACGCTGTGGAGTCTCCTTTTTGCTGATCTATACTCTGCCTTTATGCCGCACATCTCTTTAAGGACTTAAAAGCTTTGTATTGCTTATGACACTCCTTCCATAGGTCGGTAATTTCTGCCGTCGATCCGGAGCAAGAAAGCTTCACAGGCTGCCGTTATCAGGTTCATGAATTCACGATAACCTAACCTCATCCAGTATGGCTAACTGGGAAAAATCATTTGACTTGATGACTGAGTCGGACTCCCATAACGGTTAGCAGTTGGATAAGGTGGACTACTAAAATGAGCGTCGGGACCAGGTAAAACAAATACCGCTTTATTCTTCACAGAAACACAATCTTGGTTAACACTACCAAGCCTGTTTGACTTGAGATGATTGAAGAAACTTGTAGCCAAGAGTTGATGGGGGTAGGATTAGCAACATTACGCCGCACTGTGGCAATAGTTTTAGTATTCGCCGAAGCACTGTTCTTCGCCATTCGGTTGAAGTTTCCGCTGAGGTTCGGGATGAGTTCCAAAATGCGCGTATAGACATTCCGAAAATAGACGCTTTGCAAGTGGTAGATATTCCCAGGTTATTGCCTTGAGTGGTTGAAGTGATCCACCGTGGAAAATTTGTCTGAAACGTCGGCAGGACTCACTAAGGCAGGATATTACTAGGTGTGCTCAATCAGCCTTGTCAATGCTAGCAGACGGGTGAAGAATAAAGTGCAAAGGGTGTAGAGGAATAATACCATCCTCATTGAGACACTCGTGGTTAGAATTCTGGACACACTCAAACAAAAACTTTTTGTGGTCTGCGGCCATTTGCGATGGTATGGCGAGTCATTTAATGTGTTTAGAATGCAATGTACGCGAGGAACCTTAGTAGATTTTTTTTAGATCACTTAATAAACTCCAATAAAGGGGCCAAAATTGCGAGTATTGCGGTGAATCTTGGATATTATCCCGAATTTTGTGGATGTTACTGAAGTGGAAGTGGAAAAACTAGAAAGACTCTAGTCTGCATCGAGAGCAGAATTTGTGGTACAAAAAGTTCACGAGTATACACGGTCGGTTGGCACATAATATAGACCAAGTTTTTATTCGGTCAGAAAAATGTTCATCCTACACCTCCCTAAAAAGGACATAGTGCGGGACCCCGCAGATCAGTTAGCCAGATGAGCAGGACATCAATGTTCAATCTGCATCGCATCGAACTCAGAGTTATAAGCGACACTCATGGAAGAGTGGCATACCAACTTATCATTGTGTTCATCAGTGGATACCACACCTCAGGATCCTGTATACGGAGAGGCATTCATTGAGTCTCCTATGGAAGTGAACTGTCCGTTACAAATGACTAAACTGAACCTCACGAACAAAAATGCGAAGGCGGTTCTTATTATCAACTGGCAGGACAGTCTAAATTCAGGTTGGTAATCATTTGGTCGCTTCAAAATCGATCATCAGATACCTGGGAGTCATGATCGCTGCAAAGTTAAGCTCTAATATGGGCTTCGATTATGCGCCAGCAAAGGCGATTAATCTCTTGCAAGAATAATGCCTAACATTGGAGATCCAAAATACAGTGATTCGCTGCTTATTGCAAGAGTGGTGAAATCTATCCTGCTATACACGGTTCTTGTTTCGCCTACGAGCACTAGACAACACGGTGAACCAGAGCGCATATAGGACAGTGCGCTTGGATCCTCCAGCGAATGAGACACACTGTTCCTACCAGAGAAAGAAGGCAAATCTGGCCGATGTGACTGCAAACTTGTAAAAGGCCACTGGGAGCTACACAGAAGATATCAGCAACAGCCGGATAATTCCGAAAAAGGTCACTGAACTCATAGACTGATCCCATTTATTGAGAGATGGGTCGAACGAAAACTGGCAGAATTTAATCACAATAAATTCGTATCATTTTGAAAAGCATCTTCGAAAATTTTTAATAGACAACAACAAGATCCAAATGAAAATGTGCAATCTCCCCAATGAACAGCAAAGAGGAAAAAGGAGAAACCGATGCCAACGAAACGTAGGAAGTCAGGGGAGGGAAGCTTGAAAGGTTTCTTTGCCAAAGAACTTTTTGGAAAGAGATGTCTTCATCATCGTTTTGGATACTACTGCAATCATCGCATTCTGTTAGCGGATCGGCTCTACTCCTTCTTCACGTGCCTTCGCTTCCTCTTTATCTTTGAAATATGTTGCCCACGTACTCCATTACATTATTGATCACTGATCCAAGCCTTGTGAACCCGTCAACTTCAACAGTAACTGTTCTGCTGCTACCCTTTTGGTCCAACCTGCATATTGCATTTATTTATCTCCGCTTGACAGGATCATTCGTGTCTGTTGGTCTGTCACACCCACTTTTCTAAAAAGGGTTATACCTATCGCTGCGAAATTCGGCACAGAAGTTGGAATTGTGAACTTCCATACGCCCGGTGAATTATATTGCCGGGTTTTGAACTTAAAGAGGAGGAGAGGAGGCATACATCAATCAATAACAATAAAGCAAATTTTATGAAAAAGACCGTCTCTGGCTGCCTTAACTTCGGGCAACCGTTCTAGTTTCCTTACTTCTCACGGATCCTCACACGCACGGCTTGTTTTACGAACCAGTAGCATTGCCGGATCGGTCAGTAATCATTTGATTCAATTGACCTACTGCTTCACGCAATTATTCCATTTGAAAAACGTCAGCTCCTATCACTCTTGGACCAGATTGTGATACCGACTGAATTTCTGGTGGTTTTCTAAATTCCTTCGATGCCAGCTGAAGTTGCTGCAAATTAATCAAAAACGCGCATGCCTTTTTTAAATACGATGGGTACGTAGCTAGCATTTTATGACAATCGTTTCATAATTGCCCTACTCGTTAGACGCGAAAGTGTAGCCTTTTTGATGCGATCCTCACTGGCTGAAGTAATACCCCCGCTGAATTAGTAATTCCTGGCAATTACTATTCCCATCCTTATTATCCTATATTATATATATTTTTTTAAGAACCCACTTCTTGTCACTAGTGACGAAATAGGAAAGAGAGCCTTCTGATTTTCATCTATTCAGGGGTGAAACAAGCAAGGGGGAATTCAGCCTCAAATGCGCATTTTCACTTAGAAGTATGGGTTTCTATTTATGTGTGGTGATGTGGCGGCGCAGCGAAGGCGCGAACCTGGGGCACCATTGTGGATTCGCCTCTGCCGCTGTATTAATGGCGGCAGCGAAATCGATAGGTGGCCTGGTAGCGGCTGGAAGAAATGTTAACTATGGCATTTGTCAAAAGAAGAAAAGAAGTTGAGTTCACGTCGCCGACCGGAGGAAACAAACAAGTCGGAATACCGGAAGCTCGCGCTTCGGGTATAAAGGTTTTGTGTTCATCTTATGTGAGAAACTTCAACGCACATTTTTCCGTCCGTATATAGCTACAAATTCAACATAATACTTCATATTTTTCCAAACTACGAGACATACCTACATATTACAGTCATAGATATCACACTCACCCTAAACAAACAAACTGCCTATTACCGAATACTGTACACATATATGCACGTATATAAATTGATCGTACCCATATTTCCGATTTACTTCTTGTATCTATTTGAATTAGGCACTACCCCCAAACTTCATTAGCACGCATATATCATATACCTACATACACACATGTCTAGCTGACAAATAACTAAAAAACTAAAACAAAATAATTGTCTGCCACGCAATTCATAAGAATTCATTTCGTTGTGGTATTGACGAATTGATATGTGATGATGACGTCATGCAGGTTGTAGAGTGCACGAAATTCACAAAAAATTGTAAAGTTTCACCCCCTATAACTTAGTTAATAATAGTTGGATTTTCTTCAAACTTGACCAAACTGTGCATTATGTTCTTCATTACACGCATGCCAAATTTTGTACTTCTGGGATGAACATAAGGGGGGTTGAAGGGCAAATTTCTAAAATGTGGAAATATACTATTATTAACTTTATTTGTGCAGATATCGGAACCGGATATATTTTGAGGCCTAGATTTCGTAGAGATGCACCACTGTGATTTTTTTCAGATTTTTCGGTTGGATAGGTTCGGAGAACGAGACCTGTTACACTTTTTGTTGGTCATATTTTGTACCCTCACTCCCCTATGTTTCATCTAATATCAAATATTGAACCAGATTCGAAAAGTACTAATTGAGACCTTTCATTTGATACTCTACATGGCTACATTCTGTGAAAAAAAAATTTGCACCCTCCATTCACATGTATGGGGAGCCCCCCCTTAAACTTAACACAAGATGGCGCCACTTACTGCATGTAAAGGGATCACCAGATTACATACTCTCACCAATTTTCGTGACAATCGGTCTAGTCGTTTCCGAATAAATCGGGTGTGACAGACAGACAGACAGACAGACAGACAGACAGACAGACGGACAGACAGACACCGTCTCGATTCTAATAAGGTTTTGTTTCACACAAAACCTTAAAAAGGGCAAAGCATGTGATATGTAGGAAATAAGGAAGTGGAAATAAAATAAAGTAAAATTTGAGTAAACATTGGAGTCTAGACAATAATTATTAGAGATAGCCCCCAAAATGTGATGGTGCTATTTCACGTGTTTGCATTTGTTACAAGAACTTTCCAGCTAAGTGTCAAATCAATTTTAGAAAGCTGCGATCTGAATAATGTCACAACGTCCTTTCACCAATTTCCACTCGGTTTCAGACAGATGTGCTATAGAAACATGGCACACAATACAAAGAGAGGTTTACAGAGGACACTGTGACCTTGACTGGACCGGATGGTGAGGAGTCAATATGCCAGCTATAGAACAGAAGGAACCTTACTCTGAGAAAGTAGACAATTTTATAATTCTGCATACACACGAATACCGAACCTTCATGGCCTTTTCATTTTAATTTCGAGGGTCTAAAAATGAATTGAAATCTCACGGATGCTTCAAGGTAATACAAATTTTCGGCGGTAATGTTGAACTGAATATACTTTTCTACTGACATTTTGGTTCTCATCGGGGTTTTTATCATACACGCACGAAACATTCACATTAAATATGACATTTAAGTCTTTCTTCTATGGGTTCGTAAAACAACTAATAAACGGCGGGCACAAATGTAACCAAAGGCTAAAATAATCAGCAACTGCAATACTTTTATACAAGTATCTTTGGGTTAAAAATGGCCTTGCAATTTGAAACTACGCGGTCACCTAAAGCGATAGAGGAAACATAAATTTCAACTCAATTTGATGGGAATAAAGCAGCTTAAAATTATAATAACTATATTTAGCATATATATTTTTGAATTTTCGGATAAAACTAATTTTTGCATTAATTTTCGGGGATTTTGATAAAAAAAAAAAACAATTTTAAAGTTTATTGACACTTAGGCTTGATGTTCCGTAGCACAATAGCTGGAGTCAATTGGTTTTCAATTAAAGTGAAAGTTTAGTGTGCATCTCGTTGAATTTAATCGGAAATGAATAACATTATGAACCATCATAAAATAAATCAAATAATTATGAAGACGAGACCGAAATCGGAAACTCTGAACTGAAAGATACGTATATCATCAGCCCTAATTTGGCGGATGTAGGTATGTATTAAAGGGTAGAACGGAATACTTTGTTAGGGATTATTCATACCAAAAATATACCATAAATGAATAAATGGTGGATAATATGGACCATAAAAGCGTATTTAAACAAATATGATCAAAAACTTCAAATGTATCTTAATGTAGGCCAACAGGCTTATATGTACATTGAATTGAAGGAACTTAGCAAATAAGAGAATATCGAATCCTTTGTATCTGTGCATTACAACAAAATAAAGTATCTGAATAAGTCAGTCTTTTGATAATTTGAATATATCGCAAGTACTTTTGAGTTCAATGGATAGTGGGTTGATACTAGAGACTTACCTGAGAAGGATGAGGTCCAATCTTGAGCCGCCCAAACTGACAATTTGAAGAAGTGAAAAATCTGCAAAAGACTGACCCTAGGGACCACGTGGCGCTATAATCCACTAGAACCACCTCTCGCTAATCTTGAACTGCGATTTTCCTATCCAGTAGCTGCCTTTTCATATTTCAGCTTGGTATCTGTAAAGACAAAA
Source organism: Hermetia illucens (assembly GCF_905115235.1). Lineage (NCBI taxonomy): Eukaryota > Metazoa > Arthropoda > Insecta > Diptera > Stratiomyidae > Hermetia > Hermetia illucens. The sequence continues at coordinate 35,608,555 of NC_051853.1, forward strand.
AGTCTATGGTCAGTCTTAGCAGCGTTACTGTAAACATGGTATTCCTAATTAGCTTTAGTCCTGTGAGAGTTTGTCTTTCAGGAGAGTAAGTTTTCCCGCTTTGGTCTTTTATGCCACCTCGTCGCACTTATGACACCTGCCAATGTTAATTGTCTGTATTCGCAGGTGTTTATGCATATCTCCATTTTGAATCTACCAAGGAGCGTCTAATACCGTATGCCTTAGGTTCATATGGGCTTCAGAATCTGTTTATTAATATATAATTTCCAGGTGCGCTTAGCGAATCGGAGTAATTTTCCTCGTATTTCCGCTCAGATCTCAAAAAATTCGATCGAGAGATTACCAAGCAATTTGTGTAGCATACCCTGATACCTCACCTTATCGAACGCTTGAGCGATATCAGGGAAAATGGCTTGTTTTCTATTGTATTTTCAATTAGATTCGTGATTCTGTGCATGAATAAATTTGACGAGGTTAAGTCCCTTCATGTGTAAGTGGCCACAGTTGGCAGAATCGAGTAGATATTGCTCGATATTTTAATTAGCTCCTTTCCTGGTTAATTAACAGTTATAACTTCGACTACTTCTCTTTGTCGAGGAACATATTTCATTTTGAATCCTGCGTTGACTATTTGTATAAATTTGATCTGGCAATTATTATTATTCTGTTAAGGGAAAGTCGCACTGCGTCCTTGAAGAACTATTGTGCCCCTTTTACTGGTTATAGTGTACCTATTGATCATAGTATCTCAAGCAGGCCTATAACTGTTAGGAACTTTAGTATGTTCCCCACTTCTAGATGTTTCAGCTTTGCATCTGGTATTAAGTGTTCTCCCAGATGCCTCGACCTACTTTGCACAAGTGCCGAACACTGTCCCAGGATGTGTATAGAGGTTTCGTCATACCCCTCACAAAACCTGCAGGCAGTGTCCGTAGATATCCCTAGCTTCCCTAGGTGATAGTTCAACCGACAATGACCAGTGAGAATTCCCACTATGATTCGGAGGTTCTTTTTGATGAGGTTTAAGCAATCCTTTGTACGCATGGGTTCGTATCCCCCAATAATCACCCTGGATTGCTCCATCCCTGGTAATAATAATAATCGTTGGCACAACAATCCATATTGGATCAAGGCCTTGAAGTGTGTTAGAGCACTTCATTTAAGACCGTAACGGTATACTACAGTATATTGTAGGAGGCAATGTGGTCAGCATTACGCTCGCCCGAGATTATTACCCTGATTTGACTCAGGTACTCATTCGCAGCTGAGTCGACTGGTATCCGACGTTAAATCACGATACAAATCCCACTGCCGCCAGCGAGATTTGAACCGCGACCTTCCGTACGACAGCCTTGTGCTCTAACCACTCAGCTATTCGGACACATCCCTGGTAGGCCCGCCCAATATAGTTCCCTCAACCGTTTCTCTTCGTTTCTTAGATTCATAGCCATGACACCGTTTCCGATTCTACAGAAGGGTTCTGGCCCGTGTAAAGGCATCCCTGGTCCCTTCTTGGTTAGTTCATCCGCTGCCTCGTTGCCTTCCAACCCAGCATGGCCTGGAACCCAAAGTATCCAGACCTTGTTGGGCGAGCCGAGTGTATTCAGTCTCTCAAGGCATTCCCATACCAGTTTAGAGTTCACCTGGTTGGACCTAAGTGCCTTGATCGCTGCTTGGCTATCGGTGAGAATAGCTATGTCCTGCCCCCTGAAGTTCCTCTGCAGATTAAAGGAGGCACATTTGTCTAGGGCGTATATTTCCGCTTGGAATATGCCCATTGGCTTAAAGTTTATTTTCCTTGGACCAATGACACCGGCACCCGCTCCCTCTGCTGTGAGGGATCCGTCAGTGTACCAAGTAATCAGTTGCTGGTTTAAGCCGTAGGTCGCAGCCACGCTCTCCCAGTTTGCCTTGTTACTCCAACGTGTTTCAAACTTCTTATCGAAGTGAAACCTCGTTGTCATGTTGTCCCTCGGTATCAGTAATTCGGGATACCGCCTAGAAAGGATATCAATCTTCCTTCGATTTAGGCAGCCCCACGCCTCACTCATACTACCGGCCATCCTGAATATTGATCTCCTTGCCTGCATCTATATGTGCAGATGGAGAGGGGGTCAATCCCACCATCTGGCAATTCTTCCGCTACTCTTTTTCTCTGACAAATTGTTAAATATTCTTCCTTGTAATGAGTTCGTAGCCTGGATCTATTTCATTCGGTTTTACACGCCGTATTGGGTAATACTGAGCTTTTGGGACTGGGATTAAGCTTGTAGGCGCATCTGTATCTAGTTTTAGGAAAACACTTTCTAGATATTTAGCAACGAGACCTACCTTATCCTTTTCAGAATGAACCCAGTTCCAGGAGGTTTAAGGTTTTCTTCCTTCCCATTACACAAGTTCTTTGCCAGAGTGGCGGGCTCTTAATTCCTCTGCGATTAGGTTTCCGGACTTCTGCAGAGCAGTCAGGAAATTCTTTATTTGGTCCGTAATGGGCACAAGTTAGTAGATCGAGCTGTTCCTCCAGTTGCTAAGTGATTTCGGTTGGTTCATTTATACAAAAATGCTTGCGAGTTGCTGCAAGCATTTTGCAGCATCTGTCATAAGAACAGACATTGCACAGCTATTTATGGCTTTATGGCACATTCCAAGGGGAACCAAAGGCAGAGCTTCCTTAAAGACTCATTTCGGATTAATGATGCTTGAAAATTTCTTTATTGTGGCTTGGATCCATGTTTTCTCTCCTAGGAAGTGAGAAAGAAGTAAGGAGATACACCCAAGATCAACCTTTCGGATGCATCTAGTGAAATAACATGAACAAACACATACAAAACCATCTAGGCACACAGTGCATCGTCTAGTGAGCAAAAATGGAAAGTCGAAATATAGTTTGACGAGTTTTTTACTATTTGGCATTTATAACAGGACCTTAGAAAGTTAAATCCGAATGTACCATTGTTTAGATTTTTATAGTTTTGTGTAAAACAAAATCTTATTAAAATCGGTTCAATGTTTGTCTATCTGCCCATCTGTCTGTCTGTCACACGCACTTTTCTCAGAAACTGCTATAGTGCCTGACACGAACTTTGGTGAGAAGATTGAAACTGTGAAGAACGCCCGCACATACTGTAAGTAACATCGTTCCATGTTGAGTTTGAGGGGTGGGGGCCATGTATGCACAAGGGGGGTGCAATTTTTTTTCACCGAATATAATCATGTATCAAATGAAAGGTGTCGATTAGTATTTTCCAATTCCGTATCAGCATGGGTTTTGACATTAGTTCTGAAGGGAGAGCGGGGGTTGGAAAGTGGGTATTTATTTAAAGGCACAATTCTCAGAAACTTCCCAACTGGAAATTCTGAAAAAAATTACGAAGCTACCATTACACATTGGCTGTCGTACGACTAGGCTCGCCATAACTGTAGCAGAAGTGGTATATGGACAGCCATTACGCCTCCCAGGCGAATTTTTCGACTTACAGTCCAACAACCAGCAGGTATACACGTATAATTTCGCTAACGAGTTGAGACAACGTTTCCAAAGGTAACGTGCAGTCAATGGGAGTCAACATGGCAGCGAAAGGATCTTCATATTCAAAGACCTGGCAACAACAAGCCATGTCTTCATCCGTAACGATGGTCCAAAGAAAATACTCCACCATCCATACCCGGGCCCATATCGGGTGATCAGTAAAACGGATAAGTTCTTTAAAGTTGAAGTGGCCGAACCTATCATTACAGTGTCCATTGATCAGTTCAAGCCTTCTAACGCGATGGCCGACGATATCGAAGAGAACCCGGTCTCGACAAACAATAGAAAACCTTCGTAACAATATCCACCCCCGAGAGAGACTGAAGTGGCAAACTCATCGAAATCTGGCAAACGGGTTAGATTTCCTGATCGTTATCAGGCAGGGCTTCACTAATTTAAATTAACAAGAAATTTAATTTAACAATACCGACGTAATTTCGTTGCATTTAATCACTAGCAGGGGAGTACTATGGCGGTGCCAATTACTTCCAAACACTTGTCTGGAATTAGAACCTTTAATTATGTTTTTTCTACCGAAATGATCTACTCCGGTAGAAGAGTCAGTCTACTCACAGCTCTCACTTTGTGAATAACATAATGAAAAACAGGATCGATATTGGATTTAAATAAATATATCACATATATAAACTGGCCTTTCATTCAACTTCTGCTATCTACCTACCCTGGCTATTCCCAAAATATTAAGGTCTATTGTAAGGGAATCATCGCTTGTTGATTATATTTCATTGTTTTCCCTTTTCGTCAGAAAGCTTATTGTTTTTTGTTCAGTATATTCATGGCATCTATAACCTTCAATCCTTTCCATGTTAGATCTTCCAGAATACAATCTTTTTAACAGATTGGGCAGAGTGCCCTAGTCATAAATTTGCGGGTCTATTGTTACCTCCGTACGTGTATTATTTTTTCCATGTTTAGACTTTTCGAGAGGGACCTCTTCCGTATTCATTGCTACCGACGGTAAGGTTTCAACTATTGGATGCTAACTGATTCTGATGGTTTTCTAAGCGGGAGAAGTTTCACTTTTCTTTTTCCTGAAGTGTTGTCGCAATATTACTAATTGTAATCATGATCATCATTAACGGTGCAAGAACCGGCATTCGATCTAAGCGTTAATAATGAACTTCAGACATCCCGGTTTTGCGCCGAGGTGATATCCCTAAACGTTGTCTGCCTTCCTGGCTTAAGCCATCGCTCCATCTGAGCCTGGGTCTGCCATATCTTCTTTCCTACCATAGATATTGCCCTTATTGACTGTCCCGGCTTGATCATCCTTATCCATACAGATTAAGTGACCCGCCAACCGCAATCTATTAAGCCGGATTTTTGCCACAACCAGACGGTCATGGTATCGCTCATAGATTTCGTCGCTATGTTGTATGCGGAATCGTCCGCTCTTATGTAGGAGGCTAGAAATTCTGCGGATGATTCTCCTCTGGAACGCGGCTGAGCGTTCGCAATTTGTCTTGCTAAGAACCCAAGCCTTCGAGGAATTCATGAGCTATGGCAAGATCATAGTCTTGTACAGTAACAGCTTTGATTGACTCTACAGTGAGAAGATTTGAACGGAACAGTTTTTGTAAGCAAAAAGAGGCTCTGTAGGCTGCCGACAACCGTGCGTGGATATCATCGTCATAGCAATTATCGATTGTAACTTCCACCCCCAGATGGGAGAAATTATCAACAGCATCGCGGATTGCTTTTTCCAGGGTCAGGTCAAAAAGGGTGCAAGAAAAGCCATCTCCTTGTGTTAGACCGTTGTTGATATCGAATGGTCTCGTGAATGATCCTGTGGCTATTATCTTGCCTAGCACATTGGTCAGGGTCAGCTTAGTCAATCTTACCAATTTCGTAGGGATAAAGAATTCTTTCATAATTCGAATTCTGATGGTGAGAAAAAATCCTATTGTGGGAGGAAAAGGTCTTTTTAAATTAAATGAGTTACATCCACCCCTGGCTTGAGGTGAAAAGAAAACATTCAACAAATTATTACGTGCGGATTATTGATTTAATACTAAGAAGATTCTAAGACCCAGATAGGGGACTTGGAGGCATTGCAAATTTAGGTATTTTCTTGTTTTTTTTTTGGGAGTAGGGTAGGTGAATGCGTTTACGCACAGAGTTTTGGACTCCCCGGTGGACTACCAACCAAACACCTACCTGTTATCAGAGAACTAGCCTGGAACTGGCTCTCTCTGCTTTGGCAGCCTTCAAGTCAGGGAATTCCTTTCACCAACGGAAGGGAGGGGAGGAAGGGAGTTGTTGTTAGTTCAGGGAACCCCTTACCGTCCGATCCCTCCGCCGGTTGAGTTCAATCTTCTTCGCAATAAGAAGAGCTCGAACATAATGCGCAATACGATTCCAGCTGCCAGCGCTCTTCAGCATCTTTCTGACAATGTTGTCTGGAGAGAGCTCCCCTGTGTCTGCATAAAGCTGCTCACCCCCTCTCGCAAGAGAAAAAGGTGTGTTTAGTGTCGTCCGCCACTCTATTGCAGAACACACAATCAGGAGATCGCGCCTTCCCAATCTTGTGCAGGCAAGACTGAAACCCTCCATGCCCACTTAGAAGTTGGGTAAGGAAGTCATCAATCTCACCGTGCGTTCTGTTTAACCACGGGTCTAATTTGTCGATGAGCCGCGCAGTCCATCTGCCCCTTGGCTCATTTTGCCAAGAACCACCTCTCTTAAGTTGTCGCCCTTAAGGCCGTAGATAGCTTTGCGCTCCTTGGCAACGAGGTATTAGGTAGGGAAGATAAGGCGGTAATGAGGAACAAGAAAAAAGGTTCATTGACACATTTGAACTGTGGAAAAGTGGCAAACCGATGTATTGCTCGTTCCTACTCATCGTGATCATTTCAAAAGTGAACGCGCTTTTCATAAATTTCATTATTGAATAACTAGAGATACTGCTGAAGAATATAAGAAACATTCAAACTCTGCATTTATTTTTCCGTTGTTTATACAAATTCAGACTCTATTTTCTTTTCCTTTTGATGGTCAGTACCCCGTCGAAAATTACTTAAATATTCCAGCCAGGTAAACATTTTTGTAACAAATAGACAAATTGCTACCGAAGTTTGGAATGACAGCTGACAGTTTGATCCGGTTATAAAGTATAATAGATTGTAAAAAATATTCAATAAGAGAGGAATTTATAACCATCCACATTTATGTACACTCAGAATACGTTGCTGTTAAAATCGATGCTAATTTGAACATAATTTTCATTCCCCGAAGTTATCCTACTGAAAAGCATTTATCTTTTCCACTACTGTTTACATCGCCGCTAGCAAATCTTAACGTTCGAAAAGCCATAAATAACACTTAAATCAATATCGAATAGATTCATTCACCAGTGGTAACTGTTTTCTTCTCAAAGCATGTAACAGACACGATCATATGTACGGGCATGTACGAGTATGTATCTAAATATCTTCAGTTGTTACTATTCAAATGCATGCATTCAGCTTCAGATATTGCAAATTTTATGCGGTTCTTGCTTCAATAGCATGGATAACTGGAATATTTCTTAGCCGCTATCAAACAAGTTTTCCTTGCAATTGCAAGTTAGGCCAGAATACGGTCAAGTAAGATGACCTGCGCATCAATGTGTAAAGTGGAGATTGTGTTAGGATAATAGAATATTACATAAAACTGTGTGTTAGCATGCAGGTGCAATAAATTCAGGAGGCAGAAGAATTTAAAGTTGAAAATACGTTGCGGATTTCACAAACAGAATTAGCTGAAGACAGGCAATTGGGTGCCATTTCCAGCCACTTCAAAAAGTTATACGCAAAGTTGGGGGATGCATGTATCTATTATATACATTTAAATAGAACCTATATAAGTAGAACCTTGGTAGTCACTTCGCACGTATTTTCAGTATTGAAATAGTATAAAATCGATATCAAAATCGAATAAAATGTGGTCCAGCGGAAGTAAAGCGTCCTAGCTAAAAGCCACAAAAATGTTGTCCGAAATGTCATACTTTTAATTCGTGAAAATTTCAGGGTTTGTCCTCAAAATTAGAATACTATATATGTATTATAACGCTACAATTTCTTTTAAATGCATTGAATTAACTATTCAATTTTCAAATAGCAAAATTAACATACATCGATTTATCTAAATTTCCTGAAATTTGTTATAGATATTTTCTAGTGAATAGCGATTGAATAGATAGCCGTATTCCTTGAATGTTGATGATTTATTGCATGGGTAAATCGACGCACAGTTCTTCAGAACCCCTCCAAAAATGACTAGACGCGATGAGATAAGGGTCAAATTTGATTTTCAAAGGTTTTGAATAAAACCATCTTTTTTCGAAGTGAAATGCTCTTAAAGATTTTTTTTACTTTACACAAATTGAAGAAGAGTTTTTCTTAATTTTTTAAAAAAAATTATTTTATTTCCATAAAATAAAATTAACCAGTCTGTCGGACGATCTGAATATATTGTAGGAAAATGAATAGAATTCAAAAAAAATTTGAGTGCTATAATCACTCCTTCAAGTCGTAAGTTTTTCCTTTCATGTGAGTGACCAAGGTGAGGGGTGGGGGTGACTTTCGTAGTTTCGATTGCTTTTGAATTGATAAATAATTTAGTGGCGAACCAGATGGACATAGCCATATCAGATAAGTGTACCTACGTAGAAATGCTTATTAAATTTCAGGCTAGATATGAGGAATTTTATGAAAAAGCAAATTGGTTGCCATTGGACGACACTGTCGACATCGTTAATATGTATGGTTTCAGGAAAAAAATATATGTACCCTGGAGAAAAACTCATGATGAAATATACTAAAATGACAACATACCCAGAAGTCCACTAACTCTTATGTTTAGTGCAAGTCTGAACTGGGGCTTACTTCTTCAGGGATAGGCATGTACAGCATGCCTTTTTGTTAGTTTTTAAGGTTTTGTGTTAAAATTGATTCAATGTCTGTCTGTTTGTCACACTCACTCCTCTCCAAAACGACTAAACCGCTCCGAACGAAATTCGGTGAACAGATGGAAACTATATATATCCTACGCCCACAATGACTGACACAAATTTCCGTTGAGTTTAAAGGGGGGCTCCCCATACATCCAAAGAGGGATGAAAAAATTGTTTTTTTCCCCCGGAGATAGTCATGTGTATCAAATAAAAGGCCTCGATTCGTAATTTCCAAATCTACTAATAACTTTTGATGTGAATTGAACAGTACGCGAATAAGGAGCCAAAGTGTACACACTTAAAGTGATATCTCAAAAAAGCACGGTGGTGCGCTTATATGAAATCTAGGCCTAAAAATATATCCCATCCCCATATCTGTTCAAATAAACTTGTTAATAGTATGTTACCAACTTTCAGAAATTTACTGGAAAACTCCCCTTAAGTTCATTCCAGAAGTACTAAATGTATCAGCAATTTCGGGCGGAAATTGCTCATAAGTCATCCAAATAAAATGGTGACGTCATAATTAACGAGAATAATTCACATTCGAGTGAAATATTAAAATTCCATTCATGAAGAATCCACTTCTCCCCAGCCATATTTAAGTATGTGTGAAACAAAACCTTAAAAGAATCGAATCGATTCGATGTCTGTTTGCCTATCACATCCGATTTACTCGGAAACGGCTAAACCAATTGTCACGAAATTTGGTGAGAACGTGTAGTCTGTGCATCCCTTTACGTTCAGTGGGTGGCGTCACTTTGCACTTTGTTTAACGGGAGCTCCCTGGTACATGTGAAAGGAGGGCGTACATTTTCTTCCCAGATTATGGTCGTGTGGAGTATCGAATGAAAGGGCTCAATAAGTACTTCCCGAAACTAATGATATTTTTGATGCCGGGTGAAACATAGGAGACTGAGGGCTCAAAATGTGTGATCAGCCGAAAAATTTAAAAAAAAAATAATACTGGTGTATTCATATGAAATCTAGGCTTTAAAATGCATCCCATTCTGATACGTGCATAAATCAAGTTAATTATAGTATATTTTAGAAATTTACCCGAAACCCCGTTTTAGTTCATCCTAGCAGTACGAAATTTGGTATGGTTGCAAATAATAATATCATGCGTAACTTTGGAAAGTTTGACAATTTTTAAATTTTTGGACTTGATCTATTTCAGCACCGTGACCCTCTCCATTCTATGGCCATGTTCTACAATATGCCGGGCAACTGCAGAATTAATATGTTTTTCTGCCCCATTTTATTAGCTCAACTTCTTTTAAATGTTCCTTAACCCGAGTGTTGACTAGCCGTTTGCTTTGCCCTACGTATGTACAAGGGCAATCTTCACAAGACATCTTGTAGATGCCGTTTTTTCCTCTTCCTTCTTCGGGTCTTTTGAGCGTGTGAATCCTGCTTGATCCTATTGCTTCGATTCTTTCTTTGGCCAAGATTCGTCGCAAAGCTGGGAACATTTCCGTAGAATAAGTCATTTTGGCTCGTTGTGTGTCCATCTTCATCATCTCTTGTTTGAACAAAGTGGGTAGGCAATTTCGTTCTTTCGTACCTTCCATCTTCCTAATTAAGTTCTGGATTAGAGTTGGCCGAAATACATTTTTTGTAGCTGTATCCACAATGTATGACTTTTCCTTTTCAAACCTTTCTTCAGTAAGTGGTATAGATAAAAATCTGCACCATAGATCGGTAGGCGATCATTTTATGCTGATGTGAGTGGTTAGATGGTTCGATATATATCGAATGGTGGCCGTTATGCCTCTTTAACACTTTGTTGTCGAGGTTTGATTCCTCTTTCATCGTGAATTTTATATTATGGTGCCACTTGTTGATTTGATCCAGTATAATTTGTTTATCCCCCTCTGTTACAATGGCCAAAACGTCATCCACATCGCGTAACCAAACTCTAGGTTTGGCCATGTGCCGTTCCATTTTCTTTTCTAGGCCGGCCATGAGAATTTCACTTAATAGGGGGGATAAGGGATTACTCATTTGGGTAACCCATCCGTTTGGTCGTCTTATAAAATTTATTTCGAAAAGTAAAATAATTTTCAGACATACATGTCGCCGCTAGTTTGGCCTTTCTTTTGCCCTCCGCAGTACTGTCGTGCTGTTCGATCCATACTTCTAACTTACGTAGGGTTTCTTTCTTTCTTTGCATCGTATGAGACCAAGATTTCATCGCCCTCTATACAGCAATCCTTCAATCTCTCCACGACTTCTGGTGTGTTTCTTACTGTTGTGGTGTTGAAAATACTACCAATTTTCTGCATTTCACAAATCATCCATTTGGCTATGTTGTACGTTGGGGAGTTCGTATCTGCTATCATCTCCCTCATTTCTTCCTCTTCTTTGTGAATTCTCGGAAGGGCCGGGTTCTAAGCTGTGCCATGATTGATATAATTGATTTGCACTCCTTCAGTGCCTTTTCCACTCGTTTAATCGAATCTCGCAACGGATGGGTTCTTAAGTTAAAATACCCTCCAGATTTTAGTTTTTCGAATACGCGCCCGTTGTATTTCGGTTTGTCCATGACTACTAACGCGTAAGCTTTGTCCGCTTTTAAATAGTACGCGCCCTTTTGCTTCAGTTGTTTGAACAGTTTCATTTCCTTGGAAGAGCGACTGCGTTTACTGTTAGCCACGGATTTTGATGTACAAAGTGGCTTCATCTAGATCGAGCAGGCGGCGCGAGATCTTGGGCTGCACATCAATGAAGGCAAGACAAAATATATGGTGGCAACGTCAGCATCGAAAACCAACCAACCAACAACATCAAACCGCACTGGTCGAACGGGAAGAATAAAGGTAGGAGACTACAACTTTTCTCCTATCTAGGTTCGAAAATCACAACCGATAACAGCTACGATGATGAAATCCGCCCACGGTTGTTGGCAGCCAACAGAGCCCCTATTTCAGCTTACAAACACTGTTCCGCTCGAAATGTCTCACCATAGGGTCAAATCTCTTACTGTACAAGACAATGATCTTGCCAGTCCTCATGTATTCCTCGGAGACTTGGGTTCTTAACAAGAAGGATTGCGCGGGGGAGGATTGGCCGCGTTCGAGAGATGAATCCTCCGAAGAATTTTTCGCCCCCTACATGAGGATGGACGATTGCGTAGCCTACATAACGACGAAATCTATGAGCGATACCATGACCGTCAGGTTGTGGATAAAATCCGGCTCAATAGGTTACGGTGGGCGAGTCATTTCATCCATATGAATGAGGATGATCCAGACCGGAAAGTCTATAAGGGCAATATCTATGGTAGAAAAAGAAGACGAGGCAGACCCTGCCTGAGATGCAGCAATGGCGTAGGTCAGGACGCCAGACAGCTTTTAGAGATATCGAATTGGTGGACCTCGACGCAAAACCGGGATGTCTTGAGTTCTTTACTAAGGCAGGCCTAGACCGGATACCGGTTGTTGCACCGTTGATGATGACGGATTTTGCAACTTTGGCCATTTCTCTCCGAATGTTGTATTTTGTCCCTGCTTCGCAATGTTTTATCTTACCCTCAATATCCATTATTGTAGTTTCAATTGGTGGTACAGGTGTAACAGCGTACTTCATCCCTTTATTGAGCAGTTTTCATTCGTCTATTGTAAATCGGGCAGTCGATTTATTAACAACCTAGTTGGGGTATCATTTCAATGGAATATTTGGTTGCCCTATTTCTCACACAAAATGAACACAAAACCTTCATACTCGAAGCGTTTTACCTTTCTCTCGTTCAGTAACAACGACTTTGCTCATCTGAAATAATAATAATCATTAGCGCGACAATTCAATTGGATCCAGGATTGCAGTAGGACTCAGTATTCTTCATATTAACTTTCAAGATAAGACGAATGCCAATTCCAACGATATAAGTTAGACATTCTAGGCTTAAGCGAAGTAAGATGTTGGGACTCTGGAGTGTACCGCTCTCCCTCTTGCCACACTAATGACAATGTCCGTTTATGCTCTAGAAGCCTGCGGGTTGCCTCTGACGACTACCGCACGGCACGCTCTCTTAACTTGGGAACCGGTTTTTAACAGACTCCTGACTGTAAGATTCCGGGCCAGGTTAAGGAGCATTGCAATTGTGCAATGCCTCGCACCAGCGGAGACTTCCGATATAGTGGAGAAGGATGCTTTCTACGAGCAATTACACGCGGATCAGAGGTGACATGATGATATCATTATTATTATTAAGCTTACTTAATGCACAAGTTATTTACTATATATTATTAATTTATTAACTTTCTCAATTACAAAAACAATTGTTTAATTATAATATTTCCAACTCAAAAATTCTCCAATTTTAACTTAACTTTTTTTCTCTCCAAACCTATCAGACTAATCTTCCACGATTGCCCTGCCGACTTCGTGGCTATCTCACTGCTACCAAAAGGTAGGCGAGCCACTCAGGCGGGTAATTTTCATTTCGTGGTGAATTATATTATTCTGGTGAGGAGCTTATATGAATTTTCGCTAGTCAGCTCGCGTCTCCACAACGGTCCTAGCGACCCCATCGATAATGGTGGTGGGTCCATGGATTTTTGCAATTTCCATCGCCTCATCATTAATGGCACCTTGTTCGAGCACGGAGTTTGCCATAACGTTGGTTGTGTTTCAACTGATCGACATCGTACAAGCATTCGGATTCACTACTTCCGCATCAGCAGTAGATGTAGGAGTGGTCTTCTGGATGCTCGTGGCATCCGCCATTTCTCGCAGGGTTGAAGGGTTACGACCCCTCAAGTTCAAAATCAACCGTTTGTATGCCCCAATTGTCGCTTGACAGTGGTTATATTGCTGATCGGTCAATCCTGAGTAAGAGGTGAGGCAGCGTCTAAGGAGTTGCCTCTGCCCTGGACGAAACCGTCAGTCCTTTTTTAGTTTTTGTATGCTTGGGTGGTATGCCCCAAACTAAGGATCCATAGACCAAAAAACGTGGGAGTAAATTGCTCCCCATTTGGTCCGGTACAACATCATGTGGATGTGGACTTAGGATCCCCCATATCCTAAACAATTACCCAGCTTTAGTCTAGCTTAGACTTAAACAACTGGCGGTTTAACTTTAATATAATTCGCAACCTTGTCGTGGTTTTGTAATTATATAAAGGAGCGTTTTTCCACCTGTTGCCACTTACGGTCACGCTGCTCCCAGGGCAGAGGTGAGGCAGCGTCTGAAGAGTTGTGTCTGCCCTGTACAAAACCGTTAGTCCTTTTTGGGGTTTGGTTTTTTTTAGAATATCGATGAGCATTGGGCTGCTATCAATAGTGCTCTTTTCCCGGGTGCTGCGCAAGCCGGCGGACTCGTGCCAAAGAAGCTTCATAAGATCTGACTGATTGTGGAATCGTGGAAACGGATCAATCGACGGAAGGGATTGAAGGCTCTATTGGACGTTGCGAATGACGGCGGGCGTGATGCGCTCAAACTCCGATACCAAGCGAAATCCTGACAAGTCAGCATACTATGCGTCGTGATAAAAAGAAGGAAATTTGTTATTGCACTAGTCAGGGAAGTGGGTGACTTCTTATTCATGCTCACGAGCAACTAAAGAAGTGGAAAGAACATTTGACCACGGTTCTTAACTGAATTACATTTGGTGAGGTTCCTCCTCTTGTGGATGAAATGGCTAGTTGGCCTGACTGTTCATCCAGCAGAATAGGAATTATTTTGACCATCAATGCACAGTGCCAAAGAAATTCTCTCTCATCTAAACTGCACTCTCGTGTTACTAATTGCGGCTCAATTGCTAATGGTGGATATCTTTGGCCACTAACTTTTATGATTTGATGCAACTCCATGTTTGACGGTCGTGGATGTTTCCACTTGTTACCTTTAATCCGATCTTTGATACACTGTATCTTAATATACCTACAATTTTTATATGATTGCTGCTCTGTATTATAACTAGAGGTCATCACTCTCAATTGTAAGAATTTTTAATAGATTTTGGAGCAAATTGTTTACCAGTTTCAGGTCATCGTTACGGTTATTTAAAATGACATGGGCAATGAAATTTATCTCCAACAAACCTGACCTGAAAGTGTTAGATTTTACCGAAGGGCTGCCAACACCTAACGTGATGTAGCGGTATAAAACCACTTCAATTCAATACAGGTGAATTGAGAGTTTCCACAACCGTGAAGTTGCTCTGAACTGATTGATTTTCCGGCCTAAATCTAGATTTTGATTACGTTCATTCACTTGCCGATTCATAGCCGCAATGTTGGAAGTGCTTGTGGAGTTTGGGGTAAGAAAGCAAGTCTAGATCACTTTTTTGTGGGAAAGAAATTACAAAGATGTCATTGAATCCCTACCATCTTTGAACACTATCTATGCACTATGACGATGATATTTCCTCAACTGCATTTCAATCAATACGTGCGGAAAGTGTTCATACCTTCCTACGTTTCCTACACTACTAGTTTCTAACTTTGCAAATAAAGTAAGCGGTCCCTGCGTATAAATTACCTTCATGGACGTGCCACTATTCACTAATTGGCCATCATGCTTCCAGACCATGGCGGCGACCGCTGCCGTTGGAGCCACCTTCGTCAAGAATTTATAAAATACACAAAATTTCGGAAACGGATGGAGCATTTTGTGGGTCAACATTGAGCCTCAGGTGAAATTTTTTCAACCTGGTGGAATGAAATCACGAAAACAAGCATCCACACGTGGTCTGCATTTTACTTTGCTTTTTCCATCTGCGGAGCGTTTCATTGCTATTCAAAGACCAGGTAATGCCTGTAATTTTCGCACCTTTTCTTGCTTTAATCAATGTAAACGGTTTGATCGAGATTTTGTAATTGGTCCAATATTTGTAGTAAATGAATTTCGAAAAAAGTGCTTTGATAGCGACATAATATCTGATGATTTTAGTACTCGTAATACTGGAATCGGACCAGCCAGAAGGTCACTTTAATGTGGTCATTGTGTAATAACAGTGATTATAGTCTTTCTTGTGGCATTGGGTACGAGTTAATAAAAGTAGTGCAATTGCTATGCATTTGGACTTGAGAAAATGCAAGAGATTCGTAGATACATATACTTATCTACGTGTGTATAACAAGATGTTATAGGGTATGTCGGGATGATAATTTTTGAAAAATTAATTAGGTAAGTTCCGTCACTTTCTTAAAAACAGGCTTTTCTAGAAAAACAGAAAATTTGTGGTGTAAGTCCATGGGTTTTCTAAAGGGAAATTGAGCGATTCATGGTAGGACTGATCTCGAAGTGGGCAATTCTGTAACTTTTTATGAGAATAAATTAAAAGAATTGGAGCAAGATGAATACCTATTTACCATCTTACCAAGATGATTATCAAGCCATAAAATCGTTTTAGTTGCAGTAGACTGAGAAATTGGTAGCATTAGTGTTTAAACAGAGACTTTTCCTATTACTGAATAAAATGTTAAAGGATAATTTGGGAAAAGCCTAAAAATTCCCGGATGTAATTCGAAAAAATTATGATGCCTTGATGTCAATTTAGGTTTTCCAAGTTTTGATAACTACTATGTATTTAGAAAAGAAACAAATTGGAAACCGTAAGTTTGGGATGAATCCCAAATTTGAAATTTTGAAATACATTGGGTATGCCTAGAACTTCGATTGTGTACTACTTTCAACACATATTTTTGCCGATAATTCATTCTGCAAAGTACTTATCCGGGAATAATCTTATAGGCCAGTTGCAAAAGTGCCTGCCTTCGTGAAGAATTTTGAATATTTTTTCAAGCCCTCCTTAAATGCCCATTTAAAACTTCGTCGAAAAAATCTGAAACATAATATTGAAATCAGACAGTATTTATCAGTTACTTTTTAGTTTTAAATATTCTTTTGGTTTCAGCATACTTGGAAAATTTGTCCAAACCTTTTTGGAGAAATTTCAAGGAGAAATTGTGTTGTAGCGTTCAAACAAACAACCGTGAATTTAGAAAATCGTGTAATAGTAGTATTCATTATTCAAAGGTAGCAGAATTCATTATTCAAAGATTCCGTAAGATTCCGATATCTCGGTTTTACACCGAGGTCTACCTTGATGAAAGATCACGAGGCCACGCCCTCTTACACAGTTATGAAACCTTAAAGTCTTTTATACTATCATAGTAAATTTTGAGGTTAGAATTCGGAAAAGTTAGAGAGCCTCAAAATGGGAGTTATTTTGATGTCACAACGGTAGGGCTTAAATGATTTTGCAACCCTACTTCCGGAAGACGAGGAGAGAGTCCTGCTAAGCCCAAGAGTCGCACACTCTTAAGGGCACCTTTCAAACTCAGAGGGCAATTAGTAGAGTATAAAATTGTAATTTCTCATAAATGAAATAATGCATTGATTTGTAAAATTAAGTTTTAAAATCGCACTCATTTTTAAGGTTTTGTGTAAAACAGAACCTTATTAGAATCGATTCGATATATGTCTGTCTGTCTGCCTGTCACACCCGATTTACTCGAAAACGGCTAAACTAATTGTTACGGAATTTGGTGAGAAGGTGTGGTTTGTGAATCCCTTTACATATAGCAAGTAGCGCCATTTAGTGTTGATGGGATGTAAATTTTTCTTACCGAATATAGTCGTGTGGGGTATCAAATGAAAGGTTTCAGTTAGTGTTTGATATTTGATTCTGCCTTTGATTCTGGGTGAAGCATAGGGGAGTGAGGGCTCCAAATGTGTGCCCCAAAAAGTGTAACAGATTTCGTTCTCAGAATCTCAGAAAACTCTGAAAAAAATCACAATGATGCATCCATACGATATATGATCAATATTATAAATAAAATTAGCATTGACAATATTAAGAAATTATTCCGCTAAATTTTAAATGATTCTTCCCAAAACCTAAGCTTCCCCTGCTTCCAAATACCAACTCGACCAAAAATAAACCTAATTCCTGTAATTTGGTAGAAATGCTTCAAAATAATTAATTTAGGTCCTGACGTATTGGATTTTAAAGCGATAAATTAAAGGAACCCAATGTTGGTCTTGAATATTTTTTCTTTATCTAAACCTTTAAAAGATGTCCTAACAAATATATTTAAAAAATCATACTGAGCTCTAGATAATGGTTTGAAGGAACTTAGAGTTAAAGGAACAGCTCAAATTTGGAGAATATAGGATATATATTAGCCCAGATATTTAATTTAGAAAACCTTCAATTCATGGGCGAAAAGAAGGTTGAAGTTGTGTAGTAGGACCCCTTAAGCTACCCAGTCAAAAGCTTTTTCCACAATCGAAAGCACTTTTGTAGTTACCTATACATGTTAGTTTAGAATTAACCAATAACATATCCATTACAAACTTATCACTATTTTTCTTTCTCTCTTTCATTTATCCACAGAATTACAAAGAAAAAGATTCAGGCAAAGTTGTTTTGTATACCACGAGCATGGGTATCATACGTGAGACGTATGCAAAATGCGCGAACGTAAAACAAATCTTGCGAACATTGCTGATCAAATTTGAGGAACGTGATGTGTTTATGAGCTGCGAATACCAACAGGAGATAAAAGATCGCATGCAAACGGATGAAATTCAAGTTCCGCAATTATTTGTTGAAGGACAACATATTGGTGTAAGTATAAACTTTTAAAAAAATTTCGCTAAAAATATAATATAATCTTTAAGCTTGGATGATGCTATTTTTAAATAAATTATGTCTGATAGTTTTATACCGAAAATATCTAAAAACCGGATGAATTGAATATGTGACTTCTTGCTTCTTCTTTGTTGAGAACATTCGTATTCTTGTCATGCCTCGCCATTATGCAATCATCCCAACAATCTACAATTTATAACATTTTTTGAAGTGCATTGTTGAATTACAAACAGCCTGAGTGTTTTAATGGATAAATTCTGATTGAATGCACAATAGAATCATTCCACCATTCCCTTTCTCCCTGTAGATAATAAACACTAGTTAATACTTAGTTTTCATTATGCTAGAAAATCGGGATTAAATATTGGGAGTACAAATTAAGCGGTCCGTTTTTTAGTAAACAATGCATTTATTTCGAAACAAGATAAACAAATGGATTAATTAAATTATTGTTCATGGTTGGCTATAACATTTTCCCGTCTCTCTGGCATTCAATTCAATATTAATTGCGAAAAAAATTCTCGCCTTTGGAGGCAATCCAAGCTTGAAGCCAATTTTCGACTTCTTCGAAAGAAGTGAATCTGCTGACCTGCCAAATCGTGCTGCATCCGTTGGAACAGCCAGTAAGCAGAAGGAGCAATGTCTGGCAAATATGACGGAGTAAAATATCCCACTTGAGTGCTTGCAAATAATTTTTCACGCTGTTTGCGACATGAGGCCGAGCGTTATCATATAAAAGAATGACTCTGTCGTACCTTTCTTCGTATTCTGACCGTGATGGAATCACCAGGTTTCAGAAGCTCATAATACACAATTCCTTTTTGGTTCCACCAGATGAACATGAGCTTCGAAGCATGGATATTCGGCTTTGGTGTTGATGGTGAGGTCGATGGTAACGGTTGATCGGGCCTATCGTAGTATTTTTTCTTCTCGGGATTATCATAAAATATCTACTTTTCATCATCATCGAGTCGCAATTCGATGCAAAAAAAACGCTTCCTTTTTTGTCCTACAGCAGCTACTCGCAAATGTACAATCGCCTTTCCACATCTCGCGGTTTAAGTTGATAAGGTACCCAGTTTTCTTGCTTGTGGATCAATCCCATTGACTTTAATCGTTCTGAAATTGCTTCGTATGTCACTCTTAATGATTTTGCATGCTCATCTTGCGTTTGATTCGCATCTTCATCGAGTAATGCATTTGTCTTTGACCTTTCTTAGTTGTCCAGGAAGTGATTTGTCATCAACGCTAAAATCACCATCCTTGAATCGTCGAAGCCATTCCCGACATGATTTATCACTTGCAGCATTGTCACTATATACTTCCACAAGCATTCTATGCGCATCAGCTGTACTTTTCTTTTCAAATGAAGCAGAATAGTAAAACTTCCCGCAAATGCTGCCTAGTTACCACAAAATTCAGCATTTTTAACATAAAAAGAACCGATATTTTGCGTAAAACTTAAAGCAATATCCGCTGTACATTGTTGACAAAAATCTACTCTCTCTGATATAATCACAATCAGCTGTCAATGTGAAACATTAATGGCCAATAGAGCCATCTCTCGTAAACGGAATTATTTTATACACCCAATATGTCAACACATAAAACCAATTATGTTGTTGCATTAATTTTTAAGTTGTGGTTTTTAGACCTTGCTGTAATTTGGTAGAAATACTCCAAAATTGTTCATTTAGGACCTGATCGATTGGCTTTTAACACGATAAATTACTGGGACCAAATAGTAGTCTTAAATGTTTTTTCATTGTCTAAACCTTTAAAAGATGTCCTAACAAATATATTATATAATAATCATGCCAAATCTAAATAATGGTTTAAAGGAACTTCTTGCTGCCAAACAAATCGTCCTTCCCTTCATCTCCTTCCTAGCCTCTAAAATATCATGTTATAAAAAAAAACTTTGTCTGCCAAATTAAGTTTAAACAACAATCTTTCATTTTTTAATTAAAATTAGAATTATTTCTTTTTTACTTGACTAAGTTCATTTTTTATACAAATATGCATACTGCTACTTTTGCACTGGTGAAATTCGAAATTCGTTTTGAAATTTTCAAAATTTTTCGAATGAGCTGTTTTAATTTAAATTTACTATTTATAGTCCCCTCCAATTTCTACCGTTGCAAGCGACGTCAAAATTTAAGAGCTTCTTCGAAAAGAACTAATCAAGACCTTTAATTTTATACCCCCATGTCTATAATTAGTGAAAATATTTCCACCAAATGTTGTCTCATTAAATGTAATCGTTTGCGAACAAGAAGTGTGTAATAGACATACAGGCAGTTAATTAAAAGTGATGAAATTACAGTGCAAATATTTGGATACTCCCAGGAATGTATTGTAAAAAAGAAGGCACCCGTCCGCCGACATGCACTGACTACAATCCTTCAGTGGTGGTTTGCTCAACCTCCGCAGCAAATATACAAGCTAAGGAACCAACGGGGAACGGGGGAAAGACCTGGGCTCGGGCAAGAAACTGCAACGGCTGTTGAAAAGAGTAAAAAGGATACCTTCAAGCACCTTTCGGAAAAAGCGGATTTCGATCGAGACGTTGGCAATTGTGCGAGAACCATTTGTTTATTGCGTGCCTGAAAACGTCCTTCCCGGTAGGGTGGAAATAGTTGGAGATGGCTCTGATTCCGAATCCAATAAGGTGTGGAGTGAACCATCATCCTGCATACCAACTTATCTCTCGAATACAATAGACAAAGCTTTTGAGAGGATAATTTATAATAGGTTATGTTCAATAAATGAGCGCGATGACTGCTTGTCAAACCAGCAATTTGGCTCTCGAAAGACTCCTGCACCTGTTGACGTAGCTAAAATTGTTCACATTTTTAACAAAAAAAAATATTAATAAAAAAATTGACCATAGGCTTAAAAAAAATATCGAATTCTGGGAGGTTAACACATTATCGTCGCTAAAACCCAGGACTACTCACCGAGTATCATCATTTGCTAATACGTAATGGTTGGAGGAGGAATATTTAACCACCTCGATGAAATCGAAATGTACATGTGCAAAACCAACTGGACAATTAAGTTTTGGATATGGAAGATCGGCCTGGAGTTGGTCCACGTCCGCATTGGAAAATGTCTGAGTATTGTTCGACTCAAAGTTGAATTTTAAACCGCATTTGAAGATGTTGGGAAAAAGGTGTAGCTCTATGCTAGCAATGGCGATACCAGGAAACCGCGGGCATAGTTGGCGACTGTTCGTATCACCAGTCAACTCAGTTTTTAAAATGTCGCAAACGACTTCAAACTACATACCAACCACGCCCAATGCGAATATGCTGAGCAGAACAATATCCCACCAAGTAATAAACGTTATCGTAAGGGTGGTCGAGAATCTTAATTTATACGAGTGTTCTGGTTGACGACGCACACCGATGGTAAGGACAAATAGAGTGAAAAAAAATTGGGCGAATAAGATCTATGTCTTCCTGAAAAACAGTAGGCGAAAAATGGATGAGGGACACACCGGCTTATGCCCAATACAAGCAAGGAGATGCCGAGGCGAACTATGATCTAACGCAATTGCTGAACGGACTCTGAAACCGAAGAAAGTGCTTCGCACGATTCAACTTGGACAAGTCGCCATGCGGTCCTATGTGTAAAGGTGTAGAGAGCTATACGGAAATGTCTTCTCCACCTGTCCTCCACGTAAAAAAAACCTTGAAGTAAAATTAAGAGGTATTATATGCTCGAATAGGAGAGCAAGTAGAAGGCAGTGGTAACAACGGTGAAACGGACAAAAGATCTCCATGCAAAGTAGTAATATGTGATGTCTTGAGAAGACACTAAGCAATATTGGAAAGGTAATCCCCGGGCAAAATGGGGGGAACATTTGGCAGGTTAGTAGTCAAACTATAATGCTCACTTGTCAGATTTTTGGTAATTGAAAGGTGGTGCGCGGTTCGTCGCGGACCTCCTCATAATTCACCTTAAACCAGGGTTTAACTTACATCTCTCAGTCCGATTGTACTCTGAAATTCATTTCATTACATGATTCAAACAATGTAAAAAAAATGCCAGGATCGGCTCATTAATAAGTCCAATATAGGAATTTATTTATTTTATAAAATGATAGAATATATTGAGTATTCAGTTATTGTCCACTTATTGAAATTTTGTATACTACACGGCAGGCTTTGCTTTGTAAAAGAAAGTAATATGAATTCAGCTGGTTTTTCTTTGACAAAAAAGTGCATTCTTACAAAATGTTTCAGAACATTTAACTAGATCAGTTAAATACTCCGACCTTCCTCGCTCAAGACTAAGTAAGTCATGCAGCTTTTGCTTCCTCATTCTTGATAGTTAGGCTTACCCACAGAAACTAATCTTGCATGTAACCTCTCCCCCCAGCTGATCATACTGGATCACAATCGTCCATCGACACCTAATCTTAGAGCCAACCATCCAGTTGCCACTATCGCAGCAATAACATTAACTAAAAAAATACATGAAAACAAATAGTTGATTATTGAGTTTAGATAAATAGTGAACTGGGAAACCTTTTAAAAATAATTATTTAAAATGAATGTAAAAAAAATAATTTTTACTAGTTGTGGAAGTGTTGAAACTGATGATTTTGAGATAAAGAGATTAGAAGAATGTTGTGCTGCAGTAGGAAAAGAAGAGAAGAATATGCAGTTACTAGTATGTTTGAGAATAGAGTGGCCCTGAGTCCACTATCTAATTAATTGCCAGCTGCAATCATTTTGTAAAGCAACTCACTCCTGCATGGACCTCTTCTTTTCTTGGGTTAATACCACTTAAAAAAAGTTTTATGTTGGCTGATCGTCACCGCTATCAGTCATGCTACTCCTCATCAAAGAATCAAGCCAAAATATTGACACAAATACTTCAGAGCTGCGAAGGTGGTGCACACTCTAACTTATAGTGCTATAGAATAAGTGTATATCCTTTTCTATTACTTCATTATATCCTTCGAATAGTGTATTCTGCTTAGTTTATGATACTCAGTTAATATGTGCCAAATCTCTATACTCTATACATCTGTTCTGAAAGTAATAGGACTGTTTTTGCCGGGCGAATGGGCGGTCAAGAGACAACCATCAGTATCAGAATCGGTGGAAGGGGATGTTGGGGATGTTGAAAGATTTGCAGTCGTTTCTCTTTCGTTGAAATAAGAAAGTTACTTATACTATAAACCTTTGTCAAAACGTCTCGCCTCGGACACCATGGAACTTTTACTGGAACAGTCATACATGAATGGCACAAGCTGTTTCGAGAGGGTAGAGAAAGAGTGGAAGACGATCCAAACTCCCTTCGACCAGCAAAACTGACAAAAATGTGTCTCGAGTGAAAAATTTACTGAACAGTGGTCGTAGGACGAGTATCAGAATGATTACTGATGACTTGGTCATATCTCAAACCCAAGTTTTTGAAGTCGTGATGGAAAACTTAGCCATGAGAAAAGTGTGTGCGAAGTTGTTATCGCGAGTGATTTGTCAGAGGAGCATTATGTGAGACTGACGCGTAGTGAGTTTTCTTAGTACGACCCAGAGTTCAAGCGGCAGAGCTCAGAATGGCAATTCCCTTCTTCGCCACGCCCCTTAAAGCACGAACGAACAAAAGTCCAAGTTTGTTTTTTTTTGCTCGACATTCACGTCGACGATGTGCCGATCTTTCTCGGCACAAGGTGGCAGCGCTGTCTTGGCCCCCTACATGAAGAATCACTGTTCGGTAGAGACGGTTCAACAGACTGGCCGTAATGAGCTAAAAAGCATTCCGGTCCAGACATCCCTGTAGGCGTATGAAAACTGGAAACTCATTGGCAATAGTGTGTAGATGGGTAAGAGTGCTACTTTGAAAAGAGGGCATGTATTGTAATATACCTGTTCGATCAATCAAAACGTGTTACCGAGCATAAAACGGACTTTAAAGGAGGTAGTTTATTCGACAGTCATGCTATATTATTAATTACAATGTAATAACTCGGTTTCTAATTTTCGGAAAAATATACATGGTTGACATCACCAGATTACGCTGCTTTGAGAAAGTCTTCATCATGTAAAATAGTATTTAATTATTGTACGAATAATCTGATTTTTTTCTTCCTTTCTATTTATTTGCTTACTTTTCTGAAATTAGACTTGATTAGTTACACTTTCTTTATTAACTATTCAATTTCTGTAAATCTAGACCCATTAAATATGGGTTCAGTGACCTACGTACCAATCATCAACACTCCTTGTAATTCTACACAAATATTGGAAAATAGTAATAGTTACGAGGTAACTAACAATATCCATCCATCAGCTTTTCAGAAACTCAATAAATTATTACGCAAAATGCATCGAAACTTCCTGATTGACCAAGCCAAACCAAGCGTTCAATAAATTGAATCAGATACGTTTTATTATCTGCTCTCTGTATTCGAAGATTATGATGTAAAATCGAAATCGGGAATGGTATCAGATAAAGTTCGCTATGAATATTTATTTTGTTTTGCAGATAATTATAGACGTCGGACCAGCGTCGACTGAGGCCTTCCGCAATATCACCCAACCGTATTTGCATTATATTCTGCAATGGAGAAGGTGACGAGTTGTTACCCTTCGAAGATATGATACTCATACTGCATTGCAAGCACGTCATTTACCTTACTGCGCTAAAATGCGATCGAATGTCTGTCATATTATCGCGTAGTTATTCATTCCAAGTAAAGTGCTTCTGTAGAATTGCAATTATTGGGCTAGCGGGAGATGGAAGTGATTTACTACACACAGCGAATCGATATTTGCAATCCGGGAGGATGGGGCAACATTTTTTACATTTATTTTTTCCAGAAAACGCAAGGTCACTTATCTATGTAAATCGTTTGTGCGCTTGATGCACTGAGTGGACTGTCCCATCTCGGTAGTCCTCTTAGCATTTGTTCTACACTAGTTTTCTCAGACAAATTTAAGTGTTGCGAATCACCCTGAAGGCAGGGTAAGTTGTGATATTTCTTTGGGCGAACAGTGGCAATAACAAAAATTGGCAAAGTCTCGATCGAATGCACCATTTTACTGATCTGAATGGAGTCGAGAAGCTTTCAAATCACTATGTAATGGATTGTGCCATCGTTATTTCGCTTGGCCTTCGACTTTGATGCTCAGGGCAATTTTAGATAGGGAACCCTTCGCCATCTAAGGCCCGCAGCTGCTAAAGTAATATGAGTAGACTTCGTCCTTGACAGCTGCCAGCATCCACCGACTGTATCCACCGAAGGGCTGCCAAGGGCAGAACTCCGTCTGCCCAATCTGTCAGCCCGTTCATTCCCCTCTATGTTCCTATGCCCAGGAACCCAGTGGAGGGTGACGTTGAGCGTTCCGCCCAGACTGTTCAGCGCATCTCTGCACTGCCCCACCAGCCTGGAGGATTTCGCCGCTGAGTACAAGGCATTGATGGTCGCTTGGCTGTTGGTCAGAATGGCTATGTTATGCTCAGGGCTTGGATTACGCTTCAGCCATCGACAGATTTTCAGTATCGCCAGTACTTCCGCTTGGAATATACTAGCAAAACCTGAGAGACCATATAACGCGTATACACTGTGTGTGTTCAAGAAAACTCCCGCGCCGACTCAACAGACCATCTTTGATCCATCGGTAAAGAATACTGTGCCGCAACCTTGCAGCACGCCGCCGGTCTTCCACTTTGCCCTGATTGGAAAGTCCACAGCAAAGTCACTCGTGAAGTCCAGCTTGCGTGTTGCATAGTCCGTGGGGAATGGCCACATTTCCCGAGGTACATCATCTAGGATATTACTGTGGTCATAGGACTTCGCTGCCCAACATCCGGACTAACGTAGTCTGATGCCACTGCACGCTACAACGTATTTAATCTAGAGGTCTACGGGGAGGAAATGCAGGAGTACATTGAGAGCATCTGCCAGGCAGGACTGCAGACCCCCGGTAGCAACTCCAGAGGTGGTTCTTTGAATGCTATTAAGCTTCATCCTATTGTATTTTTTACCCAAAGCCTGCCACCATACAATAGAGCCGTACGTTAGGATTGGACGCACCACAGCGGTGTAAATCCAGGGAACCATCCTTAGCCGGCGACCCCATTTGTTTGCAAAGGTTCTCTTGCAGGCATGGACAGCTATACAGGCCTTCTTAACCTTCAGCTCTATGTTCAACCTCCAATTCAGTTTTCGATCCAGGTTTACACCCAGATCCTTTACATTGGAGGAAAGAACCAATCTTTGTTCATTCAGCCGTGATAGGTGGAATTCAGGTATCCTTGTCTTGGTGGTGAATAGCATCAGTTGCGTTTTTGTTGGGTTTATGCCGAGTCCGCATCTTGCGGCCCACAGGCACACGTTTCGCGAGGCTCCTTCCATGATGTCGGTCATAATGGACAGAAAAATCCCTGGCACTAATATCACCAAGTCGTCGGCATATGCCACTATCTTCACATCGCTGCTGTCCAATGTTCGTAAAATTTTGTCCATTACTATTGATTAGATGACCGAAGAGATGGCGCTACCCTGGGGCGAACCTCTGTTCACAGCTCTGGTCAAGTGGTTGCTTCCCAGATCCGACTGGATTATCCTGGTACTTAGCTTGGATATAATCCAATGCGTAAGGTACCCCTCCAACCCAATACTGCTCAAGGCTTCCTTGATGGCATTAACACTTACGTTGTTGAAATCTCCCTCTATATCCAAGAAGGCAGCTAAGGTATACTGCTTGTACTGCAGTGACCGCTTAACCGTGCCAATTAGGAGAGCGGTTTCTGTGGATTTTCCTTTGAGGTGGGCATGCTGGAACTTAGAGAAAGGCGGACTCATGACCGCACTTGCCTGCTTTCGATATGAAAACCACTCGTGCGCGTCTCCAGGACCGTGATACGCAAACTAAAGTGGTTTTATCACCGGTCTTCTAGTTTACAGGACATAATCCAATGGGTTGAAAATGAACTGGAATATTGATGATGAGTCGATGAAGAACAACCATGGAGTGGTATGCCGTTTCTTCGATTAAACCGCTATACGTGTCGGACACGGACCAGGACTTGTCTGCAAGCAGCGCGATGTTCAACTTGCCTAGCCCCTTTGTTTACGAGAAGCATGATGGCAGATGTTTGCCCCAGTAGAACACGCAATCACCCCACAGCCGACCCCACGGAACTATCGCGTTCTTTCTGGAAATACAATATTTCGATGTATCATACAAAAGAAATAGAGCACCTATAAATTTTGCTTGACAGAAACCAGTAAATTAGGGCGATAAGATAAATGTAGCCAGACACGTATCTCAAAAAGTTTCACAAACTTCACTAGTTGCACGCTAATCAAGAACCAAATTAAAATCCCACTCTCTTCAACCAAAAGAATAAATCTTCACTTCTATACCTAGAAAAAAAAAACGACACCCCAAAAGTTAACGAGACACCGTGAATCAGAACGAAACAAGTCGGGAAACTGGAAGCTAAACGCTTCAAGTATGAAAGGTTATGTGTATTATCTATATAAGCATATTTGAGTGGGCATTTGTCCCATTATTAACCATATTTAAATCGGTATCGATATGGAGGGTATCCATATCGAGGCCTAAACATTATGCGCATGGACCAGCATATATTTATTAATATATTTGGACTGTGTAGTTTCTGAAAGCGGGTGCTTGCAATAACTGATACTCTTCGAACCCATATTCCTACCATTTGCAACTAATATTGAAATTAATATCGGCTTCGGAAAGTACTAATCGAGGCCTTTCATTTGATACCCTATATATACCCTATGTTTGATAATAAAAAATGTACACCCCTTCTTTGCATGCATGGGGACCCTCCTTGTGGTACTCCCTGCATGCAATGGGATTCACAGGTCCCACCTTTCTTCCAAATTTCTTATTAATAGGAGTTACTCTTTCTGAGATAATAGGTGACAGGCAGAGAGACAGACAGATGGACATACAGACAGACGAACAGATAGACAGTAAACCAATTTTACTAGGATTTTGTTTCACATAAAACCTTAAAAACCACTCCTAACATTTCAACCGCACTCTCTGCTCCGAACCAAAAATATAGCTGTTCAATGCCCCACTAATTTTGGATCCGACAATGAATTCGGAAATCATCATCAGCTGGGATAGCAACAAAAGCTGCTGCGTGGCCGTGCTTAGGCAGAATTTTTTTTATTTTTTGCATTGATTTGCCTTTCATTGAACTGGTCTCTGCCTAAAAACAAAAATGTCCACAATATCCCAACAATCGCATTTGCTTTTGCGTGGATAACATTTCACCTTAGCCACAAACAAACCCTAGAAATGCATTTTATTATACACAGCATAATCTATAATGAAAACAACAAAAAGGTTAATTATCGTTTTTGAAATACTCCAAAAATGTTTAGTTATTAGTGGAAATATTTGAATGAATTTTAGGGTTTCGGGAGATTTAAAATGTGAGAGGGTTTTCGTAGATTAGACAATTTTATCCACAAAAACCTTTTGATAAAAACGATTATTTGTGAATTAACAGTTTAAATCATGCCAGTTTAAGGTGTCGGAATGGTAAATGGAAAATGTAAAGGTGGGTAATGAAGGTGTTGAAGAAAGCTCAGTTGGGAAATTGGAAAATGATGTATGCTAGCCTATGAATCTTCTCGTCAGTTAGGACACAGGGAATGAAATAATGCCAATGTCGCAAAGCCGCGAATACTACATTGATTTGAGGTATTTTTGCAACCTGTCACTATTTTTTTTTTATTAGATCAGTTGGAGTTAGGCCAGGTACATCAGTTCGGCAAACCTTTTCAGATTCGAGACAAGTATTACTTTTTGCTCTGAGGTAAAGACCTTTTGATGAGCATAATACATGATAATGTTATTGGCCACAAATCAGGAGAAGGTTGAATAGTTGATGTGGAATTCCTTTGACACTTTCCTTAAAGAACAGTTTCTTTGCTCTTCGGTTTCTTTACAAGTTTTACTGCTTTCCATTATCACGTCCTTCAGTGTATGAATGTTAAAAGCGATTATCAAACCGCCCTGATTCTTCCCAAATAATTGAATAGACAAATAAAAATAATGAATAAGTAAGAACCATTATCATTAATCATATTTCTAATTATCTCTCTCAGGTCTCTAAACCCCAGATGCAGAATTGCTAAATAACTGTGATATTTTTCCCGGACAGATCTATCTATAATTTGTACCCATGGCTGCTTTCCACAGCCACACTTCAGATGCAGTATATTGTTGAGGTGAATTTCATGGTTCTTGCAAGAAATGTAAGCAACGAAGAATCTTCAAGTTTATTTATGCATTCCTGCGCGGTTTGCAATTATGGTTTGTATGTGGAACGTGCGAAGACTTAGTCTTTCAGAAAGTCAAAGAATTTATTTCCGATAATAGCAATAAATATGCCAATTGTTGATTAAGGTGTCATGGATCCGATTCGATTTCCGTTATGAGAATGGATAAACTCCCACAGATTGAAAATCGCTAATGGGGACAGAGACCATGTCGTATCAGATATGGTACCAATTTAAGGTGGTAGTACACCGGCACGTGGCATAGATTGCAGACAGTGTCATGGCCCTTTAATCTTGCTTTCTCATCTCGTAAAAGATACGACAGTAAACAAACGAAATACGATTCTTACAAGAAATCTTTTATTAAATGCGGGAGAATAAGATGAATCGTACTGCCTTGTACAGTAACGAAAGACACTGCAACAGCTTTGTTGTAGATTCTTCGTGTGTTTTAAATTCACCTTGCCGAAGAATGGACTTTAAGTTGCAATCTATTGCATATCTTGAAGAGGGCCGGGAGATGATAGGTACATCTATTATCTGTAGCTACATAATTTCAAAATGGTAGTTTGCGAAATGCAAACGAGGTGGGGCAGGTAACGAATTGATTGTGTTACGTTATAGATATAAGCTTTCCAGTATTTCAAATGATTAAAGAAAGGTTTGCGTGGCATTGTTTGAAAAATAAAATATTCAGATTAGACTACTTAAGTATCTAAATAAGATACTCACACCCATTAATTGGAAGAGCTTGATCTTTGTGGAGCTTGACCACATTTGTCTAAATTTTTGTTCATTTCAAAGCAAAATTTACCGAATTCGTCTAACTTTTCCAGTAGAGTCCTAGAGTCTCTTGAAGCATTTCTCGATTTCAACGCACTTAACCCAACCCAAATTTCTCTTTATCTTGTCAATATAACAATATAATTAAAGCTTGGCTTCTTGGATAATATGTTTAAACGTGGATAATGTCTAGGATAGAACGGTTTTTAATGAAGACGAATTGCTTCCCTTATTTCTCTATTACTTCTCCCAATCGGTTTTCTAATAGTCTGCGTTGTTCAACCCTTTTTTCGAAGCTTTATTATTTTTTATCTTTTTAAAGGCTATAAATATATCATCGGCATATTTTTTCGGTAACTAGTACCAGTACCATCTTCTCATGGTATCAAATTAACCCTTTGTAATGAACGTAAATGGATAGCGGATTGACAAATATCCATCCGTCCACGAGGGTATGGTTACACTGAAATAACAGAAAAATTACGAAAAGTGATTCCGAAGATCCGCTAGCGCTTAAGAGCAGCTCTACTAATCTCTATATTAGCCAGGCTCAGGAATGTGTCAGGTTCCTTTTTGAACAGTTCAGTTTTCTTTACGTCGTGTACAAAACTTACCGTGTCCCATTTTATGGTGGGCTGAGACAACCTCAAAATGAAAGGTATAAAAGTTTGGGGAAACCATATAAGTTACTGAAATGGTCGAAAAAAATAACAGTTCTTCTAGAGCCGGAAAAGTGAAGCATTAGAGCAAAAGCAGAGGACCTACATCTCTTATGAATTGACTCGACACTTTGTGGACGATGTGTCGGATATGAAGTGTGTCGCCGCGAAACTCATACCGAAAAACTTTAATCTTTTGTAAAAAAAAAACCTGGAGAAAACTTTGCGAAAAACATCCTTACCAACATAGCTAATCATTCATCGAATGCATTATTACTGGGAAGAGACGTAAGTTATTCTTTATTTTGTGAAGAACTGAGCGATTTAAATATCTCGGGTGTTTCAATGTTACTTGGATTTAGTGGCATTCCACAACTGGTGTTTTTTTTCAAAATTTTTCGCAATCTCGTCCTGCCTGGTTCTGAGTACTGGCCGGCTCTAAAAGGCAATGAACACCGAATCGAGCTGTGGCGTTGGGTTATTCATTTAAGGTAACATGATCACCTTCGAAATGAGGGCATCCGCGATATGTGGTCGATGGTATGAACATGAATTTCGCACCAATGAGAACTCACTTGTTAAGATTGGTCTTAGAATTGAAGTCGATGAAACGGTGCGCTGGATAGCACTGCAATAGCAGTGATTGCAATCTCTCCTAGCGGAAGGTCACGGTTTAAAAGTCACTGGTGGCAGAGGAATTTTTATCATGAGTGGATGTCGAATCCCAGTCGACTCAGCAGTGAATGAGTACCTGAGTCAAATTATACTGACCACATTGTCTCCGACAGAGTACCATGTTCCTGTAGTGTATCATTACGTCTTAGATCAAGGGGTTTAACACGCTTCAAGGCCCTGATCCAAATGGATTGTCGCGCCTACGATTACTACTATTGAAAGGCCGAACAAAACAACGATAGCTTGATGCGGTTGATAGTGATTACAGGGCCAATGATTCTATTCAAATCATCATGATAAACACAGAGTCAACTTCGCTTTTGAACGTGATAAACCAGATTATCTGTATAAGCGCATCACTTAGCGGCTCGCAAAACAAGAAATAGTTCTTTGAAATAAGTCTTTCAAACTTATTAGCACTGATGAAGGAAACAAGTAGTTCCCGAAATATCGGTGTTTGCAAGACCAATAATTAACACTAGCGAGTAGAAAAGCAAGTTTTAATTATTTCAAATAATGTAATCGCTAGTTCGATATTCATTCATTATTTCAATTCCATTTGATTTCTGAATTGAATTAAACAATTGATCCCGAAAACCTGCCTTGAAATTCCTTTTTCTTCTTCGTTCTCTAAAAGCTCCAACTATCATCCTTTAATATTCATTTTTTCGCCTGAAAAATCCAATTCCATTCTGCTGTTATCTTGCACTTCAGAACATCTTTTTTGTTCTCCCATAGTTGGTAGCCTCGCTCACGGATCACTTTTCTCAAGCCCATAGAGCATTCCCTAGTCTGAAACTGTTGTTGATGATGGCGGGTATCAAGAGTGATCCTACTATTTTTACATGTCGTCTGACCTAGTTAGAATCTTATTAATTTTGTCGGTATGCTGAATTCTTTCTTGGTCGTGTAAAGTTCCACCTTAGCTACGCTATCACTGGCTTACCATAGCTAAGCTGTCGTATGCAACTTTGAAGTTGGAAAGGTGGTTCAAATAATAGCCATATTTCTAGTTTTTCCTTCGGTTGCCGTGTGGTGAAGATATAATTGGTTGCTGATCTGCCTAGAGTGAGTCCCTTTTTACAGATTGATGATATTCTGGGCTTATAGAACTATCAAGTCTAGAGGTGTTTGCCTGACGGCGGAGAATATTTGGCACTATTTGCACTGTTTCTTCTGTAATTAGTCTTGTCAACATTTCTGCATCATCTTCCGTTGGCGAGACCTGCCAATCGCCGATATTCTGTTTATCAAGTAGCTCATCAAAATAATGAACCCATCGCTCCGATATGTCCATAAGAGCAAATCTTGTTTCTAGGCGGCTCGAAATCTGATGACGTATATGTGGGTTAGGTACGAGGTGGTTATTTGATGCTTGTGTCGATAATGCCTAGATGACTTTCTTATATATGTTGCCCCATCCCAAGCATCACATATACGGTACCATGCGGAATTGATTGAAGAACGTCAAATATGCTTTTTTCTATCATACAAATTCAAGCGAAAGGAGACGAATGTTCTGTCTTCTTGGACTGAGGCTATGTGTTTTTCACTATACCAATTTACCAATGCTTCCTCTTCTTAGCTTTGTACTGATGAAGGGGGTAAGTTGCTCCCGAAGTATATATTTACATTGAAAACTAAAAATTGTAGTTTGGAGGAAGCTATCTGTTGTCTATCAATTTTAGGCTAGACTACAAATAACAGACAAAAACCTAATCTCTTCGTCTTCTTATCATTTCCTTCTTGCTACGGGGGACTTTCCTAACGACCATCTCGTGCGAGACTTTTAGTTTGTTAATCCGCAGTCAGGGATTTTTGGTAAGGGCTCCATCCCTACTTGACTGTTGAAATCTACAAGTATAATTTTGATATCATAACTGGGGCAGGTCAGGATTCAGTTATTGATATGCGTGGATAACTTCAGTATAGCATATGAATAATTTCACACAATATTTCAAAATCAAAAAGGTAGAACTTAAACACATAGCTTCTTCTTTTTACAAGTAGTTTTTTAGCAAATAAGTATATCTTTCGGGAGCTACAACAACTTTACAAGCATTGGAAACAATAACTAATACTAAAAAAGATAATGTTTAAATTTTCAAGACCTTCCATTAATCCCCGGGGCCTGAGCGTAGTTATATATGTAGTCTATCATCGCGACTCATTTCGCATTTTTTTAACTCCCCTTTATACCATTTGGACTCCTTGTTCTTTCTTTGTCCCGTTCACAAGCAAAGTCAGCCCTTCCTGATCGGTTGTGGCACTTGGTTTTATCAAAAGCCTACTCGCAATGCAACCGCAAGGCTTTCAAATCTCGATCCACCGTATCAAGCGATCGTTGTTTCGCCCCTCGTTTTGGTCGAATAGCATTGACTTCAATGTTCAAACCAATCTTGGCAAATTAAGTCTCGTTCCCGCAAATTACGTGACCATACCATCGAAGACGCCTCTCTCATAATTTTAGCACAATCAGTTAACCCCAATATCGATCGCGGATATCCTGGTTTCGGATATGATAATAGCCTGTCACGTCAATAGTCCAATGCAACATCTTCGTCCCCATTATCATGATATCATTATGAATCCTTCAAAATTTTCGAACATTTTGGCTTCAAATTTGTAGAATATCTCTACAGTAGATACCCAATCCCACTGGAAAAAATAACAGCGACCCATAAATGCTCATTCATCCACATCACAGAGGGGTTTCGCCGGTTTTTGGTTATGCCAAACTTTTATAGACGATCATACCGAAAGCTGGACACCTACCTTCTTCGAGGCAAGCAGTGTTCCCCAGGGTAATTTCTGTGTTCAGATTTGCTCCTGCAGTTCACAACAACATACCACAGGTGCAGATTCACTTCTGCTGATGAAAGTAGTAGAGACAGTTTAAATCCGGCGCTTCGGTTATAAAGCTATTGTTTTACTTTACTCAAAACCTTAAAAACAGGTTACCGCACAAAAATTCGAAGGTGGGGCCTTCATATGATAGTTTCACATAAATTGGTAAGTTTAGAACACCAAGAAAACTTGTGAGTTTGATCAAACAATTGACTCTTCTTCATTTGGCACAAAATAAATGTTGGATCCCTCATAATTGACTGATAAGCCTGCTCTCACTTTAGACTGACTATAGACAGCCGAAGCCAGGTAAACTCAAGGGACCAAAGTTATCTTCAATACATAGCGTCGTGTTCCTAGCCCTAAAAAATTTCCTTCTAGCAATTGGCCCTCTTTGCATTTTATGATTTATTGTAAAAACTTCTTCCTTACTTTGTTCTCCTCCCTTGTTCTAATCTGTGGTCCTATATTTCGTTCGCAGTGGTAATTGCTGATGTTTTTCGTACAAAACATTAATCTTGGATGAAAGTTCATCATTTCACAAATACTGAGGTTGGGATCAATTTTATAGTCTGCAAAAACTTTAATGGATACGTATTCCTAATACTTAACGAGTATTAAAGGTGCATTCATGTAACATTAATTCCAACTCGTTTGGTCACGCTTCCCGCTCCTCACTTGCTCTCGTTCGTAGAATTTGTTGATCTCAAATAATAAGCGAAGACGGCTTTACGGTTTCTTGTCAGTGCAGAGGCAACTCGTCAGACGCTGCCTCACCTCTGCTCTGGGAGCAGTGTGAGCGAAGCCGCTCGCAAATGTTAAACGTTCCTTTATATAATTCGCAGGCGGCATGATTGCGAATTATATTGAGCGTAACGCAGGGGCATTAAACATCTGCGAGCCGCTTCAGTCACGCTGCTGCCATCGCTTCTTGCCCTTGCAAGAAACCGTACATCTTCGTCTACTATTTTTGAAGTTTGAGTGCTAAGCCCTAAACCAGGGGTTCGTGAACCAAAAAAGAGGGAGTAAGTTGCTCCTCATATGGCCCGGTCCGAACCCCTCAGTCCGTAAACAAAATATTATTGATCTCATTTTTAGTTCTCCTTCTCATATAGGAGCTTTTCTAAAATAACTTTTTATCCAATTTTGTTTCCATTGCCTCGTTCCATTTCTGTTTCCACAAAGCTGATTTTTTTCTCTACCTTTGCAGCGGAATGGAAACTCTTCTGCACCCTTCCATGGTCGAACTTCTTGTCAAGAGTGTTGATGTTATTGGCAATAGTTAGTAGTCCTGACGGGTTTTTTAATCTCTTCACAAAGAAATATTAATAATTCATTTTTCTTCCCCTGACTATCATTCTTAACAATAGTTTGATCTCCTCAAATAAAAAATGTAACAGAGATTCATCACTAATGTCTACCATCTCTGAAATTCTCCAAAGATGGATAAAAGATTTTGTTTCAACCGAGCCCCTCTATTGTCACTCACTTATTAGATTTTACCAACTTTGTGTCCTCATTAATTGAGTATGTTTGCTTAATAGAACTGAAATTGGAAGAATAAGGTATTAATATGAGAAAGTTCATCAGACTAAAATCAGTAGTTTTAAAAAAAGTCAAGCAACGACGGCTTACCGTAAACCGTAAAGCCGTCGTCGCTTGACTTTTTTTAAAAGTTTGGGTGCAAGCCCTAAGCGAGGGGTCCGTGGACCAGAAAAGAGTGAGTAAGTTGCTCCCCAATTGGTCCGGTCCTGCATCAAGTTGATGCGGACTTAGGACCCCCTTCATTCTCAAAACGAATCATTAGTTTTGTTGGTATTAAGATTAACCTTCATCCGTCCCTCATTTCCCCACACATTAAAGTTCCTCGCGTATCAAATTGATACCCCATAGAAAGTAGACGTGTTTCATGCATTTTTATTTATTTTTATTTGGAAAAATAAAATAAATAATAAAATATTTCGAAAATATTTTATTTAAAAAAAATTGAATTCAGTTCATAAGTATTTATAAAAAAAAAGTCGATTTTTGCAAAAAACTTTCAATCCCGAAATGTAAAAAATGAAAAAATGAATTAAATTATAGTTTATCAATGCAGTTTGTGCATAGTTTGAAATGATGTGCATTGCAAACATAAGTTATACACTTATCACAGCGATTGCTGTATAAATTTTTGTTGTTTTTATATTCGCAATGTGCACAACGACTTCGTTTTCCTGCTGACGGAGCATGCGTGAGTTTTTGAGAATTTGGTAAATTCGATTTTCGCGATGCGTTTGTCGTTGATGTTGGCGCTGCTGATGTTGATGTCGTTGGTGATGATGATCTTGATGAAATATTCTGAATTTCATCTATAACAGCATTTGCATTTGGTGTTCGAGGACGAGTTTTTCTGTTCGCAATATATGGTGTAACTAATTGCTTTCCGAGCTCCACTAAGTACAAGCGACGGCGATATTTTTTTTTCTCATATTTCCAATCTGCGTTGAGATGAATAAATATTACGAAACTGTTGTATGCTGAAGTATCAAGGATGTTACAGAAAAGGGCTAATGGCCAACGATTCACCTTGCGTTTGCAGCGATAAGTGCCTACGAGTTTATCTAGAGAATCAACACCACCTTTCGTCGCATTATAGAATCGAATAATTTCCGGCTTTTTTTGTTCGTCGTTAGCCACACTTTTCTGGTCATGAAGTGTACTAAATAGAGTGACAAAACGATTCTTTTTTGGTACGTAAGAGACCATTGTGCTGCGCAAATCATGATCGAACACAAATTCAGAATGATATACTGGTTTGTTTTTCATTTGCAGCAGCAATGGTGGAATTTCTTTTCGATTTTTTCTGATCGTTCCAATCAAGTTGTTTTGTTTCTTTTTCAATTCTAGGGCCAACTGCCGTGAAGTAAAAAAATTATCTGTTGTGATGTTACGACAACTCAGTTGATTGCTTAGAGTCAGAACAACTCTTTGGCCTTGATTTACTTCTACTTTACAATTTCGATCGCGACCCGTATATACTTCAAGAATCCAAGCATAATATGTACTTGCATCGCACAAACACCATATTTTGATACCGTATTTATGCGGTTTTGATGGTATATATTGTGTAAATGGGCAGCGACCGCGAAATGGTACAAGTTGTTCATCTACTGTAACGTGTTTTCCAACAGTGTAACACATTTTCAATCGATTCACCCATTTGTCGTAAACGTTTCGTATTGGTGCCAATTTATCTCTTGATCGAATTCCCTTTCTCTGTTCTTTGTCATCGAAACGAATGCATTCATTTATTAGTTTGAATTTTTTCAAAGTCATTGTGGCGCGGAAGATTGGTGGTCCTGTTTGGTCATCCCACAATTCATTTATACATTGCCCATGCGATCTGTACACGCCAGCTAATATTAGCAAACCATAATAGGCGCGCAAAGAAGCAATATCAACTGGTAACCAAAGTTCCTTGTATTTTCGAGATCCATATAAATTTGTCATTTCAACTATTGTCTTTTCGATTGGTTCCATGAATAATAGAAAAGACGACAAAATATCAGTACATCGTGACGACGCAAACAAAGTTGGACCTGTTCAAGCAAATATCACAAGCATAACAAGAAGAAGTAGAATATGAAGAAAAATTTACCAGGTGTTTCATGTAGAGCAAATGAAGCATTAGATCTATTCGGCAATTGTGGCGGCGGCTCGAAATAATAACAATATTTTCCATCTTTCGATAACACAAACTCCTTCGGTTCAGAACAAGTAGTTTCATGTTACTGTGGTTCATTATCTACAACATCGTCGTCTGACTCGTATTCACTACTTTCATCATTTTCACCCGGTTCTGGTAAATATTCTTCGTCGTCACTACTAGTTTCAAATGGATCAAAATCAGTTTCTTCCTCGTCGTCTTCACGAGGATCGAAATCAAATAAATTCGACATTTCGACAATAAAACGCGAAAGTGAACACAAAATAAAAATTTTCAAAACGCATAACCGCTATGGCGCTGCTTACGCTTGGCAAGCAGACAGAACTGTGTTCGTTTGATAGCTACAAGAAAACAAATGTCGGTACTGTACCTCTGTTCCGAACACATAACATTACGTAGTATCAATTTGATACGCGAGGAGCTTTTACGTGACTTTTTTTATTGTGCCAATTGGGTGAAAAATAGAAAAAAAGGAAATATATTATCTAATGAATTTCATAAAAATATTCCTTGGGCCAAAAAAGCAGGTCAAAATATTAATATTACTACAAAATACAGAACGTGAAAGTAGCGATTCGTATCAAATTGATACGAGGGACGGATGAAGGTTAAATCAAAGAGGCCTAAGAATTTGTAAAAAACAAGTTGGGAAACCGGAAGCTAGACGCTTCAGGTATGAAAGGTTTTGTGTATGTCTTTTATAAAGGAATTTGAGTGTGCATTTATCCTATTAGTATGTAGCACGTAATATATGCATATAGTATGTGAAAATATCCACTTTCAAGTGATATTGACATTCAAAGTCTTGAATTTGCACAGAAGCGACTTTGACCCAGTATAACTTTGTTAGTAATAGTGCGATTCTCATCAAATTTGGCACGATCATGCTCTATGTTGTAGCTTACATTGTTCTGTCAATTACAACTACTAAAAATTATAGTAATGTACTATTATTAACTTTATTTGAATAGGTATCGGTATGGAAGGTATTTCGGAGCCTAGGCACGATATAGTGGCAGCCTCTCGATTTTTTTCAGATTTTTGGGTTGGATAGTCTCTGAGAATGGGTTTGTTAAATAAATGATAATTTTCAACCCCCCGCACCCCCTACCTTTAAAACAAATGTCAAAACTAAGACCGGCTTCTAAAAGTACTAACCGAGACCTTTGATTTGATACCCCAAATGAAAATTTACACCCCCTTTTTGCATGTTTGAGGACCCCCCCCCCCCCCACCCCCTCCTTAAATTCGAAGTAAAAGGATGAGACTATATGCGACAGTGTTCATAGTTCCCACCTTTCTAACAAATTTGGTGTCAATCACTACAACCGTCTCAGAAAAAAATGCGTATGACGGACAGGGAGACAGACAGACAGACGGTCAACTGATTTTAATAAGGTTTTGCGTTTAGAAAAAACCTTAAAAAGTTAGAAAAAAGATAAACAGAATAACAGATTCTCAACACTCCCTGCACAGATTTATTCAAATCAAATTGCCTGAAAAATAAGGCGAAAAAGATATTGGAAATGTACCTAGTTATGAATAGAGGTATTGTTGTTTCCGTTCCTGAGTAATCTTAAAATTGTGTTATTTATTCGTTCTGTAACATTAAAAATACCCGGGTGAAAATTCCTTCATTAGAGAGGGTTACGACCCCCCAATCTTTGAAATTAGCTGGATGGTTCCTTTACACTAAGCATGTCCTACCTCCACTATTGTCAATACAAATAATGATCCTGTTGTGTGCCAATCTTCGGAGCTTATAGAATGACTCAACTTAGCATAACCCTGTATCCTTTCTGAGACCTCCTTCTCGCTGGATTTATAGTTATAGCAGAAATAATAATATGTTAATCGTGCTTTCCAGTAAAGAAGGGAAGAGACTTAGAAACAATTCCTTGACCAAATTCGTCAAATTGTTACAAACGTACTTCTGTAAATTGGTTTCATTTTATTGTCACCTATCGTCAAAAGCAATTTAGTAATTCTACCTTTGTATCTCCTGAATGTCAACGAAAACACCGCAATTTTCATTGTGATAACACCAGAAGAGGTTACAGTACCATCTCTTCATTTCAGCATCCATAAATCTTTACAATATGTGACAAAGTCCATTGTGTAGTAAACGCCAAGAATGTAGCAATCAAATGATTTGTCGAACATGTCATAAAGCCATTGAATTTGCATATTTACAAAACGACCAACCTCCATTATGCTTGGCTACAAACTATGAATGGTTCCCGCCATCGCCATTCACTCACAACCTTTCGAATTGTTTGAAAACTATGCATTCTCAATTACACGCATTGCATCATGTTTATTGTTCGGTAATTAACCAACAAATAAGTGCCAGGCGGCTACGTGTGCAGACATTAATTTGTACTCTGTATGATGAATGCTCCGCCATGGCTGCAACAAACGTCCATAATGGAAATTACAACAAATCAAAATATTGAAGGCTGTAACGCAATAGGGTAAAGAGTGTAATGGATACTGGTGTTATGGAAGTGTACCCCATTCGGGTGATTTTGCCAAGTGTGAAGCTCCTCAGGCTTTCTTTGGTTGCATAAATGTCCTAGAAAACATGACTCCACAATCTCACTGTCGCCAATGTAGGATGGCAGGTGTGAAAATCGTAGTATCTTAATTATGTACATAATAGCCGACACTTCGTATTTTCCAAAGTCCCTGGAAAGGAGACATTTTCCCGTCTTTCTTTAATTAACTCATTCCAAATACTTCGGTAATATTCAATCACATCTCATGGCCATTGGGTTGTTTTCGCGAGTCGCCTGACTTGTCTGCCAATGTCTGCCTATATCTGCTCACAACATTCTCTGGGTTTTATCTTTTACCCAGATCAATTTAATAAACTAGCAAACTTCAAGATATTTTCCATCGATGCAAAACGTGTTGATTAATTCAATTTTTCCAACGCTTTTCTCTTCTGCAGGATGCTGCGACTGTTGAACGGTTGAATGAAAGTGGCGAATTGCGACAAATGCTGAAACCATACAAGGTAAGTTGGTGATAAAGAAAATTAATTAAAAGATTTATTGGTTTTAGTTTATATGGAATATTTGCAGAGAGTTGTTAAATGATTTTACAGCCAATTATTACAATGTTATGAGGATTAGGAATAATCAATGTGTTCATCACCATAAATATAGAGAATACTATAAACAGCAACCTCAGCTTATTTTCATCTTTGTGGGACCTGCTGACATATCTGGACTTT
Source organism: Hermetia illucens (assembly GCF_905115235.1). Taxonomy (NCBI): domain Eukaryota; kingdom Metazoa; phylum Arthropoda; class Insecta; order Diptera; family Stratiomyidae; genus Hermetia; species Hermetia illucens. Next base: position 35,649,856 of record NC_051853.1, read on the forward strand.
TCATAACTCAGTCGGATCCTATGATAACACAATCAAGATTTATAGAACACCCTTTAACAGTCGCGTGAAGATTCCGCAAATATTTAAGCCAACTTGTTTTGATATCAGTAATATCCACTGATATGATAGATAAGTAGGTATTAGTGGTCACTTTGATTAGCCCAATTAGCGCTGTGATGCACCGCTTTGATGCCACAAATTCATAAGACCATGACTGCTGAAGCAAAAGCAAAGGGTCAGAATATAGGCGGCTCAGATCTTCAGAGCCAGCTGGTAACATTCACGAAGGAAAGAAGCTCTCCCATTTTGTAACTAGAGATCTCCCTCAGGTTTTCGAAAAAATGGTTTGCTTATTGTCGGTAGCCTGGCTCTAGCTAGAACTGGGCAATTGTTAAAGAAATATCTGAGAGTTTCTCTCTCTTTTCGGCAGGTTCGGCATTGGGGGTTTTAGGGTATTCCGAGTCTGGTGGCATGGTCCCCTATAGACCAGTGCTGCGTATAGACCGCCATAATCTTGTATGTATTTACACGCGTCTGGCACAAGAGTTCCTGCCATCGGGTCTTGTTATAAGCGGGCCAAATCCTCCTTGATTTGTGCGCAGGTGCTGAGCCTCCGCTATCTAAGGTCCGGGACTGCTAAATAGTGCTAAGTTGTCGGCGAGGCACACAATGGGCCTCTCGAGGAACTGTCAAGAGCAGAGCCCCGCTTGGCCAATCCATCAGGTCGCTCATTCCCCTCTATGTTCCTATGACTGGGTACTCAGGAGAAGGCGACTTTGAGCCTGCCGCCACAGGCTGTTCAGTGCGTTCCTGCACTGTCGCGGCCATCTGGTGAATGCCGATGAGATTGAAGCATCCTTCAGTATTACTACATGATTGGATCCCCTTTCTGTAACTGTGATTGTCTTGCTCTTAAAAACATTTGACACAAATCCACAATTGAGGGAAACTTCGCGCGTGTAGACTATACAACTTGTCTTCACTCTGAAACTACGCATAGCCTTCTTTGATATGCGTACTTTCTTTAACCTCTCTACGGGCATGATAGACTGCTTCGCCTCTACTGGTATCAGCTATGCACTCTAATTCCATTTCCCGATTCCAAAACTATGTCAATGTTACCGCGCAGTCTGTTAGAATGTTGTACCGACTATAGTTCCAAGGTAATACTTAACTAGATTCTTCCGTATATTAACGTCATTAAATAAATGAGGAAATAAACTCATTGGACTTCGTCTGGGACTTTTTTTCTTGAGATCAAGCAACATCTGCATAACTGGCTATAAACATTTACCAAAAATATTGTGTACTACATTTTATCCTATTGCGAACTGTGTGAATCCAATCCCCAGACGTGTTCCGATAAGGATCTCTTACTAAACACTCTTAAATTGTCCACTCGAAAAACTCCACGTCCCAGTGTCAGGTAAGATCTGAAACCTTTCCCCAATAATGGCTCCTGCGCGAATTTGGAAGGGAAAAAGTTCAGGTTCCTTCTCTGTTACAAGCTAGGTGGTTAGTAGTAATTAAAAGGTAAAATTAAAAAGTGACTTACGGCGTTCATTGTTTTTAAGTCCCTCCATAGTGTATGTCCCAGGCTCTCCCCTGCACCAGATTCTGGGCCGAGATCATATTAGTCGCTCAATATGCTGCATTGTTGGAAGAAGTGTTTTAAATGTTTTTTTGGGTCTTTAATGATTGACCGAAGGCTAATGAATAACATGTTATTTTTGTCATCGATAAGGATGATCATCCGCAAAACAAAACGCGGATCGGAACTAAATAATAACTCCCATTCCTAATGGCTCAGTTTGCGGGCCTTTCAGCCTTTCCAACTATTTTCTTGCATTTTTGGTTCATGCATAGCTTATTTCCCCGAGCCACTTGATGAGTGTATCCTCCCTCCCTCCGCCTTGCCAGTCAAATCCTATCAATAGACCTCTCAGGCTATGAACGGTTTCTGATCTTAGCTTCACGTAACACCAGAAAATTGCCCAAGAATTGATCTTTGCAGGTAATTGACTGGTAACCAAGAATCATGTGGGCCGAGTTGAACCGTGGAAAGCGGCCTGTGATCCATTTAAGCAGGTGGTTAATTACCACCCCGAAAGTTTTTCCTACATCTTGCTATAAGTCTCGTGCACAGAGTAGTTGTTGTGGCCTTGCAGATTTTCCTTCTTTTACTTCCATGGTCACACGATCAGTTCTGGTTGATGTGCATGTTATGTTGAACAATCATGACCTAATTTTTCTGACAGTTCGCCAGAATATAGACATTCTTATTGTACCAATTCTTTATCAGGACTCCTGCAAACTTTCCATTCATATTCGAATTTTGGACCCCAGATGCACGTGAATCCTGGGGGTTTAACGTCTTCTTAAGACACGGATTGATTTTGTTACCACAATCACAGCCTCACCGCAGCAAGCTACGACGGTACCAGTCTATAACGAATGCATGGCCCTGCATTCATACTGGTGGATGCAACACCTCCCAAAATCTCTACCGAACTAAGGAGTACGGCACCCTTGTTGAAACGTAACCCCACGCTGAGAGTCGAAGGTCTCCACAACCCCCATGACGCTCCCATTAGGGGGCCAACCGCAAACAATCGACCTGAACGCACATACAACAGAAATTCTCGTGAAGTATATGAGTCCAGGGGTTATCCCGGCTCCCATGGTACCAGTATACCCCTGGTAAGGTTTCTTGACTATTGCCACTTCAGATGAGTCTCCGTTCAGACTCGGGTCTGATCGCCCTAATTAGGTCTTTTCAAAACCGATAAGAGCAGGTTTGATTTTTGGCTGGCTAAGAAATCTACTCCGAGCAGATGGTTTCTGGATGGCCGCTATAATATATGGTATAGTGGCTTTTCTCTAGGGAACCGGTCGCTTACTGCATCGCGGCCAGCAAGCCAATGCGATACAGGGTCTCCCTGTACCACCACTATGGAGATTATGCACGGCCACTTGGTTTTAGTTCAGCCGACAGGGTTGTCGCCCCGTCTTCCTCCTCGCCACCTTTGAGCACTCCAGGTGCAAGTACAATATGACAGGCGCTCACTGTGCCCGTCTTACCTGCCATTTGGAAGTGGATTCCCCTGGGTTAAGTTCTGATTGTTTCCTGCAGTTGCAACTCTAGATGTCGCAAATATAGATCGTGCGAACATATACTATGACTTGCATTCATCCCACCTGCTTCGATCACTGATCGTGGCCGAAAACCAACAGTGCTCCATCTGGCACTTCCTCACCTCTGCTATCGCTGGCTCTTCTTCGAATGCTAGGAAGTGCACATTTTATAAAGAAACAGGTTTTTACTGCCGGTTTAATAATTACATATAGCGTGCGGTTTCCTACCCGACAGATTTTACGAAGATACTTCACAATTGTTGAAAGGAAAATTCTTTGTAGGTTACTCGTCTTTGTCTTGATGGGAATGCTGGATGGATGGGTCAGCCAAACCTTCTCCTGATGAATAGTTGAAATGAAAAATAATGTTTTTAGTGCGGCGGTACTGAGACTTCCTCGAGTTTCGCTATGCCCAAAAATACAAGTTGTAGAGGATCAATTCTTTATACTCGACTATGTATGTAAATCAGCAACAGATCAGGTTTTCGCTGTGCAGCAAGTGATGGAAAACTGTTGGAATATGGACATCAGTTACACCATCTTTTCATCGACTTTAAAGGCGTCTATGACAGCATAGCCAGGGTAAAACTGTAGACGGCCATGAGAGAATTCGGCATCCTGATGAAATTGGTAAGACTGACTAGGCTGACCTTCACCAACGTGCGAGGCCAGATAAAAGCAACAGGATCATTCTCAAGACCATTCGAAATCAGTAACGGTCTACGACAAGGGGATGCCCTAACATCCTCTTTAACCTGGCCATCGAGAAAGTAATGCTGAAATAAATGCAAGAGGTACGATCCGCTTTAAGTCCACCCAACTACTGGCCTATGCTGACGATATCGACATCATGGGAAGAATGACCCGAGACGTACAAACTGACCGTCAGGTTGTGGATATAATCCGGCTCAATAAGTTACGGTGGGCGGGTCACTTAATCCGTATGGATAAGGATGATCCAGCTCGGAAAGTCAATAAGGGTAATATCTATGGTAAAACAAGAAGACGAGGTAGACGCTGCCTGAGATGGAACGATGGCGTAGGTCAGGACGCCAGACAGCTTTTTGGGAAGGGAATTGGTGGGCCGTGGCGCAAAACCAAGATGTCTGGAGTTCCATGTTAAGGCAGGCCTAGACCGGATACCAGTTGTTGCGCCGTTGAATTCCATCTACCTAAATATAAAAAGTTTAAGGAACCTAAATGTTTGGTAGGCTGTGGCTTTATTTGCTGCTAAGTGGAAAATCTTTCCACAATTATTTTTGAGAAAAGTATTATCAAGCAAGTCAATGGTATTGTATTGGCTTGATTAGGATTGGTTGAAGAGGGAAACAGCAGGTTAAAACAATCAAATGATGGTTACCTTTATCAGTGACATACTTTCTGTTGCTCAATCCCTTCATTACGATACATAGATTCCACTGATGAACACAAATACTACTTACTAGTACAAGTTAGAAAAAGAGGTATCAAAGCTCAGCGTGAGCCATACAGTATAGTAGAGTATAATTCAGATTGGAACCAACTGGAAGATGAGTTGTCCATATCGGATCAGTGATAAAGATAAAGCACCCTACACGAACATCCCGAAAAGATCCACAAAAACTGGTAATTTATTTAGATCCATCTGTGATCAAAAACAATAACTTTAGCTCCAGTTTCCTCTTAGATAATATGCGTATCTTTTTTAATTTTCTCAACTTCAAATTTCAACTATTTCGTGGCTAATTCACAATATAATACGAGTAATTTCCATTATTATTGATTCTAATGTTTGTTTTTGTTTTTGTCTCCATTTCAGTCCATGTCATCATCATACACTTGCCAATTCTGCGGAGGCTATCGGCTGCTCCCGTGTCCATCTTGTAACGGCTCCAAGAAATCGGTACATCGAAATCACTTCACCACTGAGTTCGTCGCATTGAAATGCATGAACTGCGACGAAGTGGGCCTGGTTAAGTGTCACAACTGCTGAAGTCTCCGTGCAACGCCGCTATTTATTATTATAATAGATGCACAAAACTACTATTGAAATCTCATCCAACTTTCCTAGTATCTATGCATGTACTTTTTAATCGGACAATGAAATTTTAATTAAAACTTAACAGGATCTAAGATATGGCTGCAAGGTGACTGGAATCCAGTGAATCCATCAAACATGTCCATCCACATGCAGTGCAGCCTTTTCTGTCCAGTATACGGAAAACATGAACTTTATTTACCAAACTGTTATCTTTAAGCAAGCATTTGACGAGTTTCAAATCAATAAGAAGCAAACTGAATCCAAGGCATGAATATCGTAAAACAAATAATAGCAGACAAATTAAGACTTACTCGAACATCCATACTCAAACATACAAAACTATCTTTGGAAAGTTCGATCTTCTATTAAGGGTAAACCGGTTGTGATAATTTCAAATGGACATTCCAGATACTTAACGTACTTACTCCGATGCTGCTATTTTCTAGGTGTCTCCTCGGAACCGTCTAAAATTTATTGATCATCCAAGTTTATTTTTATAAATAAATTACTATTTGACGATGAATCCGTCCAATTGGCGAGGAGGCGAGTCTAGAAGAAGAAAGTTTTATCCATGCTTCTATATTTGTTTTTCCATAATTGAAATGCAATGCGTTCATACTTAATTTTCTAAGCAAAGCTGGTGAATTGCACATGGAGGTATCCGACGAGGGAATTTGATTTACAGTCAATTTGTCATGGAATAAAATTAAAATTTTAAATACGATTTTGCATAAAGTGGAAGAGATACAGATGTCATTTTGAAGTTGTAAAGCTTTTATCACTTAAGTAGAATAATAAATATATTTTATTTAATGAACAAATTATTCCTTGTTTTAATTAATTTTTGGTAATTTCACAAAATGACAAAATTTATTCTTTCAGAGGAAACTTGACTTTCTCTCAATAGCTTACCCTTGACATCTTCAGATTGCACGTCGCTCATCTCGCGATGCAAAATAAACAAATTGGGAAACCGGAAGCTATATGCTTCAGGTATCAAAGGTTTTATGTACTTCTTTTATAAAGACATTTGAGTGGAAATTTGTCCCATAAGTACGTAACACGTAGTACACGCATATATTATGTGAGAATTCACTTCAGATTCACTTTCCGGTGATATTGACATTCAAAATCTTGAATTTCCAAAGAAGTGGCAACTTTGATCTATTATAACTTTGTTAGTAATAGTACGATTTCCACCAAGCTTGTTAGGGTCAAGCTCTATACTATAGCCTACATTTTTGCATTTGCGCTAAGATTAACTTAAGGCCGGTTCTGCAGCCAGTTACTGAAAATTATAGTAATATACTATTATTAACTTCATTTGAAGGGATATCGGTATGAAGGGTATTTCGTAGCCTAGCCAGTGGCAGAAATTCGCAAAATGGAGCTTAATTCGTGATCATTACTATCCGGGGAGGGTCTGAACTTCAAAATGGTGTATAGGTTAGCGGGCCTGGGTGCCAGGAAAATTGCTGATTTTTATCTCCGTTAATATTGAGAATTTCGCAAAAAGGAGCTTACTTCGTGATGACTGCTATCGGGGGAGGGTCAGAGCTTCAAAATGGTATATAGGTTAGGTGGTCTGGGTGCCAGGATATATCCCTCTAAACTACTTTTGACGATTACCGGAAAATGATAGAAAGACACTGAAAAGAAACAATTTTGACCCACCCCCGCCCATAATAGTAGAATTTTCTCAAAACTTTTTAATGCTTTAAATTGTAATGACGCAATGGGGATTTTAGATAGTCGAAAGACCATTTCGAGTGGCCTAGCGGATAAAGTTATTCCAGAAACCTTAAAAGCGCAAAATTGACCATGAAGGCCCGCCCGCAAACATGGAAGCTTCATTGAAGTGCTCCGTCGCCTTTGTGCTAGCCAGGCTCGGAAATGTGGGGGAGCCCTTCAAATACTTCGATTCATCATGCGTCATATCACAAAAATTCAAGTATCTTTTCCGGTACGTGGGTTCGCACCGGATCCTGACAAATAAATCAAACACATGGACTCGCAGGCATCTATCAAAATAAACAACACGCGAGCTAAACCTGGAAATGGAAAAATAAAAATAGGATACAAGCGCCGCAATCGAAAAAGAGGGTCCATAATGGATCACATCCTCCATAAATGTTTACCCTACCTTAGATGTATTGTAAGGCCCGGTCTTTGAGGTTCCCACTCTACCTTGACATCCTCAGGCCATAATATTGGAGAATGTCCCTTCTTATAGTTTTGCAGGGTTAAGAGGAGTAGGGAAAAAGGAGGTCTTCAACTTAAAAGGAAATTAATTGCCATTCATTTCCATATGTAATTCATAAAAGAAAAAATATAAATTCCAAGCAAATATAAATTCCAAGCAAATATAAATTCCAAGAATATAAATAAGAAGAAAAAAAATAAAAATAAGGAAATCAAAATAGTAAACTAAAAATAAGCAAATAAAGATAAAAACACATAAAAATAAGAAAAGAAAAAAAAACAAAAAATCAAACAAATATAAATTAAACACCATGAAATATGGGATACAGGCCTTCGTTCCCTAAGGGCTCTCCAGGAGAGTTCACATGAATTATGAGATGAATCACATATACGGTCCTACTAATGCTCCATTGGTGGCTAATTTTCAAACGGGATTGTACTTATTGTAAATATTTTTCCTGCTGCTGCACTTCCACGGGTCAATATTTCAACTTTGCCCTCAAGTCCGCAAAGCTTATGTCCTTCAGGAATTTCTTCCCGAAAACAACAGGATCTGTTTCGAGTGAATTATGTTCACTTTAGTAAAGTCCGAAAACATAAATATATTGTGATTATAGCTGTGTCCTCAAAAACAACGGTTGACTAATCAGTGGAATCCGGTGCTGGCCAACTATCAGTAATAGAATACAATTTCTACTTATCGTGGATTCCAATCATTTATAAGTGCTACGACAAAAAGAGTAAAGCAAAGGATCAAGTCAGTGAGGGATACAGGATAAATTAGTTTTAGTTTGGAACTGTGGCGCACTCAAGACACTGAGAGCGTCCAGATATCAAGCTACTGAGAAGACATAATCCTCCTTTTCGCATACGATGGCGATCGACTCTCTGTTTTCAACCACTGCTCACATATTTTTCAATCTTAATATTTCGTCGGTGCACTAGGATCGACATCTCCGTTTATGTGAAGAACACAGGCAAAACAAGACTCCGGATGGATAAAAATGCATCTATCCGTCGGTCGGTCGTCGCCACTGCAGTAATGAAGTACAAGAAAGTTTCAGAGCAAAACGTCAAATTGAGGTCGTCCACTCGAAACTCCCACCCCGGCTAATTTCCCAAAAATTTGATTTTACTTGCAAGAAAGAAGTGGGCAAGAAAAGAGTGGACATTTTCTTCATTTGTCGTACAGTCGATTGATAGAAACTCTTGGTGAATTTCTCAAAACTGAACTGAACAATGAAGAACAACCTCAAACTGAGGTTATTCGTCAAAATACGCCCGAACTAAATTAGGTCGTTTCCAGAAACTGAAATCACATTACCACCAGCCCTAGATATCTTTGAGGAAATTTGGGAAAAGGATCGCCACTGACGAAGCCAACCAACACTCTCTGAAAATCTTATATACTAACAAACTATTGCAACATTTAGTCGTTGCCACTCGAAACTCAACTCCCGGTACAGCAATCAGAGTATCACCATATCCAACTATACTTAACGACCCTATTCGTCCTCGCCCTAAAGCTGCAGTTGCTGGCACCACAATAATTAAAATAAGATCTCTCCAACATTAAAGAGAAACTGCCTAACCAGTTAAAAAAGCTAACTAAGTAGAGCAATCATCTAATTAAAAATATCATTAATACCGGCCTGAACTTTCGATCTACCAAGGATTTGTTTCTGCAATCCTAACGAAGCTACATTACTTAATAATTAGCACGATAGGTGACCAGTACTATGCGATATCTGACCAGTATGTAGAACATTGCTATCGAATCTAGAAGAACTTCAAACAACTGCATCCTCTATATTGGATAGGATCAAGCATGAATGCATGTGAAATGAGCTCCACCATTCATATAACTTTCAGAGAACGGTTTAAAATATCAAATTAAATAACTGACAACGATGTATCCTTGGACCTACATTAGCGGCGTCCATTTGGGGTTCGCAGCATCCATGCCCCGTAATTCCGGTGATTCCCATTCCATTTGATTTTAAACTTTTTGATTCGAAATGTCACCGCGGGCTATGCGATCATGGTTTATTCAAATGTTTGAGTGACTCAATAAATTGCAAATATAACAATGTTAGGTACAATTAAAGCTCTCGATTAGTACTTTTCGAAGTATTATCGAGACCGATTGCAAAGTTAGCGAGTGACATGGACTCAAATAAAGTTGATAATAGTATGTCTTTACCTTTTGCAAATTTAGCATGGAAACGACTCTTAAATACATCCTCTTCTTTTTCTTCAGCCTTTGTCCCGTTCACATACGGGGTCGGCTCGTCGTGGATGTGGATGTAATCTCGAGGCTTTTAAATCCCCATCCAACGTATCAAGCCACCATTGTTTTGGCCTGTCTTTTGGTCCCTTACCATCGACTTCGATGATCAGACCAAGTTTGGCAAATGAATTCTCGTTAGCACGATTTGCGCGATCATATCATCGAAAACGCGTCTCTCGCAACTTTTCCACGATCGGTGCAACCCCTTAACGATCGCAGATATCCTCATTTCGGATGTGATCAAAACAGGTCACACCATTAGTCCAAGGCTACATCTTCGTGTCCATTACCGCAAGACGCCGTTCATTGTCTTTTATAGTCGACCAACACACAGAACCATAGAGATCGACAGGACGAACGACATTGCCGTAAATTTTAGATTTCAGACGTTCGTTGATACGTCGATCACAAAGAAAACCAGATGTGGAATGCCACTTCATTTAGGATGCGTTAATGCGTGAAGCAATTTCATAACGCGCTTCTCAATTGGCTGATAGAGTTGACCCGAGGTATTTAAATTGCTCAGTTCTGGGCAGATCACTGCCACTGACAGTGATTGTCCCTGTTTCATGGGGATCGGTCGTCAAAAATTCAGTTTTGTTTAGATTCAATCTGAGACCGTGTTGCATGAGGCGTTCGTTCTATTTTTGGACAAGTTGTTCAAGATCATTTTTGCTATGATGTTAGGAAAACATCATTTGCATGAAGCAGTGTGTAGGGCGCTGGAGGTCGGATGTCCCGTGTGACGGTGGCCATAACAAGAACAAAGAGGAGTGGTGAGAGGGCGCTTCCTTGATGAACACTAACAGAGACACGAAGCGGTTTTGATACATCCGCCTTACTTCGGACTTTTTGGATCGTGGAAGAGCAATTGAACCCAGCGCACGAGTTCTTCTGGCACTAAGTGTTGTCATAAAGCATACCACATGAGTTCGTGTGGCACACGGTCAAACGCTTTCTCTAGGTCCAAAAATGGAATGTAAAGAGAGCGATTCTTCTCACGGTGTTTCTTCATGAGTAACTGCGCAGTGTGTAGTTCCGCAGTTTTTAACAAGAACGGTATCCGAAATCCGGCTTGATTTACGGTTATTTCAACGATTTCGCGATTACGGTTGTAAAGAATGCGTTCAAAAATCTTCATGGTATGGCAAAGTAACCGGATCGGACGGTAATTAGAACATTCTGCTGGATTACCCTTCTTTTCGACATTGGAACTGTGGTACTTTCTTGCCAGTCAGATGGTGTTCTTCCTTCCTGAATAACCCGATTAAAGAATTCAATGAGCCACAGTGTTGGGTCCCAGCTCCTTGCTTTCCAGAGCTCAGATACGATGTCGTCAGATCCTGTGGCTTTCCCCGATTTCATTCCTTTTATTGCCTCCTCGAGTTTAGTTACGCTGGTAGCTCCATCTACCTAATGTCGGCAATGATTCTAGAAGTGGAGGATGAGCAAATTCTTCAATTGAAATCTGCTCGAAATATTCTCGCCATCTATCCGTCGTGGCTCCACGGTTGTAGTACTGTTCTTGTCATTAACGCAACAGAAGTGTTCGATATCCTGTTTGCGTTCGTTGCGGCTTTTAGCAAGCCGATACAAATTTTTCTCGCCACCCCGAGTGTCCAGTCTATAATAAGGATTTTTGTAATGGTCCGCTCGGGTGACAGCGACCGCTTTCTTTGCTTCCCGGTTGGCATTATTATTATTATTAATTGGCTAGTGTTTTATCGTCGAGACATTTGGGGTAGAGGCGGTTCTTTTCAATGACCTTCATTTCAACATCGTCATTCCAAAGCCAAGTATCTCGGTTGATGTACCGCTTATCCGGCTTGGTGACCCCGAGGATTGCAGACGCCGCTCTGTGGATAGTTGTATTCCATTTGGTTCCACGATTCTTCCACATTTGTAATGGTTGGTAATCGCGTAACTGAGATCATTTCTTCTTGCTTCTCACGGAATCGCCGCCAGTGCGTTCCTCATGCTGTTTTATCGGTGGCTTAATTCGCAGGACGGCAATGAACGGCCGATGTTGAGGTGCGATGGTCTCATAGGGAACGGCTTTGCAATCAGTGACAGTGGTAAAATGTTGGCGTCTTATGAGAATATAGTCGATTTGTGTTCTACTTTTCCTACTATAAAATGTATTAAGATGAGACAATCGTTTGATGAACCATGTATTCATAAGTACAAGGTCATGGGTGTCAGCAAAATCGATTATACGCTCGCCACCCTCATTGCGCGCTCCAACTCCCTTTCCCCCATGACACCTGTTACCGTCTGCCTTTTCACCTACATGATCATTAAGGTCGCCGGAAATGATGATATTGTCGTCAGCAGGCACGTGACAAGTCTTTTCATCGAGAAGTTGCCAGGAGGCATTTTTCTCGGCATCTGGTCGACGTGTCTGTGGTGCGTACGTGGTGAAGAAATGAATAGTGTTGTCAGCAGATATAATGGTGAGCTTCATCAGCCGATCATCAAATCATTCGACTTATTTAATGACATGAGGGAAACCCGCTGAGGTAACAATGCCAACATCATATTGAGTGTGTGGGCTACCAAAATAGAGAAGTTTATAGTCTTTTTTACCACGTTCGCGTTCAATGTCGCAACTTTTGGCACCAGACCATCGGGTTTCTTGCAAAGCGCAGATATCAATGCGCCTTTTCCGAAGGGTTCTTGCGAGTTTCTCCGGCTTTCCAGTTAGGGTACTAACATTTAGCGTGCAGACACGTATTTGTTTTGTTTATCTTGTTCGGACTAACTTGCTTATGTCCTGACACCGTCCATGCGTCATGAACCCTTTCCCATTTCTCGACAGGACCGGGGTCCGTCCTGCCGCGTCGACTGAGGTGGACGCCCTAGCATTCCTCCTAGGCTTGTGACTCAATCCGATCATCTTGTTTGTAGCGATATTTTATGCATTTTCTTGGTCGGCCTGCCGCAGGACCTATCACCAAGAGAGATCAGGTAGGATTTAGCATAGTCGAATAACTTTTGCATTTTATTTTTGTTTTACTGAGGATAGTATAAAGTACATTGCCCCAAACCCTCCTCCTTTACCTGAGTTTGGGACCAGCATACTATGTCAATAGTATGGCGGAGTTAGCATCGGAAGAATGGTGTAAGTACACTGGCTGAGATTGGTTTTGTTGTCCGAGGTTATCAATTGTTGTTAAACATATTAAGTATTATAATTTGAAACATTTATTAATTCTAAAACAAAATTACAAACTGCCAATTCAACCAATTAATTAATGTTAATTCAAAAACTCTATTCCACATCTTTTTGACAACTAATTCTCGACTCCACTTTGCTCTGCCGGCCTAGTGACTGTCACTCGCTACCAACAGGTGGGCGAGCCACTCAGGCGAGTGAGTTTCACATCGTGGTGTATGATATTATTCTGGCTCGGACGAATCCTCGTTAATTAGCTCGCGTCTCCATACTATAATGCACAATTTCGAAAAGTTTGAAGTAAATTAAACCATTATTAACAAAATTATAAAGGGTCAAAATTATGTATTTTACTTGAATTTATTGCACTCTAAGACGTGTATGATGTCATCATCATATAAAGTAAACGCATATGAACGGCGGAGTTAGAGGGTGGAAATACATATATCAAAGAATATTTTTAAGCATGTGCGAAGGGGAAAACTTGCATGTGAATTCTTTTACACAAGGTGAACACAAAACCTTTATACCCGAAGTGTCCAGCTTCCAGTATTCCGACTTATTCGCTTTTATATTCAATTTTGACTTGTATTTCCCGCCCACACTATAGTTTGGAAACCGCTGCTTCGCACTACTGAAAGCTTCGTCTGTGAAAAAACTTTGTCCCCCAATTTGTTAGAATCTAGCAAAGCTAGCCAGCCATCAAAGCTAGCAAAGCTAACATAACTTACTAAATGCCAGACATCTAACTTTCTAAGTAATATAATATTCGTGGACGCACTTTTAACATAACACTTGGCGAACAAGCTATCTACAAAGCTACACATAGCAATTATCTGAACACAATTAGATATCATAGCAACATTACACATGACCTCATAGTCTCCGAGCTAGCATGGTTTCTCCCACCTTTCGGTTGAGTAATAATCTGCGTTCAGTACGCAATGTTGAATTCATTGAGAAGGGCCCGTCAAGTGTTCAGAAGTGAATTCACTCACTCCGTGTGCGGGTTAGTATTTGCATATCTTTATCTTTTTTTATAGCAGCCACAGGTGCCGAATTATCATTATCAGAATTCAAATTTTGACTTCTTGACCTCAGCGCATAGTCGAGTATGAATTAACATTTCTGTTGGTTTTATCAATAATTTTTTACATCTCATGCATGCTTTTGCAAATGGATTGTTTATTTCGGGCTAATCTTGGCTTGATTTCTCAATCTTGTTATTATTTTTTACATCTTTTTTTATTCTTCGTTTTTTGTTTTGGTTTTGCAACTGTCTTAATGCGGTTACTCTATTTTCCAGTCCAGCGGTGTTGGATTCGGCCAATCATTGCAGTGCGAGCAGCAGCAAAGGTAAGACGCGGGTTTCTAGTCTCCCTAATTTCCAATTCGGTTGTTGCTTGAATAATTACCCCCGGACCAGGTTAATAAGGCACTCGGCTATTTATACACCTTGGAACTTGTTGTTTCCGTTTGACTTGTGCATAATAGACGAGTCGAGGGTTACCTACGTATCCGATACTTTCCAATGGATATCAAATTCTCATTCATTCGCTAGAGACGTTGCAAGTGCATTGGCTTTCCTTGGAGCATTTCTGCGCGACTACTTCTGACTTAAATAACTCGCAATACCTGTTTTGAATAAATTTATCGCATCTTGCAAATATTATATTTTGCTTTTGCGACTTTTGATTAGCTCCTGGGGAAGACAACAGTGCAAAGAGCGTAAATATGGCGACGGAACGAAGCGTTCATTCAGCAAATATTGATGAAGTTCATGATGTTCCTATTGAGGCGATAATCAGGCCTTTGGCGCCGGTTTTGGATGATAACAAAGTTTGTTCCCTCATGGATACTCTGAAGGTGAGATAATGAGAATAGTCTTAATTTGCGAAAACAGTAGAGAGTAGACTAGTAAATGATAAATGCAAATATGTACTTTCACACTTGATATCTTTCTTTGCAGAATTCAGATGCAAGCGAGAAAGTACCTCCAATTGACATTCTCTGGATTAAAGGAACCGAGGGCGGAAATTATTTCTATAGTTTTGGAGGATGTCACCGTTTTGAAGCTCACAAGCGGTTGGGGTTGAAAACTATAAAGGCAAAGTTAGTGGAATCTACTTTATTTGATTTGCAACACTATTTAGGCTCGAGTGCTCCAAAGCATTTGGTATAATTGGAACCAGTTGTTTTCAAGTCGAATGTTATGAGGATTAGTGCTCCACCGTCTGATTTCGTATTTTATACCATTAATTGTACTGATGACTGTAAATGATAGACTTTAATAAACTTAATTTGTTATTTTTAAATAATGTCTTCGTTGGTTCAGAGCTATGTCCGTGAAGGACAACCGGAAATTGTATTCTCCAAATATAAATGTCAATCAACATCCTTTGTATGGGGAAGGACATCTCACCTTATGTAAATATATATACATATATTTTATGGGTATCCGACAAAATTCCCATTTTTAATCCGTTAGTGAAAAAGCGGATATTATAACGTTTTGATCACATCCGAAATGAGGATCTCCGCAATCGTTATGGAGTTGCAGATTGACCAAGATTGGTCTGAACATCGACCAAAAGGCAGGCCGAAACAACGGTGGCTTGGTACGCTGGATGGGGATTTAAAAACCTCGTGATTGCATCTAGATCAGGCATTTGATAGAGCCAAATTGCGAAGCCAATTACGACGAACCGACTCCGATTGTGAACGGGGCAAAGGCTGAAGAAAAAGAAGATAACGTTGAAATATATCGCTAGTCTTCCACTCCCTCCTGGTTAGTAATCCTGTAATGAAATTTCTCCTGAAGCTCAGCCTATGTGTGGTGTAGTCCGCGCTGTACGATGTGATATATTCGATATGAAGGCCGAGTGGAAAGAGGTGGAGGAATACGCCGAGGGCGCCCTTTGGGTTGAACCTCCTAGCACCAGTTGTGGTTACATCTACTGTTCTTTGGATAATGTTCAGCTTGGTCCTAATGCACTCTCTCCCCAGCGCAGACTGGAGCTTTTGACCTAGGAAAACCATTGTAATTAATAGATTTGTTTGGGGTTTTGAAATTTTGTTTCTTTTTCTTGGCATTACATTATTTATACTGCGTGCCAACTGACTGTGTACGCTGGTAAATTTTTTATACCAGAAATTCTGCACCCGATGGAGACCTGGGCCTCTCCAGTTCTTCGAGCTGTTTATGGCTCGTCGAACTTCCTCTTCGGTAAACATCCGCAAAATTCATGCCAAGCGTATTGGCATGGCGGGTGCCTTCGACGGTGATCCAGTCAGCATGCTTAGCATGCTGGGCGGGTAACCCCCAAAGTCCACCCCAATACTCTTTCGCTTCCGGCACCAAAAACTGCATTATCTGGACGCTCAATACACAAGTGATTGTAGTTGCAGCAGCGACATGTCAGCACACAGTCGAGATGCAATCTCATCATTGACTTGAGATAGAATTCCCGGAGTTGCTGGAGATGCATAGAGCCTGGGAATACCTGGTCTATGCAAAGCATCCATATCCGAGAATTCTATACACGATCTTTGGAATTCGTGCCGAACCTCAGCGGGACGGTGGAGAAGAGTGCTTCGGCGAGTACTGAAACTGTTGCCTGCATTGCGGCGTAGTATTGTTGATGCCGTCGCCACTGCCCCCATCGACTCCCGGTCCCCGTTAACCTCAAATCGAACACGCTCCCTGATGGTGGCCGGGATTGTGTCGCTGCGAGTAATAAAGCGGTAATGGTCTGCGACTCACTGGACAGTCACATGCGCAATTTGCGGGAAACGCTCGACGAATCTCTGGTGCAACAAGGGGCGGTAACATGTTGTACCCGCCCCCGCCGTTATTTCGTAGTAGGGGCGGATGATGAAGAGGTTCATTTCTTCAGTCCACTTCATCCGCTGCCTACGCGAACCTGCTGAAGTGGTCGCCACAGATTGTGGCGAAACAGCTGCATCAGGCAGAGCTATGCTCCTGGTCGTCGTGGCGCTTAGACGTCGAACCGCCCCACGACTAGCGGTTTCCATACCGGACCTCAAATTTCTTCTTCTACTCATTTTTGGTGGTGCATTTTAGCCCTAGCTGCCAGTTGTTGGGATAGCTTCCTTAGTGAGTAATCTGCAAGATTGCAAAGTTCCTGCACTTTCCTCACCTACCCCCTGAGACGCTGCGGTGGTGCACAGCCATTCAGACTGAAGCTATCCATCTCTCCTCTTTTCACAACCGAGCTTGGGACCGGCTTCGGTGGAGTTTTATTATTTTTATTTTTATTTTGATGAACAAAGTTGACACCTTCATTTAACCCGGGTTGCTGGCGCAGGTGATTCCGGCACCTAGGGTTACCTGGAATGAGAAAACCAAACGGGATATTATTGTGCATGCTCCCGGTTCGGACTCGAACTAGGATTATTCAATTTTATAAAAGAAAATTCACAATGGTGAACTTAAAAAGAAAAATTATCTAAAATTCTTGTTTTTTTTTCGAAAAAAAATCGGAAAAGAAATATATTCACTAAAAATGGAGAAGAATAACATATTAATATTTCTTTTAAATCGGTCGAACAGATTTTTTTTCTAAATCACTTGCGCCGCACGTAAAAATGTTGTTTCGAGAAAAACGCGTGTAAAGTTAAATTTTGTTATTTTTTAGTGGAAAAGTACACTTAATCTGCGATGCCTGGTGCATACAATAATCCTTCATCCTCTTCGTACGCACCATTTTTCTCAACTTTTTCAGCCCCGCGATTTAATCTGGTCTTTTTTGAAGCATCAGAAGTCACTTTCTTCGCTTTACTGATCCGCTGCCTGTTGTAGACTTGCGCGTACTGCATAGATTTGGAACCCATTTTTACGCCTATAGCTTTCATTATTTTCAAAGAATATCCCGACAGCAAAGAACGTTGCTACCTCCAATGTCTTTTTGCCGACGAAAATATGCTTGGGTGCAAAATTCCATACGCATACTCCCAGCATATCGTTCAAGGAGACTATCCGCCGATAATTCCTCATAAATAGGCAACAAAAGCGTTGCTATATGTTTATCAAATGCTGGTGGATGTGTTTCTTTGTTTTCATGCTTTAACTTTTGGTACTCCACGCTCTTTTCTCCAAGGCGGCTAAACCGATCCGAATGAAATTTGGTGAACATATGAGAACTATGAAATCCCATGCATACAGTGAGTGATATAAATTTGTGTGCAGTTTAAAGGGGGCTCTCTATACATGTAAAAGGGGGATGTAAACATTTTTGTCATTGAATATAGTCATGTGGGGTATCGAATGAAAAGTCTCAATTAGTACTTTCCGAATTTGATATTAGTTTTGAGGTGAATTGCAAAATGCGTGAGAGAACTCATTTTCATACCCAATCCAAAAATCCGAAAAAAAAACAAGAAAGTGCGCTTAAATGAAATTTAGGCCTCAAAATATGTCCTATTCCGATATTTACTCAAATAAACTTACTAATAGTATATTACCAACCTGAAAGACTCCCTTTAAATTCATCCTAGTACTACTAACCACAGCTCACAGGACCATGTTCGGCATACACACGCCAAATTTCATGGTAATCTGGCAATTAGCGCCAAGCCTCCACCTTATAAACCATTATACAAATTGCATTATACCACGTTTTTATACCTTCCAAACTATAATAGTGATAAAAATCTTGCGTTTCTTTTCCGGATTATGCATAATGTGGCAAGTTTTCACTCCTAAATTTTCGATCAGGAATTTTATTGAAATTCTGTATAAAAACAGAAATGCAGACTTTGAAATTTGCTTTTATTACTTTGCCATTTTTTACCACTTTTCCCACTTTCATCCTATACACCACTTTGCGAAATTATCTCCATTTTAGTAGCCCATTCTAGGGAATCTTCAATCAATTTTCTAGGAAATCATATTGTTTCCCGGACAAAAGAATATAGTATAAGTTCTTTACGACCTCTCCGGGGTTTGCCCCAGAATGCAGCACATGATGAAGCTGTCGTGCGTCAGGCTGAAGAAGTGGCTATCCCACCCTAACCCACCGATCAAAAATCTCGCAAAGTGCAATGCATTGTTATGCGAGCAGAGGTGCTACGTGTCAGGGCTGGCTATTCTCTCGGAAAGTAATTCTCCTCTTAACCATCGCGCCTCCCCTCCCTTCTTAATCCCCTCCTTTTTCAAATCTCCTCCCCGGACTTTCACAGAGGCTTACCGCGTAGGGCCACAGTTCCGGCAGTCAATCCGCGCGCAGATGTAGATCACTTCTCAATATTTTCTTTACCAAGTCTCGATTAAGACAATCAACATTAATTAGCCTGCACAATATGCGATATCTGTAAGCATTAACTTCTCCCCTAAATTAAGGTCCCTCCTTCTACTAATTAGGCTCTACAATGCATGCCCCGCAATCCCACAGTCCTTTTCATCTCTCCCGCCTTTGATCACTGTCCTTGCACAGGTCCAAATCGAGTAAAAGGTAGTCCTTTCTCAGTTTTCTATCACCATTGAGAAAGGTCTACGCTTTACTCCAAATCCGTCGATCAATCCTGTCCACTGATGCTTAAAAACTCCCATTTTCTTGTTTTCCAGTATGGAGTGCTATTTTATGTTGCTGTGTGTTATGTTTGTTTAGTTATAAGGTATAAGTTGTTCTTAGATTTAAGCACATGTTATGTCAAATGAACATTGAACTTTATACCATGTAACTGGCCATGCCGGATATTTCCGTAGGTTAGCGTTACATACTTAATTAGTCACGCTTGAGCTTTCAAGTTATTATTCTTTTTGTACCGCACATGTATTTCTTTTCTTTGCTCAATAAATAAACCTGAAATCTGAATATAGTTTAAGTCTATACTATGAAGAATGCATGCTGAACTGAACTTCAAATTTTCGCCAAATCGTAATAGCTTTTTCGTGAAACTTAAATTTAGTGCAAACACAAATATTAGTAACAACATATAATCAATCGTACATTTATTTTCACTAAAATTATGCCACATAAAATGAGTATTATAAAAAGTTAAAATTCAACTAGTCTTAAACATTAATTTGTTCTTTTTTATGACACACTTTCTTCCTTAAAAAACTATCGGCCAAACCGAATTCTTCTCACAATTCGACAAGTCATCGTTTTTACAGAATGTGTTGAATGTCGCGTCCTTTGGAAACCCAAGAATCTCACGCTCCTCGTATATTCGGTAGGTGAACGTACTTTCGTAGGTACCGATGAAATGCCTACAAAAACATAAATTTCAACAGCTGTTTTTAGCCAAATTTTTAAGGGAAGAATCATACTTGGCATGAGAGCAAATTATTTGATCAATGATTGCGATACCGCCATCCATAATTTGTGCCTTTTGTTGGAATGATTCCGGTCTGAATCTGTAGATTCTCATCCGTCCTAAGTACGATTTTAAGTTCTGGAACTCTGTAAAAATGGACGGCATAGATTGGAATAGGAGTTTCGGTGGGTGTAGATCTAGAATGTGTATATTACCAAAGCCGTTACAGTCACTTGAAATGAACACTTTGGAAATCTTTAAATCTTTGACTTTGGCTGTAATCTGGTTAGCAATTGACTTTAATGATGGAGTGGTCCTTTCGCGACCGAGTACAAAATCTGCTCGACGAATATGTGCACATAAATAGTTTCCGCCTTTCGCTCCACGGTACGGCTGCGAAGAGGATTTTTTATTTTCAGTTGTGATTTAATGTTTAAATTTTAATCGTTTTATATTTTCAATATTTTTAGTAAGAACCTATGGATTTTTACCTACATTGTCCAGATATACTATTTGGAAAAATGTTCTGATTAAAAATAAAACCCCTTAACACAGTAATAATCTTAAGATTAATAGTCGTAAACTCTTATAGCACTGCATATAGGACAGAAAACTTGATTTTAAAACAACTAGAAATGGTATAATTCTTGTCGAACATTATAAATATTGAATTTATCGTTTCGAAAAATTAAACATAATACGAACCTTTTCAAGTCTCCAGTCGTCTGGTCTCTGAACTAAATCAGTCTCATCGGTGGAATTAAAATTAAGTAGGCGGTATTCACTTGCAATATCGACAAGCGTTTTGCTAAACCTCATGGAACGTCTCGCACGCCAAAACTCATCGTTGCCCCAGAAGTCATGCAGGATAATCTCCGAATTCAGAAAAAGCATTGTCCATGGCCATGATTTATTCCTAGTGAGAGAAAGGCGAAGATTTAATTTTAATTTTAAGTAATAATAGTGGTAACTGTCTCTCAATATAGCAGATAAATATTATTTATAGAAGTTACCAAGTGTATATAACGAAAAGCGAAGTTTCAAAAGGGAAGTACAAATTAATTAAAAACGAATGAATAAAGCTGCGAGGCTCAAAGCATATTTCGTTTGAGATTATAGCTTTTCCGTGCCTTTTGAATAAGAAGTATTTCGATGAAAAAAAAAAAACACTTATATTTTATAGTAAACGATGAACCTAGTCCTTTTGTCATGTATAGCTCTCCTTTGTGGAGCAGAGGTTTCGGGTTTTACTAATCTTCAAATGCCACTTTCTATTTGTATGCCAGGGCGAAACGTGAATTGGTAACCACGATGGAACATAAAACCTGGATACCAAACCCTATCTCCACCTCCACGTGGTGATCGAAGGATGAAGGCGAGTCTCCCGCGCCTAAAAACCGATGTTACGGAAGGAGCCTCGGACAGGATGGATTTTACAACGACGAACCCGACAACGACAACGGATTAATGATTTGCGCATTTTCTCATGGAACGTGCGCTCCCTGTATAGACCGAATACTGCTGAGCAGCTAGCCGATACCCTGTCCCAAAATAAGGCTGATGTAACAGCATTACAGGAGATGCAATGGACAGGGACCGTTTTCCTGGAGAAGAGCCGCTACACCATATATTTTAGCGGCCATCCAGTAAACCATGTGCTCGGAGTAGGTTTGTTAGTCAGCCAAAAAATGAAACCTGCTGTTATCGGCTTTGAAAATATAAGCGAAAGACTATGCACTCTGCGTTTGCGAGGCAAGTTTAGAAATATAAGCCTCATAAAACAGAAGAGACTGCAGAGTCGGAGAACGATACCTTCTACGAGGCAGTTGAGCGGACCCTCGAAGTTTGTCCCAAGTATGATATCAAAATCATATTTGGAGATTTCAACAGTCAAGTAGGGACGGATCCCGTATTCAGACGATACGTCGACTCGACTCGATACTGAGTAATGTTGCATTCTCAAAAACCGCGGGCACGCGCGAAGACTTATCACGAACTCCGTCGAGCGGAGAAGCGACTTCACAGACGGAAAAATCCAACAGGTCTATAAACTCGAAAAGCACAGAGAGCAACCGCACCAGGTGCGCAAGTTTTACCAACAAGTCAGCAGGATGAAGCTTTACACACCTGATGCTAATCCTGCTGAGACAAAGAGGGAAATCTTATTTCCGACAGAATGGGTATATTGGAGCGATGGGTTGAGTATTTTGATAAACTACTGAACAACCAGAACATCGGCGAGTTGGAGGTCCCGCCAACTGAAGACGATGGACCACCACCAAGTATAGGAGAAACAGTCCGTGCAATTCATCGGTTTAAAAATCATAAGTCGCCAGGAGCCGATAGAATTACAGCCGAATTGGTTAAATATGGAGGCGACCAGTTACACCAAGTGGTTCATCAACTTGTGCTCAAGGTATGGGACAGCGAATCAATGCCTGACGATTGGCAACGAGGCATTATCTGTCTCATACATAAAAAGGGAGATATCACACAGTGCAGCCATTATAGAGGTATCACGTTGCAGACTACCATCTATAAGATATTCTCCGCTATCTTGTTAGCCCGGATAGCCCCATACGCCCAGAACATTGTAGCGTAGTAGGATTCGCAGGACAGCCGTGTCTTATCTATGTAACGTTTTCTCGTATTCTGTACTGATTTTGATGGCGAACTTGAATAATTGAATTAAGCAATTGTGCGTTAAGACTTTTGTTGGTTAAATAAAAATTGAAAATTTCACTGAACGTTAATGTGGAGTGAGTTTTGTGAACTTTTGCAAGAGCACCATCCATGAAGGAGTTGCAAATAGAAGAGTGTTTTGATGAGGATATGTGGGTGTCAATTCTAACTAAAAAGGCTGCGAGTAGATTAGCACAAAGTGGTGACCCCGAGAACTCGCACCAGCGGAGCGAAAAATATAGCGCAGCCGCCAACACCAACGCAGCCATCAACACCAGCGCAGCCGCGAACACCAGCGCAGCCGCCGCAGCTTATTTTAAGTTCATTGAATAATATATTTTTTTTGGATTTTCACGTAAAGTGTAGTTTATTAAAATATTTGTTGAAATAATAAAAGCTAAACCGCCGCAAGAGACGGAGTCAACGTGTTTGCGGATTTTTTTCATCGATGGATTTCCACTCTTTTGGCGAGCTATCGTGGTTTTTTTTAAAGCGTCCGCTTCGGGGAGCATCGGTGGTTTCGTTTCTTTTTTTCTGCTCGTGCGGACATTTGCGGGTGCGGCCTGTCGTGGTCAAATTTAGGGCCTTGCAAAATTCGTTATTGCCGTGTCTTCGTGTGAAAACTCTCGTTTTAGCTTTTGGAAATGTCTGTCGGCAACAAAGACGCGGCAGGCCCATCGGGCCCGCAAGTGACCGCCCCAGCCGTGCGCGTCCCCTCGTTTTGGCGGCGGAACCCGGAGCTGTGGTTCGTGCATTTGGAAGCACAGTTCCAGATGTCCGGAATCCCGGCGGACGCGGCTCGCTTCGATTACGTGGTGGTCGGTCTGGACGAGGAGGCCATCTTGCTAGTGTCTGACGTGGTGAAATCGGCTTCTTACACGTTGCTGAATAACGAACTAATCAGGCGCCTGTCGGTAGGTGAGTTGGCAAAGCTAGATCATTTGCTGGCAGGCCTAACGTTGGGAGATCGAACTCCCAGCCAATTGCTGTGCGAAATGAAGCAAATGGGTGGGTGTAAGATGGACGATGAACTGGTGAAGTCGCTTTGACGGCGTCGGCTCCCGGAGGGCACCCAGACGGTCCTCGCGTGCGTCTTCGGTTCCATGGAGGAGCTGGCAACTGCGGCTGACAAAGTGCACAAGGTGCACGCACACCCGACCATAGCGGCCGTTCAACAGCCGTCGGACGAGGTGGGCGACTTGAGGCGCGAAATACCCACCTTAACAGCCAGTGTGGCCGAAATCCAGACGACGCTGGTCGCTCAGCATTCGAGCACCAAATCACGAGCTCGCTCACGGTCTGCCACTCGAAAAGATCGATCGGGTAACAGGTCGTCAGGACGGCCTGCGGACCGAGGCATTTGCTGGTATCATCGTAGATTCGGAGATAAAGCGACCAGATGTACACTCCCGTGTAAAATCGCGCCATACCGCAAAAAACTAGGTCCGTGGGGGGTCCTGGCGACGGCCACCCAGAACGCAGCGCCACGTCGCCTAACGATTTTTGACCCCCTCAGCAGGCGCAACTAACTCGTGGATATTGGTGCGGAGGTTTCGGTTCTTCCCGTACCCCGGCACCAACGACAGTTTCCACAACCACTGAAACTGGCAGCAGCAAATTCCTCCCGTATCAACAACTACGGCTATAGGCAAGTCGACGTGAATTTTGGCTTACGTAGGACGTTTTCGTGGCGTTTCATCCTGGCGGATGTCAGCTTCCCCATACTAGGCGCAGACTTCTTGTGTCACTATGGGTTGCTGGTGGACTTGCAGAACAGGTCCCTTATAGACTCCACAACCAACCTTAATTTGTCAGGCCGAATCTCATTTCACTATAACAAGAACCTTTCCATACTTTTGGAGGACATTACTGACACTCTTGTTCGGGCACTCCTCCAAAAATTCAGCCAGATTACTACCGAAGGTAGTCTCTCTAAACTAGTGACGCACAATGTACAGCACCACATTAACATTCCTCGGCCACTTCTTTTCCCCTGACGGAAAACAGCCCGATCCAGACAAGGTGCAGGCAATCACAAACTTTCCGCCTCCGAAAACTGTGAAGGATTTGCGGAGGTTCTTGGGCATGCTAAACTTCTATCGTCGTTTCCTGCCCAAGGCCGCCCAACATCAGTCCGTTTTGAACGCGTACTTCTTTGGTCCCAAAACAAAAGACGCACGAGAGATTGTGTGATCTGAAGAGGCTGTCCGCGCGTTTGATAAATCCCGACAACTGGCTGACGTTACACTCTTGGCATTTCCGCGACAAGACGAAGGACCGTATTGTGTTCTCGAGCGGGGAGAACATTTCTTCCAGCTCGAGATCGGGGGACATAAAAAGGCCGTCTCCTTATCCAGGCTGAAGCCCGTTTGCGCTCCAAATCAACGTCGCGTTCGCTTTGCTGAATGATGGGGAACGCAGTTCCGAGTTCAGTCGCTGAACCCCCTAGGTTTCATCTGGGGGCGGGGTGATGTGGCGCAGCGGGGTTAACAACATTCGAAATTTATTTCGAAATAAATTTCGAATGTTGTTAATTCGATTGACAGTTGCCACCACCGGTGTTCTCCCTGGCGGAATAGGCCGTGATTTTTGAAATAATAATTGAATTTAGGAAATTAATATTGAAATTTCATTCAATTAAGAAAAGGGATAATAAAAAGTTGTGTAGTTTTATGTTAATAAAATTATTTAAACTATTAAATTAAATTAAAATAAAGTTTTTAAGATTGACTTCACGTTGTATTCTTGCTAGTTACGATGCGAGAAAATTAGTCTTGGCCAACACGAGGAAAAAATTGTGTTTTCGCAAATTGCGGAGGACTCAGACGAGGAATCGAGCGCAGCACAACGCTATTAAGTTACTTAACCGTCCAGTGCAACTTTGACAATATTGAAAGACACATCAAGACTCTACATTCAACTGGTAGCTTCCTGATAAAGTCCTTCCTAGAATATCGCAAAATCCTCCGCAAAATCAGCTTGCTATGATCTTGATTTGTTAATTTGAATCGAACCTAAAATGTGTGCTCTTGTGACCAAACGCTACGCAACCTTCACTTCTATCTATAGCAAGTCAATATAAAGCAAATAGGACAAAGTGCTAGATCAGCTCTCGTCTCCTCACCTCTTCAATTTCTTTTTCAGAAATTTTTCCAACAAGGAGGCGCTTCCCTGAAACTTCAGACAGGAAAACACTTTGTGCGAGATAAGTTGATTATTTAGGAACGGTCTCCGATAGTGATTCTCCTTGACGCATGGCTTCTCCTCGAACTTGTCAGTGAACACTCCATTCACGAACATATCCTCGAAGTTCTGGAGCTGGTACACATGGTCCAGAGAAAATCGCTCCTTTTGCCCAACTCCAATTTCACGTAGGAACTCATCAAAATCCAACACGGCAGTGTAATTTCGCATGCTTGGGATGTCGAAGAACTGCCGCCAGAGCACGGAATCCTGCATGATATGATCAGACTTCCAATGGTACAGACGCGGAAATGGTGGCAGGACTAATTGCGCCTTTTCAAATCCTGCTTTCTTCCGCAGCGCCTTGAGGAACACGGCAAGCCTTATATAGACGTCCCGTCTTAGATTGAAGCCTTCCACACTGTTCACATCGTACAGAAAATAAATTGCGCCTTCGGCACGTCGACTAGCTTTGTTTTGGTTGAAAGTAATAAAAAAGTCCTTGTAGTTGCAGGTACCATGGCTTATGGGGCATTCCGCCAAAATTTGTAGGGAGCAGAGCAAAAGACCTGAAAGGAAGCATATTAGGCCGAAAGTCAAGAAACTTGCAATGCTTTCATACTTAGCAGTAAGCGTCCGAGCATGTTTCCTGAGTATTTACAGAAGAGTTCACTGAAAACATCCTCGAGCTCAGCATCCAAGCCGAGAGGAAGCCGCCACTGATAGGAATCGAGTTGTTATCGTTTGGAATGTCAATTTGATGTCAAAGTCTGGACACAAAGCAAATAAACAAACTTCAGATGTGGAACGCTTAGCTAATACCCCCACCGGAACCACGAGTGTGGTGAAGTTTTGTGTTGAAATTAGCTATAAGGTGAAAAACATTTGACTTCGAAGCCGTGATTCCCCGATTAGTTTGAAATTTTCGGGCCTTTTTTG
This sequence comes from Hermetia illucens, assembly GCF_905115235.1. Lineage (NCBI taxonomy): Eukaryota > Metazoa > Arthropoda > Insecta > Diptera > Stratiomyidae > Hermetia > Hermetia illucens. The sequence goes on from NC_051853.1 coordinate 35,676,763, forward strand.
TTGATAGACTATAAGTGATAATAGAAAGGATCCGTGCGAATATATGATTAAAGGTGATCGTATGTGTATCTGAGCTAATCATATTGGATTCTAGAATATCAACAATTTCTTGGCTCGTTTTAAGATATTTGCGAAGTTTTGCATTAGATGCTCATCATGGACAGCTTTCTGTTGTCGTTGATTTTTATTTGCCCTGATACCACCCGCGAAGGACACCACTAGGACTAATGGCAGGCACTTAGCACCAAAAAAGCCAAATGCACATTTATTTAAATTCGACTCTTTATTATAAAAGCCGAAACACTTACAAACACTTTAGGGACATATTTCGTGACTAAGTCAGACGTGTTTTTCAATCAAAGTGAGAATATTTATTTTGGAGTGAAAGAAGGGATAGAAAATAGTGACCAGTGCTATATAGAAAAAAATGAGTGTGCTGCAACCAGACGGGTTCACAAAGGTGACCCGGAAGAAGCGCCCCAAGGTGACCGACAGTTCGACCGCTGATCTTCAGCCGGAAAGCGCTGACGACGGAGGGGAGACAGCGTCCGAGGTGACACTCTCGAGTGACTGCGAGTCTGACTCTGATAGGACGGTGAAAAACACTGCTTCGCTTAGCGCGTTCCCCGATTCGATCGCTCTGCGGAAGCAAAATAAAAAGTTAATGAAGAAGCTCGAGGAAGCCTTTGATAATAACCGCCACCTCACTGCAGTGAACGCGCCGCTCGAAGCCACGGTCCTTCGGAGCATCCAGCCACCCCCCCTCCGGCGCCAACCGAAGTGATGGACACCACCGTCCACGTGGAGCAGGTACCACTGGCGTCACTCGTCCTACTGTCCGGGTCCCACGCCGAGGCCTACCCCACACTCAGCGAGGCGAAGAAGCTGCATCTCACCAGCGCAGCCAAACAGCCACCACCGAAGCAACCTCAGCAGCCGAGACCAACTGCTGCAGCGCCATCCAAGAAGGAGGTAAGTCAAAAAGAACCTCCACTTGTTGTAGTTGAAAACCCGGATACTTTCAAAGCAATTAAACAATCCATATCCCGTGCACTCCCTAACAACTACCTGATCCAGAAATCAGGTAGTTCCCCGCAGATTATCACCAAAACGCCGGCAGATTACTCGACTGTGAAAAAAAATCCTTGTGGAGAACCATAATAAGTTCTTCACATACATCCCCCCCCCCCCCAAAGAGAAGACGACTAGCCTCACCCTCTGAGGTCTTGATACGACGTTCTCCCCTCAGGAGATCGTCGAAAAATTGAAGGTTCAGAGAGTCTCAAGTACCCTGAACGCTAAACCCTTTGCCACGACCTGAGCAAAAACAAACAATGTCAACTTCGACTTGTGGTTGGTCACGTTTGCCTTTAGCGAGGCGCAGTTACGCGAAGTAAAGGTCATACAGCACGTGATTGTCCGCTTCGAACAGATAAAAAATAAGCACCTGCCACCTCGCATGCAGGTGCGTTAAGTATGACCAGCTACACGCCCCTGGCGAATGCGCCAAAACGGTCGAGCAGGCACCGAAGTAGGTTAACTGTGGGGACAACGACCAACCCACTAAGTGCAGAAAGTGCCCACGGTTTCTCCAGGTGGTAGCAAGGAGGAACGCACAAAAACGTGCGCCTCCCACCCACCCTCTCCCCACAACTGCTTCCCGCCCCGCTGGCCGTCCTATCACAAATCCAGCCTTCACCCGTCCGCCTGTGTCCTTCGCCAACGCCGCACGAAGGGGAACCTCTTCCCGTGCACTCAACCACGTGAACCTCTTGTTGGTAGGCGAAAATCTATGTGAACGAACCTGGCGTCGCCAGAGCAGCATTTTTGTTGTCTCCTAAAACGTGCGACATGAAAGCCTTAATAGGGCTAAAAGCAGGATACTGCTCCTAAAACTATCATATAGAAGAGTTTGGCGTGATGATTTTGGTTATGTGCAGCCAATGTGAGGAGGACGAGGAGACGGCCCGGAATTTTTTATGCAGCTGCCCGGCCTTCTCAGATCTCAGACGAAAACACCTTGGTAAAGTTTTCCTCAATGAAGAATCTGTATACTTTCGGCTTCTGGAGAATGTTCTCAGATTCACTAAAGTCTGCGAACGCCATTGAATAGGCGATTTAAGGGAATAATACAATGGTCTGAGTGCTCAGAGTTGTGGTGTAATGATACCAACTTTTTCGGCACCCATTATGAAGGCCACATTGATGGCCTGAAAAACAAGAAAAAGTTCAGCGGCTAAGACCGTACCTATTTTGAAGGAAAAACGTGAGACATGCGTCCCCTCAGGACCAACTTCAGCGGTGGCAGATCCATGCCGCATGAATGCAGCGCCCGACGCAAGGGCAAGAAAACCCCTCCACGGCCCTACTACACACAGTCGCCACATTGGCTTTGTCTCAGGTACCACCCAAGACCTAGGACAGGATAACCTGGAGTTTATTAGAGGTTGTGGGAATGATATTGGGAATTACACTATCGAACAAGCTTTGGAAAGACTTATAGATCGAGGACAGACCATTATCAACATCTGGGGTTTACATCACCAACTGATAGGTTTTAGGATTCCTTTCCTTTCATTTAAGAAGTTCCTTGGCCGTCAGAAAAGGCCTTATAAAACGGAGTGGTGGATTTCCAGAAAGATTTTACTTCCTTTGTCAGAGTCAGGTTCGTCAAAATTTCACACCATCGTTTTATCTTCGCATTCGCGACAGTGACGTTCCATAATCGTTTAGCCATATTGAACTCCATTTTAGAGATCCTGGGAGGGAAGTGGACTGAAACAATAACGAAATTAGCTTTGAGGTTTGGAGTCTCGGCTATGACAATATCATGATCTGAAACATAACTAATTTGTCGAAAGGAATGGACTTCCGGGACGCCAAAATGAAACTACCGTAGCTGTCTTCCCTAAACCTGGTTATTAGATTAAAGCCAGAAATGAAATTTGAGGAGGGTGAGTGATTAATTGTGTAGGGTTCTTGCAAGGAAAGTATGTTGAAATCGTTCCAGATCGCATAAGATTCGATTCGAGCCTCTAACGACTCTGGTCAGCTTCAATTCTAGCAAATGACTCTGCGACTGCCAGCCTGTTAGTTGAGTTTTATCATCTTCTCGCAAACGCGGCTAAGAGTCCGCAAGTCTCCGAGGAATACATGAAGACTCGCAAGATCATAGTCTTGTAGAGTAAAAGCTTTGACTCTATGGTGAGAAGTTTCAGTTTTTGTAAGCTGAAATAGGTAATAGGTTGGCAGCCAACAACAGTGCGCGGATTTCATCGCCATAGCTGTTATCCGTTCTGATTTTCGACCCTAGACAGGAGTGGTTTACAACGGTCTCAAAGTTGTAGGCCACTATGTACTTCGTCTTGCCTTCATTAATGTGCAGCTCGAGATCTCGCGCCGCCAGCTCGATCTGGATGAAGGTAGAGTGTACATCTCCGGTTGTTCTTCCCATAATGTCAATATCGTTAGCATAGACCAATAGTTGGGTGGACTTGAAGAGGATGGTGCCTCTCCCATTTACATCTGCATCGTGAATCACTTTCTCCAGGGTCAGTTTAAAGAGAACCCATGATAGGGCATCCCCTTGTCTTAGACTGCTGTTGAGATTGAATGGTCTCGACAGTGATTCTGCTGTTTTTATCTGGCTCGCACATTGGTCAGGGTCAGCCTAGTCAGTCTTATTAATTTCATCGAGATACCGAATTCTCTCATGGCCGTGTACAATTTTACTTTGGGTATGCTGTCATAGGCGGGCTTGAAGTCTATGAAAAGTTGGTGCAACTGATGTCCAAATTCCAACATTTTTTGTACCGCTTGCCGCACAGAGAATATTTGATCTGTTGCTGATTTGTCTGGAGTGAAGCCTCTTTGGTATGGGCCAATGATATTCTGGGCGTATGGGGCTATCCGACCTAGCAAGAAAGCGTAGAATATCTTATAGATGGTACTCAGTAACGCGATGCCTCTATAATTGCTGCACTGTGTGATGTCCCCCTTTTTATGTATGGAACAGATAATGGCTGATTGTCAGTCGTTAGGCATTAATTCGCTGTCCAATACTTTGAGTATCAGTTGATGAACCACTCAGTATAATTTTCAACTCCATATTTAACCAATTCGGCTGTAACCCCATTGGCCCCTGGCGACTTATGGTTTTTAAGCCGGTGGCAGGACTTCCAACCTGCCGATATTCTTGTTGTTGAGCAGTTCGGCAAAATACTCAACCAATCGCTCCAATATGCCCATTCTGTCGGAATTCAGATTTCCCTCTTTGTCTCGGCAGGATGACCATTGAGGTGTATTAGGCTCCATCCTGCTGACTTGTTGGTGAAACTTCCGCAACTGTAATGTACGCAGACCTGGCAATTCACGCGCGCAGACCACGTAGTTCATGCAGTTAGATTGTCGAAGTCTCGCGACTTTTTATCGGTCTGCTTGTTATTATCCGGTATGATATCTGCATTGGGAAGCTAAGCCATTATTATTGGATCTGACTCCTCCAAGGTGTTATTCTCGGTACTCGACAATATTATTTTTCTAGGTAGTTATTACCAGGTGTCACGTCCAATGCCCTTTAAGAAGGTCCTCTCTATTACGCTACCACACTACTACAATCTCTAATGTTCAAACTATTATCCATGGTTCTTTTTCACATATTTTCCAACAATCAAAATTTTTAAATCGCACTTGTTCCAGAATGATAGGTAGAAGTAAACTTGGCCTCCATAGGATAGACGAATTTTTTTTTGTTAATTTCACTGTTCCGGTCCGGATAGCCAAATGCTAAGTGTCTAAGTGCAAAACCCAACACCACCGTTCCAATATGAAAAAATAACTGTTCGATCTGGTTGCTGTCGCACACCATGAAGAACTTTGAACGCATTCTTGTCAACCGTATTCGTGACATCGTTCAAATAACCGTGAATCAAGTCGGGTTTGTTAAACACTGCGGAATTGCTGATGCAATACACAATGTTCGGTTCCTTATGGAGAAACAGCGTGAGAAGCATCGTCCCTTTTACATTGCATTTCTGGATCTAGTCAAAACGTTTGACCATCTGCCCCACAAACTTATCTGGTATGCTCTGTGGCGACACCTAGTTCCTGTAAAACTCGTGTGATCTACGATCCGAAAATTTCAGATATTTGATTGTCGCTTCGTGTGTCTGTCGCTCCTCATTGTTCTTGTCATGGATCCTGCCACACGAGGCATCCAATGTTGAACGCCCTACCCACCACTTTATGCAGATGCAAATTATGTTTTCCTAGCATCTCAAAGTAAAGTTATTCTCGACGTATCAACGAATATTTCAAATCCAAAATTTACCGTAGTGTCGTTCTCTGTAGTTCTGAGTGTCGGTCGACTATAAAAGACAATAAACGGCGTCTCGCGGTAGTGGAAAGAAAGATATTGCGTCGGATCAGTGGCGTAACATACCATGATTGCGTTCGAATTGAGGATTTGATGGTATGGTTATGTAATTCGCGCTAACGAGAATTCACTTGCCAAGATTGGTTTGAACATCGATGGGAAACGAAACGGTGATATAAAAGCTCGACAACTCCATCCAGATCAGGACCTTGACCGAGTAAAAAACCGGTCAAAATGAGCCGACCCCGTTTCTGAACGGAACAAAGACTAAAGAAAAAGGAGTTGCTGGAAAGTTCTAATAAATTGAAATATTTCAAGGAAAGAATTGGGAAATTAATCACGCAAAATTGATTTTATATATTTTAAATTTATTTTAAAAATAACACTTTCTTGCTAGAACAAAATAATGTCTTGAAACAATTACATATTCAATATGTAGTGATCATTAAAAATTTCAAAATATCATTTCGAAATTAAGAGGGAAGTAAGGACTTTAAGTGATTTTTTCCCGCAAATTATTCGCCGGTTAAAATTTATCTAATTTTTTTAATAGTAAAACTTAAAATTACGGAAACAGATTTGAACTTTTTTTTGAAGTACATTGAAATATCTTCTTATCTAAACATTATACTCGTAGCTGTAACATTACATTTTATCTTTTATTTAAATATATCTTTTACGTTTAGTGCTCATTGTTCTAGAAATATCACAAAAACCAATCTGTGTCTGGTATATCTTGTTTTAGATAATGTTAGCTTGTTCATGTGTATAGGTAGCAGGCTACGCTTAGTGGTTTCAGTTTTCGGTTTAGATTAGGCTACAATGAGTGTGTAGTGGTACAAACTCGTGCATGGGCTTTTTTTGCTATTTCAATGAAATACTTTTCTAATTTTTTGTTTATTTTCTTTCTATTGATTTGTATATTGAAGGTGGTGCGGTGCTTATCTATGGGCTAAGAGGTTATCCATTTTTAAGCTTTTATGTAAGTACTTGGCTGCTTTCTCGTTTGTGTTATATTTACAACATTTCCCTATGTTACTATTTATATTGCGTAGTTTTAGGTTTATGCAGGTAGTTTTGATTTAATTTCCCAAATTTTTGTGGGTAGTGCGTCAGTTTAAAAACTTCCTGAAGAGTTTAGCCTACTATTCCGGAAGCTGTGAAAATGATTCTCCACCCAAGTCCAAGTTATCCAGTTTGTTTTGTAAGTTGTACGCTTTGATAGCCTTTTATCAGATTGGTACAAACGTGCTCCTCACAAAAATGATTAGTTTCAATATTTCTTTATTTCCTTCTTAAATACTAAAATTCAATATTTCTAATAATTAAATTTTTCATGTTTTAGCATATTGCGCTTTCCCACTGTTTTCATATTATATTATGTATTTCTAGAATGGTTTTAGTAGTGAAGGAAGGAGTGGTCATAAAAACGTTCATATGTAATATGGGCATGTGTATGAGATGGTTAATGTGTGTAGGTATCGCCGTAAGAACAAAGAAGTTATTTTATTTTACCTAACCATTAAGACTAACAACAATATTGCTTAGAGTCATTAGGTGCAAAGAGTTCCACTTGAATGAGATTGCAAAAATTTGAAATTTTTCTTTTGTTGTATCTCTAATGCTTAGTAATGAATATAATTGCAAAAACTTATCCTATGAATCATTGAAAACCTAATCTAATTAAGTTGTGGACACGAGAAACACAAAAGTTAGCAATGAATGAAATTCCACATCGAAAATTGACTGAAAACTACTCAGAAAGATACTTAAGTTGTCTATTTACAATTCTCTTTTAATTAATCGAATGTATAATTTCTTTTCCACCATTTTTTGAAAATAGCGCTAAATGGGCGAAAGAAAATATGATTTTCCGTTTTCATACGTTTTCTCGTCCTTATACGGATTAGAATATTTATTTATAATAAACTTTTATTTAAAACTATCTTAAAAAATCAGTCTCAATTCAGGCCATACTACTATCGCTTTCTTTTTCTGCAGTTTGTTTGGGGACGAGCGATATTTTGCTGCTCATTCATACTATAATAGTTTATAGCTAATTGTAACGGAATAATATTACTTTATGCTGCATCTGCTTTTTACTTCTCATAACTTCATTTAGCTACATTTATAAGAGCGCGCTCCCAGGATTTTGGGTTGACAACAAAACACAGAAAGTATCTTCAATTTTGAGCATGTGAACCCGCTGAAATAATGCTCAACCATAAATAAGGAAACAACTTTTGTGCATGCACGTAGCATTGTAAAGTTCTATTGAAAATAACATTTGACGATTTAACCCCACTTAAGAATTGGGTGTCTAAAAAATAAATAACTTTACGAAACCGGATTTTGAAGGTGGTTGCATTTCGCCTTTATGAAGGAGAATTATAGTGTCATTATCTGAAGTTTGTCCCTTTTGAGCTTTAATTTCCTTTCACAATCATCAACGTCAAAAGCTGGAATAGTTTAGAAAATTTCGGGTCGTCTTATTTACCTCATATACGAATAGAATTTAATATTCTATCATCCTCCGTATAACGAATATTTACACCATTTTTTTTTAAATTAGCGTAAAATCAATTCAAATAAATCTGTGCATCCGAAACAGCGCAGCGCCTTTCTGCAGAACATCGAGATATTTTATCACAAGAAACGTCGGAATTTTGAGCTGCGTTATGTAATTATCATCATCACATCTTCGAGGAACTGACGTCCTACAATGGGCAACCTTTGTTATCGATACATCGATGAACGTCATAAATCCGAAACTTATGGCAGTTTCATCCCCCTGTCATCCTCTGTGGTTATTAGTGATAGTCGACTATGCGCATTTTCTCATGAATCCAAATCTTTCTCATGGAACGTGCGCTCCGTGTACAGAGATGGAGCTGCCAAGCAGCTAGCCGATACCCTGTCCCAATATAGGGCTGATGTAACAGCGTTCCAGGAGATGCGTTGGACAGGGACCGGTTTCCTGGAGAAGAGTCGCTATACCATATATTATAGCGGCCATTCACTAAACCATATGCTCGGAGTAGGTTTCTTAGTCAGCCAAAAAATGAAACCGGCTGTTATCGGCATCGTATTCAGGCGATACGTTGACTCCCTTAGCTTACATCAAAATATAAATGATAACGGTCTGTGGATTATTCAATTAGCAGTGTCACACGAAATGGTTGTTGGAAGTACCTGGTTCGCGCGGAAAGCGGTCCACAAACAAACGTAGGCCTCTCCATACGGGACCACTTTCAACCAAATTCACCACACGTTTATCGAACGCTGCCACCTCTCAGCAGTCAGAACTTTATAGGGGAGCCAATATAGACTCGAATCACAATATCGTTGGCATGGTACTCCGGGCTCGAATAACAACACCACCCAAAATCCCCTCTGACAATCAGGTGAGAGTTAACACTGAAGCCATCTACAACACAGCTCTCCGCGACACCTATAAGAGGGAATTGGATGCCGCAATAACTGAAGTCAACAGAGATCCTGGAGATGAAGCATCAACAAATGATCTTCACAACCACCTGAAGAACGTTATCATTGATACGGCCACAAATATACTTGGCCCCAGCCGCAAAAAGAGTCGGAACAGCTGGTTTGACGATGAATGTAAGCTAGCAACGGAACGGAAGGAAGCCCCATACCGTGTATTCTGATAGAACGCGGGCAGGGAGCTATCACAAAATCCGGCGAGCGCAGTAGCGACTTGCCAGATGGAAAAAGGAAGCCTGGGAGAACCAACAGGTCTGTGAACCCGAAAAGTATAGGGAGCAACCGTACCAGACATGCAAGTTTTACCAATAAGTCAGCAGGATGAAGCCTTACACAACTCGACCCTCATCCTGCCGAGATCTAATTTCCGACAAAATAGGCATATTGAAGCAATGGGTTGAGTACTTTGATGAACTACTGAACAACCAGAACATCGGCGAGTAGGAGGTCCCACCAACTGAAGACGGCGAATAAATGTTGCCACCACCAATTATAGAAGAAATAGTCCGTGCAATTCCTCGGCTTAAAAATCATAGGGCACCAGGAGCCAATAGAATTACAGCCGAGTTAGTTAAATATGGAGGCGACCAACTACACCAAGTAGTTCATCAACGTATGGTCAAGGTGTGGGACAGCGAATCAATGCCTGACGACTGGCAACGAGATATTATCTGTCCTATACATAAAAAGGGAGATATCACGCGATATCACGCAGTCCAGCAATTATTGAGATATCACGTTGCTGAGTACCATCTATAAGATATCTTCCTGGGTCGGATAGCTCATACGCTCAGAACATCATTGGCCCATACCAATGAGACTTCACTCCAAGCAAATCAGTAACAGATCAGATTTCTTTGTGCGGCAAGCGATGGAAAAATTATTGGAATATCACATCAATTGCACCATCTTTTCACCGACTTTAAGGCTGCCTATGATAGCATAGCCAGGGCAAAATTGTACAAGACCATGAGAGAATTCTGACAAAATTGATAAGACTGAAGACACCTTGGAGCAGACACCGAGTGAAAAGCATACCGAGGTCCCCGAAGAAGCCTCGATAGCCATAGAGACGGAAAGAACTGGATCAACCAGGGAAGTAGACCTGCTGCCCAGTGAAGGGCAGAAGCCGGACAACCGAGAACTCGGATTTCTAGGGCTCAGGGTGGACAACGATGCGCAGGAAAGCGCCATGTCGGAGGAAGGGGGCGATACTCCAACAGTGAAGGAGAGCTCCAAACAATAATGGAGCCAATGGCCAACACTATGATAGCCCAGATAAACCTCCACCATGAGAAAGCTGCATCTGAGGTAATTGCAAGAGCAAATTTCAAGGAGAACATAGGAATAGTGCTGGCTCAGGGGCCCTGGGTGTACCGTGGCAGATTCGCGGTCTGCAAGGAGGGAGCATGTAGGTAATTTGGGACTCGTCTTGTGAAAAAACAAGAGCTTACATAATTCTTAAACGTAATTTCAAAATATATATGTCTTTCATAGTTTCTGGCCGGGGACCCTGTGGCTATCCAAGTCTCCTTGGAAGGAAAGAGGAGCACTCGAGAAGCAATCGTGGCATCGGGATACTTCTCAGGAGACGAAATCCGGGCTCCACAGGAACAACTCGCTAAACTGGTGAAATACTGTGAGAAGAGAGTGTTACCATTTCTCCTCGGCTGCGATGCCAACGGCCATCGCGAAGTGTGGGAAAGCAATCGAAGAGGTGAGTACCTTATTGAATTTATCCTTAGCAATAAGTTAAACATATATAACTCATATAACAGTCCAATATTTGTAACCAGCAGGACAGGAGGTACTAGACATAACTCTAGGAAATACTTTAATCAACGGGGTGGTCAGGAATTGGAGGGTGTTTAAGTAGCCCTCTATGTGTGATCACAGAATAATGAGATTCGACATTGACGGTAACTCCGAAATAAAAAGAATAATAAGGAATCCCAGGAGAACGGATTGGGAACTCTATGCAACGTACTTGAGCAACAGCATGGCCAAGGGGGCGGTGACATCAGAAGCGAACTGGAACTAGAAACAGTCGTCATTGACGCATATAAGGCCAACTGTCCGGGTAAGATAGTTAAGTCATCGAGGGATGTACAATGGTGGAACAGGAACCTAGCCAGAATGAGAGGTACGAGTGCTCTTCAATAGGGCAAAACAAACCGGGGACTGACAGAGGTACAAAAATGCATTGCCTGCGCATAGCAACGCGATCAGGGAAACAAAACGGAACAGCTTCAGGGAATTCTGTGAAGGGATCGAACAGATCACAGAAGCAACCAGGATTTAAAAGGCTGTAGTCAAAGACGGGGCAGTAACCTCTGTCTGTTTGAAGAAAAAAGATGAGACATTTACCGAGAATGGGGACAACAGGGTACACCTGCTTCTCAGAACTCATTTCCCGGGGCCTACCCCACGGCGGCAGGCGACTACATTCTGCCTGACACCCGAACAGTGAATAAAAGGGAAGAAAGGGGAACTGCAAGCAATTGAGAAGCAAGGCTAAGGTGGGCAGTGGACACTTTTAAACCACTGAAATCGCCCGGAGTAGATGGCATTTTCCCAGCACTAATCCAGAGAGGCCTAGGAATCATCTTAGAGTACCTTCTGCGGGTGGTAAGGGGGAGCATAGCACTGAGATATATACCAACGGCATGGGGAAGGGCAAAAGTGGTCTTTATTTCGACAGCGAGTAAAAGAGATCCTTTTCACCCTAAATCTTTCAGACCAATTTCTTTAGCATCGTTCGCATTCAAAACAGTGGAGAAGGCTATAGGTAACTATATCAGAACGTTCTAGCGCGTTAACGCGCTAAACGACTAGGACGGTCAACTGAAGCTGCTCTGTATCAGCTGACGGATATACGGGATGCCATAAAAACAAAAGAGATAGCACTGTGTGCGTTTTTGGATATCGAAGGAGCATTGAACAACACATCGCACACAGAGATACAAGATGCTGTGAGCCACAAGGGAGTGAGAAACACCCTGGCTTTTTGGGCAAAATGCTAGAAAGCAGGTAAATAAAAGTACCGACAGGTACAAATTCTATTGTCATGAATACTACTCAAGGTTGTCCACAGGGCGGGGTACTTTCGTCGCTTATGTGGAGTATGTAGTGGATGAACTCCTGGACGTGCTAACAAATACAGATCCAGGGTTACGCGGACGACATTGTTTTAATCTGTAGGGGCAAATATGAAGATACCCTATATGATAGAATCCGAACTGGACTAAGGGTCACTGGTGTCTTTTGCAGGGAGGTGGGACTGCGGATCAATCCAGCCAAAACCACCATAGTACCATTCACTAGGAGACGTAAGCTTGATCACCTGAGAGCCATAAGGTTACATGAAATGGAGGTGAAATGAAAAACAGAGAATTACGCTAGGCCAAAAATTATTCTGAAAGACACATGTCGGAAAGCCACGAGGGTTCTCCATAGCGGGAAAAAAAGGGATTGCAGCTTACTTTGGATATATACTGCAATAGTGGGGCCAATGATTACCTATGGAGAGGTAATCTGGGCAGAAAGAACCGAACTCAGCACACAAGCCAGAGAATTACACAAACTCCAAAGACTGGCATGCGTGTGTATGAACCTGTCCACTCAAAGCAGAGGGAGCGGGTTCCGGTGTCTTTGGTCCAAGGAAAATGTACTTCGAGCCAATGGGTAAGTACACTAGCATATTCCAGGCGGAAATATACGCCATAGGTAGATGTGCCTCCTTTAATCTCCAAAGGAACTACAGGGGGCAGAACATTGCTATTCTCACCGATAGCTAAGCAGTGATTAAGATACTTAGGTCAAACCAGGTGAACTCTAAACTGGTATGGGAAGAGACTGAATACGCTCGGCTCGTCCAACAAGGTCTGGTTACTCTGAGTTCCAGACCATGCTGGGTTGGAAGGCAATGAGGCAGTGAACGAAGTAGCCAAGAAGGGAGCAGGGACGCCCTTATATAAGTCAAAACCCTTCTGTGGAGTCGGAAATGGTTTCATGGCTATGACATTAAAAAATGAAAAGGAACGGTTGAGGGAACTATGCTGGGCGGCCTACCAGGAATGGAGCAGTCCATGGTACTTTTGGGGGATACGCACCCATGAGTACAAAGGATTGCTTAAACCTCACCAAAAAGGAACCTTCGAATCATAGAGGGAATTCGCACTGGTCACTGTCGGCTAAACTATCACCCATGGAAGCTAGTAGGTCGAGGCATCTGGGAGAACACTTAATACCAGAAGCAAAGTTGAAAGATCTGCAAATAGGGAGTATACTAAAGTTCCCGACGGTTATAGGCTTGCTTGAGATACTATGATTAATAAGTACACTATAACCAGCAAAAGTAGTTATTTAAGACTTCCCCTTAACAGAATAATAGTAAATGTATGTAAGTATTAAAGAGTTCATCTTGATAAAACAGGGAAAAAATTAGGCAAAGCTTTCGAAAGGTTAAGGTAAGGAAGCGCACTTCGTTTAACTCTATAAAGTCCAAAAAAGCACATAGGAAATGGTCATTGATTCTGTGCTTATCTATCAGTATAGCTCTGAGATTAAGGATCTGGGCTCGACAACAAACTTCCGGTTTCGTAGAATATTGAGACCTATAAGGGTTTGAGACTGGCTATTGCGGTACAACGATGAGTTGCATATATGTACAATATATTCGATTATCCATCAATACCCAGTTCACGAAGTTGCAATGGAAAGGTAAATGTTCGATACTTGTCTAATAAAACGAACGATGAAAGGTCAAACGTAAAACGTAATGGAAACGTCCAATAGGCAAACCTAGAAGACGAAAGACACAGTTCACACGGGCAAAAGATCAATTCCCAAGTTTGAAATTTGAGGTCGTGGTCACAACTTCGAAATGGTTGGATGCTGTTGGCTGTAACACCATCATACAGTGGATTTTAATATAGGGTTCAAGTGATTATGGTATCATGTAATATTGGGAGAGTAGGGAATAATGTATTTGCTGTTATGTGTAAATTGAATTATATATTTCAGTTTTGCAAATTTGAAAAAAAAAAATATAGGAATGCTCCCATTCATCTCTCCTCGTAACAAAACCATGGTTCATATCTGAATAGATCCATTACTCTGGTTTTCAGGAAGAAGTTCTCATCGCGTTATTATGATAATTCAAAAATTGAGTAGCTAAAATATCTTAATAGAGTCTGGCAAATTATTCCATTTCTGGATATATAGTATGTATCATAAATTTAATCCCACTAAATGAACACCTGTCGTTGTTAGCATTGTCCCTTTTCAGTATAATAAATCAAATTTGAGAAATCACTCATCAATCGTCGAGAGTTTTACTATTTACACTTACGCACTCACACATATTTCCTTCGAAACACTAATTTTCAAATTAATTTCAAGCTTATCGAATCTATATTTACAAGAGATCGTTCGTAGCAATAATTGTTCCATGAATTTTTCATTTTCTCTTCTTTAGAATATATCCACATAAATCGCAAGGACAAGAAAAACCGATTGTCTCAGCTCTTAATTAATTTTTGTTTTTTTTTTATCTAATTTTCAGAAAATTTAAATGAACATTCGCGAACTACATAGCACAATATTCCTCATGTATCTCTCCGTCGTCGAAAATTTTAATAATTACTTAATACATACAATTAAATTTTCCATTCAAACTGTGAATTGCATCATGTTAGGGTTTTGGAGGAACACAAAACCCTATTTGCTTTATATGCAGATTTTGAACACATTCGCATTTCTCGTTTCCGTTTAGTTGACTTTTAATTCAATTAATTTCTAGCCAGGGGTTGTGAGAGGGGAAAGGGGTTTATGAAATTAATAGTTTGGTTCTGGCCCAGTAAAACTGCAAGGACTTAACTTATCACATTGTAGCTGCTTTCTAGCACTTTGCGTTTATTTAGAATTCCATCCTTTGAATTGTTGCACGCTTAAATCTTATATTGCTCTTGTCATCCATAAGAAAAGTAAAGGGTGGAGTTTTGGACAGCGAGTCCCAGTAAGGTTTTGAACGTGTCTTATTGCCAGCTCAATAGAAATTGAATCTCCGTAACTTCGTACGTTCGCTTATTCGTTTAAAACTGCCTTTTCTTTGCTTCAGAAATAGACATTGTGCAAATTTATATGATAGTGTGGGTATGCATTTAATTACAGATTAGTGAGTTGTGAGTGTTTTTAGTTTAGTGAGTGAGTGAATATCGTTTACTTTGGCCCCTCTATTGTGTTATTTTTTTATTGTTTATATCAATATTTCGATAACGTTTTACCTTTACACAATAATTAACATCAATACTTCGACCAATGACAGATTAGTTAGTTTTTAAAAGCAAATCCTTTGAATATTCGATACTTATCTTCGAGTTACATAGTTTTAAGGCCAAAAAAGTTTCACAGATGAAATGTTATGCGTCCTAGGCAGATAGAATGATTTCGATGGTTATGTATGAGATCTGTAGAGCATGGATGAAATTAATCCGCTTTTTTACAGTTGAAGTGTCACTAAATTATATAAACCTAATCCAAAGAACCATCACAACTTCTACCTGTCACAAGACACTTTAAATAATATTTACTATTTTCCAAGTAAAAACTAATAGTTCTACGCTTGTTTTCAGCAGCAAGTGGTTTTCTCAGTATCCAAACAGGCATTTTTTAAAGAATTTTCGTAAGTAATATACATACATACGTAGTTTATCCTTTGGACATCTCTAGTCACTATTTATATCGCCATGGATAATGTTTCTTTCTCGTGATCTCCAACCCCTATCACTCGTTGTATAGATACTAGTTGGCAAGCGTTTTTGTCTACAAATGGAAATTCTCGGTTTCGAACTAGTTGATTGAAGTAATGGCGAAGTGACCCGTGGTGAATCTAAATCATCGTTTCCATCTTCTGGACAGCTATCGGACGGTGACAATCTTTCACGGCGTTTAATTGACTTCTCTAATCTACGTAAAAATCTGGAAGAAAATAGTGGGTAAAAATTATATTATATATTATGTAAGAATTCTGAGGAAAATTTCAATTGATTTCTAAGAACAAGCCGGGAGACCGGAAGGTATTTCGAAGCCCAGGCACCATATAGTGGCAGCTTCCTGATTTTTTTTAGATTTTTCGGTTGGGTAGTTTCTGAGAATGGCCCCTTAAAGAAACGATCAGTTTCAAACCCCCGCGCTCCCCATCTTTCTAACAAATGTCAAAACGGAGACCGGCTTCGAAAAGTACTAATCGAGACCTTTAAATTCATACCCCAAATGACTATATTTGATGGAAAAAAATGTACACCCCTGTTTTGCATGTATGAGGACCCACCTTAAATTTGACGTAAAAGGATGCAATTCACTGTATGCGTGAGCATTCATAGATCCCACCTTTCTACCAAATTTGGGGTCAATCGCTATAACCATCTCAGAGCAAAATGCATTTGACCGACAGACAGGCAGACAGACAGACGGAAGGAAGGTCTGCCTCAATCGTAGGCCTAACTTTTGCTAGCCCTGCACTGGCACGTGATATGTCCTGGTGGGTCAGCAAGGACTACATACATAGCGATCACCAGACAATCTTCTCTGGGTTATGAGTGGAGTCACCGAGCAGAAGACCATCATACCCGAAACCGAGTAAGATATCAGACTGGTCCGCGAAAACTCTGGATGAGCAGACCTTCATGGAGGTGTGGTTAGACCAACCTAATAAAGCAGGCGCCTCTACGGAAAGAGCTTCCAATGTGGCCCAATGCATCAAAGCATGTGACGCGTCCATGCCTAGGAGGTGTTCATTCCCCAGTAGAAGACCAAACTACTGGTGGAATACTGAACTGGCCAGCCTTCGATCAGCCTCTCACCGACCCTGAAGAGCGGCTCAGAGAGCGGTAGGCAGAATCGACCAACGGCAAAAAGAGCGCGCCTCTAAGGAAGCCCGCGAAACCTTCAAGCTCGCCACCCAACGGAGCAAGAAGGAAAGCTTTAAGGAGCTCTGTTCTGAAGCGGACGTAAATCCGTGGGGGAGCGGGGGGGAATCGTGAAGGGGCGATCCAGAGGGCGATCTCCGCAGATCACGTGCCCTTCACTCTTGTTAAAAATTATCCAGGGGTTATTCCCGCAGGAAGAGGAGGGCATAGAGAGGTTCCAGCGACCTCTGAACGACACGGCAATACCGCCAGTCACCAGTGACGAGCTACTGGAGATCTGCGCTAGAATAGCAGATAACAAAGTTCCGGATTTGGATGGCGTTCCAAATAGGGCCCTTAAGCTTGTCGTCAAATCCAGACTCTGCACTTTTCGCGAAGTTTCCTTTTAAAATATTTACATAACGTGCCCTAGTCATTTTTAAATTAATTTCGCTACCTACTCCTGCGGCAGAGAAGCATCCCCATACCATTAGGGTACTGCCATTGTGTTTAACTGTAGCTGTAATATTTTTGGTTTTTAGTCTCTGGGAAGGCTCACACCAAATTCTATTACTTTTTTTGAATATTTCAATTCAAATTTTGACTCATCTGACCAAATTATTCTATGCCAAAACGAACGGTATGTCAATATACTTTTTTGCAAATGACAGTCGTTTCCTAATGTTAGCTGCATGCAACAGAGGCTTGGAAAAATAACTGTTCATTTCTGCTTCAACTAGTCCTCTTCACACAGTACAGGACAAAATGTTCAAATTACTGGCTTTTTTTATTTCTCTTGCAGAGTTTTTAGCTTCTATAAAAATTTTCCGATCATCCACTGCAGTAACCTTCCGCTTTCGGGCACACAATTTCTTAAACTTTCGGTCGTTCTGGGTAATTTATATCTTTCCACTATTTTTCTTGCTCCAGAAATTGAAATTTTATACTTTGCTGCCAATTCTTTATATCCTTGGCCACCAGCACGACCATTTACTGACAAATTTCTCGCTTACTTCGACAACGGCTTCATTGCAAAAATATACAAGCCCAAACATCCCGGATGCAATTATATGGAGCTTAAGCTCACATCTAATAAATGTGATATCACCTTTATATCACAATACTCTTTTTAAAATTTATAGGAACAATGTGCTGTTAACAAATGCACTTTCCACTTTATTTTGTCTGAATGCGAATGTGGAACTTTGAGTTTGTTTCGGTTTTAGCCTACTAAGAAGTTCACAATTGGCAATTTTATATTCCAATTTTGTTTTAGGGGAATCCCCAATTTATCAAAGGTTATCATTCATAAAAACCGTATGGATTTTGGAATGGATATGTTTGCACTTTAATTAATTAATTACATACTATAGTTTATAGCCAGCAAAGGAGCACAGTAGTCTTTTAGGACGCAATGCCTTGATGCCAGAAATCAAACCAAATATGGAGGACGAGACGGGTAATTTTTTACGCTGCAGGGCTTCGGAAATCCAGTACCAGTGGTTTTTGGGAGTGGGCAAACGAGCTCCCGGCCGTCGATATCCAGCGACCGCTGTGCCTCAGTAGTGGGAAACTTGGCTACTTTGGCGTCTAATGCAACAATAGATCTTAGTGGAGTGGCAATGAGATCTACACCGGATCCTTTTCTGAAAAGCTCAAGACTTGGGAGGTCACCACAGAAGGCAACTTTACCCCTAGGCAGTCGAGATTCGTCAAGAGACTCGGAAAGAAATTGGAGAGTCCCCGGACTGAAATAACTATCGATACTGCAAAAGGCGACCGTGGAAAGCAGTAAACTGCAACCGCGTTTGTTTCGTTGGGGGAATGCATAAATGAACTGTGTGAGTTCATTAAAGAGAGGCGAAATATCCACCAAAATATTTGTGCTTTGATACAAGGTATTAAGTCGCCTTGTATTAAGGCGATGGAGGAGAAAAACGCCCAGGTGTCATGTGGCAAAGTCACATGGGAGAGGCAGGCCTCCTTGACATAAAATAGGTGAGAACGTGGGCAAATAGAGTAGGGATGGAACAAGTGTATCCCTTGGTGTCCAACTAGCGGCCAAGAAGAAAAAAAAATCATTGCCAAAGAAAGCTGAGCCGACGAAAGTTCCGGGTAGTTCTCCAATTACGGATTCAACTCTGACAAAAGAGGAACCGCCCACAGCTCGTAAACCCGAAAAATGGACAGAGGAGAAAGAGAAGACTCGTCCGGAAGTAATCATTATTTCCAAGAAAGGAGGTATGTCCTACGCCGATATCCTTCGGAAAATCGATGCCGATCCGGAACTGATAGATCTGAGTGGTAGTGTGAGGCGTATCAGGCATACGCAAAAGGGGGATCCGTTGCTGGAACTAAACAAATCTAGCGAGAAGACAGTGGCCAGGTGGAGAAGGCGCTAAGTGAGCAAACTGACGTGAAAGCTGGAAAGCAACAAATAGTGATCGAGTGCAAAGACCTAGACGAGGTCACATCACTAGAGGACATCTGTGCTGGGCTAAGGGAGCAGTTCAACTTTAGCGAAATAGAAGAAGGGTTATGGAAGTACACAGACCGCTATTATTAGTTTGCCGGTGAAATCAGGGATTAAACTGATTACCGCGGGTAAAGTAAGAATTGTTGTCGTGGGTTGGGTCGTGCGCCGACTTAGGGAGCAAATATCTCTCAAGAGATGCTTCAGATGCTACGATTTCGGGTACGATAGGTCGAGAAGATGCAGGAAGTGTGGAGAAGAGGGCCACCCTGTAAAAGACTGAACTGCAGATCTACGATGCAGGTGGTGCAGGTGCCCGGCATATAGGAGGGAACAGAATCGTAAGGGTAAATGAGGTTGATACAAATCAACCTCAACCATTGCGAGGCAGTTCAAGACTTGCTCTCGCAAACCATTCGAGAGTCGAATGTGCACGTGACGATAAATTGTGAGCCGTACCGAAATTAGGTTAGTGCTACATGGATGAAAGACTCATCGGGAAACGCGGCACATGTGGGCGGCAAGCCATTCAAGAAACAATGGTATTCCCGGGAGCCGGCTTTATACGGGCGAAAGTCAACGGCGTCCATATCTACAGTTGCTATCCTCCTATCCTCCTAGTACAACATTAGCGCAATATGAAGAGATGCTAGATGGCTTGGGGTTGAGTGCTAGAGACCACAGGCGAAAGAATACCGCGATCTTGGAAGTAGCCCTAAGAAGGCTGCTCGCGAAAGTAAGCGGAATTGCTACAAGCAGTTGTGCCTTGAAGCGAATACGAACCCGTGGCTCGCTGCTTACAACGTTGTAATGAATAAGATTCGTGGACAAAAACCACCCCAAGTGATGTGCCCGTGACTCTTGTTCAAAATAATCGCAATCCTTTTTCCACAACAAAAAGAAAGTGGACTTCATCCAGTGGTTAACCAGGACGTCTTCACAATCCCCGGGGTGACCGAAGAGGAACTACGGGAGATCTGTAGACGAATTGGATTAGACGAAGAAATCCCTGAAGTTGGCTGCTGAAATCAGAGTGTTTCCCGCTCAGTGGAAGAAGCAGAGGTTGGTTCTGCTGCGGAAAGCAAAAACCACATGGCGAACCCTCTTCATATTGCCCTATCAGTCTTTTAGACACTATGGGGAGATGGTGGAGAGAGTGATAAACAACAGGCTGCTTCCATTCGTCGAGCTAGCGGGTGGTCTATCGGAGCGCCAGTATGGGTTTCGTAGAGCGCGGTCCACGGTAGATGCCATTACAACGGTTGTGGACCTGGCACGGGAGGCATTGGCGCTGGTAAGTGCTGTGCGGTGGTAACGCCGGCCGTTAGGAATGCCTTTAACTTAGTCAATTGGGATTGGATTAAGGACACCCTGGCTAAACTGGGTGTCTCTGATTGTTTCGCTCGGATAATCGAGAGTTACCTTTCGAAGAGACTCTTTGGTATGAGGCGGACGATAATCCGAAGGAATATGCTGTGACAGTAGGTGTTCCCCAAGGCCCCGTACTGAGGTCCCTGCTGTGGAACATAATGTATGATGGAGTGTTCGTCCTTCGCGTGCTAAAGGAGTCATCATTGATTCGTTTTGCAGACGACCTGGCAGTGGCAGTACTTGCGAAACACCACCAGGACGTGGAACTGCATGCAAGTGAAACCATTCATACAATCAAAGCATGGCTCTCAATGGTGAAATTGTACCTGGCGGAAGATAAGACGGTGGTGGGTTTTATTACCAATCGGAGGAAAAACAACATTATCAAAATCTGCGTTGGTAATCACGAAGTCGTTTCAAAATCGATCATTAGATACCTGGGGGTAACGATCGATGCCAACTTGACCTTCAAGGGGTATCTGGACTATGCTCACGAAAAGGCAGCAAGGGCTATGTTCATCTCTAGCAAGGATGATGCCAAATATTGGAGGCCGAAATCTAGTCGCTGGCTGCTTATTGCAGTGGTGGTGAAATACATCCTGCTACACGCGGCACCAGCGAACCAGACAAAGGAAAGTTCGGCATACCGATCAATGGTGCTGAGGGTGTGCCCTGCATATAGAACGGTATCAGATGAGGCAGTGTGTGTCATCGCGGGAATGATTCTCTTGAATCTTCTGGCGAATGAGGCACGCTCTCTCTACCGGAGAAGGGGGGTGAATTCGGTTGAAGTGACTGCGGGCTTCCTAAAAGCTACTAGGATGGAGCTGTACAGGAGATGGCAGCAACAACGAGATGACACTGATCCCGTGTATTGAGAGATGGGTCGAGTGCAAACATCGCGATTTAAATTATCAGCTAAAGCAGTTCCTTACCGGATACGGTGGATAGAGGAAGTACTTGCATCCCTTCGGATTGGATGAGTCTCCAGATTGTCCCGAATGCGCTGCTATACTCGAGCACCCTTAGCATATTATGTTCCATTGTCCGAGATTCGTGAATGAAAGAGGGAGGTTAAACAATGCCCTCAATGCTGTTATCGGACCCCCTAATTTCGTGGAGGAAATTCAACAAACGGAATGGTAACTGCGATACAGGAAAAGCTAAAGGAACTGGAACGAGCTCGGAAAGCGCGACGGACGCGTGACTTAGTTGTGCTGGTGTAAACCAGAGCTCTCCTCACGAAGTAATACTTGACGGTGGTCCCGCGAGGATATGGTCGGAGAAGTGGGGATGGTTCTAGTGGGTAAAAATCTCACACACTGCTGCAACCTGGTGCAGCAACGTCTTTTTAAGATTTCCACCTCCACCCATAAAAAAAAAGTTATTTAGGAGAATCAAATTTTCTGGATGTATGCAAAGTTTCAAGTCGATCGGTTGAATAGCTTTCACGCTATTATGTACGCTAATTTTGAAAATGTTGTTTTGAAATAAACGTATTTAAAGTTCTTACTGACCATGGGGGACGGAAACGTCTTCTTTTAGCGGAACCACAGCGGATATATAAACGGATGAAACATCTAAACGCAACTTTAATTTTTTACAGTGTACAACTGTTTATATTGGGAAAATATTTTCAATGTAACGCGCTCTAGCTTGGTACCTTGAAAATAGCTTTTTTTGGAGATGGGTTTATAAGTTTCCTTGCACTTCAATAATGAACTTTGATATCGGGTTGGAAAAATGTTCAAGATATTAATGAATATATGGTGAAAATTTCACATTTATATCTTTATTCGCTTCTTCGAAAAAAGGCCCAAAAATAGCGAGAAAAGGGACCTTCACATGGGATGACAATTTAAAGCAGATTTTGTAAGATTGATTATTTTCATTCGCTTAAAATTCACATAGGGAAGTCGGTTTTGAAAACTCGAACTTCAACATTTCATATTGCAAGATTTCGAACATCAAAATAAATAAATCGGAGAATTCTAGAACCATAATTGGGGGGAAACGTATTTATGATGTCTATATTGGAATAAAAAACAAATAAACTTAAATGATTTTAACCCTTACCTTATTTGATTCCCTATTGCTCGCAAACGACTAATTTTCCTAGGTCTAATTATATCTTCAGTATGAATGTTCGGCAGTATTTGACTGGAAACATCCTGAAAATAAGCGCAATATGGAATGAAAAATTTGTTTTAGTATAAGGATCACATATGATTATCAACATGTTTTTCCATTTCATATATTTCATATATCATATGGTACAAGTTACTAAAATATTAGCTTCAATAAAATTCTACAAACATATAGCGTTGGTACGTACAAATGAATATACATAAAATTATATCACTAGATTCCTGACAGAAATTCACCTTGACTGAAAATGTAGACTAGTACTATAGTAACTGAATGTTCTTACGGCTTCAATAAAGTCGCAAAAATAGCATTGTAAGAAGGCTGTGAATGGATAAGGGAGTTTCTTAAGAATTTGAAGACGTAAGCGGAACGTTTTAGTCCTTCGTAACGACCGCCACTTTTGTACTATATATTATACTATTACCTGTCTCATGTTCACTAATTTATGGAGTATAGGACACAGTCTTTTCCCACTTATGCGTACCAAAAGCACTCAAAAAGCTTGATTGACAGAGAGCAGACTGGACGACTGGGGAAACTAATATTTATTATCAGAGCGATATACTCGTATGACGGTGTAAAATGCCACGTGCTGCATCCAAGTAAAGTTTCGGAGGTATTTGAAATCCGACAAGGCTGCATTCTGCCACCAATATTTTTTCTTCTTGTCATCGGATTTTTGAGGATTTTACTTTACGGCAAGGAAGATGGAGCAGCAACCCTGTCAGACCAAAACCAAGTTTGCCTACAAGTGGCCGAGGAGACTTTGCCCGTGCTGGCAACGACAAGAACTATGACTTGCTGGTCGTGATGCAGTGGACCATATAAGTGATCAGACCCAAGCCTGCACGGAGGCTCCTCTGCAATGGGTTCGGACACGAAACCTTATTAGGGACATACTGGCGATAGAAGATCAATTGAAAACTCTGAATCGCACACTTTTAGAGTGCTTTGAAGAGGCTTGTCCTATTTCCCGAGGCCAAACACGTTCCACCATGGAACCGAGAACTGCAGAGACTCAGAAAATCAACCAGACGACTTCTAAATCGTGCTTGCAAAAGCAATAAAGGCTCGAAAAATGTTCGAAACGACACTCTTTTGGAGCATACTGTGAGGAACTGGAAGGTGAAAGGGAGACTCTCAGGTTGTGCAGAGTCCTTAATAAGGATGAGTCGGCCAAGTTGGACTCTCTTAGAAAACCGGATGATACTTTCACGAACTCCAGAGTTGAATCTATACAGACTCTCTTGGAAGTACACCACCCGGGAGACCAGGTTTCAGAAGTGGGAAGAAGAGAAATGGCGGTTTTCGCAAACCCTTCAGCACGAAGGTGTTGCAAGGGGAATTGGAACACTGCGAGAGCATTTACCCAGCGATGCTAAAGGAGGGTATAGAGCACTTAGAGCAACTTCTAAGAAATATTTTTCCAGGATGCCTTGCTCTGGGCTACGTGCCTTCCTCTTGGCAGAAGGTGAAGGTAGTCCTCATACAAAAGTTTGGGAAAGATGGCTATTCTAATCCAAATCAGCCTAACATTGTTTTTGCTGAAATGTCTGGAGAGACTGGTTGAGCGTCACATTCGCGAGAAGGTGCTAAAGTCGCACCCCCTAAATGAAAATCAACATGCTTACCAATGTGGAAACTTCTGTGAGTCTGCTCTTCATTCTTTGGTTTCAAAGATATAGGATGCAACTCTGAATGGTGAGTACGCGATGGGGGTGTTGAAGGGGCTTTTGAATGTGTGCCCTTCCAAAAGCTCTGTGATGCCGCAAGAGAGCATGGTGTTGACGAAACTCTAATAAAATGGATCTACGCTAAGCTAACGCAGAGATTGTTGTTTGCTGAAGTGGGTATTTATTGATACTTAACAACGGAAGCGAAAGGCTGCCTTCAAGGAGGTGTGTTTTCGCTACTTCTGTGGATTATGCTGATCAATTCACTACTATGCGAACTGCAAAATCTGCCAACACACGTTCAAGCTTATGCGGATGACGTGACTGTACTGACTGTTGGTCGAGTTCTGGTGTGTAGAAACACACAACGGGCCGTTGATTTGATTGACAGTTGGTATCTCAGGCATGGACTTTCTGTAAATCCAAATAAAACCACAATGGTATTATTTACAAAAAAGAGGAAACTGAAGGGAACAACCCTTCAACTCTCCGAAGAAGTGAAATATCTGGGACTTATTCTAGAAAAGAAGCTTCTTTGGAACAAACATGTAGAGGTAAAGATGAAACGAGCTCTCACTGCTTATGGGCTGTGTAGGCGGACTTTTGCCTCAACATGGGGGCTTAGGCCTCAGGTACTAATGTGGATATATGTTGCTACCATTAGGCCGATGTTCGCTTATGCATCCGCAGTGTGGTGGGTTAGGGTGAAACAGAAGAGTTTTCGCTGTAAACTAGCCACACTGCAAAGAACTGTGTGTCTGGGTATCACCGGTGCCATGAGCACCACATCCGGCGCAGCTCTGAATGCATTACTCAAATTGCAGCCCTTGGATTTGTTTATTCAGAGCACTGCAATGAGAGCGGCTCATAGACTAATTCGATTAAATCTATGGGAAAACAATGGACGTGGGGGGAGCGAAGCATTGGAAGAGTCGTTGGAGAACTGAATCTAGTTTTCGCAATGGCTTCCGATTCTCAGATCCCCATACATCTCTTTGGCAGAAGATATGATGTTATCTTGAAACGAAGAGAAAACTGGGGCGAACCAGAAGAATGCGTGTCTGGATATACTGACGTCTTCTGCACCGATGGCTAAAAAACAGAAAATGGTTCTGGAGCAGGAGTCTACCTCTCGAATAAAAACGAGAAGTGGGCTTTTCCTTTTGGACAATACACAACGGTCTTTGAGGCGATCTTAAATGCTGCAACCTGGTTGATTGACGAACGGTTGAAGGGCAGGCGCATCGCAATCTGTAGCGATAGTCAAGCTGTATTGAAGGCGTTGAGTAGTACTTTGATCACTTCAAAAAACGTTCAGGAACCGATTGAATTCTGCTTTTAGATTCAATACGGTGGATTTACTCTGGGTACCTGGTCAGAGTGGTGTGGAGGGAAATGAAATCTCGGATGTCTTAGCAAAAGAGGCTTCAACTTTCTACATGTCCGGACCAGAACTAGCAATTGGGATGTTGGTAGCATTGGCTACTGCTGCTATCGAAAACTGGGAACAGGCTTCCCAAAATGACAGGTGGCGAAGCTTTAATGCTAGACAGACGAAACTCTTCCTGTCAGAACCAAACAAACATACTGCAAAGTTTATCCTGTCGAAAAGCAGGAAGACTTGCAGACGTATTATGGGCATTATGACTGGCCATAATTCATTAGCTGGGCATTTGTTCAGAATCGGAATTATCCAAGATGATACGTGCCCATCCTGTAATGAGAAGCCCTCTGAATTTATATGCCTCAGGAGATTTCCTGGTTTATGTACTTTCAGCTTGGTTGTAGCGGTTGGTCTCCTAGTGGAAGTTTCATGGGGGTTGTTGGTTACGTCCAGGCGGACAAACTTGAAATTTCGTTTACAACTCGGGGGCCGTACTCAAAAGTTTCATCGAAATTTAGGTAAGTCTTGTATCCACCAATATGAATGTTGAGCCATGGACTCATTGAGAAGACCGTGGGATTAAGTCAACTCGACAGGCACTCACATTATACCACCTTGGTCGTAACTGTGCTGCTACGTATGAGTACCACATGGAAAGTGATAGCCATTATGACTCGAAAACTTCAAATCTTTGTTAATATCTCCACTTGCCACCAACGAATGTGGGGGTGACCTTTTAAGGAAGGGTGATAACTCTGGGTACGCCACGTAACGAAATATAAAATTCTTTGGCAAATCTGGGTGTGGGTGATAGGTGTGCATTATGAAATACTTGAACTTCTTTACGAAGTTTCATTCTGGATTTTGAATCGAGATGGAATGAATTTATATTAGATAGAGTAGCTAGAACCAGGCCTAATGAGTGTGGGTGAAAAGGGGGAGATTCTCTCCGGCCCAGGTGTTTATTCGCAGGCTTGAAATGGAAATTTTATGACAACAGGGATAATAGCAGGCAAGCATAATTTTTATTTCGGCTCTGGTATTTTCGTATAATTTTCACCCTGGGCCCAGATTGTTTCTCTACCGCCGTAGCCATAGCTATTCCAAGTAATGCGTATAATGACTGGTATAAAAGCTTATTAGTCCTAGCTTAATATAGGCAGGCTCTACTACGACTCACGCACTCACATCAAATGATTATTTGTCCCAGAAAAGATTTTCAGCTAAACTCAAATATGCTTGAATCCAATCTTAACTCCTAAATCTAAGGGCGATATTCATGTAGTTTCAAACGAAATTTCTTTTTTATTAATTTCATATTACTTAACATTAACAAGCTAACGAAAAATTGGAGACATTCATTTTGATAATCTTGTTGAATAAGTAATTATTTTATCTATTTTCGTGTAAAGGACTGCTACCACCACTGATTCTATTTCTAGGAAGACTGAGTTAAGCAATACTCGTATGTAATCTAACAAAATGGTATCTAGAAAAGTAAATTAGGCGATATGTGATGAAAAATTCAATGACAATATAAGGACGAAACTGAAATTAAATGGATACCTATTTTAGATAAATGTCGTCAATCTAACTATTGTTTCTATGTGTGTTTGCCTATTGACTAAAAGCCATTTAAACTTTTACATCCATAATTCACGCGGAATGTGATTGATTGAGGTGTGTACTCTATTCACAAGTATGAACTGATGTTCATATTAACACATATCTAGGACCTTTCTAAATTACCAGCGTTATATACACAACATAGTCGAGAGTACATTTCTATGCAATCTTGATATATTATCACCTTGTGAGTTTTTTTGTGCATTACAAGTAGTGTCTCATCACAGCTAGACAAATATTTCAGTTTCGTACAGAAGTATTTGCTGTTCAAGAAAAGTAAGTGGTTAAAATGTAAATCAAAACTAGGTGATTTACGATTTTTATGTTTACATATGTATATGAAAGTAAGATTATATCTGTATGTCTTCCTGTAAGGTGAATCCGTGTTAGTGCCTGTCTGTCCGTCAGTCTGTCTGTCTGTTACACAAATTTCCTCAGGGCCGGTTACATCTATGATATGAAATTTGGTGGAAAGGTGGGGTGAATTCCATTACATGCAGTCAGTAACATTGTTCTACGCTGAGTTTAAGGGTGTGGGCATTTTATTTTTGACATTGTTTGCAAAGGAGAGGAGTGCGGGAAGGATCCGTTCGCAGAAACAACCCAGCCTAGCAGTCTGAAAAAGATGATTCGTGCGCATGTCATGTGGGGCTGAAAATACTCGCTGTTATTTTATTTTGAAAATTTACGGCAAACCACCTCGCCCCCTAAGTTTATTCTAAGTCCGTAGTTGCAGGTAGATAGACTTTAATAGGAGCCATCATGTTGCAAAATTGAGTGAAAATCCTATTATTATAATAAAGCTATTATGGTGGTCAAAAGATAGTATAGGTTCCAGGGCGAAACGCGGATTGGTACCCACGGTGGAGCATAAAACCTGGGAAACGCCTGCTAAATCAACACCAACAGCTCTACTATCAAACTCTATCTTCGCCTCCACGTGGTGACCGATGGGAGCTCTTCCTCAACGAAAAGCTGCAGAAGGAGACAAATTGTACAAACTGCTCCTCCAGATTCGGGGTTGGGTAGGGTTGACAACCCTACACGGAAAACAACTTGTTACGAAGCCACAACAGGAGCCTCGGACTGGAGTGATAACACAATGACAACGGAATAACGATTTGCACATTTCCTCATGGAAAGTATCCTCATTGTACAGAAATGGAGCTGCCAAGTAGCTAGCCGATACCCTGTCCCACTATAGGGTTGTTATCACGAACTTCGTTGAGCGGAAAAGCGACTTCACAGACGGAAAAAGGAAGCCTGGGAGAACCAAAAAGTCTGTGAACTCGAAAAGTACAGGGAGCAACCGGTGCGGTTGCATGGCATGGAAGTTTTACTAACAAGATGAAGCCTTACACACCTCGATGCTCATTCTGCCAAGACAAAGAGGGAAATCTGATTTCCGACAGAGTGGGCATATTGGAGCGATGGGTTGAGTACTTTGATGAACTACTGAACAAACAGAACTTCAGCGGGTTGGTCCCGCCAACTGAAGACGACGGACAAATACTGCCACCACCAAGCACAGAAGAAACAGATCGTACAATTCATCGGCTTAAAAATCATAAATCGCCAGGAGTCGATGGAAATACAGCCGAATTGGTTAAATGCGGAGGCGACCAATTACACCAAATGGTTCATCAACTTGTACTCAAGGTGTGGGGCAGCGAATCAATACCTGACGACTGGCAACGAGGCATTATCTGTCTCGTACATAAAAAGGGAGATATCACACAGTGCATCAATTATAGAGGTATCAAGTCGCTGAGTACCATCTATAAGATATTCTCCGCTATCTTGCTAGGCCGGATAGCCCCATACGCCCACAACATCATTGGCCCATACCAAAGAGGTTTCACTCCAGGCAAATCAGCAACAGGTCAGATTTTCTCTCTGCGCCTAGCGATGGAAAAAAGTCTTGGAATGTGGACATCAGTTGCACCATCTTTTCATCGACTTTAAGGCCCCCTATGATAGCATAGCCAGGGTAAAATTGTACACGGCCATGAGAGAATTCAGTATCCCGCCGAAATTGATAAGACTGACTAGGCTCACCCTGACAAATGTGCGAGGCCAGATAAAAGCAGCAGGATTACTCCCAAGGCCATTCGACATCAACAACGGTCTACGACAAGGGGATGCCCTATCATGCGTTCTCTTTAACCGGACCCTGGAGAAAGTGATCCGTGATGCTGAGGTAAATGCGAGGGGTACGATCCTCTTTAAGTCCACCCAACTACTGACCTATGTTGATGATATCGACATCATGCGAAGAATGATCCGAGACGTACAAACGGCTTTCATCCAAATCGAACAGACGGTGCGAAATCTTACGCTGCACATCAATGAAGTTATGACAAAATATATGGTGGCAACGTCAGCACCAAAAACCAACCAACCTACATCAAACCGACTGGTCAAACAGGAAGAATAAAGATAGGAGACTACAAATTTGAGACCATTGAAAATTTCTCCTATCTAGGGTTGAAAACCACAACCGATAACAGCTATGATGGTGAAATCGGCGAACGGTTGTTGGCAGCCAACGGAGCCTATTTCAGCTTACAAAAATTATTCCGCTCGAAACGTCTCACCATAGGGTAAAAGCTTTTACTATACAAGACAATGATCTAGCCAGTCCTCATTTATTTCTCGGAGACTTGGGTTCTTAGCAAGAACAATTGTGAACTCTTGGCCGCGTTCGAGAGAAGAATCCTCCGACGAATTTTTGGCTACCTACATGAGGATGAACGATTCCGTAGCCAACATAACGACGAAATTTATGAGTGATACCACGATCGTCTACTACAACGGAATTTGATATTGCGCTGGTCAGGGAAGCGGAAGAAGCTTGAGAACGCATTAATTTCAGAAGTGTATACAGCATCTCGAAAGTGCATGCATGAAAATCCTGGGAATCTGAGACCTTTTTAATAGCTATTATCAGAGTGACATATGAGGGTATAAAATGTCACGTGCTGCACCGAGGTAAAATCTCGGAAGATTTTGAGATTCAAGGCGGAGTCCGTCAGGGTTACATCCTGTCACCGATATTATTTCTTTTTGTTATCGGTGACATTCTTCATCAAGCACCTGAATTTGGAAAGAGAAGAAATTAGAGCTGGACTGAAGGTTAACACCAACAAAACCAAGGTTCTCAGTCTGACGGGTTATCTCACTTTCCCAATCAGCATTAATGGCCAGAGCACTGAAAGCATCGATCAGTTTACATATCTAAGCAGCGTGTTTTCCGCCGATAGTGGCACCAAATTGGATGTTGAACGACGCATTAATAATGCTAGATCCGTTTTCGCTACCTTGTGTAAAATCTGGAAATGCAGTTATATCAACACCAAGATTAAAGGTGGGGCTGTTTTGTATTCTAGTATTCTTCTGTGTTGTTCTCTGGGAAGAGCACATGGAAAGTGATTGCTACTGTCACTCGAAGTCAGCTTTCACTGATGTATCAGCGAAGTAAGCTAGCCTGATATTATTTCGAACAAAGAACTTGGGCAGCGCACAGGCCTGTGACCCGTGGGCGGTGCGCTCGGAAGATGGAAGTGGCGAGCATTAAGAAGGGGTGCCAATTGCATTGCTGACTACGCCATGGAATGGAACCCAGTCTGGTAAGATGGCCGACGAGTAAGTTGCCCAAGCGCACTTGGTGCACGACAGTAGAAGAGAGTGTAGGTAACTCGGGAACTGATGGGGGGAGTTGAAGGTCTTTTCAGCGAACCATGAACAATGGTCAATCATATTTTCCCTCACATTTTTTGGGGCCAGATGAAGGGTATCGTATCTGTGGATGCCTCCTGGTATTCATCTGAAATTCAAACTAAGATCACTCTGGAAACAGGTAAAGATCAAGAAGCCCAAATGTCCAGACTGCAACTCCGAAACGAAAAGTACGACCAACCCTTGTTAACTGTACACAATATTTTTAAATATTTGTGCCTGGCCAAGTGATCAAGGTTTTGGGAAATGAGAGTCTCAAACTCTACGCCCTTATTGGTTGTCAAACGTGTCCTATAGAAAATATTGGTATTCTTTTTGGGAATGATATTCTGGAACCGAACGACCTCTGGTCCTGCACTTTCCGAGGTTTTTACTGAGCCAACTATGAAACATTACCAAACCGACGGCTTAAGTGACGACATTTTTATAGAATAAGTATACATGCCGACCAAGTTTGGTTTTCCCACAAGGGATTGTATCTACCTATTTTGACGTAGATGGCCAACTTATACTGGATTATTTTTTTGTTAGTGACCCAAACGTTAAGGTATGTTGAAAACAGGCCGTGGATTATGTCAACTTATTAGTTTTAGTGGAAGTATCACAGCATTCCGTGTAGCAAATGGTTCTTGTGTTACTCGAGGGACATGTATTTATCAGGATCTAGTTTACCTCTGCGAACCAGAAATCTAAATAATGTAGTGCGTCGTCGATAAATCCCAACCGCTGTAATTTATCCTTTTGGGGTAATTATCATTAACTCATACAAACCAAATGGCGTGATTACCGCGGTTCACAGAATATTTTCGGGATAGATTGGTATCTGCTGATAGTTCTCGTTAAGTTGGTTATGCAGAGAATGACACAGTTCTGAAAAACGTTGGGGATCCTTGCTTGGTACTGTGGCAGATTCCTTATGTATGGTTTTTGACTCGAATAATTTTTCCGATGGGACCTGCGTGGGCGTTCGGTCGGAATGTGGTTGTAGGCTTCCTCTGGGCTGCCACTGATATTTTGAGAACAGTGATGTCCGCGAACTACTTTAACAGGCACCGAAGCTTGCCTTGCTTTCACATAAATAGGGGCATTGAGGCCGCGAAAAAAAAGCTTGGTGTAAACTCAAATTGGACTCACTTCTGATTCCAAGGTCACCTAGAAGCAATTTTTGTTCGTACGAATTGGGGTGTTGTAGAGTGTAGTGCAGGTGGTCGGAGTTTTCCACTAGAGCACAAGTTATTGTTACCAATGTGGCGCCGATTTCAGTAGAGGACATTAGAGTGGAGCTTCTGTGTAGGTTCAAATAAAAAGGCTCCCTGAATTGCTTTAACAGCGATGTTGACCAGAGGAGTCGTAGTCTGTTTTTTGAATTGTCTAATTCTTAGTGATGACACTAGATGTAATGGTGGTATAGTAAAATCCAGAAGTGATCGAGGAAATGGTTGTGCACTTTTCTTTCGATGATAGAATGCATCCAATCAAGGCTGAGGAAAGCGAGAGAAACATTTTCATGAGTGCAGTCGATGGAGCGATAGAAAAACGAATATGTAATTACCTAAATCTAGATTATCCTTAATTTTAGTGTGATTTTTTCACTAAAGTTTGAGAGAGGATCAACTCAGCTCTCAATGAATGAAGTAAAAGATACCTTAATGAAATCTACTTTTAAAACATCGAATTCAGGTGATGAATTTGAATCAAACCTTCAAAGAAAAACTTCCAGACTAAGAAGGTAATTATGAGATGTCATAATCCTGATCAAAGAATGGAAGAATTTCAAACCACTTTCAAGTTGTCGCTCTTTTTTATACTTTTTCGTCTACGTAGTCCTCCAATAAAGGATAGTGGGTGGAAATGGCTTAATGACTGAATTGAATGGAGAGAAGGGGATTTCGATGAAAAAGGACAGAAACTTATTCTCATTTCCATCAACAATTTGGACATATGTCGTTTCTCAGTTTAGTTTCTGCATAAAAGGCATTTGCATACACTGCAAGCTGCAAATTCTATATATTACAGGTAATAATGCATTAAAAATTCTTGCTACTTACTTCTCCAGTATCATCCTCGCTTCCATCTCCGCATCTTCTTAGATATTTATCTCTACCGGGAGAGCCAGCTACAAGAGAGAATTCCCGACATTAACCATCGTTTCAATATCAAAAAATATTATGCAAGACAAGAACTTACCCTTTGCTGCCCTTAACGTTAATTCCCTGGCGGAAGTTAAACTCTCCGTGGACGATGAGCTGCTTGTAACCGGATGCCGTTGAATTGGTCGTCGTTTAGGACTCTTCCGGGTAGTTAAGGAGCTAACGTGATGCGGATGGTGGTGAAGGAAATATTTTGAACAATTATGACTGCCAGTACTGCTAATCATATCCTTAGAGGGAAGGTCGAGATGATGGTTGCGAGTAGGAGATTGAGTTTGTCCAGTCTTTGTCGATTTTCGGTCACGTTTCTTGCTACTGCTTCTTCGCTGATGCGTAACGGATGCACCTTTTCCGTCTGATGACGGAAAGTCGTAGAGACCATCGGAATCTGTGAATGGAAGTTGATCCTTGCGCCCGTAGAAGTGCGGTGAGAAACGTCCCATTCCTGCTCGTTCGCTAAGTGGACTTTCGGAGCGTGATGATACGGGAGACAATTTATCAGTTCCGTCACCTTGGATTACAATAGAAGGCAGTTGGAGTTGTGACATGCTTGGTGTCGGGCTTTCTTCGGCGTTGAGCATTGTTTTTCCTACTTCCAGTAGATCTGTGCTTATGTAGACTTCTAAGTCTTTGGCATTTTTTATGTCACTATCATCAGGTTTTTCATCTATGTGATCTGTTCCTATTCCTTCGTCGTTAGATTCAAGGAGAGCATCATCTGATAGAGTTTCCGAATCTGATCTACCTCTCAACCGGTCATGGGTTCCTGAGCTACTGTTAGAAGATTTTCCGTTGCTTACGTTCTCCTTACAGCTGGCTAGGAGTGAGTGTTGCCTACGACTCAGCAAACTCATATGGAGTGATAACCCGGTGCCAGTTGGACCACTTCCAGATTCATCCATCTCATTGGGGCACAAAGGATTGCTCGAGCCACATCTACTTGGTCCTGGACTGGCCATGCTAGAGTATCCTGACGAACTCAAGTTGCTCTCAGATATCGTCCTATCTGCTCGAGTGCACATCGGAAACGGGCTCAAGTAACACATTGCTGGATTGCCGGGAGCCAAAAGAGAGGTTCCTCCATGAAGCTTGTTCGGGGCTGGTGACATGGGCTCAACATCGGATTCCAGCTCGCTCATGTTCGATGTGATTGTGATCATTGGCGGCACAAATGGAAGATCTAAAGATGTTGGCTTTTCAAACTGCTTCAATAGCCTATAGAGGCAAGGTTTGTTTTGTTAAGCACAAGGAATCTGGGATTTTACACATCGATACTAAACCAACAACAACAATTACAACTACGATAACATATGTACATTCTTCTATTCTTTGTATTATGAGGGTTGGACTGGGGAATGTTATTTACACAACATGTAACGAATCACTACAATATGAACTAGCACATAGAAAGCATTGACTGACAGGTTTAAGTCAAAAATAGATGGTCCAAAAACAGGTCTGACTAAGGCTTCAATGATGATACAGGTATGTATCTAAATCTATAAGTTCCTAATGTCATAGATGCAAGGTAGAGTGAGCATATTGAAGGTTCTATGTTACCTTTTTTGTTGCTCCTTATTGGGAAATGCGAAGCTGGTTTCGCCAATACTTGCACGTTGGGGTGGCGGGGAGCCGGGCTGCATAACGGGTGGAAGTCGCTGACGAACTTCACGTGTGGGACTCGGGTGCTCTACGATTAGAGTTGGGATGATAAGGTCACGTGGACGTTGTGCACGATCCTCCGGCGTTGGAGGGTTTATGTCGATAGTTATCGTAACTGGAGAATTCAAGCGACCACGTGTTTTGTTGATATCTGCCGTAGAGGTAGTGGTTGTGTCTGTGGGTGTAGTGCTGACATCTGTGTCTATACGATCTTTTTCGATGTGGATGGTTGGGATAATACTATTGGGCTGAAAGAGGGGAGGGTTGGTATGGTTTGTAATGTGCATAGGTAACAAAAGTACAGAGGTAATTGATCTAAAGATGCCAGGGCTGGATAGTGGCATTCATTCGAAAATTTTGATGGGGTAGAACCAGAAAGGTTCTTACTTTTCTTGAATACTTCTTCCTTATCTCAAACTTACCATCAGTTGGCGATCGCTTCGATCATCATCATCGCTGAAACTTCCCGATAATGGGTCATCATGTCCTAAAGGACTGTTGGATCGATGTGGTCTTGGCATGATAGGAGTTAAAGCTGGCGATGGCATCGGCGTAGGCAGTTCCCGAATTGGTGACAGGCACTTATTGATTCCATTGCTGGGAATCTCAAGAAGAATGGTCGGTGGGTGAAGCACATTCGAGTTGGGCGTTGACTTATGCGCATTTAAGACATCTAGAACAGGTACTTCAATAGTAGTTTGACGATAGAACACAGGCGAATCAGGTGGACCACTGGAGAAGCTGACAGGCGTATGCATGGACGAAGTAGAGGATTCATCATCGGCCGCCAGATCATCCTGTGGACTAGAAGCAGTTGGTGTGGTCGATGGTGAAGCAAACATTGATGTGGGCGGTAGTGATGAGCTTGTTGGTGTATTCGAGGGAAAATTTCGAAACATTGCCAATATTGAGTCGGCACTCGAAACTTTCGGTCGAATCCTTCGTGTGTAAGCATTGCGTAGGCCGATGTCAGTGAGCACGATCTCAGAGCTGGATAGTGAATCACTGCCTTGATTCGAAGATGTGCTGTGGGGTGAGCGGATGTCATTTGTGCATGGTGATTGTGGAACTGAACTGGCACGAAATTGAATTTCTGTGGGAAGACTAAGAGCGCTGGAGTTATGCGTGCCCTGAAAGAAAATAAGAAGAGGGTGTGAGTGGTGGCAAAAGCATTGTTTGGGAATATATAGCATTTTTTTAATTTAATAAGGTTTACATTTCCTAATTAATAGAAAAAAAAAGTTAGGGAATCTAAAATATTCCGCAGAAAAAGGAGAGACATGAGAGACACGATTATCATAAATTTTTGGATTGAAAGAAAACCAATAAAGAAATACACAAATTTCAGGCTACATTGACAACGTTGTCAGTGAAAAACACCTTTCTGCGATTAGCGTAGCGAAGTGCTTGGTGAGCTGCCAATTTCCAAAATGTATAGCCTAATTTAGCTGGTAGGCTCCTAGTTTTGGTTCAGCTACAGTATCACATAAAGGGGTTTATAATAGATGAGTAGTTGAGTGGAATGTAGAGTGACAACCAAACATACGAACCATTGCTGTTTGTTCCTGGGCCTCTGCTCCATTTCTTCAGGACTTTCTGAGGAGTTTGTCTCGACCATTATTTAGTGTCATTTTAGGGAAATCGGAATCGGAAAAGTCAGATGATAGGGAGGATAAGCTAGTTTGGCGATGAACGGTTTGGGTCGTAGACGTAGAAGCTGAGTGATAAAAAATGGGGATCACATCTTCATTGAAATCCTCGCGGAGCTGAACACGGAATGGTTTGGGGATTGAGTTAGCCTAAGGCCTACAACGTCCACGAGACCATCATTCTCGACATTGGAAACGGAGGAAGCAGCACCCTCCACCACTCTTCGCTGGGTGCTCCTAGGACGATCAACTCATCAGCCATCTTGGGGGAGTGGTTTCCCGTACATGGCGTAGCTAGCAATACAATTGCCGCTCCTCCTTAATGTGCCGTCTAACCACATCCACTTCCGCATTCCGGTGCCAGGCCGGTGCGCCGACCAGCTTCTTCGTTTGTAATATTATCAGGCCAATGTATTCCCATGGTAGAACTTAGGCAGGTGTTGACGGAGGTTTGACCCTTTTAAGTAACAACGAAGGTAACTTTCCATGTGCTGCCCACATATAACAACACAGCACGTAACAGTCCCAGCTTGATGGTGTTGGGTTTTGGGATGCAGAATACACTTTTGGAATCAGTGCATTTTGCGGAATCTACTGCTTCTCTGACCAGCATAATAACAAGTTCCATTTTGCCATGGCGGATCGCTGAACTTCACGGGATTTTGCTACTTGGCTTTGCACAGTATAATACTACATTGTCATAAGTATGGTAAAAGGGAGTGCTGTCCAGAGTCCCACCATTTTACTTCACTTACGCCCAAATTGTCCAGTTTATATCGCTGGAATTCCCGCTCAACTTGGAGAAAGTGAACATTCCGAGAAGCCCCGCTACCGTCGTCGAGGAGCGTGCGCACATTTCAGAAACCAATCATAGTTTTTTTTCGATGGTTAATTGTAGTTGAGGTGGGGTGAGCCCCTAGCCGAGGCGTTGTTGACGTTTTAGTAATAGTAAAGTTTTAAAATTTGCAGGTTGTTAGCCCACAGATTTTTATTCCTTTTGTTCGTCTCTTACGACAAACAAGGAAGACTTTTAGTGTATTCTCAAGTTCCAACTCATAGGGCTATACCACTTTCACAATAGCTATTGGTATCCTAAGAATGTCTCTCGTATGTAGGGTGTTCGAAACGCTCTGCCTATAGACGCTGTCGAAAGTGTTCTCGAAGTCGATGGAGAGGCGGTGAATTCGGAATCCTCCGCAATAATCCGCTAACTGATAATGAGGTACGAAAGGAAGGACCCAGAGTGAGAAACAGCCCGTTCCCTATCGATCAAGCTTCCAAAGGGTTCTCTGAAGCGTTCCTGGATGATTTCAGCTGTTACCTTTGCAACAATAAGGAGTATGCAAACCTCACCAAATGCCGCGTTTAAAATGAGGACCTTTGTTTGGAATCTTAACCGCCCTCCTGGGGGGGAGGTGTCTTATCTGGCACGATACCAGTGACAGGCTGAAAGATACATTGTGATGGCAGGTATTCCTCGATGTTCGTTTTGGGGTTCCTGCTATGGAACTTTATGTATGACGGAGTGATTGGCCTTCTCGTGCCAGAGAAGACAAAGTTTATTGGTTTTGTGTTAGTTGTAGTTGCGAAACCTCTGAAGAGGTTGAAGAGGGGGAACTACATGGAGGTGATATCATACGTGCCACTAGATCATACTTGCGAATGGTTAAACTGAACCTGGAGGACGAAAAGACGGAGGCGGTTCCATAATCAAAGGAAAACAAAATTGTTATTATCCAGGTTGATGATCATCAAGTCGTCTCAGAAAACATTATTAATTACCTACGTTTCAACACTGTCCTGATCGCATCACTATACACGAGGTTCCGGAACATATTATATTCCACTGCCCGAGGATCATGGAAGTGAAAATAAGGCTAAATAATTCTCTTAACGCAGACATCAGACTCCATAACCTTGCAGAGGTTAGAGGCTAATTGGATTGCAGTACACCCCACAATAGCCGAGCTGGAAAAGCGTGCCGGACTGGTGCCTTAAATGTCTAAGTCGCGCAGAGGCAGACGGCGGCTCATTGGCAACTTAGGTGCGGCTGAATTGGAACCATGGTGAGACTGACTATTTCCTTACCCACTTCTTAAGTGGCCATGGAGTTTTTCAGTCTTAACTGCACAAGATTGGAAAGGCACGATCTCCGGATTGTGTGTTTTGCAATGGATTTGTGGATGACGCGCAACACCCTTTTTTTTCCTTGTAGAGGAACACAGGGGATCTCTCTCCGACGGCATTGTCGAGGAGATGCTGAGTAGCGCTGACAGGTAGAGCCGTGTTGCCCATTAAATTCGGGACCTTCTTGTTTCAAAGAAGGTGCAGCCCGACCGGTGGAGGGGCCGGATGGCAGGGGGTCGCTTGAACTGACAGTTCCTTTCATCCTTTCCCCTCCTGTTGGTGAAAGGTGATTTGAAAGCTCTACAAGGCTCCTTAACGTTATGAGTAATATTCCCCCTGGGTAACAATATCGACAAAAAGTTTATAAATTTTTGCCACTTCCATTGGTCGAAATCAAGGGCCAGATGATGTATGGCTTAGAGAGAAAATACGTATCATGCACCCTGTAATAAATGATTTGGCAAAATAAGGGAACGGAAAGCTGACTGAAGGCGAAAATTATCTCAGATCAGGTGAGTGGAGGGATCTCCATTTTTATTACTATGCAGTTGCATGAAGTAAGATACTATAGAGTTATATGGGAAAGGTGAATAAATTCTCTTTTACTTTAGTCTTAGCAAATATTGTGCCATAAATTTTTGCTGTTTGCTATTCTTTCACTTCATTTTTCATGGGACTGCGCTTTAGTTTTATTAGCATTACACATAGTGCTGTGCAAGTGACAAGCCAACAATAGACAGACAAGCACAATGACAAACACAAACATACATGATGCAATCAGGATTCAAACTCAGGGCATGTGATCGCGAGGGTAATGTTTAACGATTTCGGCAATCGCATTCAAGAGGGTAGTGATATCACTCTAAATATATAGCTTCTAAGATATCTCATATTGAATCAATTGGAAAAGGGTAGAGGGCGTCTTTCATAAGGAACCCTAAGTTGGAATATATCATACTTTCGAACAGCAAAGATCTCATAACCGTTTCTAAACTTAGAGCAAATGTTCTAGACTTGAAAAAAACGCTTTTCGGTTTTTGGTTGGTTTCGGTCCTCCGCTGATGGGAATTCTATATATGATTTTCAAAAAGGCAGCATCTACCCTTTGAAAAGATAAAATATTTGCAACTTACATTCACTCCTTCCATTTCAGATCCAGAACTCATTTCTGCGGAGACTTTGCTGAGTAATCTGGCAAAGGTGACTTTCTTCTCTAATTTTGGATCATTCAAAGGCCTCGTAGTGGATGTTGAAGCTGAGGCCGAAGCCGAGTTCTCGGAAAATGTTGTCTCCTTCAAATCACTCTCTGAATCGGCTACCGTTGCCTTCAACCGATTCTCGGATAGTTGAATTAATTCTCCTAAGCTTATTTTTGGCTTCAGTTGGTTGGGCGCTGGTGAAACAAGTTGTTGAAGTATCTGCTTCTTTTCGGCTGCATTCTTCTTCGTTGGCGTTGAGTTATTGCGTTTTTTACGCGGTGATGGTGATCCTGGTTTTCAGAAAAGAGTCAAAGGAAATATTTTAAAAGTCTGTCTTGGGAAGTTTAATGCAAAAGTTGTTAGCCGAACTCAATACTAGAACAAGCTATAAAAATACTCTAAAAGTGCAATAAATACAGAGTGTGTTCACTTTTTTTCTGAGAATCAGTAAAACCACACACGAAGCTAAGAGCTAAGCTAAAATCTACAAGCTACGAGTATATTTTGATAAAGTGCATTTAAAAATCAAAGCCAGTGCTAAGTGCAACGAAAGTTTAAGTGTAATTCGTAATGCTTTTTGCTATTATCCAAATAGAAATAAAGTTTGATAAGTTTTAAAAGTGCATTTTCAGCCTACCAGCAGCCACCGCACATAAAGAGAACGAGGGAGAAATTTACATTGAAAGTGGAATTACTTCAACTGTAGATACTTCAATATTTGATTGGGGAAAAAAGTACTTGCTTTTGGTGTATTTACAAGGCATCTCCAAAAATAGGCGAAATCATACTATTTACAAAATGAAACTCCATTGTTGGTGTAGTCGAGGAGTGTGCAAAACTTTACAAACAGAATTGTGCAAGGGTTAAATGGAAGGATTCAGTAGTATCAAGGTTTGGAGCAAAATATCATTACTCGGGAGTTTATTGATGAGCTCAATACAGAACTATGAATGTATTTCCATATCTAAGGGAAATTATCTATGATTATGCAGTAGGCTCTAGTTAACAAGAAGTTACATATTAAATAGTAACGCTTCCATCAGTTAAAGGTGTCTTAATGTCGGATCTGATATATCTATTAACTAACAAATACGAATAAAATGGTAGAATTAAAATGAGGTTGACTCTATTTTTGATTTCCTCTTTTTTTGAGGTTTAGTCTTCAAGTAAAAAAGGATTCTTGCGAAACGAGTGGCCGATAATGATGTCATTGATTGAACGTATGTTTTATGTTCGTAAAACTGGTATAACTTGATTTTTTAAGACTATCATAAATTTAACAAATAGGTGGTCTTTGTTTTC
Organism: Hermetia illucens; assembly: GCF_905115235.1. NCBI lineage: Eukaryota > Metazoa > Arthropoda > Insecta > Diptera > Stratiomyidae > Hermetia > Hermetia illucens. The sequence goes on from NC_051853.1 coordinate 35,718,053, forward strand.
TTGAAGGTGCTTTCCTTCCTTGTTCACACATTTTTCTAGCAGAGTTTCCACTTTCCAAAGCCGTCTTGGATAGCTTGCCTTCAAGGGCTTTTGTGATTTGATGTCATAAATAGTCTTAAAACGGCATCCCTTCAACACTGGTGTCAATTATTCTGTTAAATGAGGATGAGGAAGTTTGTTTAGTTTTTAGTTTTCGACATAAAATTTATAGTATCCTCCAGTTTCACGACTATGCTTATTGTCTTAACCCGGGTTGGCCGGAAGATTCATTTGATTGTATGCAGCATTCCCGCCTCTCCTACTACATAGGATATCGTATCATTTTCAGCATCTTATTACTACTTTCCTGAACTTGTTTCTATCTTCACAATATTTAAAAAAAGTCTTTAAATATTCACCTTAAACTTCAACATTTTTACCCAAACCTCTTGATTTAATAATAATCTAATAACAACAGTATTGTATTGTATATATTAAAAAAAATTCCCGTATTGTAGCACTATAATGCTATGTACATTTACATGCTAGGGCGCAATTAAATGTATTTCGCCTAAGTGGAAAGCTATATATTCAAAATGCTATGAAGTTGTCGGATGTCCAATGCACTTTATTGAATACATAAGTAGGAGCCTGTGCCGCTGTTTTAGTGGACCAAATACAGCGGGGATTGACTGGTAATTCAAGAAAAAGAAAAGTTGATGCCATGTTTCGGGTAAGCAATCTATGAGTTGGAGACTCGGTTTGGTCTAATAAGGGGGAACAATCAAAGAAACCGGAAAATCGCTTTGGCTTTGACAACTTCGATCCCTCACGTGGCAACATACAAAAATTCACTTGTCAACTGATGCGTGGGACCGCACCGGATATTACATGAACTTAAAGGGGGTTTTCAGTCAATTGTTAAGAATTATAGTAATAACCTATTACTTACTTTATTTAAACAGATATCGGAATGGAGGGTATTTCGGAATGTAGACATTGGTTGGGTAGGTTCTGAGAATGGATCTAGGAAAAAATTACTACTTATCAGCCACCGTCCTCCCCTTTTTTAAAAGTGTAACCCCCTGTGGGCATGTGCGTTCATAGTTCCCACCTTCTCAGAAAAATGCGTGTGACAGACAGACAAATAGGCAGACAGTAAACCGATTTTAATAAGGTTTTGTTTCACACAAAACTTTAAAAATAACAACTCCACCGCGTGCGTGGAGCGATCTGTCGTGGTCTTCCTGCCTTGGCATCCTCAAGGCTTAACATCACAAAGTGTTTTTTACCTTTTGCTGTTTCAGCATGTTGCCGTTACCACGGCTTCTGATACCATCGGCGCTGGAATTGCCATCTGAATGCGTCTTCGTCCTGGTTTGTGGTTGGCCTCTTTGCGGGAATTTCGTGGCCCATATCGCAGGCGAACCTTCTTGTGGGCTCAAGTATGATGCTGCACTGTGTAACTCGAGGCGGCAGAGCTCTTAGATAGGTCTCGTATCCACTGGTGTGAAAGAGCCTGCACTCCTATGTAAGCTGTATATAGGTGTAGTGGTAACACTATGGATCCAAAGTAGGCATGATTGTTCGAGATAATTAACTAAAAAAATTCACACACAGCATATACCTGGAGTAGGTCCACTAGGGTTTATTCGGAATGATCTGTTGTGATTTTAGTAAGTTTATAAACAACCAAAAATACTCTGCTGCCTGAAGTTATAGACAAACTGCTCCCTCGTATAAGTATTATAATCTGAGTTGATTTTTGTGTATATCAGCTCTGATTATTTGAGGCCAGCAAAATTATTAGTGTGCAAATTAACTTCTCTTCAGAAAACCATTTAAAAGCAACCGATGGTATTTAAATAATGAGAAACGAGTGTTTTATATATGATTATCGTTGATGCGCAAATGGGTTCCATCCAAAACTTGCCGAGAAGCCTCTAATTCCCCTTTACATCTCTGTACTATGTAATTCAAGTGGAATTCACCATGTTGGAATAGCAGATTCCGCTGCATCAGGTAGCAAGCGTGAGCGTGCCCCCATCCACTGCCATTTCTGGCCAATATTTCCATGGGCATCTAATCTGTTTGCTGTCATAGTTCTTCGGTCGAGATTCTGTCGGACCAGATAACCCCGATGATACAATCCAGATGAGTAGTTGTGGTAGCTACTTTCTATTCGTTGCTCTCATGTAGAAACACAGAGGTTCGGAGCGCTTGAATAGAAGTGACACTCACTTTCTAGTCTCGCCAGAAACAACAGTATCCATATGGGGAAGTACTAACCGAGACCTTTCATTTGATATCCCACATGACTATATCTGATGAAAAAAAAATTCACACCCGCCTTTCGTATGTATGGGAACCCCTCCTCCTCTTAAATTCGGCATTAAAGTGTGTAACTCACAATGTGCGTGAGCCTTCACAGTTCCCAACTTTCAACCAAATTTGGTGTCAATCGCTGTAAGCGTCTCCGAGAAAAATGCGTGTGACAGTCAGACAGAGAGTAAACTGGGTTTGTTTTATACAAAACCTTAAAAGACAAGTCAGGAGACTTCAGGTATGAAGGATTTGGTGTACTGCTTACGTCAACATCTTTTAATGGGTGGTTGTCCCATTGGTATATAGCTCGTAAGATTTATGCATTCAGTTTGTCAGACCATTCCCTATAGTATGATACTGACATCTGAAGTCATAGAATTAAATGAAAAATGAAGTTGCACAAAAGTGACAACTTTGATCTATTATCATCATCATCAACGGGGCAACAACCGGTATCCGGTCTAGGCCTGCCTTAATAAGGAACTCCTGACATCCCGGTTTTGAGCCGAGGTCCACCAATTCTATATCCCTAAAAGCTGTCTGGCGTCCTGACATACGCCATCGCTCCATCTTAGGCAGGGTCTGCCTCGTCTTCTTTTTCTACTATAGATATTGCCCTTATAGACTTTCCGGGTGGGATCATCCTCATCCATACGGATTGAGTGACCCGCCCACCGTAATCGATTAAGCCGGATTTTATCCACAACCTGACAGTCATGGTATTGCTCACAGATTTCGTCGTTATGTAGGCTATGGAATCGTCCATCCTCATGTAGGGGGCCAAAAATTCTTCCGAGGATTCTTCTCTCGAACGCGGCCAAGAGTTCGCAATTTTTCTTGCTAAGAACCCAAGTTTCCGAGGAATACATGAGGACTGGCAAGATCATAGTCTTGTACAGTAAGAGCTTTGACCCTATGGTGAGACGTTTCGAGCGGAACAGTTTTTGTAAGCTGAAATAGGCTCTGTTGGCTACCAACAACCGTGCGCGGATTTCGTCATCGTAGCTGTTATCGGTTGTGATTTTCGACCCTAGGTAAGAAGAAATTATCAACGGTCGCAACGTTGTATTCTCCTATCCTTATTTTTCCTGACCTATTATAATTGTGTTATTAATAGTGCGATTTCCACTGAACTTGGTTGTATCAAAATCTGTTAATTTCTTCAAAATGTACTTATAATGAAGATGGTAATATAATATTATTAACTTTATTAAAGTAGGTTTCGGTATGCAGAGTATTTTGAGGCCTAGATGGCGTGTGCATGGGCCGCCATCTCTTTTTTTCAGATATTGGGTTTGGTATTTTCTGAGACTGGGCCCTGGAAGTAACCGACCCATTTCGGACCCCCACACTTCTAACCTTTATAACCAGCGTCTAACTAATACCGGGGTCAGAAAGTATAAATCGTGATCTTTGATGTCGCACATGGCTATATTGGGTGAAAGAATGTTACACTCCCCCCCCCCCCCTTTTTGCAGCAGTCGAACAGACAGACAGGCAGAAGTAAACCGATTTTAATAATATTTTATTTAAGGGATGGATCGAAAGAAGGGAGTAAGTTGCCCCTCATTTGATCCGGTCCGACATCAAGTAGATGCAGACATAGGAAGCTTCAACGCTTAAATAAAATGTGTTCAGCTCTGCCAAGCTTTGGATCAAAGTAGGGGCGGATTTACGCTCGATATAATTCGCAGTCATGTCGCGTTGGCGAGCCGCTTTGGTCACGCTGTTTCCAGGGCAGAGGTGAGGCAGCGTCTGATGATTTGTCGTCTTCGCCTAACATGATTTTAATAAGATATAGCACCAAGCCTCATCTGCAGTTTATAACTATATATTTTAGACTTTTTTTTAACGACGGATAAACTCAAACCGTTGAAATACGGTTTGTGATCTTGTACAATATAAGGCCACTCTTCATAAGGTAACTTCTAATAGGGTGTGCCGGGTTATCATTAACTTCTTGTGATATGTCCTGCTATATTCGTGAGCTCGGTGGAAAATCTCTCTTAGGTGGTTTCAGCACTTGAGCACGGTATCAAAATTTCACTACAGCATATACCTATCTGCTTAAACTAGTGTAGACGGCTCCAATTGTTCGGATCATCAACTAGATTTAATGGTTTTCAGCTTCAGCTAAATGCTGTCAAGATTGACTGTCATTCTCAGATGAGTACTTGAATATCTCAGGAAGTTAAAGAACACTGCATTCTTTAGATCACCGCCTAGTATGTCAAACCATCACTCTTTTGGTCGACCTTTGGGTAGTTCTCCATCCACTATCGTCGTGTCCATGTCTATGTTACTAATCAGGCGAATTATTCGTAAAACATTATTAAAATTCCGATAGTATTCATTCAATTAAAATATAGAGAAGTTTTTTTCCGGAATGCTGTTATCCTGGTAATCTAAAAATCTTATATAGTAACTACCCCATTACATAAATTGTAAACTGAAATGAACATTGACCTCTTCTTCTCCCTTTCTCTAATTGCATGCCATCGAATGTACTTTGCTTAACGGTTCAATATAGGCAATAGAAAAATTTTTGCAGATGCCGCGGCACTTATTTAATACAACAATAGGCGTATCGCAATAACTCCACCACTTTTATTACAATTATTGAGGCTGGTGAGGAGAATACGTTTAAGAACTGATTTCTTCTTGCTTATTCTCTGCAAAGGTTATCAAGAGTGAAATTCAAGACGAAATAGAAAAAAATAGAAAGTTCTAAGACGACCCACCAATTTCTTAGCTTGAAGGGACACTTTAGTAGATCAACACTCAGGTGTGGGCTGATTTTCACTGTCGATATTGTCATTTGCTTTAGGTTTTGGGATATTTCAGTCCTTGTGGTTGATCCTGGTCAATCTGACCGGCTAGATTCCTCCATCTCGTAATTTAAGGTTTTTCAAAACCTCTAACCTCTAATTGTTCCTATATGACCCTTTATTAAGTGCCTTATTAGCCCTTTTCGGTTTATTGTGATACAGGTATTTATTAAGTGCCTTATTAGCCCTTTTCGGTTTATTGTGATACAGGTATTCCCCCTCACCCCCCCCCCCCCCCCCCCCCCCCTCCCCCCATACATAATTCCTGGTTTTTGCAAATAGAGAATACAATATTATAGTAGTTAGAAGTCACTGTTAAGTAAGTTACATTTTTGCACCGAGCTTCTACCATCTACAAAAGAAAACTGTATGCAGGAGGAGTGAATCCAGCGACGCAACCATGTGGGCCCAGACCAATGCACTGCATCACATATGTACACGGAATTAACACCAGACCTCATATGTGGAATTTTTCTCCCGCAATTAGCGTCGACGGAAGAAGATGCGCAATGATTTTTCTACACTATAAAATTTTGAACAATAGGGAAAAGAGGATGCTTATGGGTTCATGACATTTTGCTCCAAACTTTATACTTACATAGGATAGAAATGAAACATAGGCAGAGACAATTGAGGGGGTGAACAGAAATGAAAGTGTATGTCTCGAGGTGAATATCCAGCACAGAAAGCTTGAGCTTGAGATTTTTGTGTTTTGATTTAAGATAGTGTAATGATTGGTTCGCATCCCAAACAGATACTAAGTGCTCATCATCTCTTCAAAGGTGAAATTTACTTTTCCAACAAACAAAACGAAACCGCATAATGAGAGGGAATAGCCCATTTAGAAACTATGAAAAAATAACGAAAAACAGTAGACAAACGACAATTTCGAGGAGGTAATTAGTTAGTGTTGCAAATTAACATCATCTCTTGACTTCTTCTCGTAAACTTGTATCTTTGAAGTCAAAATTCTTTGATGTTTCAGAAACAGAGGGGTTAGTTGAAAAGATAGAGAGAGGGGGAGCAGACAGAAGTTCTTAAAAAAAAGTTGGAACCAATCATATGATGAGAGTTTTTTTTTTAAGATAATGTCTAGCCTATCTTACGTCGCGGAGGTGGTCGTAATAAATCATCTAGCGAAAATGTACGGGCCGTAGCCCCGCCCGGTGGATTAGGGCTGCTGAGGCTCAAAATCGACGGTTTTCTAATACCCAGTCTGTTGAATATTGACCGTGGAGCGCCCGGTGTTGTTGCTGCTGTCTGTGGTATGGATGTGGTGAACTGCAATTGCTCGCGTAACGATGTATGATGATGATGTCCATGTCCGAAAGCTGCGCGTACGGATTCAACACAGTGGATTTTGATGGTAGTTTGAACGTATGAGGTGATCGCAACATGTAGGATGTTTTTTGAGTTTGATTGACACAGTGCCAGAAGGACATACATTTGTATTTAGTAAAAGAAGTATTTAGGAAAAAAGAGAGAAAAAAATTTTATTTATTGAAAAGAGATTTTTAAAAGTTGCAAAAATATGTTGAGGAAGTACTTACGTCTGTTGCGATCAGCTTCTTCGGCCAGCAGCTTCTCTATTTTCTCTGGGAAATGGCGTTTCGCACACCAGACCAGACCTATTACAGCGAGGACTACGAAGACCGTGATCAAGCCCAGCCAGAAAGGCTCTTGAAGCATCCTCTCGGAAAGAGGTTTGTATGGAATGTGCATCATTCGACGTTCACATCGCGTACCTTCCCACCACGCATGACACCTGGCAGAAAATAATACAACATGAGTAAGAAGATGAGGGCATAATTAGGACGGGGAATAACTAGAGAGGCAGATAGTACAGATAATGTTTCCGTTTAGGTTGTCAATAGTGAATTTATTTCACATTTTCAACTGATTCAAATCAGTTAGTCCTTTTCGGGTTTAGTCGCTCATAAAATATTCCGGTCTATTGTCTGAATTTCGTTCCTCTTAAATTATTATAAATGTGAAATTTCTGTATAAATTACGAATTATCTTTATGCTGAATACATATCATCTTCACCAAGACTTCAATTTAAAGATCACGGCGCATGCTGCCTGCTGTCCCCCTTATGTATAAAAACAGGCGGAAGCGTTTAGTAACGAGTTCCAAGATTCGTTGTGAACCAAGTTGCGTATTTGCATTTCTTAGTCTATAAACTGCATCCTTTACTCGGACTACCTGAATCTAAGTTCTAACACCGCTCCTAGGATATTTTTGAACCTTTTTCGCAAACGGTAACATTGAATTCCTCTGTGAATGGGAATATTGTGCTTCTCCCTTTCTTATACATGTACATAGTTGCTCATCCATATTACTTATTGAGGGGACCAACTGTGATGATTGACATTGACATGCAGGAGGTGAAGGTATCAGTTCGTCCTAGAGCTTTATCAAGACAAGGACTTGCCGTTTGTATTCATTTGAGGTGTAGAGCCTTTAGAAATCATGGATGGAGACGGAAAAAAGGACGACTGTATAAAAGACGAATTTTTCAGCAATCAAGAAATAATGGTATAAATTATTACCCTTCAACACATAAACCCCCTAGGATACCACCAAACTTGGTAGGATCAAGCTCTATATATATAGGATAGGATAAACTTAAGAGGGGTTCTGCAGTCAAGTACTGAAAATTATAGTAAGATACTATTATTAAATTTATTTGGACATATATCGGTATAAAAGATATTTCGGAGCGGCATCCTCTAGATTTTTTTCAGATTTTTCGGTGGGGTAGTTTCTGAGAATGGCCCCGTTGAATAAGTGATCACTTTCGATCCCGCTCACTCCCCGCCATTCCAAAAGTAAGTACTAATTGAGATCTTTCATTTGATACGTCATATGACTATATTTGGTGAAAAAAAATGTACACCCCCCTTTTGCATGTATGCGAACCTCCCCTTAAATTCGATGTAGCAGGATGTAACTTACTGTATGCGTGAGCGTTTAAGTTCCCACCTTTCGATCAAATTTGGTGTCAATCGCTGCTACAGTCACCGAGTAACATGCATGTGACGGACAGACAGATAAGCAGACATACAGACGGGCAGAACACCGAAGAAACATGCCAAAATATGAACAACGGTACCTCGAAAAAAGTTTTTCGCCACGAAAAAAGTTTCAGTGGGCTATCACGAAAAGTAAAAATTATTGCTTCAAGCGACTCTGTGATGAGGCAGACTCAGATCCATGAGGGGGAGCGTACACGTGCGTTATTTCAGCAATAAAAGGCAAAAGTTCCCCTCCTATTATGTACCCTAGATAACATCCGAAAACAATCTTCCCAATGATACCAATGAGCGCCGAAGACATACCTCCAGTAACCACAGACGAAGTCTTGGATGCAGTGAAAAGGGTCCGGGATGCTGCAGCCCCCGGTATGGATCGAATCCCAAACAAAGCGCTGAAATTGGCAATGAGAATGGCACCAAGCATGTTTGCACAGGTATTTACAGACTGCCTAAAAGAAGGGCCTTCTCTGCTGAGTGGAAAATACAAAAGCTTGTATTGATCCCGAAGACAGGTAAGCCGATAGGTGAACCAACATCCTGTAGACCTATCTGTCTTCTGAATATAATAGGCAAGGTCCTCGAGCGGGTAATCTATAACCGGCTATATTCATCAATTGATAGTGGCGGTTATCTATCGAATGGCAGTTTGGCTTCCGGAAGGCTTGGTCAGCGGTTGATGCTACCAAACTGGTTTTTGAACTAGCCAGAAAAGCCTACAACGAAGAAGAAGAAGACGATCAGCAACGCGTTAAATTCTGTCAGATGGAACCGCATCGAAGCGCTCATCGCGGCAAAAACACCAAAATATATATTAAATATAATCTTCGATTACTTCCGACAGCTGAAGCTACTTTATGATGCGGACAAAGGGTCGAAGATATATGTAATAACGGCAGGAGTTCCGCAGGGGTCTATTCTGGGCTCCAGTAGCTAAACATTCGCAAATGACGTTGCAGTGGTCATAACACCCAATCACCCCGACCAAGTATAGATATATGCAAACGAGACTATACGGACGATCAAGTCTTGGCTTAAAGACCGCGGGCTGGAGCTTGCCGAACACAAGACGGAGTTGGTGCTCTTTACAAAGCGGCGGAAACAGAAAACTGTTGAAATTTGCATCGGGGCGCATGTTGTAAGCTCTCAGCTATCGCTGAAATATCTGGTAGTAATATACGACTCCAAGCTGAGGGTTGAATCCCACTTAAAGCTTACTGGGCAGAAAGCGGCGCCTATCAGCTCAATACTGTCAAGGATGCTTCCAAATGTAGGCGGCCCGAAGCAGAGTCGACGATAACTTTTATCGCGAGTAGTCAGCTCTGTACTTTTATATGCGGCACCACTGTGGGCATCGGCGATAAAAATCGGAGAAAATCGCAGACAGCTTCAAGCTGCATATCGATTAACCCATTCCACACGGCGAGCGCACTGACGCGTCATGGTGTCCATTTCGAGACACTGAGAGCGCGCTCGTGCGGATCCCCTCCCTCACTCAGCCACGGTGCGCTCACAAACGCGTCCTCCTTTAGTTTCGTTTAAACGTTTGTAGAGTGAACAGGGTTTGACGAAAGCTTTCAGTTTCATCCCAGTGGTTAGAGAAGTTCTTGAGTGACCTTGTGCCGTTGGCCGTTTCGAAATCCGTGCAGCACAATATTTTTTAGAGAAATTTCCGTTTGTGTTTAATAGGCTGTTTATTATTTTAATTTTTTCTATAATATTAATTCGTAATTTATATTAATGTAAAATCTTTGCCGTGAATTTTTTAGGCCATGGTTCGGACCAGACGGACGTTTTCTGATGTTAAATTTTCTGATGTTAAATTAATTATCAATGATTTTTTAACTATTTTTACTGCTACTAACTTGGCCTAACAATGCCGATCCCGTAGTAAAAAATTTACCGTCGGATAAGAAAGTCCGAAAAAAAATGCAGTTCCAGAATGAAGCCACCAAAATGGCTGCTGTGTTGAATGGGTTAAGCGCTCTCCGAGCATGTTGCGCCTACCGAACAACGTCTTATGAGGCGACATGCGTGATTGCGGGGATGATACCGGTAGATATAACCGATGAGGCAAGTCGTCTGTGCGTAAATCAGAAAGCCAGCCTAAACAAGTAAAGTGAGAATTTGCGGTAATTGGTTGAATGGCAAACAGCATGGGACCAGGCGGAGAATGGCTTAAGGACACATAGACTTATCCCAGACATAAGCGTGTGAAGATGCAGCCGAAAATGCAGAACACGTTTTCTTCGCCTGCCCGAGATTTAAAAGCTCAAGGAGAAAGCTTGAAAGAGAGTTAAATACCCGTTTAACGGGTGGAAAATCTGATCAGATATATGGTGCAATCAAATATAGCATGGGACGCGGTAGTTGCAATGGTGAAACGGATCCACCAGCAGCTAAAAGCAACAGAAGTACAGCGGAGGCATAGAAGGGAACAGCCCCGCGAAGCAATATCGGAACGGTGGTCCGGCGGGGAGAGTGTGGAGAAAATATGGGAGGTTTTAGTCGGTAAGAGTCTGGCATCCGCTCCTAGGTTCCAGATGCGTATCCAGGATGGATTTCCACCAGCCAAAAAAAAGGACAGAAGGACAGACAGTCAGACAAAGAGACAGTAAACCAATTTTAATAAGGTTCTGTTTTACACAAAACCTTAAAAAGACTAGAATGCATCATGGGCAAATATCAAAGGGTATCCAATAAGGTAAATCGATGATCGACTTCAGTGAGGAAAGTTCTGAAGAATTAGAAGAAATACAACGTATATGTCGATTAGAACTTCGTGGACTTTGTGCATTTCTCGAATTTGAAGTCTTATCCAAATTAGTCAGACTTATCAGAATGCGAATGAGCTAATCATAAGCCTATTTTGAAAGTATGGGCTTAATTAACGGGAAATTTCAAGATAGATTCTGGGCTTAAATAAAGCAGTGGATTGGTCCCAAAATTGATCAGCCTTCCTCTAGAGTACGTAGCCCATGCAGATGATATAAATATTCTGGCTCAATCCAAAGAAATATCGATAACACTAGATCAAGTTAAAGGTTAATAGTACTCCTGGAAATCTGCCCCTAGAACACCACCTTGCCGTGGTAGGGAACTTGTTGCAGTTTAGTACTACACTGAGGGTATCCAAAAACACATGAAGATGGAAACAAAGTGTTGTAGCTCTCCAAGGGGTAAGAAGTCGCAGACTTCGAATCCACCCGCAACTTTGAGAAATAAGGTCGTGGCCGAGGGACGGATTTTGGAGTCCCCACTAGATTCATGTTCCCCGTCGGAGAAATCGGTAGAAGACAGGCTCTCGATTTCAGTGTAAAACCTGCATCCGATGTCTACGACGTGGTCAGCCAGAAAGGGTAGTACAGCAACTCCCTTAATGAAAGGAACTGGAAACCTGACTACGGGCTGCCTGCCGGTGACACTGTTACCTAATTCGAAAAAAGAAGGCTCAGCAGAAGGAAACTTCAGCCGCAAAGGACAAGGAACTACAGGCTTGCCTATCAGAACCTTCTCCTCCGTCTCTACCAGGAAAAATAGAAGAAAAGGAAGCTGATGAAGTTTAATTCTGGTCTGTGGAAACAGATCCATGCAGACCGGACACCGTGAACCTGGGGGTGCGCCCAGCTGTCCTTATATATTTCTGGTTCAAGAGCCATGGGTTCGTTTTAACAAAATCTGTGGTGTCCGAACGAATAAATAAACAAATTCTAATTTCCTTTTATGTCGATGATGGTCTTTTAATTCGCTGTATACTTATTCCTGCAGCCACTTGCAGCCTTCTTCAGCGGAAAATCTGTGGTATTGGATCAGTAAAGGGGATTCGGATCATCTACATTCGAGGGGCCAATAAGAAGTGAAGTAATTGACCTAACGATCTGAGCACATTGCCTCTTACAGTGTACTGTAGTGCACCGTTATAGTCTTGACACACTTCAAAGCCCTGATCCAATATGGATTGTTGTGCCAACGATTACTATTATTATTTCAAGCAAACAGTCTGCAATATAAAGACGGAATCCTAGGAAAATGGATTGGGCAAAGTTCAATGAACTTCTTGGCGACAAAGTGAAGCCCTAGGCGACTAAGGGTTTCTTTGGCGATAGAAGATCAATTGGAGAATCCTTTCAAGAGGCTTTTCCTATTTCCCGATGCCAACGCGGTAAAATGGTTCCATGGTGGAACTGATAACTGCATATATCTATATCGTGCTTGCAAAAGCAATGAGAATGAAGACTGGTTATACTTTCGTTTAACTTCGTTTACAAAGGACGAAATTTAGTAAGGAATAATGAAGGCCAGAAAAATGGAAAATAATCTTTTGATTTACGAAACTATAATAAGATACATGTGCACTACTGTACGGCTGCGATGTGTAGCCTCTGACACAGGTTTTAAAGAGTCTGTCTACGCATTTGGACAAAATATCCCAAGGTGAATATCTGGGCCAGTAAAACAACACCAAAAGTGGAATGGCCACATACAATGAGTAGTTTACGAGCGAATAACGAAGTTGGTAAAGCGAAAGTCGACCTAAGGCCACCAGTGGAAGACTATGTAAAGAATGGGAGAATTCGGTAGGCCAGTAAAAGGCTACTCAAATTTTTCAACTGGAAGATGAGGAGAAAGTGTACTGCGGAGGGTAAGGTCAATTTAGTTATAGAAGAAGAAAAAGAATGGAGGTAATTGAAAGGCTATTTGGATATGCGCTATTGTGAATACCACGGTAATCAACGAAAATTTTGAACTATGGAGAGTGTAAATTTACAAGGGAGGACTAGTTTCCAGGTAGCGTGATCTACAGCAATGGCCTAAGAGGACCGGCTAATATTCACACCTTTAAGTTCATGGTGGTGGCCTTCCTGCGGAGCAAAGACGGATGATTCCGAACGATTCTTCAGAAGTAGAGAAGAAAAGGAAAGGAAGTCAAGAAACTAAAAAGGAAGCCTCTCGTCGGGTGGAAACGGTGTTAACCAAACCAACTTTTTGAGTAACCATTTTAAATCAAGGATGCTTGCGCTTTTTACAAAAACTGGTGGATGTATTTTCACTGCACCAATGAAAAGCCAGTGTTTCAAGGAACGAAACTGTTTGGGGCGGGAATAGTTAGGTCAGAGTCGTAAACAGCATTTCAAAAGCAGATCGGAACATTATTAAATCGAATGTGATACCTACATAACCAGGTTTTTAAAAATATTAGAAATCCTTCAATCATTCCAGTTTAAAAATACTCACCTGCAAAAAAATCCCCCATTTTTCTCAAAACACTCTCCTCGACCTTCGCAAGGATTATCAGCACAAGGTTTCTGTTTTTGCTCACATGTCGATCCAATGTATCCTGTTTGGCAGTGGCACTATATAAAGAAATAATTAAGATAGAAATATTATTTAACAAAGCCATAGGTCAGAGAGTTTTAACCTTAAAATTTGTTGGCGTTAATTCACATTTCCCAAATAGACATGGTTCCAGTTCGCACATATTCAGCCCACAAAATCTGTTCAAAAATATAAACCAGGGAAGGAAGATTAATTTTGTAATCGTAATTCAGTAAGTAGTCCTGAAATTGTAATATCAAGGATCTGCGTAATGATACAAATTACAGGAGAGGGACTCTTATCCTCGCATTTTGTTAAATCATAAAAGATACCATTAAAATTTTCGCTTGCTCCAGTTCCAAATGGCTAGGAGTCTTCTAATATTCAGAGATTCCATAAGCAACGAATACTAGCAGAATACCGACCTGCCAAATGTATCATTAACATTTAAAACTCTTACCTCCCGGTGAAATGTCCATGACACTGGCAACGTTTTGTGCTATTGTCACCGGTTATGCATTTTCCATTAGACTGACAAGGATTTGGTTCACAGGATTCCACCAAGTCATCACCCGACGCCAGCTTCAATTTGTAGTTAACATCTGAATGGCGGAAGAGAGACAAGAAGTGGAAATGACACAATAAAATGGTCGAGACATTCGAATATTTGTTATCCTTGCATCACGACTGAATACCACCAGATTTGCCCTGATGCGGAATAACTAGCTTACCCGGTTGAACTCGAACCGTTGCATTGAGGCCAATGTACGATTCCTTTGTGGTCTTTTGCCGTACATGCAACGTATTCAAGTAGGATGTTATATAAACGGGAGAATGCTGTGGCTCATTGTGTCCTGGATGGATTCTGAGGCCCAGTGATGACAGTGATGATGGCGATGATAGCGATGATGGTGAGGAATCTTCCGCTTGAGCGCTAGAATGCTCCTGGTATTTACATAATTGCCATCGAGTTCCATTATTGTCGGCATAGTTGTCGTAGACCTAAAGCGCATTATCATCAGTGGAAGTATGAATAAGGATGGAATTCAACGAGTGGGAATAGAAAGTATGAAAGATTGTAATAATTGAGTTGTGCTGCAAGCACTTGATGCTAGTGAATGAATCGATTGGGATTGATTCTTGTATTTAGTACGCTTCATGTGCAACACAATGATGCGTATCTAATAGTTTTCGTTAGTAATTTCGGATTTTCCTTTCAGAAAAAGGGGATTCGGAACAATCTAAGGGCAGGAGGAGGCAGAGTCACACAAGATGGCCCAAATTTAGAATGTGGAAACTTGGAAAAAAGGAAGTAAATCACGGAGTCCTTAAATTGCGAACAACTCTGCATAGCTGATCGAATCGCTATAGATAGTGGCATATTTTTAATATATAAAAGGACACTAGAGCCAGGGAATTGTTGGGATAGATGCACATAGATTACTCTCAAGGGATATGTAGTAACTCCAGATCCGCTTCCATAAATCATCTGTAAGTCGGATGTGTAGGTCGCGTGAATTCCTGGACCGTATCAAATTTAGCGAAACGAAATTGAGAAGAGAATATGCACCGAAACGACCAGAAAACAAGGAGACAATATACTGGAAGTGCAACTACCATTAAAAATACATACCTAATTCTCATAGAAGTGTATTGGATGGAGTTGTGGGAGAATTTATATGTTATCATCTATTCGTAATGTAATTGCTTGCATCGTTTCCTATAAGATGATATTTTAATGTTTGGAGTGAAGTGTTGCACTTCGTCCGGGATATGATGGAAGGAATTTTAGGGACGCTCTAAAAGTGCATGGAAGTAAGTAAGTGTGATAAGTGCAATAAGACAAAATTTTCAGAGTAAACTAAGGTGGCACCCAAGAAAGGATTTATAGGACTCTATCGCATCTGGGGAAAAGGTTTTAAGGAAATTTCCACAGGAAATTGGTCAACCAAGAAGTGGAGGTGAAGTTGGTTGGAATTTCGTACATTGGAAAAACGTAGCTTCGTATTATGAGCAATGCCACATCCATCTGTGAAATATATTGTGGTCAGCTTTAGGTGATGCGACAGTCCTTTTAAGTTTTTATTATTGGACTAACAGTCTTGTCAATTGATATAGTATTTAGAATAGTCAGCAGCATTGCTGTCGGAGTGGAAAAAGTATGGTATTAAAAAGTGTGACAAAAAGACACTAAATAGTACTTTTATATGAGTACACTTAGGTTCAAGCAAAAAGACAAAGATTGTTATTGTTGTATTTCGTGCCACAACCGTGTACATCGCGAAATGAGGATACCAATATTGTTGATACTATGCGAAAGGAGACACGAAGTTGAAGAATATTAATAATAATCGTTGGCGTAACAATCCATATTGGATCATGACCTTGAAGTGTGTTAGAGCACTTCATTCAAGACCGTAACAGTACAATGGCATGATTTGACTCAGGTACTGATTCACAGCTGAGTTCGCTGGTATCCGAAATCTAGCCACGATGAACGAAGTGAGATAGTGAAACTCTGAAGGGTAATCTTCTCCCTCCTTACACAAGTGTCAAACTCTGTAGTTCTAGTATGAATTTAAGGGGGGTCTCCGACTAAAATTATAAAATATACTATTATTAAATTTATTTTTGTAGATATCGGAATGGGGATGTATTTTGAGGCCTAGATTTCGTTTAGATACACCTCTGTGATTTTGTTCAGATTTTTCGGTTGGATAGGTTCTGAGAACGAGATTCGTTACACTTTTTGAGGGTCATATTTTCAGCCCTCACTGCTCTAATTTTCACCCTATATCAAATATGGGACCAGTTTCATAAAATACGAATCGACTCCTTTCATTTGATATCCCACATGACCATATTCAGTGAAAAAAAATTGTACACCCTCCATTTCCATTTGTGGGGAGCTCTCTTTACACTTAATACAAAAATGGCGCCCCTTGGGGCGGGAAGGGAACAGCAGACCACATGCTATCACCAATTTTCGTAACAATCGTGCTAGCCGTTTCCGAATAAATTAGGGGTGAAAGAGAGACAGACAGATGGACAGGAGACAGGGGACAGACAGACAGACCTGTGAAGAGTTGCCTCCCATCAGGCGCGACCCCAGGTGGCGGATAGGGTATACCTTTTAAAGTGTAAATATGTGTTCATGCACTTTGCTTTTGTGAGAAAATAAAAACAAAATGGACGAATTGAGAAGGAATAAAGTTACGGTGCAGGAGCTCGGAACCCTAGTATTGGCGGCTTTTAGGAGTGAGCAAGTGAGCTCGCGGCCGTCGATATACGTCGACCGCAGTGCCTCGGTAGTGGACAACTTGGTCACCGTGGCACCTAATGCTACATGCGTTTTAGATTTGCAGGAGAAAGTGTTCAAGCGAAGCACAAGTCTGATAAAAATATCAATTGCAAGGGCACAGAATGCTGGGCTAAAAGGAGATAGCTGGCCAAAAAAGGCGATTTCAACACCCATCGGATTTGATCAAGAGGTGCTCCAGTAGCAGCAAATAGATCCATTCAGGTGAAACTCATAAATTTTGCGATCTCATCCAATACCAAGGACGGCAAAAGAGAAAGCTCATGGGAACTTAGCAATTGAAAAAGGTAGAGGAATCTGCAAAAGGAGTAATCTGGCCAAGTCTCACCGAGAACAGAGCCCTGGTCTAGAAGAACTACCTTTTTGCAGCCTGGGACTAAAATAGTTGAGCTATCCGAATTTATCAAGGACAAGCGCAACGTGCACCAAACCGTTAAGAACATGGTGAGAGCCATCAGGGTGCTTTACGATAAGTCGCAGGAAGAAAGAAAGCCTAAGGAAAAGCCGGACATCCAAGCCCCAACAATGTCACAGGCAACCCAAGTGATATGAAAGCACAAAGTCATCATCCTTCGATCAAGTAATAGAGTGCTAGACAAAGGGGGGAAGCTTTGGGGAATCAACAGGCATTAAAAAGGAAAAAAAGGGGTCTTGACCAGTTCAACAAACGCAATTAAAAGTTCAGAAGGGCTCAAAGTGCCTAAAGTAGGAATTTCGGCTAGCAAAGCGAAACCGAAGGAAAATAAGAACGGTGGTTGGAGTAAGGTCGTAAACAAAAAAAGGAACAAAAAATCAAAAGTGCGATTTCACCAGGAGACCATTGTAATCTCCAGCAAAGAAAATCTAACGTATGCGGAGATACTGAAAAAGGTGAAATTTGATCCTGACCTTAAAGACCGAGGCGCATATGTCAGCAAAATCGGGAAGACCTAAGTTATTAAACTCACTTGGGGAGAATGTCGCGGTTCGTTCCCAAAACATGAAATTTATATACAGAGAAAGGATCTCGATCAGGTAACATCCAGAGAAGAGATCTGTACTACCTAGTAGCAACAATTCAATTTGGAGGAATTCAGGGAAGAATCTATCGTGAGCCTAAGAAAAGCTTATAGCGGTACTCAAACGGCCACAACGCGAACGTCAGTGGAGGCAGAGCCGAAGTTGTTGGCCATGGGGAAGGTTCGGATCGAATGGGTTGTTTGCCCACCAAGGGAACAGATCTCTGTCTGCCTAATGTTTGGACATTTCACGAAGGCATGCACTAGTGGTATCGATCAGCCCGAGAAAGGACATATTGCCAAGGAATGTAATATAGACTCGAAAGGCATTTTGTGCGATGGAAAGAAGGGACGGGACAACCGGAAACTGAAGTGAAAAAATGAGGTTAATATAAATAAACCTCAATCATTGCAGAGTCGCACAGGATTTGCTTGCGCTGATCAACCACGAATCTGCGATGGAAATAATTATCATTAGTGAATCGTACAGAAATCTTGACGGTGGTGTATGGGTTACAGATTCGACTGGTGGAGCGGCGATATTGGCGTGTGGTCGTCAAGCTATACAATATAGCATGGATCAGGCGGCTAGTTGCTTTGTGTTTGCAAAAATAAGCGGTATGTTCTTATACAGCTGTTACGCTCCTCCGAGCTTCACACTGCCTGAGCTTGAAGACCTGTTAGACGATCTTGTTCACGACGGGTCTACTAAATGCGATACACCAACTACTGCTGCGAATTTTGGATGACGAGGAGATCCCAGACGACTAGCGCAGGAGCATCATTTGTCCTATCCATAAAGTAGCAGATAGATTGCGTTGTAGAAACTACAGAGGCATGTTACTTATCTGTTCGTCCCATAAAATGCTGATGAGAATTCTGGAGGATAGAATAAGATCACACGTCGAACGACTCATTGACGAGTACTAAGGTGGTTTCAGGCTGGGTCACTCCAAAATCGACTAGCTTTTTATCGTTAAACTAATCCTGCAAAAATGCAGGGAATATAGCGTTGACGTGTACCAAATCTTTATAAACTTCAATCAGGCATACGATAGTACGAACATAATGCTGCAATTTGGTATACCAGCTAAGCTTGTAAGACCGACGAAGACGACTATGACCAACTCCACCTTACAGGTCAACGCTATTCAACCTAACAATCGAATACGATATCCGATAGATACTAATACCAGCGGGAAGCTACTACATTTGTTAGCCTAGGCAAATGACATCAACAATATGTCTTGAAAATTGATCCACGCAGAGGAACTTCTGCATACTCTTGACACTGCTGCGAAAAAAATTGAACTACGCATCAATAAGGACAAAACGGAATCAAGAAGTAGGACGCTCATTCGAACATCAATGTAGGACCTCAATATCGAATACGTAGACAGGTTTATATAATATATGTGGGTGGCAGCCTGTCAACGCGAATAAGGCTGACTGCTTTCTTCTTGGTCCTTCCTATAATGAAATTGAACCATGTACACAGAAACACGAAGCTCCGCGTATACAAAACCATCGTACGAGTAGTGATATGCTATGGATACGAAATCGGAGCCCTAACCTAAGCCTCCGAAAATGTACTAAACACATTCGAAAGGAAAGTCCTTTGGCGAATTTTCAGAATAGTTAGCGACCGTGATGGATGACGCATCCGTTACAACCATCGGTTGCATGAACTGCACGATGAGTTAGAAGTCTCGAAATTCGTTAAAATACAACGCCTTCAGTGGGCAGGTCTTGTCCAATAAGAGCACAATACGTGTATATACCGACGCCGAATAACTACTGGGCTTCCAAGATTGGAGGATGCGGTTACTTGACCGAGATAATTGATACGATAATGATGATAAAGTGATAAGCTTACAGAAACGGGCACCAGGCAACAATAAAAATCGGCATTCGAAAGGCTGACCCTCAACCAACTAAACGATCACACCGACTTCCTTTCCACTCTCTATGATGAGTTTGACTATTGCAATGCCAACTCATATACGTCGTTCATCAATGTAGTCTCCAGGTCTTCCGAAATATTACGACGCAACAACAAGATCTACCATTTTCAGAACGGTGAGAACAGTAATCTTTTTACAAAGTTTGAATTATATTTATCGATTTATCAGCGCCTGAATACATATGAAGTGTTTACTCAAGAGATACCAAACTAACTTCTTCTTTTTCTTCGAAGTTCAGACCAATCTTGGCAAGTGAATTCTCTTTGACGCGAATTACGTGACCACACCATTGAAGACGCCTCTCTCGCAATTTTTCCATAAACGATGCAACCTCATATCGGTCGCGGATATCCTTACTTCGTATGTAACCTAAGCATGCCACGCCACTAGTCCAACGCAACATCTTCGTTTCCATTACTACAAGACGCCGTTCATTGTCTTCTATAGTCAGCCAACATTTAGAACCATAGAGGGCCATATGACGGACGACACTACCGTAAAAATAGATAACAATATAACTGGGAGTGCGTTTTCTCAATCTTACGGGTTGAATCGAATTATATAAAGACAACAATAGTTAATTGTTCTGTAAGGTGTCGCGCAATATAGCGATGTCGCGTAACATCTGTAGGAATAACCCTTGCTCCATAGTACACATTTTAGCCTCAAAATGGGCTTAACTTATTACGATATCTGTATCAGCAAATCTTATGAATTTCGTTTCTCATCAGCAAAATATTTTGGTTTCCGCATCCCACTCGTAGCAAGTATGAGTATTTGAACTTTCCATTATATAAACAAAATCAGGAAGAAACCTATAGCCCAGAACGTGGTGAACCAAATGCCAAAGTTCTATATTCTTATCTCTCAGATTCAGTGCATCAGCGTGA
This sequence comes from Hermetia illucens, assembly GCF_905115235.1. Taxonomy (NCBI): domain Eukaryota; kingdom Metazoa; phylum Arthropoda; class Insecta; order Diptera; family Stratiomyidae; genus Hermetia; species Hermetia illucens. The sequence goes on from NC_051853.1 coordinate 35,738,708, forward strand.
CTTCAAATGTAGGGGAAATTATGTTTTGTCAATTAGAATTCCCTGAATTGTTGACAAATTCCATCCATATTCCAAAGACGGATTACTTTTCTTTCAAACAAATCTCTAAGTTAAATCTGTATCATTTCTGCTGAGCTGGTTCACTCCCTCCTGTTACGTTTTCTTCCACGTGTACTTTTACTGATTGAAGATGTTCCTAAATCTCGTTCACCGGGAAAGATATTTCGTTTCTTTAATTTCCTGCCGAGCAAGGAGCGGGTACAATAAAATATAGATAGATATAAATACAGAGCCAAAGATACTGACATTCTTCAGACTGATATTTTTCCACCCGAATGAATGGCGAGCATAATACCTAGACCCCCCTCACCCTGTGAATTTTTCTGAAGTTTGTTATTCCATTCCAACGTATCTTTTGCTAGACAGTTCAATGAAAAGTTGAATTCAGTTCTTTTGAGCCTGTGTGGACATTTTTGAAAATATCAAGGCCTGATTTTAAGATACAGACTTCAGCAATAGCGATTAGTTGACAAAGGCTATGAGACGAAACGAAAAACGAAATCCTTATTTCCAAAGGTCAACTCAAAATCCGAGAAAATAAAAGCTCCGTTTCCAGCTAACTAGGATTTCGTTCGCAAATCACGACCCCTGATTAACACAAATCTTTCTGAAATTCTTTTTTCCTGGAATTGAATTTACATCGGGAAAATCCTTTGAGAAGAAAATATATAAATATTTATCTTTGTATTTTAGCAGGGCTATCCACGACAAATCTTATTTTGTGGTTTACTCGATAGTCTAGGCAGCTTGAAGGACTTCTTTGAATACAAATTGGATGCCTGACTAGCTTAGACTGCACAACAGCGTCATCATTTCAGGATTGTTGTTGTTGATCACAACGTAATCCACTGTTCAATAAATGGTTCGTTCGGGTTCGGTAGCTTCCTGCTCGAACGTAGCCAGTCAAGTTATTTAGCTTCCTGGCTTCGATTGCTTCCGGTAGACTGATGTCATCCTAGTTCCGCTTTCGACTGGAATAACAAGGACCTTGATTAATGGCTTCGCCTGTGCCGCATAGGCGAACACCATCAATATTCCTTAGAGTGAATTTGCTCAACAGTCCGTAGCTTCTCTTGACTCGTATATTTGAACTGAAGTGAACTCCTGTCTGTATCCTGGTCAAATGATGGGCGCGTAATATGTATATGTTCTAACGATGAAGATTATCAGCTTACGTCACAGTGTCTGCTCTATATTCCTGACAGGAGTCAACGAACGGTAGGTCGTTCTTGAAGATTTGATATCTAGTCTGGAAAAGCTGATGATTGTTCTCACGGAAAATTTGATGTTAAATTTAGGATAGTTAACTTCACGAAATTGATATATTTATCACGCAAAGCTATTTATCATTTTGCTCCTTTCCATTCAGGATAAACAGAGCGTTGGAAGTTTAGGTACGTGCATGGAAATGAGTTGATGTTATGAAAAATAATGAGCGTACGGAAGGGGAGAATATTAAGTTTTTAGATTTATGGAGTCAAGATCCGATTCAAATTCAAAAGGCATAAGGGTTCATCAGAATACATAAGGTATCTTTGAAAGGTCGCTGTTAGAGTACGCCAGCCTGATTCTGATTCTGGTCTTCTTCCTGTGAATCTAATTTATGACTTCTTTGGGGTTGATGAGCACAGAAAATTTTGTTCGCTCGTACTCATAATCAATGCAATAAAACATTTTCCTTACTATGGAAGATGTGTAACTCCAATGCTTCAGTTTCTCGAAGCCTCCTATTCGTCCTTAAATCTTTGACATACGATTTAAAGAAGCTTTCTAAATGAAACAGCTAACGACGATTATCATGACGCTTTTTATGCCAAATTGAAATGGAAATTTGTGTCCTTACTTTACCCTAATCTATTTTGCATGCAAGAATTCAACCCCGATCTCTATATTTTGAAAGTGACAATATTGGGGCAGCTAGAGAAGAGGTTAATACCAGATTAGTCCATTGACATTAAGAACCCGCAAATTCCCTCTTTTTTCCAAAAAGAAATAATTATTAATAAAATCCATCTCGATGTCGACTATTGGTTTAGATCCATCTTCTTTTAGAAAAGCTTTAGAAAAGCTCTTTTAGAAATTCCATTTATATCCATCTGATTCTTTCAGTAAAAAAATAATCACCATGGCAGCTACAGTTCCTTGAAAGGACCAGGCGAGCAAAGAGAAAATCCGGGGCGAAGGTAAAAATGAGGTGTAAATTTTGCGCCATTAACCATAGTTTCCACTAAAATTTCTATTCCGGCCTCCCTTACAAAATCAATCCAGACGAGTTATTTTCTGAAACTTCAGTACGATCTCGTGATGCTGGTTTCCTACTATAATTCTGCCACCTCTCCTTGGTAGGTAAGCTGAGTTATTGAATATCGGAGACGAAACAGACCCGAGATTAGAGGGAGGGAGTCCGTAATGTGCTACAAAATCCCGTTTTAGTATGGGGTTAGAAAATCTTCTTCTATAAATCGTTGAAGGACGAGGCTGAGTGTGCGGTTAGCGATTCTGCATGTGGCAATTGCCGCCGAAAACTCAAGCCGTATCATTTTACATGGTCCTTGAAATTTAGAGCACGAACGTAAACCAGTAACTGGATGTTGGATACCAGGCGACTGAGTTGTGGATGAGTACCTGAGTTAAATCAGGGTGATAATGACGAACAAACGTAATGCTGACCACATTGCATCCTACAGGGTACTGCCGTCTTGAAGTATACCGTTACGGTCCTGAATGAAGTGCTCTAACAAGGTTCAATGCCCTGATCCAATTGGATTGTCGTGCATGCAATTATTATAAAAAAGTGGCGTGAAAAGGAGACAGTCATGCACGAGGAACTGTATTAGCATGCGATCCTGGTAACTTTATACATGCTTGCCATTCACCCCTTGGTGGGGTAGAGTGCGTCAGCCACACCAAAACGCCATCGTCCGCGGTTACCTGAAATGCCCTTCAACTTCCCTACGATTTCCTAGGACACTCCCACTCCTCCTCTACGGTCCTGTGCTAAGTGCCATTGGGCTGACCCATCTTGGGATAGTGGATTCGACTGTATGACGTAGCCAGCAACCCAATCGTCACCACTACTTAATGTGTGACCTATCGACTGCCATTTCCGTCTTCCGAGCACAGTGCGTATGAATGCAATACCTGCGTGCGGACTGAGTTCTTCGTTTGAGATAGGGTCAGGCCAGCGCACTTCGATGATACGACGCAGACAAGTGTTCACGAAGGCTTGGAGCTTTTGAAAAACAGTGAAGTTCACTTTCCATGTGCTACTTCTATCAAACAACACAGAAGGAATACTACCACAGAACAGTCTCAGCTTGATCTTAATAATAATAATCGTTGGCACAACAATCCATATTCGATCAGGGCCTTGAAGTGTGTTTGAGCACTTCATTCAAGACCGTAACGGTACACTATAGTAGACTTTAGGAGGCAATGTGGTCAGCATTGCGCTCATCCGAGATTATTACCCTGATTTGACTCAGGTACTCATTCACAGTTGAGTCGAACTGGTATCCGACGGCAAATCACAATACAAATCCCACTGCCACCAGCGAGATTTGAACCGCGACCTTCCGTACGACAGCCTTGTGTTCTAACCACTCAACTTCGTAGTATACGGGTTGGACACATCCCCTAATTGTGCCAATCAAATAAATACGAAAAACAACCGTCAAAATAAACCTAGATGATAATGTCAACCTGATCTTGGTGTTGAGATAACTGCATTTCTAAATTCTAGACAGGGTAGCGAAAGCAGATCTAGCGGTGTTAATGTGTTCCGCCAACATCCAGTTCGGTGCAACCGTCCGCAGAAACCACGCTTCCTAGACATAAAAGTTGATCGTCGCCTTCGATGCTCTGTCCATTAATGCAAATAAAGAGAAGACTCTGAAACTTGGTTTTGTTCGTGTTTACCTTCAGTCCAACTTTATTTGCCTCTCTTTTCAAATCTAGAGCCATTTGGATAAGTTCCATAACCCGGTGAGAGAGTAAACAGATTTCAGCGTATTCAAGGTGTTTGAGGAAAGATTTCATCATCCACTGAATTTTTTTACATCCTCCAGACAAGGTATTCCATGCTGCCGTACCTGGCGGATTCCGATTTCGGCCTCAAAATCCTCCGAGATTTCCCAAGCTTTCCGTATGGGTGGAAGCTGCACTTCTGCGGTAACTGCAGGTTTCTCGGCCGTTTGGAAAAACAGTCCGTATTCGCATGTTACGATGACTAACCATTATATCTAGAAGAGGAAGAACCCTCAACGGATAAAATCCAGCTAAGAACCATGGTGATATGTAGTTTTCAGTTGCTCGTCATCGTGGATGAGAAGTCGATCGTTGACTTCACAGGACCATCGAAAGATTTGCGACCACATGCAAGCTCTTTCGTAATGCAGTATACATTTCTGAAATCATTGACCTGACTAACGCAACATTCTCGCAAATTCTCCCTTGTCATGGCGTACACTACCCTGAGTTTCTAGGGGTTTCGCTCGGCATCGGAGTTTCAGTGCGTCATGTTCGCCATTACGTCTTGTGCACCCGGGGAAAGAACATTCTTGATGGCGGCAGAATGCCCAATGATACTCGCGGGGGGGGGGGTACCCATACAGGCGGTTGATGTTTAACTTAGGGTGGCGCAATTCTCAAACTATGCGAAAAGTGGCGAACGCAACATGCAAGCGAACGTAAGTGACCATCAGATGGTGATCCCGCTCGAGGCTGATGGTAATATCTCTCTTGTTACACACATCCAGGAGACAACTTCCACATTTACTGCTGATCGCGAAGTGGTCGATCTGATACGTACGGCGTTGGCCAATTGAAACCCAACTGGCATTATACCAGGCTCTGTGCTTCGACAATGTGCCACCAGTGACGAGGCGGTGGAAGTTGTAGAAATCCACAAACCCCACGCAATTATTGTTATGGTCGCCAAGACTGTGGTTCCCCATCACATGTCCGAGCAAGACGTATCGGAGCCCATCTTGGCATTCAGATTACCCACCACGATCACAATGTCACGATTAGGGGGCCTCCCATGAACTGCATGTAATTGCTAGTAGAAAGCACCCTTCTCCACTACCTCGGAGGTCTTCGTTGGTGCGTAGCATTGTACAATTGTGATGCTCCTTAACCTGGACTGGATTTTGTAGTTAGAAGTCTGTCAGAAACCGGCTCCCAGGTCAAGAGAGCGCGCGTTGCATAGCGGTAACAAGCAACCTGACACCGGATTCGCATCTGATACCCTTTGACTTTCCAGAGTGCAAAAGAATATTGCTGTAAAAGGGAGAGGAGTACTCTCCAGAGTCTCATCATCTTACTTCGCTTATGCCCAGAATATCCCGTTTATATCGTTGGAATTCCCGCTACTGGATATGGAAGCCTTGTGGGCTGCCGTTTTCAAATTCATAACTGAGTTTACAACAGTGTTAGCCGCATTGTGACTGCCCTCGGAGTGCCCTTCAGCGCGGGTCTACTTGCCGAAGAACTTCGACGAATGTCCCGCTGTTCATCTTCGCGACATACCATGCCCAGAGAGAGCAATAGACTGGTGCACACTGAGAGTTAAAGTCAACCACGTCCAGAATTAGGAACCGAATCGAGCCTTAGGTCGAGAATGCTTTCCTTGCAGCCTGGGCAACGAGATGTACGCGCGGAGCCTGCAATGACATATTGCAATTGGGCGATGACCAGCATGATCATGAGGCAAGAAAGAAGGAAGAGCTTCCCTAAAAACTGATATTAATCATGAGGATCCGCCTGCAAATAATGAAGCTCTAGCGAAGCGTTCCATGACATTTTAATACTCCAACCCCTCACGTGTCATTCAAGAAAACTTCAGGTGTACTTAAGTCGTTGCGTAAGTCCCCAAAGAGGTAAGTAAGCGCGTGTTTACGGAACACTTCAGTGGAGTTTCAATATTTGCGCGCGGACGGATTTTGGGATGGTCGATTTTTCAGCTCGATCGCGGCATCGGATTTTAAGGTTATTAAAGTCGATTCGATGTCTGTCTGTCTGTCACACCTAATTTATTCGGAAACTGATTACATTTTTGATACAGGGAGAAACATAGGGCAGTGAGGGCTCAAAATGTGTAGTTCGAAAAGTGCAACAGATCTCGTTCTTAGAACCTATCCAAAAGAAAAATCTGAAAAAATCACATCCATCCATCCATGCGTTCACATGAAATCTAGGCCTCAAAATACATCCCATTCGATATATGCTTAAATAAAGTTAATAATAGTATATCACCATCTTTTAGAAGTTAACTCAAAAACTCCCTTAAGTCTACGTCGTACGGTTATAAGTAATAATATGTATAATTTTTGGAAAGTTTGATAAAAATTCAATTATTATTAACAAAGTTCTAGAAGGTCAAAATTGTATATTTCACGTGAATTTGTCACACTCTAAGTATGTCTCTTATGACGCCATCATCATACAAAGTGAACTCATATGAACAGCGGAGTTGGCGTTTCGAAATACATAAGGAATATTTTGAATTGGAGCCATACCCGAATGAGAAAACGTGAATAGGGTCTTTCCCATGCAAGATGAAGACAAAACCTGTAGTGTGCAGATTCCGGTGTTTCGACTTGTTTTTTGAGAATTGTCAGATGTAGCTCGGGGTTTATTTTCTGTTAAAATTGCGCGGTATACCGATGGTTGTTTCTTTTTCAGGTTCCAGTGGGGATTCACGCTTCGGTGAATGTTGTTAATGATGCGTGAGCGACTGAAGTGTTCAAAGGAAGCCCCCATATTCCGGAGCCTGGCCAGTAGAGAGACAACCGACCGCATATCGACGGGACATTTCGGTGGAGCTTCAATATTTGTGGGCCGATCTTCACTACCTTTTAAGGTTTTCGAGATAAGTCTTTCTTTTTGGTCGCCTTCGACTACTCAGGATAGTCTTCTGATCATCGACAAACCGCACCAAGTCATTACAACTCGGTGTTTAATACGGAAAGCCCTGTTCTCGCTTCCATTTGAAGAATCCGTTTTCCTCTGGAGTTTGGGTGGGGTATCCCTCATTCAAGTGTTTTAAAAGAACGTTGTCCCCAAACACCGATTCCAGACAAAGCCATTCCCTGGGCATTGGGTGAGAATTCTAAGGTGGTTGCCGTCTCGAACCCAAATTATAGCGATATCTGATAAGTCGAGATGTCACCTCAAGCCAAGTTTTTGTTTCGGTACTCATCACTTTATCTCCGCAGCGAACTACATTAGCAACCCATGAGCGGTTGTACTCCGGGGCATGATGATTTATAGGATGCGGATAATGTTAACTGCATCTAAGCTCTTTCTAATTCCGTGATATAGACTGGACGCTGCCCCTAGGCGACAGTATGTGAGACCTTCTCCCCACACGAGCCATGATCCCAGCATCTCACATTGCAGATATTCGCTTTGTGTCCTATCTAGGCACACCAACGGTATGCTGCCCTTTTGTCAGTTCATCGATAGATTGCAAATATGTGACCATAATCTAGGCATATTAGCTAATTAATTCTAATTTTCCGGTTGTTAAGAAGTTTCCTCGCGCATTGTTCGGCAGCTTCCCCCATAGCGAATTTTGGTCTCGAGAATTCGCAGAGGTAATAGCAATTCGGGGATCGATTACCTCTGGACAGTCAAGCTTGTTGGCCTGTTCTGCTCCCCTCTTTTCTATGAGGCAATGAAGATGTCGGCTTTCCATAACATGGAAATGGAATATATCGTCTATGAGAAGGTCACGTCTAAAGTTTCTCGCCTCATAGTTCTAAAGTAGAAATCATTAGAAGAGGAGTGTAGACTTCTCCAGTGGTCCTAAGAGAAGTTGAAGAGCATTACTACTGTCAACAATAGTACGTAAGCACGGTTGATGTGCTATGCTGCACTTAGAGTTGTAAGCATATTATATATGCTGGGTTTGTCTGCCTGGAAAACCGACAACTTGCTGATCCACCCCCTTTTTTTCCAAAACTAAAACTACATAGGAAATAGTTTATCCACCTCTAACTTTCACTCTTTTCCAGTATCTCCCAGCATCTTCACGTTAATTGAAGTGATTGTAGCCATCTTTACGACAGTCAATTTCAGAACAAGAGTCCTTCATTCAAATTAAGTAAACAACAATCTCATTATCTTCATTCAACAGCAATAATAATAATTAATTATTATTGAATTACCTCGAGTACCGTCTGATCTGGACATCCATTCTGTGAGAATTCCACTCCATAGAGCTCAACGAGTATTACTTCACCTAAAGGAGCCACAAAATGTTGAGTATACTCCACATTTCCAGGAATCGCCTGCGGGTAGTTGAGATGATAGATTGAACCGGTGGCATTGCTCTTGAGGTGCACAACACGTTCGACGTCTGAGGACCCGACTGTTGACGGGATATGGCATGAAAAGAATAGAATGAAAGTATAAATCAACAAAAGGCAGAAGTTATTCAACTGAAAGTATATCTATTAAGATAATTTGTAACACTCAGCGGTTCGTTTTTTCTGAGGAAGACTAACAAGAACTGAAATCACAAGTTTCATTTACACTTCGAGTATTCTCCTTAATGGAAAATTCAATTTAATATCTGGGAATTCAGTTGTCCTCCAAATGTTTTCATTAAAAATTTCCTTCCAGCGATCAATTAATTCAATCCATTCCGTAATTGCCACTTACATTCTCCGTTTGTCTTTAAACATTCAAAACATCATACCAACCTGTTTTATAAAATGCCCGGAATCCTTTTCCACGTGGTTTCATTCCCGTGCGGATTTGTATTTTAATTTGTTCGCCAACGCTCACGAAAATTCCTTCGTTTAGATGAGCTTCCTTTTTGAAGGGCTGAAATCGTCCGTAGCCCACATCCACGTCAACGGCGGCACCTTCGCTAATCCGAAAATCAGTGAACTCCAGCCACACTCTACGTCCGACCGGCGCTTGGATTACGTACGTGCAATCCAAGTTGTTGAGGAGAAAGTGGGGGTAGTTGGGACTCACGAGATTGCCTTCACGTGCGGTCAATGTTTGAAAAGGACACCCCGAGATGTCGATGGCTTTCCATGTCGCTGCGAATCCTAGCCCCGAAATCGAGTAATCACTATGTACATTCAGGATAATCTCATTTGAAGCTGAGATAAAGTCAAATTTGGACATATTGGTGTCGTGGGTTCCGCACCAACGCACATACGGAAGGAAGGACTGGGCATTATCCATATTCCCTGACGATACAAAACTTCGCTTCAAGCGGTCATCGTTCGACTGCACTTCATCCTCGCTGCCCATGGGGATTGCATCCTTCAAAGGATTCTCGTTGAGTGCCCGTTTTTTCCGACGCCTTTTCCTATTCATTGGTATTCTACTGAAGCGTCCGCCCTCCGATGCTATTCTCATCCTTTTCAGAGCTTTACCCAGTTGTCGTTCGTGTTGCCAAGCCAAGTGTCCTTCAGGTGATCTTCTTTGTCGAATTTTAGTTGCGAATGGGCTTCTACTCATTAATTCGTCGTTGTGCTTTCCAAAAGGATTATCCGCATTGCGACTCCGACGCACGTACTGCACTTTGCCGTTTTCTTCACCTGTAAAGAAGGCTCGCTCCCCGTAACGGCGTTCACTATCGATAGGCGACAGGAAGGTCATGGCGAGTGGGTTGGCCGCCGACTCTAAGGCAATTGTTTCGTAATTTTGCACACTAACGTAATCATACAAGCACTCGTCCTGGGATTCTAAATCGATTTTCTGGAATTGAACGATGATTCGATGACGTTCCGGTGCCACGATGCGTACCCAATAGTCTATGTTGAGTGGATATGGATTTGGATATCCTGAAAGGATTTGAAATTGATTAAGTTTGAGTTCAAGGGATTTTCAAGGAATGGAGTGTCGACAGAATATTTATTCTGGATTACTTCTAATAATTATTCATTGCATTCCCCTTCCTTTACCGTCAGAATGCCAAAGGTATAACAAAGTAGAATCTTCACGCAATTTCACGGGGAATGCATATGCATTTTGCATTTAGCTAGCTCCCGTGCCAGAAACACAGAAAATTTCATTAAGCATTCTGAAAAGGAAGCATTACCAGAGTCTGCAGTCATTCTGTTCATTTACGAGAATATTTTCCTTTGACGGTAATCCTCTATCAAAGATGAAATTTCAGTTGAGAATGGAAGCTTGCCTGTGGGTGTTGAAGGAATTCATTTGAAAACCTTGAAAATAATGTGCGTTTACTCATATAGATATCCTGCTGGAGTAATGAACGTTTGAGATGGACAAAGAACTACTGTCATGTTGGTTGCGTTGCAGACATAGGTGGTGTGCTCAGAATATTTATGCCGGAGCGTTTTTGGAATACTTTGTCCTAAAACTAGTTTCAGTCTGAAATTAATTTTGGGATACGAAGATTGGTTAGACATCGAATAAATATTAATAAGAAGGCCCAGAAACTTACTAAAACACAAAGGTAAATAATATATATATATATGGTTGCTTTTCACCCATTGGTGGGGTATGGCGCGTTAACCACACCTGTACGCCATCGTTCGCGGTCATTTGAATGCGCTTCAGCACCCCCATGACTTCCCGAGACGCTCGCACTCCTCCTCTAATGTTCTGCCAAATGCCCTTGGAGTTGCCCATTCGTCGGCCATCTTGGGAGAGTGCATTTCACTGCATGGCTTAACCAGCAATGCAATTGCCGCCCCTCCATAATGTGTGACCTATCCACTACCACTTCCGTCTTCTGATCACATTGCATGCGAGCGGCAGATCTGTGCACTGACCAAGTGTTCTGCTCATTAATGCAGATAGGGAGAGTGCATTGACTCGTTAGACTAAGAACCTTAGTTTTGTTGCTGTTTATCTTCAGTCCACTTTTACTTGCCTCTGTTTCCAAACTCATTGCAAGTGAGGAAGCTCCATGACCCGGTGAGGATGCAGACAGATATCACCAACATAGTTGAGGTGTATGAGATAAGATGTCATCGTCAATTGAATTCCTGCACATCCTCCGGGCAAGGCACTCAATGCTGCCGTGCAGATAATAAGAAGAAATAATGTCGGTGACACAATACAATCCTGGTGGAGTCCACTCTGGGTCTTAAAATCCTCCGAGGTTTCACATCGGTATAGCACATGACATTCATATGTCGCTCTGATAATAGCTATTAGTTTCTCCGGAATGCCTCTCCTGCGTAGAGCACCCTAGAAACACTCCCTGTTCACGTTATCGAAAGCTTTCTCAAAATCGGTGAAGAACAAGTGAAGCCAAGATTTAAAATCTACGCACTGTTCCAAAAAGATCGTACGGGGTTGATGTGGTCAATGCAGGAGAATCAGCATATCAGCATATCCAATTGACACACTCAAAGCGGGCCCCTTTCTTTGTGATCTTAACAATCATCACCTTCTTCCCCCCTTCCACTTTCCAGTGTCGAATTCCTGATATTTCCGTACGATTGGAAGTAGCAGATCTGCAGTAATTGCAGATGCAACGATAAATAACTCTAGAGGGAGACTGTCAAGTCCAGCGGCTTTACTCCCTTGGAGTGCATTGATAATTGAAATTATTTCCCTTCCGCTTGGAGGAACGGTGCGTATCTGCATTTTACAGTGACTAACCATTTCGTCCAGAATAGGAGGAACTTCAGCGGATGTGACATCTTTAAGAACCGTTACGAAGTATTCTTTCCACCTCTTCCGGTAGATGTAGATGCAAAGTCGATCGCTGACGTCCTTCATAGAACCATCGAAAGATTTTATTTCTAAAATCGTTGCTATCTGCGGCATCTTCCGCTTCCTGCATTAGCAAATTAACCCTGTCATGGCGTGCACCACGCTGAAACTTTCGGGATTTCGTTCGGTATTGCAGTTCCGGCGTGTCACGGCGCGGTTGTGGCATCGCACGCTGTGGTAAGTAGAGCCTTCAACCTCTTCCGTTCATCTATCCACTTGCACGATTCCGCAGTCAGCCAGATCTTATTACGCCCTTTCCGGGCGTGGTCGATGACCTGTGTAGCACTTCGCACATCCAGGAGACAACATTTAAATCTACTGCTAGTCACGAGGTAGTCGATCTGATTGCTGGTACGGTGTCGATCAATCGAAAGCCAACTGATTTTATGGCAGCCTCTGTGCTCGAACAGTATGCCACCACAAGGAGGTTGAAGTTGCGAAAATCCACGAACCTCCCGCCTTTATCGTGTTTTCCCATCACATGCCGCGGGTTCCGTCCCCACGTACTCGAGAAGGGCGATCAGACCCGAGTCTTGCAAGGGACTCATCTGAAGTGGCTCTGCCACGAAGCCACACCGGAGGTTATCTGGTACCATGGGAACTGGGATGGCCCTCTGAGAGCATATGCTCCAGGAGAATTCCTGGAGGATGTGTTCTCGGCCCGGTTATTTGCGGCTGGCCCCCTGGTGAGAGTTTGATGGTGGTTGTGGTTATGCCTACATCGCGGGCAGAGCTCCTCGGAGCTGAAGCGTGCAGTTGCGCTGTACAACTCGGGTGCCGTACTTTTTAGTTGCTGTAGAGGTGTTAGATAGGCCTCGTATCCACTGGTATGAATGCTGAGCCTGCACTCAGTATAAACCAGGACCGCTGTGCTTGCATGGCGGGGCTCTGATTGTGGTCCCAAGATCAATCCCTGTCCGAAGAGGACCGTTGGATTATGCCTTCACGGCAGGTACTCACGTTAAACCCCCCCAGGAGAATGCCTATCTTGGCATTCAGATCATCATCAGCTTATATCGCTGAATTTTCCGCTCAACTTGAAAAAAGCGAGCATTCCGAGGACATTCACTACCGTTGTCAAGGATCGTGCGAACACTCCAAAAACCAATCTAGCCGTCTTTCGACAGCTAAAGCTCGTAGCCGTGAGGTCAGTCTCCATCCGTGGCGTTGTTGGCGTTTCGGTAACAATGAAGTTTCAACATTTGTAGGTTGCTAGCCCTCAAATTTCCATCCCTTTTAGTCGCCTTTTACGACAAGCAAGGAAGGCTTAAGTGTGTTCTTAAGCCTCTACTCACAGGGCACAAAAACAAATAAGGAAATAATTAATAAAACTTTTGACTGAACACATCCATTAGCAGATTGCCACTCCTTGCCCTTAGAGGCGGGCAGTACTCATCTTCCATTGTTGAGCTGCGTCAACGACTGATTTAGGTCATGAAGCGGTATGGGCGGTAGAAAGATGACTCAAGATACGGACAATAGCATTTTCTCCTCCACTTAACAAATATTTCATCAATCCAGGTCTTTCTAAATCAAAAAAAAATTTTTATTTTGCAAATTAAATTAAGGTTTTTCCAAATAAAATTGAGAAATTTCCAAATTAAATTTACAGGATGTCCACTAACACCCCCATCGCGTACTCATCATTCAAAGTTGTATTCTCTACCTTTGTAACCAAAGGATGAATGGCAGACTCACAGGACTTTCCACGCTGGTAAGCATGTTGGTTTTCATTACGTGGGTGCGACCTAAGTGCGTTTCCACGAATCTTAAACCTCTTGCCAAGAGGAAGACACGTAGCCCAGAGCAAGACATTCTCGAAAAATATTTCTTAGAGGTTGCTCTAAGTGCTCCATACCCTCCTTTAGCATTGCCGGATAGATGCCATCCATGCCAGGTGCTTTGAAATGTTCAAAGGACAGTATGGCATCTTTTCATGGGTAAAAATCACTTTCGCAGTGTTCCAGTTCCACTTGCAGCACTTGTGTGTTGAAGTGGTTGCAGGAGGTTCCCCGCCACTTCTCTCTCCCGTTCTCCCGGGTAGTGTACTCTCAGGAGGGTTTGTATTGAATCCAGTTTGGAGCTCGTTTCGAACACTTAACGAGTCTCTTATATTCACGCTGTTCCTATTCCTGAAATTTTGCAAGCACGTTTCAGAAATCGCCTAGTTGATTTCCTGAGTTTCGGCAGTTCCCAGTTCCACCAAGGAACCGTTCTACCGCTTTGACCTCGGGAAATAGGAAAAGTCTCTTCATAGTACTCTAAAAGTGTGCAGTTCAGAATTTCCAATTCATCTTCCAGCGCTAGAGGTGTCCTTAGTCGTCTAGGGAACTGTGCTTTATTGTCTAGAAGTTCATTGAAATTCGTCCAATCCGTTTTCCTAGGGTTCCGTCTTTGTAATGCAGACTGTTCGCCCGCAATAGTTAGATTGAATTCTAGGTATCGGTGATCTGACATTGAGACCTCGTCTAGCACCCGCCAGTGTGTAATCAACTCTAACACTTTTGAGGTACAGATTGTTATGTCAATTACTTCACTTCTTTTCGGTCCCACGAACATAGGGGTGCACCCTACGTTTGCAGTCATAAGAGCAGCTGAAGTGATAAAGTCAAATAGCTTCTCTCCTCTTGGATTGCATTGGCTACTGCCTTCACAAATATGTTGAGCATTCGCATCGAAACCTATTAAGAGTTCGAGACCACTTGATTCTGCATACGCCACCAGATTCCCAAGCTCTTGCGTCGGTAGAGAATACAAAAAATCATAGGGTAAATAAGTGGAGGCAACTATGGTATTTTTCTACTCGCTATTTATCTGATATTGTATGATGAACGTAGCTAAGTCCTGGGAACAGAACTGTTTCAGCATGGTTGCCTCTAACCGTCTTGACATCAGGACGCAAGCTCTCAGTCTTACGGATCTTTCATCGTATAAGATCCTAGCCCCTTTTACTGATCCTAAGCCACAGATTCTGTTAAATTGAACCCACGGCTCTTGCACCAGAAAGATGTAGGGGAAGTCCTGCGGCTTTGTCAGTCTCGCTGCCAACAGGTAGGAGGAGGCTTTAGCATGTTGTTGTTGACCAATCTTTATGTTTTTCGACATAAATGTAGTCTAATGTGTTGTGGAAAACAGTTAGAAGCGTATGCCGCAGACCGCGTGTGACGGGGTTTCCCCCGCACTGTACTGCCAGACACTCTATCCCTCGTGTTTGATTTCTCTGAGAAAAGCCACACTTGGAGGTACCGCAGTTCCCATGCCCTCATCCATGAAAAATCTGGTTTGCATAGATTCGATCACTCTAGGAGGAGGAAAGGAGAAGTTTCCGGCAGGTAGGCTTCACTCTGTAGTCGCTTCACCAGTGCGGACCCACATACGGGGGTTGCTGCAATTTGCTCTATATTTTGTGAGTCGAATACCATCATTGTTTTTCGCTCTCAAAGTAGAGGTGATGCTCTACAGTCGGAGCAGGGTGGGCTATACATCTATACGTAGAAGTTGGGTAGGGTAGAAGAACGATGCGGTTGCTTCAAGAAAGTCAATCCAACCCTATCAAAAGCATAAAAAAATCTTATTCAAATAGAATTTTTCCCCGTATTTTCCTCGTTCGAGACTAACGGGACATTTTCTGGGATAACCCAAATCAAATAAAAATAAAATATTCAAAATAGCATCCTCCGTAAAACACTCCTGGCTTTATTAATGAAACAAAACCAAAATATCGATATTTGCTGGAGAAATCCTTAAAATGTGTTCCTGAACAAGGACACAAATATCCGTAGCGAACTTGGAATACCACTTTTCGCAAATAGGATTACTTCATTTCACAGTAATTACACCAAGGCGAATTGCCTCAGCTATCTATAATTAGAATTGATCAAATGAAGATAAGACGAGGAAAACGAAAATTCAACAAGAGGAAAAGGACCTGGTAATTAAGCGAGAGTATATAGGTATTTTTAACCAACACGTTAGATTCCAAAGTAAAGATTCTGTCTTCGGTAAATATGTAGCAAGTAATATATAGTAAATCGTGCGTCCTATAGTACCATCCTAGGTATCCCCTTTGACAATAAATAATTTCTTAGTTCTTCCATTAGCCACTTACCTGGGGAAGTTAGACGTCCTTCCGTTCCAGTCACGGTTTCATTTCTCACAATAGAATTATCGTAAGATTGTTTAGGCTTTTTGCAAATATATCCGCCAACTCGTCGACATCTTTGCGCCTCCCAGTATAATCCTGACGGCAACATTGGGGTTGGAGACATCTTCCATTGTAGTCCTAGGCACATCGCCTCAGATGGCATTTCGTCAAATTGTCCTTGTCCCGGCAACCAACCCTAAATGGAGTTTTGATTGAGTACCTGAAGCTCTGTCATCCGTTTAGTATACGTAATGTCCTGTGTTGTCCTGTGTCTAAATGTAAAATAAATGTAGTCATTTACCTGGAACCTCATCCGGGTGTCGTCTGTCCACTCAAATTGTCGGTTGTTCGCCAATTCTCCGCCCAGCCAATATACCAGTTGCGGTGAATAGTCAGCCTGATTTCGGATGCTCGACGTAATAAATCTTTTTAATGTCGCCACCGGTCAGGAATATAAATAGAAATAGATTTTCATCGACGTGAGTTCAATTAGATTTCATGTGAAAGATCATGATGGATTTCAGGTTAAGCTCCGAGTACATACCGGTGCTCGTCAGGGGACGAAACAGACGTGAGTTGCGCTCCAATACCTCGGCACACTTGCTGGGCTGTCCACCAGTCAACTTCAGGATATGATACGAATAAGTAACAGGATCCATTGTACGGTTTCAGTCTTTCATCGGAGCATTCAGACACAGCTAGTAGTTTGGTGTTGTTTGAAAATGACAAGGTTAGCAGATTTAGTGATTTCGTAGGAACCTAGACATAATTCTATTTAGAGAAGGTGCCCGAATAACATTTTAAAGCCATCCTTAAAGTACAATACTCAACGAGGAGCACAAACAAAGCATAACGTAAATAACTAGAGCCTTCAAGACGCCCTTTGTTTACGCAGTCCCGTTTACAGAGACAACAACCCCTAAGCGTTTAGTTCAATTTCCACGGCGATTCCTGATTGAATTACCACGGCAGATACTTACACCGGCGAAATATCAAACAATCTGCAGCGAAAACCGAAACAACTTTCCCGTAGACCGAGGCCGGCAGCAGGCTAGCAGTCACGATATTGCTACAAACGTAGACAAAATTCAATTAGCCTCAAACACAAGGAAATTCAATTAGGCAATTTTCGATCGCTAAGCAGTTAACGAGGACATGGAGAGTTTCGCTTCCCTCATTCTAGTGATTTCGTCCCTGTCCATTCCCGATTCTTTTCAAGAGCGTAAAACGGTTAAACTTTCAAGGAAATTACATTGAATCGATTTGGTGGGTGGTTCCCTGTTTTTTGTGCTCGCGTATGTACTTATCCCCGAGGGGGGCGATCTGTAATTAGACGTTCTAAGATTTTCGATTCAGATCATTTATGAAAGTCAATTTCCATCATCATTTCCGTTGGCTTTTTGGCTTTGTGAAAGTTATTCGGGCCACCATTCGGGGGTTGAACTGAACAAACTAAATAAACTTAAATACAATGTGCGCAGGATACAAATTAATCATTAATAGCGTGGTGAACGGAAAAACGACACTAATGAGGATTTCAGTCACATAAAATGCCACTTAAAGATCTACTGGAAGATTACTGTTTCCGAAAAGGTTCTACCTTTCTTTCTATTCAATGACTGGGACCATTGGTTCCTTAACTTTTGACTTTAGATTTTCACACTTTTTCCGAAACTTTTGTGTATTATCTTTAAATTTTGCTGCAGGAGACTAAAAGTGTATTTTATGTCCAGATCAATTTCGCGTTTCATGGCATGAAATCAGCAAGCGGAAATATGAAAATTCTTCATTATGTTAATTGCAGTGGTTGCCTACTGTACAATCTACTCTATTAGCGTTTGCTGAAATTGGCTAGTTTGTGTTTGGATATACATAATTCATAAATGAAGCTAAAAAGTAAAATATATAATTAAATCATTTTCGTCTATGATATATTGTATCTATTCCACTCTGGTGAGTGACAATTTTCATTCATATTTGCGATGATAAGTCAAATACTTAGCAACTTCATCATAATTAATGTCATGGCTCTAGTCGGTATTTGTTACAATTTTTGAGCTATTTCAACCAAATAATGGTTCGGATTTTAGAATGATATGGCGTGATAAACTCAAAGCTATTTATGGTAAAGTATATATTAAAGGAGGTGACGACTTTATGGAAAGAGTGGGGGAAACCCTCTCTTTAACTCGAATAGAAACTTGTGGCGCTCAAAAGTTATGGCCTTTCAAGGAAAGGGGATGAGGGGCGTATGTAGGAAAAATGGAATGGTCTTCTCTCTAACCTTGTTAAAAATTGTGGGGTTATACCACCCCAAAGAGGGCTATTTTAATGTCATAACGATAGGTTTTAATTCTGAGCCCCGTACCTTTTTAGGGGAAAGAAGGGTATGAAGGGAAAAGTGGAAGGTCCTCTTTCTCGAATCCCGGTTGCACCATCCCCCTCCTTTGAAAGGGTATGGCGTTCCAGGTCGAAGTATTTTTATATCACCATGGTAGATTTTGATTTGACAGCCCCACCTTCAGAGGGAGGGGTAGAGAGGGCATGTTGGAGAAAGAAGAAGATCCCTCGTTTCTAACACCGTAGATGAATTGTGGCGATCTTTCCCCCTTGAAAGATTTGACGCACCGAAAAGGGGTTGTTTTTGAATCATTTATCTGCTTGTCATTTGGGCGACCATCGTTACGATGCCTAGGTAGGATTACAGAGGGCGTGAAGTGATCTGAGAGCCAGATGAATTACAATGTGCTAGCGGCCACCATTGAAGCCGGCCCCGGGCAAGGTGTACATGAGTTCCCATCGATATTCGGTGTTTCTGAGAAAACGATCTTGCAGCATCTCCTGGAAATCGGCATGCTAAAGAAGCTGGACAAGCGGGTGCTAGACGAAATAACTGATGCGCGGAAACAAACATCAACTGGCCTGTTTTTAAGGTTTTGTGTAAACACTGTCTGTCTGTCTGTCCGTCTGTCTGTCTGTCTGTCTGTCCGTCACACGCATTTTTCTCGGAGACGGTTATAGCGATTGACACCAAATTTGGTAGAAAGGTGGGAACTATGAACGCTCACACATACAGTGAGTTACATCCTTTTACGTTGAATTTAAGGGGGGGTCCCCATACATGCAAAAGGGGGGTGTAAATTTTTTTTCATCAAATATAGTCATGTGGGGTATCAAATTAAAGGTCTCGATTAGTACTTTTCGAAGCCGGTCTTAGTTTTGACATTTCTTGGAAACGTGGGGAGGGGGGTTGAAATTGATAATTTCTTTAAGGGGGCCATTCTCAGAAACTACCAAACCGAAAAATCTGAAAAAAATCAGGAGGCTGCCACTATATGGTGCCTTGGCTCCGAAATACCTTTCATACCGATATCTGTTCAAATAAAGTTAATAATAATATATTACTATAATTTGTTGTAATTGCCTGGAAACCCCCCTTAAATTCATCCTAGCGGCACGAAATTCTGCAGTGATGTAGGCCATAACGTAGAGCATGATCGTACCAAGTTTGATGGTGTGATCGCACTATAACTAACAAATTTATAATACGTTGAAGTTGTTGCTTCTTTGAAAATTGAAGACTATGAATGTCAATATCACCCGAAAGTGGACATATGCAAATATTACGTGCTACGTACTAAGAAATACACAAAACCTTTCGTACCTGAAGCGTCCAGCTTCCGGTTTCCCGACTTGTTAAATCGTGGTCTTACTCAGGTATAGAAATCCCAGGAGAGCAAATGTCAAACAAGTATCAGAAAAGCAGCATAACTTCCCTGGAGGTTGGAAGAGCTATAAGAAGCAAATTAGAGTTCTAGAAAAGTAATGGTAAAGGACTTGTATAACTGTAGTGTACCGTTACCGTCTTGAATGAAGTGCTCTAACACACTTCAAGGCCCTGATCCAATATGGATTGTTGCGCCAACGATTATTATTATTATTATAAATTCATCATAGACATGTATGAAGTCTGATGACCGATCAGTAAGTTTATCTCAATAACGTAGTCGATCTGGTAGAATAAAAATTTAGGTAATCTATTCTCAGCGACAATATTTGCAAACAATCAATACCCATGTTGTAAAAAGGCATTGAAATGTATAACAATGTGATTAGGGGAGCAAGCAGCAACAGCTCGAGAAATTGCTTCGAGTGATTGGAGCAAAGCTCTAGGAACTTTTCAAGTACCCACGATGGAGCATAAAACCTGGGATAAACCTGCTGAACCAACAACAACAGCTCCACTACCAAATCCTATCTCCACCTTCACGTGGTGACCGCTGGGTGCTCTTTTTTAACGAAAAGCTGCAGACGGAGAAGGATGAAGACGAATTTTCACCGCCTAAAAACGCGACAAATTATACCAACTGGTCCTCCAGGTTGGGGGTTGGTAGGGCTGACAACCCTACACGAAAAACCAACGTTTTGAAGCCACAGAAGGAGCCTCGGACAGGATGGAGTTTACAACGACGAACTCGGCAACGACAAAGGAATAACGATTTGCGCATTTTCACATGGAACGTGCACTCTCTGTACAGGTACGGAGCTGCCAAGCAGCTAGCCGATACCCTGTCCCAATATAGGGCTGATGTAACAGCGTTGCAAGAGATGCGATGGACAGAGACCGGTTTTCTGGGGAAGAGCCGCTACACCATATATTATAGCGGCCAACCAGTAAACCATGTGCTCGGAGTAGGTTTCTTAGTCAGCCAAAAAATAAAACCTGCTGTTCTCGGATTTGAAAATATAAGCGAAAGGATATGCATTCTGCGTTTGCGAGGCAAATTAAAAAACATAAGCTTCATTAACGTTCACGCCGTAACAGAGGAGACTGCAGAGTCGTAGAAGGATACCTTCTACGAGGCAGTTGAGCGGATTCTCGAAGCCTGTCCGAAGTATGATATCAAAACCATACTTGGAGATTCCAACAGTCAGGAGAGACGGAGCCCGTGTTCAGGCAATACGTCGGCACCCATAATAATAATAATCTTTGGCATAACAATCCATATTGGATCAGGGCCTTGAAGTGTGTAAGAACACTTCATTCAAGACCGTAACGGTACACTACAGAACACTGTAGGAGGCAATGTGGTCGGCATTAAGGCTCCCATAGCTTACATCAAAACACAGATGATAACGGACTGCGGATTATTCAGTTAGCAGTATCGCTCGAAATGGTGTGCCTCTCCAGACGGGACCACTTTCAACCAAATTGACCACATGTTGATTGAGCGCCGCCACCTCACCTCACCGCACCTTGATGAATGTCAGAATATATAGGGGGGGGGGGGGCGATATAGACTCGGATCACTATCTCGTTGGCATAGTGCTCCGCCTCGAATTACACACCAACTACAATCCTCTCTGACAATCAGGTGAGAGCGAATACTAAGGCCATTCACAACACAGCCCTCTGTAACACCTATAAGAGGGAAATGGATGCCGCAATAACCGCAGCGAACAGATGCCCTGGAGATGAAGCATCAACAAATGATCTTCACAACCACCTGAAGAGCGTTATCATTGATACGGCCACAAACATACCTATCAAGAACTCCGTCGAGCGGAGAAGCGATTTCACAGACGGAAGAAGGAAACCTGGGAGAACAAACAAGTCTGTGAACTCGAAAAGTACAGGAAGCGACCGCAGAAGTTTTACCAACAAGCCAGCAGGATGAAGCCTTATACACCTCGATGCTCATCCTGCCGAGACAAAGAGGGAAATCTGATTTCTGACAGAATGGGCATATTAGAGCGATGGGTTGAGTATTTTC
Source organism: Hermetia illucens (assembly GCF_905115235.1). Classification (NCBI taxonomy): domain Eukaryota; kingdom Metazoa; phylum Arthropoda; class Insecta; order Diptera; family Stratiomyidae; genus Hermetia; species Hermetia illucens. The sequence continues at coordinate 35,760,404 of NC_051853.1, forward strand.
ATGAACTGCTCAACGAATAAAATATCGACGAGTTGGAGGTCCCGCCAACTGAAGAGGACGGATAAATGGTGCCACTATGAAGCATAGAAGAAACAGCCCGTGAAATTCATTGCATTAAAAACCATAAGTCGAAAGACGCCGACTTTAAAGGCGCCTATGACAGCGTAGCCAGGGTAAAACTGTACACCGCCATGACAGAATTCGGTATCCGGAGGAGATTAATAAAACTAACTATGATCAATGTGCGAGGCCAGATAAAACCAGCAGGTTCACTCTCAAGACCATTCAACTTCAACAACGGTTCACCCAACTACTGGCCTACGCTGACGATGTTGACATTGTGGAAAGAACAACCCGAGATGTACAGTCTACCTTCATCTAGATCGAGCAGGCGGTGTGAGATCTTGGGCTTCACATAAATGAAGGCAAGACGAAGTACATGACCGCAACGCCAGCGCCAAAAAGCAAAGAACGAACAGCATCGAATCGCACTGGTCAAACGAAAACAATACAGATAGGAGACTACAACTTTGGGGCCGTTGAAAATTTCTTCTATTTAGGGTTGAAAATCACAATAGATAAAAGCTATGATGATGAAATCCGCGCACGATTGTTGGCAGCCAACAGAGCCTAGTTCAGCTTACAAAAACTGTTCCGCTCGAAACGTCTCACCATAGAGTCAAAGCTCTTACTGTACAAGACTATGATCTTGCCAGTCCTTATGCATTCCTCGGAAACGTGGGTTCTTAGCAAAAAAAGTTGCGAACTGTTGCCGCGTTGGAGAGATGAATCCTTCGACTCCAAAAGAGAGAGAGATGAATCCTTCGATTCCAAAAGGGGCCAAAATAATCTGGCTCTACAGGTTGCGGTAGGCGGGTCAGTTAATCTGTATTGATGAGAATGATCCAACCTGAAAAGTCTATAAAGGCGATATCTATGTTAAAAAAGGAAGACGAGGTAGACCCTGCCTGAGATGAGGCGATGACGTAGGTCAGGACGCCAGACAGTTTTTAGGGATATCGAATTGGTAGACCTCGGCGCAAAACCGGGATGTCTGGGGTTCCTTATTAAATCGGGCCAAGACCGGATGCTGGTTATTGCGCCGTTGATGATGATGATGACGGAATATTGTGTGTAAAGATGAGATAAAAGGTTCACCGAAAATAAGGAGGATAAGGTACACCAATAAGTGTTAAAAAGTTTCCAAGGTGGTATCTTATATCGGGAGATAATACCATACTGTTGGGCAGCTCGGATTTAACTACGGGAAGAGGCAGCTAATGTTGGAAAGTAAAACGGGTAGTGTGAACCCTAAAACCATTGATATTGACATTTTCACAGCACTACTTCACGGAAACCTAGAAGTATTCCTAAGTCCCTTCTAGAAAGTGGTGCAGCTTTAAGTTACATATCAAGAGCATAGGAAAGCAAACGTCTAATTTTTTTTCTTCCTGAGATGAATAAAATGGATTTTTTCAGAAGAATTTATGCGGTTAAACTGCTTTATCGCAATTTCAAAAGTAAGTCCCCCGTTTGTGAGCTAAGAATTGACCTTTTGTTACTCCTCTTTGTTTTTGTTATGGACATTGATTTTGATTGATACCGGAAATCTAACGTCTAGCGCCGTAAACTCTGCTTTACGCTCAGCGTGCAAACAGCAGAAGGCAACCGATGATCCAACTCAGCGAGTGCATAATACCTCTAGTAACTATGAAGGTGCTGCGGGAAATATGTGGCAAGATCGATGAAAGCAAGGTCCCAGCTTTGGATGGCATCGCCAACATAGTAGCTTTAACACTTTTAGCTAATACCTTCAAGGCGTGCCTGACAGAAGGAATATTCTCTGCTCAGTGGAACAAGCAAAAGTTATTGTAGCTTCTTAAATACAGCAATTCACCCCACCTGTCTGTTGGATATAATGGGGAAGACGATGGTAGCACCACCATCAAGCGCCAGAAGGGTTTGGATGGTTGGCATTGGATGTCAAAATTCATTCAACTCTGCTAGCTAGAACCGGCTTTGGTTGACATAAGTGTTCCTGAATATTTTGCGAGTTTGGTTGAAAATCACCTTTCAGAGAGCATTCTCTGGTATTCAACGGATGAGGGCCCCAAAAAGTACATCGTCACAATGGAAGTATCACAGTACTTGGTACGGGTCCGCTACTGTGGAATGTCATGTATGATGGAGTGCTTGCTCTTCCCGTCCCAGAAGAGGTTACGATTGTCGGCTTTGCAGATGACCTGGCTGCACTTGTTACAGCAAAGCACCCAGAGGATGTGCAGGTCTAGGGAACGGACACGGTAAGAGCGGTAAAGTCTTGGATGGAAAAGGCCGGGCTGACCAGTTTGGAAGTTGGGGGTGATGTTTGATACCGACCTGAAGCAGTACTGGTGGTAGCGGGCATGATCCCAGACAAAAGAGATGAGTGTGTTGTACCATATCACACATCAAAGAATAGAACGCAAGAATGCGGCCAGGTTAGAGTCGAACAATCTCTGTGATCGAAGATGAGACGAGTCTATAAAAGGGTACACAGATTCATTTCAAACATTAGGATGTGGCTTAAGCGAAGACATGTGGAGACTAACTTACTCAGTCTCTCACGCTTTGGCTTGGATGATTCAGACATACCGGAGGACCCAGACCGCATGCTTCACTGCCTAAGGTTGGCAATGGAGATGAGAAATGTGATCTAAGCGCTGCGCAGGAGCGTAATCTCGGAAAATATTGTCGCGAGGATGCTGAGGTTGCAGGGAAAACGGCTTATGGTTTTCCTCGCAAAATACAGCAGGAATTGCTGAAGAAAGAAAGAAGGATGAAAGTAGAAAGAAACGGAAAGACGGGTACATAAAGGCAAACCCACTCTGCGAAGCAATACCTAAATGATGGTCCCGCGGGGCTGAGACTGGAGAAACGTTTTTAGTGGGTACGAATTCCACAGGCGCTCGCTCTAAGCCCGACACTCGCGTGCAGGAGCTGGAGCAGATTTAGTGTATTATGAAATTGCTTTCAGCGCTGTGGTCGACGTATCAACAAATATCTCAAATCCAAAATTGACTGCAGTGCCATCTGCCCAGCTGCCCTTTATAATTCTGAGTACTTACCGATTATGAAAGTCGATGTACGTTGCCTCGCGTTATTGGAGAAAAACATGTTAGGGCACCAACCGTGAAAAAATTGCAAGAGAAACGCCGAGGTTTAATTGAAGGCTGCACTAATCAGTAGGCGAATCGACAGCAGAAAATAGTTAAATCGTCTGCCTATAAAAGGCTAGGACACGTAGACAAGAGAGGAAGATCATTCATAGAAAATGAAAACAGAAATGAGTCGAAGATGAAGCCGTCAGGAACCCCTGATGAAGGAAGAATTAAGACGAGATGCAAATTCGACAGGTTTCGGGAGTGCAGCCATTTACAATATATAACCCAAAAGAATTGCTAAAAAATCCCTTTTTTAGGCTATAACGGTGACTGAACCCTTTAATATTGCTTGACACTTGCATATTACGACCGCGGCGAAGGACAGTGTAAACTTGAAAGAGCTCTCCATTGTGCAATTTAAAGTCGAGCCAACTTTTAGATATGTAGATGATCATACATTGCAAATGCTTAGATAATCTAAGATCTGGTAGCTTGTTTTCGAGGCCGCTCACATTTTGACAGGCCTTCAAGCTCACGGTAAAGACGGAAAGAAGCAGGACACGTTCGCTGTACTGTGCCGTCCATGTTTTTCAGAAGAATAGCAGACGATTATGATTGTCCCACATATCTTTTGTGAGGAAAGCGCTAAAGGTAGGTAATATTTCTCTGATCCTGATGAAAGGTTTTCAGATTATCAGTTTGATTTCTGCAAACTATAGAATTGGTTACCAGCTTGGCTGAAGATGCCTGGATGTGAAAAAAGATGTTGCGCTGTACTGACGTGAATGGAAACTCACGAAGTAGTAAACCAATATTCATCATCACCAAGTTCTATTAAACGAAATTAGGTTTAGCATTGGGAATTATAATACATCTTCTACTCTCGAGTCGGCCAATGTGTGAGAGTGATGATAGGCATAAGACCAAATTTTAAGTAGTTCCTACAGTTTACTTGCGAAACGTCCAACGACAGTATATGCCAGACAAAAACGGGGCGAACGCAAAAGGTCCATGGAATACCTTTAGGTTGCCCAGCCTTGACGGCAGGAGGCAAAAAGGAGTTAACTTTCTAAATCAGACAAATTTTTTTAGGTCCCTGGAATAGAGACACCAAATAATAACTAAAGCGAAGGATATAAAAGTGGGGGCGCCCAATTTTCATTCCAGGTTCGGTTTTTCTCTCTACGGCCCTGACAACCACTCCTTATTTCTATATTCTGTAGCGTCATAGTATAAGATGCTGGAACATATCGATACCTTTTGCATTAGGGTCTACGCCCAGCACCCCTAGGTGAACTAAGATTTCGGATACGCGGGGCTTATTTTTCCTGTGCATTTAATTCGAATTTATCATCAAGAGGACCCCATAATAATCTCTTTTCGCTGAGTCAATGATGGGAATAAGTAGCCCTCCTTGAAAACTAAAAGACTTGGAAATCGATAAATACATGAAAATTTTTAATTGCCATATTATTAAATATTGAATTGAAAGGAAGCTCAAGAAAAGCATACTTTTCTATTTAGCCTTTATGTTCTGGTTCTGTTCTGATTTTAGTTGTTTTCCTCATAGGTTGCATATTCTAGAATTAGGGGAATTCCCCTTCTTACGTGACTCATTGTGCTGTAAATATGTATATGTTTGAAAAAAAAATGAAAAAAAACTAGGAAAAATCTAACAAAGTAGCCAAAAACTGAAGAAGAAAAAAGGATTCTCTTACATTACAACTCAACTACATACTCTAACTCCAAACATCAATGCTAAATCCATGAATATTTTACATAAACCAAGAACAGCGGCAAGTTTAGCGATTTTCTAAATCATTTCTCTTTCCAGCTTTTTTCAAAAGGAAGGACTTTGCAAATGTGTATTTTGTGTGAGTCTCTCTTCATATATAATGTGGCAAAATGGGTGAATCACTATATTTTTTCAAAACTGTTTTTATTCAAACTTACCACCACGAAACCAATGCCCTCCTACGTATTGATATTGGTAGATACGTTATATATAACATACACACATATAATACAAAAAATTTGCCATTTTACTGCATTTTTAATGGATAAACTTTCTGTTTTTAAGTAGCATTTATAGTTTTTGGAGACGTACAGATACATACGTCCCTGTTTGCTATTCTTGAGTGTGTTTTTCAGTTTTCTTTCAGTTTATTTACTTTCTTATTTTGCGGATTTTGTTTACTTGAGAAATTCCAATTAAATTAGGGAAAATACTGAGGGAAAACAGCAACAATTTAGAAACTTTTGGAATTTATTTTGCAGCCCCCACGAAGTGGATTCACTGGAAAAGAAAATTCGCTTTCCACAAAAGTATAATATATGAGCTCCCACGCTAGACAGTAGTTTGTGGCGAAGAGAATCTGATTCACGGATATAAACTCATTTCCGCTCTCTAGATTCTGACTTTCAGAATGAAAATATTTTTCGAACTCTTAAAATTTAAAAAGCAAGCAATGCCTTTATTAGTGCAAAATGCAGTTCCAATTTAAAATTATTCCCAAGTTTTGAAACGACATGCACAGTGAAGTAGAATGAAATTGGAACAACTCAGCAACGGCCCCATTATATTCCCTCTCCAATTGGTCGCACATTTCAAATCCACCCACGACTGCGAGCAACCAAGTTTCGGATTTTTGAGGTCTAACTAGATTTATACCCTCTCATGGGGAAATCTGCAGAAGACGTGCTCGCCACTTAGTCCTTGCGACGCAATTATCCAGAAACAAAGAAAATTTTCATGGCGAGAGAAACTGGAAACTGCATCTGCGACCCTATTAACTAAATCGTCAGAAAGCGGAAGAAGAAGGATCGGTAGAAGGAAACTTTACCCACTTTAGAAGGGGGGACTACAGGCTAAATCCTGTCTATCAGAACCTTCCATTTTGCCTCTTCCAAGAATGTGGGAAATTAAACTAGTGATATGGACGCAGCCAGCGTATTACCTGTATCTAAAAATGAATTCATGCAGATTGGGTACCGGCGACCTGGAAACGTTCCCAGCCAGGGCCTAAAGAAAACACTGCTAATAAAGTCAAAGCTGTTTGGGAAGGAGACCATGGGCGTTACTGCACCATGAAGTATGGGATGTCCGGAAAACCGGACGAAAGGAAGGGGAACCTGAGGCCTACGCAGGAAGCAACAGACTCTTAGGTCAGCGGTAACACGCGTAAGAAGCCTACAAATGACACATCTTTGATGTGCCCCCTAGAACGGTATACTTCTACGCTTTTCAAGGGAGCTAGGCCCGGTGTGTTGTGAGTTGATCAAATTAGTAAGAGACATTTCAATTAAGCTGGTTCCTCCCGTAGAAATAAAAATTCGGGCGGGAAAGAAGAGGACGAATACGTAATGCACGTAATGCTTCCGGCCGCTGCATTGGGAACGATAACGATGGCAAACTGTCAGAGAGAGAGAGAGAGAATTCACCGTCCCGCGACAGTGCCTGTGAAAATAAACGTTGGATCCTGGTTAATAATTAAGGTGTACGTAATGAGCTCCTCCAGCTGGAGTGAGTAGATGACGCTGACTTAATGCGGCTTCGGCAGGCAATCCCAGCTATTAACATTAGCGGCCGGTGCACTTGCTAAGTAGGACAGATTATGTTGAATAACTTGTCCTCGAAGGAAGACGAAGGATATAATTCTTATGCTAGTTGACCAAACCTTGGCACTGATTTCAGACACTGCAGGGTAATGTTTATTAATGCCAAAAAGTATTAATTTATAGATGTGGAAATTCGAACCCAAGCAAAAGAATCTGAGGGTACTCGGAGACAACCATAGTATGATGCTACTATCCTAGTAAGATTGAAATTCGATCGAGAGAGGAAATTCCAATATCTTTAGCGCACTTCCCCACAATGGATTTGCGGGTGGACGATAGAGCACACATTGACAGGACTCCCGCATAAGGGTTCGTACTTGCGAAGAGACTGTAACCTAAGCCATACTTACTTGAACCGTCTTCTACACCTTTAACGGAGGAAATGGAAGGAAAGAAATTAGCAAGATGAACGCAATTAGCTCTAAACCAGTATGTGGAAACTGATCCCTCCTGACCGGACACTATGAACTAGAGAAGGCGCTAAATCAAAAACAGGCGTCTCTTCACGCCCAGACCCTTTATGGATGGGGATATGGGCAATACTGCACCATGAAGTGCGGCTATTCTCAGCAACCGATTTTGAGTCAACCGTACCGTTGACAGCAGAGTGTAAGGGAAAGCTGGTGACATGCAAACTGTGGTATGTGGCTTCTAACTATTTTCTATTACATATAAGGCTACAGACATGTAGAAAAAACAGAAAGGGTGGTCAAATTAACCCGAAGCTCTTTTTCCCTATAGTTGGCTCTATTGGCTCTTCGGTGCAATTCCATATCGATGGCAAATGTCCTCATTTCGGATGTGATATGCCACGGGTCCGATACAGCATTTTCGTCTCCATTGCCACGAGGAGTCGTTCATTGTCTTTTATACCCACCTAGCACTTAGAATCAAATCGGGCAATGGGGTGAACGACTCTGCGGTAAATTTGAGACGTTCGTTGATGAGTCGATCATTAAATTGCTCAGTTTTCGGCACGTCGCTATCACTGACGGTGATACTTCCTTTTTCATTGAGGTCGCACCAGTTCCTCTGGTAACCCCGCCGAGCTCATACTGGACGCAGCAAACTCTCCGGTCAGTTCTCTACCCTGCACTAGTCAAGCTTTCACACACGTGGACGAGAACCAGTTTGTTCGGAGAAATATCGATGAAGCTGGGTTCCCCCGATTAAAATATCAACACGAAGGTGGGTAAGAAAGTGATAGATGCGCAAGCAATAGCCTTACTTCTGACTGCTGCCGCCAGAGTTCATTCGAAATTGAAACAAGCTTAAGGACCGGATTATGGCTTTTCAGAAAAATGAGGAAAACCGTTTTCCTATCAGGTAAAAATTTAAATGGAAATATAGAGGCTGGACGGGATAATATACGAAATCTTACTGTCAGATCACCATTACTTAAAATTTTGTCTGATTATTCTGGGAGAGCAGATTGTAATATCGTAATCCTAATCCTAAGAAAACGGTCTGTGTAAAGTTCAATGAGCTCCGTTGATAATATAAGCCCAAACGGTTACTCACACGCTTAGAAAAGGCTTCTCCTTTCACCCTGATGAATTCAAGAACTATAGACACTATGGGAATCAACCACATAACTTCTAAATCGTAAAAAGCAAGAAGAATGAAGGCTCTTTAAACTTCAGGAATTTCCAGCGTAAATATGAAAGATTTGTAAGAAGCTCGAAGTGAGGTTCCTTCAGAACCTACTGTGAAAACTAGGAAGGAAAGAAGACTAAGTTGCGCTGTCTTTGAAAATCGGATGGTACTTTCCTAACTTAGCTGATGTATTTTATGCATTACATCCACTAACGGAAATCTTACGATATATAAACAAACTTGTAGTAATTCATTGGACGGGGGCGCTGAGTGCAAGGAACAAATAAGGTCTGCTTGTTCAAAGACTATGCCTTTCCTTCTGGCACAGACACACTTTGTAAATTATTTGACCGTTGAAAGCCGGCATGTGCCTCAGAATGCTGTGCTGGGTGGCATGATACAAAAGCCTACAAAAGGCAATCTGGTATCAGACCCAACTCGCACCTCGACATATTGATTGTGCATCTTTAAAAAGGTTGAGCTGGGATTCTTTGGGCTGGAAAACAAAGTTTTCATGTCATACCTATTAGTAAAAAAAGCTGTGTGAAGGTCACACTGAAAATGAAGCAAAGGAACACGATTTGGAACGTGATTTTAATTCTTGACTTTCGACTGACGTTTGCTGTATTCCGTAACCTGTGAAATCTTACCAAAATGGAGCATAGGCTAATGCTGTGAAGACCCTCGCCCCATTAAAACCCTCAAAGCCGCAAACAACGTTCAATATTTCGTTACCATTGTATTATGTGTATATTGTGGTGTAGCTTTGGATGGACCATACCTGATTGGCATTGATTCGGCTCTGAGACATCATAAGGGCTTGCGCCAACCCTTAATCCCTCACGGCTTAGATTAATTAGTGGCTATACACCCTAACATTGATAGCGGCTTTAAGTGGGGACCCAAATATCTTGGATATGAACAAGCTTTAAAATACAGGAAGTACAACTAATGGCGAGCTGAAATCGATGAAAGAGAAAAATCCCTTCGAAAAAAATTGAAAAATTCTGAGACCACCGAGCGCAATTTCACACCGAAGTGTCAACGAATACAAACCTCAAATGCCACTGAATATGGAAGAAAACTTTATTACAGAAGAAGGAAACTTCCAGAGTAACTTTTTAAATTGGTCGAGATGCTGGAGAACGGAAAAAGACGTTCCATCCATCAACCGATGAAGGATGCAATTGAGAAGATTAGACCTCTATACAAAATAGCGACGATTGAATTTCATCATGAATAGACCAAGGAAGCGGACCGAAAAAATAACTCCTTGCCAATCACACAGATAGAATTTAGCCGAGGAGAGACAAGGGACACCGCGAATGAAGGTTCAGATCTGAAACGTAAGCAGACATTGACAACGAGGCTGAAAACGTAAAATACAGTTCGACGAACAAACGTCAACCAGAAATAGGAGGACGGTAAAGAAACAGAATGGACAAAAATGGCCGAGAAATGAATGCCAATGAAAAATTAAAACCGAAGCCCCACACTATTTTGATAAAAACAAAGGGCAAAAAGTCGTATGCGACCATAGAGTGCAGCGTTTAACTGACCCGATATTGGCAGAACTCGCCAAAGTAGTGTCCCAAATTTGAAGGACTCGAAATGGGGACCGGTTTCTCCAGCTCAGCGAAACGGGGAAAAATCAGCTGAGTTCAGAATAAACATCGGGGCATGCCAGTAGATGTTAGAAACCTAACCCACCAAGATACTCTAGGCTAGACAGATATTGATTAGATTATCGCAAAGGAAGACATAGTCGCGTCGATTCGGTTATAAGTCGAAATCGGGGATGCAATATCTTAAAAGATACGAGTAATATGTTTACGAAAAGTGTACGGCGTCATGCAAACTACGGTACTTTTCCATTCAGAAAAAAATGCGAAGAAGCTTTAGGAACTAGGAAGGATAAAAGTAGGTTGCATTGTTTGCTGAATCCGAATGTAGGAGATGAATGGAAAGTTCTCCACAACGTAGCTTCAGACGCACGCACTAGATTCCACTAATTATCAGCGATGATTTCAACGTATCGGGTGGAGTATCGGGCATACGAACGTTCGAGGTTGTAGGCTACTCGAAATGTTTGTATCAAGGAAAATAGGAAATGTGAATACAAGTGAATCAGACGCATGTTGAATAATCGGCGTGGGTCCTCTTTTTGACACCAACCTCAGCAGCTATTCCCTTGTCTCTAAGACGAGGTAGTGGGTTAGCGAAAAAGTTACGTACAGGGATCACCACGCTGTAATGTCCAAAATCAAAGAGTGGAAAAAGGCGTTCAATTCCAAACTGACAGGCCCAAAATGGAAGGCAAAAATCCGTTTGTTTTGATGATGAATTCCACCAGCATGAATCAGGGATCAATGGAAAAGATATCCGAAAAAATGATTTAGGCTGTTATCAACGCCTCTGATACAGCAGTGCCGTGAAGAACGCTCAGCAGGAGAGGCTCGTCGAGACGAAGAATAAGAAGAATAAATTAAAGAAACTAAGAAAAACATGGTTGCATGTCCGAAGAATCGTTCAACGATCGAGAGGAAGACTAGACTTCCAAGAATATCTCTCTACGTTTAGACAATTGAATTGTGACCTGCAGAAAGAGATCGAAGAAAGTAAAAGCTGAAGCCTTAACAACTTCTGCAACTAACCTAAGAGTTCTGATATCTAAAATAAAGTTAAAGAAGATATCTATCTACTGTAGACACCGATAATGCAGAAATCAATAGGGAAGATCCTGTTCAAATCATTAGTTGCCGCTCCTACATGGGCCGAAGCATTAACAACTAAGGAAATCAGAAAAAGTATATTGAGGTCGTACAGAATATGTACATCTAAGATGATTAGTGGCTTCCAGACTATCTCCGATGATGCGGCGTTAGTCATAGCCAGTTGACATTTTGGATGAAGATATATTACTAATCTGCGCCAGGAAAAGAACAACCAAAGACGATGGAAAAGTTATTAATACCGAAAAAAGTATAACAAGAAGATCCAATCAAATATGAGCTAATTCCAATTTCGATAGGTGGGATAATCGTCGTCGTGGAGACTGTAGTTACCACTTAGTGGTGGTCTATACTAAATGTAGGTTAAGCATACATACGTCGTAGTGGATACAAGGTCTATCAAACACTTTTATTGCAATTAAGGGACATTGTCTTTAAATTGTAAAGCACAATTCTAAAGCTTTTCATTCACTTCGGTTCGTTTTCGGTTGTGTTTAGGTAGCTGCCGACAAGTGAAAGTAAAACCAGTTCGTATCGTGGGAGCTTTTAGCACTATACGGACTGAATTAGGTGTCAAATAGATATTGAATCCAAACCGAAATACCGTTCCATATCTATTGGTAGCGGCCAAAACTCCACCAAAAAGGAAATGGAGTCAAAACGAACTGAACCGAATGGAACCGTACACACGTGAAACGAGCCTAACTATTGAATTCGAAAGGAGCTCTGCTTGCGCTGTTGACATGACTACAACCACTCTGAAAACCATACAAAGAGGTCAAGCACAAATAACCCGACCGAAAACATGCCATAGGTGAAGATAGATTGACTGATATGTTTTAGGAGGCAAATATGTCAAAGATACCGTTCAAGACAAATCAAAAAAATGTGAAACGCGTTGAGAAGAAAGTCAACTAATCGAGGATTGTGTTGCGCACCTCATTAAGAAAAGGTAGCGTAAACCTCTTATAAAAATTTAAAAGGATAGGATAAGTTCCATTTTGAAAAAGCTATACAAGTAACAATTACAAAAGAAAGTTGAATCAGAATTCAAAGCAGTATTCTGGTACATCGAAGCCCTATATGGATACTTCGGAAGGATCTTTGCATCAATGAATCTATCTTTAATCACCCAATTGCTTCTAGCAGCAATGAATTATGGATTCGACGCACACACGTAGAAATTCTATGAAGATAGATTTAATAATTTGGAATGGCTTCATTGCATTATTAACCGTTCGACATATTACAATGCAACCAATTCATAATTGTAATGCCAATAATTCCCTTTATCTTGAATACCGAAAATGTAATTTCGAGAAGGCCTCATTAGGGGTGCATAGTCAAAAGTGGTGGAAGGTTGCCCGCAAACTTGTAATTATGCAATTATTGACTGTGGGGAATACAAAATTATCCAACCATGAACTGCAGGTAACTATTTGCCATTTGCATATTCAATAAATATTGTGTGAAATGCGATACTTGTTCGATTAACTTGTTAGTGCATTAGTTTAATGGAGATGATAATTAATTCAAGAGCTATTTGTCCGAATGCCCGGCCTTTTGTAAAATAAACAAACCAATTTGTAATAAATTTATATTCGTATCCGTCATGCCCGATAGGAATTGGTACGAGGTAGGAATGTGGATATGGTTTTGTGGTCCATGGGAGTTCCCATTTGCTGTAATTTTGCAAATTACGTAGAGGATCCCTTCATTAACTGAAAATTACGAATAGAGAAAGACTCCCAAGCGATTATTTTCCGAACTTTGGGTTCAAGCCAAAGCAATAGAAAAAGAAGTGGGGAACAGGAAGATTAGCGCGACTTTGTGGGTTTTTATGTAAGAATATATGGGTACGCGATGGTTGAAACCACAACAGGTGTGATCGTTCGATTATTCCCGTCAACCTCACATTGGTATTTCATGTCTCAGAGTCACACACACAGAGTTAAGAATTCAAAGAGGAAAATCTCAACTATTACAACTTTGTTCATAATAATGGGATTTGCACCAAACTTTTCAGTCTGATGTTCCAGGCCTGAAAAATATCGGTTGGGTAGTTTCTAACAAAGGGCCGGTGAAATAAGAAATCCTCTTCTAGTACCCACTCTCGCCTCCTTTACATTCGATGCCGAAACTAAGACGCACTTCGGAAATTACTAAAAAATTTAAACTTTTCTGTTCTATATGTGGGAAACTAACCAAAACGTTCCACTGAATTTCGTTTCAAAAAGTATAACCGTTTCTGATCCAATTACGTGTGACGGAAAGCTAGCCGCATAGACAGACAAACAGTGAGACATGCGGACAGTCAAAGATGCGAATGGACAGATAAATTTAGATTTAGATTTGTGTCTGTGTGACCTATATCGGATCTCCAATCATGCGTCACCAATGTTGGCAAGTAGGGGCATACCTATTGATCTGTAAATATCAGGATTCGATATCGGACAATTTTGCCACCATTGCATCTAATACTACAAGTTTTTCAGATTTGCAGAAGGAGGTATTCAAGGCGAAGTAGCACCATACCTGAAAGAGCGATCTGGAAGGCAAAAACGATAATAACATCCACCACAACTAGGACTAGGAGAAAGATCTATTCAGCAGAAATAAAATATAAAGTACAGGAAAGGCCAATGAATGCCAAAGATGAAGGATCATATAAAAGGAGTAATCTGTCCATCGGTCATGGCGAAGAGAGTCGTAATCAAAAGCAATTATCCTTCACAAAAATAGTTAAGCTGTCCGAGTTTATTAACGACTAGCACCATCTGCACTACGCCATAAATAATATGGTCAGAACTATTAGAGTCTTCTAGAATAAATCACAAGAAGAAGATGGAAATTCAAAAGAGAAGTTGAAACTTACTGCCCTAGCAGTATCCAGTGTCATCGATCTGCCCAAAAAAAAAAAGAATGCAGAAAAAAGCTGGGGATCCCCTCGGAAACCTGTAGGCAGTTAAAAGGGTAAAGGCACACTAGCAGTTTTGAAAAACGAAAATAAAAGTACATAAGGGAGAAAACATGTGTCCTAAGCCCGAAAATCGGCAATTGAAACGAAATTCAAGGGTGACGACTAATGCCATCAATAACAAAAAGTCGAAGAATAAGTGTAAAAATTAGCCCAGATGCGATTGTTACCTCCAGCAAGGGCATTTTGTCATACGCAGAAATATTGGAAACGGGGGGATGTCACAGTAAGGATTCAAAAACGTGAGGTCTATTTACAGCGCAAGGATCTCGTCTAAGGAACATTACAAAAGCAGCGAAGAAATTGTCGTCAGTCTGAAAATGAATCGGATGCATTGTGTTCCGCTTAAAAGAGCACACTATTAAAGAAGTGCTTGAGGTGCTTCCTATTAGGACACTTCGGAAAGGAATGCCTCAGTGACATTGATCGATCCGATCGATGCGAGGTATAAGGAGAAGGGCGATATTGCCAGATAGTACAATAGGGGCATTAAGTGTCTATTGTGCGAGATAAAGAAGGAATGGGATAGTCGGCATATGTAAACGCAAATGTAAAAGCCTGGGATTAAGGAAGGCGGTGAGTGGAATGAAAAATAAGGTTTATTCAAATGAACCTCAGTCACTGCAGCGTCCCCTAGGATTTACTTGAACAGATCACCTACGAATCTGAAATGGAAATTACTATCACAAGTAAACCATACAGAAACCGTAGCGGCGGGGTATGGATTACAGATTTGACTTCTGAAGGTAACAGCAATTTCGGCAGTCCCCAGAGGCGGGTTGCGGAAAGCCTTCCGGATCTGGACGGCATACCCAATATAGCCCTTGAAGTCGTCGTGAAATTGAGAACGGACATGTTCGCTGAGTTACTCCGAGCATATTTGATGTATTTATAAGCGACAAAAGCTGACCTTGCTGCCTGACGCTGGTAAACTTCCAGGTAAACCATCCTCTTATAGACCCATATGTCTTCTAGACACTGTTGGAAACATTTTAGAGCGCAAAATCTACAATAAGCTGCTCCTGGTTTTTGAAAGCCAAGGGGGAGGGTTTTTGAAAGCCAGATCAACAATTGATCCCGCCAAATGGGTTACTGACTTGGCCAAAACTACAATTCAAAGAAAACTTAGTACTAGAAAATATTGTATGGTGGTGGCCCTGGACGCAAGGAATGCGTTCACTTCGTTCAATTGGACCCGTATACGGGAGTCCCTGGCAACGATGGTCGAGTTCTCAGCTATCTCGCTGCTATTTTTGATAGGCAATTCCAAGAACGGAGGTTCTGCTGCATTAGCGATGATAGACCTAAAGAGTATACTAAGGGTTCCACGGGGCTCTACCCTGGTCCACTCTTGTGGAGCATCATGTACGGCAATGGAATCTTCCAGTTGCGGATAGTGACTCCAGGGCGGTGGGTTGCGCCACGACATAGCACAGGTTCTGGTTGTAAAGCATATTGAAGTAGTTGAAGCATACCTATATGAAGCAATTAGATCTTGGTTAGAGAGCGCTAGACTGCCACTTGTGGAGAAAAAGATGGAAAATCATCAAGTGTACGGGAAATTACGATCGCATTAGAATTGGAAGTGACATCGTGACTTGCAAGACACTAATCAAATGCTTGGGAGTGATAATAAATGCAAAATTCAATTTTAAGCAAGTCGTGAAATACACTTGTTACAAAGCATCCACCACGAGCATGGCTTTAACAAGAATAATTCCGATTCCGATTATAGCGGATGCTGCATGCAGTCTCAGTTATTGAAATATCGCTGTATGTCCTGTGTAGCGTATATAGGCTGAATGCGATCTAGAAAACAACAGTCCTAAGCGTATCTTCTGCTTCCGGGGCCGCTCCAGACAATGTGGCATCCCCTATAGTGGCGTGTCCAGCCCAGCAAATTTTGAAGATTTCTGTCTGTTTACAAATAGGGCGGAGATGTAAATCCTAATAGTAATCGGTAGATAAACAGAGAAGTATGAAGGGGAAGCGTTTGTAGAGCTGCTAGAGTTGTGGACTGCATGATTTCCAGCAAAGAGGATCTGCCAACGATCCAGAAGGGTGCCAAATTTCGGAAGAAACAAGAAGCATATCCGAACCTTCAAGGTAAGTTTAAGATGATTATATCATACAATACCTGTGGTATGAGGAGGAACTTGCCAAAATTTGTCGTAGAATCGGTGATGATAAAGTTTCAATTTGGACGTCAAACCGGAAAGAGCCCTTAAGCTCGCTGCTAAGAGTAGACCCATTTGGATTATCAGCGTATTCGAGGCCTGCATGGCAGAACGCGTTCTTCCCACCCGGTGGAAAAGGTAGAAACTGGTTTTGCTGTCGAAGGCCAATAAGTAACCAGGACAACTATCACACGACGCCCGAGAGCTGCTAGAAAGGGTCATCTATAATTGAGTTATCCTTATCATTGAATAGAGGGATGGTCTATCGGAGTGGTGGTTTAGTTTTCATTAAGTTAATTCAACAATCAAAGCCTTAGACGTGACTTTAAAGCTGGCTCACTACACAATGCCTTGCAATAAATGTTCTGATATGGAAAATTTGAAGGTGAAAAATGCGTTCAGTTCAACGAATTAGGAATGGATAATAACTCATTGGTTAAAACGGAAAGAACGCTTTTGTACGATTTTGGTGAGGAATCCCAGGAACACACCGTCAAGATAGGAGTACCACAGAGTACAGTGCGGAGTCCTCTCCTGTGAAATGTGGCGTACAATCAAGTCCTTGCCCAGTAGCACCATAGAAGCGTACCTGGAGAAGGTACAGTTTGCCCTGGTGGAACACAAGATGAATACGAGAAAAATACTATGAGTATTCACGTTGGTGGCCGCATCATCACTTCAAAGCCGGTTATCAAATGTTAGAAGGTGATGATTGACGCGAAGATCGACTTCAAGGGACCTCTAGACTATGCCTGTGAGAAAGTGGCAATTACAAATGTATCACCATCATGTATGCTACCTAGTATTGAAGGCTCGAGGTACAACATTTGTGCCCGAGGAGGTTGGCTCTACACTATTGTACACAGCACCGACCCTCCAGATCGATTATCATGCAGAAAAGAGTTGTCGAACAGAAGTTTGACTTGAATAGGTATCAGCCATTTTGCTTTGAACTAAAATTATTGAGCTGTTCGAATTTATTGAAGACCATCAGTGTGCTGTACAACAAGTCCCTGAAGGATGAGAAATAATCGCGGGAAGCCCTAAACCTACTCCTAAGACGGTAATGTGCGAATAGAAAAAAGGGCACGAGAAAGGAAGAAGGATCATCTATGTACCCAACAGATGTGAAAAAAAAAGGCATGTCACCCACTTTACGAAAGGGTGCTGAAACCTCTTTGGGTGGAAAAATAGTTGTTTCTAAGACCTTAGCGGCAGCTAAGCGACTGACGTTCAATTGCAGAGAACGTGACGGTTGGAGGAGGTTTCGCCCCAGGTACTATGTTCTACGAAAAAATGCTAAGACTTAAAGGCTGGGGCTGGAAAAGTCTGGAGTAAAACTGGAAAAATCTGGTGTAAAGCCGAAGTCAAGTGCCTCCTCAGAAGCATCTTTACTTAGTGCAGGGATCTAAAGGGGTTTATTATAAGGTACAAATATGCACTGCCTCAGCAGAGCAGTTTAAACTGAACCATTTATAGGAGCTATCGATTGGCAACCTAAAAAGACATATGTTGGACGAAGATGTGGATCATACGGCCACCAGCACGGGCAGCACATAATCTCCTGGACTCTGGGCAGGTCAAGAGAAAGATTTCGCTTGTACGGACATCTGACTAGGGAATGTAATGAATATAGAAATACTGTTAGTTAACCTGACTGATGCAGACGGTGCGAGGAAGAGGATTCAATTGTGTTTGTGTGATGGAACAGAAGGTCTCGATAGTAGGTATCGGAAGCGACAAATGTTCTCAAAAAGGTTAACTGCAATGAAAGAATGAGGTGGGTGCCAATCTTGTGTGTTCTCGTAGATCACAAACGAATCAGAGGTGCAAGTGGCTAAAGCGAATCCTATACAATTGCTGGCATTATTGTGATGGTAGCCTAGATCAAACGGATGAGACATGCGATGACCAAGCAATAGAGGAACATATGAGGCGGCCCTCAGCTGGCTTCATATGGACGAAAATATGCGGTATATACCTCTAAGATGGCTATGTTACTCCAAGCTTTACACCGGCTGAGTTTACAGATATGTTGGACAAGCGAGACTCGGGTGCGAAAGGACGGAGATTAAAAGTCATGGTGAGATCTGCTATCGACTGTAAGGGGTGCAACCTTTTGGAAGCCTTTGCGCAGTTGGATATCATTGCGTCTAATAATTCTCAGATTTATATGTCCGCTTTGCTTATAGACCTGACTTTCATTAGTTCTTCACTGTTTCGCTATATATCCTGGAACATCAGTGGACACTTTACTGAGAGAGATAAGCAGTTAATCGTTTTGACCGGAAGACCAGGCCAAGCGGTTGGGTCAGATTGGCCTGCAAAAGCAACTGGCGAGCTAACATTTAGGGAGGTATGGTTAGCCTATTCCACCGTACTAGGCACACCAAATGAAATAGCTTTTCATATTACGGAGCGCATCTGACTCACCGATGCCAACAAATTATACTTTCCCTAGGAAAAGGCTTGATTGCTGGTGGAACTGTGAACTATCGTATCTTCGGTGGACGTGTTTTTGAGTCAGGTTCCGAAAAAGCGTGTATGCAAGGGAGCTCGAAGAAACCGCAAGCTAGCTATACAGCAAAACAAAAGAGACTTCTATAAATAACTTTACACAAACATAGGCCCACGAGAAAACGCCACCGGGATGATGATTATTAGATACAAAGGTCAAACAGCTCCGAAAATTCCATTTCCGGATCTTCTCCTGGAAGTTCAGAGTTCAAAGTTTAGTCCCTCAGGACCGCAGACATGGCAACAGTTTCCAGAAATCCTTAGACGAAGTACTAATGCCCCGAGTAACACCGAGAATCGCTGCAGAGAGGAAGATAACAAAGATAGACAGGAAGATAACAAAGTATAACTTTATCGAACAAAGCCCTAAGCAGGCTATTAAGTCGAGATAGGACATATTTGTGGAGCTTCTTGTGGTAATTAGAGACCCAAACGAACTATTACTGACTAATAGTCGTAAGTACGAAAGCTATTTTGGTGGTAGTTGTCACGTGCCTATATAGAGGGGGTTGATCCTTCTGGCAAAGACAAGAGAATCCATATCCTTTCTCTGCCAGAAAGTATTACATAACTAAAAATATTACATTTTAAAGTATTTCAAACTGGCTCCATAAAACCAGCAGGTGGTTTCAAGTATCTTTATCTCAAAGCATAAGTTGGCCACTTTTTATCTCTTTACCTCTTTATCTTTCCATTATGAGCCGGAATGAAATCATTTATGTGCGAAAGGAAGCTGTTTTTAAAAAGTACAATTTTCCCTCGGTCTATGTTTAAATATTCTAATTCATTCGTTTGTAAAGAAAACTGAAAAACCACTGAAGAGTTGGAAAAAATATTTGAATCATTCTTTGGAACGAAAAAAAGTATAAAACCATATCAAAGGACGTAATAAAGTAAATACTCACTATTTTCCATGAAAACCTTCGCCTTGTATCCTCCGTAATGATGTGAATAGTCCGACACAAAATGTAATCCCAGATATGATCCGCCCGAGACATATCGTAACAACTTCAATTTCGAGCTCCAGTCGCCACACAGCCTCCGTGGCAAGCTCTCCCGTAGGCGATTTGTGTGGAAAAGGGGATTTCCGCGCGGATAGTCTGGAGTTTGTATTAAAAAATTCGTTCGAGGCTTGTAGATATTGGAAAAGATACTAAGCAAATTTTGATAGTTAGTTTGAGCGAGTTCCATATTAACGTGACCATTGTCATTGTTAGCATTCACACCATTAAAATTATTATTACTGTTCGTATTACTACTCAGTTCGTTATTGTTATTACTATTACTATTAGAATTAGAGTTA
Organism: Hermetia illucens; assembly: GCF_905115235.1. NCBI lineage: Eukaryota > Metazoa > Arthropoda > Insecta > Diptera > Stratiomyidae > Hermetia > Hermetia illucens. The sequence goes on from NC_051853.1 coordinate 35,780,467, forward strand.
ACGCTTAGATTAGAGTCATAAGAATTTCGCTTTCGGTATGTTGTTGCACGACGCGATCCATGACGAGAGGATCTCAGGTAAAGTGAGTTTGATGAGGATGCGAGGGATGCTGTGGAGGACGTCAACGATGAGTCCGAACTCTTCATTGAGTTCGTTGAATAATGATTTGCAGTGGGCTCCGTGATTTCGAGATAATCATAGCTGCAGCTGTGGGTTGAACAAAAGGATGGGAATGAATTTTACTCTATCTACGGAAATAAGGATTAAAGCTAGAAAAGGTCCTTACGCCGGTTCATTCTCCAACACGAGTTCTTCAAACTCCAACACTATCCGATATCCACTAGGGGCGGTCACAGTTGTGTAGCAGTTGGCATTGTCCGGATATTGCCTGGGGAACGAGGGACTCCATAATGACGCCCGTGGACGCTCTTTGGTTAACGATATCGTTTTATTACAGTCTTTCGACCAATTTTTCTCCACAGGCTCTGAAATTATTAAATTTCAGTGAATTAATTAATACAACACAATTCTCTCAAAATGATTGCTTATTCCACTGGCCATGAAACGTGGTACCTCACTTACCATCGGCAATAGGACGTTCGCATATGAAGTAATTCCTGGCATTGCAGTCCCTGTCGTTCCACATGTACGTCTCCACCAGGGGAGCGTTCGTTGGCTGAACCCCAGGTGGTACACGAAAGTCCCTTCTCAATTCAATACAATCCTGGCCACTTAATCCATCATCGTTCGGTTGCCGGTTGTAGTGTCCATGCTGTGACCAGCCGGGGAACCAATCTGTGGAGTGCAGGTGATTTAATGAGAAAACAACAGAATTAATTATATGTAAAGTTCGTGAAATTAATCAGAAACTTACTCGTGTATGAAAATGGTAATCCGTCGTTCCAACGGAAATCTCCTTCGTATGTTTTATCTGATGCTCCGACCCAGTAAGCGTAACGGTCCTGGTAGCCAGGGCTGAAGGAATATGAAAACAGTAATAAAATCAGGATAACATGAGGAATCGTTTTAAATTAAATTAAGAGCTAGGAGTCCCGGAGTGTTGTGTATATTGTACAAGTTTTCATTTAAGAGCATTAGGATTTCCTTGGAAGTGCCCTGCAGGCTCGAATGGTTGGCTTTTCTAATTTTCAGCTTAATTACAACTTCCGGAACCATATCTCTATTTGAATTAGAAGTCATTATTTCTCGTAATTTCAAACTCAGTTGGCTTTTACAGAATGTCAGGATCTGGGTAGGAATGGGGTGTGAAATCTTTGAGCGTGTTCAGTTTGAGTTTGCAACTAAATGCTGGAAAAGGTGCATGGATAATGAAAAAACAAAATTTAGGTTCTTTTCCCAATTATTAACAGTAGACTGCCACTGGGATGAAATCAATTAATTAATGTGTACCAGGCAGGGTGAAGAAGGAGTACCCTTAGCATAGGTTAACGCATTTGTCAGCGAACTTTATGTTATGGTCTGTCTTTAAGACTTAATATGCCTCGTACCCACCAAGATGCGTTGATAAATTGATTCAATAGACAAGTGGTCTTCTTCGCCCATCTGATAGCATACTTTATGAAATATTGTTTAAAAAATAGTCTGATAGTTGCTCAACGTGTGCATTAGTGAGATGTACCGTTAGTTAAAAGCTTGCTGAACTATTTGCTTCTTCTACCTTAGATTTATCAAAGATAACTAAATCTAAAATAACAGAAGACAATGCCACAACATTTTTAAAAAAATTTTGCACTCTCCATTCACATGTATGGGGAGCCCCTCCCTTAAAATTAACACAAAATGGCGCCACTGGCTGCATGTAAAGGGAACAACAGATCACACGCTCTTACCAATTTTCGTGACAATCGGTCTAGCCGTTTCCGAATGAATAGAATGTGACAGAAAGACAGACAGAGGTGTACAGAAAGGCGTTCATAAATAAGTACAAATGAAGTTTATGCAACTACATCTGAGTCACTGTCGAGAGGCCCACTGCATGCGAACAATATGAAAATCTGCATAGCGGAGTATGGATCATCATCGCAACGGCGGTATCCGGTTTAGGGCTGCCTTAATAAGGAACTCCAGACAACCCGGTTTTGCGCCGAGGTCCACCAATTCGATATCCCTAAAAGCTGTCTGGCGTCCTGACCTACCCCATCGCTCCATCTCAGGCAGGGTCTGCCTCGTGTTCTTTTTCTACCATAGATATTGCCCTTCCCCGCGGAGCTGGTTTACGGGGAGAACCCAAGACTCCCAAGCGATCCGGTCTTCGACAAGAGATCGGGTCTCACGGAGTCGGGGTTGGTGCGTCTGCTGAGGGACAATCTCCGACGCATCAAAGCGCCACCACCCACTCGACACTCGTCCATACCTGCTTGTTCGCCCAAGGAACTGGACACGTGCACGCACGTGCTGATCAGGACGGATGCCGTCCGGAAGCCGCTGCAGCCTCCATATGAGGGCCCGTACCGCGTTCTCGAGAGGGGAGAACATTTCTTCCAGCTCGAGATCGGTGGTCACAAAAAGGCGGTCTCTTTGGCCAGGCTGAAACCCGTGTGCGCCCCGAAGCAACGTCGTGTCCGCTTTGTGGATTAACGGCGAACGAAGTTCGGGGATCCGTCGCCGAAACCCCCTAGGTTTCGTCTGGGGGCGGAGTGATGTGGCGCGGCAGGATCTGCAGCATTCGAAATTTATTTCGGATGTTGCGGATGCGGACGGGTAGATGGCGCTGAACGTGGAAACTCTCCACTCACGCGTTTTCAGAACGCACCGGGGAAGTGGAGAGCCAGCGGTAAAAAAGTGCCGTTGGTTGGGACAGTAAGGACCGCATGGAAATAAGTCGGTCTCTTCTGTTCCCAACCGCGACACGGAACACTTCGTTTGTTCTTGCTTCTTAAATACTAAAATATAAAAGGCTCCATCGGTCAGTCTCCTAGAAGTGCGGGAAAAGTCTATTACTAAAGTTGTTCGTTATTTTCTTATACCGTTTTTGATATTAAGACTGAATGTACAGAGACTGAATTGGAAGTGTTATTTCATTGATTTGATATTATATCTAGTCATAAATATGTTGACATTTAAAATTTTCATTTACTAAATAGACTTTCCGGGCTGGTTCATTCTCGTCCATACGGATTAAGTGACCCGCCCACCGTAACCTATTGAGCCGGATTTTATCCACAACCGGACGGTCATGGTATCGCTCATAGATTTCATCATTGTGTAGGCTACGAAATCGTCCATCCTCATGTAGGGGGCCAAAAATTCTTGAATAGTGAAAAAACAAAATTTAGGTTTTCTCCCAATCATTAACAGTAGACTACCACTGAGATGAAATCAATTAATTACTGTTTACCAGTAGGGCGGGGAAGGAGATAGCATAGGTTAACGCATTTGTCAGCGAACTTGAGTTATGATCTGGCTTCAAGACTTAATATGTCTCGAATCCTCCAAGACGCATTGATAAATTGTTCCAACAGACAAGTGGTCTTCTCCGCCCATCGGATAGCATACTTTGTGTAGTATTATTTAAAAACATTCTGTTTCTTCTACCTCAGATTTATCAAGGGATTTCAATTTTTCTACCATTTCGCAGATTGCCCTATTTCGTGGGCGGAAAAATGAAGCCTAAGTGAATATGGGCCTGGTTTGATTACGATTCAGGTTAACGTTGCATAATTTGGCACAGACGACCTTCTTACGATGGTCGAGTATGCAGGGGAGCAGGTGCATCCAACTGACAAGGATATGTTTGCCTGCTGGTCACGTGTTACAGGCAAGCACATCTGGGGAGGGAAGGATGACCCGAAGTAACGCCCCGGGGATCATCTTACCTGGACTGGAGAAAGTCCTAACAGGAACCCAAATCAAGGTGGAACAGCATACGCCGAAGGCTGCGTTGCCAATGGCAAGTTTGGTCTTCAGTATGCGACCTCTGAATACCTTGGGCACTTCTAGTTTCAAATGGCTTCCAGTTTGGAATCCATTGCCGTCGAGCTGGGTGTAGCGGGCACCAGCCAAAGTACGCGTAACAAGAAGCTTCGATTTCGGCGGCCCCCTTAAAAGTAATGGCCGACAAGAATGTCGGTCACTGGAAACTGTCTAACCAGAGGTCCCCTGGAGTCCTACTCAAGAGCCAGTACCAGAAGGCCATACATATTCAAAGCAAGATTGCAAAGTATAAGGTGGACGATACTGTTGACGAGTGGGATGAAAAAGACCTCGTTAAATACCGGCAGAAGGTGAAACGCACCGCCTTCAAACGTAACCGATCTCAAGACGAGGTGGAACAACAACGCAAGGGAGCAGAGTGTGGAAGGACTCGGACGCCAAGCAACCTCTGCAAACAGGTAAGCAGCAGCAGCCAGCCGACGAGCCAAAAACTGCGAAACCCTTCAACGACGTGACCAGGAGTCACTTACGTATGGCCCTGTGAATGGCAATCCCGCTAGCGTCAAAATAGCCCCGGGTTGTCCACCGGTTACTTTTGAGGGATAACTTTTTGGAACAAAGGCTGAGGAAAAAGAAGGAAAAGTAAGCTTCCACCTCCGTTGAAGTTTGGTAGCCTAAGACTAGACCTAAATGTTATTGGTAAATGTAACAAGTTCAGTCTTCGTAGGGTTCACCGTGAATCCGGTGTGGAAGCACCAGCAATAATTTGTTTTGGAGAATTACTCTATTAGGGTCAAAAATTGTGTCTATGCATTTGCCGGTGACTACAAAAAGTAAACTGAACCGTTTTCGAGATACTCCAGTTTTAATTTTTTTTATAAAAATGTTCGATTTTTTGGCTATTGAATTAGATATTTTGAAATATGTAACTCTTATTATTATTATTATTTAATTTTTACATGTAGAGTAAGATGCTTTATGACCTCAATAACCATAATTGTACGTAGGGTCGTTGTAGACGATTGAAAGTTAAAAAGTTAGTACAAATTTAAAAAGTTTTCTTTACAGGATAACTCAAAAAAATATGGCAACTGCTTTGCGGATGTCCCTAAAAATATCTACATTTTATCAGCTATCCCAGGAAGAATAACAATCTAGGGTTTTATTTAAACTCATAGAAAAAACTAAGCTTGTTTCTGCACTTTCATCCACCGAGGTTCAGAAAGATCACCCATAATCGGTAGAAAGAATCTTGTAGTGAACGTAAGTAATCTATAAGCTGATTACCGTTCTTCTTCTCATAGCAAAGCCAATATAATTCTAGTTTCCGTGATGTCACCATTGGTCAATTTTCTCACAATATTTTGGAGAGAGGACTATTCGTTATGGCATGAAGGAAAAGAACGAAAATAGAATTTGTATGGTTGGGAATATGAATTTTGAAGCCAATTACCTTACGATATCAGTGTTCGTCAAGATTGTTGTATCCTAGTGCTTGATAAGTTTGATAATTACTTAACAGATTGAGGGGATAGCCAAAAGATTGATTGCCGGAGTCGATCTACAGGGGGAACTATGCCAAAAACCTTAAAGGTTGGGCAAATACACAAATATTGAAGGTCAACTAAAATCTCCCGTCTATACGTGCTTGCATGCCTTTGTGTTAGCTAGGCTCGGGAATGTAGGGGGTCCTTTTGGACACTTCAATTCCCCACGCCTCAATATTCCTTTTGATTGAAATACGAAACAAACATGGGGATCACGCACAAATCTAGCGGGTGAAACCACTCAACCTAAATCGTGTGTCAAGCCATAAAATTTGGGACCCAAATGCCGCGATCAAAAGAGAGGATTCACCGCAGCTCCCCAGTTTCAGACACGGATTAGCGAGGATAAGGCGAAGAGGGAAAAACTTAGTCTGACTTCATGCCACTATATTCTAGTAATCAAATCCGTTAAATGTAAGAAACACCTAAAAATAAATAATAAATCAAAAAAATATGATAAAGGAAAACAAACAAAAAAAAAATAAAAGAAAAGAGGAATTGTGAGCTAATCCCTGGAGCATTTTGGGTCGGTTTGTGAAAAGGTCTCCAAATAGATTTCTCATTTTGTCATTTCTACAATATGTCTTCGGTGTTGATCTTCAACTATTCCCTTACATTATTTTTTTTCTCGCCTTTGCAATTGAAAAGCTTGAATCTCGAACTACTGATTCTCACTTTGTGCATTTACTACCTAATTTGAGTGGATCTTCCAAATAAGAACGCCGGAAAGAAAAAACTTCGGAATTTGAATAAAACACGTCCAAAACATTCCAAAAAAAAATACGTTTAGAAGAATGTCAAAAAAGCGAAGGTCGAATTTCTACTCTACTTAGCTATCGTTCCACCTTCTGCCCGATTTTACTTCCAGAGCTCAACACTCCGAATCGCAGTCAAGCTCAGCCGTCCTTCATTCAACCGGCTTCTGTTTAACAACAAAAATTTGCATTCATAAGATTTCACCTTAGTCAGACACGAACGCTAAAAACGCATTTGATAAAATGGCCAAAGTAACGCCAAAAGAAAACATTAATGATCATTTTTGAATATTGAAAAAAATTATATACTGAAATTGAAAATATTGGAATGAATTTGCGATTTCGGGAAATTTAAAAAGTGAGAGGTTTGGTTTCAAGAATATTTAACAAAAAAAGATAAAATTGTCATCTATTAATTTACATTTTCAAAAAAGTTGATACCAGGACGGGAAGTAGGGAATTAAAAGGTGGATAGTAGAGGAACTAAAGGGTGCTAAATAGTGAAAATGGAAATATGTTGCACAATAGCAAGTTAATAGTAGTAGGAAATTGAGCTCAGCCCTTATATTCATCATCATCATCATCAACGGCGCAACAACCGGTATCCGGTCTAGGCCTGCCTTAATGAGGAACTCCAGGCATCTCGGTATTCCGCCGAGGTCCAACCATTCGATATCCCTAAAAGCTGTCTGCCTTCCTCAGCCTCGTCCCAAAAGGATGTTTTGGCAGAATGCGCAAATGTGAAGGCGGATCAATGAACGTGTGGCGGCCACCGGAGGCAAGAATAACGACCGCATTTATCATCATCATCATCAACGGCGCAACAACCGGTATCCGGTCTAGGCCTGCCTTAATAAGGAACTCCAGACATCCCGCTTTTGCGCCCAGGTCCACCAATTCGATATCCCTAAAAACTGTCTGGCGTCCTGACCTATGCCATCACTCCATCATAGGTAAGGTCTGCCTCGTCTTCTTTTTCTACCATAGATATTGCCCTTATAGACTTTCCGGGTGGGATCATCCTCATCCATACAGATTAAGTGACCCACAACCTCACGGTCATGGTATCGCTCATAGATTTCATCCTTATGTTGGCTACGGAATCGTCCATCCTCATGTAAGGGGCTAAAAATTCTTCGGAGGATTCTTCTCTCGAACGTGGCCAAGAGTTCGCAATTTTTCTTGCTAAGAACCCAAGTCTCCGAGGAATACATGAGGACTGGCAAAATCATTGTCTTGTAAAGTAAGAGCTTTGGCCCTATGGTGAGGCTCTGTTGGCTGACAACAGCCGTGCGCGGATTTCATCATCGTAGCTGTTGTCGGTTGTGATTATCGACCCTAGATAGGAGAAATGATCATGTATTCTCCTCTCTTTATTCTTCCCGTTTGACCAGTGCGGTTGGTTGGTTTTCGGTGCTGACGTTGCCACCATATACTTTTTCTTGCCTTAATTGATGTGCAGCCTAAGATCTCGCGCCAATCGCCGCCTACTCGATCTGAATGAAGGCAGTTTGTATGTCTCGGGTGGATCTTCCCATGATGCCGATATCGTCATCATAGATGAGTAGTTGGGTGGACTTCAAGAGGATCGTACCTCTTGCATTTACCTCAGCATCACGGATCACTTTCTCGAGGTTGGTGATGTTGAATGATCTTGAGAGTGATCCTGCTGCTTTTATCTGGCCACGCACATTGGTCAGGGTCAGCCTAGTTAGTCTTGTTAATTTCGTCGGGATACCGAATTCTCTCATGGCCGTGTAGGAGTTATCATAGGCAGCTTTAAAGTCGATGAAAAGATGGTGCAACTGATGTCCATATTCCAACAGTTTTCAAATCGTTTGCCGCACAGAGAAAATCTGATCAGTTGCTGAGTTGCCTGGAGTGGAGCCTCTTTGGTATGGGCCAATGATGTTCTGGGTGTATGGGGCTATCCGGCCTAACAAGGTAGTAGGGAATATCTTATAGATGGTATTCAGCAAATTTATACCTCTTTAATTGGTGCACTGAGACAGATAATGCCTCGTTGCCAATCGTCAGGCATTGATTCGCTGCCCATACCTTCAGCACAAGTTGATGAACCACTTGGTGTAACTGGTCGCCTCCATCTTTAACCAAGGAGGCTGTAATTCCATCGGCTCCTGGCGACTTACGATTTTTAAGCCGATGAAGTGCACGGACTGTTTCTCCTATACTTGATGGTAGCAGTATTTGTCCGTCGTCTTCAGTTGGCGGGACCTCCAACTCGCCGACGTTTTGGTTGTTCAGTAGTTCATCAAAGTACTCAACCCATCGCTCCAATATGCCCATTCTGTCGGAGATCAGATTTCCCTCTTTGTCTCGGCAGGATGAGCATCGATGATTTGTTGGTAAAACTTCCGTGCCTGTTGCGGTTGCTCCCTGTATTTTTCTAGTTCACAGACTTGTTGGTTATCCCAGGCTTCCTTTTTCCGTCTGTGAAATCGCTTCTCCGCTGGAGTTTGTGGTGAGCCTCTGCGCGTGCCCGCGTTCTTTGGGAATGCAACATTACTCGGTATGCGGCATTCTTCCGTTCCATTGTTAGCTTACATTCATCGTCAAACCAGCCCTTCCGACTCCTTTTGCGGCTGGGGCCAAGTATGTTTGTGGCCGTATCAATGATCACGTTCTTCAGGTGATCGTGACGAGTCTATATTGGCCCCCTTATATGTTCTGACATTCATCAAGACTGAGAGGTGGCGACGTTCGATCATTGATGACAGCAAACTTTATGCTGGAAACTATTCCCTTGGCACAAATGAATTACAGATGAAATTTAAGAGGCAGTACCTAAGATCATGTTTTTCAAAGCAAATTTGGGGAATGTTGAACCATTTATCCTTAATAATTATGAGTGAATGGCGCACATGGTATTTTTAACTATACGTGCTCATAGAAAGTAAATTACAGGAACTAACACATTTGCTGTTAAAATCAGTTCGTACTCCATAAGCAACACAAATTATTTACTTTCCGAAATTAACAAACTTACCTGTTCAACAATAGCTGATCAATAGTTTTCTGTTCCGCTTCCGACCGTATTGATGCTAGATGTCCACCCTTTCCTACGCAATATTCCTCACTCTGGAGCCAGGAGAGAGGGACATCTGCTGTCGTCACACAAAATTGTTGCATTGCCACCCAACCAAAGGCACAATCCGATACTATTTCGGGGATGGGTTTCGCTGTATATTCTAAATATAGAGAGGGCAAACTAGTGCCACTGCCACTTTTCGAGTCCTTCGGTCCATCACGGCCTACGCCTAATTCCGAGCTAAAAGTAAGCTCCTCTCCTAAAGCTGAATTAGAACCACTTTTCTCCTTGTTGACTATATCCTCGTTCAAATTGAACACCTTAACAACGTGCAGGACGAGCGTGTTGCCTTGGGAAATGAGAGAAAAGCGCTTCGTCCCGCTCCACTCGTCTACACAATATGACCATTTGTACGTGGGAAATTCGTGGATTTGTATCCGCAGTCCGTTGCAGAACAAGAGGGCGTTCTCGTTGGAAACACTAAATCTACTTCCACTTCTGCTACTTAAAAATTCGTTAGAACTAGAATTACGGCTTCCGTTCCTACCGCTATCACTTAGGCTTATGTTAATGTGCGTCATGGATTCATCTAAAATAACATCGTTTTTGCTGTAGTCCTTTGTTGACGTCAAGTTGGCTTTGCTAGTTCGAAAGGTTGTATTTTTATCGTAATTATGCGGACTCGGGTTCACGCCAGCGTCAACTACACTTCGATTATTTACTACTAAATTTAACTCGATCCTATTCCCGTACGGAAGGTGGATTCGAAAGTAGCACTCGAGCGACTCTTTCGCAGGATGCATATAAAACGACCCATTTTGCTCTGTTAACGACATATTATAACAATAATCCACTAACTGAAATTTCAAGCTAAACATCGGATTCTTATGGATACGCACACTCGTGTTTTTGTGCATATTAAAGTGATACGTCCTCTCGTTAGCACGTAGCTCCTCTAGTTTTCCGCAAAGTGCAGCGTACTCCGCGAACTTTATATACCCACCGCTATCACATGGCACATTTAAACGCGTTAATTGAACTAAAAGCCCCGGACGGCGAGCGGACGGTACAAGGGATGATGTCCTCGATGGATTTCCTATACCGTCGATACTTCCTCCATCGGGGGATGGAAAATGTACATCACAATCTACACTGTAGAGTGGCAGCGAGGCGTAGTCTAGAACACCCGTTGATTGTTTTAGGAATAGATGGCAATCTGAAAGTAGAAGGGTGAGAAATAGTGTTAGTAAGGGATGTTGAGAATATATGAAGATAGATTATTTTTCGATGGCTGGGATTTGGAAGATATTATATATTTGCGCTTCAGAAGCGACATTATGACACTTGAAAGAGTAGTGAACATGATTGGGAGTAATCTTGGAAATCCGCCCCTGGGAATGAGTCCCTAAATGGTTTTTTTGCCCAACGGGGCCCTCAATTGACAGATATATTGTATTGTAAAGTTCGATTAGAGGACGGGCATGTGGCAGCTCTCCGAATCACATAACTAGATGCAATTTGTCAAGCGATTTTAGGCTTGCGTCTTAAAACCACTAAAAGGGTATTTTAGTTGAAAACTGTGTCAACGAGTTTCGTCTCGGTTTCAATTTGAAATTCAGTTAAAAACGGTGGAATCTCCATTGCTGAATTTACACAACGGAATTGATTTTACCACTCAACACTGGATTGATGTAATAATAAAGCAAATGTACTTACTCTTAATGATATTTAATAAAAAAGACATCCTATACACAATTCCATTTGAATTTTTTGGATCCTTTGAATCACCGCTGCTACTATCATTCGTACGCAATCGAAAAAATAACCTGAAATTGAAAGAGAATGGTTAGAAGACGATGGTGCCATAATTCAATTAGACGGAATTCCTTGGAGGGTTGACTAGAATTTTAAGTAAGGAACTCAAAATACGAAAGGAAGCTCACTATAATTCACAAGGGACCAGGGTAGGGCATCAAAAGACCCAAGAAGATTGGGAGACAAATTAAATTATCATCTTTCTAGATTGGCTTACACCCTTTCAAGTGTTGGGGAGTATTGAATGATAATTTAATTTTGTTTTCAAAGCTTTCTTTGAGATTTTCTATGTAGTAGTGGTGTTACAGATTTTAGATGCTTTTGTTATAAATATATGATCCTATTGTGACTGTGTAAATGCCGTGTTGGCTGTTCCGTAATATAATTGCCCCAAGATCACAGCAAGTTTAATCTTAAAAGTTGATGAAAGGGTGGAAATTATGGAGAGGGATTGCATGATATAATACGCTGCCAGCTATGGTGTTATCGAATGAAAGGTCCCAGTTGAAAACTTTCCAATCTATTAATTACGATTTGTGGCTTTGTCGCATTGTGAACTGTTCGTGTTCATTAAATGCTACTAGTATACCACAACCCTGTTTCACCAAATATGAAAATCCATTGAAAGCGGTAGTACCCACGTCCGCGAAGAAAAAAATATGACCCAAATAGGATGGAGCTGGTTGTGTCCTACAATTGGACTGCGTGGGCGTATGAGAGACTCATTTGCTTTCATACAGCAAATTTATTTTTCTCCCACTTGGCTGCTTTCAGCACCTTTTGTCAATTCCCTATTTGACATCCGACGTTCACTCATTTTCAAATGGCAATTCAAAAATATTTTTATTTTAATAATTTCTTTTGCTGTTGTTTACACATAGATTTCACATGTTGAGTAGTACACGAAATGTATTCCTGACGCTTGTTTCTGGCTGAAGCGAAATATTGTGCATGAAGGGGATCTGGCTGGACTGCTGTCTGGGTGGAAACCATTTGTGATCGACAACTGAAAGCTGGTGCTTGGCGACGAATGTCGTTTTAGGTAGAAAGTTGGCGCTCGCACTCGAAAAGTGCTAAGATCATTGGGGTATTTTTCCGACCATGAGACAAGAAATAGAATTCGAGTCACCTATAATTTGATGATGACGTCCATTTGTACTCGAAAGAATCGCGTCTCAAGTCTCCACACATGTTGTAGAAGACACTACTCACTAAAGTGATCCCGGAAAAGTGACCTCCTTTCACATTGAAAATGTCCCACCATAATAATTCAAAGTGTGTCCAAGTCATTAGTTTCCAGCCAAGATCGATAACAAGAGTGAAATTGGGAAGATAGAGGTCGTCGATTATTCGTTGGTATTTTTTCGGTGAAAAACTGTCGCCTTGAAAAGCCGAACTCAAAGTTCGAATATCCTTGCAAAAGATCTACTCGCCAAGTGTCATGTGTTCTCGTCGACGTCAGTTTGGATGACAATCCGTGGAAAATTTACAAGAACTGCCGCTTTGACGTCGCCCTTATGTGAAATGAAACCTTAGACTCTCATTCGGCGCTTACTCATTGATTAATGGCGAGGATCCGCCGCGTAAAAGGCGGTGGAGGTTAATATGATTTATGAGAAAAGAAATAAGATATATCCTTGCAACAACTTTCAAGAGAAGGGGACTTTAATTTTAATATAGAAACTGTTGTTGATTATCTTTTTTTTTATTTTTCCTTTCCGAGTTGTCATTTTATTTTATTATATACATAGTATAGCCATAATTTCTATCAGTCAAACAAATCTTTATTGCTCACGAAGTAATAAACCAAATCAACCGAAAAGTACGCCATTAGAAAAAGGAAACATAGAGCTTTCAAACGAGGAAAAAAAATTATTCAATATGGCCGCCGCTAGCAGCTATACATGCCCGGAGTCTGTGAGCCCATGCATCGATCGCTTCACGCATAGTATGAAGCGGCATTTCTCGAGCTGCATGCACAATGCTGGCCTTCAAACTCTCCAAATCGATGTAAGTTCGATCGCAGATAGTCTCCTCTAACTTAGCCCAAAAGCTGTAGTCCAGAGGATTCAAATCTGTGCTGCCTGAGGTCCATTCATCCGCGGCTATGAAGTCCGGAACATGCGCCGCTAACGACTGTTGAATTATCTAGGCTTTGTGAGCGGGGGCCAAGTCCTGCTGGAAGCACTACGGCTTTCCAGCGAATATAGATTCACTCAATGGCTCTTTTCGTACACGCTCGCATTGGTTTTGACGCCGGTCTCGCAAAAATGAATATCAGTTACTCCGTGATATGGGACGCCTCACCATACCATGACAGAGGTCGGATGGTGACGACATTGGACTCGTGGAGCATTTTCTTTGGCTTAATTACAGTATATGTTCACATACTCCATCATTTTGTCGGTTGAATTTTTCCTCGATGGTACACATTTTTTCATTAATCGACATTCGTTTCTACTTGCGGTGAGGATTGCGACGAACACGCTCACGCACAGCATGCATGACATTCGGGGGACGTACGGTGTATGGGAACCCCCCCCCCCGCGACCTGTCACTCACATCAGCTGTTTCGCAATATCGAACTAATGTCCTAAAAACGATTCGTTCGTTTACCGGCAGCTTTTTTAACAAACTATGAATCTTTTTCAGCGTATTCCCCCATTGGTGCAACGCGTTAATCGCGATTCTTTTTTCGTAGTTACCGAACTTCATTATGTTGTCGTTCACGAGCTACTGACCTTCGGAACCTGAAAGTGTGATGGAAGTGGGGTACAGTCACGTACTCTCCGTCCGCAGTGTTACCAGTTTCGGCGGCCTAACATTTCTCACTATACACATCGACTGACAGAACTTATGGCTATACTATGTATATATATATATATTATTAAAACGCCCACAAAGCCTCTTCCCGCGCAACCGGAGCGAGGGGCGATCAACCTAAGGATGGACTGAAGGTAGCATCCAAAGGCCCCACCATACCAACATGTAGTTCTACATCCCCGATTGTCGCAAACACTTCAGGCAGTGACGCGGTGGTTCTAAACTATAGAGACATCGATTTTAACTTGAAAACAGTACGAATCGAGACTCAAGCCCACTAAGCCACTAAGCCGGACAGGACTCTTGGAACTATACCGCAGGTTGCAAGGATTGTCGGTTTTTGTATCTCCATGTATAGCCCGGCCCTTAGATCAAACGTTTTCAGCGCTTTATTTAAATTTTGTGGGACTTATCCCGCTGAATTTACCACTGGAACTACTTCGATCTTTTGTAGTCTCCAAGCCTGCTTCATATCGCCTGCAAGAGACCGTAATTCCGGAATTTTGCTTGCTGTTTTTCAACAGTGTTCCGGTCCAATGAAGCACGCTCATTCTTCCTTGAGAGAAGCAGATCTAGATCGGGTCTATTGTGATTAACGCTGTGATCATTGACAACAGTGTGATCCCACAGTATTTAGAAATAACAGAAAACTTGTTTTTTCTTATTCGCTAGTGTTGATATTTTTATCTTTGCAAATACCGATATTTCGGGAACCCCTTTTTCGAACAAGTTTCCATTGATGAGGTAGAACTGAGCGATTTAAATACCTCAGATCAACGCTATCAGCCAATGGAGAACTGCGTTATGAAATTGTTCCACGCATTAACGCAACCTGGATGAAGTAGCGTTCCACAACTAGTGCGTTTTGTTATCGACGTATCAGTGAAAATTTAAAATTTACCGCAATGTTGTCCGTCCTATCGCCCTCTATGGTTCTGAGTGTTGGCCGACTATAAAAGACAATGAATGGTGTCTTCCGGTAATGGAGGCGAAGATCTTGCGTTGGACTAGTAGCGTGAGACGTTTTGATCACATCCGAAATAAGGATATCCGTGATCGTTATGTGGTTGCACCGACCGTGGAAAAACTGCGAGAGAGGCATCTTCGATGGTATGGTCACGCAATTCGTGCTAATGAGAATTCACGTACCAAGATTGGGCTGAACATCGAAGTCGATGGTGAACAATACCAACTAACAAAACCTATCACGATGAGCCGACCCCGCTTGAGAACGGGAAAAAGGCTGAAGAAAAAAAAGAATCCTCCCGAGAAGATACAACCACAACCTACATCTAAAAAGTCATTAGTGATTTCCTGTTTATACTCTAAAGATACGTCACCTAATGTACGGACAGATTATCTCACATACGTTTGTTGGCTTCCTTCAATTTGGTATTACTAAGTTTCAGAAGCTGATAGGATATACTAAACCTTGTAGTTTGCAACTCCGCAATTTCATCATTAAGCCATTAGCTAAATTGTTTTATGAAGAGAATTCACTTTCTGGGTATAGGGAGCGGAAGCGTGGTACACTAATGAATGAATACCTTTGAATCAGAAATAGTTTACCAACTGTTCCTTCTTTCTGCTCTAAGGGGCATCTTATCTAATATGAGAGCTTTTTCGTTGTTGTATATTTAGTCGTGATTATTTTATTACTAAATGCGATTAATGACCTTTTCATTTTAATGTTCCACTTTATGTCTTTCGCGCTATTAGGTGTCTGAATGATGTCACCCCAGCTATGTTTTGCTACCTTTTATCATCTATGGGTCGCTCCATGGCTCACGGAGGTTCTTGGCCATATAAATATTTATATCACAGACATCAACTCTCTTGCGGATTAACCCGTCACTAAATTGGCCACAGTAACTAAGTCTACTATTGTTGATGCATTACAGTTTTTGAATCTAAAGGCTTAAAAGTATCCGTGTTCTTGAAATTGACCGCGGCACAAGGTTTCTGGGGACTAAACCCTAATAGGTCCAATCATACATTGAAAGTAGCAGAGGGAACATTGTTGTTCAAAGATGCAAAAAACACTTTTAAATTTTCCGGCTTTACGACCAACTTTATAAAAGGAAAAATAAATCTGCCTAGAATTTATTTATCTTTCTTTAGATAAATTTAGAAATTTATAAATAAATCACTTTGATCTGATGATACTTAAGGAGAAAACGGCAACCTCCAGCAAAAGGAAGGAATTATATCTCTTAGATAGCAAACTTTTATCAAGCAACAAAGTTTATACATATTTATTTTGATATTATTGCCATCCAGAAAACAAGCTATAAAAACCATTCCTGATCATTTCTCTTGAACTTTATTTTAAGGAAAAAACATCTCCAACATTTGTTAATATCCTTCGGTTTCATGTTCCATAAAATCTTGCCCAACGACACACATTGTGTCCGATGAGTTGTTCTTGCTTTTTGGATCTATTATACACAGAACGGAGCCATTAATCTACACCCACGCAGGGAGCTGGACTGTCTGCAAGCGGATCATCATAAAACCTATCATTTGCTTGCGTGGGATTAGATTCTACAGCTCAATCAAAAGTTTTGTCTTAATATGTTCTATTGTGTGTTGCTATCAATCAGGGATGCTAGCCTGAGATGGTCCTTCCCGTTCCGGGTGGTCGAGCTGACAAAGTCAATTTGGGTATACATGCACATGGAAATCTATCACTTACATGACTTCAATAGTGATATTAGGAGCCGTTGGGGATGAAATGTGCTATTGGGAACTTATGTCGCAGGGTCAGTGAACGAGTGTAGAAATGATGATGGGATAATTATCCTTAATCGATTTGCGATGATATCCTTTGTAATAAGAGTTTTATGGGGGGGATTGTGATGTGAAAAGTTGTGAAGTTTTTGTTAGGGTATATTCAAATATAATACGAACATAGGAGATGGTATACGGAGAACAAATAATAATAAGATTTTAATATCGCTTTTTACGGTCTATAAGAGAAATTCGTACTGTTGGGTTTTACAAGTCTAGAAAGTATTAGGAAAAGTCAGCAACCTTGTATGCCTTAGATGATCGAAAAATTAAATCAAGTTTATGTAGCGGTCTGCATCTCCCATGAATGTGGGCCTCCTTAATTATAATCTGAAGTAGAAGTATATCGACGAATCAAAAATATTGAATTTTATGTATAAGTATTATAACTAACTAAGCAAGCTGGAAAGTAAGGGTTCGGCACCTTCGATATGAAGCTTTTTTTTTTTGTCTCAACCCTAACACCCCCCCCCCCCCCTTAATTTGACGTAGGTTGATGTAACTCCACCAATTTTGGTGTCAATTGTTATAGCCGTTGCGAAGAAAAGTGCGTATGACAGACAGGCAGACAGACAGACACGTGGACGTATACACTATACCTGCAGTAATTGAGGAGGAACTTGGGCAGATTCCCGGGAGAATTGGTGATAATGAAGCTTCCGGTCTGGATGCTGTCCCAATAGACCTCTTAAACTCGCTATTAACACCAGCCCGATTGGTTCATCAGCGTATATAAAACATGCCTGGTAGAAGGAGTTTTTCCCCGCTCGGTGAAAGAGGCAACAACTAATTTCTCCCCCCGAAGCAAAATATGCAACCATCGCATTCATTATCATACCGCCTGATTTGCCGCATCGACACGGTAGGAAAGATGCTCGAAAGAGCCATTTACAATAGATATCTCCGGACAGACAATTTGGATTTCGACAAATCCACTCAACGATCGACGTCGTAAACGTTGTTTTGAAGCTGGCTCCAGACGCGGTGTCATCTAATAAATGCTGTGCCGTGATGACGTTGGAGTCAAAAAATGCGTTCAATTCCGCTAGCTGGGAGTGGCTAAAAAGCTAAAACGGGTGTGACTAGCTATTTAACTAAGCTCCTCGGAAGAACGTGATGCACAATGGGGGTCCTTCCCGTGCCAAAGGAGGCCACGATAATCGATTTCGCAGATGATCTAGCTGTGGTTGTCGTCGCGAAACAATCTAAAGACGTGGGCGGACCTGGGAGTGATGATTGACGCTAAAGTCAATTTCAAGGAACACCTGGGCTATGCTTGGGAGAAAGCACACTAGCGTATCATTAACGGAGACGATGCCTAACATTGGAAGCCCAAAATACAGTCGTAGATTACTTGTAGCCGGAGTGGTTCGCTTCACACTATTATATGCGGCACCAATTTGGGAGAAATCACTAGCGTATGAGAGTAATCGGAGGAGGTTAAACATGGCGCTAAGGGTCTGCAGCGCCTTCAGAACAATATCAGGCGACGCAGCATGTGTTACTGCGGGAATGATCCCGATAGACATTCTGGCAAGTGAGGCACGGTGTCTGTACAAGAAAAGAAGAATGAATCCACCTGAAAAGGATACAGAATATAACAAGTCGGGAAACCGGAAGCTGGACGCTTCAGGTACGAAAGGTTTTGTGTATTTCTTAGTACGTAGCACGTAATATATCCATATATTATGTGAGAGTATCCACTTTCGGGTGATATTGGCATTCATAGTCTTCAATTTTCAAAGAAGCAACAAATTTGAGGTATTATAACTTTGTTAATAATAGTGCGATTTCCACCAAGCTTGGTAAGATCATGCTCTATATTATGGCCTATATCACTGCAAAATTTCATGGTACTAGGATGAACTTAAGGGGGGTTTCTAACCAATTACAAAAAATTGTAGTAATATACTATTATTAACTTTATTTAAACAGATATCGGCATGGAAGGTATTTCGGAGCCCAGGCACCATATAGTGGCAGCCTCCTGATTTTTTTTAGATTTTTCGGTTTGGCATTTTCTGAGAATGGCCCCCTTAAAGAAGTGATCACTTTCAACCCCCCGCGCTCCCCACCCTTCCAATGAATGTCAAAACTAAAATCGGCTTTGAAAAGTACTAATCGAGACCTTTAATTTGATACCCCACATGACTATATTTGATGAAAAAAAATTTTACACCCTCCTTTTGCATGTATGGGGACCCCCCTTAAATTCGACGTAAAAGGATGTAAATTACTGTATGCGTGAGGGTTCACAGTTCCCACCTTTCCACCAAATTTGGTGTCAATCGCTATAACCGTCTCCGAGAAAAATGCGTGTGACGGACAGACACACAGACAGACTGACAGACGGAACAACGATGTACTTAATCTTCTCCTTCCGGAGAAAGCCACAGTGGTGGGTTACGCTGACGACATTGCACTGGTTGTTGTCGCAAAGCATCACGAAGATGCTGAGTTATACTCAAGCGAGGCAATCAGTGCTGTCAAATGCTGGTTAGAGAGCTCTGGTCTGACGCTTGCGGAGGAAAAAACGGAAGCGGTCCTCATCACGAAGCGCCGGAAGAGAAATTACGCCTGTGTTAGAGTCGGGAATTATATCATCACTTCCAAGCTGGCCATCAAATGCTTGGGGGTGGTGATAGACAGGAAGCTCAGCTATAAGCAACAAGTACAGTATATTTGTGATAAATCATCCAAAGCTAGTATGGCCCTGGCGAGGATGATGCCGAACGTGGGAGGGCCACGGCATACCTCTAGGTTGCTTATAGCCAGGGTGGTGACCTCAATCATGCTCTATGCAACCCCAGTTTCTAGCGAGGCGTTGCGGATGTCAGTTAACACTAGCAAACAGAATGCAGTCTACAGGAGGACAGCTCTGAGGGTATGCTCTGCCTTCAGGACTGTCTCAGATGATGCAGCATTCGTCATCTCTGGAATAATGCCGATTGACATCTTGGCAGAGGAGATGGCAAATATATACCATGCGAAGCTAATCTCTCCCTTATTGCAGACGAAGAAGGCTGAGAGGGAGAGATCTATAAATAGATGGCAAGAGCGGTGGGAACGCTCGGGAAAGGGTCGGTGGACTCACAGGCTCCTTCCTGCCATCAAGGAGTGGTTGGAGAGACGACACGGTGAGATTAATTATAATCTCACCCAGTTTCTCACGGGACATGGAGGATATCTCCAATACCTTCACAGGTTTAAATTGGAGACCTCACCCGACGGTCCAAATTGCGATGGAGTCCCAGAGGACTCAGAGCATGTATTCTTCCACTGTTCGTGATTTGTGGAAGAAAGGAGGAACCTAGAGGAGACTCTAGGAGAGGTGCTGGTACCAGAAAATTTGGTGCCGAAAATGCTAGCACATCAAAAGAATTGGGATACGGTCAACTCCATGATCGCATCAATTCAAGATAAATTGCGCAAGGCAGAGGAAAGGAGAAAAACGCGGTCACGTGCGCCGCGTATAGAAGAAATGGGATTAAGCTAGAGTGAGCTGTCTCCGCCCCGTGATGTAATACCTTATGGTGGTTCCTCGGGGCAGGGAGGAAGTCGGGAGTGGTTTTAGTGGGTAATGTGGGTGGGTTAGTGGGCTGATGTGTCCAGACCAATGTCTTTTGAAGATTTCCACCTTCTCAAAAAAAAAAAAACAAGAGACAGACAGACGGACAGACAGACAGTAAACCGATTTTAATAAGGTTTTGTGTTTACACAAAACCTTAAAAAGGCGGCAAGGCGAGAGTTGCTTGAAAAGTGGCAGCAATGGTAGGGTAACTCGCAGAGGAGTCGCTGGAGTCACACTTTGATTCCTTGTATTGAGGATTTGATCAAGCGACGACACGGCGAGATTAACTGCCATCTGATCCAACTCCTGACAGGGCATGGTGGTTACAGGAAGTATCGGTATCAATTCAGGTTGGATGATTCTCCCTTTATCCTGAACGTGCACACTTGAGGACCCAGAGAATGTTATGATCCACTATCCACGACTTTACTCAGAGAGGCCCAACTTCGAAGACTCTCTGAAAATCAACATAAGGTCGCAGAAGATTGTCGGGGAAATGCTGAATTCAGATGGAAACTGCTGTACGGTGAAATCCAAAATTAAAAGTATACAGAAGGGACTTGAAAAAGCGGAACGCGCTAGGAAGACACGAAGAACGGAAGGTTTGTTCGCTTAAAGCTTACCCCTCCTTGCGAAGTAATGCTTTGAGGTGGTTTCGCGGGAAAGGAAGAGGGGATTATATAAGCAGTCGTATTAAACTTGGGGGGCCGCGACTTTCATACCCTGTGGGAAGCGCAGACGCAACATGCAAGTAAAGCGAAAATTAGATGGTGATCCATTGAGGTCGATGTCAGTGCAAAAAAAGGTCATTTTTTTTTAAATTGAAAATAGCTTTGCATTCTATATGAGTAACGTTTGAACGATGAAATGATGTTGAGGGAATTTATTGATCCTAAGGCAGCAGAACAGAATGAAAAATTCCATTGAGGTAACGATTTGCATCGATAGCCCTTTTCTATCGCAGCCCCCCAGCCGAAACTATGACGTGGCCAGTTTCTGTGTTCTTGAAACCACCATTCAATAATTTTTAACATGCATACATTGGGGTGCAAAAAAATGGCAAGTAGCTATCATGAAAAGCGAAGCTGAGCATTGCAAGAGGATCTGTACCGAAGTTGACTCAGATGGATGGTGTAGCGCATATAAGTCGTAGTGTAGCACTAAAAGGACACCGCTCCCCACCGAATTCCAAGTTACCGCAGAATATAGTGAACACTCTCCTCCTCTAGCAGTGCACACAAACCTCGATTAAGTTCCTGTAGTGGTTGGTGAGGAAGTTGTGGAGACAGCAAATAAACTCATTTAAAATAAGATAAGCTGGATGCAATTCCGAACATTGCCTTGAAAGTGGCAACCAGAGCAGCACCAAGTATGTTTGCCCAAATTTTTGCCTTAGAGAAGAAGTATTCATTCCGAAGTCCGGTAAAACATTGGGTGATTCGTACTAATATAGACCGATATGTCTGGTCAATATCATTGTCAAACTATTCGAACGAGTGATATACAACAAGTTGCTCCCAATTACAGAAATGGGAGGAGAACTTTCTGACAAGCAATTCGGATTTCGTAAGGCGAGAACATCCGTCGACGCAATCAATATAGTGACTGGTCTGGTACAAGCTACAATAGAAGAAGACAAGTGCTGTGTGATTGTAACACTAAATGCGAAGAATGTGTTCAACTGTGCAAAATGGAAAAAAAATCATTGAGACACTGGTCAAACTAAAGATCTCCAGGGGAAAAATATTCCAGATCCTAGGGAACGAAGGCTCCCGTCTCACGATAGCAGCAGGAGGAGTCTAGCCCATTTCGACGGTAACTGACAAAGCGAGAATCTGTCACAAAATACCAAAAGAGATGGGACGAGTCACAAATTGGTCGTTGGACATACCGCACTATGGTGAATTAGATGAAGCCACGGGGAATTGAATCAGGAGCTAACATAATTCTTGAGCGGACATGAAGGTGATCGTATATATCTACATCGATTTGGGCGCGACGATTTCCCATACTGCCTAATACTTATATGGCGTGGAGAATGTAGTGTTTGATTGCCTTAGGTTTACTGTGCAAGATTGGAGGCTATTATGGAGCTTGTGACGAGCGAGGAACTTCGGTCGCATGCAAGTGCGAATCGTGGTGGCCATGACATCGAAAAACAATTTTTGACAGTGAAAATTGCTAGTTGGAGACAGACAAGATCAAGGAGGAGAATGACTCTCCTCAATAAAATTTATACTCAAATAATTAATCATATATTTAAAATAAACAAATAAATAATAAATGTAATTTAACCTGTCAATTGTTGTAACTTTACCTACAAATTGATGACTCCGATAGTCTTTAAGAAACTACAAAAGTGTTGTTCAGAGTTTTTGTAGCAACAAAGCAAGTATCTCTCATATTGGAACAAAGCTGGCGGAAAACAGAATTATCGGATCGATCACTCGTGTGGTGAAGTGAGAAAAGTACAAGTGACTTTCGGCGACTGCTGCATTTCGCGAGTATTTTCCAGGTTTCAGAAGCTCACCACCCAAAAGGCCAAAACCAGTGGAGGAAAATCAATTTTCGACGAGTTTAAGTATGCCGATGAATTTGATGATAGGAATTTTCCGAGGAAAATTCGCCCCTAAATAATTGAAGTTTTGAGGAAAGGTTCAGTTCCCACGCCTATATCGAACTGCATCGCAATCACAGTCGAATTTGGTAAAGCCAAATCCAACAGCTGCTAAAATTCCACCCAACTGCATCCACCCAAATCACAGCCTACGCAAGCACAATCGGCCAATAAGCAACCGCAACAACCCCAAATGCACCATCCACAACAGCCTTCATCTCAACAGCCACCACAGCATCATTCACGGTCACTAATCCAAAAACAGCCCCCATCACATCCGCAGCAATCACCGGAAATTAAGTAGGGCCACCATTGTCGACGTTGGAAAATGGTTTCTTTTCGTCTATACCTAAAATCTCCCGGGAGAACTTGAGGATAAGCAATCGTATTTCTACAAAATCTCCAACCAACTTCAACTCCCAAACAACCTTGGACTTCACCTCCACAAAGCTAGAGGAAGAAAAAAGAAAACTAAAGGAACTGAACAGGCAAAATACCAAAAACGACAAGCGACACTGAAGATGAATCGCTTACCCATAAATTTCGTTCTTATTCCAAGTTGGTAAAGATGGTACGTTCGGCGGTTGAGGTTGTCTCCGAAAGTTGCTCCCTCCGCCACAATACTACTCTAGCTGAAACCAAGGGGAGTTTCAGCGAGGAACTACGCGCACGGCTCCCTCAAATCGGCTGCCAGTCGCGATTTATTGCTTGGCGAAGATTTTTAGTCGAGCCAAGGAGATCCGTTTGACCGTGTCCCCGTTGAAATTATAATGATGTCAGCCTCGCTCAATCTTGTGCAAAGATCCTTTGGCGAAAATAAACTCTACGCTTTGGTGTACCGGCAATTATAATCACCCACCAAGGAATGCAGTTTGAATCCTCCCTTTTCTGAGAGATGGGCAAACTCCTCGGTTTTTAAACGATACTGGACGATCGCGTACCATCCGCATTCCAGTGGGATGCTCGAAAGGTGGCACAGGACGCTGAAGGCCGCTATAATAGCTCAAGATAACCAGAATTGTTTGCAGGTTCTGCCTCTGGTTCTACTTGGCCACCGGAAAACTAACCGAGAAGAATTTGCTGCAAGTCCCCAGAGCTGGTATACGAGAAGAACCTGAGACTCCCCAGTGACCCTGTTCTCCACATCAGGTCGGGACTCAACGCTACCGGTAAGTTGTGTCTGCTCAAGGATGTAAAGCTGAAGTCGCCACCACCCGCCAGCCACGTAGAAGCCGTGGCTGACGCATATCTTAATTAGAGAGGCGCGCGACGCATCCATTTCGAATTGCGACAGCTGAGTTGAAGGAGCCTTGCGTCTAGTTCCTCGCTGAAACCCCCCTTTGGTTTGGGCTGGGGGTGGAGTATTGTGGCGGAGGGAGCAATTTACGTGCCGGAAGCGCGTTGGCCATGACATCGAAAAACAATTTTTCACAACGAGAATTATTTTAATTAATCAAATATTTAAAATAAATAAATAAAGAATGTAACTCAATTTGTAAGTTGCTATAATTTGAACTACAAGTTCATGATGGAGTCAATAGAGACTTGGAAGCTAGTTGAGCAGCTGAGGCAGGAAGAATTTCGAGGAAAAGGAGAAAGGGGAAAAACCATAACGAGCCGCAGTTAAGAATCTGGGGTCTCTAGCCCCATGACACATTGTTCTAGAGCAGTCCCGCAGGGAGATGGGATGCAGAAGGTGAGTAATAGTCGTACATAACAGCATGACAGGAGCCAGCAATAGGTTTCGAGCCTTTCTACCACCTAACAATGAAAAAAACAAGTCGGGAATGCGGAAACTGGACGCTGTTTTTAATTCCAGCCTATGCTACCAAACAATTTCATGATTCTAAGATGAATGGAGGATCGACTGGAGAAAGTTTGGTCAGGTAATTAAGAACAAACTCTCCGGTGTGCAAATTGGTAGGATTGGCACGACAGACGAACTGGAGTCAAAGGTCGGGGCTCTGGAGAAGGCATTTGATACTGCCTTCAAAGTCTCGTGCCCTGCTAAATACAGCAAAAAGACCCTGCCACCGTGGTGGAACAAAGATCTCTCTAGTCTCAGGAAGCTGACCAGAGAAATCTTCAACATCTGCTACAGGCAAAAATGCTGGCAGCCATACAAGGACTGCCTAAAGAAGTACAAGTCGGCCATCAGGACCGCCAAGAGGCCGTCTTGGCTAGACTATTGTCAGAACATTGGAAGCACTAGTGAATCCGCGAGGCTCAATAAGATTCTGTGCAAGGAGTCCATCCTTCCTTAAAAAGTCGGAAGGCTCCTGGACGGAATCTTCTAGCGAAACCTTGGAGCTGCTGGTGCAAATGCACTTTCCCTCCAGCGAGGAGGACTGTGAGGCAGAACCTCGCTTGGAAGGTTTGCGGCAACCCCAGCTGTGTGAGACTATCAAATCGGTAATTACCGGGGATAGGATTAGCTGGGCTATAAACAGCTTCTCCGCACACAAATCTCAAGGCCCAGATGGCATAATGCCAGTCATGCTGCAGAAGCAGCAGGAAAGGATTGTGCCGTGGCTTGTGGAGATTTACAGGAGCTGCATCACTTTAGGATACGTACCGCAGCACTGGAGGCGCGCACTGGTGGTGTTCATACCGAAAGCTGGCAGGCGCGGTCATGAGTCCGCGAAGGACTTTCGGCCAATCAGCCTGACCTCTTTCATGCTGAAGACCCTAGAACGCATCCTGGACATTCACTTAATGACGATTATGGAGAGAACGCCTTTCTCTAAGTCCCAACATGCCTACCTCAAAGGAAAATGCACAGAAACCGCTCTCCACGAGGTGATTGGCACGGTTGAGTGGTCGCTGCAGTACAAGCAGTATATCCTTGCTGCCTTCTTGGATATAGAAGGAGCTTTCAACAACGTCAGTACCAACGCCATCAAGGAAGCCTTGACCGGTATTGGATTGGAGGGGTATCTCACGCATTGGATTATATCCATGCTGAGTACCAGGGTAATCCAGTCCGATCTGGGAGGCAACCACTTGACCAGAGCTGTGAACAGAGGCACGCCCCAGGGTGGTGCCATCTCACCGGTGCTCTGGTTAATAGTACTGGACAAAATTTTACGTATATTGGACAGCAGCGGGGTGAAGGTGGTCCATATGCCGACGACTTGGTGATATTAGTATCAGGGATTTTTCTGTCCATTAAAAACGACATCATGGAACGAGCGTTGCGAAAGGTGTGCCTGCGGGCCGCAAGATGCGGACTCAGCATAAACCCAACCAAAACGCAACTGATGCTATTCAACACCAAGACAAGGATACCTGAATTCCATCTACCACGGCTGAATGAACAAAGATTGGTTCTTTCCTCTAATGTAAAGTATCTGGGTGTAATCCTGGATCCTAAGCTAAATTGGAGGTTGAACATAGAACTGAGGGTTAAGAAGGCCTGTATAGCCTTCTATGCTTGTAAGAGAACCTTTGCAAAGAAATGCGGTCTTCGGCCGAGGATAGTTCTCTGGATGTGCACCGCTGTGGTGCGTCCGATCCTGACGTACGGCTCTATTGTATGGTGGCAGGCTTTAAAGAAGAAATACAATAGAACGAAGCTTAATAGGATTCAAAGAACCGCGTGTGCAGGTGCTACTGGGGCTCTGCAGTCCTGCCCGGCAGATGCTCTCAATGTACTCCTGCATCTCCTCCCCCTAGACCTCCACATCAAATATGTTGCAGCGTGCAGTGCCGTCAGACTACGTGAGTCCGGATGCTGGGCAGCGAAGTCCTACGGCCACAGCAACATCCTAGATGAAATACCTCGAGAAATTTGGGAATCCCCCACAGACTATGTCACACGCAAGCTGAACTTCATGAGAAACTTTGCTGTGGACCTTCCAACCAGGGCAAAGTGGAAGACCGGCGGCGTGTTACAGGACTATGACACGGTAGTGACAAGTCGTATGGTGTCCCAGGTTTCGCCAGTGTATTCCAGGCGGAAGTACTGGCGATATTGGAAGTCTGTCGATGGCTGGAGCGTGATTCGAGCCCCAAGCGTAACATAGCCATTCTGACCGACAGCCAAGCGGCCATCAAGGCCTTGTACTCAACGACGACATCTTCCCGGGTGGTGGGGCAGTGCAGAGACGCGCTCAACCATCTGGGCGGCACGCTCAAGATCACTCTCCTCTGGGTTCCCGGGCATAGGAACATAGAGGGGAATGAGCGGGCTGACGGATTGGCCAGGCAAGGCTCTGCTCTTGGCAGTCCCTCGGTGAATACAGTCGGTATTCCGCTGGCGACTGTCGGGGGCCGAGTCTACTCGCACTACCTAGCAGTCGCGGGCCTGAGATGGCGAAGGCTTACAAGCTGTGCCAAGTCAAGGAGAATTTCGCCCGCTTATAACATAGCCCCTTCACGAGAGCTCCTGTGCCAGACGCGTGCAAATGCATTCAAGATTACAGTGGTCTGCACGGGGCACTGGCCCATAGGAGACCATGCCGCTAGGCTCGGCTTACTCTACAACTCGTATTGCCGAAGCTGCGGAGAAGGAATGGAAACCCTCATGCACTTTCTCTGCGATTGCCCAGCTCTGGCTCGAGTCAGGCTGCGAACACTGGGTAAACCATTCTTTGGGGACCTCAGCGAGATTTCTAGCTGCAGGGTCGGAGAGCTGCTTTCCTTCGTGAATGCTACGGGCTGGCTCTGAAGATCCGAGCCGGCTGGAATCTGCTTCCCTGTTTCCATAACAACAGTCACGGTGTTAGGAGTTTGTGGCATCAAAACGGCGCACCATAGTGCTAATTGGGCTCCTCGGAGCGGCCACTGATACCTACATACCTACCTAAGATGAGCTTAAGGGAGTATTATAGTCAATTACTAAAAATTATCCACTTTATTTGAATAGATCTTGGCATGAAGGGTGATTTTTTTCAGATTTTTCGGTTGGGTAGGTTCAGAGAATGAATCCCTGGAAAAAATGACTACTTTCCAGCCTCCGCCCTTCCCCCTTTTGCATTAAATGTCAGACTGAGTACAGCATTGAAAAGTACAAATCGAGACCTTTTATTTGATATAACTGTTGAAAACAGAAATTTACACCCGCTTTTTGGATGTATGGACACCCCCTCAAATTCCACATAGGATGATGTAACTCACGATATGCTTGGGTGTTCACAGTTCATCTTCCCACCAAATTTGGTGTCAATCAGTGCAATCGTTTCTAAGAAAAGTGCGTGTGATAGACAAATGGACAGACAATTGTTAGACATTCGGTATATCATAAACAGTGAATTTATCTGCAAATAATTTTCTCCCTTTCAAGTTTTCTAAATTGTATAGCAACTCATTGATTTCATGAAAAGTAAAAATGGGAATGATAAGACCATACTTTCTGATAAGATTTATTAACATTTCAGATCGAATCTGGATAATAATTTGTATCTGTGGTTGAATGGTTGTATAAAAAGTACCGATTTTGAGTGGAAGCAGATACTTTCATAATATCTGTTGATAATGGCTGTTATTTTTTTAATATTTGGGTTAGACACATATAAACGCTCTACATACATACATATTTACCGTAGCCGTACTATCTGGTTGCAGGAAATGATGCATAAAATAAGACTGCACAATAACATTGTAAAAGGTTCAGGTACTACACCCAGCGAAATAATTATATGTGCAAACAATTATTTTGAAATTGATAACAAAAGTGGTTTTATTTGATTTTGTTTATATTTTTATTGAAACAGGTTTAATATAAGAATACAAAAAATTGATTGCCCTTTTTATTCTGTTGGCTCTTTTAGTCAATATAAAGTGAAAAAATTAAGCTCCGAAGGAAATATTTATATGTGCAAAAGTAAATTAGATTATAAAAAAAATAAGAAAGATAAGCTATAAAAACAAGAATTAATATTTTAGTATTTAGTATGGTCTCCATTATTATAAACCACTTGACTTAATCTAAATGGCATAGAATTAATTAAGGAATGGAGCGTAGAATCGTCGATTTTGGCCCATTCTTCCTTGATAGCTTCTTTGAGGTCCTTGAGGGTGTCAAATTGGCGGCCATTTTTATAGACTTGCTGAGAAAGAATACTCCACAGATTCTCCACTGGATTTAAGTCTGGACTGACATCAGGCCACTCCAATAAAGGCACATTTTTGGAAGCAAAGAATTGCTTTGTAAACTTAGCAGAATGTATTGAAGCGTTGTCCTGCTGAAAAGTCCAGGACTCACCATAAATATCTTCAGCAAAGTCTAACAATACATCGTTAAGGAGTTCCACGTACATCTGCGCGTTGACTTTATGCGAAATAAAGCAAATTGGTGTCTTTCCATGGTACCCGAAACCTGCCCATACCATCAGAGATCCGCCGCTGAAATTGCGAGAGTAGCGCGTCTGTCGTGGTTGTCTGGAATCTCGCCAATACTTTTGGGAACCATCTGGTCCATCCAGATTAAACTTTTTCTCATCGCTGAAGATGACATTTCGCCACTCTTCGTGCCAAAATTTATATTTTTCAGCGAACTGGAGACGTGCCTTCTTATGGTGAGGGAAGAGTCTGGGTTTGGCACTGCGGTTTTCATATCGAACGTTACTGCTTTCATGTAAAATTTGTTGAATACGACGCCTAGTCACTTGCAGATCCAGTTCTGCTTTAATTTGTCCAGCACTCATGTTTTTGGACACAGCTAGGCGACCGATTTCCCGTTTGGTCCTATCACAAACCATGGGTTTTCTTCCACTTCGCTTGATTTTGGCATAATTTTCAGAGTCGTCCAGAAAGTTTCTAATCGTATTCCGATGGCGATTAACTCTTGCAGCAATTTCCCCAATTTTCATACCAGATTCATGAAGACCAATTACGATCCCACGCTCATTTTCCGTCAGAGTGGTTCCACGTGGCATAGTGCTTTAAAAAAAATTTTTCTGTTCGAAAAATAACTATTTTAATCTATAAATATAAATTTACCTTCTTCTTGAATTTCCTTACTGATTAAAATACTCACAAAACGTAATTACTTTCACACTGCGCGCTTCAAAACACTATCGCTATTGAAATGCACATATAAATATTTCCTTCAACAGACAGACGCCGCCGCAGGTTTTTGTTAAATAACGGTACCGCAACAGAGCGAAAATGAAAAAAACCGATTGTGTTAAGAAACTACACACATACACGAAGTTATCTGCGTACTCAATGAATAACAACAATTATTATAAAAAGAAATCATACCAAATATATTTTTGCACATATAATTCTTTCGCTGGGTGTACATGCATAGAAACTGTTGTACGACTGCTCGTTGGTAAAACAAATTCACTTTAAATATTTGCATTTCAAGGAGCAGGTGTATCAGAGACACGTTCTTTCCACCCTCGAAATCTTTTCCTTACTGTAGAGATTTACGTTTACATTCTTATCAACATCATGGGCCAAGAAAAGCACAGAATGTATTGTACATATGTATATATGTATGAGCTCGTAAATCATGCATAAATGCTTTCCATTTCCTTATTTGTTTACCCTGCACCGTGCATGATAATAGAATTCGAATTGTGTTTATAGCATTTTCTCCCAAGGAATAATACAAACAGATTTGCGGAGAAAAACTTTCAGCTGGAAGGAAAACTTTGAACGAACATATGTAGCAAGGTCAAAGAAAAAACTTGGTTTATAGCTGTTAATTGATTGTTGATCGATGCGAAGGGGCGGGTTTTCTAATAGGGTATTCTGTAGAATTGATTTGAGATAGCAATAATAAACACGAAATGGGGGTCCAGCAGTGGGCTGCAGGGTAGCTCTCCGGGAGGCCACCTATTGCTCCCCAAGCGGTTAATATGTGGCTGACCAGGAGCCAAGCTTCTCGTTTACCAAGTCCTTTATTGCGTAGTCATAATTTGAGGTGACACAAGTATTAACAGAGCACTACGGATTCAGACTCGATAGTTGAAAAATTTCGTATCCACTTCTGGGTGTTATGCAAGCCTTGCTAGTTTGTTCTGGGCAGGAGTGAAAATAGGACCTAACATCAGCAAAACAGGAAATCATGGAGGTTTTCGTCATCGCAGATATGTCAGGAATGGAGGGTCAACCATGTGTTAAGCGGTGACGGAATGACTGGGGATCATAGTCCCTAAAAGAATCCGCACAAAATGAGGATTTTCAAACATGGCTCTGTAATTGAAGTAATAAAAACTTGTTGTTTCTTTTTCGTTGGTGTGGGTATTTATTCTTGCAAATACCGATATTTCGGGAACCACTTGTTCCCTTCATCAGTGCAATCAAGTTGCAAGAACTTGCGAACAATAAGTTGGAAGAACTTGTTTGCACTGATGAAGGGAACAAGTGGTTCCCGAAATATCGGTATTTGCAAGAATAAATACCCACACCAACGAAAAAGAAACAACAAGTTTTTATTACTTCAATTAATTAATCGTTGGAAACACCACATAATTTCACTCTGATGGCTGTGTAGAGTATCCAGCAAAAAAATGAAGTGGATAACCACCTTTTAAGATGGTGTTTCCCGATGGATTTGTGGAGATTATGGAGATTGACAGAATTGAAAAGGAAGTTGTCTATTGAGGAGCGAAAGCGGGTCTGTAAGGAAAGAGTATGCAAGTAGGGAGCTTGCATCACTCTTAAATCATTTAAAGTATATGTATATGTCTTTCAGAGTTTCTGACTGAAAATCTCCTGGCTGCCTAGGCACCGTTGTTTTGGATTCCTTTCCCATGGGGTAATAGCATTTTGTCTGATACCCCATTGCCAGACAGAGGAAGGAAAATGGAAAATTGGCGAACAATAAAAATGTATATTTGGAAGCTGGAGTTAGATAGGCAGTGGAGTTTTTAAAATACTGAAATCACATGGATAACATTTGTTCAGCACAGTTCAAACGGGCCTAGAAATAATTTAGGCTACCTCATAAGGGCAGTAAGGAACAGTAGAATATTGGGATATATGAATGCCAAGGCCATGGAGGCGGGTAATTGTAGTGTACATTCCGAAAGCGGGCCAAAAGATCTTGATGGACAATTCCCTATATCTGTGTTCATCAATTTTGACGCATCCTTTCACAATACTTCCAAGCTCTCCCATGCGTCCAAGGTGTGTGGCTTATTCACTTGTCGCACCAGCTCCAGATTTGGTCTTGTCACAGAATGACTCTCCTCGATGATGTGCATCGCTGGGTCATGTGGCAAATCACGTGGCAGACACAGGTAAGATCTCCTCAACATAAGGTAGGTGAGAACGCGGCCAAATGAGGTAGAGACCCTAGGTGCCCAGCAAGTGGCCAGGAACAAAAAGCCTCTTCGCAGATGAAAGCTAAGCCAGGGAAAGTTCCAGGTAGTTCTTCGATTGAGGAATCGACATATCTGGTAGGCACCGTGATTTGCAAAAGGAGGATCTGATGCTGAAGCTAAATAAATCTAGCGAGAATACTGCGGATAGTTTGCGGTGCGAGGTGGAAGAGGTGCTAGGTGAGCAAGCGGAAGTGAAAGCTCGGAAGCAACAGATTTGAATCGATTGCAAATACTTAGACGAGGTAATATTACGTTTGGTTATCAGTGTTGCGCTAAGAGAACAATTCAACCCTAGCAGAATAGGAGAATGCGCGATAAAGAGGATGAAGAAGGGGTACGCAGGTACCAGACTGTTATTATTAGCTTTCCGGTTGAATGAGGTGTTAAACTGGTTACCGCGGGCAAGGTAAGAATAGATTGCGTCGTGTGCCGACTTAGGGAGGAAGTATTCCTCAAGAGATGCTTCGGATGCCTCGACTTCGGTCACTTTGCAGCAGTGAGCGCCATATGTTGAGCAGATGCAGGAAGTGTCGAGAAGATGAATCTCTTATCAAAGACTGCACTGACATCCAGGATCCATGTTGTGCAAAGGAAAAAAGGGAGTGGACGACGTTGCAGATAGTGGCAGGTGTCCGGCATATAGGAGGGAGCTGAATCCTAGAACCTTAGCCCCTCAAACCTTTGTTGAGTCGACTATGAACAAAGTGGTAATCTCTGAACATTAGGTGGTAATCTCGGAACCTTAGGTGGTAATCTCTGAACTTTATGGAAATTACGGTGCTGCAAATCCTGCTTGAAATCTTTGTGGAGTTTGACATCATATTAGCCACGTTGGATGCATGCATGGGATTGTATGGTGGGTGAGTAAACACTACACACCAGGCCATCTTTCCCGACATCAGAAACAGGGGATGGGAGAGCCGTGTGAGCAACAGAAGTAGAAAAATCCAGGAGCTTTCAAGGGAGCAATATTCCCGGTGGCTTAAGAAGAAGGTATCGACCTGATGGTTCTGGAAAAAGTGAGCCAGATATGTCTGTGTCTCCGAAGTAGATTGCTAAAGTCAAGTCCGCATAATTCATAAGCACATTTGAATCGTGCATGGTGGAATGAGTGCCTCCCATTCAGTGGAAAGGGTCGAGGTTGCTATCGAAGCCCGAAAAACCACTTGGCGTACTCTCTTCACATCGCCCTATCTGCCTCTTAGACACTGCTGAAGAGGGTAAAATAGGAAAGGCTGCTTCCTTTCGTCGAGCTAGCGGGTGGTCTATCGGAGCGGCTGTATGGGTTTAGCAGACCGCGATCCTTAGTCGATGCAATAGTAACGGTCATGGGCCTGGCTGGGGAGGCATTGGTAAGTGGTAATTGCTGCGTAGTGACGCTGGATGTCAGGAATGCCTTTTGATCAGCTGGGGTTAAGGGTACCCGGGCTAAACTGG
This sequence comes from Hermetia illucens, assembly GCF_905115235.1. Lineage (NCBI taxonomy): Eukaryota > Metazoa > Arthropoda > Insecta > Diptera > Stratiomyidae > Hermetia > Hermetia illucens. The sequence continues at coordinate 35,814,046 of NC_051853.1, forward strand.
GGGTCCCTTGTTTCTTAGCTCGGATAATCGAGAGTTACCTCTTGGAGATTGTCCTTTGGTACGAGAGGGACAGCGAGTTGTAGGAATATGTTGTGAGAGCAGGTGTACTCCAAGGATCTGAATTGGGACCCCTGCTATGGAATATAATGTATGACGGACTACTCGGCCTCCCTGTGTCAAAGGAGGCAACGTTGATTGGTTTTGCAGACAACCTGGCAAGGGTAGTAGTTGCGAAACACTCTTAGGAGGCGGAATTATATGAAAGTGAAACCATCCATGCCACCAAAGCATGGCGCCAAATGGTAAAACTAATCCTTAGGCGGTGCTTATTACCAATACTGTGATTATCCGAGTTGGTAATCGCGAGGTCGTATCAAAATCGTTAGATACGTGAAGGTAATGATCGATGCCAAATTGAGCTTCGAAGGGCGTCTGAACTACGTACACGAAAAGGCAGCAAAGACAAGCTAATCTCTAGGAAAGATTATCCCTAATATTGGAGGGCCAAAATCTAGTTGTCGACTGCTTATTGCAGGGGTGGTGAAATCCATCCTGCTATACACTGGGCAACACGGTGAACCAGAGATGGGTAAATTCGGCATACCGGCTAATCGGGCTAAGGGTTTGCAGTGCATATAGGACAGTACCCAGCAAGGCAGTGTGTGTCATCGCGGGGATGATTCCCTTGGATCTTCTAGCAAATGAGGCACACTATGTTCACTGGAGATGGAGGGCGAATCCGGCCGAAGTGACTGCGGACTTCAGAAAAGCCACTATGAAGGAGCTGTACAGGAGATGACAGAAACGATGGAATAATTCTGAAAAGGCCGTTGAACCCATACACTGATCCTGTATATTAACAGATGTGTCGAGCGAAAGCACGGAGAATTGAATTACCACTTAAAGAGCTCCTCACGGGACAGTGCGGATACAGGAAATACTTGCATCGCTTCGGATTGGATGAGTACCCAGACTGTCCCGAAAGCGCCCCTGCACCCGAGGATCCGGTTCCATTGTCTGAGATTCACGATTGAAAAAGGGAGGTTGAGCGACGCTCTCAACGTAGTTATCGGACCTCGTGGAGGATATACTGAAATCAGAAGCAAATTGAAGCGCGACAAACAGAACAGAAGCGATACAGAAAACGCCACGGACTCGTAACTTAGTCATGCTGGTGTAAACGAGAGTCTTCCCCGCGAAGTAATACTTCACGACGTCCCCGCGGGGATATGGGCGGAGAGGTGCGAGTGGCTTTTATGGGTGAAAATCCAACACATAGCTTCATCCTGGCGCATTAGCGCATTTGGAAAATTTTTACCTCAACCCATAATGAAAATGATGCTAGGCTGAAATACCAAGGGGCACAATAGTTCTTCTAGGAGGCATGAAATTTCGCTTGATGGCATGATTGTTACTATAGTGAATCAATATTGTTTAATTGTTGAACACGAAATGAAAAGAATCAGATCAACCACATGACGGTTCAATATGAATTCAGAAACTGTCTTTTGGATGTCGTAGCAGAAAGGATGCTGACATCGGCCTCAACGGAGACCATCATCTGATCATGATACTAACCCTAAAAATCATTATCCGGTACAATAGTAATAATCGTTTTTTAAGGCTACGAGTTTCCCTCGAAGAAGATTGCCACGAAAACGTTCTATTCAGGCAAAACTGTAGAAAGATAAAATAATATTGGTGGAGGTAGTTAGGTAGAAGCAATTATTGTGAATAATTAGCAAAGCTCAATAGACTGAAATGAACCATCATTTCCATTCTTACATCCCCTAAATTCAGATTTATGAAGTAGATTTCTCTTTCCAATGCTTCCTCAGCATTAGTAAAAACTGAATTGCTTTTAAAATTCTCTGATTTCCTTCTACAAGGCTGAGAAGACCCAAAACAGATAAGCATGATTCTGAAAACGGATATGACTACACATTTAAAATAATGATGGGAAGTATCTCAAATTTTGGGCATATTTCGTAATACGGAGCGAATTGAAAACAAAACAGACCAATCCACTTGACACCCTTGCACAAGGGGATGATGAGGGAATTTCCATTTAAAATAAATGGGGCACTAAAACCAAATTGATTGATTACAGACGATGATGTTGACGAAATTATTTATCGCTTTGACGATACACCACCTGATGCGAATTCTCCCTTTTATGAAGTTGGGTAATGGATCCATGATGCCAGCAATCAACCACCACTCAATCAGGCTTCGAGCAGCATTCATGGTAATGAGAATTTTATGCAAATAACGTGTAAGTGAATGCGACATTTAACGAAAATGTGAATTTCATGTCTCTAGAGTATAATATTTGAGGGGCGGATGTTGAAGTTACATTAAATGATATGCATATACCAATTTGACGAAATTTACTCTCAAAACACTTTTAAATGAAGCTCAACACATGATAAGTGAGTTATGGTCTTATCAGAACAGGAAAAGTTGTTACTATCGTTAATTGGTTTTTCTTGGCTATCCAGTTTCGAATTCGTCGACCCACTATGTATGCAACAATGAAGAACCTTATCTCAACTTAGAGTGCCATATTTTACATTAGAGTCAATAGTTCCTACTGCGACATTCTTCTTAATTCTACCGACTGAAGTGGCCAGACTGCACTTGACATAATGACACTAATTAACATATACCTCAATGCAACACCTTCTAATCAAGGTAATCGCGCTTCACGGAACAATAAACCATCTAACAACAAATTACAAAAGAATAACAATAAATAATTCATTTTCTGATAAATCATCAATTTATGAAGAAGATGAAGTCATCTAGGGAAAAGCTGTCTCTCCTTATATGGTCCCCGAGTAATAAAAAACCTTTTACAGAAAATTTCAAGCAATCTTGTGTCTCATTAGTAAGTAAGTATCTGGAAGCCAGTGTTAGACTCGAGCGATCTTTATAGTTGCCACCAAATCCACCCACACTTCCTCCGTTTTATAACTCAGAGAAAAGTACTTCATTCATGGGGATATAGCTCAGTGGTAGAGCATTCGACTGCAGATCGAGAGGTCCCCGGTTCAAACCCGGGTGTCCCCTGTGTGTTTCAGCACTTCTTTTTGCTATTAAACAATATTCTTTTGGTACGTCGATTTATCTGTCTGTCTATCTATTGCTAATTAATTTTTGCGATGATAGTTAATGGTTCCCAGATTTGTTGTTTGTTTTCAACGTTGAATGATAAGCAATTATAAAATAATGAAAATAGATAGCAATGTAGGTTACATGAATGGGAATGAATAGAGAGCTGAGATTGGAGATAAAAGCTAAAATAAAATTAAATGTTTCGCGGTTGCCAGTAATATACAAATTTCTCAGATACAATAGATACGAGATCTTTGAACACACGAGATCTTCTTATATAAATAAATTGAGACTCATCAATTTTTTGCATACTAGTAAGTTGAAACACAATTGCGAGTTAACTTTTAGTATCTGAGATGCGTTCACTTTAACACTATATATTATATGTACGCGATCATTACATGACATTTTAGATTGCTCAGAGAAATATTAATACTATAATATTTTTGAGAATAATGAGATTTGGATCAAATTTTCCAGTATTGCCTATATTAAGCTCCACACTATCAACTTTCATGTACACTTGTGTCGCCCTCCAGTTTGACTTTTCTAGAAACTAGTGATCTTGTCCTCTCTAATCTTCCTGTGCATTGCCTTTCCCAATCCCGCCATGCCCCTCCTTATGTTGCCCCTGACGCACATCATCCTGCTCTCGAGTCCGATGCTCATATATCCAGACTCCACTCTCCTATCGCGCGCAAGTCTACTACAGTCAACTTTCGTAAGGCGAACTTCGAAGGTCTGAACCCAACCCTGGCGGCAGTCAACTGGGTTCCTCTCCCCTCTCTATTAACGTGTAACAAAGCACTCAACACCTTCTATACCATTTTATCTTATCTTATCTTCTTCCTTGTTACATCCCCTCCTCTCCTAAGTGCTTACCCTCTTACCTTGTCTGGTTCACCACTGAGTCCACAAAAATCACACTTGAAGATTTCAACAGTCAAGTAGGGACGGAACCCGTATTCAGGCAACACGTCGGCTCCCATAGCTTACATAGGGAAAACAATGCCAACGGACTGCGGATTATTCAGTTAGCAGTATTGCACGAAATAGTTGTTAGAAGTATCTGGTTTGCACGCAAAATAGTCCACACAAATACGTGGGCCTCTCCAGACGGGACCACTTTCAACTAAATTCACCCCGTGTTTATCGAACCTCGTCACCTCTCAGCCTTGATGAATGTCAGAACATATATGGGCCAATATAGACTCGGATCACTTCTCGTTGACATGGTGCTAACCGCTCCAATAATAACACCACCTACAACCTCCTCTGACAATCAGGTGAGAGTGAATACTAAAGACATTCACAGCAAAGCCCTTCGTAATACCTATAAGGAGGAAATGGATGCTACAATAACCACAGCTAACAGATGTCTTGGAGATGGAGCACCAAAAAATGATCTTCACAACCAACTAAAGAACGTTATCATTGATACGGTCACAAACATACTTGGCCGCAGCCCCAAGAAATTCGGAACGGCTGGTTCGACGATGAATGTAAGCTAGCAATGGAATGGAAGAAAGCTGCATACCTATCACGAACTCCGTCGAACGGAAAAGCGACTTCACAGGCGGAAAACGGAAGCCTGGAACAACCAACAGGTCTGTGAACTCGAAAAGTACAGGGAGTAACCGCACCAGGCGCGCAAGTTTTACCAACAAGTCAGCAAGATGAAGCCTCATACACCTCGATACTCATCCTACCGCGACAAATAGGAAAATTTGATTTCCGACAGAATGGACATATTGGAGTGATGGGTTGAGTACTTTGATGAACTGCTCAACAACCAAAATATCGGCTATTTGGAGGTCCCGCCAACTGAAGACGACGGACAAATACTGTCACCACCAAGTATAGAAGAAACAGTCTGTGCAATCTCCCGGCCTAAAAACCATAACTCGCCAGAAGTCAATGGAATTACAGCCGAATTGGTTAAATATGGAGGCGACCAATTACACCAAGCAGTTCATCAACTGATGCTCAAGGTGTGGGACAGCGTATCAATGCCTGACGACTACCAACGGGGCATTATCTGTCCCATACATAAAAAGGGAGATATCACGCAGTGCAGCAATTATAGAGGTATCACCTTGCTGAGTACCATCTATAAGATATTCTCCATTATCTTACTAGGCCAGATAGCCCCATACGCCCAGAACATCATTGACCCATACCAAGGAGGCTTCACTCCAGGCAACTCAGCGACAGATCAGATTTTCTCCCTGCGACATGTGATGGAAAAACTGTTGGAATATGATCATCAGTTGCGCCATCTTTTCATTGACTTTAATGCCGTCTATGACGATATAGCCAGGACTGCACATTAATGAAGGCAAGACGAAATACAGTACGTCAGCGCCAAAATCCAAAGAACGAATAACATCGAATCAGATTGATCAAACGAAAACAGAAAAGATGGGAGACTAAAACTTTGAGACCGTTGAAAATTTCTCGTATCTAGGGTGGAAAATCACAACCGATAACAGCTATGACAATGAAATCCCCACACGGTTGTTCGCTGCCATCATCATCATCAACGCCGCAACAACCGGTATCCGGTCTAGGCCTGCCTTAATAAGGAACTCCAGACATCCCGGTTTTGCGCCGAAGTACACCAATTCGATATCCCTAAAAGCTGTCTGGCGTCTTAACCTACGCCATGGCTCCATCTCAGGCAGGATCTGCCTCGTCTTCTTTTTCTACCGTAAATATTGCCCTTATAGACTTTCAGGGTAACCTATTAAGCCGGATTTTATCCACAACTGGACGGTCATGGTATCGCTTGTAGATTTCGTCATTGTGTAGGCTACGGAATCGTCCATCCTCATGTAAGGGGTCAAAAATTCTTTGGAGGATTTTTCTCTCGAACGCGGCCAAGAGTTCGCAAGAGTTGGCTGGCAACAGAGCCTATTTCAGTTTACAAAATTTGTTTCGCTCGAAACGTCTTACCATACTACTATACAGGACTATGATCTTGGCAGTCCTTATATATTCCTCGGAGACCTGGATTCTTAGCAAAAAAATTGAAGAACCCTCCGGAGAATTTTTGGCCCCTACATGAGGATGAACGATTCCATAGCCTACATAACGACGAAATCTAGGGGCAATACCACGATCATTTGGTTATGAATAAAATCCCGGGCAACAGGTTACGGTGGGCATGTCACCTAAGCAGTATGGATGAGGAGACCGTGAGGATGAAAAAGAAGATGAGGCAAACCCTGCCTGAGATGGAGTGATGGTGTAGGTCAGGACGCCAGACAGGTTTTAGGGATATCGAATTGCTGGACGTCGGTGCAAAATCGGGATGTCTGGAGCTCCTTATTAAGCAGGGCTAGACCGGGTATCGGCTGTTGCGCCGTTGATGATGATGAAGAAGACGTTCTTATTTTCTAGAACTTATGTGGACTTAGTTTTTTAAAAACTCTGCGTTCCTCGGTCAAACCCTTAATACATAAGTCCAGAAACGAATATCTGACCAGTGTAGAAGACCCGCTAAAGTGCAGAAACATCAAACTTTTCTGGTCCCACGTTCGCAACTCCCGCCCCGCACCGCCTACCATTCCCTTCTTACAACCCTTCTTGCCCAACACCTAATTGGCAAACTTGATGCCAAAGTCGGCCCCATTTCCGATGGTTTTCCAAACTTCTATTTGCTTAAAACTGGTCAGTCCATCTCCCTTCCCCTATCCCTTATTGTCAACAAAAGCCAAAAAACCGAGGGAGTGATCTTTGCACCTCTTCAGTTTATCATGGATAAGAAATCTACTATTAACGCCCCTCACGGGTCCAATGAAAGTCTAACAATTACCTACAAGCTCTTTCATGAAGCGGTATACAGTGGCGAAATTATGGCTGCTTCCAGAAACTCTATTCCCTTGACCAAGGTAACTATAAAATTCTTTTTGTAACGGCATACGATACACTGCAGTTCTTCCACTTGTTAGGATACCGGACTTCCACCGCATCGTGCTCATCGCTGCTTGTATTGATGAACAGAACTATCAACTCTTTGTGATCATAATCTGCCCCCACATTTTCTCAATCGGTCAGGTATTGGAATATTCTTTTGGGGCTTGACAAACAAATTAATCTACGACAGAGGTAAAGACATTTTTTATGATGACCCAGTGCTATTTGTATCGTTTGCACAGTTTGCACAGTAAGAAAATGTTCCCGCATTTGGATTACAACCGGATCGTGGAAACGCAAGCGAAGAGGCGAGCATTCTGGGGGCTTTCGATACCATTTTCAAGGAACGTGGGCACATTGCAGAATCACTAGAGGTTTAATAGCCAGAAGTCATAGCCGTGAGGTCAGTGGCCAGCCCCAACCCGACCTTGTGGAGATTATAAACGGCTGAATGCTCAGACTACTGCAGACCGATACCACATTCTACTCATCCAGACTTTATTCACTATTTGACAAACTGTCTTGTTTTTTCGACCTTGGATCTCGCCCCTGTAGCTCCAGAAGATTTTCCAAAGATTTTCCAAGTTGCACACCTTTGGACTCTTTGGTTGACTGGCCTGTGCAATCCAGCTCAAAACTTCTAGAGATTCATTCACTTTGTCCTGTGAAACTTGGACTTTTTTTCGTCTACTTGGATAACGTTGTGGACACATCTTCCACTGTATCTCGAGTGCATTTTTCAAAGTCTTCTTGATAATAGCCTAATTCTTAACGTTAAAAAGTACAGATTTCTTCAGCAATAGATAAAATTTCTTAGCCATTCCATTAACTCTGACAGCTTACAACTCGACCCAGACAAGGTGCAAGTGATCGCGAGCTTTCCGCTGCCAAAGATGGTCAAAGACCTTAGAAGGTTCGTTTCCTGCCCAAAACTGCTCACCACCAGGAATTACTTATTGCCTTACTGACTAATCCTAAGACCAAAGATTCGCGGGAAGTTGTGGAGTCTACAGAAACCGTCCAAGCGTTTGAAACCACCAAGCAACTGCTAGTAGGTACTATACGTTTCGCATTTCCTCAACAAGATGCACAGACATTGCAGTAGTTGGCAATATTTCGTTTTCTTCTCAAAAGTGTTGAATCCCGCTCAACGGAATTACAGCGCCTATGATCGGGAATTACTAGCCGCGTATCTGATCATCAAGTACTTCCATTTCTCCCTTGAAGGCAGGCCATTCACTCTGTTCACGGACCGTAAGACTCTAGCTTTCGCCTTAAGGCAGAAACCCGACAAAGAGTCCCCTTGACAATTTCGACACTTAACTTTCATCGGACATTCAACCTGCACCCGATAAAGACAACTTAAACGTTGATGCCTTGTCTCGGATTTATGAGATCGACATCCCAGCCACAGTCGCTTTTTCGGCGTTCGCTGTGGGCCAGAAGAACGATGCACATTTTCATAGCCTGCAATTGGACTCCAAACACAAGTTTGAGGAGTTCCATATCTTTGGCCCACCTTGTTCTATCTACTGCGAGATCTCCGAAAAGGGCCCTACGCCATATATATCCCGGCCGCTTTCTACCAGGAAGAATTTTATTCCGTGCACGATCTGGCGCACCTTGGCATTCGGACAATGAACCGGCTAGTCTCCAGCAAATATTTCCGGCTGTGCATGAACAATGACGTTATTTATGGAGCCTGAGAGTGCATCGCATGCCAAAGGTGTAAGGTCACTAGGCATGCTAGGAATTAGGTGTATCCCCTATGTCAACTAAGCGCTTCCACACCATACGTCTCAACATTGTAGACCCTTTGCGAGATTCGCTTGTCTACAAGTATTGTCTTACGATCATTGATCGATTTGCGTGGTGGTCTGAGGCACCACCTCTGAAGGACATCACAGCACACTCATGTGCTGAGGCCCTCTATCCACAGTGGATTCCGCGCTTTGGTATTCTCGCCGTAATCATTACAGACCAGTGAATGTAATTCGAATCCATTCTTTTCTCAGAGCTCGGAAAGCTCCTTGGATTCAGACGCCAGCGAACAACCGCATATCATCCACAATTCGATGGAATGCTACAGCCGTCCGCAAAGAGTTTGCTGCCAGCCCTGCTGATCTGGTGCACGAGAAGAATTGACGATTACCCGTCAACCTGGTCCTCGACAAGAAAGACGGGATTGGAGACATTGGATTGTTGCGCTTGCTAGCGGTCCCCACCCATGGAGAGCCGTTCTGGTGTGGACTTATACCATTTGAAGCTACGATACGAGGGTTCCTAAAAGATCCTTGAGGGTGGGGCGCACGGATTCAGTTTGGACGTCGGTGGCAGATCCAAGACAATGTCCTTTGACAGAATGAACCCTTTCTTCCAGGAGGCAAGCGACATTGGAAGGAAGTGTGAATGCCGAGTAGGGGAGATATTCAAGTTAGGGAGAAACTGGTTCATTGGTTCATAAGCGTAGTTGATTGTTCCCCTTCAGACAATCGAGAATTGGTTTCACTCCAGTTCAGCTTGCCCGTTCGCTGGAATTGTTGAACTGTCAAAAATGGGACAAAATGGCTAGCAGTGTAGGTTTTATTTTTAATCTTTTGATTCCCTTATTTAAAGCACTGCAAGTTTTGTGTTGGCGTTGATTTTAGGTGATGTGGGATGTATATTCCCTTGCTAGGGGAGACTTTTGTAGTAGATGTTTGATACTGACAGATCAGCGTTCTTCCTTTTATGATGAATCCAATTCCCAAGCAGTGTTTAGAATGACTCGAAAGCTGCGGTCTCCCATGATGGATGCCACAGTGCCTTCGCGAAAATATGTAGTAGTTTAGGAACATATATGAGGATAGTGATTTTTTTCCGTGATGAACAAGGGTCAATTAGATTTAAGTAGTGGATAAATTCTGTTGTATCAGTTATTATCCACTTTAAGGAGACCCTAAAAGGACTTCTAAAGGAGGCACGATTTTTCCCGGCGCCCCAGAGCGGTATACGGTTCCGATGCATCAACTAAATAACATTTAATAGCTTCTCGCAAATTTCTTTGAAAGTAAGGTGCTGCAGCGTCCACTTGTGCAATATTCACTTTATTCTTCATTGCTAAGGCCACGACTGTTATCATGTGCTTATTCTGAGATGTCGCACTGAAATTAGTTCCTGCATATTGCAAAAATCTTTGACCATGAGTTTGGTGCTACCGTGAGCCATTGACTGGCGTTAGGTGCACGCAGAGATGCTACCGTCTGGGGTTTCAAACACCAGGCGACAGCACCTCCTCACAAATTAATTAATATTTTTTTAAGACAGCGATATCAGGGTTTGTATGGATATTCGTGCTATCTATAGATATTTTAGCCTTATATGTTCTTTTATCTAGCACTATGCTTGATCAGTGTCAATTAATCCTGTAAATAGGTAGTTGGAATTATGGCTTTTTCTTTCGTTTGTTTTTAATCAAAAGTGAGAACAATGATCCTTTGTTAAGTTATTGCGATTCAAAAGTAAATCAACAAAAATGAAAGCAATTCCTATTATTTCGAAATAACAGTTGTAAATGACAGAATATTACTTACCTAAATTCCACAGTATCATTTGCACTATCACAATACTCATTTAGCATCCAGAAGGCAATCCACTCCATCCTGTTGTCCCTTACGTCCCTTTGGTTCCATGTATTTTCTGGACAAAGCTGCTTCTTTCCACTTTTACTATTACGAAGCATGGGAGGCCGTCCTCCTAAAAAATTGTTTTTTCCAGCCACCCATTGACCGATTGGCTGTACAATATTGCCGTCGCCTTCATCGCCATTATCGCCACTGTCATCATCCTCATCAGAATCATCATCATCACTTCTCATCCCATTGAGATTGTCTTGAGCTCTGCCGCTTCCGTCGATATGATGGATACCATCATTTGCCAAATCCTTGCCGCCAACATCACTATCCCATACAATACGTTTCTGGAAATTCTCGGCTGCCCAAACAGTGCCAGTGACAAAGGACGATTTGAACCATGAAAGCGGTAGCTTGTTGCTCATCAGATGTCGTATGAATGTCCCTCGTTTCTGGTCGCCACTCAGTGTTTCCAGAAAAAAATTTTCCAAATTCAAGGATTTTGCCACGAACAAACGAACTGAAAAGGATAAAAAGAGAGAAATTGAGAAATGTAGAAATGGAAAGTTCTTAAAAGGATTTTTGCTATCTTCTAAACTGAGAAAGTGAGAGAAAAATCACGTTAAAGCTGTGTAAAGTGAAATAAATAGAATTCGCTTGTCTGAAGGAAGAAAGTTTTCAGTTTCCTTAAAGATGCCTCTTGTTCAGAATTTGCTAGAAAGTTATATAAGAAGAACCACCTTCAAACTTTGCTGAATTCCTTGTTTGTTATTATCATATGAAGGCACGGAGAAAGTATTCTTGGGAAATATCGTTTTGGCGCTGGTGAAAATTCTTGAAGGAAAGCATCGGAGACAGATTGGGATGCATTCAAATTCAATTCAATCAAATTTGAACACGTAAATCAGGAACTCTCGCCCAGAACTCTTCATGAAGACATTGAAACATGGCGGATCATTATTACATAGTCAGACCTACTTTTGAAACAGATATTCCATATAGGGCAGTTCTTGATTGTTACACTAACTGATTGAGAGAGTTAATTTGACTGTAAATCTGCACTCCTGAAAAGCATGTTCGAAAATTCAGTAATTAGTCTCAACTTATATATGGTTGCTCTCACTCATTGGTGGGATATAGTCCGTCAACCACACTGACGCGCCATCGCTTGCGGTTACTTGCAATGCGCCTTAGCAACCCTCAAGACTTCCCGAGACGGTTGCACTCCTTGCCTACTATTCTGCCCTTGGGACGATCCACTCGTTGGACATCTTGGGAGAGTGGATTCCACTGCATGACATAGCCCGTATTGCAACTGTCGCCCCTCTTTTATGTGTGACCTATCTGTCTTCGAATCTAGGCATTTAATGCGTCGGGCAACATTTAGTTGGGTGCCGCCATCGGCAGAAACCACGCTTCCTAAATATACAAATTGATCAACATTTTCGATGCTCTGCCAATTAATGCCCGTCAGACTGAGAACATTGGTTTTGTTACAGTTTATCTTCAGTCCAACTCTACTTGTTGTTCTTTTCAAATCCAGAGCCATTTGGCTAAGATCCATGACCCAATGAGAGAGCAACCAGATGTCATCGTCCATTGAATTTCTCCACGTCCTCTAAACAGGGCAGCATGAAGAACGTCATCGATAAAGAGACGAAATAATATCGGTAACAGAATGCAACCCTGGTGAACTCCGCTTTGGACTTCAAAATCCGCTGAGATTTTACCTCGATGCAGCATGTCAAATTAAGCGCCATCATATGTAGCTCTGATAATAGCTATTAGTTTCTCCGAAATGCCCCTTCTACGTAGAGCACTCCAGATACACTCCCTGTTCACGCTATCGAAACCTTCCTCGAAATCGATGAAGAGAGTCTCATTTTGGTTCGAATAAATTGCAATAGTTTAAGAGGCCACAAACGGATTAAAGAAAATGGTATGCTTTCAATAAAGGCAGATGCACTCAATACTCTTTTGGCATAATTTGGTTTAAATTGGTATTTTTGTGTTTATGAAACAGTTTTACTGATCAATGATTGAGTTTCTGGAAACAATTTGAAGAGTCGGAATTTAGTCTTGTAAATTTGCATTGACGCTTACTATTTCGAATGATAACAAGGGCTTTAATGCAATCTGGCGATTATACCCAACTTTGGCCTTCATAGCTAGGCCCTTACGTATACGGTTTCCACGTCTTTACAGCCCTTTCTCCGCTCTGACATCAATTACTTCCACAATCGTACAAACTTCCAGTCCACTTGCCATGAAAGACATAGCATGCGGCAAAATCAAGTGAAGCAAGTCGTTCATCTTAGTGACATTATAACATAGAACCCTTCTAGCGTCCCTTATATGAATAAGGAACTGAATGGAGAGGTTATATCTTAAAGAAAGACAAGCCTTCCAACTCTGTGGTTTTCTTCTACAACGGTACCGCCCGATGTGGTTTTTGACCTATTGAAGTCTTGAGCTTGGTGAGTTAAACTGGGTCTCCAATTGGAGTTGAAAAGAGCTAGGATGCGGCTAATATGATCCGTATCCTGTGGGCAAGAATTCAACCAATCACTAGTTGCTACTGCAGTTCGCTGCGGAGGTAAAATTGGATCTAGTGCTCTAGCGAATAGTTCCGAAAGGACGATCCAGGTGGGTTCGCGATGACATCTGCCTCATGGTTCTCCCCCAAAGCTAAGGGGGCGGATTTGTCTAGATTCACTGTTTAGAGGTAATATTTTCTAGTATACATCTAACATCGAATGATACTATGATACTATTCAGCGCAGGCTTGAACCTCTGGAGGACACTGACTTGGAGTGGTGGACACTGTCTTCAAGTGGTGAATCCAGGTTTAGGGTGACTTGAATGCCAGGACACTTGAATGGGGCACGTCCTACCCAGGAAGAGCAGGATTCGCGAAATGGCGGCGAAAACAGGAGAAAAACAGAATAGATTTCGGCAAGCGATCATCAATACATCGCGTTCCAATCGGTGACACAACCTCTCAGTGTGCACAAGCCTGGTGTTCTTACTGTGCATGGAATGTCGAGAAGGTGAACATCGTGAGATTCGACGGAGTTCTTATCACAGGCAGAGCCACGCAGGAGGATACTTCAGGGGGTGGTAGCAATGGAACTGACACTGCCGTAAGTTCAGTTTTGAAGCTGGTAATGACAATCTGCGAGGTGTCCATTTTCCGGACGGCGTCCCGATGTAGCAGAATTTCTAAACACAGGGTTTAAACGGCAGGAGACATGTAGCATAAATACAGTGTACTGATCAGCCAAGAGGATACCCCACAGAATGGTAAATAGAAGCAACACTTCCCACTAGAAAGACTTACCCGACGAAGTGAACCGAAAAAACTCTGTTATAAATTGTTCCACCAAAAATTCGCGGTCTGGAAGACGTGAGAATGTCGCTTTTTCCCTATAAAAGAATTGAAAGAAGCAGCGCTGCTATGAAAAACGAGAAAGCGCCAGGCCCCCATGGTATTCCGGCATAGGTATACAAACTGGTGTTCCAACATCGGTCAGACCTACTATTCGGCGAATTCAAAGCTTGCCTGAAAAGGAGCATTTTCTCTTCTTGTTGGAGGGCGGTGAGGCTTGCGCTGATCAGTAAAGTGAAAGCCAACTCTGGGCTGCCGTCTGCATCCGAACCATTTTGTGTGATTTGCTCTGCCGCGAAAGTGTTCAAAAAGCCGGTGACTTATCTACTATGCTACTATGCAAGTCGTGGATGGGGTTCATCACGCTGAGGCACACAGCCGTCGATCTTGACGGATAATACTTCATGTCTTCGTTAGACTGGAACACATACTAGGCACTTTTCAAAATTCATTCCATGTGTCGGACTTTTATGGATGTTGAGGATATATTTGATAGCGATCTATCAAATGCTTTTTGATATACTAGAGGGCCAGAGAAGGATAGAGGTCACGTCGGGGGTAGCATAGGAATCAATCCTAGGGTCCTTGGTCCTTGGGTGCATTGTAAGCATCTTGCGCAAGTGCAGACCAGTAACGCTTTGCAGGTAGCGTGTGTCAATCTCACTGCCGCTGATCCATGTGTGATAGTGTTTTGTTGCCTTCCTTGCCAAGGAACATAGAGCTATGTACAAGTGCAAGGGCGATAACTCAAGGGAAGTGATTGCTCGTGAAGAATACAAAATAGGTAGCAACTCTCTTGGTAAAACCAGTCAAGGGGTAGATGGACTGCAGGGCTCATTGGCAATTCAAGTCTAAGGTGAATTGACAGCATAATGAGATTGATTATTTCCATATCCATCTTTTAAGCGGGCATGGAGGTTTTCAATTTCCGCAATATTGGTAAGGCATGATTCTATGACGATGTGTTCTACAAAAGATTTTTAGATGACGTCGAGAACACCTTTTTGCCTTTTGGAAGGTGGGATGAAATTCAACAACAACTTTATGCAGACCCAGGGGGCCTCCATTCAAACAACACTTTCAGAGAGATGCTGAGGAATACCGAAAGATGGAGAATAGTTGTGCATTACCCTCGGGGTTTTATTCTTCTGAAGAAAATTGAGCTCGACCGGTGGAAAGGCCGAATGGCAAGCTCCTTAAACTAGCAGACCTGTTCTTCTCTCCCTTTTCGATGGTGGAAAAAAAATCCCTGATATGAAGGCTTCCTAGTCAAAGCTGAACTGACAAACGATTCCCGGTTAGTTCTCCGATGAGGGAAAGATGTTTAGCTGGTCGCCCAACAGCGTACCGTCGCAGGAGTCCAACGCTCTGCATGTAAACTCATTCCCTTCTCCTACCTACAAACAAAAAAAAGGAAACTAAAAACCCTCTATCGGAGACTAACACCCATGTCGTGTTTGCGGTTATCTAAAATCGACTTTCGGTCACGCTACTCCGAAGGTCGAGGTGAGGTAACATCTAACGACTTGCCTCTGCCCTTGACGAAACCGTTAGTTATCTTTCTTTCTATTGTTTAATACTTGGCCGCTTTACAAAAAGCAAGGAGTCCGTGAACCAAAAAACTGAGCATAAGTTACTCTCCATTTGGTTCGGTTCAACATCAAGTAGATGTGGACTTAGGATGCCCCATATTCCAAAGAAAAATTTAGCTTTAGCCTGGTATTGGCGGTTATAAATTGGATTTAATACGCCCCGTTATCGAGTTTGAGGTTATATAAAAAGGATTAATTTCCATCTGTTGCCACTTTCGGTCACGTTGTTCCCAGGGCAGGCGAGTTGCCTCTGCCCAAGATTAATCCGTTAGTGATCTTTCTTTCTATTATTTTATTCTGTCTGTCTGAAGAAGAAAGATGATACATTTACCGAGAATGAGGAGGACAGAGCAGATCTGCTTCTCAGAACTTATTTACTGAGGTCCAATCCACGGCGGAAGGCGGCAACATTCTGCCTGACACCTCAGCAACGAACAAAAGGGGAAGAAACGAGAACTGGAAACAAGCAAAATAGGTATACTCCGAAGCTAGGGTAAGGTGGGCAGTGAGAACCTCTAAACCACTGAAATCACCTGGAGTGGATAGCAACTGCTGAGAGGATGCCATCCCAGCGCTACTGCAGAGAGGCGGCCTAGAAAACATCTGAGAGTCTCTTCTAAGGGCGGTAAGCACAGCTTTCAGATATATACCTAGACCACGGAGGCAGACAAAAGTGGTCTTTATTCCGAAAGCGGGTAAAAGGGATCCTTCTCATCCTAAATCTTTCAGACCAATTTGCTAACATCATTCGTACTCAAAACACTGGCGAAGGTCATTGACAACTATATTCGAACTAACGTTCTACTGCGTAATCCTCTACATTAGTGTCAACTTGCTTAATGGACAGGAAGGTCAACTGAAACTGCTTAATATCAGCTAACGGATGAATTAAGGGATGCTATAGAAATAAAAGAAATATCACTGTGTGCGTTTTTGGACACATTGCATACAGAGATATAAGATGCCCTGACCCACAAGGGAGTGGGATACACTCTGACTTTCTCTATGGGCAGAATCTTAGAGACTAGGTAAATGAAAGTACCGACTGTTACAAATTCTATTGTCAGGAATACTACTCAAGGTTGTCCACAGGGCGGGGTACTTTCGTCGCTTATGTAGAGTATGGTAGTGGATGAACTCGTGAACGAGCTAAGAAATACTGCAATACAAATCCAGAGTTACGCTGACGACATAGTTTTAGAATGAGGATAACCTATGGGCCTAGTGCAGGAAGGCGGGGCTACGCATCAAACCAGCCAAAACCAAATCATTAGGAAGCTTGAGAGACTCACTAGGAGGTCAAAGATTTTGGAATTACACACACAAAAAATTACTCTGGAAGATGCTTGTCGGAACGCTACTGAGGTTTGACGGGATGACTTTCAGGTACATAGCAACAAAAAAATGGGGTTGCACCCCGAAGATACTACATTGGATTTACACTGCAATAGTAAGAACTGAAATTACCACCATAGACACAGAGTTACATAAACTCCTAAAGACTAGCCCAGCGGCGTCGCTGGAGATCCTTTTGGGATTAACTCCTATCCATTTACATATACAGATAAAGACAAGAAGGGCGATCTTCAGGATGACCGGGAGTATCAATGAGGCAGGGCGCTGTCGGAATCGAAGGAAGTATCATATTTCTTCGAGGGTGTACCCCAAATAATTTATACCAAGGGATAATCTGACAACGAGGTTTCATTTCGATAAGACATTTGGAACACGTTGGAGCAATAGGGCAAACTGAAAAAGCGTGGCAGTGGCATACGGCTTAAACCCGCGACTGATTACCTGATGTAATGGCAGATCCCTCACAGCAGAGGGACCGAGCGTCGAGGTCATTGGTGCAATTGAAATGTATTTGGAATCAATACATCTTCCAGGTGTGCCTCCTTTAGCCTCCAAAGGAACTATTGGGGGTGGAACCTTGCTATTCTGACCGATAGCCTAGCGCCGGTCAAGGCACTTAGATCCAACCAAACTCTAAACTGGTATTGGAATGCCTTGAGAGATAATTGTGCCCGCACAATAAGGTTTCAGGCTATGGTAGGCTGGGAGGCAATGGACCAACGGACGAACTGGCCAAGGAGGAAGCAGGGACGCTCCCACACGGGTCAAAGCCTTTCTGTTTAACCGGAAACGGGATCGGGGCTATGTCATTAAAAAATGAAGCGGAACGACTGAGGAAACTATACTGGGCAGACCTTCTAGGAATAGAGAAGTCCAGGGTGCTTGTTGGGGAGCAAGATTTAAACGTCCGAATTACTGTGGAAATGCTCACTGGTCACTACGGATTGTGTAAACTAACACCAGGGGAAGCTATGGATATTTACGGACATTATCTTCAGACTCTGTGCGAAGTATGTCGAAACCTCCATACACGTTCTGGAATTCCACCATGTTGACACAGTATAATTCATATAAACTTTACTCTTTCTAGTTCAACGTTTTTAAAATTTAGGGAAATTTTGGACAGATACGACAGCTTTGCAAGCCACTAACGATTCTAACTACTGAATCAGGAAATGTGTTTGTAAGTCAACAACGAAAAGGAAGGAAGCCCGTGAGCATAGGCTACTCAAATGGGGCTGTTCAAGTGGATACATTTTATAGCACGGTAGAGACAATTGAGGCAGTTGACACATCCGAGTTTCGTTGACATCGAGATTGTAAATTTTAGGACAAAAACAACAAATTTCGAAATATCTATGAAACTCCCACTATTTTGAAATCGCTGTAGTGATCTGCATAGTCCAGATAAGGACAGTAAGCCTTCCGTATATTCAAAGAAAATACAAAATGAGCCACTGGTTTCTTGTCTTTACTAATTAGCGGCTTGAGGCGAGAAAATTGGAACTGGAGACAGTGGAAGAAGAAGAGTCGAAAGCAAGCGTAGCATAGAGCAAGTTTCTGGCATAATTAAAAACCACACATTAATGACTTAATAATACTAATTTCTCTAGAGAATCTCCGTGTTCTTAGAAATGCGTGTTTAGAGAGGATTTCACTCTACACTCCTCTCAAGGACTAAATTCCGCGCAAGCCATCGCTATAATACTTTCCAGCATGAAATTAATTCAATGGAATTTTCAGTACCGCAATGACTGCAACTTTCCAATTACACTCATTAAATCTCTTGGCAAGTTTCAGTTTTAATCAACCCACTTCAAATATTTCCAGGCAATTAAAAGCCCTCACTTCCTTCGTGGAGTTTAATTGAATTTTCTCTTCATCCCGGCATATGCTAATACTTGCCGAAGCGAAATTTTCGCAATAACACTTTTACTACGTCATTATCCCCGCTATCCTGCCTACATAGCATTACCGGCCAGTCCTGGTAATATCTGGTACTTAGTGCGCCTCTCACAAGCATCTCGCCAGGAACAATATCCAATTATATTATGTTGAGCACTTCAGTGACGATCATTAAATCCTAATGTTCATAAAATGGAAGGAATATTTGTGAAATTGATTCTTCCGATATGACCGAGATTTCAGGAGTGAAATCTAAATAACAAGCGCCTTTATTGGTGGCTATCAAAATCTTTGTGTATTTTATGAAGTCGTGAATTGAGCCACCTTCGACTTGCATGCATAAAAATCATTTTTTTATGTTCTAGGAGTCATGGAGGATAAGGAGCTGTCTGGGCTGTCTGCCGCTTACAACCTTTATATCATTAATTTTATGACCTGCTTTTCGACGTTTTTTGTCTACGCAGCGAATATTATCCTTGGGCTGTCTTTCCGTTTCTACTTCTGGTCGGTAACGATACATTATGGGAATGATATTTAAGAATAACAGATTAATTTATTATGTCTAGGTTGTGCTATCAGAGAATACGATGTTGCTGTTTGATCCGAGGTAGAATGATGCCGAAGTTTCATATTTGCTCCGACGTGTGTGTATAAGACATGATACATTCGTTCCAGGAAAAGAATTTATGAAGGAGTTCAACTTGCTTCGAAGAGACAGTAAGGGGAACATGATATCTCGACAGGAATCTGTTTAACTTTTGGAAGTTGCAGAAAATTTTGTTAACATGGTTGTTAGTGATGTTAGCCAACTTCCACCCGAGAATGGAAGTTTAGGCTACGTCTTCATTTCACTTCTAAGTACAGGTTCCGAGAGGTAGAATTCAGGTTGCTGTAGTAAAACATACCTTCCTCTTCCATTCACTTCTGAGGCAATGCACAAATTGACGTCATGAGCAGTCTATGAGGCTAATAATTAGTCGCCTCTTACCTGCCATAATGAATATCTCATATCTAAAGCAATCCTCGGGGCTTTTTAACATAAACTATTAACAGTTAATTTAAATGCCCCAATAGATACACAGGTTTCTAGATGATGATCATCATCAACGGCGCAACAACCGGTATCCGGTCTAGGCTTGCCTTAATAAGGAACTCCAGACATCCCCCCAGCACCGAGGTCCACCAATTCGATATCCCTAAAAGCTGTCTGGCGTCCTGACATACGCCATCGCTCCATCTTAGGCAGGGTCTGGCTCGTCTTCTTTTTCTACTATAGATATTGCCCTTATAGACTTTCCGGGTGGGATCATCTTCATCCATACGGATTGAGTGACCCGCCCACCGTAATCGATTGAGCCGGATTTTATCCAAAACCTGACGGTCATGGTATCGCTCATAGATTTCGTCATTGTGTAAGTTACGGAATCGTCCATCCTCGTGTAGGGGGCCAAAAATTCTTCGGAGGATTCTTCTCTCGAACGCGGCCAAGAGTTCGCCATTTTTCTTGCTAAGAACCCAAGTTTCCGAGGAATACATGAGGACTGGCAAGATCATAGTCTTGTACAGTAAGAGCTTTGACCCCATGGTGAGACGTTTCGAGCGGAACAGTTTTTGTAAGCTGAAATAGGCTCTGTTGGCTGACAACAACCGTGCGCGGATTTCATCATCGTAGCTGTTATCGGTTGTGATTTTCGACCATAGATAGGAGAAATTATCAACGGTCTCAAAGTTGTATTCTCCTATCCTTATTCTTTCTGTTTGACCAGTGCGATTTGATGTTGTTGGTTGGTTCGTCTTCGGTGCTGACGTTGCCACCATATATTTTGTCTTGCCTTCATTGATGTGCAGCCCAAAATCTCACGCCGCCTGCTTGATCTGGATGATGGCAGTTTGTATGTCTCGGGTCGTTCTTCCCATGATGTCGATATCGTCAGCATGGGCCAGTAGTTGGGTGGACTTAAAGAGGATCGTACCTCTTGTATTTACATCAGCATCACGAATCACTTTCTCGAGGGCCAGGTTAAAGAGGACGCATGATAGGGCATCCCCTTGTCGTAGACCGTTGTTGATGTCGAATGGTCTTGAGAGTGATCCTACTGCTTTTATCTGGCCTCGCACATTGGTCAGGGTCAGCCTAGTCAATCTTATCAATTTCGTCAGGATACCTAATTCTCTCATAGCCATCTTATTCGTTTTCAAGGCAGATAGTGGGTCGAATAACGCCCAGGATGCAGACAGAGTTGTTACGTAGCGATTGGTGTGCGGCTTCCGGATACAATCTCGTTAATCCAAGTAGGTCACGTCAGCCAGTTGGAAAATTTCAGCAGCTTTTTACTGGCCTCGTCCACGGAGTCCTCTCACCGTTTGCCTGGTTCTCTCACTGGGCGGCGTCTTTCGGGTGTACCTTTGAATATACGTGACCAGCCCACTGCAATTTTTTTACCGGTCCAAGTATTCGACGTAGGACTTTACTTTCGAATATGTCGATGGACTTCCCTAACTCCTGCGTTAAAATCCACGCTTCACAGCCGTACAGTAGCACAAGTCGTGTTTTGGTCTTGTAAATTCGGAGCTTGTTTTTCCTGGGAACCCTTTTACTTTTCATTATTCAGGATCTGGCATATTGACGCTTGTCTTCTTTATTGGATCATGAATTTTGATCTCTCTTCTTCTCTCTCTCTTCTTGCGCTGCTTTAATAAGTTATAGGAATATTTCCTTGGCGTCTGGAATTAAGCGTGCCACAATGTATATGTCGTCAGTAACTCCACTATTTGCAAAGATCCGTAGAGCAATGTTCCCATGGTACGTAACTCCAGTTTTCGGATAACACATTGAAGAGCTAGGTTAAAAAACATGGGGGTGAGTTCATCTCCTTGCTTTATCAGCAGTTCTTTCGGAAACACTGTGTTAGCTCGCCAAGCACCTTTACATGGGATTCAGTTTTAGCCATCGTCAGTTCGATCATTCGTACCAGTAGTAGGCGGAACCCGCGCGTAATACAATATGTAGTAGGGCTTCTCGTTTAATGCTATCATACGCTTGGGGGAAGTCGACGAAGAGCTGATGCATATCGATATTGAACACATAGCAGTTTTCCAGTAGTCGCTTGATCGTGAAAATTTGGTCCATCTGGGGTTGCGCTTTTCGAAAGCCACATTGGTATTCACCAATTGATTTGTCTGTATATGGCTCTAACCTAGCTTGGATGATTTTCGTCAGGATCTTGTAGGACGTGCACAACAATAGAATGCCTCTGTAATTGTCACAGGTAAGTTTGTCTCCTTTTTTGGGTGTAGGACAAAATACGCTCTTGCGCCAGTAGTTAGATAATTTTTCATTTGTCCACATAGATTAAGTTTTTCCTACTCGATATCAATTAAAAATTAAAACAGGTAAGTGACAACTGCTATGTACATTGTATTAGGATGGATGTTGAAAGTCAGCTAATTAGATAGGAGGTTCTGTGGAGAAAGATACCGGCAATGAAGATGGGGAAGATGTCACTGCTCAAATAGTTACGACTAAAGCCGTAGAGAAGAAATGCAGGTTACTTTCCCAAGTTACCATACCTATTTATTGCAGATTTAATTCCTCTCGGCTATTTATGCACAGCGCACCGTTAAAATAAATACTTTGAGTGACGTTACAATCCAAGTAGAGCTCGGCAGAAGTTTGGCCATGAGCAAGTCTGGGGTGAAAATTATTCCAACGCCCATATTATTCCTTTTTTCTGTTAAATATCTTCTCCAAACCTCCGCGAAACTCCGGGTCTGACGGGAATGCCCCTTTCCACCACCCTCTATTTAGGCCTGGTGGAAGTCGCACTCTCTATTGAAAATATGGTTGTTTTTCATCCTTGGTAGGGTATACCAGGTCGACCACATTGAAAAACATGCACTTATTACCTACAACGCAGTCAGCCAGAAAGGGTTGTCCAACAATTTGTTTGCTGGGAAAAACTTTAAATCTGACTACGGCTGCTCTGCCTAAGTCTCCGAGATAACGGAAAAGAGCGACACAGCAGAAAGGCACAAAAAAGAAGGAACTGGCGGCTAAATCTTGCCTGTCAGAATCCCCTCTCCGTCTCTACCAGAAAAAGCAATGAAAGCTGGTTATGTGGACATAACCGGTCTAAAAACGTTATGTGGAAACGGGCTTATATGAATAGGACGTCATAAATCCTGGGAAGGCTCCAAGTCGACGAGGGCTCGTTGGAAATGAGAATAAGGGTATTGCTGCGGCATCAAAGAAGCGAACCTTTGGGCGGAAAGGGAGGAGCTGATAACTCCGGTGAGTCTTACATTGGATGCATATGGCCCTTCCTTTAGGGTATATTTTTCATGACATAGTAGACAACACATATGTTTAAAACGTAAAGCCTCTCCTTTTGTACCAAAGTTTGTCGAGCCAAGAAGAAGTAAAGGACGCCAACTCATGAAATCAGTTAAGCGATTTCTAATTAGTGCTTGTAAATACTGTAAGAAAGAAGGCTGTGTTAACTGCAGGCACTCACAGCGTGAATATAAGGGACTTGTAAGAAATTCAAAACCAGGCTTTGTAAGGAACTGCAAAATGAAAGAGAGGCTTAAAAGTCGTCAAGAGTCCATTGAAAGAATGATCGGATATGCTGGGCATCTTTAGAAAATCAGAAGGTACTCTCAAGAACTCGAGTGCTGAGTAAGTTCAAACTGTCTTGAAAGTAAACCATCCGAGAGAACAGGTAATTGAATCGAATGGGAGAAAATTAGCGGTTTCTGCAATCATTTGAATATGAAAGTGTTGCAAAAAAAAAACTAAAATAATGACAAAACGGTGGTTACCGATGCAAAATAAGAACTACTGTACCATTATTTCAGCATTTGAAAGCATGTGGTATGGATGATATTTATCCAGGGATGCTAAAGGAAGCTATAAAGCGGCTGGAGCAACCTCTGGGAAACAAATTTCTAGCGAGTCTTTGTCTGAGCTACGTGCCTACCTCTTGGTACCAAGTTACGGTAATCTGCATGACAAGGCCTGGAAGAGATGACTATGCAAAACCCAGACCAATTAGGTTAACATCATTCTCGCTGAAATGTCGTGTAAGTCTGCTCTCCTTTCCTTGGTTTCCAATATGGAAAAGACAACTCTGAAAGGCAATGCGGACGTCCATAGACCGCTAATGGAGGTCAAGTGGTATTTGAGGTATTCGGTTCGACGAAGGCGCCGAGTACAGTGAACCACTTAGGTCTAAGTGCTGACAGATTGAAAATCTTTCAAGCTTATACTTACTGGCGCGGTCTTCAAAGATATTTAAAGTTTTCCGTTGACAATGAAATCTTAGATGGCGGTTTAGCAATGGGTTATGAAGAATATATATATATGAAGAATATATGAATATGAGTAGGTTTCATATTAATTTCATATTTCATAACTCCGCCGAAGCCGGTCCCAAGCCCGGTTGTGAAAGGAGGAGGGATGGATAGCTTCAGTCTGAATGGCTGTACGCCACCGCAGCGTCTCAGGGGGTAGGTGAGGAAAGTGCAGGAACTTTGCAGTCTTGCAGATTACTCACTAAGGAAGCTATCTACACACCTGGCAGCTAGGGATAAAATGCACCACCAACAATGAGAAGAAGAAGGAATTTAAGGTCCGGTACGGATAACCGGCGGGAGTCGTCTGACTTGGTGACTGGGTCGGGCTCTCGTAATGGACAGCACGGCGTCGAAACCGCTAGTCGTGGGGCGGTTCGACGTCTAGGCGCCACGACGACCAGGAGCACAACTCCGCCTGCTGCAGCTGTTTCGCCACAATCTGTGACGACCACTTCAGCAGGTTCGCGTAGGAAGCGGATGAAATGGACTGAAGAAATGAACCTCTTCATCATCCGCTCCTACTACGAAATAACGGCGGGGGCGGGTACAACATCTTACCGCCCCTTGTTGCACCAGAGATTCGTCGAGCGTTTCCCGCAATTCGCGCACGTGACTGTGCAGCGAGTCGCAGACCAGTACCGCTTCATCACTCGCAGTGACACAATCCCGGCCACCATCAGGGAACGTGTTCGACTTGAAGTCATCGGGGAAACTGGTGACCGAGAGTCGATGGGGGCAGAGGCGGCGGCATCAACAACACCACGCCGCACTGCAGGCAACAGGTTCAGTACTCGCCGAAGCACTCTTCTCCACCGTCCAGCTGAGGTTTCCGCTGAAGTTCGGGACGAATTCCAAAGAGCGTGTATAGAATTCTCGGATATGGATCCTTTGCATAGACCAGGTATTCCCAGGCTCTATGCATCTCCAGCAACTCCGGGAATTCTATCTCAAATCAATGATGAGATTGCGTCTCGACTGTGTGCTGATATGTCGCTGCTGCAACTACAATCACTTGTGTATTGTGGTGCAGTTGCGGCTATCAGATTGCACGGTCAGAAGATTCGCTTTCGCGTTATTGGTTTGAGTGACAAAAGAGATCCACCATGGAAAATTCGTCTGGAACGTCGGCGGGACTCACTAAGGCAGGACATTGCTAGACTGATTCAGATCAGCACTGGCAGTGCCAGCCGACGGGTGAGAAATAAAGTGCAGAGGGTTTACCGGAACTATGCCATCCCCTGTGAGACACCCGTAGTTGAAATTCTGGACACACTAAAACAGAAACTTTCTGTCATATGCAGTCGGTTACGACGGTATGGCGAAAGTTATTCCAGACGTGTCCAGAATGCAACATACGCGAGGAACCAGCGGAGCTTTTTCAGATCTCTCAACGAATCCCAACAGAGCGCCCAGACAATACAGTTCTCGGTGACGGAAGCGAAAGAGTATTGGGGTGGACTTTGGGGGTTACCTGCCCAGCATGCTGAGCATGCTGAGTGGATCACCGCCGAAGGCACCCGCCATGCCAATGCACCTGGCATGAATTTCGCGGATGTTACCGAAGAGGAAGTTCGACGAGCCATAAACATCTCGAAGAACTGGAGGGGCCCAGGTCTGGATCGGGTGCAGAATTTCTGGTATAAGAAATTTACCAGCGTACACAGTCGGTTGGCACGCAGTATAAATGAGGTCATGAGTCGGCCGGAGGAATTTCCACCTTTCCTCACTGCGGGAATTACCTACCTTATCCCTAAGAAGGACACGGTGCAGGACCCCGCAGACACAAGACCGATCACTTGCTTACCAACCCTCTACAAATTCATCACGTCCATTATTAGTGGAAGGATCAATGCGCACCTCGAGACCAACAACATTCTGTCCGAGGAGCAGAAGGGCTGCCGAGTTGGGTCAAGGGGTTGCAAAGAGCAACTCATTATCGACTCGGTAGTTGTAGGACAAGCAACTAGAGGCCAAAGAAACCTCTTCAGTTGCTATATCGATTATGCCAAGGCTTTTGATAGCGTTCCGCATACCTGGCTAATCGACATCCTACATCTGTATCGCATTGATCCGAAACTAATAAAGTTTTTGGCGACAGTCATGGAAGGGTGGCATACCACCTTGTCAGTCCGTACATCTGAGGGTGCTAATACCTCAGAGCCCATCCGTATTCGGAGGGGCATCTTCCAGGGGGATTCATTGAGTCCTCTTTGGTTTTGTATGGCACTGAACCCCCTTTCATGGCTACTGAATGATGCTAGAGGGCATGGTTTTGCAATAAAATATGGCCTACGTGCTAAGTGCGAACTGACACACTTGATGTACCTAGATGACATCAAGCTGTATGCTGGTACTGACAACCATCTTAGAAGTCTATTGCGAATAATAGACATGTTCAGCCGTGATATTCGGATGGAGTTTGGATTAGACAAATGTCGAATCCAAGCCATTCGCAAAGGTCATCACGAGCCGCATGCCGGACATAGCATTGGTGACCTCCACATCGAAGCTATGACCGAGACAGACTTCTACAAGTACCTAGGAATTCTGCAAGGAACCCATGCTCGAGTTGGTGATCTGAAGGAAGCTCTGCTGTCCGAATTCCTGCGACGTGTAAAGCTGGTGCTGAAATCGCATCTCTCGGGGAAGAATAAAGTAAGCGCGTTGAATGTATTCGCTATCCCTTCACTGGCTTATGCATTCGGAATATTGCCGTGGACGAAGACCGACCTGGAAAACGTCCAGCGGCGGATACGGACAACTATGTCCAAATTCCGAATGCATCACCCAAAGTCTGCCGTGGAGCGGATGAACCTGCCTCGTGACATCGGAGGTAGGGGCGTGGTTGACGTGGCGGCACAACATCATCGCCAAGTCGACTCGCTGCGCGCTTATTTTTACAGTAAAGAGCAGGCGAGCCCCTTGCATGCGGCTGTCTGTAAGGCAGACTGTGGACTGACTCCACTTAACTTGAAGGATCGATCTTTCAATCCTCTGAGTGGGGTGAAGTCGGACCAGGAGCGGATCGAGGAATGGAAGTCGAAGGCAATGCACGGTAAACACGTGAATTGTCTTTGGCAGCCATTTGTCGATTTGCATCTGTCGAACAGGTGGCTGTGTGCTGGGGAACTCTTTGCTGAGACGGAGGGGTTTATGTGTGCCATTCAGGATGGCGTGGTCGCCACCCGAGCTTATAAAAAGCTCATCATGAAAGAACGGGTGGAGAACGACCAGTGCAGAATGTGTGGTTCGGCGTTAGAGACGTTGGACCATCTCATTTCTGGCTGTACTGTTATGGCACCGGTGCAATACATCACCAGGCATAATGCTGTATGTAAGGTTATCCATCAAAACCTTGCATATAAGCATGGGCTGATCACGGGGACATGTCCGGTTTACCGATATGAGCCGCAAGCAGTACTTGATAGTTCTGCTTACAGCATGTATTGGGACCGGCAAGTTCTGACTGATCGCCATACCGCACACAACAAGCCTGACGTACTGCTAGTTGACAAGACGGGTCGCTCCGCGTATATTATTGATGTTGCTATCCCCCATAATAGCAACATTGAACGGAAATACGTGGAGAAGAAGGTGAACTATGAGCCATTGGCTCGGGAGATCAAAGAAATTTGGCGTCTCGAGCGGGTGGTTGTAGTTCCCATAATATTGTCAGCTACAGGTATTGTACCTAAATCCCTCACGGCTTCCCTTGATGTCCTGGGACTTTCGCACAGTCTGGTTCAAACCATGCAGAAGTACACTATTCTGCATACGTGCTCGATGTTGCGGGGAGTACTCGACGGATTCTCCCACTGACCTACCACCGGCCGCCACCACCAGTGCCCCTTTAGTTTTTAAGTAGGTAGGATCGTCCGAGCCTAAATGCTTGGCACTTAGTGCTAGTATTAGGTAAAATCCGGCATCTGCCGAGATTGTGATAACTCGGAAATAATAATCGTTAGTGCAACAATCTATGTTGGATCAGGGCCTTGAAGTGTATTAGAGCACTTCATTCAAGACCGTAACGGTACATTACAGTACACGGTAGGAGGCAATCTGGTCAGCATTGCCCTCGCTCGAGATTATTACCCTGATTTGACTCAGGTACTCATTCATAGCTGAGTCGACTGGTATCCGAAGTAACGTCACGATACAAATTCCACTGCCACCAGTAGGATTTGAACTGCGACCTTGCGTATGACAGCCTTGTGCTCTAACCACTCAGCTATCCGGATAGAGTAGGAGAGTAGCTTTCATAGTCAACCAGAAAGTGATACCTACTATCATCGGCTTTGAAACGTAAGCTCCGCTAACATCCATGTCCCTACAAAGGAGGCTATGAGAAAAAGAAAGCCTTCTACAAAGTAGTGCAACCCTTGAAGTCCGACCAGGTATGATATCAAAATTATATTCGAAGATTTTAACAGCCAAGTAAGGAGAAAGCCTGTATTAAGACGATACGTCGACTAGTTTGCATAAAATTGCCAATCGCAACGAGCTGCGGATGATTCAACTAGCAGTGTTACACAAAGTGGAAGTATTCGGTTTCCACGGATACCACAAATAAACGTGAGTATGTCCAGACAGGACCTTTTTCAACCAATTTCACTACGTGTTAATTGAACATCGTTACCTTTCCGCTTTGATCAATGTTAGAGGATATAGGGGACCAATATAGACTCGGATTCCTGTCTCCTTGTTATGGCGCTTCGCGTTTGAATAAATAATTCCATCTAGAATCCCCTCTGACCATAATACAATTGTCAACCCTGAAGCAATCCACAACAAAGTCCTTCGTTACAAGCATAAGAATAAAATGCGTAACTGCAGCTATGAGATGTTTTCGAGAGAAAGGGTCGAAAAACATCCCAGCCTCAAAAAAGGCGGAACAACTGGTTCGAAGATGATTCAACTATCTCAAAATGCGGAAACACACAGAAACTTAAAGTGAAATTCGTCGAGTGGAGAAGCAATTTCACAAACGGGAAAAGGGTTAGGATCAACAGATCAATGAGCTCGAGAAATACTCTGAGCAACCCCAATGGAAAAAGAAAACGAGGCAGACCCTGCCTGAGATGGAACGATGGCGTAGGCCAGGACGCCAGACAGCTTTTAGGGATATCGAATTGGTGGACCTCGGCGTAAAATTGGCACGTCTGGAGTTCCTTATTAAGACAGGCCTAGACTGTATACCGGTTGTTGCACCGTTGATGATAATGATGTCGAATGAAGGAAAGACGAAATACATTGTAACAATGTCAGCGCCAAAATCACGCTTTGGTCAACTAAATATAGAAAGGAGACTACAACCTTGAAATCACTCTTCTTAGTGGATCTTGACGCAAAATGGGGATATCTGGAGCTCCTTATTAAGCCAGATCAGGACCGGATGACGGTTTGCCATAGTTCGGTCGGACTCAGCAATCTAACCAGGTATTCGATTTTGATATGGATGAAATCACATTTTGATTTATTAAAGTGGTGGTCATGACCTTTTAGAAGGAGATTTCTTAGATTTTCAAAGCATTCCCCTCCTGCTTTACCATGAACGGTAATATCATCAAAATAAAGATTAGTTTTTTAGGCCTTCGATTATTGGTTGGATTTTTTCACTGAACTAAGGTAATGTCCTTTTGATCCCAAAGATGAAACCTAGTAGGCGATATATTTTCTTGGCTACTGGCTAGATCATACTGCTTTGCTCCTTCCATATAAGTGCGATTCGTCAACCATGTTGTTTAAAGGGATCTATGCAGGATATCTAGGCGCTTTTCTGAGCATTTATTTGGTCGCATTCAAGGCTCACTCCGGGGATCGACAGCTTGGATTGCCTTTATCCATTTAAATGCGTCAAATTCTTAGAGGAGCCAAGAGAGCGTATGGAATATTACCTCCTAAGAGGTGGGCCATGTCCTTTTAGAATGATGTAAAATTGGCTGGTAAAACCAGAATGCGAGCTGGAGCTCCTCGAACTAGACATTTTTCTTTGGAATCAACAAAACCTTGAACGAATCGAAAGAACAATCATCCTCTGGAAGGCTTTCAAGTGGTTTACCTTGACTGATGACTTATTGAAATGCAAACTAGCTGGAAAATGTCGATTTCCTTGCAACATCTTTCTCGGTATAATCATTTATATTTGAAGTAAGAAGCAAACCTTCCACGTTTTGGTCTCAAATGTTCAATAATGCTGCAATAATAAACGAAATTACTATTCACCTTTTTTTCCCATGTCGGATATGGTCTGCTCCGTGAAACAAAAGTGAAATCTTTACCATCATCGCGTTCAGGCCGCGGGTTTCGATCATTTCTCCTGGTAACATTTCGTTACCTGCATCTATAGGGTCGCGAATTTAAATTAGTGACAAATCCTGACAGTCTATAATCGTCCCCAGTCACTTGGATGAACCTGACTTAGGTTAAATTTCAGAAGAAAGCCCAAAATCGCTCACAATATGACGGGAAAGGATAGTTGATGCACTTCTGAAGCGGTTTAAAGTAAATTATAGTTCAAGTATTAAGGATTGAATTCACGATATTCCTTATTTAATTCATTTAAAACGTTGAGAACAGTCCGATTGTTTTCGTCCTGCTTATTTCAGAAAGATAAACTAATGTTCTTTGTATTTTGTCAATGTTACGTAAATCAACAATATTTGTCAATACTTTGTGCCTACTTTAATACAAGAGAGTCAATTAAAAAGTTTTCAAACTTGCAATGTGAATTAGCACTTCCAATGTAAAAAGTTTCGGTTATATAACATCCAACTTAACTCACAATTATAACGTAAAAAGTCCTTTCGTAAGAAAGTTTGCAAGCTCGCCCCAAGCTCATTCCGGAGCGGAAAGGACGAGGAACGTAACAACAGGAACGACAATAAAGGCAGTAACTTAAAAGCGAGACCGAAAAACCAAATCAAAGGCATTATAAAAATCGAATCCCATCCCAAGCGCTCCAGGTATAGTGGATCCTGAACAAGCACATCCTATCCGAATCCAGGTAAGACGGGAAGTTTTCCGCCTTGACCAACTTCCGCCCTTCCACCGTAAATCAAAAGCCCAGCAAAAGAACATGCTTCCGTTGTTTTGAATCGACGCAGTACTTGTTCGAAATGACACAATCCCTAAAATTGTCTTGGCTTCCTTTCCTTTCAAAATGGCTCTAAATCGCCCGGCTTACCCGGTCATCTTTCCCTCCCACTTAAAGGTAACAAACAGAAACGGTTGACTGACATTTGGCAGAGAGCCCGGAAAATTTTTTCACTCAAATGTTCAACATTGTGCCAGCAACATGACTAAGTTCCCGGGGTAGAGACCGTTTTTCACGAAGCGGACGTTACCGTATGCCGAACTCATTCGGCTGACACAGCAGAACCCCGGATAGCATACGAAGATAGTATCCACGGTGTGTTGAAATATCGAAAGAGAAAAGTCAAGGGTCACAATCACTTTTATTGACTTTCCGTTTAAATCGTTAGCAAAAGGTATACGAAATTTTATATCAGACGCCTACTCCTTATTCTCACAAGGGTCAGAAGTCAATATATGGGATCCGAAAATTTTGAGAACGCTGGAAGTTGCTGAGCATGAGGCGGAGAATGCAGGTACTGTGATTTAATTTTTTGTACAATTATTTGATCCTTGCACATGATTGAATTTCCCGGAGATATATGGGCTTGGATACTGCAGGTGATAAAAAAATTGATTGCCAGGAAATAATATACTTTCTATTTAAATTCGAATTCCAGGGGTGAAATCAGAATGAGCTACCGCCACTATGAACTTGGTTGAGCCGGGGTAACAATTTGTGAAAGTGAAGTTATTATGGCAAAATGATTTGCTTTTTGTTCCACCATCCCTGGAGATATTCCGCCTATTGCAAAGCTGCTCAAACTAATCCTAATCCCCATTTCCCTGAACACCCTCCCTTCGCAATAACACCATATTTCAGAGGGTGGTGGAATTTTGAATTAATCAGCCGTGAAATTCCCTCAGTCAGCCCCTCATAATCCAGTTCATGAACGTAGTACAGTACAACTTGTTTAGTGGTATTCGGTTGGATGAGAGAAATCTGCGAACAAGTAATAAAATTTTAATTGGTTTGGAATCGAGCTTCCACTATAGCGGTTCCTATGGGGGTTCGAAGAAGCAAGGACATCAGAGCCTTGTCTCATTACTTTTTGTGCACCTGGCGTTAGTAGGGGTGGCTTTGTGACATATTTTCAATATGGTTAGTGTTGGTGCTGTAAATAAGATGGTTGGAGGAATAATGGGAGCGGTGGGAAATTAATTTCAAGGTGAAACAATATCCAGTTTCAAAAGCTTCAAGGATGAAATAGATTTACTTTACCACAGGCTATAGGACTATAAGAATAAATAGGGCAAAAGTAGATGTCTTCCTTTCTGGGCAGGCATCGTGGAAATGGTAGTTCTAGAAGAATTTATGTGGTGGTTGAGTACATATTTGAAGTTAAAGATTTCATGATTACTCTCCCAAAAGCGTTACCAAACGTTATTAACCAAAGAGATGAGTTGAAAAATAAAGTTGCTCCGTTAGTTGAGACTAAGAATTCACTCACTCACACTCCGGCTAGTTGCAAAACACTAAGGGGATGAAAACCACATGCCTAAGTATCTGCAGTATATGCTGCTCCAAGTATAAATATGACCTTGGTGTCGGGTTAGTGTATTTTTCCCGTTTTGGATTGCTCGGGATTCCCATTTGAAGCGGACAACAAAGCCCTACGGCCATAGTAACATCCCCGGGGAAATCTCGGCATCCCCACGAACCATGTCACACGCAAGCAGAGCTTCACGAGAAACTTTGCTGCGAATTTCCAACCAGAGCAGAGTGGAAGACTGGCGGCGTGCTGCAAGACTATGGCACAGTATTTTTCCCCGACGGATCAAAGATGGTGTGCGGAGTCGGTGCGGGAGTTTTCTCGAATACAGACAGTATATCCGGGTCGTATGGCCTTGCAAGTTTTGCCAGTGCATCCCAAGTGGAAGTGCTGGTGATACTGGACGCCTGTAGATGGCTGGGGCATGATCTGAGCCCTAAGCGTAACATAGCCGTTCTGATCGACATCCAAGCAGCCATTAAGGCCTTTTACTTAGCGACGAAATCCTATAGGCTAGTGCCAAGTCCAGTCCAGAAACGCGCTAAACAGTCTGGTTGGCATGCTCAAGTTCATCCTCCTCTGAGTTCCCCGTCATAGGAACGTAGAGGGGAATGAGCGTCCTGACGGAGTTGTAAGGCAGGGTTCTTCTCTTGGCAGCCTTTCGGCGGATACAGTCAGTGTCTTTCTAGCGACTGCCAAGGTCGAAATCTACTCGCACTAATTAGCAGCCGCGGAGTTCCGATGAGTAAGGCTCACCACCTGTGCCAAGTCAAGGAGGATTTGTCCCGTTTATAACAAAACCCGATCACGAAACCTCCTGCGCCAGACGCGTGGAAGACCATGTCGCCCTGATCGGCATACCCTACAATTCACATTGCCGAAGCTGCGGAGAAGAGGGGGAAACTCTCAGGCACTTCCTTTGCGATTGCCCAGCTCTAGGAAGAGTCAGGCTACGGACACTGAGTAAACCATTCTTTGGAGGCCTCAGAGAGATTTCTAGTTGCAGGCTGCGAGAGCTGGTTTCCTTCGTGAATGCTACGAGCTGGCTCTGAAGATATGAGCCAACTGGACTGCTCTTATAACAGCAGTCACGGTTACGTGTTTGCGATTATATTTAAGTGGAATATTTTCCATCTATCATTACTTTCGGTCACGTTTCTCCCAGGGCAGAGGTGAGGCAGCGTCTGATGAGTTGCCTCTGCCCCGGACGAAACCGTCAGTCAACTTTTTGCCTTTTTTTGTAAACTTGGGTTTAACTCAAAAAAGGAGAAGTCCGGGGAACTACAAAAGAGGGAGTAAGTTGCTCCCCAAGTGGTTCGGTCCGTCACTAAGTGGGTGCGGACAAAACGGTGTGCCACAGTGCTAATTGGGCTCCTCGGAGCGACCACTGATACCTACCTACCCCATCTAAAGCAAATGAAATCGATAAGTCCAAAAAAAGGTGTAAATCCTATGAGCGATTTTGGTGAAAACAGACAGACATAGAGAGGCAGCAATGAATGAATTGCACACAAAAATCCGCTGCCAGTGCTGATAGGGAGTCCATTGCGGCTGCTTATATCGAATGATCGTAGTAAAAAGCTTAGCTAACGTGGCATCTGTCATGAAAAGCTTCGCAGAAAAGAGGAGACGTGGACTTAGCGATAGACTTATTTAGAAGGAACCCAATATTTGTATTTAACAAATGAGATTTACTCCACCTTCCCCTAAACTCCAGCAAATTTTATCACACTTGGTAAAAAAATAATGATAATGCATCAAGCAGAGAAATAATCTATGATTAACAGAACAGAACAGGTGAAAGAAAGAGCTGAAAAGCAGAGCCAATGCATTCAGCGTTTGTGAAAGGGAGGGAGCATGGAGGCCTGAAGAAATGAAGCTCACAATGAAAGGAAAGGCAAGAGGAAAATCCGATCAAAAATAAAAAATTGTGGAAAAAGTCAAGGGCACGATAGGTTGAATAGAAAAGATCCCTAAAAGAAGATTCGTACCAAAAGGCTAGAAGGCACGATATGATTATCGAACGCAATGGTGGCGATGCGATTATTGCGAAGTTCATGAAGCGGTAAAGGGGGCAAAAATGTCCGAAAAGGAGAAATTTTTGCTAATTGAATTGCAGGAGTCGACAATAAGAACAGTTTAACTGAAGAAATATGAGGAAACATCAGCGGCAACAAAGCTCCAGTGAAGGCTCGACCTACTCGGGAATGCCTTTGAGGTTTGGCTGAAGAAGGTATATTCCTTGCTCAGTGTATAAGGCGGAAATTATTACGATTTGCCAATTTAGTTAAACTCGGCATAAAATCGTCCCTATCTGCCTGCTGGGCACCATGAGGAAGATGCTGGAGAACAACAAATTTCTACCAAAATGGAAATAGTTTCTATTCTCAATTTCAATTTTGTCGCTTCGTGGAGACATAAATGTTGTCCGGTGTCACCCTTGCCACCTCTCTCAGAAGCTTCGTTGCCCGTGTGGTGGTTCAATCTGTTCCCTTCTGCTTCCCTTAAGATCGCCAAGTTCTCTGGCGCGCCCAACTTCCTCCTGTTTCCGCATTCCTCGATGACTTCTATGTTGTCCCATGTGATGCAATGTCTCTCTCCAATCATCTGCCGTGCTATTATTGATTTCAGCGTTGTGCGCTTCTTTTTGTTTCTCCTGGTTGTTTCCGCTTCTCTCTCGTGCTCTCCCCAGCGTACGGAAACCAGTCTTTCAGTTGGTCCTATGTAGCACGTCTCACAGTCTGGATATGCCACTGTGTATATCCCACTGAATTCATGTTTTAAACTGCGGTCCTTGGAGGATCCCAGCCTGCTTTTGAGTTGGTGAAGCCTACTCGATGGCATCATGTCGATGTTTAGTACTTTCATCGTTTTTATCAGTTTCGCCGAAGCCTCCGAGTGTGTAACTCCCATTTTTCTTTTCCGTCTCAAGTTATTAACGAGGGATGTCATTGTCCTTATTTATTCCCGTTTCGCCTTTTTTCCACATGAGTCTTTCAATAATCGGCCGTTGAAAACCGTTCTTCACTCCGATTATATACTCCTTTCCTTTTATAGATCTTTCAGTACTAAGGGGCTCAGTGGGTCATGGCATGGGATCATGGATGGCCATTTTATGTGAATGGGTGTGAATTATCTGGTATCTTTCACTGCGTATGTGTAGACTTCTGTAAATGCCAAAAAAGATCCCTTTTTCCTCTCTAATGATCCTTAACTCAAGAAACCACAGTTCTCTATTGACCTCTACCTCCATTGTAAATCTAAGGTTCCGATGTACTTTATTCAGGACCTCCAATTTATTTATCTTTTCCACACGAAGGATGTGGGTAGTTTTACTCAGTAGTCACTCCTCCAGATAAAAAAATGCCTCCTTCACTAGGTAGCTTCAAAACGAGGCCTACACGTCGAATAACACTGGTCGTTCATCCGGTGTCGTAAATTTCACATTTTCTAGTTTTTTTTTATGAGGTCCTCTCTATTTCTGATGGCTTTTCAAGCGGGTAGTCCCCCTAGTTCCTTAAATCTATTCAATAGCTACCTGGCGATATTTTGGGTTGTCGAGTTTGTGGCTGTTATAATTTTCCGGAATCAGTTACCAGGTTTATGGATCTTTGGTAGACCCTTTATTCTTGGCAATACGGGGTTAAGCATTCGAAGTCTGGCTGGATTCTCAATAATGTGGCAACATTCCTTTAATACTTTTTCTACCGGTTTAATGAAATCCGGCAAATTGTCTTTTCTCAGTTTAAAGTATCCTACCGCCCGAAGCTTTTCGAACATAGCCGGGTCCTAGTCCGTCTTCTCCACTATTACGAACGCATTTTCTTTGTCCGCTTTTAAATGAAAGACAGGTTTCTCTCCTAATTTCTTCAGAACTTTTCTTTGGTTTCGCGCTATCCGTAATTTCTTGAGGGCAGAGTTATTATGCTTCTCTTAATTCGTTATTTTCAAATTGAATGCCTGCCTCAATATCGATGAGGACCTGTTCCTTCCGCAACGTGCACTCGAAGCTTCTGAGAGAGGTGAGAGCAATTATAAGATCTAAAGGTTAAATTTTAAAATTTACAGCATATATTAGGAATTATTAACCAGTTGATCAGGTACTGTAGAAGACCACAACTTGTGCTCGAAATACGTATAAAGTAATAGATTCAGGAAAAACCAATTGCATTTGATAGTTTGTACGAAAGTCAGCGCAGATTCAAACGCTTGGTTGCCTAAGTATTACTGGAGTAATGAGTAGCACGTCAACTGCGGCTATCCTAAATTGCTCCCCTACTGATTTGGAGGTGAAACTCAAATCTCCTAAAGACTCATAACAGCCAACCATATTGTCATGCGTCTGGAAATTCTTGAAAAATATCATGTATCGTAAGGACCAAGAGGGAGGAATGGGCGACAAATGGCCATGAATCTTTTCCGTTTCCAGACCTAATAATCCTCACTCTACCGGCCAATTAGGTAAGACGGATCGGGCTCAGGGTTATACTCAACCAATCCAATTATGGAACTTGCTCGACTTCTCGGAAGTAAGACGACCATATTCCTGGCGGAGATATATGTCATTTTATTGGCAACAAAATGACGTTTGTGACAAAAATGGCGGGGTCGCGCTATTCAAATTTGTTCCGACAATCGGGCAGCGTTATCAGTACTAAACAACAACGGCATATCAAGCTAGTTAGTGTGCGGTCGCCAAAACTAGAAACTTCGTCGACTGGACGAAACATTGCTGAAGTGTCGCCCGGACTCTCGATCGTCGATCGATTCACGCAGCCGAATGGAAAAATTTGAACTCCTGCTGTATGCAAAAATTTTTAAGAAGGAACCCAAGGTTTCTAGAAATGTTGTTTTTGTTATCCTTTTAGAAGTTTGACATAAAACCTCTAGTAGGGCTTTTAATGGGACACTGGTCCTCAAACTACTACATGCAAAAAATTGAGGTGGTGGTCTCCCCCATATGCAGCTAACGTGAGAGGGAAAAGGGGGCAGTCCTGCACTTCATATGCAGATCTCGGACGAAGATACCTTGGCAAGGTTTTCTTCAACGAAGAATCTGTGTACTCTCTGGCTTTGGAGGATGTTCTTAGATTTGCAAAAGCCTGCGAGGCCATTACATAGAGGTAGTACAATGGGCCTAATAAAAGGCTAAAAGCCAAAACTAAACTCCTCCATTTGCAACCGTACATTTTCATTATTCCTAAACAGGAGACAGTTTGTGGACGACAACAATAAATTGAAGCTGTGAAATGTTCCTAAATCCATTCTCCTGAAAAGCAAGAATTCATGACCGTGTTCCATTTTCTAAACATTTTCGCAATCATTTAAAGTTCTAGTTGAAAGGTCAATTCATTTGAGTTGATTTGCATCCCATTATATTCCTAATTTTTGAATGCTCTCAAGCGAAATGGAGCCCCGAATTTCCAAGCCATTAAAATACGCCATTTCACCCCTAGATTCTACTCTACCGTGGCCTAGGAAGCTGAAATTAAGCATTTTCGATTTGTCTGTTTACCCAACTGGACGAATTGGCCAAAAGCAAATATAACGAGTGACCTGCCTAGCAAATTCAGAGTCGATATTTCAAAGTGCAACTCCATTATCCTGAACCCACTTCCAGAAAATTAAAATGTACCAAGCAGAGGTAAACTAAAAGGAGACGCTATTTGTGTAAGATGGCTATCGTCAACAAGATATGCTTTCGACAACCGTTTATAAAGTAGCCCAGAATATTTTCGGAGTCTATGAAGGATAGTTAATGCAATGAAAGGAAATTTCAGATATCCTTCTAGGAATAGATAAAGGGACTCTTAAGCTTAAATTGGTGTTACATGATGAAGTTAATGAGGTTGAGGGATCACTAGCGCACTTCAAGGATAACCTTGATTCTGAGGGAAGCAACTTAACGGAATAATTTCGTTTATATCCACTCGAGCCCAATATCGATAAATTTAGAAGCCACGAGTTGCAAATATTTCCGCCCGAACTATGCTCCATCTATAATCACCTTCATTGAAGGACGGCACGTTCATCCGGGACAGAGGCTGACCCACAACAAGTTCAGAGTAAACTGTTGCGTGCACATAATAAAGTGATAAGCCAAAACAATAATAATTGGCCCGAGCATGGTCAGCATTCAAACCACAGTGAATGTCCCTCCAGGGACCGGTCACAAGGATATCATTCATTAGGCCAGGGACTGTGGTGGCCATGGTGGTCGCTTGTAAAGCTTTGCGCAATATAATTACCTGTTGCCTAGAAATCTGCTTTTATGGTCTATTTGGTCCAGCGACGGTGGCTGAAATTGAGTCTTTTCATTACCAAGTGGTAGAAGCCTAAAACCCCCGTAAGAGGATTCCGGCATTATTCGTTTTTTTGCTTCCTTTTCTCCAATAAAATCATATTAGCCACATTATGGCATTGCTTACTAAGGAACCTAAATACGCTATTATAACCGCTTCGTGCCACTCCTGTGGCTGTGTTAAATGAGTGCGGAAGCTATGGTTGAAAAAATAATGACTTCATTAAGGATTGACTGATTATTACCAATATGAGGTGGAGGCAGCTGGTATTCTTCCTGGATGGAGTCGAGGCAAAATCAGGAATTAATATATTAAGAAAAATGAAATTGAATTGTTTAAATGCGACTAAATAGATTACATTTTTTCTTGGTTAGTTAAGCATGAAATGGAGGAAACTATAAAAGTGAAAATCTCAAGGAGCTACAGATAAGATACGTATAAGTATCTTCATTCAGACTTTTCCTGACCGGATAGAAAATCCTTACAAAACGAGATACCTTTTTCAGAAACCTCCATCAAGACGGATAGTCGAGCAAAATATGTACAGCCCGGAATCGGAAGTTTACTGTTGCAATCTCGACTAATTTTCCTCAAAATAGAAAAGGATAAAAACGGATTTACGTTCCGGTGCTACGTCGTATGTTATTGTGAGCTCTGTTCCATTGTACCCCATTCCCGAGATTCAACAATATAAAATTGTAGACATATCCCTGCACAAACATAGTCCAATCCATGAGCCAAGGCCATGAATTAAGATGAAAATAATTTCCGTAGTAGATACGATAGCTTGAGAATTTCGTTGATTATATCTTGATATGTGCACCTACGTGAAATGCTCCGTCATTGGTATTTATATTTGATGTATCTATGGAGGTGGATCCAGCATTATGAGGTGCAGAAAGGCGCATGATAACGTAAATATTGACGGTGATATATTAGAAGAGCAAATACCAATTAAGACGACAATGAGTGATACGAAGACTTTATTGGTTTGGATGATGGATATGAAACCACCTGAAGAATAGTTCAATGGTAATAACAAGAATAGGGTTGTGACGATACGGCCAAATCGAGCAGAAATACATGAGAGGAAAGACATATACTGCCTTAGATTTACTAATATATTCTATATATTCTGTCGCGGGCACGGCACTTGTGGTGATTTTTTGCCCACGAATCTTGTTCATTACAACCTTGTAAGCAGCATCCCATGGGTTCGTATTTGCTTCAAAGTACAACTACCTGTAGCAGTTCCTCTTACATTTCCGTGTAGCCTTCTTAAGGTTACTTCGAAGATCGCGGTTTTTTTTTTCTCCGACTGCTGATATTCTGGCTTCCCTCTGGTCCTTTGGCAAAGTCCCGTCGCACACAGACACGATGCTCTCAATAGCGCGATTTCTTGGTTCCACCAGCAGTTTAGTTTCCTACTGTGATGGAACTTGCGTTGCGGCATTGCAGAGTCGCAGACATCAGTTATTCGTTAACATAACTGGCGTACTTTTTCCAGCGCCGTTCCCATCGGGTCTTAACATCCTTCTAAAGCCGCTACGATTGTCTCCTTATGGAAAGCTCCAGTGGACCACCCAGCTATCCTGGTTTTCCCGCTTTTGATGCTCACTCGACTGTCGCCTCCCCCGTTTCTGATGTCGAGAAAGATGGCCTGATGGTTACTGTAGGTATAGTGCTCACTCACCCGCCAGACCATCCCTGTCGTCAACGAAGTACTGAGGTAGGTTAGATCGACGATTGAGTCTAGTCCTCTGCCTCGGAAGGTGGACACGCATCCAACATTGGCGAATACGATGTCCAGTTCCGCGAAGGTTTCAAGCAAAATTTGGCCCTGGTGCTCGTCACCTGACTTCCCCAGTCTAAAGCCCACGGGTTGAAATCGCTGGGAATGATTTTGAGGCTGTGGAGGAGCATAGCAGCAGTAGATATGGATGCCATTGACTTTCGCCCGTACAAAGCCGGCTCCCGGGAATGCCATTGTTTCTTGAATGGCTTGCCGTCCATATGCCCATATCGCCGCCTTTCACGGTGAGTCTTTCACCCACACCCACTAACGTAATCCCGGGCCGGTTCACATATCACCGCCACGTCTACATTCGACTCTCGAATGGTTAGTGAGAGCAAGTCTTGAGCTGCCTTGCAATTCAACTCCCTCCTATATGCCGGGCACCTGCAACATACCGGTCATCTAGTCCCGTTCCCCCTTTGCATAACATGGGATCTCTAGTGCAGTTTTTGATAAAGTGGCCCTCTTCACCACACTTCCTCCAGCTTCTCGACCTATCGTAATCGCTAGTATATGCTTCTGCAAAATGACCGAAATCGAGGCATCTGAAGCATCTCTTCAGAGATATTTGCTCCGTAAGTCGACACACGACCCAGCAACAGATCCCCCTTTTGCGTACGCCTGATACGGCTCACACTACTACCCAGTTCTGTCAGTTCCGGATCGACTTTGACTTTCCGGCTTAGAACATATCTCCTTTCTTACAAATAATGATTACTTCTGGACTAGTCTTCTTTTTTTCCTTTTGCCACTTTATGCCTCCCATCTTTGTCCATTCTTTGGGCTTATGTGGTGTAGGGTGTTCCCGCTTTTGTCACAGTTGGACCCGTATTCGAAGAACTGCCCGGAACTTTCGCCGGCCTAGCTTTCTTTGGCGATGAATCTTTTTTCTTCTTGGCCGCTTGTTGAACACCAAGGGATTCACTAACTCCATCCCTACTCCGTTTGCCCGCGATCTCGCCTATCTTACGTTGAGGTGGCGTCACCTGCCTCTGCCGTGTGACTTTTCCACATGACGCTTGGGCGTTTTCCTCTATCGCCCTAATATAGGACATCTTAATACCTTGTATCAAAGCCCTGATATTTTAGTAGATATTCCGCCTT
Organism: Hermetia illucens; assembly: GCF_905115235.1. Classification (NCBI taxonomy): domain Eukaryota; kingdom Metazoa; phylum Arthropoda; class Insecta; order Diptera; family Stratiomyidae; genus Hermetia; species Hermetia illucens. The sequence continues at coordinate 35,856,113 of NC_051853.1, forward strand.
TCTTTAATGAACTCACACAGTTCATTTATGCGTTCCCCCAATAAAACAAACGCTGCTAAAGTGTGTTGCTTTCTGCGATCGCATTTTACAGCATCGATAGTAATGCCAGTCCGGGGATTTTCCAAGTTCCTTTTCGAGCCCTTCGACTGCCTAGGGGTAAAGTTGCCTTCAGTAGTACCCTTCCAAGTTTTAAGCTTTTTTGAACTAAGATCTCTCGTAGCATTAGGAACCACAGTAGCCAAGTTTCCCATTACTGAGGCATTGCGGTCGTTGGATATCGACACTTGCCCACTCCCAAAAACCGCCGGTACTGGGTTTCCGAACGCCTGCACCGTAAAAAAACTACCCTTCTCGTCCCCCATATTTGGTTTGATTTCTGGATGTCCTTCCTATAGCGGGTGGGCGTTGACTTCCTACCTACCCGTCTACATAAACTTAAGATATTCAGCTTCACCTCCATTCGTCACCATTTATTGGATTAATAGTGTGAAGCGTATCAGCGAAAGTGACTGACAGTTTGTATGTTGCTATATATGCAAATGAGTTAGGTCGAGAGGTTACCACAAAACTTGGAGCTAAATCGCTACTCACAGAATTTCAATATATTTTTTTTTGGTTACAATAACCCAGTTCCCTTTTTATTAGTAGAATCGATGTTTGTCGAGTTTTTTTTATTAATTCGATTGTTTTGTTTTTTTCTTTTATTATTATCTTTTATTTTATTTATATTTTAGGAATTGATCTTTACAATCCCTAATAAAAATTGATGTTTCTTTATATTTTGTTTTTTTTATTTATTTTTATATGTCTCTAAAACACAAAATGAATTGAATTCCAACTAAACTCTTTTAATTTGAGGACCTCCTTCTACTCTCCTCCTTCTCCTCCTCGCAAAACCCACGTTTTAGAGACATTCTCTAAAATAATGCCCGGTGGGTGTCAAAAGCCATGCCTCACTGAAAATCTGAAGCAAAAGAAACAAGAATCGAGGCCATGATCCATTGTGGATCTTCCCCTCTCGATCGCGGCACTCAGGTCCGGAGACTTACGGATCCACGCGCACAGTCGAGCGGTCTGTCTTTTTTTTTATTTTCGGTTTTCAGGTTTTAAACCAATACACCATTGAAAACGTTGATATTTAAACTATTTCTCTACATAGTCGCCATCTTTGCGTAGAGCATTTTTTTCTGACTTTTGTATTCCCCCCTTAAAGGAGTCCGCCGCCAACCCGCTGAAAACCTGGAAACCTGGTCTTGCAAGTCCTCGTCCGTCTCGAATCGTTGACCACAGAATTTCGGAAACAGATGGAAATCATTGGGTGCAATGTCAGGGCTGTAAAGGGGCTTTATCGTGGAGCAGTTTTACGCCTTTCTTCTGTAGGAATTTCCATTTTGCAATATTTAGAAAGAGTCCAACCTCAAAAAGACGTTGAAAAATGCACTTAGGAAGATCCTAATGATCAGATTCAGAAGAAGAGGCGACCAAAACATCATTCATATAAACGAATCAGAAGTTTAAGTTTTGTAGACAGAATGGATGGAGCTCTGAAATGTCACAATCCGAGACGTTCACCTATCTTTAGTCGTAAATGCAGATGGGAGAGGAGTTCGCGGCAGCCAGTCGCAAGTTTTGCGGTATCAACGCGTTTGTATGGTGTGCGGGGAGAACCGACACTTCCGGGCCCTTGCCGACCAGAAAGCAAAGCCTGCTCAGAATGTCGAAAATTTAAACTTACGGTATGCGACCACGATGCGTACATACGCCTCGTGTACTTTCTCGGCTGTGACGGGGAAAACCTCCAGTGACCCCGAATCCGCGTAGACCAAGATGGCGCGGGTGCTCTTCGGGGGCGGTTGTAACGACAAGCTTTGAGCCGACTTTGTCCCCACTCAGCTGCCTGATTTTCCGGAGCAGCGGGCTGGGGTACGGTCGCCCAGCGTCAGCTCGTACAACAAGCAATTCAGTTTCGTTTCCTCACTTACTGACAACCGCCGTATGAGCTGCTGCTTTGGCCTGATGTAGGAACAGTCCTTAACACTTCCGTAACCAATCTAATGGTCTCCTCGTCGCGAACGATAAGGGCGTGGTTTTAGCTACCGCTAAAAGGGGGACGCTGACCGTGACCACTGCCACAGGGAGATCGTGCCTCTCACGAGACATGTGGCGCTAGCGAATGAAGCGGAGGCGGAACACCGAAGCAGAAAAAGAGGAAGAAAGGGCGGAAATGAAACCACGTCCTTCCGAGCTTTGGAGCAAACTTATCCGTGCGTAGTGATTACACAAGAAGTTTCTTAAGCGAAGCGATTAACACGGTTCTGACCGGATCGGTTACTAATGGACGGTAAAATCCTACCCCAAGTGTCCACTATAGCCGCCAGTTGCGTCGGCGGCAGTTCAATGCGCCGGCGGAAGTGATTTTACCACCGGTAATGCAGTCGTTGTTCTTGCCTCCGATATGCCGCCACGCGTTCATTGATCCACCTTCACATTCTGCCAAAACATCCTTTGGGACGACTTATGCACGCCAGAGATAGAATAGTTTTTGGTGGCAGTCCAATGTCCACCAATATTTTCGAGCGGGTCATTAGAAATTTCCCACTGCTGGACGACAAGTCATGAGAGCCTGCCTTGCCAACAATTTTCCGTCGGATTCACGTCTGCTACCGTGGAAGCACACAGGGCTTTTAGCGTTTCACCTTTACTTTTACATCTTTGTTGAGAGGATAAACTCAGATCTGTTAGGAATAATCTGTAGTGGCGCAGAACCTCACGGGAGTACACTTGGTGGCTTTAATATTAGGAAAGAGTCCATGAGTCCTGGAAAGCTGGTTGATTGGAGACTCTGTTATCTGTGCGGGACTGATAACTGCCTGCGATGTCAATTTCATGGTGATTAACTATTAAACCAGGTGCGTATTTATTTGAAAATTCTTCCCTTGAAGCCTTCGATTGGAGTTTGAACAGCGCACGTCCTAGTCGCAGCAAAGCTGTTGTAGCGGCACTCGGTATACCCCCTTACCCTTATGACCTTCTAAAATAAATATAGCCAAATAGAATTTATATTTTACAAGTTACTACCCTTCTTCCGATTGATTTAAAGGCTTGCATAGGTTAGACCAGGTGTCAATTCGCCGGACATAAATTTCCAAGCAGTTCCATGTTTTATTTACTTAAGGGTAACTCGATAAGAAACCTTAGCTCGCTAACCTACTTCGCTGATTATAATAAATGCATCGTTTGCAGGCAAATATCAATGCATATTTAATAAGATTTTCTTGTCGATTGAAATTAATGCAACAATTATTTGAACAACTGGCTCACCCCCGTACAGGACACATCACGCCATCGCAAGGATTCCTAAGCTATGTAATGTTGTTCCCAATAAACCAGACAGTGATGTACATAGTTGCAGACGTGAGGCAACTGGAAAAGTTTAATTAATAAACTTTTCACATGTAATGAGGGAAAACCTCGAACGTTCCGCCTTGGCTTGCTTTGTACATTGTTAGTATCTCCATTAAAAATCTTCAGCAATTTTCACTACTTTCCTTACTTTTCTCATCAAGGAAACTGTTGCTGTCATGATACTTTCCATAGATAAATCACGTTCGTACATCACAAGCAGCCAACTTTCTTCCGTAATTTTATTTTTTCTGCGGTTTTTCGTCTCCTTTCCAAGTGCTTTCTCAATATGGTCGCCATTAAGATAAGGCTGCTTTTACGACTTGTGTGGGATGCTGGCGTTACCGCAACCAGGAAACATAGAAAAGGGTAATGTCTATATAATGGGGAAGAATGCGTTTGAAAGTCTATCGTTGAACTCTATAATCCCAAGTGATAAAGGGTAAAGTTTACGAAAAATGTTGTGGATAAGGAACAGTAACTTCTTTGGATTTTTGGTTTCTATCTAGATCGTTCAACTTAAGCTTTCGAATACACAGTTGATATAAAAAATTAATGGGGCTTGAAGCATTAAATTTTAAATACGATTAACAGTAAGTTGGTAAGGAGGATTAAGGAAGAAGAGAATGATGAGGAATTAGTCTCGACCGTTAGCGCTCTAATCTGAAATATTGAATATTGTTGTACATTCCCTTCTTGCCATTTCTTCCCAAGTTTAAGGTCTTCTAGTCTTTCAATTCCTGGTTTTATTCAGCACCATGAAGTTCAAACTAGATACACATAAAATATTTCACTCACGTCTTAAGTAATTAAATTTATTGTTTAATGCAAGAAATTGACCTTAAAGCGCAGTATCTTATACCCTCAGAGTTGACTGCAAGATTGATGAACTTCCAAAACTTCCCACCAACCCAAATCAATGTAAGTTTATAGGACACCATGGTAACATGTACGAGTAGACAGCCTTTTCCCATTCCTCAGATATAACCCATGACCCATCCTTTTTCCACTCCTCAGATGCAACCCATGACCCATCAGTTATCGAAACATCACGGTTGAACCGGAGCAAGTTTTGCAATCAAAAATGCTTTTCCATTTTCAACAGCTTTCCAGGAAGCCGGGCACCACCAGCTCAACGCACAGCGGGTTGTAATGTTAATGAAAAGGATATGAAGAGGAAATATGGAGTGAGCGGCTGCTGGATATGTGCAAGAAGAAACTCTATGTTTTGCAAGACTCTCACTTTGAAACTTTGCGCTAGTTGGAAAATTGGCAGGGGTTTAGCCTAGTCTAGAATTGGTTTTTCTTTGTCGGTTAACCATGTCGCATAAGAAACACATTCTCAAGTTGCATGGAAACCGAAGATGGAGTACATCCTGGTTTGAGGAAAGAGGAACGTTGCGGCAAAGGCGAGAGTTCATTATGGATTTAAGTGATTTTTTTTTCGAAGTTGAAGTTCGCAAGTGAACTCACAATTTAGAGTTAATGAAGAACAGAATGTGTGTGGAAAGTGCTCGGGTCTATAGAACATTTTTGTTTACAAGGACGAGAAATGGTTGCTTGTTTTCTTTTAGCTTCCATTTTTGGTTTCTTGCAAACGTTGGCTCCAATACTATTCATCCAGTTAGTTGCGCCGAGTAATGATGCAACTTTCAAGTCCTTCGTTTAGTTCTTCCTTACACGGTTTCTAACGCTACAACAGATAATTAAGGAAGGATGTTGATGATAGATACTGGCGACGTGCTGCGAACTCCACCTCCTTTATATTCCCAGTGGGTAATACCACACTTTCAAAGTTAGTTTTGGTACTCGTAGAACAACTAATTAATTTACTTAGTTTATAGTCCCCTAGTCCTGGGTGCGCATACATTTATAAAACTATCCAGATAATAGTAGCCCTTTGTTTCAAAGGGAACACAATGTGTCTTTTAACTGCACCAATCTGGAATCCCGTCAATTTTTCATCTCAACAATTCAGCCATAATTAGAAGAACTCTTTGTAGATATTTCAGTTTGTTAAAAAGTTAACGACTATTAATTTTTCACCCCAGCGGGACATGGATTAGCGGATGTAGAGAGTTACTCAATCAAAATATCATTAAGTCTGCTGAAAAACGAAGAATCGTCATAGTTGCCTCCGCTTACGCACCCTATGCAAGAACTAAGGGATCTAGTAGTATATGCGAAATCAATTGGCTTTGAACTCTTAGTTGTGATGCGAACGCTAAGGATATTTGTAGGGATAGTAGCAAATGCAATCCTAGAGGAGCGAAGCTGTTTGACTTTATCACTTCAGCTGGTCTGGTGACCGCGAACGTAGGGTACGCCCCTACATTCGTAAATGAAGTAATGACCTAACAATCATCAACAACGGCGCAACAACCGGTATCCGGTCTAAGCCTGCCTTAATAAGGAACTCCAGACATCCCGGTTTTGCGCCCAGGACCACCAATTCGATATCCCTAAAAGCTGTCTGGCGCCCTGACTTTCGCCATCGCTTCATCTTAGGCAGGGTCTGCCTCGTCTTCTTTTTCTACTATAAATATTGCCCTTATAGACTTTCCGGGCTGGATCATTCTCATCCATACGGATCAAGTGACCCGCCCACCGTAACCTATTGAGCCGGACAACCTGACGGTCATGATATCGCTCATAGATTTCGTCGTTATGTAGGCTACGGAATCGTCCATCCTCATGTAGGGGGCCAAAAATTCTTCGGAGGATTCTTCTCTGGAACGCGGCCAAGAGTTCGTAATTTAGAGTTAAATCTGCACGACAAAGTTGTTAGAGTTGATTTGAGACTGGCAAGTGCTAGATCTCACTCTCAGAGCACCGTTACTTAGAAGAGGCGAAGAGTCTGTAATACAAAGACGGAATCCTAGGAAAATCCTGCTTGCAAAGGCAACAAGAATGAAAACGTTCGAAGCAAGACTTCTTTCGAGCATACTGTGAAGAACTGAAAGGTGGAAGGGAGACTTCTAGGCTGTACAAACTCGGATGGTACTTTCACGAACTTCAAATTTGTCTCTATACAGACTCTCTTGAATATTCGCCAGTCGGAAGAGCAGATCGCAGAAGTGCGTGGTGAGTGAGTTCCTTGTGAAAAACCAAAGAGTAAAGTGGTTTCAAAAATAGAGGATGTAACTCTGAAAGGCGAGTACGCGATGGGGGTGTTCGTGTACATAGAAGGGGTGTTCGACAGTGCGCCCTTCCAAAAGCTTTGTAATGTTGCTGATGAAAATTTAATTAAGTGGATCTATGCTATGCTAAGGCAGAGATTTCTTTGTACTGAAATGGGTGTTGATCGCTACTTAACAACGGAAGCGACGAAAGGCTGCCCTCAAGGAGGTATGCCACTTCTGTGGAGTATGCTGATCGACTCACTACTATGCAAACTGCAAAATCTGCTAATACACGCTCAAGCTTATGCGTATGGCAGGGCTGTGCTAGTTGTTGATGGAGATCTTGGAACTATGTGTCGAAATACACAACGTGCCGTTGATTCGATTGACAATTGGTATCTCAGGCATAGACTTTCAGTAAATCCAAATAAAACCACAATGATATTATTTACAAAAGGAGGAAACTGAATGGCCTTTTGCCATGCAGAGATGAGGGAACAACCCTTCAACTCTCCAAGGAAGTGAAATTTCTGGGAGTTATTCTAGACAAGAAACTTCTTTGGAACAAACATGCAGAGGTAAATATGAAGCCGACTCTCACAGCTTATGTGCTGTGTAGGTGAACTTTTTTCCTTGGGACAATATACATCAGTTTTTCGGGCTGAAATGTATGCGATCCTAAGGGCGACAACCTGGGTGATGCAAGAGCGGTTGAAGGGCAGGCGCATCGCAATCTGCAGCGATGGTGAAGCTGCATTGAGGGCGTTGACTTTGATCGATTGAACTCTTGATTCTAGATTCGATACGTCGATATTCCGTTAAATGGAGGAATTGAGTACAGTGGACCATTAGAGTTTGAGTGTCTTTAGACGCCAATGCAATAGGAAATGTTTAGCTCTATTGATATATACGGTTGTCATTCACCCCTTGGTAGGATATAGCGTGTCAACCAAGTCTACACGCCATCGTCTGCGGTTACCTAAAATGGCCATCAGCAAAGCCACGACTTCCCGAGACGCTCGCACCCCACCTCTACTGTTTTGCGCCAAATGCCCTTGTGGTAGACCACTCATTGGTCATCTTGGAACAGTGAATTCCACTAGATAGTGTAGTCTGCAATGCAATTGTCGCCCCTCCTTAGTATCTGACCCATCCACTGCCGCCTTCGTCTTCCGATCACAGTACGTTCATTTGAGTTAGTGTCAGGCTAGCGTGCTCCTTTGACATAAGGTAGACAGGTATTCGCGAAAGCTTGGAGTTCTTGAGTAATAGTGGAATTCATTTTACATGTGCTAATCTCGTAAAACAACAAAGAAAGAATACTAGCACAGAATAGCCTCAACTTAATCTTTGTATTAAGATAACTGCATTCCAAATTTAATTTAGTAATCGGTCGGCAGAAACCACACTTCCTAGATATACAAAATTATCGACCCCTTCTATACTCTGCTCATTAATTCTGATAGGGAGAGTGCGATGACCCCCCAGACTGAGAACCTTGGTTTAGTTGATGTTTATCTTCAGTCCAACTCTAATTGCCTTTCTTTCCCGGTGAGACAGCAAACAGATGCCATTAGTCTAGATGAGGTATTTGAGGAAAGATGCCATAGTTCATTGAATTTCATCACATCCTCCGGACAAAACAGCATAAAGAACGTCGTTGATAATAAGATGAAATAATATCGGTGACAGGATGCAACCCTGGCGGACTCTGGTTTCGACCTCAAAATTTTACCTCAGTGCAGTACGTGACATTTTACGTCTTCATATGACGCTCCGATAATGGCCATTAGTTTCTCCGGAATGCCCCTCCAGTCTAGAGCACTCCAAATGCACTGTGCGTTCACATTCCCGAAAGCTTTCTGGAAATCAATGAAGAGCTGATTTAGCGAAGATCTAATCTCCTCGTACTTTTCCAAAATGATCCGTAGAATGTTGATGTGGTCAATGCAGGAGTTTTTGGAGAGGGAACCAGCTAGTACTTTGTCAACCAAACTTTCGAGATGTTTTTTGATATGTTTAAGAATTATTTTAGCTATTATGTTTGCGACGGCAAAGAGCACGTAGATACCCCTCTAATTGCCACACTCAAAACGTGTTCCTTTCTTTGGGATCTTGACGATCATTCCCTTCTTCCACTCTTCGAGAAAGGTCCCGGATTCCCAAGATTTCCGCGCGAGTAGGAGCAGTATATCTGCAGTAACTCCAGGTGCAGTGATAAATATGTTAGCTCTACGGGGAGACCATCAAGCCCGACGACTTTACTTCACTTCAGTGCTTTCATGGCGGAAATGATTTTTCTTCTGCTTGGAGGTACAGTCCGTATCTGCATGTTACGGTGACTAATCACGTCATCGACAAGAAGAGAACTTCATTAAATGCGATACAGTTATGAACCATGGTGAAGTGTTCTTTCCACTTCTCCAGTTGTTTATCATCGTAGTTGAGAAGTCGACCATTGGCGTCCTTCACAGGATCATTAAAAGATTTGCGACCACACGCAAGCTTTTTCGTGATGCGGTATACATTTCCGAAATTATTACGGTCTGCGGAACCTTCCGGTTCTCTGACCAGCGCAATAGAAAATTCTTTCTTGTCATGGCGTGCACTACGATGAACTTCTCGGGATTTCGCTTGGTATCGGAGTTCGACAGCGGTCAGTAGAGCCTTCGACCCCTTCCGCTTATCGATCCGCTTCCACGATTCCGTTGTCGCCCATATTTTATCGCACCCCTTCGGGATGTGGTGGACGGCCTGTGTAATACTCGAGTAAAGAGTATTTTTGATGTCAGCCCATGTATCTTGTTACCAGGTACCGCGACAGGCCGACAAGAAAATGTATGAAATCTCCTTAAAAACGTGTTGAGAAATTATAAGCTTCGAAAAAATGCTAATGCCATCACCTCAGTCGACGCGGCGGGTCGGGTCCTTGTCCTGTCAAAATATGGGCCACAGTTCATGACGCACGGTTGGGGCAGGATGTAAGTAAATTGATTCCAGAATCAAATACGAATCTGCACGCTAAATATTGGCACCCTCACTGGAAATACCGAGGTTGTCGCAAAATCCCGAATTGATATCTGCAGTCTACAAGAAACGCGATTTCCTGATGCTAAAAGCTCCAACATATAACGCAAGCGCTGCAAAAGTCGCTTTAAACACCTCTATTTGGTTAGTCCCCACACTCAATACGGTATTGGCATTGCCGTCTCTGAGGGTTTCGTGATACCATTAAACAAGTTGAACGACTTAATTACCAACTGATGAAACTCACCATTATATCAGTGGATCGCACCATTTACTTCTTCGCCGCATATGCACCACAGACAGGTTGACCTAAGGCCGAGAAAAATGCCAACTTCTCGATGCGACCTACAACGTGCCCGCTGACGACTATAATATATCATCATTCCAGCGACCATAATGGTTATGTGGCAGGAAAGGCAGATGGTAACAGGTGCCATGGAGGAAAATGCCCTCAAGATTGGCATATAACTAAAAGATTCTCTCGAAATGCTGCAGAGTACACTGCACTTGCGCGTGTTCTCTCTCTTTTGTATACATTCATGCTTGGCTGAAACATCACACACTTGACTCAAACAGGATGCACTTGATAAACAGTCGTCTCTCCATCGGCTCACCTGAGTTCCAGACTTCTCCCAAGCAAAACCTAAAGCATGGAATTGAGCTCGAACCTTCGTTCTCCACATTGTGATGTGAGCCAATGAGAAAATCATGTTAAATAATATTAACCACCGTAAAATATATATCCATCAGAAGGAGGTATACGTATTTAGTCTGAAAAAGAAAAGGGGCTTGTTTTGGAATCCCTAAGATTTCCCATCGGACGGTAGGCCTGTAGTGAGGGGTGAAAATTGTGAGGAAAAACGAGACCCAGGGTGAAGATTATATGGATGTAGGGCGAAAATTATACCTTGTTTTCATAGAAATTTCTATTCCGGACCCTTAGAAAACTCCGGGGCCCGGGGGGAATCTCCGTCTTTCCACCCCTTCTCATCAGGCCTGTCAAAGTAGCTTCAAAAACTCGACAAAATTAGCGGGTATGTCACTGAAGTTCAGGGCGTAGTCAACTCTATAACAGAAACGCTGCCAGCAAAAATTAGAAATGAGGAATACTTAAGGTTTGGACAATTTCGAAAGTGACGTTTCCCTAGAACCAAAATGTCTTGAATTCTGTTCAGCTTGCCGTCTAAGCTGTCACAGTTAGACTGCCCAATTTCTGAAAATGAAACATGGAAGAAAGGTGACTGGTGAAAACAACAAAAAACTAAAATAAGTAAATTAGTAAGAGCATTCATCATTATGGAAACTTTCAATTTACCATAGCGACGGATAATTTATCTGAATTCTTGCATCGTAAAAGAATACTCAATGTTATTATAGACTAGTGACTAACCAGAATAAGGCATTAAGGCGGATAGCCTTCGGGTTTACTGGCAATTCTCTTGTCGAATTTCTGGTGCAATGGGGCGCCAAAAAGTAATACGGGGATCCCAACACATCACTATGTCTTGACAAAGAGACGTATACTGATTTCAACCCATTAAATTACTTCTGCTCAAATTCATACTCTCATTCATTTTAATGAAATTGGGACGATATCCCTATTCTAAATATTTCCCAAGAAATAAATACGAAGGCCCCACATACTCTGTCCCATTTTTCTGATTTTGTATTCCGCAACTGCAAAGCAGAACTACTGCAGATGGCAATATATCTAGGATTGTTGCCCTCAATATCCGCTAACTTCATTTCCATAACTGATTTCCTCAGTGCTATTTCCTTTTGCAATGAACATCAATAGAAGCGAACTGTCACCTATAAGTCTTGGAAATGCACAGCTAGACCACACGAAATCTATTCCCAAGCCATTGCTGGTACTTTTCGTAATCGAAGAAGTTCCGTCTTTCTGTCTCCCGTTCTGGCTCGAACAATGGACGGCAACGTTCGGGAATACATTCACCTTGCACATTATTGATTTTTCGTCCTTTCTTCTCCCTACATCACTCCTGGGAGAGACAGGTTGATATATGTACGACAGGAAAATAACTAAGTGGTAATTAGACGTTCTTTAGCCACCATTCTAGGCATATTTCATTGTTTGCGGCTAATATTCGTCTAATTTTAGATAAATGACTGTTTTATGAGAAGTTGGTGTCATATGATTTGCTCTTTTCAAATCGTGTCATATTGTAACCATGGTAGGAAACATTTCCCACCCCATGACCGCTGGAAACGGCGCTGTTAACAGTTGGGTTCAAAGGATGAGCCCGAGGATATCAGTATTCCCGTTTTGACTCTTTCCCTTGACTGCATGAATAGCGACATGCTCCTAGGCGGACATGCATGCATCGCAAAGGAAAGCCCGACCGAGGAGCACAATGGAAATATTCTGAATGTTAGCGACGTATAAAGTCACTTGCAGCACTATAACTTTCGGACCGCTTCACCATTTCCCGTCGTCCACTATCAAGTTTCTAGATTTCCGCTACAAAGACGGGAGGTGGGAGTTGAATAAAAAAGTTCGTCCTTGTTTGGTGTCTCATGTGAAATGGAAAAATCACCTTTGATTCTGTTCATCGTTCTCCTTTTGAATTTGTCCGTTCCAGAAGGAGCTACACATGCCTGCTATGCATGCAATTTCATTCTTTTTTTCGAGAAACTCGCCACTAGCTGCAGGATATATGACCAGAAGTCATGCCACGCCACAACGGACAATTGCTCGAAATAGGAGATACCAATGGTGTCTGGAGGCGCCCGGGAAATATGTTTCGCTTAATGGATATTTCATGTATGTGTTGTATAATCATATATTTTTGTGGATGGCGTGGAAGCGTGTTCGGAAATTCGTGGACAATTTAGAATCCCTTTCGGGAAACCTCAAATGTTTCTACCGATGTCTAAATGTCCTTAGACTCTGTGCCGTTAAAATTAAAAAATGTTTCATTAGAACTCTCCCAGTGAGAAAATTGTTTCTACTTGCGATACTCAGAATAGCCAATATTGCCCGGCGGTGTCAGTTTCTGAAAGATGAAGGTGCAGAAACCTACAAATCAATAGCCGCTCGAATTATTCTTGAACACCTATCAGGAGAAAAGCAGACCGGCCTAGTGACTTCCAGACAGGCATTACCGTTGCTGCTATGAAATTATCATTTGTACAGAACTATGCACGTGTGATGATGCTAAAACGAAAAGTACTACTAAAGTCTCATTGCAAAAAAAGTGCGAATAACCTATACTCTGCAAAGGAATGAACAAAAGCCACATAATCCACAATAGTATCAAGGACTAAGCATTATTTTACCGGGTAACAATAGTTCCAGGAGCAGCAGGCGATGCATCCAAAGTATAGACCCATCATTAAATTCCTGACGTCATTGTGAAGCTATAGCGCAAATACCGCTTTCCTTATGGCTTCAGACATTGCAACAGTGGAAACATTAATAGTCCTTTAGCAAGTCCCCGTAAAAACAATTCAGATTTAGGGCCTACTAAATCACTAGCAAGTGGTCAAGGGGTAGAATAGGTCCTAATGTCAAAAAATGGATTGGAACCCACAATGGAACACAGAACTGACACCACCAGCTCTACTATCAAAGCCAACTTCCAACTCGTGGTGATCGCTGAGAGTTCTTCCTTAATAAAAACCTCTAGACAGAGAAGGAGAAAAGTGAGTCTCCCGCACCTGAAAATGAACAAACTGTGAGACCAGATCTACCAGACTGGAGGCTGGGTAGGGCTTACCTTGCATGGAAAACTTCACTGCCTCAGATTAGAAAACAATCGACCCGCAAACGAGGCAAATGATTTTCGCATTTTCTCATGGAAAGTGCATTTCCTGTGCAGAACAGGTGATGTTAAGTAGCAAGCCCATAGCTTGTCCCAATATAAGGCTGATGTCACAGCGCTAGACAGGGACCAGTTTCCAAGAGCCAGTACACCATATATTGAAGTAGCCATCCAGTAAACAATATTTTTTATTTTTATTTAGAAGAACTACAAGCATCGGAACGATAACTATTTTCGGAGTAGGTTTACTAGTCAGCCAAAAAATAGAACCTGCTGTTCTCGGCTTTGAAAGCATAAGCAAACGGCTATGCACTAGAGAGGCAAGTTTCACAACAGCCTCATTAGCATTCACGCCCCTAGAGAGGAGGCTGCGGAGATGGAAAAGAATACCTTTCAGGGGGCAGTAGCACAGACCCTCGAAGCTTGTCCCAAGTATAATACCAAAATCATACTTGGGGATCGCTAAGTAGGGACGCAAAAACCGCAGCTAACAAAGGTCCTGAAGATCAAGCATCGAAAACCCATACAAACATACTTTCCCCCAGTCCCAAAAAAAGTCGGAATGACTGTTTCGACGATGAATATAAGCCGGCAACGAAATGAAGAAATGATACACACCAGCCAATGGAAAAATCTCAAAGAACGCAGAGGCCTACCACAAACTCCGTGTAGCGGAGAAATATACTTCACCAATCGCAAAAGAAAGCCTGAGAAAATACCAACAAGTCTATGAACTGGAAAAGTACAGAGGTCAAATGGGATACTCGCTGAAGTTCTACCAACAACAAAAGGATGAAGCCAGATATATGCTTATCCTGTTGACGCAAAGATGTAAATTTAATTTCCGACGGTATAGAGAGTTCGGAGTGATGGGTTGAGTAAAGAGAATATCGGCAAGTTCGAGCTCTTGCCAAATGAAGACAACGGCTTGCCACCGTCAACCAAGGAATTCTTTGGCTTAAGAATCATAAGCCGCCAGGGACAGATGGAATTACAACCGAATTGGTTAAATATACGGGCGACTAATTACACTAAGCGGTTCGTCAACTCACACTCAAAGTTGCGAACAGCGAATCAATGCCTGAATATCATCGACCCACAACAAGAGGCTTAACTCCAGCCAAAGCAACAACAGATCACACTTTCTCTTGATATCAAGCACTGAGAAAACTGTTGGAATTTGACCATCAGCTGAGCCACCTCTTTATCGACTTCACGGCTACCCATGATAACATAACTCCAGGGTAAAACTGTACAGGGCTGACCCTGATCAATGTGCGAGGCCATATAAAAGCACCCAGATCTCTCCTGTGACCGTTCACCATTACGCGGTAAGTAGACACCACCCGCAAAGCTACCTACGTTGCGGGACCAAATGGGGAGCAACTTACGGTCCAGCATTAAGTTGATGCGGACTTAGGACCCCATTATTCTCAAAAAAATATTTTCAGCTCTGGCCAAGCTCTGGTCAATAAGATGGATTTGCGCTCAATATAATTCGTAGTCATGTCGTATTCTGCGAATTATATAAAGGAGCACTCAACATCTGCGAGCCGCTTCGGTCACGCTGCTACAAGGACAGAGGTGAGGCAGCGTCTGATTTGCCTCTGGCCTGGTAAGAAACCGTAAAGCCGTCATCGCCTAGCCTTTTTAAACGTCAGACATATATAACTCCCTGGGCTACGTTACTCTCCTGTGTATCTCTGCTTGTCGCTGAGGGCATTGAGCAGTCCTTTGATCACCTCGAAAATCGTTCAGGAATGCAGAAACCGTTTGAACTCTATGTCTAGATTCACTACGGTGGAACTACTCTGGGTACCTGGTCACTTTGGCATAGAGGGAAATGAAATCTCGGACGCTTTAGCGAAAGAGGGGTCAATCTCCCCTATGCTGGGACCGGAGCCAGCAATTGGAGTATCAGTAGCATTGGCTAAATCTGTTTTCAAAAACTGGGAACAAGTTTCCCATAATGACAGGTGGCAAAGCCTAAATGCTGCTCGACATACCAAACTTTTCCTGCCAGAACCCAACATACGTACCGCAAAGTTTAGTCTGTCGAAAAGCAGGAGGACTTGCAGGTGTATCGTGGGCATTCTGACAGGCCATAATTCACTAGCTGGGCATATGTTCAGAATAGGAATTACCGAAGATGATACGTGTCCCTCCTGTAATGAGGAAGCGGAATCCACGGAGCATTTCTTATGTGAATGCCCCGCCTATGGACGCATCAGGCATCAGATCTTTGGTGCCGATGTTCTCCAATTGCGACGGGTAGCATCACATCCACTAACGGAAATCCTGCGATACGTTAACAAATCCGGAATATTCCGTCAGACGGGGGAGGCAAGTACAATGGACCAACACGGCCTGAGTGCTCAGAGGCTGTACACACACACACACATCTCTGCTTGTGTCGATGTTACTCTCCTCTGCACAGCAGGCATTTGAGGTTCCCATTGCACTATTTGACAATATGTCCTTCCTCTCCGCATCTTCGGCACAACTTGGATCTATCGTACTTGTTTGAACAGTTTCTCGCACTGTGCTCAAATTCCAAGCATTTGAAACATCTCTTTGGCGATATCTGTTTTCGCGTCGACAGTTGACTCAGCCGACGCGAATTTCGTCAAAAGGAATAGCCTTTTCGCTGCTTCAATTGGTAAGGCTATTTTGGTCGTCCGAGTGCCACCATATGCATTATGTAGCCTTATCACATTAGACTCAAGGATCGAATCTAGCCCGAGTTTAGTCTTTTTGCCTTGCAGATCTCCGCGATTGTGATGATCTTATCTAGGTCCTTGCATTCAATCAGCATTAAGCCCTAGCTCACCTTTACCTCCACTGCTCTGCTCAGTGACAACTCGATCCTCTTATGGAGATCGTGGGACTTTCTCTCCCCTGGCCTAAATTCAAGAAACAAATCGGGTTTCTGCGTGCGCCTTCTCCAGTTCACGTGTTCACCCAGGTCCAGAGTGGAACTGCCTGTATTCACTTTCCGCAAGATTTCCGCATATGCCAACCTATTTGTTGATTTTATAATCAGTGCATTCGACCGCGACCTCTTTTGCGGCCATCCTTGTCTCTCTACTTTAGTCCAAATATAGTCATTGACGCGTGTCTCCCGATGGTTTGGTAGAATTTCACCGGGAAAGTTTGCTGATTGCACCTGTTATGGTTTACCCTTCTTACGCTTTGGAGTCTGCTCTGGGGATTCTCTATTAGTGTCCCTATGCCATTTGGGGGGCTTTCATATTTTTTTTTCGTGTCGAATGCTCTCTAGTTCTAATTTCTACCAGGGGTATTGATTTTGAGGACTTTTGTTTTGCTACTTCTACTGTAGCTTTTCTTTTCTTAGAGCAGTATAGTCCGTCTCGTGCCTCAAAATACATAAATTTAATAGAACGTACCTGGTTTTTTATTTCACCGTGCACTTTGTGTCGGGGACCTACAAACTTCATCAGATTCAAGACCATCACACCGAGCCTTGCAAACCCGTCTTTGTCCTCACCATTTACAGCATTAACGCCGTTTACTGCTGCGTTTTTTATTACACTTGCAATTGGTGTGCCCTCTAATTTGCAATACCCATCATTTTTTCCTGTCGGCGATCTCAACATTCTAGCACAGCACCTAAAAGGATTGTTAAAGTTTTTAATCGACTTCTCTCTAGCACATTCGCTAGTCGCTTGCAGGCTTACTGCAGCTACACCCTTCGACAACGAAGTGGACACATCTCCTTCGGGTTGAGTCTCCTGATCCATCCTCAGTATTTAAAATTTTAAATTAACAATTGACTTTTCTGGCCATGGCAGCGCCACCAACTGTCGCTATCAGGTTTATAACCGAATTTACGACCATAAGCTGCTGTGCTGTAACCCCAAGATCCTCCATTGTCCTCCAGAACAGCCTTACCTGATCTACCTCTAGCTTTGCCGAATCTCTCGATTGTTACCTTCGCGACGTTTCACGTACAGGGAAAGCACCGGTTTAGTGAACACCGAGAAATGACGTCAATCAGCTCGCCGAGAATTCTTTCAGAACTAATCACCGGTTTACCAACGACACCGTACTCAAAGGTTACGCCTGGAATGCTTCCTTCGGAACTTGGGTGGCCGGACGTTGGTGTGGAGCCTTGTTCTCATGACTATTTCGAAAGACCGTTTCCTTCTGGAGTCTGGGTGAGTCCTGCCTTATTCAAGGGCCCTGGCATTGAGGTTATCATAATGAGTTGTACTATTGATCGAGCACAAAATGACCGAGAAGTAATGGAATCCTTGGTGTCTTTTTCGAATTTATAATCATGTTATTTGAAGTAAACCATTAACGTTCTATGGACTTTCAGTAATATCCAGGAGATATTTTTATGATAAAATTTATGGGAAAGCCGCAAATCTCTCACAAACCCTGTACAGGTGTGCTAATCTGATATAATAATTACGTTGGTTTCTTCTACGAAGTTCACCCAAAATATCCCATTTAGCTACTTCTCCGCTCAAACACACCATTTGTTGCATGTCTGGCCATTTGTAGGAATATCCTCGCAAATTATTGTACTTGTCCGCATCTCTACACGTCCCTAGCTAGTCCTAAAGTAAAAGACATTCCTTCTTAGACCACAGTTGCCTCCTCTACGATCTTAAAGTATCTAAGTAGCCACAAAATTGCCAACTTATTCTCAAACAAAATCCTCGTTGTGAATTCAAAACTCTCCCTCTACAGGAAGTTTTCCCATAAGTCCTGTAATGGAGACATGCAACAGAAAAAAAGTCGGGGCATCTAGCTCATAACGCTCGTTACCAACAAAATGACGGGCATGAATAGTATCTGAAAGTTTTCTCTTCAGATTCTTAGAATTCAGAAACATTTAGAGACAAAAATAACGTGGATGTGTTTGCTTTGAATAGACGATGAAATTTGAAAAGAACGGAAAGAATGCGGGGATGCTGAAAGTATGAAGGATGTGAAAAGTTGGAGTTGGACCTGCTATGCAATCGTGGTCAGATATACAGAATTATGTAAGGCAGGATTCTAATTGATAATCCTGCGAAAAGGAAGGAAAGAATTAGGTATTTACAAAGGTGTGTTAAATTTAGATCCATACTAGGGAATCAGATAATATGATATATTTAATATGGTTTTGGAACCAACTAACCTTGTTATAATAAACACCTTTCACAATCTTTCAAATGAAAAGATGCGAATAACTGAAGGCGGAAAAGCTTAAATGATTTCGTATGTATGTAAATCATGATGACATAACTTTATGTAGAAATATTTCAAATAAAATTAAATATTCCTCATAGACTCGTAGACTCTTCACAGTTCAAGGATAGTTCCGGTGGAACTCATGCTATGTCATTCATTTTTCCGAATACCTAGATAAGGACAATTGAAACGGAGTCTTTTGAAGCGAATAGGCCGACAAAATGAAAAATTCCACAAAGGAAAAAATATGATTGCTTTCCCATAGAAAAACGTTCTCATTTATCAGAAGCGACTATCACCCCTTTACACAGCAGGGCGGCTCTGGTCCCACAAAGAGAAAACATATCATCCTTCCATTGTCAAACACAAGGTCTATTAGGTTAGTTGAGCATGTACCAAGGCACCCTTGTTTTGGATTAATCAACTCAGGAAACTTTTGCGTGCACATATCAGGAAACTTTCAAAAGAGCCCCAGCTGTGCGTTATTATACGATTATATGTATACCCAATCTACGTTCATCCTTGTTGATCCCTTTCTGATGCGGACAACGTCCAATAACTCAATTACCAAAGTTTTTAATATTCGACCTGTTGAAGTAATTAGCCTCTTTGAGGTTGAGTATAATCGAAAGCTATTTAATCACGGACATAGGCAGAAGTGGTCCCTTTCACTACATATTTCTCTATGTGCTGGCTGTCGTTGCTTATTTCGAAAATAACATACACCGCAACGGACAACACTAATGAAACTTTCAACAATTTTGCCGGCAACGATATTCTGTGCAAGAGGAAGAGTCAGGGAGGAATGGGTTTAGCCTGAGTAGTGCAATTTCACGTTCAGCGATACTGTTCAGGTGAATGTCCTGGGGATGACCGGGGTGTATAGACAGAATATGGCATGCGATAGTTTATTGTGCGAAATATTACCAAAAGGTCAGCAGGATACAATGACGTTTATGTGAACTTCAAAGGATTTTATTATGAACCTTTAAATTATTTCCACAAAAATGACTTAGGAACAACGTAGGCAGAAAAGGATGAACTCCCTCTATCATCCCTCTGCCAATTGTTAACGGATCTACCGGAATTCCTATTGCCATAAACTGTTTCCTATTTTTGTTTTGATACTCTACATTCTAACTACATAAATAAACAACGCAACAATGGGAATACGATGTAGCTATTTGCAAGGACAGAATGGCTCAAATCCACCTTCGGATTGGTAGCGACAAAGGAAGCAGAAACTATGTATTCAGTACGAATGCCTAGAGAATCATACGCTTCGAAATTCAAATCATCGTATTCAAACGCTGGACCGTAATATTGTTGTTCATAGTTAAATGGAGATCTGACGCCCACATTAGGTGAACAATAGAACATTGATAGAAAGTGGCGAACGCAGCTTTGGTGGCACATCGGAGGTGCAAACTCTGAACGCCATTGAGAATTCGCGTTTTCCGCCGCATTGAACAGCCATGGAATCAGCTGACGGCCTGACAGGAGGCTGAGGTGAGAAATGTCAAGAGTGACATTCAGATATAGACTCTAATCTTATCGGTCGGCCCATCGGCAGTTTTAACGAATAAAACAGAAACTGAATTCTTACCGCTTACAGTCTCCCTCGACGATTACCTACCTTGTCGTGGTGAGGGAGCTCAGTAGGGAAGATCCTCCAGGAAACGGGAGGTGACACCTGAAGCCAAGCGGTAATCAGAACCCCAAGCCAAGGTGTGACTACCGTGCCGAGGGCTGAATGGTCACAGGGGTTAAGATGTGGCCGTAAACGGTGAACTCTGGGTACCAGGCGACCCCCAGTTTCAACTAGCCTTGTCTCAGCAAAAAGGGGCTCTGCCGAGATCGACTTACTTTCCCCGGAAAAATTGAGGCCATGGCAGCCAACTATGAAAAAACAAAAAAACAAAAACATAAAACTATAAAGCAAACACTATTAAACTTCGATCGCGACGATCCAACCCCGAGTGAAGGGGCAACCCTGAGCTCATCGATGGAGAACCTGAATCTAGACTCAGATTCCCCACTTATTCAAGTGGGAACCAATTCAATTGGGACCCAGTCCTTAACGGAGGAGCCGAAGTAGGCCCCTTCTGTCAGTACTCCCGACCCCAGGCTCCAATCGGCGCCACTTGCTGAGGCTAAAGTCTTGCCCATGGGTAAGCACTTGTCCACGGACAGCAAACTGCCTTCGGGCAAACCGCCTTCGGGCAAACAGCCTCCGGGCAAACCGCCTTCGGGCAAACCGCCTTCGGGCAAACCGCCTTCGGGCAAACCGCCTCCGGGCAAACCGCCTTCGGGCAAACCGCCTCCGGGCAACGCACAACCAAAGAGCTGTGCCAAGGTTGAGGGGAAAGGAGCGTTCGGGGCACCTGCGGCTAAGGGGAAACCGAAGCGGCAGCGATCCTCGGATGATGCTAACTCTTCGACACAAAAGGCAGCAAAGAGGGCTCGGCCGGCAACGGCTAGGCCTTCATTTGCAGTCAAGGCTATCGAAGCCGATGGATGGGTCCTGTATGACGACACTAATCCATCCGGCTACGATACTGAGCAGTGCGAACAGCTTAGGAGGAAACTCCTCCTAGCTGTAAGGACTGCGTCCGCGCAAGGCATTAAGCTTTGCTTTGAGTCGGTAGGTGTATACCGTAAAATGTTACGGCTGAACTTTGCCGACGAAGACACGAACGAGTGGCTCAGGCAGTACTGCTCCTTCCTTAACGATGTGTGGGAGGGTGCGCGACTAACCTTGAAAAGGGTCTCTGAGCTTCCATCGATCAAAAAGTGCTTTCTCTGGCTTCCAGAAGAAGAGCGAAATGGCGTTGGGGTTCTGGAACAACTTGGTGTACAGAACAACCTTAACACTTCCACCTGGTTGCTGCTAGGCAGCAAAACAGGAGAGAGAACCGATAGGCCGGGAACTTTTCTCACTATCGGCGTTCCCGAACCTGATGTTAAGAAGGTTCGGGAAAAATCGGGTTGCCGGCTCTACTATGGGCTGGGGACCGTCACGTTACAAGTGCCGGCTCCTAAAACCATTGAAGGGGACATGCAGCCCCCGGCATCTACACCTGAAACGTAGATGAGGTGCCACATTTCCCAAGTAAATTTGCAGCATTGTAAAGCGGCGACTGCACTTATCAGTCGTCGGATCAATAGCTGCAAGACATTTATATACCTCATACAAGAACCGTGGGTTGTTAGTGGGGCAGTCAGGGGCCTAAACTTCCAACATGCTGACCTATTGTATGCCAATGGAAGCGATCAACCCCGCATCTGCATAGTAGTCTCCAAAGACTTCCAGGCTAACCTGGTTAACGACCTATGTGATGGCGACACCACATCGGCTCAGCTAACCGTAAAAAGTCAATAGGGAGATAAAGAGATACTATGGTGCTCTGCATATTTCCCCTACGACGCAGAAGATGTTCCCAGTGGAACATTCATCAGAGCTATCCAATATGCGAAAAGTAGAGGCATGGGGGTAATAGCAGAATATGATGTCAACGCTCACCACATACGGTGGGGAAGTTCGAACATCAATGCAAGAGAATCGAGACTACTGGAGTATCTAGTAGGAACCGATTTGCAGATCCTAAATTTGGGTAATGAACCCACTTTCTTCAACGTGGTCAGGCGAGAAGTCGTCGACATCACGGTGGCATCTCCTGACATCGCGGCTCTGATCGGAGAGTGGAGAGTATCAAACGATATCACACTCTCGGATCACAGACGCATTGATTTCGTTATGGGCATGAATCCACCTCCACCCACTCCATTTCGGAATCCGAGGAAGACAGATTGGGTAATGTATCAAACAGAATTGAGCGCCCAAATCACGATCCCTGGGAAGCGCATCAAATCCATTGCTGGAATTGAGAAGACAACCCAGATGATCACAACTAGCATGAGAGAAGCTTTCGAAGAAAGCTGTCCACTCAAGATGCCAAAGAAGGGTAAAACACCATGGTGAAACTCGGATTTGGCAAAACAGAGGAGAACGACAAGGATGCTCCTCAATCGTGCTCTGAAGGGTGAATCAAGCACTAGCTGGAATCGCTATAAAGAGGCACAGAAGGCTCTAAAGAAGAGCATAAGATCGGCTAAACGATCATCTTGGAGACGCTTTTGTGAAGAGACTAACTCTCTTGAGGCAACCTCAAAGCTGAAGCGGATTCTGGTCAAAGAACGTAGCCAGAAACTGGGTTATTTACGTTTACAGAATGGGAAGTACACAGAAAGCGATGAAGAAACGGCAAATCATTTGCTTGAAGTACACTTGCCAGGCAGCATCCAAAATCTAATCTCGGGGCCAACAGGTGCATACAGCCCTCAACCGAGAGACTGGAATCTGGCATCCAAAGTAGTATCACTGGAGCGAGTGAAATGGGCATTTAACTCGTTCCATAGATACAAGTCTGCAGGTCCGGATGGCATCATCCCTGCGCTAGTAGTAGAAGGAATGGATGCCATGGGTCTACATATTCGGAATATATATCGCGCGTGCCTAGCACACGCTTATATCCCAATTAAATGGCGGGATGTGAAGGTGTTGTTCATTCCCAAACCAGGAAAACCCACCTACACAGACGCAAAAAGCTTTCGAACGATCAGCCTAACGTCCTTTCTGCTAAAAGGACTAGAAAGACTAGTAGATCGGTTCATAAGGGATACACACATTCCTAAGTGGCCACTTCACCATAGGCAACACGCCTACCAGAAAGGCAAATCCACGACAGCACTCCATGAACTTACGGCAAAAATTGAAAAGGCGATGTCCGAAAAAGAATACGCCTTAGGCGCATTCATGGACATCGAAGGTGCCTTCAATTATGCCTCATTCGCGGCAATTTGTGATGCGGCAAGACAGCATGGAATCGAACCGCTGCTAATCAGTGGGATCCTTCACATGCAAGAGTGGAGAAAAATTCACATATCGGTCGGCCAGAAGTCTATTGAAGCAGGATGTCTCAGGGGCTGCCCACAGGGAGGGGTTCTCTCTCCACTGTTATGGCTCTTGGTGATGGATACCCTGCTGTAGCTCCTGGAGGACAAAAAAGTCTTCACGCAAGCATTTGCGGACGACCTAGCCTAGCTGGTGCCTCCGCAATGGACTCACGGTGAACGCTAGGAAGACTGGACTAGTTATGTTCACTAGGAACGTCAGGTGGGGTACCTATACGCTACCGACCTTAGCATGGGCGGAAATCCAGCTGGCACAAACAGTCAAGTACTTAGGAGTACATTTCGACTCCAAGTTAACGTAGAAGCATCATATCCAGGAACAATATCAGAAATCCTGCAGATTGCTCTGGTGCTGTAAGAATGCGATAGGTAAGACCTGGGGACTTTCACCTAAACGGATACACTGGATGTATACATCCATAATAAAACCCATTTTGATGTATGCATGCATCGTCTGGTGGCCAAGACTGAACTTTGCTAACAGCAGGAAGCTGCTAACGCAGATTCAGAGACTTGGTTGCCTAAGAATTACTGGAGCAATGAGTACTACGCCGACTGCGGCACTTGAAGCTATCCTAAATTTACCCCCAATTCACTTGGAGGTGAAACGGAAAGCGGCCAACGACGCGTATAGGCTCGATACCATTGGGGCGTGGAAAGGCGGCCAATCCAACGAGCATGCGTCTATCTGGAAATTCCTTGAAAAACATCCGGTAGCCCTGATGCCGACCGATCATATGGTTTCCAGATTCGTCTTTGAAAAGACATATACTGTCGTAATCACCGAAAGAGAAAAATGGTCGACAAGTGGCCATGAGTCTTTTCAGATTACAGACCTAATAATCTTCACCGACGGGTCAGTCATGGAGGCGGAGATATATGCCATTTCATTGGCAGCAGAAGAATGTCTGCGACAGAAATGGAGGGGTGTCACCATTCAAATCTGTTCCGACAGTCGGGCGGCATTATCAGCGCTAAATGGCAACAACATATCAAGCAAGTTGGTGTGGAGTTGTCATCAGGTGCTGCTGAAACTTGGCCGACTGAACGAAACATTCCTGATGTGGGTGCCGGGGCACTCTAACATCGCCGGCAATGAGGAGGCTGACAGACTAGCTCGCCGAGGGTCTGGATCCACAATGGTGGGGCCAGAACCAGCTCTTGGAATCCGACCATCTACTGTCAAGTCTACTCTGAAGAGTGAAATTGCAAGGATTCACGCAACCGAGTGGAAAAATTTGGACTCTTGCCGGCAAGCGAAAATCCTTGTGAAGGAGCCAAGGGCCACTAGAGCGGCATTTTTGTTGTCTCTTAAGAAGTCGGACATGAAAACCCTAGTAGGGCGTTTGACGGGACACTGCCCCTTAAACTACCATATGGAAAAGATTGGGGTAGTGGTTTCGGCTGTGTGCAGCCAATGTGAGGAGGAGGAGGAGACAGCCCTGCACTTTTTATGCAGCTGCCCGGCATCCTCAGATCTCAGACGAAGACACCTTGGCAAGGTTTTCTTCAATGAAGAATCTGCACACTCTCTGCCTCTGGAGAATGTTCTCAGATTCGCTAAAGCCTGCGAACACCGTAGGCGAGAAGCCATTGAATAGGCAACTACGGGGATAGTACAATTGGCCTAATAATGGCCTGAATGCTCGGGGCTGCGGCTCCCCCCAGTTAATTAAACTAACTAACTACCGCTTACAGTAAAAACCCGTCCAATTTTTGTTTTTTATAACTAAAGTGAATGTTCAGATAACCTAAAATAAATTAGTTGAATTAATAAAGGCAGATTCTTTTATTTAGTGGAGAAGGAGATTCCCCAAACAGCACTTAGCTAACCCATTCTGCCCGCTCCTTTTTGCTCGCCAAACAAGCAGAACATTTCGTATTTTATCAGGGTTTACTTGAACTTTTATGAAGAAAATGGATCCCTTCTGAATAATCGTTCTTGAAAGTTGTTCAACATTAGCGGCCAGTTTTTCCAAAAAACTGTCCCGTCTTTCAGTCATTCAACACAGCCACGGCACCAACAACTTTTAGGCATATACCCTCTGGTCCCTTTTTTCAACCCAAGCTAACTATTTCTGTATTTCAGAATAACATTTCTTATATACCATTTTGTTAATTTAGGAAATGACTCATTAATTTTGCCATCCAAAACAGGCGGCGATGAAGAAATGTCACTCCCGCCATTTAGTGTCGGTGTCAGACATATAAAGATATGATTACCAGAAGGGAAGTTGGCAAAATTAAAGAAATAAGTGAAGTGGCACAAACCAAGCAAGTGACACAGATGTCACAAAGTTTGACCAAAGCAGGTATTTCTTACGCCCAAGCCATTAAAAGATCACTTTATAAAATTACGGTCCAACCTGTTTCTAAAACTTCTTCAAATAATGAACAGCGAGAATTCGCTACTATGGAACATATAATGAATTTATGAAGTTAAATGACATTACAAATAACTCTGATTCCTTGATCTTACACGTCAATCTGTCACTGGCTAAGTGTTGGATGATTCTCTGGAGACAAACTTATACTGTATCCCAGAGATTTATTTAAATATTATAGAATACATAAAGCCAACTTCACCGGATATAAGACTATCCAGAATGACTTCAACACCGGCGTTGCCCTTTTAGTCAGATATGACGATCGCAGTAGTTGAAACCACTGTTAATAGTCGGATTTTAATCGCTAGTCTATATCAAATTTAAGTTCCCAAGGCCATGGCTTGAAAGTCTTGGGAAATCTTCAGTTAAAATCCAAATACCTCAACTTCTGTGGCGAACTAAGGTCAGACGTCCCGGGGCGACACGGCGGTTAACCGGAGAGATGAAGTCCTGCTTAAATGGATATAAAGGTTTCTCTCTCTTGTCGGAGTGTAACAATCCAAGAAATTCTGGAAAAATTCCAAAATGAAGAATTCAAGGGCAAACTAGCAGATATTAAGCCTGGGGCAAATTGGTTGATGGACAAGCAACATAAACTCCACACCAGAATCCATCAGTGCGACATAACGCGCCTTCTCCTCGGAACAACCCGAAGATTTATATAATTGTAGACAACTTAAGGTTTCGTCCATACAATTTTTGAATTTGGGTTATAGCTCATAACAGAGGGGTTCATGAACCGAAAATCGAGAAAGAAAGTTTCTTTCCAATTGGTCCGGTCCACCATCCAGTGGTTGGCCGACTCAGCGCTCCTGCATATCCCTAATAAAAAAAGATTTCATTTTCGTAAACTCCCAAGAACTCACCAAGATCTACTAATGAATCATTTAACTAAACCGACGCACTCGAGATTTTTTTTGGCTTTACCATAGCTTGCAGCTCAAAAAGGCAGCTGGGTTTGACAAAAATCCTAACAGCTCCCTACAGCTTTAATTATATTTTTTATCACCCCGCAGTAGGGTCAGAATAGACGGTCACCACGTACGAATAGTCCGATGTAAGTCACTACCCCGATAATAATGTCCGAATGTTTATTTAGGTGTCATTGTAAGTTTCTTTTGTTAAAAAGTAAGACGGGAATCTCTTACAAACATCAGAGGAGGCTCTCAACAAGAACAAATCTCCAGACCTCAGTAGAGACAATAATCGAAAATATATTTTTAGTGCTCAGAAAAGGTATGGCAAAACTTCAGCCCTAGAAGACGGAACAGAAGTCGGCACCTAGCTCTATAACAGATCAAGCGATCAACAACTATTAGCCTTCAGCTAAAAAGCTACGGCCAATATAGGCTGCTCAAAGAAACTAAGCAAGCTTCGAATTCTCCCTATGGTTGTATTAGAGACCACCAAAATATCATCGTCAGCTGCATCCGGATTAAATACACGAAATAGTAACCACCAAATCTTCCTCAAAAATAAGGAGGACTACACAGCGAACAATAGATACGGCGAGAAATAACCTCTTCAACCACTTCAAAAATTCATTGCGTCACTCACATATATGACTACTTTGCGCCGAAGATCGCTGATCACCAAAGACTCAAGGCATCTCAACTGTGCCATAGTTAAAACCCTAGGTCGCAACGAGTCAAAGCGGGAAAAATGAAGGCTGAAAATGTGGCTGGTTACATTTAACCCTGTCTCCGAGATTAATCACCACGCTTTACTAATCCACTTCTAACGAGTAATATTATAGTAACATTCGGCATTGGCCCGCCATATATACAATACCGCTGCATCAAGTGTAATTAACCTGCAGCATGCCAAAGCCTCCTCCTATCTGCTGGCAGCGAAGATAGCAAATTTGCAGGACTACCCCCACGTTGTCCTGGTGCAAGAGCCATGGTTTCGATTTAATAGAATCTGTGGCATTCTATCAGTAAAGAGGCCTAGGGTCTTCTACGATAAAAGATCCATAAGACCGAGAGGCTGTGTCCTGATGTCTAGACAGTTAGAGGAAACCATTCTGAAGTTACTTGATTTCATCACTTTGGCAAATCTTACGACTGCAAACGTAGGGTGCGCCCCAACGTTCGTAGGACAGAGAAGAAGTGAAATCATTGACCTAATAATCTGTACTACAAAGGTGTTGACGTTGGTTACGGACTGGCAGGAGCTAGACAAAGTCTCACTGTCAGATCATCGATACCAAGAATTCAATCTGACTATTGCGGGCGATCTGTCTGTAATACAGATAAAAACGGATTGAATAAATTTCGACAAATTTCTTGGCAATAAAATGGAGCTCACTATTTGACTATTGACCCGGGGGTAGATGAAGAGACTTGTCTTATTTTCCAAGGCCAAAACGGGAAAACGGTTCCTTGGTAGAACTGACACCTACAATAACTAAGGAAATCAACCAGGCGACTTCTGAACCGTGCTTATAAAATCAATAAAACTGAAGACTTCCGGAAGTCACACCGCGACCATAAGAGGCTCGTTAAGTGTTTGAAACGAGATTCATTTAGAGCATACTGTGAGTGGGCCAAACTGGACTCTCTTAGAAAACCCGGTGATACTTTCGCGAACTCTAGATTGGAATCAGTATAGACCATACTGGAAGTATACTATCCGGGAGAACTGATGAGAGAAGTGGAAATTGGCGCGTCATGTAACTCTTCAACACGCAAGTGTTGCAATGTGAATTAGAACACTGCGAACGCGGTTGTTACCAATAAACAAGCGTCATTTAAACACTTCAAAACACTTGACATGAATGGCCTCTATTCAGTAATGCTAAAAGAGGGTGTAACGCACTGAGAGCGATTGCCAGGAAATATTTTTCTAGCATGCCTTGCTTTGGGGTAGGTGCCTACCTACTTAGTCGTCATACCGAAGCCTGGGAAAGATGACTATTCAAATCCAAAGAACTTCAAGCAGCTTGACATCACACTTGCTGAAAGGTTCGGAGAGATTGGTTGAGCGTAAGAAGGCGCTTAGGTCGCACAGACCAATGGAAAATCAACATGCTTACCAACGTGGAAAGTATTGTAAGTTTAGTTTCAGAGGTAGAGGATGCAACTCGGAAGTGTGAGTATGCGGTGGGGGTGTTCGTGAACATTCAAGGGGCGTTTCCAAAAAAAATTGTGTTTCCGTCAGAACACATGGTGTCAATGACACCTTAAGTGGACCTATGCTATGCTAAAGAAGAAATTTTCTGGATACTGAAGTGGGTGTCGATCGCTACTTAACGGCAGAAACAACAAAAGGCTGCCTCCAAGAAGTATATAACGTTAAGTTAATCCGAATACAATTACGAAAAGGAGAAAATTGGATGAACTTTGCCTCCCAAAGATGAGGGGTATTACTACTAAAGACAACTCAAACCCACCGGCCTCACCTGAACCTTCTAGCTAAGTGCCCTTAAATCCCTATCGATTTGACCAACAACAGAGTCAATTGATGACTCATTTGGCGTCCAATCATGGATGTTATAATTTTCAAACTAAACAGGAACTCTTTAGTGGGGTGAACTTAGGTGGTTACAATACTAATACAGCCAGACACCATCGGAACCAAACATTCCCGTACATTTTGATATTAGTCTTTCGCATGGTCTGCATAACATAATCTATCTTAACGAAATCCACAGTCTCGGCACCTCGATGCCCACCATCTAAAATATCCCCTTCGCAATATAAAAGCTTGTCCAATATTTCCCCGCCACTTTGCGATCTTGTGCCACAATCATTTAACCTCGCTGAAAAGTCGATTGCTGGAGTTGGAGACAAAATTGTATATCCGGTTGATAATATAATGTGTGCGCCTTTAGGATGTTGCCCGCCATTAGGGTTGGCGGTGATAATAAGGTTTTCCTATAATTTTTGTTAAAGGACTCGGATATTGCTAGCCCTATGGGTGACAATTCGGCTGTTAGAAGCCCTATGGCTGATAGTTCGACTGTTACAATAAACATCCCATTGATTCGGAAACCTAAGCTGTTTTCTTAACAAAAAACTGCTAACTCTTGGCCGCGTTCGAGAGGAGAATCCTCCGAACGAGTTTTGGCCTCCTACATGAGGATGGACGATTCCGTAGTCTACATAACGATGAAACCTATAAGCGATACCATGACTGTCTGGTTATGAATAAAATCCGGCTCAACAGGTTGCGGTGGGCGGGTCACTTAATCCGTATGGATCTTCTAACTATGGTAGAAAAAGAAGACGAGGCAACCCTTGCCTGAGATGGAGCAATGGCGTAGATCAGGACGCTAGACAGCTTTTAGGGATATCGAATTGGTGAACTTCAGCGCAAAACCGGGGTGTCTGGAGTTCCTTATTAAGGCAGGCCTAGACCGGATACCGGTTTTTGCGCCGTTGATGATGATATAAATTTGCCATTTCGGTGATTCTTATAAGTATTGGGGGTATTGTTTGAATGTTCTACATATATGCTGACTGACCTAAAGTTTCATCCTAGCCATTGGGAGAGGAGCCTAGGACGTTAACTGTTAATATGGTGCGCTTGTCTTGAGTTTCAGAGAGTCCGCTTTCTTGGTCAGGGATTACCTTAATATTGTTTAATTTGGATTTGAGAGCGTATTTTTCCATGATATCCCCGAAAGGTGTGGACCACACATTAATGCCTGCTCACCGGTTAAAATCACATTGAGGATATCTTCGATAAAAGCAGTGAGCTGCATGGGCTGCTGGAAAGTCTAGTTTGAAGTGCATGGTGCCAAATAAGCACAGATACGACATTTTTGGCAGTATCCTGGCTGGAGGTGTAGGTTTCTCTAAACAATTGTGTGCGTTTACGACAAGTTTTGGTAATACCTCCATAATTATCAAATCTTGCCTTATGGATAGTGTTAAAGCTTGAAATAATTCCGTGATTTTTCGGGTCTTTAATATTAAAAATGTCAGCTGGAGTGATAAAATCAATGTTTTGTGAACCTGCAAAATATTCAAGAATATTTATGTTGTTATTGAAACGCTGTATATTATACTATAATACTTTGAGCATTTCTTGACTACTTGAAGGTCGCTGGCGTTGTCGTTTTTTTTCAGCAAATTTTCTGAGGGTGGCATATGTATTGTTTCGATTTTTCGTTGTTTTTAAGAGTGGTTTGCTGGGAAATGTAGCAAAAAAAAGACAAAGCAGTTAAACTTAACATATAATAGTGTTACTATGAGATCGAAAAAAATCAGTTGGGCCAATCTTACTTCCAGCACGATCCTCCCATTTGATACCCTGTTATCTAGTAAAAAACCTATAGTAAATACTCCTTTTAATGAAAATTTCCCTTATTCCTGTCATGCAATCCACAAATTTCTGTTAATGCTCTCGAAACTGCTGTATTACGAAAAAACGAACATTTTAATTGCCTACTTCTAGTGATATGCCCTCTATGTCGGCAGATCCAGAACTATCTCCTACAGTGTAACCACAAATAGTGTAATCTAAAATTGGTCTGCAGTCGCCATCCTTAGGGGAAAACAGAGGAGCATTCTGCTGAACACGATTTGAGCCATATGTTGCATTCATGGACTTTTTCACCATAGGTTCAGATTAAGTGAATGCACTTCAACGCGGACATGACCTAGATTTCATTGATTCATTGCTTTATAAAGCATTTCAATGCAATACTCCCCAAAATAATGGCGTTCAGAAAGGATATCTATGGCCACAACCGGCAAATAATAAAAAGCGTCATGAATAAACCCCTAATGTGGGCTGTTTGGCATAGTTTCCATTTCCCAGTGTTTGTTAATTACGGTCGTTTGTTTCCTCTGTCTTTTCCAATTTTATGAGGATAAATAATGTCAATGCCATCCTCAATTACTTTTTGTTCAATTCGTTTGCTCGATACATTCAACATTGCTTGGAATGCTGAATATTTGCTTTAAATGATAGAACATGGAACGAGCAATCCATTTATATTTTCACTCGGGAAACCAAATTCAGAAATTTGTCGCCCCAATGATCTTGAATTTTAATGAACCTTTGGGAGGAAGTTTTGTATTTCAGTTGAGAGTCTTCGCACGGTCCTGATATTCTGTTGAAATAGGACATTATCGCTAATTCTGGTATGACTATACCCAAGGCACCTATTCTCTTTAAGTGTCGAGTTCAACATAAAAGAAATTTCTAGACCAGAAGACCTTCTATTCCGCAGTTCTAGAAGTAAAAGGAAATATCCTTCGATGTCAGTTCGAATTGTATTGGCACGTGTTATCAATATTCAAGTTTGACTTTGAATTTCTATATTCGAACATAAATTACAAAAGCCGCAATAACCATTCAACAGGTCCACAAAATATCCACTTCAGCAAACTACCAATAACTTTAACGCCTACAAGCTTAATAGGATGAAGTTGACATTATACAAAATCGTCCTTTTAAATCCTGATCCCAAGCCCATGCGGTGTTATGTTGAGTGTTTGTCCCGGTAACGCTTTTACAAGCCATGACAGTTCGTTTTCATTCCTCGATACTTCGCTAAGCCTCCCTTCGTTCTCAGTTTAGACTTGAACATATCCTTAAATATCTTTTCCCAGGATCAGCATATGGTAAATACATATTTTGGCGAGAACGCTTGATGGTGCCTTCATCTTGGGACAGATGGCTTCGTGTGTGATGTGCTCGAGGCACGTATTCATGTGCGTTAAAATGGAGTCATACGAGCGTTAGTAATTCGTTTGGATCTTTCATTCGGGGGCAGGCAATGGGGCGAAATGGACTTGTTGGAAGAGGTTCATCGGATGTCGAAACGGTTTCACATTTTCATCCTTACATCTGTTTTGGCAGTTCGGATTCTACTTGGGCATCAATAGCTTAGGGAAAATGTGATGAAGATGTCTCAGTATTAGATTTAATCCATGCCTCCGATTAGTTGTAGATAACGTTCTGAGGATGTGTTGCTAAATCCTCCTTAATACGCATAATTGACGGAGGTAAACTGAGGTATTTCGCTCGGAGAGCACTAATACGAACTTTCGCATTTAGCTTTGAAGAGGATATCGACATATATTAGATTATTTATGTCGCAGCAATCATCGAATCAGAGTGCTCGTGGTTGGATTTTCTACGAAGCTCAACCTTATTTCGTTGAGAATCACATTTTTAGCCTTATGGACTATTAATATCCAGATCCAATTCAGAATGTATGAGCTTAGAATTTAAGGAGGGATCGACTCAAAATGCTACCCTTTTCTATTTTTAATACAATTTGAACTCACTACAAAAGCAAGAAAAAACATCCTAGAAAAGAAAACTGGTCATGGCTGTCATTGACGGAATGACGACAAATTCATTACTGCAGACTCCAGCGTATGAATGAATCGGCATCTTATTACCGCCGCAAATGAAGCAAACTTGATGCACTTGAGCTCCTGTACCGCAACAAATCTTGGGAAATCCAGCGTAGCGCGCCTTAATAAAACGGCATTTATTATTGCCCAGGCCAGGGGAGTAGAAGCTGCTGCAGATATCATAGATTTCTGTACCGTAACTGAATCAAACTTGCAGGTCGTAAGTCTTTCGATAGTCCAGCCAAGAACGTTAACGACAGGTTCCTCATCCACCATAATATGCAGCTCAAAAGGCTGCGTTCCTTCGCCTATGATTCTCAATCGTAGAACATCCGGAGAAGCTACACTTATTGTGGATAAGCGATAGATGAAAACGAAGTCTGAAGCACCAAAAGAAAAGGTGGGTAGACGAAGGAGGACTAGACCCTCAGTTCTGCTTCTTAAACCGACGGAAAGCGAGACCTTTGCGGAAGTCCTCCGCTTAGTGGAAGTTGGTGAGCAATACGAGAGGAAGCTTCTTAACAGCTGAAAAATTAAAATTGGTTGGGTAATATGTAGAATACGAATCCGGGCCATCCTAACCAAATGTCACAGCTGAAGAGATTATGGACACACGTCTGCAACCTGCCGGGAACCTGACAAGAGGGCAGCATGTCACTGATACGGCCAGGTAGGCCATGGAGCGAATACATGCAACGAAAAGGATTGTTGCGTTCTTTGCAGTGATGCAGTGACTGTGGGCTCGCAGCAATGTACAATCTTTAGAACAGAACTGGAAAGAGCTAGAAAGCGGCGGGTAATATGATCTGCATCATACAGATCAATATTCATCCGAGGGCGAACACTCACGAGTTGCTGGTACAGTTTGTTGCGGAGATTAAAGCTGATCTAGTGTTCATCAGCGAATAATACCAAAACAAAGACCCAGCTTCATGGCACATCCACATATCAGGTACCGCTGCCATCTAGATTCGACACGACACCCACCTTAGGGTTCTTGCCTGAGGCGAGGAGAAGGCTTTGTCTGGATCGGTGTTTAAAAGTAACATTTTTCAGTGTATATCTAACACCAAATAAGACGATGTCGAACTTTTGGTGCAGGTCTGATGCTCTGGAGGACATTATCCTATCTATCACAAACGAGCCGATACTGGCCGCGGGCGACTTCAACACCTGACTCCAGAGGGGAAACGAATTCTCAAAATGACAGCGATAAAAGGACTTGTTGTTTTAAACATTCGATCCACCCCAAAATTCTAGCATCCCGGTTGCGAGGGAAGCATTCCCAACGTAACCCTGGCATTGGAATCACTGGTGTCGTGGAAGGAGGAATGGTGAGAAGAATTCTCTCAATTTATTGCCTTCGAAGTGATTGACCCAATCTCTCGGTGTGCACTACCCTGGCGGTATTTCTGTGTGTGTCGCGAAAGTGTACATCGGGAGATTTGTCGAAACTTTTGGAGAAGGTGCGACCGCGCTGGATGACAATCTTGGGGGTGGTGGCACTACAGCTGACACTGTCTTAAATTCAGTTATGAACCTAATAACGATGGCCTGCGGAGGAAAGATTAGTGAAAAGAGACTCCGCCACAAAGCTCGCTGCTGACAAGACCTGACTGACGAGGTGAATGTCGACCCATGGGGACTTGGTTACCAACATGTAACCCGAAAAATCGGCGCTCCGCGGAAACCTTGTTCGCTTAATTCCGAGAAGATGGACCACATTGCACGGGTACGGTTTCCTGCGCATTCCGTACGGGATTATGACAGCAGCGTGAAGCGCCGGGGACTGCCCAATTTTCTCTATAAAAAAGTTGGAAGAGGCAATCCTCCCTTTTAAAAACAAGAAGGCGCCAAGACCCAACAACATCTCAGCAGATATATACAAATCTGTGCTCCAACATCGGCCAGACTTAATGGTCGGTGCATTCAAAGCTTGATTGAAAAAGGGCATTTTCCCTTCGCGTTGGATGGTGGCTTGCACTGATCAGCAAAGGGGCAGGCGACACTGAGTTGCCGTCTTCATACCTACCACTTTGTATGCTTGGCACTGCAAGGAAAGTATTGGAAAAGCTCATTAGAAATAGACTGGGTTAAGAGATAGGTGCTGCTGGAGATTTATCCCCACGGGAGTTTGGGTATAAAACACGGAATTCTATGACGGATCTGTTATGCAAGACGTTGATGCCGTTCGTCGAGCGGAGACACGAAGCCTTCGAGCTCGACGGGTAATGCTCCTCCTAATGCTTCACGTCGGAAATCCCTTTATAATAATTTCGTAACGTGGAAAAACATCTGGGCACACTAGACAATACTTTCCACATGTCGAGCTATTATTACTATTATTAAGGGATTATCTGAGTAATCACTCCCTGCCCTGTAAGACGGGGATAGCGCGGGAATTCATCCTAAGGCCGGACCTCTGGAACACTTCCTATGATAGTCTGCTTAAACTCGACATACCATAAGAGTCCCACCTGGTCGGTTATGCTGATGATGTCGCAGTGCTTGTCGCCGCTCGCCCTATCACACGAACGTAAACCAGACCTGATACATTGATGCGACGAATAGGCGAGTGGATGACTGTTTACGATTTCACACTTGTATTGGGAAAAGCCGAAGTAATCATCCTGACGAAAGGGGGAAGGTCCCATATCGATCGAGGTGTCCATAATAGAGTCAAAACCAAGAGTACCTTGAACTGCCGCTTGACTTAAAGATGGGCTTTTTGGAGCACCGAACAGCGACAGTTGGAGTTTCAGGTTTAACTCGCTTAATGGCAAACATTAGGGTAATACGTCTAGCATGCGAAGTATTCTGGTGAGTTTAACGCAGTTTGTTTTGTTCAACGGCGCAGAGGTATGGGTAGACGCTCTTGTATAAATACACAGACGGGGAGCTCTCCGAGGCCTTTGCATACCGCCCTTCTTTCTTAGTTGGTTAAAGCCATATACAAATACAAGGGAGAAGAGCCAAGGGAGGTGGTTATTCGCGAAGAATGACAACGTACATTAAATGAATAGTAATTTTCTTGGCAAAGCGGGACAAAAGAGGCAGGTGAACTGCGCGGCTCATTGCCAACTTAGGTGCGTAGCGGAATAGGCAACACTATAACGCTGACTACTTCCTTACCCAACTGATAAATGGGCATAGAGGTTTTCAGTCTTACCTGCTACAAGATTGGGAGGGCACGATCTCCTGATTGTGTATTTTGCAATGGGGTTATGGACAACGCTCAGCACACCTTTTTTCTTGCGGAAAGTGGGATGGGATTCGACGACAACTTTATATCAACACTAGAGATCTCTCCTCAGGCAACATTGTCGAAGAGATGCTGAGGAGCGTTGGCAGATGGAGTCGTGTTACACATTACGTTCGGGCCCTTCTCATTGCAAAGAAGATAGAGCTTGGCGGGTGAAAGGTCTGGATGGCAAGGGGTTCCTTGAACTAAAAGTTGCCTTCCTCCTCTCCCCTCTCATTGGCAAGGAATTTCCTGATATGAAGGTTTCTCAAGGTCAAAGAGTTCAGAGGATAGTCCACATCAAAAACCACCTAGAAAACTTGATCGATAGAAAGCAAACTGGTTTCTTTTCTGGATACTTCTGTACCGACCAGGTTAATATAAATATTCGGATCATTGTGAAAAAATATGTAAAGTTCAGATGTCTGCTAGGGTAGGTGACGTTTGTTGATTTCAAACAAGCTCTGAGTCTGCAAGAGTTGTAGCTGAGATTGTCGATTAACAATTGTAATTACAGGTCCACCAAGAAAATGGAGAAGACGGGTTCAGGATCAGTGAACGCGCCCGCTAATGAATGAAAGCAGGCGCCCCTTCCCAAGAGGAAGGCTAATCGAGTCCCGAATGTCTTACTTATAACGAACTTTTGAAATCTAATTTAACAATCCAATAACTGGTCGAATGTCTGCAGAAGCTAATTAGCTAACGAATAACGAAGAGAAGAAATTATCGCCTACAATCTACGGTGTATGGCTTTGCCGAGAAGAAAAGAACAACGGCGAAGAACGAAAAACAAAAAAAAAACAAGAGACCGGTACACAACGACATACTAAGCTGCATTTCTAAACCAAAGAAGAAACAAATCCCTCATAAAACCTAATTCAAACTGAGTGCTCCGTTTTCCTCCAAAATGTTAAAGAAGAATTTTTTTTTTTTTTTTTTTTTTTTTTTGGGAGTAGGGTAGGTGAATGCGTTTACGCACAGAGTGTTGGACTCCCGCAACAGCACGCTGGCGGACTACCAACTAAACACCTCCCTGTCATCAGAGAACTAGCCTGGAACCGTTTGACACATTACTTCGGGCTAGCCCTCCCGCTCTCCCGGCTTTGGGAGCCATCAAGTCAGGGAATTCCTTTCACCAACGGGAGGGGAGGGGAGGAAGGGAGTTGTTAGTTCAGGGAACCCCTTACCGTCCGATCCCTCCGCCGGTCGAGTTCAATCTTCTTCGTAGTAAGAAGAGCCCGAACATAATGCGCAATACGATTCCAGCTGCCAGCGCTCTTCAGCATCTCTCTGACAATGTTGTCTGGAGAGAGCTCCCCTGTGTCTGCATAAAGCTGCTGGCGGAGGCCGTCCCACCTCTCGCAAGAGAAAAAGGTGTGTTCAGCGTCATCCGCCACTCTATTGCAGAACACACAGTCAGGAGATCGCGCCTTCCCAACCCTGTGCAGGTAAGACTGAAAACCTCCATGCCCACTTAGAAGTTGGGTAAGGAAGTAATCAATCTCACCGTGCTTTCTGTTCAGCCACGGGTCTAATTTGTCGATGAGCCGCGCAGTCCACTTGCCCCTTGGCTCATTTTGCCAAGAAAGTTGCCACTCGTTAAGGGTGCGTTGACGTTCTTCACGGGCAACCACTTCTCTTAAGTTTTCGCCCTTACGGCGATAGATAGCTTTGCACTCCTTGGCAAGGAGGGCAACGGGGATCACTCCCGCAATCACCATCACAGCCGGTTCGGAGACAGTGCGATAAGCAGACGCCACTCGCAAAGCTCCCCGCCTCTGCACTTGAGCGAGGCGTTTACGATGCACCTCCTTGTCAAGGGCATCAGCCCATACCTCCGCACCATAGAGAAGGACGGACTGCGTTGCTCCCATGAGGAGACGTCTCCTAGTTGATATAGGGCCGCCGACATTCGCCATTAGCCGACTTAAGGCCGCGACTCCTGCTGCAGCCCTGTCCGCTGCTGCTTTGATTTGCTCGAAGAAGTTCATCTTCGAGTCGAGCATTAAACCAAGGTATTTAACCGTTGGTTTTGACTCTATAGTCAACTCGCCGATCGATATGGGACGCAAGGTCGGGATTCTTCTTCTGGTCAGGATGACTACTTCGGTTTTTTCCAGCGCAAGGTTGAAACCGTGAGCAGTCATCCATCCGCTTACCCGTCGCATCAATATGCCAAGTCTGCTTTGCGCCTGTTCAACAGTGCGTCCGGCAACAAGTGCCGCAACGTCGTCTGCATAACCGACCAGGCGCGACTCTTCAGGCATATCGAGTCTCAGCAGACTATCGTAGGAAGCGTTCCAGAGGTCCGGCCCTAGGATGGATCCCTGCGCTACTCCCGACGTGATTTCCATCCTCCTCTGGCCCTCTAGCGTCTCATAGAACAGGGAGCGGTCTTTCAGATAATCCCTCAATATCCGCAAGAGATAGCTTGGCACGTGAAAGGAGTTCTCTAGTGTGCCCAGCATATCTGTCCATCTTACGGAATTGAAGGCATTTCTGACATCAAGCGTTATGAGGAGCACTATCCGTCGAGATCGGCGGCTGTGTGCCCCGGCTCGATTAAACGCATCTACGACCTCCATAACAGCATCCACTGTAGATTTCCCTGTTCTAAACCCGAACTGCCTTGCGGATAAGTCCCCAGCAGCACGGATCGCTTCAGCGAGTCTACCCCTGATGAGCTTCTCGAGCACTTTTCCGGCCGTGTCAAGCATACACAGCGGTCGGTATGCAGACGGGAGCTCCGGATCTCCTTTACCCTTACGGATCAACGCGAGTCTGGCCACTTTCCAGCGAGAAGGAAAAATGCCCTCCTTCAAGCACGCGTTGAACGCTTCGAGCAGCAGTTCTGGCCGTTGGCGGAACACCAGTTTGTAAACTTCCGCCGGGATGCCATCAGGACCTGGCGCCTTCCTGTTTTTCATAGTGAGAACCGCTTCTTCGAGTTCTCCCATTGTGAAAAGGGGGCAATCCACGACGCTTTCCGCACTGTTTACATCAAGCCGTACAGGGTGTCTGGGGAACAATGCCCGCACAATGCGGTCCATCTGGTCGGTGCTCAGTATGCAGGGCTTCCGCAGAGCCCCGATTTTCCGAGTGACAAGCTTATAGCCAAGTCCCCACGGGTCATCATTTACCTCATTAATAAGATTTTGCCAGCCGCGAGCTTTGCTTTTATTTATAGCGCTGCGGAGTCTCCTTTTTGCTGATCTATATTGTGCCTTTATGGCACATGCCTCCTCGTTGGCGTACAAACGTTGTGCCAAACGGCGGAGCTTATGACACTCCTTCCGCAGGTCGGCAATTTCCGCCGTCCACCAGTACATAGAAGGCTTGTTGCGCCTGGGGCCTCTCCGGGGCATGGAAGCCTCACACGCCGTCGTTATCAGATTCATCACTGAATTTACGACGGTGTCAGCTGCGACACCACCACCCCCCGGAGTGCCCCCCAGCGCGGCCCTACCTGCTCCAAGAGCTTCGACGAACCTTCCGATGTTCACCTTCGCGACATTCCACACGCAGGGGGAACGTCGTGTTGGTGTTCGCCGGCAAGTAGCGTCAAACACTTCGAACGCAATGTACTGATGATCACTTGCCGAGAAGTCTTCTAGGACTCGCCACCCGTCCACCGATGATGCCAGAGATTCCGACGCAAAAGTTATGTCGGGAATGCTTCCTTCACAACCTGAGCGCCGAAACGTTGGCGTGGATCCGGTGTTTAAAATTACGAGCCCGGTTCTCGCCGCCATTTCCAGAATCCGTTTCCCTCTGGAGTCTGATTGAGGCATGCCCCATTCAAGAGCCCTGGCATTAAAATCACCGCCAACCAGGATTCGTCCCTCCGTGCTCGAAACGGCGTCCTCCAGAGCATCAAGCCGGCGTTGAAAGTCCGGAATCGA
The DNA here is from genome assembly GCF_905115235.1 of Hermetia illucens. NCBI lineage: Eukaryota > Metazoa > Arthropoda > Insecta > Diptera > Stratiomyidae > Hermetia > Hermetia illucens. The sequence goes on from NC_051853.1 coordinate 35,896,477, forward strand.
CTCATTCGGCGTCAGGTAAACGCTAAAAAACGTTATCCCTAAACACCGGATCCAGGCAAATCCGTCCCCCCGGCCTTCGGCAAGAACACGAAGTCGAACGTCGTCCCGAACCCAGATGGCAGCGGTGCCCGATAAGTCGAGATACCATGAGGACGGGTCCTTGTTTCGGTATTGCTCGCTAATCAGCACTAGATCAGCATTTACTTCCGCAGCGAACTGCGCTAGCAACTGGTGAGCGGTTGCACTCCGGTGCATGTTAATTTGCAAAATGCGGATCATGGCGTTCGCACCCTAGCCCTCTCCAATTCCGCCCTGAAGATCGGACACCGTCCCGAGCCCGCAGTGTGTGCGACGTTTTCGCCAGATACGCCACGATCCCTGCAGAGAACACAACTCTCGCTTTCCTTGCAAGTCTTCGCTTGATGACCCGCTTGGCCGCATCTCCGGCATGCTGTCCTCCTGTCCGGACCCTTGCAAGCTGCTGCTGTGTGTCCATAGTCCAGACACCTGTAGCACTTGGTGGGGACTATCCGCATTCGTACCCTGCATACTACCCATCCGATTTTGATTCTCCCGCTGTTAAGGAGTTTCCTCGCATATTGCTCGGGGACATCCACCACGGCAAGCTTCTGGCCTCGAGCATTTACAGAGGTAATACCTACCCGGGCATTGGTTACCTCTGGACATTCACGCTTTAGCGCCTCCTCTACTTCGACCTTTTCTGTGAGGCAGTCAAGATCCCGTATTTCCAGAGAGCACATGGGTTCTAGGCTGGAAACAAGGGCCTTCTCCCCCAATAGCCCCTTGACCGCTTCGCAGAACGTGCTCTTGTTGGTCGTCTTTGGGCCCAGTTCGACGAGAACTCCACCACTCCTCGTTTTCCGTATCGAAGACACCTCTGCTCCGTTCTCCTCGGGTTTCATCCTGTAGCGGATTTCACTAAGGACTTCCGCAAATGTCTTGCCTTCCGTCGGCTTAATGAGCAGAGCCGACGATCTAGTCCTTCTTCGTTTCCTCGTCTTTTCCGCTACTGGCTTTGGGTTGGCAGCCTCCTTGTTTTTGGACAGACGTGTCTCTGGCGCCGGAGTCCGTTGTTTCTTTTTATCCTTTTTCGCCTTCTTTTTTTGGGCCTTGGAGACTACTTCGATAAAGTCTCCTTCAGGCACGTCGTCCTCTTTCCGCTTTTTCCCCTGTTCACTTTGCAGAGGGCTATCTGCGGTCCGTTTGACGCAAGCAGCATTCTCAGCGGGGAGTGCGACTGTTTCTGCTCTACAATCGTCTTCCGCTGCTCTCCACGTGCGTCTATAAAAGGAAATGCGGTCCAGTAGTTAGTAGAAACAAATCCCTCATAAAACCTAATTCAAACTGAGTGCTCCGTTTTCCTCCAAAATGTTAAAGAAGAATGCCCTCAAAACAAACTTAGGAGCCACGGAGACACGAAACTAGAAACTCTTTTTTCATAGAGGACGTAGAAGGTCAGTATTTATTTTCACTTGAGACATCATGGGCGAACTGAGCGCCTTGCACTCCCAGTAGAAAACCAAACTTCTTTTGAAACCAAAAAATATCCCTGTTGAGGACATCGTGTCTGCTAGCAAGGGGACTTCGTCAAAGGACAAAAACATCGACAAATGGGAAAACAACCCCGCAATCTTCGAAGTAGCCTTAAGAAGGCTGCGGGAACGTGAGTGGAATTGCTACACGCAGCTGTGGCTTTAAGCAAATACTAACTCGTGGAGCGCTGCATAAAAAGTTGTAATAACCAAGGTTCGTGGACAACAGTTATCCCAGATGACTTGCCCGAGACTTGTTCAAAATAATTGCCACTTTTTTTATACAACACCAAGAATGTGGACCTGAGCCAACGATGCAATAGGATGTCTTCTCGATCGCTGGAGTGACCCAGGAGGAACTACAAGACTTCTGTACACGAATTGGTGAAAATAAGGCCCCAATATTGGACGTGATTCCTAGCAAAGCCATAAAGCTAGTGACTAAAATCAGACCTACATAGTTCGTAAGTACATTTCAATCCATGGAAGAGGGAGTATTTCCCGCCCAGTGGTGCTACCGAAGCCCCAAAAATCCCTGGCGTGCCCTTTTGATATCATTCTGTCTGTCTTTTATGTCTGTATTTTAGGTATTATGGGAAAGATGATGGAGAGGGTGGTATACAAATGACTGCTTCGATTTATCGAAGTAGCGGTGATCTATCAGAGCGGCAATAGCCCTAAGAATATGTTGAGACAGCAGGTGTTCCCCAAGGGTCCGTATTGGGGTCTTTCCTACGAAGCATAATATATGTTTGGCCTTCGTGCACTAAAGAAGACAAAGTCGATTGGTTTCACAGACAACCTAGCGGTGGTGGTAGTTTCAAAGCATCCCGAGAATGTGGAAATTTATGGAAGCGAAACGATTCATGACATCAAAGAATGGTTACAAATGGGTAAACTGGACATGGTAGACGAAAAGACGGAGGCGGTGCTTATTTCCGTCGCAGGAAAAACAATTTTGTCAGAATCTAGGTCGTTTCAATCTTGATCATTAGGTTCTTGGCGGTAATGGTCAATGGACTACACGCGAGATAAGGCAGCAAAGGCTAGTTCATCTCTAGTAAAGATGATCAAGGCTGAAATATAGTGAATAATCGCCAGAATAATTCCTTGGATCTTCTAACGAATGAGGTACACTGCATCAACCAGAGAAGAAGGGTGAATCCGCCCGACGTGACTACAGACTTCCGGAAAACCACTAGGTAGAACCTGTGCAGCAGATAGCAGTACCTCTGGGATAATTCCGAAAAGGGCCGCTGGATCCACACACTAATCTTGTGTATTGAGAAATGGGTTCAAGGAACATGGATAATTGAATTACCGCCTAGCACTGTTCTTTACGGGGCATAATGGATACATGAAGTACTTGCATCGCATGTTGTTTTTCATTGTTCGAAGTTCGCGTCGTTTTAAGATTTTCACCTTCATCTCTACAGGAAAGGAGGCACATAAAACTAAGCTAGATACTGTATGACTATGGACAAATGAGAGTCATTTCAGTAAAATAATATAGAAAAAACCAAATGAGACTGAGAGGATTATAGCTTAGGAATCTCTACCCCTGCAGCTTAAAGTAAAAATTCATGTGACATTCAGGCCTTTAATCTGGAAAGCGTTTAAACGAACATATCAAAAACCAGATTTGAATTTTACGAAAAAATATTTTGGAAATCCTGTTTATAAGTTTTTTATTTGATTTTCTCCTACATTACTTTCTTCACATCGCTGGAACATGTCTCCTTCTTATACAAATACCACAGAAAATACCGTGAAATCCAAACAAAAATATCCTACTTTCTACCATGAACGCTTTATCGATGGAAAGCACGTCTAGCAAAAAAAAAAATAATAAAAAGCGGATAAATCCCATACATATCTCCTCCTCCACATGTATTTGCGCTTCCCTGGCACGCTGATGAAGAATTTATACTACATTTACAATAGACTCTATTAAGATGTCCTCGGTTTTCCTCCTACCTGTAAGATATCATGCCAGCAGCTTATATGGTTGTTAATAAATACTCCCAACCCATGAGGAATGGGCATGACCTACATTTCCGATTTTCGAATAAGTTTGGAGCAGCATCATATGGAGTATTAGTTCAGGAGCAACGTGCTGACGCAGCTGGGAATTCCTCCATCACGGCATATCTCAGCATATAATAGGCCTCTTATACTATGTTTTGACCCGAGTTTCCAGCATATTCCTTACAAGTCGGCCGTGAAACGCGTTTATTTTTTCATATATTTCTGAAATAATCCCATAGCGAATTAGCCACGGAATCCGATTTTATTACCTACGGACAGGTTTATAGTCTGGTCTGTACAGGCAGAATGTTGTTTGGGCCACTTGAGCAGATTTGAATCTTTACTGAGCTCCAAAAATCAATAGCTGTCCCAAAGGCTCCTTACAAATGTCATGAGTGATTAATGGATTCCAATTTGCTTATTAAAGCCAGAGCACAGTTCTTCCCCTTATCCCTGTAAATTATACCAATTAAGTATGAAGAGTCCTTCAATTCTCTTCTTTCCATTGATTTGTGAAATTTGCTCCTGAGTCGAAAAATAGGTCCCACCAGTTTTGATGAGATCAGCATAATAGCGTCTACTACAAATCAGTCATTCGTGCAAATTTAAACCAAATTCAAAAAGTCCATTCATGCTTCGATGGATTTTTGGCACCACCGCAAATATTTGGCCACTCATCCCTCTGGGCTGCAAATAGCGTCTTGCTAGCCAACATTGGCATTCTCTCTGCCTAGTTGACGACTTTTTTTCACAATAGCACAGCATCAATATGAAATTACGCCTTGTGGCCCCGGAGCAGCAAGATTAGATAACCTCGCAATGAGGAAATTATTCGTTTTAGCCTAATCATCGCCCGAAGCCAAGATGCTGGAAATGTAAGGAAATACCGAGATAATTACTAAAATCACAACTGCCAGGAGGCTCGGGATGCAAACGAGGAACAAGCTGTGCTGGTGATAATGATACCATGCCAAGTTGGCATCGATTTTTTTCCAGTTTTTCAACGTACTCCTGCCAGCTATGCTAAAAACGAGGAGGCAAGATAGATGGTTGGTTAGATAAAGGCGGGGGTGATAGGTGTATGTGCCCCGTGGAAACTGGGTCGCGAAATATGGAACTTGACCTGAGAGGTGAAGACCAAACGTGAATCCTGAACTTCGTTTATTCAAGATAACCCACTTGAATGTGGCGATAGTGGTATATAATGAAAGCAGGACGACCCGTACCGTCTTCCAATAACAACATGGATGAGATGAAGCCATCTATGACGCTCCCTAGCAATATGCAACGTGTTCAGAAATTTCTCTACGATGCAGAACTATCTGAATGTAAAGAGATTGAGGAGCATGAATGCAGCTTTCTATAGTGCCATCGACATACGCTCATCCTCTGCTCCAGCTTGTTGCATTTCAAAAGGATCAGGTGATGTAATACGTGCAGGAACTTTCTGGACTGAAAATCGATATATGGATTTGGGTGGGACAGGTAAAGGTAAAAATAGATCCGATATGAATAGATGCGAGATGAATTCCAAATGCGAATAGGTTTGGGAGAAATATTTTGCAAGCGCATACAATGATCGAATAAATATCGATGATAGGATGAAACCATGTACCAGGCATGTGTTTGCTAATAACTTTTCAATGTGATGTTACGTCAGCGGAACCTAGAAGTACTTGAACTTCTTCCAAATCCATTTCCGTAGTTCCGCGCTAAGGTATCCTTGTGGGACTTGTTCATTTCATTCAATGTGTAACGTAGTCTGCGCATTGCAACTAGGAAAGTGTTTCTTGGAATTTACGCGGTAAGAACAGATTTATTAATGGAAAATATTGAAAACCCTTAATCGCTTTGACAGGGTTAGTTTTGTAATCTACTTTCAGATAAGACTGTAGAAATGGGGCGTTTTCCCTCTTCTGAAAAATGTTTGCCGAAAAGTGTCAGGACAAACTGCTGCTGCTTTGGAAAAGTATGTCATTGCGATCCAAACTAATGGATTATCCCAAAATTAGGAAATTTTATGATGAGCTTCAGCGGGCTAAACTATCGTTGACTGGATAAAGTGAGCATGGTAGAGGATTCGAACCAACTTCAACATATTCTTCATTATAAAAGGATTCACTTGCTTAATCACGTCAACGCTGGATCTCAAGAAATTAAAGGAGTTGCAAACAAACCCACACCATAGTAATCTTGAACGACATAAAAAGGAAGGATCTCAATCATTCTGAGCTGCCGATAACGTAACTTGCAGCTGTAGTCCCATTAATCCTGACACTTCTTCGTCCTGAATTTCCAATCAGCCGTACCGCCAATTGGCGGATTAAAACTCTTTTTTCAATTGAACTGTAAAAATGTGTTCATATACACTCTCTGGACAGGTGTTTGTATATCCTGGGTTCATGTACCATAATGACCATGCCAAGGGTACCGGGAATACAACACTAGAATGAAAAACTTGACAGTGATTTTTGAGAGTTAGCAAAAGGACGCCTAGTCATCGATATCACTCGACCACAAATTTTCAGGGGTGGAAACCTTAGCCATCGTGACATCTAAAACTAAAAGCGATATTGGGAAGTAAATGTTAAAAAGAAGTAAGACAATAACAAAATAACTCAAAACAAAGACATAAATGATTGATCCAAAAAAAGATTGTTGGTCGACGGAAGAAAACTGTTGAGCTATTCGAATTTATAAAGGAAAAGCAGAAGGTGGTCGAAGGGTAGTATAGGTCCCAGAGCGAAACGTGAAGTGGTACCCACGATGGAACACAAAACCTGGGAAAGGCCTGCTAAACCAATATCAGCAACTTTATTACCAAACCCAATCTCCACGCGGAGACCGCTGGGAGCCCTTTCGTAACGAAAAGCTGGAGACGAAGAAAGATAAGGGCAAGTCTCCCGCGCCTAAAAACGGGACAGGTTGGGAGTTGGATACGACTGACAACCATATATGGAAAATAACTTGTTACGAAACCACAAAAGGAGCCAATACCCTCTTCCGATATAGGGTTGATGTAACAGCGTTGCAGAAAATGCGTTGAACAGGGACCGGTTTCCCGAAGACGAACCACTACGCCACCCAGCAAATCATGTGCTCGGAGTAGGTTCCCAAGTAAGCCAAAAATAGAACCAGCTGTTATCGGCTTTGTAAACATAAGCGAACGGCTATGCACTCTGCGCTTGCGAGGCAAATTTAGAAGTATAAGCCTCATTAATGCTCACGACCCTACAGAGCAGACTGCAGAGTCAGGGAAGGACACCTTCTACGAGGCAATACAACGAACCCTCGAAGCCTGTCCCAGGTATAATATCAAAACCCTACTTGGGGATTTTAACAGCTAAGTAGGGACGAAGCCGGTACTCAGTCGATACGTTTGCTCTCATAGCTTACATAAGGATACCAATGGGTCTCTCCACATGGGACCACTTTCAACCAAACTGACCAAATTGTTCGAACGCCGCCACATTTCAGCCTTGATGAATGACAGAACATATAGATCACTTCTCGTCGGCATGGTGCTTCGGTCTCGAATAACAACACCACCCAGAATCCCCTCTGACAATAAAGTAAGAGTTAACACTGATGCCATTCACAACGCAGCCCTGCGTAACCCCTGTAAGAGGGAAATGGATGCTGCAATAACCACAATTTGCAGGCGCGGAAGTTTTACCAACAAGTCAGCAGGGTGAAGCCCTATACACCTCGATACTCATCCTGCCGAGACAAAGTGGGAAATCTGATTTCCGACAGAATGGGAATATTTGAGTAATGGGTTGAGTATTTTGATAAACAGCTCAACAACCAAAATATCGGCAAGTTGGAGGTCCCGCCAACTGAAGACGTCGCAGAAATGCTGTACTACCAAGCATGGAGGAAACAGTCCCAGCAATACATAGGTTTAAAAACCATAAGTCGCTAGAAGCCGATGGAATTACAGTCGAGTTGGAGGTGAGCAGCCATTATAGAGGTATCACATTGCTAATTCCCATCTATAAGATATTCTCCGTTATCTTGCTAAGCCCCATACGCCCAGAGCGTCATTGGCTCATACCAAGGAGGCATCACTCCAGGTAAATCAGCAACAGATCAGATTTTCTCTGTGCGGTAACCTATGGAAAAGGTGTTGAAGTATAGATATCAATTGCATCGTCTTTTTATAGACTTTAAGGTTGCCTATGGTAGACTAGCCAGGGTAAAACTGTGCACGGTCATGAGTGAATTCCGTATCCTGACGAAATTGATAAGACTGCGAGGCGTACAAACTGCCTTCATCCAGATTGAGCAAGGCGTAATTGGCGCGAGATTTTTGGCTGTACATCAATGAAGGCAAGACCAAATATATGATGGCAACGTCAGCACCAAAAACCAACCAACCAACAGCATCAAATCGCACTGGTCACACGGGAAGATTAAAGCTAGGAGACTACAACTTTGAGACCGTTGATAATTTCTCCTATCTAGGGTCGAAAATCACAACCGATCTTGGGAAAAAGGTTTGCCCCCTACATGAGGATGGACGATTCCATAGCCTACATAACAAAGAAATCTATGAGCGATACCATGACCCTCAGGTTGTCGATAACATCCGTCTTAACAGGATACGGTGTGCTGGTGACTTTATTCGTATGGATGAGGATGATTCAACCCGGAAAGTCTATAAGGGCAATATCTATGGTAGAAAAAGAAGACGAAGCAGACGCTATCTGAGATGGAGCGATGGCGTAGGTGAGGACGCCAGACAGCTTTTAGGGATATCGAATTGGTGAACCTCGGCGCAAAACCGGTATGTCTAGAGTTCCTTATTAAGGCAGGCCTAGACCGGATACCGGTTGTTGCGCCGTTGATGATGATAATGATGTATTAATGCATGATAACTAGAAGGCGGTGAACAATGTCTGCTAAAAGTAGCACGGAACTTAATATTTTGGAAAAATGAGCAATCCCTCCCTCTCTCTAACGTTAAATTTGTGAAACCTTTCATCGCAAAGAACTTTAAGCAGTAGAGCCGCGGACTAAATGTCGGGTTAATCACATTTGATGCCCCTTTCGAAGTGCACTAGCTCATTCCAATTAAAATGATCAACCGCTTTTTAGTCCGCTTCTAGTGGGTCATTTTTAAATAAATTCTGCAGAATACGATCTGCCATCCACTCGAAAATGCGACATCGAACTCGCACAATTAATGCAGATGATTCAAAAAAGCGACTGACGGCTTCACCCAGGGCAGGGGCAACTCATCAATTGCTCTATCCTCAAACAAAAATAATTCAGATATTCAATTTGACAATGACCAATCTAATAGTATTCCAACATGGATATTAGGATTATTGATTTTAATAATTTTATAGTCAGCCCGGCTCGTAGACGCGACCTCAAGTTGTTTCTCAGTGGTCACAATCATCAAATCGTGCATTGTTTTTACATACCCACCGTCCCAAATGTTAACCTTTTCTTTTCGAACAGACATCTTTCTAAATAAATTTAAACTTTTCTTCAGAGACAAATGCTTCCCTAGCAAAATACCTACATGCCTTATCCGAGGTATCGCAATACTAGCTTCCGATAAATTCTTCGCAACACAAATCTTCCTTACCGATAGCGCCATCAGGAGCTCGGAAAATACTCCCGCCTCAATTAGTTTCAGATACGTCATTTCTCCACAGAGTTCTACTGATACTTCACCAAATAGAAACTGGCCCTAAAGCTATAATAATGTCAAACCATTGTCCTGCGAGGAGGACGACACCAGAAATGATTCAAGGCTTTCCTTCCTGCTCCTTCAAACTTTGTTCATCCCCACAGTGAACTACGTCATTTACTATGGCTTGACTATAATCTCAAACCTAACCAACTCCTCATATCTAAAACCAGGGACAAACGATTTCGTCCAGGGTAGAGGCAACTCATCAAACGCTGCCTCACCTCTGCCCTGGGAGCAGCGTGACCGTAACTTGCAACAGGTGGAAAACGCACCTTCATCTATTCGCAAAAACACGCCCAGGGTGCAAATTATGTCCAAGTGAAACCGCCAATAATTTGAGCCTAAGCTAGGCTAAAGCTAAATTATTGTTTAGGAAAGTGAGGGATCCTAAGTCTACATCAACTCGATGTTGGTTCGGACCAAATGGAGAGCAAGTTACTCTCACGTTTTTTGGGCCACGGATCCCCCGTTTGGGGCATGGCACCCAAGCATCTAATTTCGTCCACGGCAGAGGCAACTCACCAGACGCTGCCTCATCGCTGCCCTGGAGACTTAGAATCCCTCACTATCCTAAACAATAATTTAGCTTTAGCCTAGCTTAGGCTCAAACTATTGGCAATTTCACTTGGATTTAATTCCAAGCAACCTTGACGTGTTTTTGCGAATATATGAAGGAGCTTTTTCCACCTGTTGCCACTTACAGTCACGCTGCTCCCAGGGCAGAGGTGAGGCAACGTCTGATGAGTTGCTTTTGCCCTGGACAAAACCGTTTGCTCCCATTTTTAGGTGCCATGCTCCAAACGGGGGATCCGTGGACCAAAAAACGTGAGAGTAAGTTGCTTTCCATTTGGTCCGGTCCAACATCAAGCGGATGTGGACTTAGGAACCCAAACTATCCTAAACAATAATCCTCATATCAACAAGTCAATAGACGGTGTGAAAAACACCATCAATCGCTACATCCCATTCCAGCTCCCAATTCATTAAAGCTCAAGGTTGCATGCTATAAGGAGTTAATTCAACCACTAATCAGTTTCGGTTTACCTCTCTTCTACCAGATAGAGAAACTCCGCCTCAATAAAAAACAAACCCTCCATCACGCACTGTACTGGTTTATTCAAAAACCATATTGGTGCGCAGTTAATATCTAACCATATTCTGAAATTGCTTGAAAGTTGTCAGTTGCATAACAAGAGGAGGCGTCCAATCCAGGAAGCGGCACTTAGGCAGGTAATTTAAAATCAACTTCATTTCGACTCTTCGTCTGCTTTCATCCTCCCAGACTATTACTACTCGGTGCACCAATGAAGGACGGTGTTTGATAGCATTCGAACGGTTCTTCTAATTATTGTAGTTATTGCTATTGGCTATTATTTACTGCGGAAAACCCAGTATCTCTCTTCGTCATTCGTCTTTGTCCCGTTCAGACCGATTGTGCCATTTTCCTTAATAATAGCTTCATCTGGATGGAGTCGGCTTTTGGTCGTTTCCCATCGACTTCCTTGCCCAGGTCAATCCTAGGAGTTCTCGTTAGCGTGGATTATATGTCCACTCCATCGAAACCGCCGCTCTTGAAATTTTTTCACGATCGGTGCAACCCAATGTAGATCATGGATGTCTTCATTTGGGATGCGATCATGTCGTGTTACGCCATTAGTCCAAGCAACATTTCCATCTCCATAACTGCGAGGCGCCATTCATTGCCCTTAATAGTTGAGCAACACTCAGAGCAATAGAGGGCTTTTTCTACTGATCCCGTAGATACGTGTGTTTCATACAGCTCCGTCTTAAGATTCTAAGATTATTGGCTTCCAGCGAGTGTGGTCAAATCGTAGTAGTTCGACTTTATTTAGCACTAGTAAGTATGCCTCTCATTGGCATATTATTTAAAATAAATGCTCAAAGGTCCAGGAAGTTTACCAAAATTATATTTATGGATATAAAATTCGAGTGTTCTCCGACTTAACAGTGGAATATATGGACGCATTGTTTTTATCTGACAATCAAAAGCATACCGATATTTGGTCAACATTAACTATAAAACTCATTTTATTGCAAATGACCGACAAGTTTTTTGGTGGGGCTTTCCGTCAAGGTAATGAAAGATGTTTAATTTTCCGAAATATATTACAACGCATACATAGATGTATCAGACTTCTCACGACTCTATGCGCAATTACGAATCCCATGCCGTATCTGTTTTTGCTAGTAAGCATGGCATTAAACGAAAATGCCTTCATTACCAAGGGAAACTCTAAGAGTGTTAAGGGTTCATCCCACAAACGACTACCACAAAAACATACCAATTACCACTAAAATACAGTTTAAGCGTTACAATTCCAGCCTGTGACGTAATGAAAGATTGATATGCCCAACACTTTTCATAGAAGGAAACTGAAAAAGCCTCGGCAGAAACTTCGAAGACAGATGTTGTGACCAGCAACAATATGAGTTAATTACACACCAACATGCCTTCACGGCAGTTAATGGCCGCTAAAAGCCATTTGCGTGATTTCATTTGCACTACACCCAAAGTCGAGATAAGAAAACCCATGGAGAAATTACAACAATTGCCCACAATAATAAAATTCCGTTTTCGAGCATGTTCTCCTATAAAATATATCATTATCCAATATTTTTTTCGGCCCCTCTCCTTTTGCACACTGAATTCAAGTCGAAAATTCACGGCATGCAATTGAAAGTTAAAAGTCCTTATGGCATGAAAGCATGCATGTTGCTCGGTCACATGAAAATGGTGCGCCACTTTCCTCCATATCTTGAAGGATTTATTGTTTAAATATAGAAGAGTGTACGTAAAGGGCGGACTGTCGAAAGTCAATGGAATATGCTCCGTGGCCTCAATTTTTCTGACAATGAGTACTTGGGAAAGTGGGTGGGGGTTTGTTTTGCTTTTACTTGCTCAAAGTTAAATTATTATTCAAGATATTGCACTATACGAATATGTTCAAGGATAAAGCCGTAAAAGGTAAGGGCGAGGTTGTGAAAGTTTATAATAGCTAATTAAAAAGTTGAACGAATGGGGAGAAAGTGCACCCAACGTTCACGAACAAATAAGCCAGTTGGCGTCAGTAGGGGTGCCAATTGCCCTTAAGGTTCGTTGAAAATAAATAGAGGACTTGCCATGCATAATCCCTGGAGTAAATGGGAAAACCACTTCTTTTGGCAGCAGTACAAAATGGCATTTCCTATTTTCCCCGAATCCATGCAAAAACCGCAACAAAAATTGATCAAAAAAGTTGTCATTTGAGTAACTGCAGCTTCTCAAATTTACAAGCACGTGTGCCTGTAATCACTATGGTTTCACTGAGGATATTAAATAATGGGCAAAAACTCCTACAAAGCACAGCAACGGAAACTTTCCTGTAGTTCCACTAAAAATACTCCGTGAAAACCGCCCCTTATTCCGCAGTACTACCCCCGTCACCCTAATCTTTACAGAAAGTATACATTCAAGGAAAGCAAATAACGGAAAATTCCTGCGCGACTTCATGCCACGAATTTTAATAAGAAGAGTAAGCACCTTCGGTGCTGTTCTAGACAAAAGCAGTGGAAAGTGTTCCTCTGAAGCACAATTTTTTCGGCATTTTCATATTGAAAACTCCTAGCACGTAGTCAAAAGTTTTTCAAACAATTGCATAGAAAAACGGAAACTGGTAAGTTTGCCCATATTGCGCCATCTGAGGAAGCCAAACCAGATCCACTCAATTTTCTGGATTGCACTTTATTAGCAAATTGCAAGACAATTGTCAGCTTTTTGTATCTTGGAAATTTGGGGTGAGGAATTCGGGAAACTTTTAGAATTTATTCAGATGAATCTTTTTGTGTGTGAAATGTGTGGAGATACTTTAAATATTTAAAGCGTATATCATGACTTTTTAATTAAGCAAGCTTTAAGAATTGTATTAGGTTTATTGCTTCCCGCTGAAACCCTAGAACCTAAGGAGTACCTTAGTGATGAGGCCCCGTAATTTGTAGGATGACGTCAAAACCGCCAATCGTAGAACGATTGGAAGGCGCCATGATGACTGGGATCTTGACTCCACATGCTGCAGTTGTCTCGAAACAATTCATGCCGACAATTTCAACAGGTTCGCCTCTTGCTACACCTAAGATTCAACGAGTGTGTCCCTAATTGAAAATGGATGAGAATTGTATAGATTAGGCATTCCAAGACTCCATGGATCTTCAGCAGCCCCGAGAATTCTTTCTTAAATCAATGATGAGATTGCTTCTTGACTGTGTGCTGATATTTGTTACGGATGCCGTGCGCCGGACACGAACCTGATTTCACTGCGTGCAGAGCAAAAGCGACTAGAGGGGGGCACCCTACCACCAGTGGCTTCCCATCGGCGACAGTCTCGGGGCATATGAGAGGCAGTGTCACCTGATTTACCAGTTTATTATATCCATAATCCGTCTGTATCACCAGGGGTAGTTCCTTCGCAATGCGATAATTCCGGAGTTGCATTTAAGGTCTGAATTCCGTTTGAGTCTACCAAGTCCTTAGTCTCTTCTAACGATAACTTCACAACCAATTTAATAAAAACAACCGCAACACCCAAGTCGAATTCATCGAAAAGCATTACAACCCATACTGGCGAATCATGTAAACAGTCAATTTATCTGACTACACCTCCTAACACATCTATTCCTTCGCCGGATTTGTCTGAAGGGGAGACGTTCAATCACGTACATATACACTGGCTCCCGCATCATGTTCGACTGCCGAGGCATCGGGAAATTCGAGAGCGAAGCATGGGCATCTCGGAGCTGCATGACATCAATCCGATCAAGCTCTCCACTCACAGCATCCGCTGCAACTGGGCTGCACGAAAGAGGACACAAAAATTCCTTTCGTCGGTAGTAAGCGGACAAGCCGAAGGGAGGCTTACGACCAAATGCGAATATCACCCCTTTGAAGGCTTGCTGGACACCGGAACATCGGTGACTTGTATCCCCGCTGAACGAGCTGAGCAATTCCTGCGTAAAAAATTTGCCTTACTTTAAGGACGGCAGAAGGGACTCCTCATCCAACGCTAGGATCACGCGATCACGTTTAGAGCATTTACAGCTGACCTGGAGTTCTCGATAATCCCCAGCTTTAGTCAAAACTTGTATTTGGAAGTTGATTTTGTTCGTGCTTTCAATTTAGTACCTGACCTTTTTCTAAAAAAAGGCATTTCGTCTTCGCAAGGTACGACCTTTGGAGACTGTCGATGCCACTTGTGATCAGCGGTATGCTCTGTCGTTCGTGCAGTTGCTTTAGCTGCAAGCTGGGATATCCATGTTTCCCTCTTTTACGTAGCGAAGATTGGGACATACATCATTGGTATCAGATCAGATTGATGTAGAAGATGCCAAACCGAGAAAACAAAGTCAGTTTTCGATATCACCAGCTGTGGAGAAACTTTTGTACGCTGAGGTATATGGGTTATTGAAAATCGGGGTCATTGCGAAGTCGTATAGCTCCTGGGCTTCTCCGGTGGCCGTTGTCCTTAAACCAGCAAGATAAAGATGTGCCTCGATACCTGTAAGAGAGTGCTTATCCAATGTCATTGGATGATGGGATCTTGAGTCTATTGCCTAAGGCTCAATATATTTCCGTTATAGGCCTTAAAAACGCCTTCTTGGAGATACCCCTCAAGAAGGCGGCAAAGGATAAGACCGCATAGGCACACCCTTATACCAGTTACGAACAATGCCTTTCGGATTGTGCAATGCTCCACAAACATTGTGAGTGTTACTGGACATGGTGATTCCAGCCGATCTAAAGAATCAAGTGTTCGTCTATCTGGATAATTTGTTAGTAGGGTCTGAGACATTCGAGAGCTACATCCTCATCCTTCAACTGAAGAGCGCGGATTTGACTATCAATATGTAAAAAAGCCATTTCGCATCGAAGGAGGTAAAATACTTGGAGCATATCATTGGACATGGAGTAGTTCAGACTGACCCAGACAAAGTAAAGGTGGAGCTTCCGCTACCGAAAGCAGTAAGACAGTTGCACCATAAGACTAGTACCATAAGTTCCTCCGCGACTTCGCAGCTGTTACAACTCCTTTGATCAATATGCTATGTAAGGATCGTCAGTTTGAATGGACCAATGATGGGATCCAAGCATTTCATCAACTGTAGATGGCGCTTACTCCCGCTCCGATGCTGCATAATGCAGATTTCTTCAAACCGTTTTCTATACATTGCGACGTCAGCAAAGACGGCATAGGCGCGTTCTCGCCCAAATAACACGTGAAGGAGACGAGGTCCCTATTGCTATTATGTCGCAGGAACTTAACGCTGCGCAACGCAATTACGAGGAGACAGAGCAAGCCATTAAGAAGTTTCGGACCTACGTGGAGGGACATGAATTTGAAGTGGTCATCGACCATGCTTCCCTCAAATTACTAATGAGCCAAAGTAAAGATCCAAGGTTTCAAGTTCACCACCAAGCATCGCAAGGGGACACAGAACGTCGTCCCTCACACTCTGTCCCGCGTTCATGGTGCCGATACCTTGGAGATCTCCACCCTCAGCGACGAGGAAACCACTGACTTGAACACTTCCGTTTTTAAATCTGAGGAATATCTCCTATTGATAGCTCGAATTCAGGACAATTATAATCAAATTCGGAATCTACGTATGGCCGACGTGTACATATGCATGAAAACAGAGCATGCTTCAGGAGATGATCCGCAGGAAGCTTCAAATTGAAAAATTTGCGTTCAAGTGGAGAGGGTGTGATTGAGCGACTACATGACCACCCCTGTGTGCTAATGAGGGGTTTATTAAGACCTTACATCGTCTAAACACCACGTACTTTTGGCCCCTTATGGCTCAGCAAGTGAAATTATATGTGGACACTTGGCGCCTAATAAAACGCTTCGCACTCCGATGGGTCCCTCTACACCTCGATAGACCATTTTAAAAGCTGTTCATCGACGTTATTGGTCTGTATACACGAAGTGAGTCGGGAAACGTCGGAATTATCGTCGTTCATAGAGTCGAACTAACGCTTCACGGCTGAAGTTGTAAACCAATTTCTAGCAGATCGGATCTTTAGTGTTATTGTCACTCCTGAATCGGTGTTGACGGACAAGGGTACCATTCAGTTCTGCTTATTTGTGATCATGCAGATGTGTATTAAACACGTGTTCGCCGTTCTTTATTCTCCTCAAGCGAATACCTCCCGACGGGTTAATCATGCCCTAATAGTTCCCATTCGAACTTACGTCTCTTCCGATCAGCGCGACTAAGACCGAAAGATCCATGACATCTGCCGCGCGCTGAGATGGTCCGTTCACTCAGCCACGGGACACACCCCATACTTTTTTCCCTTTGGTTAGAACATGGTGGATCCTATTTTCTGTTGCATCAATTCAGAATCCTTCCTCGGTCATCTCTGGTGATGCGAGCTCCTAAATTAGGAGGTACAAGAGAAGTGGCGATTTTAGTGAACATTATAATGCTAAGTTGGATCTGAAGTTCCGCCCATCTTTACAGGTTGGCAGATGACAGTGGAGAGATGTTGGAGTATTCCATGACAAGCATATAATGACTAGTTCTCAGAACACTCCTAGGCAGTTTCCACCTCAACACGTCTCTTGGGGCCAAACTGCGTCACATCGACCCATCGCTACAGGCAAAGTTGATACTGCGGCAACCAAAAATTCGTCAACAGCGGTAAAACAGTCAATCGAAGCAATTGTCACAATCTAGAAGATTCAGATTGATGTGTTAAAGTTGATGGGCCGAGTTGGGCAACTGAAGAGCCATTCCTGAACCAGCACCGATACGAAATGTTTTTTTTTTGTTCAAACTGGACTCTACAGACGCAGGTGGCCAGGATAATAACAAGGCCGCTCGGAAAGAGACCATAGGTGCGTCAACGAGTGCACTTCGGTATTGGAGGCAAAACCCGTCTCAAGCGCTTCTGCTCATCCCAACTGATCCCTCCAGGTTCTTCTCCTCGCCATGGAGCCGACGGCTTATTATGTCGATGTAAATTTCTTGTCCCAATTCAAGATTTGAAAATCTTAATTTGAAATTTCAAATTTGGGTTGTCAAGCTTCGGCCACGGCCAGGAAATTTATCACAGTACTTTGCATTACTGCACTTGCGACAACCACGGTCCTCGAGTCAATGCTGTCAGCCAATGGAGAACTGCGTTATGCTTCTAACCAGGGGAAACACAAAACTTTTTATATCTGAACGTCAAGCTTCCAGTTTCCCGACTTGCTTCAATAGTTCATTACACGTCGCCAAAAATGGTGTTAACCTTGCGATGATATGGTATGTGAAAGAGGAAGGCTTTTAGGTAACTGCCAAAACCTGAAAATCGATATTTTAGGCATGAAGGCCCTTTCCTCTCAGCCGGTCACATATGTACTTTTCCATGGAAAATATTTTGATCTCATCCAATTTCCATACCACTTACACAATTGACAGGAAAATTGGGGTGAAGTTTAAATTTTCAATCCCATCCACATAAGAGGTGAGAAGTTTATGCAGGAGGGGGTGGGGGTGATGCTTTCTCTAAACCTGATGAAAGATCGCTATGGTCCTTGAAAATTGATTGATTGATCCACCCCTCGTCACCTACGTGGGAAAGGGGCAGCCCTTTCTGCAACCCGCTTACACATCGCGACCATGATTGTCCTTGAAAAAACCTCAATACTGTTACGAAAATAAGCCCTTTTCTTAGCAAGGTCACTCTTTAAGAGGAAAAAAGAGCATTAAAGCTATTTAGGGGAGTAGGAGTAGAAAGGGGGGACTTTCTTATTTTTTTGCCTTTACCTCTTCCCCTTGCGGTGACGGGGTAGGCAAATTGAACCATGATGGTATCAAAATGTTCCCCATTTTCAGCGTCTTAACCTTCTAAGGGAGTGATAGCTGCAATTTTTCAACCGCCACGAATTTTCATCTGATTTGAACTCCATCATAAAGGTTTAAGGCAGAATGTCTGAAAATCATTTTAAATACTCCCGAAAAACTGCGAGTTTAATCTTTCACTTTAAGAGGTGCCGAGACTTTCAACAACATGGTGTACGAATTACAAATCTTCAAGCAAAAGCTTCTACTTTCAGAGCTACTACAATTCTCGAAGAGTAAATGCTTGGTATGTGTTATTCCACTCGCAAGGTCAATTGGCCACCACTGATGAGCTACCAGAGTCATTTTTAGCTGTTATTGCAGGAGCTACTCAAGAATCGAAACACTTTTTACTCCCAGTGTCTAAAGAAAATTCCCAACTTTTGCAAATGTACAGAGGTAGGTCAAGGTCAGCCGGATACCTCAGCCGGCCATATAATGTATTTACCTTCAAACAAGTCAGGAAACTGGAAGCTAGACGCTTGTTTTCAGATTTTTCGGTTGGGTGGTTTCTGAGAATGGCCCCCTTAAAGAAATGATCACTTTCAACCCCCCTCACTCCTCACCTTTCCAACAAATGTCAAAACTAAGACCGGCTTCGAAAAGTACTTATCGAGACTATATTTGATGAAAAAAAAATCTACAACCCCTTTTGCATGTATAGGGACTCCCCTTAAGTTCGACATAAAAACATGTAACCCACTATATGCGTGAGAGTTCACAGTTCCAACCTTTCTACCAAATTTGGTGTCAATCGTTATAACTGTCCCCGAGAAGAATGTGGATGACGGACATACAGACAGACAGACAGGGGTTATTCCCTCAGCAAGAGGAGGGCATAGGCAGCTTCCAGCGGCCTCTGAACGACACGGCAATACCGCCAGTCACCAGTGACGAGCTGCTGGAGATCTGCGCTAGGATAGGAGATAACAAAGCTCCGGGTCTAGATGGCGTTCCGAATAAGGCCCTTAAGCTTGCCGTGAAATCCAGACCGGACATGTACGCTGAGTTGTTCGAAGCGTGCATGTCGAGGGGATATTTCCTGCATCATGGAAATGACAGAAGTTGGTGCTACTGCCTAAGGCTGGCAAACCTACGGGTGAGCCAACCTCCTACAGACTTATTTGTCTTTTGGACACTGTGGGCAAAATGCTAGAGCGAGTAATCTATAATAGATTACTCCCGGTTGTTGAGAGCCAGGAAGGTCTCTCAGATCGACAGTATGGGTTCCGTAAAGCCACATCAACCATTGATGCCATCAAAATGGTTATTGGCTTGGCCGAAGATGCAATCCACGGAAAGGACAGTCCTAGCAAATATTGCATAGTAGTGGCCCTGGATGTGAGAAATGCATTCAATTCGGCCAATTGGAACCTAATACGGAAATCTCTGCCGAAGATTGGTATTCCCGCTTATCTTTCAGCTATTGCCTACAGCTATTTACAAGAACGGAGGTTTGATATGACACCGTTGTCTCCGCGGGTGTCACACAGGGCTCCGTACTGGACCCACTGCTGTGGAACATCATGTACAACGATGTACTTAATCTTCCTCTTCCAGAGGAAGCCACGGTGGTGGGCTACGCCGACGATATAGCGCTGGTTGTGGTCGCAAAGCACCTCGAGTTATACTCATGCGGAACGATCAGTGCTGTTAAGGGTTGACTAGAGAGTTCTGGTCTAACTCTTGCGGAGGAAAAAACAGAAGCGGTGAGTTCGATCCTTCTTTAAGGAGCTCCAGTTTGGGGAAAGGCATCGCAGGTTATATTTAACGCTAACAAACTGAGTTCAGTTCACAGAAGAACAGCCCTAAGAGTGTGTTCAACATTCAGGACTGCCTCAGATGATGCAGCATTCGTCATATCTGGAATGATGCCCATTGACATCTTGGCAGATGAGATGACGAATATATATTATGCGAAGTCTATCTCTCCTTTATCGCAGACGAAGAACGCCGAAAGGGAGAGATCTCTAAATAGATGGCAAGAGCGTTGGGAACGCTCGGGAAAGTGTCGGTGGACACACAGGCTCATTCCTGCCATCAAGGAGTGGTTGGAGAGAGAGCACGGTGAGATTAATTATAATCTCACTCAGTTTCTCACGGGGCATGGAGGATATCGCCAGTACCTGTTCAGGTTTAAACTAGATACCTCACCCGATTGTCTAAACTGCGATGGTGTCCAAGAAGACCCAGAGCATGTATTCTTCCGCTGTCCAAGATTTGTGGAGGAAAGGAAGAACCTAGAGGAGACTTTAGGAGAGGCGCTCGTACCAGAGAATCTGGTGCGAAGAATGTTAGCATGTCAGGAAGACTGGGATGGTCGTATCTATCCAGAGGAAACTGCGAAAGGCAGAGGAGACTAGAAAAACGCGGTTACGTACGCCGCGTAGAGACGAAAGGGGACCAAGCTAAAATGAGCTGACTCCGCCCCGTGATGTAATACTGTACCGTGGTTTCACAGGGCTTGGGGAGTGTCGGGGGTGGTTTTATTGGGTAAGACTCCCACACGCTGGCGTGTCCAGGCCACTGACTTTCGAAGATTTCCACTTCCTCAAAAAACAAAAAAAAGGACAGACAGTAAACCGATTTTAATAAGATTTTGTTTTACATAAAACCTTACAAATGAGGCATTATGTTCACGTACTCAGTCATCCGTGCCTTGATTCTAATCGACATTTCGTTATTAAATTGATCATTTTAATAAAATAACATCGCGACTGGAATACCGTTCGACGTGCCACGTTAATATCTAATCTACTTAATCCCCAATTACCAAATGTATTTTGTATAATTGTTTCCATTTGGAAATTCTATTCCAGAGTAATTGGTAAAAAGGGCAGACAACCAAACAATGTTCACATGTCCGCTCGTACCGAATAACGGAGCTTAATTAATTGGAGCATGTACCAAACGCCCAAAAATAATAGCAACATACGTAGAAGCATTCATTACCGAATCGTATTGTTATTCATCAAAGCAAAACTCTGTAACCTTTCCCGGCAGCAAGCTGTGCTTTCTACTCCATCGAGCCCCATCCCTCAAATCACAAATAACTCATATGACATTTTGACAGCAATCCTCTTTTTACCTTCGAGATCCAAATCGAGACTTCCCTTCAAGATCTAATGGGCTTGTTTGTCTGAGAATACCAAATCACATCCTATCCATTAACTTTGTTCACTTACTTGCTTCCACCTTACCTTATTCGTCTCAGCCAGATTGTGCCCACCCCAACATGAAGTACATGACACGGAAAGTGAACAAGTCCTGGAGATGGAAACAAAGAAAATATTGTGCTGGGACGAATCATGGTGTACTTAGTAGGACAAGTTAAGGATACATATTTGGTCGTCGTCATCCTATTGTTTTGTGGAGCAAACGAATCTACTACAATCGATATGCGTAACGCAGAAAAAGACAATTTGGAGATGCGAAGGTGAAAGACAACAATCCAGGATGATGAACACAAGCGGGAGCTGCTTTAGCAGAGAATCACTTTCTTATAAAAAGAACGTGGAAGGATGGGAGCACATGTTGTCGTCTTATGGAAATATAAGTGTTATCCTGAACAGGGGGAGGTATATTGGGAATACGAAGCTTCTCAGGCACGAGAGCGCTATTCCGATTTTTCAGTTAGCGTCTTTAAGCTTAATCGGTCTTTCGGTCTGGTAACCATAATTTTAAATATACGAACCTACATTTTACCGACAAAGGACTAATCACACTTCTTGCAATCCGTGGTCGGGAATAAACTTCCCCAATTCAGCTTGAAATTTCATTCTATAAATTTAACGACTTACCCTTATACATTAATCCACAAGCTATTCCGTTGTGGGTGTTGAACAAATCATGTGTAATATCCAGCTGAATATCAGCCGCACTAAAAGTCCTTTCCCCGGTCCCAGCATATGCGTCGTCCTTTCCATCATGTCCCTGATGCTCCCTCGTGTCGTTATAATCCACAGCCGGAACAAGGACAGCAGCCATAATCTTATCATTCGGACGTAAGTAGTCACTTAATTGGTTGCTACAGCTGGGGTTCATCGCTTCATTTCGTCTTGCTTTCTCCGATGCTCCTAACTTCAGCAATTCAGTGTCCTTGCCGTCGTCTTGTCTCGACGACATCTGGCCGGTATCGCTATGTTCCCGCTGCTGTTGGTCTAGTGGAATCACCGTCATTTTCTTATCATTTCGATTTTGAGACGATGACGATGAGAAGTTTTCATCAGGATCCTTAGTAAGGACGAGAGTGGGGCTGTCTTCCTCGTTGCCGTGTTGATCGTAGAGTGTATTCATTCCGGGCGGACCAGGTGAACGACCTGGTGCCGGGTCACTGTTCATTTGCCCTCCGATAACGGAAACAGTCAGCAGACCGTAGTACACAATTAAAACCATTGTTCGCCCCATCTTCAGTCAATCCTGTCTCACAAATTACCCCAGGTTTATTAATTTGAAGCTGGACGTCGTTTGTATTCCTGCAACGGTTATAGTAACACTCGAACGGTAGAGAAAAATTCGAAATTCGAAATCGAATTTATATTATTTTGTATTCGTGACGATATGTCCATTATCGATGGAAGCTTCATTATCTTTAATTGGATTTGGTGTCAGAAACGAGTGTCCACGGCACGTAATTCCAACAATCTGCAACGAATTAAAAACAAAATTTGTTTATTTTTAATGTTCATTGATTTTCCGGTCAACGTGCCGCATTTAAATAGAATTGAAATTATAAAGCGGATGCGAAAAGTACCTCTGCTCTTTTGAAAGCTGTAACGACCATCCACTGATAGATAGTCCATTAATAACGTAAAAAGAAATCAATTCAATTGAGAAGGTTGAAATGTTCAATTTAATTATATTGAGCAAAATATGGACGCTCTTTTTGAAATTCAGGAGAGCCAGCTTTCGAAATTTAACTAGCCATTTTTTGGTGAAAAAAAGAGATCAAAGCAAAGTGGGTAATATAATTTCATTTGTTGTTCGTGCTAGATAATAGTCACCAAAAGCAAATGTAGCAGAAAAACCCCAGTCATTGCTTGATTTATTCTAAAGTAGAGACAGCAAAGAAATAGTGATGGCATAAGTATGGGGACTAAGAATGGCAAGTTGGGTTAGGAAGGGTGAAGATTGTTCTGCTTGAATGGGGGGAAAATTATTCGTCAACAACACTGCCGCCACTTCCCGACGATTTTGCGAGAAGGTTGCATTCTCCTTTTTTTTGGCACCACAAAAAAACGGCCTCAGTAAGGTAAAATTTACATTCTCTGCATGAGAGGATCGATAGTGGTGACTGCTAATTCAACTTAAGGGTATAAAGCATCTCATTCACCAGGTTGGAAGGCTCGATGTCCGCCCCCAAGATGCTGGTCAACCTCCTTTTCTGCTGCAGAAATCTGGGACAATTGAACATAACGTGCTCCGGATCCTCGGGTGTAGCACCGCATTCAGGATATTTGAGAGACTCGTCCAACTTGATGCGATGTAAGTACTTCCTACAGCCACCGTGCCCCGTAAGGAGCTGTGTCAGATGGAAAATCAATTCTCTGTGCTTTCGGTCGGCCCTCTCCTCGGTACACGGGATCAATGTATGGGTCCACCGGCCTTGTCGGCGTTATCCCACCGTTGTTGCCACTTGCCACACAATTCTCTCATGATGGCTTTTCGGAAATCCGCATTCACCCCGGTTGGATTTGCCCTCCGTTTTTCGTAGAACCAGTGTGCCTCCCTCGCTAAAAAATCTATAGGAATCATTCCCTCGATGACACACACTGCCTCCGTCGAGGCCGTCCTAAATGCGCTGCACACCCTTAGCGCAATTGGCCGGTATGCCGAACTTATCTTCCTCCGGTTTACAGCGTGGTTCAACGCTCCCGCCCAGACGGGGGCCGCGTATACTTCGTCAGCTCACAGTGGGGTAACTACACGTAGTCGGGAGATGACGCAGAGATTAGTGCCTGAAACATTTATGCGAAGCTCAAGGATTCTGCGATCTCCTCTGAACTTAACGTGGGTGAAGATAAGAAATCAGGATAGTTTCCGAAAGCAGTGCACAGTGAGAAAACCATCCAGAGGAACCGTGTCAGAATACGGACAAATCATTGTTCGCTTTACTGGGAGGGGTTTCATAAAAAGCAAACACAATGTGCACGCGGCCATCAAAAACATGGTCATAGCCATTCGTGTACAGTGCCAAGGACGAAAAAAAAAACTCCAAGAAGGCAGGCGTCACTCAGGCAACACAAGTGGCACTCTCTCAAAATCCAAAAGGCGGTAAACTTGAAAAGAGAAGGCCAGCAAAGAGACCAAAATTGCGTAAAAAGGTGCGTGGGCTCTAATCGACCGAAGGGAAGTAATGCCCCAAAAAGAAACCGGGGAAGCATGGACCAGGGTTGGCGGATGGAATAGGGCGACACGTAAAAGACGTTAATGGCCCCAATTGATTATCATCTCAAAAAAGGTGATATGACCTACCCCGATATCGTCAGCAAGGTCAAATCCAATCCAAAGCTGATGAACTTTGGAGAAAGCGTCAGCCGAATCAGACGCACCCAAAAAGAGGATTTAATGCTGGAGCTGAAATAGTCCTCGGGCAAAACGACAGAAAATTTCATTGGAAAGTGCAGAAGGCGTTAGTGGAAGAGGCATAAATACCGGCGACCAAGAAGGATACCCGAGAGGCCCTAGAAAAACAGTTCGGACCACTAGGTTTGCAAGATTCTCCAATCCGGACTAAGGAAGGCATATGAAGGCACACAAAAGGCTACTATAATCTTAACAGCAGTGACTATCAAAAAGGTGCAGAAAATCTGGGGGATGAGTTCATATGTTCAGAGAGTGCAAGGCTAACCCTGCAAGGGAAAAGAACGTCGATTGTCGACACATTGCAAACAGCAGCAAATACCCAGTGTTTAAGAGAGCCATGTATGCAATGAACAAATGAAGTTGATACAAATCATCTTCAATTACGGCGAAGCACCGCAAGACCTGCTCTCACAGACCATCTATATGAACGAAATGGCAGCGGCCATAATCAGCGAGCCATATGGAAACAATAAAAGGTGTAACTGGCCAGGCGGCAAAATGGGCGTGCGGAAATCAAGCCATCCAAGAAGCGATGGAGTTTCCAGAAGTTTGATTCGTCAGGACAATAGCTAGCATCTGCATGTATAGTTGCTATGCTTCACCACGCGCGACGATAGTAGAATTCGAGGAAATGCTAGGTATGCTGGTCTCGAATGCAAGAATTCGAAACACAAAATCGTAGTGAGTGATTTCAGCGCGTGGGCTGTGGACTGGAAAAGTCGAACTACTAACACCAGGGACCGTATTCTGCTCGAAGCTAGATTTGCTGCTTATAAATACCGAATGTGGATCCGCTTTTCACAGATCAGGCTGAATAGTCGATTTGACAATCCACATGTCCGGGCGAGGAGAATAATTTGGTTAGTCAGTGAGCACTATACTCATAGCGACCACCGGGCAATTTACCTCCAGATGGAATATGGGTCATGCGGCAATGTTAGTTCCCGCAGAGCTGAAATCAAGGTTGGTCCGTCAAAAAGTTTGAAGAGGTATAGAGGGACTACTAGGAGGCGACAATCCCGATGGTGCGGCTTCAGAAAAGATAAAGGAAATTATGAGACACATAATGAGAGCGTGAGACGCTGCCATCCCAAGGTGGCCAGTCCTGGCAAAGAAATCACGGAGTTGGGCGGCACATCATCGAACAAGAAGAATATGCAAGAAAGGAAGACCAAACTTTGACATACATACATATATGCGAACTTTCGAGGCTTAAGCGGGCTATACGGACAAGCAAGGAAGAATGCTTCCCGAAAATTTGTGTGAAGGCAGACCAAAACCTGTGGAAAACAGCGTAAACGGTGGTTATAAAGAAGATGAGAGGGCGAAAACCACAACTGATCTCCCCGCATCTTCCGCTCAATAAAGTGATGGCGCTCTTCCCCCGGATAAAAAAGGAGAGCAAAAAATATAAACAAGCGTTCGACGTTTACACCATGCCTGCGGTAAATCAAGAGGAACTTGAAAAGATTTTCCCGAGAATCGGTGATAATAAAGCTCCCGATTTGGATGCTGTTCCCTATAGAGCCCTCAAACCCGCAGTACGACTAGCTTATCAGGGAATTTGAAACATGCATGGTAGAAGATGGAGAGGCAAAAACTGCACAATAAATAGGGGCATCCGTCATCATACCACCCGGTTTTTCTATCGACACAGTAGGAAAAATGCTCGAAAGAGTCACCTACAATAGACCTCTACCTATCATAGAATATTAGGATGGCCTATCGGGACGACAATTTGGTTTTCGAGAAGGGCACTCAACGATCGACGTCGTTGCCGTGGTTTCGAAACTGGCTCAAACTGGGAGTGGATAAAAAGCTCATTAACTAAGGCGGGTGTCTTTGTTATTTCACTGAGCTCGTCGAAAGTTACCTCTTGGAAAGGACACGATATGGATGAGAGATCCAAGCAATATACTGGCCCAGCAGCTCCCCAGGGTGCTCTCCGGTGGTAGTCGCCGTGAAACAACCTGAAAACGTTTAAACGTCAAAATCATTTGCGCCATAAAAGTGCGGCTGGAGATGGTTTAGCATGACGTTGCGCAACAAAAGATGGAGGCGATCTTGATTAGCAACCCTAGGAAAATGAATACGATCAGTATTCGTCGCCGGTTATCTAATAACTGGGGGTGATCACTGACGCGAACATCAATTTCAAGAGACACCTGGAATGTGCCTGTGAAAAAGCAGTAAACACCAGTGTATTGCTAACGCCGATGATGCCCGGGTCGCTGGACCCAAACTCTAATTGCTGGTATTGATGAGTGGATTCAGCGGTGGTACGGCTACACAATTACCTACCTCTGAACCCAATTCCTGCCAGGGCATGGTGGTTTCAGGAAGTAACTATACCGATTCAAGTTAATTGATTCTAAATGAGCCTGGAAGACTCTTTGAAACTCAGCATAAGCTCGCAGAGCATGGTTGGGGAAATACTGAGGTCAGAAAATTTACTGGTGTCGGTGAACTGAAAGGATCCAGGCGGAACGTAGAAAAGTCGAGACGAGGCGAAGAATGGAAGGCTTGGTCGCTTAAAGCGCAGTCCCCCATGTGAAGTAACATTCTGCAGTGGTTCCGCGGGGAAGGTTAAAGGATAAAGTGGAGGTTGGTTTAGTGGATAGAAATCCCACACACTACTTCAATCTGGCGTGGCAGTGTCTTTCTAAGATTTCCATCTCCATCCATAAAACAAAAAAAAACGGACAGCCATAGGCGTAACTTTTGCCATCCCTGTACTGATACGAGGTTTGTCCTGGCACGTTAGCGAGGACGAGCGGCATAACGAGGAGACACCCATAGCGCTTACCTGGCAATTATTTTTGAGCAGGGAAACAGTATACCTAAATTCAAGAAGAGCATCAGGCTGGTCTGCGAAAATATTCGATGAAGAAACCTTCTTGGAAGTATGGCTAGGCCAACCTACTAAGGCGGGCGGTCCCACGGGAAGAGGTCTCCATGTAACGCATTGCATCGCCAAAGTATGTGAAGCGTTAATGGCTAGAAAATGCTTACTCTTTAGTAGAAGACCCAAATACTGATGGAATAATGATTTGATCAGCCTTCATTCAGCCTGCTACCGATCCAGAAGAGTGGCTCAGAGGGCTGAGGTAAAATAGGGCTCTTAAGTCTGTCGTGAAATCCAGACCAGGCATGTTCGCTAAGTTATTCCGTAAAAGATCAACTATCAAATTAGCCACCTGATTGGCCGAAGATGCAATTCACGGAAAAATATATATCTGGTGGTAACCCTGGACGGGAGAAATGCCGGCCAATTGGAAGCTAATACGAGTGTCTCTGGCGAAAATTGGTATTCCCCTCCTATCTTGCAGCTATTTACAAGAACGGAGATGATGGTATGACACTGATAACGAACCGAAAGAGTACGTTTTCTGCGCGGTTGTCCCACACCGAACAAGCCACAATGGTGGGTTACGCTGACGATATTACTCTGGCGATCAGTGCTATTAAGGGTTGGCTAGAGGAATCTAGTCTGACGCTAGCGGAGAAAAAAAAGAAAACGGTCCTCATCACCAACCGCCGTAAAAGAAATGACCCCCGTATTCAAATTGGGAATAATATCAACACTTCCAACCCTTCCACCATATACTTGGGAGTGATGATAGACGCGAAGATCAGTTATAAACAACATGTGCAGTATGATTGCGACTAATATCCACTGTAAGTATGGCACTGGCACTGATGACACCCAACGTGAAGGTCACGGTATGCTTCTAGGTTGCTTATAGCTAGGATAGTGAGTTCGATGTTGCTCTATGCTTAGAAAAAGGCATTGCAGAAACTGAGTGTAGTCTACACAAGAACAGCCCCAAGGGTGTGCTTTCTCGTCAAGACTACCTCTGAGGACACTTGGTAGATGAAATGACGCAAATTAACATCATCAGTCCCATCTCTCCTTTTTCGCAGCCGAAGAACGATACCATGACCGTCTGGTTATGGATAAAATG
This sequence comes from Hermetia illucens, assembly GCF_905115235.1. NCBI lineage: Eukaryota > Metazoa > Arthropoda > Insecta > Diptera > Stratiomyidae > Hermetia > Hermetia illucens. The sequence goes on from NC_051853.1 coordinate 35,925,201, forward strand.
CGGCTCAATAGATTACGGTGGGCGGGTCACTTAATCCATATTGATGAGGGTGATCCAGCTCGGAAAGTCTATAAGAGCAATATCTATGGTAGAAAAAGAAGACAAGGCAGACCCTACTTAAGATGGAGCGATGGCGTAGGTCAGGATGCCAGACAGCTTTTAGGGATATCGAATTGGTGGACCTCGGCGCAAAACCGGGATGTCTGGAGTTCCTTATTAAGGCAGGTCTAGACCGGATACCGGTTGTTGCACCGTTGATGATGATGATGAAGAATGCCTAAATGTGGAAATCTATAAATAGATGGTAAGATCATTGGGAGCGCTCAGGAAAGAGTCGGTGCACTTACAGGCTCATCCATGCCATCAAGGAGTAGTTGGAGAGACGACACGGAGATTAATAATAATCTTACCCAGTTTCTCACGGGGCATGGAGGGTGTCTCCGGTACCTGTACAGGTACAAACTGGATACCTCACCCGGTTGTCCCTAGGACACAGATTACGTATTGTTCCACTGTCCAAGGTTTGTGGATGAAAAGAAGAACCTAGAGGAGACTCTTGGAAAGGCGCTGATAGCAGAAAATCTGGTGCTAGCATGTCAGGAGGACTGGGTGATCAGCCATGATCGCATCTATCTAGAGCAAGTTGCGAAAGACAGAGGAGACGATACCAAGCTCGAATGGTATAACTCCGCACGACAGTGGTGGTTTTTCATAACAGCTTTGAAAATTTTGGAAAATGGATTTTAATCCATCTCCTTTTGCACAACTCTCACAATTGCAAACGGTTGAAGTTTATAACTACACAATATTTGCCACTCCATGTGAGAAAAGTGAGTAGTGGACGATGCCTGATATCGGATTCCTCTTAACAGTGATTTCGATAGTATTCCTTGCAGGCTTATATACATATGTAGTATGAAACTAGCACGTCACTTCCTGTTAATGTGACTTTCAAAGAATAGAACGGAGGAACTTTCAAGCGAATTGTTTAGAAGTATTTGCCATTAGTGGAAAAGGTAGAATACCTTTTATATTCTCACTCTCGGAGCCTTAAACATGTCGATCTTGTCTTTTGTGCAGCACTATTGCTCCCATTAGCTAACTGGTATGGAACCCTTTCCGCCTGGTTACCTTTTTAGGTTTACCAACCAGAATTCACGGAAAGTTTCGCCTATTTCCTGGAGCAAACTTCTTTCAGCTCAATTACCGCTATCATGCAATGCTAAAATCATCTCGAAATTTCACCACTACACCAACCAATTTGCCAAATTTAAGTTGAACATTCCTTAAATAATTTTTGATCATAAAGTTGGATTCGCTCCCCCATAATAACCGAGTCGCATAAAATAAATGGGATAATAACAGATGTTACACTCGTGTTGAAAACATGACTTCCACGCATCCTGGCTTCCCCATGGAAACTTCCCTTAGCTGATATAAAAGGGAATTAGTGAGGATCCTTGAAGCAGGAGACAGATATACATATGAATATAATCTATATGTGCAAGAGTACATATTTCCACGAGAGGAATCGTGTATGTGGACGGATCAAAGACCATTACGACCATGTGTGCATGTTGTACGCTTGGTATGTGCCTCATCCGAGGAAATGCCATTAGGAGAAAGTTACGATATTATTAGGGATATAATAAATACCAACGGCTAATAGAAGCTCTATAAAATTTTGCCATGTAGCAATGTTCCCAGTGTTTCGAGTCCTGTGTGTGCTTCCGACTGTTTATCCACACTTACATGCACACCCTCGTAGTAGAGTTTGGTTTCAATTAGCTGGGAGTTTACTTTTCAGTTTAAAGTTTATTCATTTCGTTTGTTTTATTGTTGGGAAAATGCATGTACCATGAACTCGTAATGGAATCCAACTGGTAAATTCCACATAAAATTATCATGTTCGTTATGTCGTTCTCATCTCCAGCAAATTTTACCGTGTTTTCACCAAATGGGGATTTTCATTCCTGGATGTAACACAAATTATATTCTAGGATACTAATTTGAAGCTCTCCAGAATTTCTGTTCTATAATAAATCCCATAATGAAAATTCAGAATTAGCTTTCTTTGGAACAACTAATAATGAAAGGGTAAAATTATCAAAAAGGATCAACTAGATTCGAAGAAGCTGCATACCTAGAACTAACGTTTTGAAAGTGAAGTGAGTAACTACAAATTTATTTTGTGTTATGTTATCCCATCTACATAAAATCTGGTTATACACGTTATGAAAATTTGATGAGGCATACTTGCAGGCAGTTTATAAGGACCATTTTGAGGCCATACAATTTCGTCAAAGGTAGATGGCACCTAATCAACCGAACCGCGACCATTGATAGCTTGTCACGTCAGTGAGTAGGAATCCTTAGTCTCATACTCGTGAAATCCATATGAGCATCGAAATCACTATCAAAAATGACGACAACAACAAACAACCGGGACCTCAAACCTGCAAACTGCTACCTCATGTGAAGGTACATCTCTGCAAGCGTGCTAACCAGACGATAGCACGCCCGCTGCCCAGATTACGAAGACGAAGATTTATGGTCAATAGACAGGAACCAAAAAGAATACACCCTCAGACTGGTGATATATGAGACTTTAGAAAGAAAGCAGGCCTCAGTGGACCAGGAGCCAAATCGTAACTGCCCTATCTGAAAGAAGGGCCTGAAACTTGAAGAGTTCCTCAAGAATGGTAACGATTGTCTTGAGCACATGAAGAAGAAAACCTAGAATAGGCCAGGGAGGATGGTAACATCAGGGAGACCCGCCATTAGCCATGCCAGTGCAACCAACGGCCATTCTATGCAGATCTTTTCTGGAGGAAATACTAATTCATTATCGGCGGCCAGATGTGTTCAGGATGAAGCTCCAACCTAGAATTTAGCTGTACACCCGATCAGTTCTGATACTGCAAGATTATTCGACGGAGAACACCGCGGAATGGTTCAGGATCATTGCCTCCAAATTTACAGGATGGAAGAAACCAGGACTGTCGAGATGTGTACCACCGGCACAAGTGGTGATAATCTACCTTTCCAGAGCCGCAAGAAAAGAGACACAAAAGGAGCAGTTTCGTAATAGCCTTAAGTGAGAGTCTTCACACACGGTTGCGGACAGTATTCAGAATCAAAGCAGTTACTGTAAAGGATAACTGTTCACGATCGGACTGAACCACCGGTCTCTGGATTCCATTAAAAGCAATAATGATCATATCGTTTACAAACGATACTTCAAAGAACATATCAGATGAAAAATCTATCGAGGACTCTGAAGAAAATGTGAGGAATATAGACCTCAAAGCGGGTGGACCTACTGCCTATTGAAGAAGAGAGGCTAGACAACCTCAACTTGGATCTCCTGAAGTTCAAAGCGAACGGCAAGTCACGGACAAGTGCCCAAGGAGGAGGACGATACTCTATCATTGGGGAAGAGCTCCAATCTTTAATAAGGGCAATGTGGTTGCCATTCACCACATCTACGCGCCTCAGTTTTCTTCAAGACTCCCCGAAACGCGCACACTATTCCTTTGCTCCCTGTGCCAAGTGCTCTTGGGGTGACCCATTCGTCCGCCATGTCGGAAATGTGAGTTCCACCGCACAGCGTAGCCAACAATGCAATTGTCGCCCCTCCTTAGTGTGCGACTTATCAATTCCAATCAAATTTTTCGTTTGAAATAGTATTAGGGTACTCCAATGGTACGTAGCAGACAGGTGTCCTCGAATGCTTAGGTAACATGCTTTCGAGTGACAGTGAAGGTCGCTTTCCATGTGGTACTCCCATACAGTAACACAAAAAGAACACTAGCACAGAACAGTCTCAACTGGATCTTTTCAGCGGATGACACCTGGATCCCACCGAAACAAGTTGTTTGGCAGGTGAAGTACTACGAGAGGCAGGCGTCACCTCTTTTTCTCGGATGCGATACCATTGCTCACTATTTCCTCTTGAATTTATCGTAATTAATAGGTTAGAAATGTGTAATGTAGAATACACTCTATAATTTGTGAGTAGCGCCAGAAAGAGGTCCTAAACATAGCCCTAAGGGAAACTTTTTTGATTGAATTATTTTGAAACTCGAGAATTTCGGATCAACCCTTTAACTTGTGTGAAACGAACCGAAAAGTAGTAAAGGTCTAAAAACGCACTGACAACAACAACGTAATAAAGGAATCAAAGCCAATTAACTTGAGGAAATTCGGTCAAAGAACTTATTCAAGATCACGGAAGCATCCAGACTATGCAAGGCCATAGCGAAGGAAGTGAAATTTCCGCTGACTGTCGAAAAAAAGATGGAACATTTTCTAAAAATGAAGAGGAAAAACTCACTTCCGAAGGTCCTATCTCACGGTTAATAATATTTGGCCTAATACCATAGTAACATGCTGAGGGATGAAAAATTAAAACTGGTATGCTCAGAAGCAAGAGTAGGATATATAGGGAAAACGTTTAAGCCTCTAAAATCACCCGAAATGTGAAGGAGCTTAGAAGTCAGCGTAGACTTGGGATGTATACCAGGGGCATGCGGGAAAACTGGTCTTCATTTTGAAAGTAGCAAAAAGGATCCTTCCCATTTTAGATTTCATACCAATTGGGAAAATATCCTTAGTATTTGAGGTAGTGGAGAATGTCCTGAATAACTACATTAGAACTAATGCTCTAAACCTTAATCCTTTATATCCGTGTAAAAATATTTACCAGGGAGGAGAATCAACCGAACCTGTCCGAGAAATAGCTCTGCACACGTTTCTAACTATAGAAGGTACGTTTGAAAAAGAAGGTACAGGTTGCCCTAATCCCTAAAGGAGTCAGGAATACCCTGGGTTTCTATATATATGGGCGAAATGTTACAAAAGAGACAAGTGGATGTACCAAAGTAGTTGAGCGGTAACAGTAGAGGTAGGCTTAGTCGATGGTTTTATATATTAACCTTTATTGGTAAATATGGGGACGGGATACTAGGTAGCGATGGAAAAAATGCGTAAATTTCGAATGTTAACTGTTAATGAACTAGTCAAACCGGTGGCCTGCCCAGATAAGCACTGAAGCTTCTGGAATCCTCCTTCATGATGAAGCATCGGAAAGGTTTGAAACGTCTTGTGCCTGATTCTGTATCCCACAAGCATTTCAGAAGTTGAGATTTTCCGGGAAAGTCTACCTGACTGAAGCGATCGGGTCTTGTTATAGGAGAGCCAAATCCTTGCCGACTTGGTGCAGATAGGGAGCCCTCTCCATTTGAAGTCCGCATTGTGAAGTTGTGCAAGTAGATTTCACCCTTCACAGTCGCCAGTGGCACGTCGACTGGGCCTATTCAAGGACTGCCATGAGTAGCGCACCCACTAGGCCTATTGAGAGACTATCAAAAGGGGCTGCAGGCTGGCGAACCCTGCACATTCCCATCTATGTTCCTATGAACGGAAACTCTGAAGAGGTGACTTTGAGCGAATCATGCACCTGCCATCAGCAGCCTTCCAGCCATCGACTCAGCTACACTATGCGTACTTAGAAAAACCCAGCACCGACTACTAGATCATTTGACCCGTAGGAGACTACTCTGTCATAACTTTACATACATCGAGGGTCCCTGAATTAAATCCCACAGTAAATTCCCTTTTGAAGCTCAGCTTACGTGTGGCGTAATCCACTGGAAATGCTCAGAGTTTACAATGTACTTCATCTAGAAATGTTACTATGGCCACAGTGGTTCGCTGGCCAACATCGCGTCGTCTAACAGCAGTGCACGTTACAGTGTATTTAATGTGCAGGTCGAAGGGAGGAGTTACCGGACAGGACTACAGTACCCCACACGCGGTTTTTTGAATTCATCACACAACCAACCAAAGTTGTGCAATCTAGAGAACCATCTTCGGTAGAAAACCCCTATTTCTTGCAAAGGTGCTCTTGTAGTTGTAGAAGGCTATACAGACTTTCTATATTCAGTTTCCAAATTAGGCATCCTCTCCATGGTTGTCCTTAAAAACATGTTCAGAATATACTTTGGGGATTTCAATGCGAAATAAGTGAGGTTAATTGATGAAGGCATGACCGCATTTACCCGCTTATGATATGACAAATACACCCGCGCGTCACCAAGAGGACGATCACCTGCATCATCTCCAAGCGGGACTCTCAACTCAAAGTCCTCCTTGTTGGCGGAAAAGTGTATCCGAACTGTTAGCTCCATGCTTTCACCGGAAGAATTTGTTCAGCAGGGATCCTATTTACTAAGAAAGAAAGGTGAAGGGTCCCATTGTTAGTTAGCAAGGTAATATCAAGGAACTCCCCCCAATCGTTTCAGCTGGGGAAATAGAAAGTTGATATATTGATCGTGTTTCACACCCATATGTTGGTTTCTACTAATAATAAAGCCAAAGAGAAACTCGCCTTTTTCGTGAATTTCGTAGCTCCATGGCAACCAGCTGGCCTTCCTCGCTGTGATAATAGGCACCAGATGTTGTTCTTCTTCTGGTGGAGCTGATCAGCCGTGAGCCGTGTAAGCCAAGGTCGCTGTTTGACCGTTGGAACCCGGGTGCAAACTCTGTATGTCAGGGGTACATGCTCTAAGTCTGCCCCGATCGGTACTGGCTAGTAAATGACTTCCGCTTCTTTACTGGCTTCTGTAGTCGATTTATGAGAGGAGTATTGTGGCTGGCGCTCTCGATGTCCACGTTTTTTGCTAATCCTGCCGCCTCGCTCCTGGAGATGCTCGCTGTTGGTTACGACAGGGACTGGCGTTGGCTGCTGTCTCATAGCTGAATTCCAGGAGCTCATTCTTATATGATATTCCCAGCATCATATCTTCTTCATCTATTGTCAGTTTATGGATTTTTAAATTGGAATCCGTGTCTGAGTTCCACGAGTAATCCGGGAAATATATCCACCTTGATTAGGGCAAGCACCAGGGTAAGGATATTACTTGAAACCTGGAGGTGCGAAAGTTTTTCCAGTACAGAAAGAATGGTGCCCTGATGTGCAAGTATACGATGGACTGGTCTTTAAGCAAACCAATCATATTACAGGTGTAAAAGGCCTGGAAATATTGTATGCCGGGGGAACTGAAGCCATCGGTTCCAACCACAGATGGGGGCGTTGGTAAAACTTTCGGTACACTGTGGTTCCGGTTCTGTTGGCCTTACAAGTCGAGAACCACATTATTGCATTATGCTTGACATTCAAAATATAAAAATTCAAGATATTGAGATAGCAAATAGCGATCCATTAACTGTGGTTGGTTCAGTAAAGTATGTGCGAAAAGGAACTTTGCCTAATCACGCCTTCTTTGGGCAAAGTATGTTCGCTCATGGGAGTACCTACGTCCTTTTACAACAACTGAACGTATTGTTTCATACGAGTCTGGAAATCTCTCCCCAGAATAAACCTGCGATTCACATGGCATAGATTCGGAGACTCAATTTCACTAACACGAGAGGCACAGGGGAAGGGGTTCAATTCAGACTCCAAGATAAGGAATTTCAAGTCAGGAATATCGTGTGTAGGCGGTTCTTTTGCCAAACAGTGCTGTAAGACGGTACAATGCCAAACCGAATCGGAAGTTTGTTAAAGCAAAAGTCATTAGAAGAGGCGGAACAGTTCAATACGATTGGTGGGACATGAACGGTCGCAATGCGGATGTCGCACACGCCAAAAACCCAAATACCTAAACAACATCTTAATCCTCATTGTCCTTTTCTGGAACAGGTCTCAACAACCTAGCTGTTCTTTAGTGTTTGCTGGTAACAAGACTTGCGAATCATCTTTGTTCCTCTCTAGTCTGGTGTTGCGCTGATCTAAAGGTTCCATAATCCATAATAAATTCAACCAACCCCTTCATCCGTGATTGTGTAGGTCCAGGTCTTGCTATCGAAGATTGAGTTAGGTTGATTGATGGTCCACTTAGTCGACCAATACCGTAACGGTCATCAAATCAACGGGGTGCTTCAATCAGCGGAAAATCACTCGAAAAATACCCCTCGACGGTAAAAGCGCGATGTTTTCCACTCTACTGCTCTATGACCACTAATAAATCTGCAGTCCTTGCACTTTCAGTGACGTCCATGTCACGTATTGAGTTCAGAAACGAATGTAACATTTATTCCAACTTTGAGGTCTGCCGCTGGATACTCTGAATATCAAAAAGTATTCCCTTGGCTTTCATTGTTAATATTTTCCAGCAACAACGAATGAAAGCACAGCCCAAACCACATACATATGCTGTGAATTTCCCAACGAAACATTTTAATTTGTTCATGGCACTCACAACAAATCCATATTGTACATATATTCCCCGGAAACATGTAGCTTTTTCATTGAATGAAGTTTATGAGCAACAAATTTTGCATGCTGTTTCTGCCCAGTGCCACCCTTTCAACCCGTTTTATTCGACCATATTCAATTAAGCACGGAACAGCTTCGTTTTACTGGTGCGTGACATTATTAACCATCGAAAAAAAAACAACACCAAAAACATCCAGAGCTAACAATGCGTGCGAGTCATGCATTAGAATAATTTCTTTGGGGTAGTTATGGGCGCAATTTCGGGGTGAGATTTATTTTCCACAGCTCGACGAAATCAAATCTAGGTTACTACCGAAAAGACAGACGTACCAGCCTGGTTTGTTCCAAGCCTATGTACGTAGACACGTAAGTGCACGGCCAAGGAAGTCAATGAAAGTTGCCAAGTCAAGGAGGGAAATCTTATCGGGAAAGCAATTTTCTTGGAATATTCGGGGTGTGATTACTATCTTGAAATGGACTTTTTCTGTTGTAAGAAATTTCATTGAGGCGTTTTTGTAGTTTGGCACGATATATGAAGGTATGTTTATGGGGAATTTGAGCAGAGTTGCCTTGGCTTGATGGTGACTGTTGAAAAATACTCTGCGCTTCAGGAAATGCGGTAGGAAGCATTTGGCAATTTAAAGATTGGAATTTAAGCTTTTAGTACGGCTACTGTCATTGAAAAGCTATGTACACTTATCACCTACACATTAGCGAAAAGGCCTGCTTATCATTTGTTTTAGAGAGTAGCTTCCCTAGACATAAAAATCATATCCTTAATGCGAACTTTAGTAAACATAATATCGCACCAGGGTTGAAGCGTACTATCAGTAACAAACCATTAAATATCGAGTTGGTAGCATCACAAATTCCAGAACGGTTCACATCTAAAGGGTGAAGCCGAACCGGATACCAAAAAAACACTCAATTGTAATATACAAGGAAAGCCTGCGTCCGGAAAATCCAGGAACTACTGGAAGAATTTGTTTGATATTGACTGCCAACAGTATGTTACTATTAGTACTGCAGGATACTGTTGCAAATTCTCAACAATTGGAAAAAGGCTTTACTGGAGACGAGTACACTACGTAGGGCTGTTTTTTTCATAGATGAATGAATGAAAGGACTCTGATACAGTACTTGAACATTATCTGGGCACTAGGTGAAGTCATAAATTCCTTCAGTTGAAATCTAGATATAAATTACGATGATTATAATGGCGGGAATAATAGCAGGTGTAATCATCGCTTTACCACTTCAGAAGCTGCTTCCTTTGATATCGTATTGGGTTAAACTATCCTTGATTTGCTGAAAATTGTAATTCGATATAGGATTAAAACTTAACAACGAGTTTTCTCTCAATTTAATATAATGACAATATCAGGTTGCTCATCTTATTGAAGTTAGATTTCCAATAAACATCCAACAATTTAAATTGGTATTATTTACTGTAACCTTTTTATTTGACGTGAATAGTAAAAATTTGATTCTCTTTCTCAAAGTATTTAAAAACTACTGCCTTGGTGCAGTGACAAAGGAGATTACACCAAGATGAAAAGACTATCTGAATTGACCAAAGTCAGCTAAGAGCGGAGGGCTATCCAAAGAACTCGAAGAAATGGCGACATCAACCATAGAGATCCACCGAAGAATACTGCAGCTCTATTGAAGTACCCCGTTAACATGCCCTTGCATTCTTTTGGTCCAGCCAGGATCGGGAATGTTGGGGGGGGGGGGGGGGGGGGAATCCTTACGTCGTTAGCAAAATCACAAAATTTCAGTTGTCTTTGATCCGGTGCGTTGGGAACCCACCAAAACCTGAAACAAAAAAGTACCGGCTCTACCACACCCGTGAGATCGGGAAACTCAAGATTTGAGTACCGCGTTTCCTTCTTTGCCATCCTCAGGCCATAAAATTTGCGGGAATACGTCCGATTAGTCGGACTACTGCGTGTAGGTGTGGGAAAAGCGGGCCATCAAATTAAAGAGACATGGACAAGAAAACGATTACTAATAAGCTAAAAATATAATATTAATGAAATGAAAAATATTAAAATAAAAAGAATCTAATAATTAAACCAAGCACTCCTCTCCATCGTCCAACTGAAGTTCGGGGCCGATTCCAAAGTATAGATCACGTATTCCCAAGCCCTATGCACTCCGGCAACTCCCAGAATTCGATCTCAAATCAGCAATGATATTGCATCTCGGTTCTGTGCTGATATGGCGCTACTGCAACTACGGTCACTTGTATATTTTCATGCAACTGTCGGATTGCACGGTCGGCAGATTAGCTTTCGCAAATGAGTCACCGAAGAGATCCACAGTGGAAAATACGTCTGGAACGTCGGTGGGATTCCCTAGAGCTAGACTGATTCAAACTAGCACTAAAAAGGTGCAGAGGGTTTACAGGGACTATGCCATCCCCAGTGAGATGCCCGTAGTTAAAATTGTGGACACACTAACCCAGAAACTTTCTGTCGTATGCAGTCGGTTAGGACGGTGTGGCGAAAGTTATTCCAGACGTCTTCAGAATGCAACGTACGCGAGAAACCAGCGAAGTTTTTTCTGATCTCTCAACGAATCGCAACAGAGTGTCCAGAGAGTACAGTTTCCGGTGACGAAAATGAGAGAATATTGGGTGGGCTTTGACGGTTACCAGTCCAGTTTGCTGAGCATGGTGAGTTGATCATCACCGAACATACTCACCATGTCTGTACACCTAGCATGAGAGGAAGTTTGACGAGCCATAAATAGCTCGAAGACCTGGAGGGGCCTTGGTCTGGATCGGGTGCAGAATTTCAGGTATAAGAAATTCACCAGTATACACAGCATAAATCAGACCATAAATCGGCCGGAGGAATTTTCACCCTTCCTCACTGCGGGAATTAGCTACCTTGTCCCAAAAAAGGACACGGTGCAGAACCCTGCGAACACAAAACCGATTACTTGCTTACCCACCCTCTACAAATTCATAACGTTTATTATTAGTGGAAGGGGCGCATTGACCTGCAGACCAACAACATTCTGCCCGAGGAACAGAAGGGTTGCCGAGTTGGATCAATGGGTTACATAGAGTAACTCATTATCGATTCAATAGTTGTAGAATAAGCGAATAGAGGCCAAAAAAACCTCTTTAAATGCTATATCGAGTATACCAAGGCATTCGATAGCGTTCCGCACACCTGAAAGACCGTTGTGTATTGTCCCAAAAGAAAAGCCCACTTCTCGTTTTTATTCGAGAGGTAGACTCCTGCTCCAGAACCATTTTCTGTCTTTGACCGATCGGTGTAGAAGACGTCAGTATATCCTGACACGCATTCTTCTGGTTCGTCCCAGTTTTCTTCTTGATTCAAGATAACATCATATATTCTACCAAATAGATGTATAGGGATCTGAAATCGGAAGGCATTGCGAAAACTAGATTCAGTTCTCCCAATGACGCTTCCAATGCTTTGTGCCCCCACGTCCATTGTTTTCCCATAGATCTAATCAAATTATCTATGAGCTGCTCTCATTATGGTACAGTGCTCTTAATAAACAAATCCACGGGCTGCAAATTGAGTAATGCATTCAGAGCTGCGTCGGATGTGGTGCTCATGGCACCGGTGATACCCAGGCACTGGGGTAGGTAGGGGGGCTAGTTTACAGCGAAAAATCTTCTGTTTCACCTTAACCCACCACACTACGAATGCATAAGCGAACATCGGCCTAACGATAGCAACATATATCCACATTTCTACCTGAGCCCTAAGTCCCCATGTCTAGGCAAAGGTCTGCCTACACAATCCATAAGCTATGAGAGCTCGTTTCATCTTTACCTCTACATGTTTGTTCAAAAAAGCTTCTTGTCTAGAATAACTCCCAGATATTTCACTTCTTCGGAGAGTTGAAGGGTTGTACCCCTCATCTATGGAAAGCAAAGACCATTCAGTTTCCTCCTTTTTGTAAATAATACCATTGTGGTTTTATTTGGATTTACTGAAAGTTCATGCCTGAGACACCAACTGTCAATCAAATCAACGGCGCATTTTGTATTTCTACACAGCATTCCGAGATCTCGACCAACAGTCAGTACAACCACGTCATCCGTAGAAGCTTGAACGTATATTGGCAGATTTTACAGTTCGCATAGTAGCGAGTTGATCAGCATACTCCACAGAAGTGCGATAGCACACCTCTTTGAGGGCAGCCTTTCGTCGCTTCCGTTGTTAAGCAGCGATCAATACCCACTTCAGCACACAACAATCTCGAGGTTAGGATAACATGGCTCCACTTAATTAAAGCATCATCAACACCATGCTCTCTAACGGCATCAGAGAGATTTTCGGAGGGCGCACAGTCAAAAGCCCCTTTAATGTCCACGAACACTCCCATCGCGTACTTACCCTTCAGAGATGCATCCTCTACCTTTGAAACCAAAGAATGAAAAGCAGACTCACAGGACTTTCCACGTTGGTAAGCATGTTGGTTTTCATTTAGGGGGGTGCGACTTTAGCGCCTTCTGGTGAATGTGACGCTTAACCAGTCTCTCCTGACATTTAAACGAAAATGATGTTAAGCTGATTTGCTTGAAGTTCTTTGGATTAGAATAGTCATCTTTCCCAGGCTTTGGTACGAAGACTACTTTCGCAGTCTCCCAAGAGGAAGGCACATAGCCCAGAGCAAGACATCCTCGAAAAATATTTCTTAGAAATTGCTCTAAGTGCTCTATACTCTTCTTTAACATCGCAGGGTAGATGCCATCCATACCAGGTGTTTTGAAGTGTTCAAATGATAGTATAGCAGCTCTCACTTTTTGATTGGTAACAACAGCTCTCGCAGTGTCCCAATTCCCCTTTCAACACCTTCTTTGGAGAGTTTACAGAAACCGTTAATACTCTTCTTCCCACTTCTGAGACCTGTTCTCCCGGGTGGTGTACTTCCAATACAGTCTGTATAGACTCAACTCTGGAGTTCGTGAAAGTACCATCCGGATTTCTAAGAGAGTCCAACTTGGTCGACTTCCCTTTTAAGAACTCTGCACAACCTGGAAGTCTCCCTTTCACCTTCCAGTTCCTCACAGTATGTTCTAAAAGAGTCTCGTTTCGAACGTTTTACGAGCCTCTTATATTCATGCTGTGAGTTCCGCAAGTTTAGTCAGTCTTCACCTTTATTGCTTTTGCAAGCACGATTTAGAAGTCGTCTGGTTGATTCCCTGAATCTCTGTAGTTCTCGGTTCCACCATGGAACCGTTTTACGACTTTGGCCTCGTAAAATAGGACAAGCCTCTTCAAAGCACTCTAAAAGTGTGCAACTCAGAGTTTTCAATTGATCTTCTATCGCCAAAGAAGTCCTTAGCTCAACTTTGTCGCGAAGAAGCTCATTGAACTTTGTCCAATCCGTTTTCCTAAGATTCCGTCTTTGGGTTACTCGCTGTTTGCCTATAATAGTTACGGTCCCGGTTAGTATTTTCTGAAATCGGCCTTAGTTTTGGCATTTGGTGGGCATGCGAGGGGTCGAAAATGATCATTTCTTTAACAGACCCATGCTCGGAAACTACCCACTTGAAAAATCTGAAGAAAAATCGCTGTATCGTGCCTAGGCTTCGAAATACCCTCTATATCAAATGAAGTTAATAATAGTACTATAATTTTTAGTAGTTGAAAGCAAAACCCTCCTTAAGTTTACCCTAGAACCACAAATAGCAATGTAGGCTGTATCATAGAGCGTGATTCTACCAAGTTTGGGAGAAATCGCACTATCACTAACAAAGTAACAACAAGTCAAAGTTTTCGCTTCTGTCCAAGACTGTATCACCCGATTACGTACAATGGATTCCCAAGTTGTTTAATTAAAATTTGATATAAAATTCTTTGATCCATCCTAAGATCGGTCGATCGTAATATGGGTCCAAGTGATGTTGAAAGGCTTTTAAATCACCTTCTTGTTACGCCCCTTCGGTAATTTTCAATCGATTTGGACTTTCATGACAATTTCACTGGCATTCTACTGATAAAGCATGCATGATTAATTAAGCCATCAAAAAGATGTTCTTCTTTAAAAGCGTCTGCGTATTGTTACATTTTCAATAATGATGTCAAATACTGCGCAATGCTCACTGAATTATGTTGATCTCTGTTACACAAGTAATATACACATTTAGCGTTCTGGTTCAATAACCCCACCCACACTTTCCCTCCTTAGCTGAAGGATGGCATAGACTGGAAAGCATTTACTGCCAAAAAAGTACGTTGCAAATTAATTCTAAACTTCATGCCCTTTGTAGACGCAATATTTAAAATATTCCACTACAGAAATATTGAAAATAAGGACCTCCTCCAACCCAACGTAATTATTGATTTTGCCGATGTACCCAATTTATCTTACTCACTTAAACCACCGATTCATTACCATTTATTTTCGGTTCGGTTTGCTTACTAGCTTCCTTATCTTTCTGGTTCCTCGGCCCCGCCTCTTTAGGTATTTAATCAGCCACTAAACATTATTCAAATTACCGAGTCTTCAATTACTTAAGCTTATTTCATTCCTATTAACTTCCAGTGAGATTTATGTCAAGTTGAAACATTGCCTTTTATTCTATTTTGTAATCAAAAAACAAAGGAAATAAATTCCAAAAAAATCAGCACAGCCTAGCCCTGCGATGAATTAGTCAGGAAGGTGGGAGTTTGGTGTTACCGTTATGGCAATATGTGAAAACTGTTTGGGGTTTTGTTGCCCCTGCCTTAGACATAAATTTTGATGATGCCCAGCTTTTCAGAATTTGGCCCCAAAATTAAGATAAAATGATGAAGCTGAATGTGTATGAATATCTGTCATTAAATCCAACAATAGGTCATCACAATTCCTAATAACGATTTATGTTCTGTAAATTATTGCCAACCCTTAGAAACGATTTCGGTACTGAATCTGAAAGGAAGGACTTGGGGGGATGGTGGTGAAATTATGAAATATTGTAAGACTACGCTGTCACTCACAAAAGGTGAAAATTATATATAAGAAAGCAGAATACACAAAAGAAGGGCGCGTACCATTCCAGCGATAAGAAAAGCTACAGCGCTGTACATTCATCTGTTGTCTCCACCCCTCCTCCGCCCTGTCCTGCCATTTACCTATCTTAAGACGTTCCTCTGCCTTTTGAAAAATTACACAAAATATACATACACAAACACTCAACTGACGACGATGCCGCTTTAAAGGAAAGATAAATTAGATGCCATTAATCAAGAAAGCATGAAATTAAATTTACAATAATTGAGAGAATTTACAAATTTTATGCCTCTGTTCTGTTCGCTCAAATGTTAAAAGGCGAAGCGACTCGAGCCATGGAGTCTCAAGTGGATTTGTGTGTTTGTCTCGTGTGATGATAGCATTTTGTATAAGGGTCCTGATTATGGTGTGTACTCGTAGGAAATTGTGGTGGAAACGCTTATGGGGAGGTATTCAAGGACGTAAACATATATATGCTGCTATATGAACACACGTTTCTTTGCCTTTTGATTTCGCAACGATTTTTGAGATTAACTGTTTTGGAGTTGGATTAAAGTAAAGAAGGTTTGACACTGATTTTACGATAAAATTATTAAGCACTGGTCGGAATTCCAAAAAGTTCAACTTTATCGTTAGCGATGTGCACAAGGCAATTATGTATAACAGTTTGGGACGGTTCGCACAGGTGGGATTTAAGGTGTTAGTTTAGGTAGAATTTATTATCGTACCATGTGTCACCTATGATAAAAGAAGGATTGCAAGTGGAGGTAGTACGTTCGGTATATTTTATAAATTTAACAGATGCTAATGTGCTTAGTGTGCTTTGTATATAAAGCATGTATAACCTGGCCATAGCGCCCTTATACACCGTAAACTAGTTGCAATTTTTCTTATAGTAAAAGGGTATGTCCGAACAAATATCTCCACCTATAGCTGTTCTCATATTACTACTTAATTTCTGTCTACGATTCGTTTTATTAAGGCAACAAGGAAAGGAAAAACATCAAAATAGTCTTATGCGCGGCACAGACAATTCCTTAATACTCATGCAGTAACAAGCAAATTGTCGGAATTATAAATTTTTTGCAACATAAATTACATAAACTTTCATTCAATTTCAGACATTCAACATGTAAATGGATGCTCCTAATGATTAGCAATGGTAAAACTATCTTTATTAATTTGGCGCCCAATGTGGGTTCAACAGGGTATATGCTACTAAATATAAACTCAGTAGTTGCTCGAAAATTAGAACTAGAATTAGATTAGAAATGTTTGGAAATAAGAGGATACAATTTATCTACATGTACTGCTCTGAAATTAGCATGAATTATTCTAATTTTCAAACCTAGATATTCGTTTCTTGTTGACAAGATATTTTCTTATGTTTTACCACGCATTTTTTTTGCGCACTGATAAACCACCGGACTACTAGCTATATAGCTCTCCGTCATCGCTTCATTTGCCAGGAACCTTTGAACACATTAGATTTGTTAGGTCAAAGTCAATCTTCAAATTGAACATAATGGGCAACATGGCTTCATGTGTCAGCGTTTCTCAGCATGTCTCTGACAAATTTTTTCTCGAGTGAGCTCCCCTGTATCTGAATAAAGTTGGTCTCGAATCCCACTCCACCTTCCACAAGAAAAAAAGGTATAATTGGCGTCCTCCACAACCCCATGGCAGAATATATAGTCAGGGAATCGTGTCTTCCCAGTCTTCTGCAGAAAGTCTCCATGCCTCGTTGTAGTATCCGCGGCTTTGCAACATGGACACTACTGCATTCGGCTTTTGTAATGTCAGCCTGACAAAAAAGTGCATTCAACAATATGTAATATTTTCTTGATTTTTCTTCCATTTTAACACACCTTAACTTTCCCAATTACCCCTCTCAATTTCATAATATCCATATCGAGTGAGGAAGGGTAGAAATTCCTCCGGACGACTCATGACCTCATTTATACTGCGTGCCAACCGACTGTGTACGCTGGTAAATTTCTTATATCAGAAAATTTGCATCCGATCCAGACCTGGGCCCCCCCAGTTCTTCGAGCTGTTTACGGCTCGTCGAACTTCCTTTTCGATAACATTTGCAAAATTCATGCCAGGCATATTGCATGGCGGGTGATTTCGGCGGTTATCCACTCAGCATGCTGGACGGGTAACCCCCAAAGTTCATCCCAATACTCTCTCGCTTCCGTCACCGAAAACTATACTGTCTGGACGCTCTGTTGGGATTCGCTGAGAGATCTGAAAAGCTCCATTGGTTCCTCGGGTATATTGAATTCTGGACACGTCTGGAATGACTTTCACCATACCATCGTAACCGACTGCATATGACAGAAAGTTTCTGTTTTAGTGTGCCCAGAATTTCAACTACGGGTGTCTCATTGGGAATGGCATAGTTCCGTTAAACTCTCTGCACTTTATATTTCACCCGTCTGCTGGCATTGCCAGTGCTGATCTGAATCAGTCTAACAATGTCCGCCGCCTTTGCCCCCATCGACTCTCGGACAACATTTTCTCCGATGACTTCAAGTCGAATACGCTCCCTGATGATGGCCGGGATTGTGTCGCTGCGAGTAATAAAGCGGTACTGATCTGCGACTCGCTGCACAGTCACGTGCGCGTATCGCGGGAAACACTCGACGAATCTCTGGTGCAACAAAGGGCGGTGTGATGCTATACACACCCCTGCCGTTATTTCATAGTAAGAGCAGATGATGAAGAGGTTCATTTCTTCAGTCCACTTCATCCGCTGCCTACGTGAACCTAATGAAGCGGTCGCCACAGATTGTGGCGAAGGCAGAGCAATGCTCCTGGTTGTCGTGGCGCCTAGACGTTGAACCCCCCCCCCCCCCACGACTAGCGGTTTCGACACTGTGCTGTCCATTACGGGAGCCCGACCCAGTCACCAAGTCAGACGACTCCCGCCGGTTATCCGTACCGGACCTTAAATTCCTTCTTCTTCTCATAGATGGATTTGCATTTTATACCTAACTGCCAGGTATGCGGATAGCTTCCTCAGTGAGTAATCTGCAAGATTGCAAAGTTCCAGCACTTTCCTCACCTACCCCCTGAGACACTGCGGGGCGTACAGCCATTCAGACTGAAGCTAGCCTTCCCTCCTCCTTTCACAACCGGGCTTATTATTATTATTATTATTATTAAAGTAGCGGTCAGCGGAAATGGGAATTAGTGCGATCGGGATCGACTGATGGAATTGGCAGCTGATCAGCTGGACGTAGCAGAGGGATCACTTTTGTCTTGTATATTATTTGAAACCATTCAGTGCTACTTAATATATTAGCCATTCTCAAAAGATTTTTGGAGGGACAATCCGTGAAGGTGTTATACAGAAGTGCGCATAAATAGTGAACTAATACGAGCTCCTTGGATCCTTTGGTGGGAGATGATTAACGCTCTTTTCGGAGCATAACAGCAAAAACTACATATTGCCAATCGTATCACTACTAGCAGTAAATTCAGGAGTTTTTCGTTTTATGCATGCAATAGTGAATTTCTCTTTAGGTGGTTGCAATAAATCCCCCCACTTAGTCGTCCCGGGCCTCTCATGGTGCTCTTCCTACAATCCCATTTTGTCATTACACCGTTTAGAAGCTGATTAAATAAATAATCAACTTCACCATACTTTTGGTGCAGCACCAACCTAAGTTACCGATAGACCGCGCAGTCCCACTGAAAATCTCTTGCCTCTATATTTAATGTACACGGAGCTTGTGATATCCCTATTTGGCAACAGCATCAGCGCATTGAGCAGAAAGGGCTGTTGAAAGACGTCTCCTGATAGAGGTAGAGGCACCCCTATCACTCGCCATCAGCCGACATAAAACCGAAACTCCAGCTGGGGTCTTCTATTTGCTGCTTTGATTTGCTCACAAATGCTCGAATCGAGCTCAATCCACGATACTTAAATTGAATGTATTTCTCAAAATCAAACGTTCAAAGGAGCACAAATCGGTGGAGTTAACGGCACTCCAGCTTGATGAACAGAATCCATGACTTCCATGAAAACACCCACAGTGGATCTCTCTGCTCAAAGACGTCATGAGCTTTTAAAGAGATGTTTCAACTGGGACAACCATACTACGATCAGTATGTAAGCGGCAGCACAGGGTCTTCAACGGCAAGAAAAATGCCTGCGATACCAGCGACAACGAAAATACCTGGGACACTGTAGTTCTTATTTTTCATAGAGACAACTGCCTCTTCAATTTGGTAATACTCAGTGCCCTTTAACCTGTCGGCGTCAACCAGACCGGAATCCGTAGAGAATAATGTCATGCGTTTCTTCTTTTTCTTCAGCCTTTGTCCGGTTCACAAGCAAGGCCGCCTCGTCGTGATCGGTTTCGCCATTTAGTTCTGTCAAATTCCTGATCTGAATGCAATCGTGAGGCTTTTAAATACCCACCCAGCATATAAAGCCGTTGGCCTTTTGGCCGTTTACCATCGACTTCGATCTTCAGACCAATTCTCGTTAGTACAAATTATGTGGTCATACCATCGAAGACACCTCTCTTGCAGTTTTTCCATGTTAACAAAACGTGTCACGCCACTAGTCTAATGCAACATCTTCACCTTCATTACCGAAAGACGGCATTCATTGTCTTTTATAGTCAGCCATCACTCAGAACCACAGAGAGCGACAAGACGGACAACATTACGTTAAATTTTAGATTTAAGACGTTCGTTGATACGTCGATCACAAAAACACCAGTTGTGGAAAGTCACTTCATCCAGGTTGCGTTATTGCGTAAAGCAATTTCATAACGCAGTTCTTCATTGGCTGATAGCATTGACCAGAGATATATAAATCGCTCAGTTCTGGGCAGGTCACTGCTGCTGACAGTGATTGCGCCTGTTTCATGAAGATCGGTCGTCAAAAATTCAGTTCTATTCAGATTCAATCTGAGACCGTGTTGCATAAGGCGATCATTCCATTTTTGGAAAATTTGTCCTAAATTATTTTTGCCATTGGACGCCACAAAAACATCATCTACATAAAGCAGTGTATAGGGCGCTGGACGCTGGATTTCGCGTGTGACAGTGTCCATAACAACAACAAAGAGGAGTGGTAACAGGCCGCTTCCTTGATGAACACTAACAGAGACACGAAGTGGATTTGATACAGCCGCCACACTTCGAACTTTACTTTTCGGATCGTGGTAAATCAATTGAACACAGCGCAAGAGTTCTTCTGGCACTAAGTGTTGTCTTAGAGCATACCAGATTAGTTCGTGTGGCACACGATCAAACGCTTTCTCTAGATCCAAAAATTCAATGAAACGGACTGTGGTACTTTCTTGCCAGTCAGATGGTGTTCTACCTTCCTGAATAACCCGATTAAGCAATTGGATGAGTCACAGTATTGGCTCCCAGCTCTTCGCTTTCCAGAGCTCAAATGTGATGTCGTCAGGTTCTGTGGCTTCCCCCGATTTCATTCGTTTTATTGCCTCCTCAACTTCAGTCGCACTGACAGGTGAAGGTGTCCCAAATGTCGGCAATAATTGCGAAAGTGGAGGACAAACAAATTCTTCAGTTGAAATCTACTCGAAATACTCTCGCCATCTATCCGTCACGGCTCGACGGTAGGTAAGAAAAGTACCGTTCTTGCCATTAACGCAACAGAAGTGTTCGTTTGTGCATTTATTTGGACTTTTGGCAAGTCGATACAGATCTCTCTCGCCATCACGAGTGTCCAATTTATCGTAAAAATTTTTTTAATAAACTGCTCGAGTGGCAGCGATCGCTTTCCTTTTGCTTCCCGGTTGGCATTCTTATGAATTTGCCAATTTGCGAGCGTTTTGTCGCCGAGAAACTTGGTACAATACGGTCCTTTCAACTTTTAATTGCGTCTCCACTCACATCGCTGGCTACCTCATGCCAAGAGTTTTTGTGTTGCTTTTTACGCTGTGGAATCACCTTAAAGCTGATGTGCATCCTGTCATTATGGTGCAGCCAGCCTTCCACCTTGTCCAGGTCGACAATTTTCGCTGCCCTCCAGGGCATAGACCCCTTTGAGACGGTCGTTACTATGCTCATAACTGAATTTAAAATAATGTTAGCAGTAGCGCGACCACCTCCCGAACTGAACTCCAGTGCGACTTAACGAACCTAACCCAAGTAGTAGCATTACCTAGCAAGTCAGGACGCCATCTGGCCGGTATTTTTCGCTGATTAGCATTTGATCGGCCTTACTACGGTAGCAAAATGCGCTAGCAACTCTTGAGTGATTGTGGGATGTGTCAACGTGTTTGTATGTGTAACTCCACATAACACACCAAGTTATCTTATTAGTAATCGTTACTTTCTATGACTATCGCAGAAGAAAACTGTGTTAGTGAAAATTATTATCTGGTATCGAAACGTGCTCGCGTCAAAACAAGCAGCGTCAAAACGACCTGCTTCGGAATCTGCATTCAGTATAAACCAGTACCACAGTGCTAGTCATGGCTGGGCTCTAATCTTGGTGGTCAATTCAATCTATGTTCCATGAGGACCATGAAATTATGCCTATATGCACGTAAAAACACCGGAGCCTTTTAGTCAGCTCCACATAAATTGGAGAGGCAATCAAACGAATGAAATTATTTTCCTCAAGACCTGGTGACATCAAAGGACTCTGGCTCCCCAAATGCGTTATTGAGGAGACTCGAACACCATCTGGCTCGCAAGAAAGCACGACTATTCCGTTTGTTATTCCATACGATCTAGTTGTTATCCCACACCATTAACACATTCTAGACGGTCGCATTTGCGGCATTGTTCATTGTGAATCATGCCTGTTTTGTCAGTGCATCGTAAAATACTTTGTCCATCCACCTTTTGAAAAAGTTAAGTTATTTGCCCAAAATGAGGGCTCGTGGATCAATAAGTTAAGGAAATGTTTCTCCCAATTAATCTAATCCGCTGCCAAGGGGATGTGAACTCAAGACCCTCAATCTTTAAAGAACATAAACTGACGTACTTGGCTCAAAAAAGAAAAGTCCGTTTAGACACTGAATCTCCAGTTGATGATGATCATCATCAACTGGTTCAATTCAACAAAAATGACCTAAAAAAGTTCTGGAGTGTCAACACATATCACCAGAAACCATTGTCCATTCTTCGTGGTTTGCAGCAATATTAAACCCTTTTCAGGAGCGAACGTGTATTTCTACGCAACTTTCTGGGAAGACACCAGACTTACTTCAGAGAACAATTTTAAGATCAGTAAAGACACATCAGAAGTGTGATGCCATCAAAGTAAAAAAATTATTTTAAAGCAGAACCCGGAAACTGGATGCTCCACGTAGAAAGGTTTTCTGACTTTCTTATGTAAGAAGTTTTATACGGATCCCTGCTCGCGAGTTGTTTCTGTAACTACGGTTAAAAGTTAGGTTAGTTTCAAAAAGGACCATATTCTGTCATCCAAATTTAGACTCACTTTCGCATGTAAGGGAAAACCTCCATTTAATGTCGACACAAATTCGTGCCACTTCCCGCAGGTAGACTACGAATCTCACCGAATTTCGTTACATTAGGTTTCTCCTTTTTCGAGATCCGCAAGTCATTGCATTGAAGCATTGAGATTCAAATCCCTCTGATGGAGAAAGCTATCTGTATCCTGACTGAATGTCAGACACCAGGCGACTCAGCTGAATGTAATTGAGTCAAACAAGGGTTTTAACCTCAGGCGAGCACAATGCTGACCGTATTGCCTCGTAAGTCTCGTAAGTCTCAAAATGAAGTGATGTAATGCGCTTCCAGGCTTAAAATGAAACCCAAGGAGGTATCGAGAGAGATTGGTTTATAAACTCTAAGAATCTTGGAGACTGGGAAAGGGTGACAAAAGTTGAATATTTTGATATACAAAGTCTGTTTTGTTATGTGAATAATACAACAAAAACGAAGTTTCTAAACCTTCGATGTTTCCCCATGTCAATTCAAGAGAAGTCTCTATGAGCGTCTGGCTTCTATAAACGGATCATATGCCTGGATATATGTACATATATTATTCCCAGAAACGGATGATAGCGGGAAGCTAAATGGATCCACTCTAAACAGAGTCCTCACATTCGCTCAGTTCTGCTTTGAACTCAATTTTCAATGTGCTTCCACTTAAATCAAAACTAACGTCCCTTAACGAGCACTCTCAGCCTGCAGCCTGGCTCTCATCAATAATCAATATTTCGACACATTTAAAATGGAATAGCCTCGCAATTCAAACGGCACCATTATAAATCAATTTCGTCTGTGGCCTTCGACATTTCTCGATGCCAATGGTATGAAATGTGTTTTGACTGTGGTTATCCTTCACCGCCGCTTATGAGACAAATGTGGCGTGTTGTGGTTCCCTGGCATTTCTATCCTCCTCTCAATTTACCGTGTCCTTCGAATACTTTCCGCCTACAAAATGCTGCCGTTGGCTCCCAATGTGTGTCATTCATTTCCACCTGAATAATATAAATTGCTATCGATGGAATATTTTGGCAACCAAATGGACCACATATTCTGGGCCGATATATGTAGGCCTGCACCGACTATTCCTTGTTCGGGTATGAACCACAATCCTACTGTTGTAATATATGAGGGGAGTGTTGAAAATTTAGAAAATCCAATAAATTATGGTAATCATAATAAAAGGAACTGTGATGCGAGATGTGATGTAGATATTGTAGTGAGCGAAATTTCCAATAATATCGTGTTTATGGATGTGAGACGCAGTCAGTGCCAGACATTCACCAGAAGAGACGATTGTGGTTTGAATAGGTGGCTTCATATTTCAGGATTATGAATACTTCTGGGAATTTCGTGGTGACAATATGAGTTGTGATTTGAAAATTTCAGTCATGGAATGAGCCTTTATCAATAATAAGCCACTAAACTGTAATCCCACAATTATTGGCATTTCGTATATAATACCCTGCATTCTAGGGAAATTTGCTGATTGATATGGTGAGTTATCCCCCTCCCTCCCATTGCATGAAATTAAATTATTGATATCTGCATCTATGCAATTCAAAACCAAGTGGAAATTTCAGGAGAAACTTTTGTATCCATTTAGAAGCAGATTTGCATTAATGGGGATAGGATCGGCCCCGTCAATTACATGACACCATCCGCCACCCACCTACATTTAGAACTACCCCCCCCCCCCCCCCCCTGTTTCCAGCGATGGAAGCATTGCTAATTCAAGTAACAGCTCTTGCAGGCTTTTCGTAATTCAATATAAAGCATTTGCATGGAGGTACCAAATTCAGTCACATCATGAACAGTTCCCAACGAAAACAGACATTTACGAGTACACCTCAATTTGATCCTTAGAATACCTACTCTGACATCACAATTATGTAACTGTTTTTGGTAAATACAATGTTGTTTGTTAAATCCCTGGAGGATCCCTGGATCCGTATTGCCTTAATGATACACTGGACCGGACCGAATGGAGAGGCAAGTTCTCTCTTTTGAGATTTCTCTGAAAAAAAAGACGCTAGGGTGAACCGAATCAACAGCCCGCATATCGTCCTAACTGCACTGGAGAAGGTACTAATAGGATCTCAAGCCAAGGTTGCAGAACATACGCCGAAGCCTGCGCGGCCTTTGGGAAGGAGAGCTTGGTCTTTAGTATGCGAACTCTAAATACCTTGGGCACCTTCAATTTCAAATAAGACCCTTACCCTGATAGCCGGGCTAGCTAGGATGGATGTTTTCCCACACTACTGGTGGAACCAAGACATGGACTCAATTATCAAAAAAACAAAATAAATCGACGAGAGAAGAAGAGGTAGTGATGTCAGCCACATCATCGGAGAACAAGCTGCTGGCATCCAACCAGGAGTCAGTAGCCGTCGAGAGTAGTAAAATCGGTGCCAGCCGTAATACTGCTGTGCTGAAACCAATCGCAGGGACCTCCAGGAATGAGGTGGCAGTCAGACTAGTGGTTTGCAGCCTGGAATCCACTGTCGTCAAGGTGGGTGTACCAGACATAGTACTCCTAACCCGAAACCCTCGACGCCGGGAGATCCTTCAAAAGTGAAGACTGACAAGAACGTCGGTCACCGGAAACCGGCCGCTCAAGAGCCAGTGCCAGACGGCCATGCATATTCTCAGCAAGATTTCTAAGAATAAGGAGGCGAGTACTGTCGACGAGCGAGATAAAAAGCACCTCGGTAAATACCAGGCTATTGTTGCTCTCAAACGCAATCGATCTCGAGACAAGAGCCCGGACGCTCAGCAACCTCTAGGGGAAATTAACCAGCAACAGCCAGTCGACGAGCTACGAACTGCGAAACCCTTCAGCAACGTGACCAGTAGCGTCTCACGTGTGACGCTGGCGGATGGCAATTCCGCTAACAAACCAGCACAATAGGTGTGAACCAGTTTTGAGGACAAGCTGTCGGAGATAGTCATTGAGCATCTTCTGGATGCCAAGGGTGATCACATGTCATCCATACCTGCTTTAATTCCGGTCAGAGGGTCCGTGGATCCCACGTTATAACTTATCAGGACCAATTCCCCAGGGACTTTTTTGCCTGGGAGGACATAACGCTCAAAGTCATCCCCTACGACGCGATTCCCAGGAAACCGGTTGCTCGCATCTGAATGCCAAAGATGGATAAGGACAAACTCGTCCAATCCCTGCGCCTTCAAAACCCCAGGATTTCCATGGACAATGGGGTACTTTTTACTCCGCATAAACGAAGAGTGCCTCGAGGCACTGGAAAAGGTCGATTATTAAATGTGGTTCGAAGTTAGGAACGTGTTCCGCTCTACAAAATCGGACGATGACGTGGATCCAATCAACACCGCCAACGAGCTGTTAGAGGAGATGAGGAGAAACGGTCCGACGGGGACTGATGAACCCCCCACGTACTCTGACTATACTGAGGGTAACGCAGCACTCGAAATGTGCCTCGGCTAATCTGCTTGTCTTTCTCTTAGAGGAAGGTATCGAATTCACACTAATACAGGAGCCCTGGGTCGGAGGCGACCATCAAAGGGCTCCAAAGCAAATATTTTAATTTATTCCACAGCACAGGAGACGCTGATCAGGATAGACCTAGAGCATGTATTCTTGCGAGGAAGAGTCTGCACCTTTTCTGTGTCCGGACCTGAGTTCCAGCGACTTAGTCGTGGTCAAGCTGGAGCAGGCGCGGGCAGAGAACGTGTATATTTCCTCGGCTTACATGACTTAGAACCGATCAACTCCGCCAGAAGGACTACAATATCTGACAAACACCATAGCCACAAAGAAAGCCAACCTGTTGATAGGCTGCGACGCCAATGGAAGGCATACGCTTTGGAGCAGCTCGAAAATCAACGAGAGAGGTAAGTAATTCTTTGATTTTATAATTACTTCAATCCTATCGGTGTGTAACAGGGGCAGTACACTAACCTTCCATTTCCCCAGCTGCGAGAACTATGACGGTTGAGAGAAGGTCTTTGATATCGCCCTAATAACCAACAATGGGACTCTTAGGGTGGAGGACTGGAAAGTGTCCGACCAAAGATCCTTCTCTAATCACCGTTGGATACCTTTCAGTCTAGATCTCGCCGCAGAGGTCTCAAAACGCTTCAAAGACCCCAGAAGCATCGGCTGGAGAAGTTTGGTCAAGTAATTAAGAACAAACTCTCCGTTGGTAAAATTGGCACGACAGACGAACTGGAGTCAAAGGTCGGGGCTTTGGAAAATGCATTCGATACCGCCTTCAATGTCTCGTGCCCTACTAAGTGCATCGAAAGCATCAGTGAATTCGCAAGCCTCAGTAAGTTTCTGTCCAAGGAACATAAGAGCTCATCTTTTCTTAACAAGTCGAAAGGCTCCTGGACGGAATCTTCTAGCGAAACCTTGGAACTGCAGAACAGAAGCAGCAGGAAAGGGTTGTGCCGTGGCTTGTTGAGATTTACCGGAGCTGCATCTCTTTGGGATACTTACCACAGTCCTGGAGACATGCATGAGTGGCTTTCATACCAAAAGCGGGCAGGCGCGGTCATGGGTCCACGAAGGACTTTCGACCAATCAACCTGACCTCTTTCGTGCTGAAGACCCTAGAGCGTGTCTTGCACATTCACTTATGGACGATTACGGAGAAAACGCCTTTCTCTAAGTCCCAGCATGCCAATCTCAAAGGAAAATCCACAGAAACCACCTTTCACAAGGTAATTGGCACGGTTGAGCGGTCGTTGCAGTACAAGCTGTATACCCTAGCTGCCTTCTTGGATATAGAGGGAGCTTTTAACAACGTTAGTGCCAACGCCATCAAGGAAGCCTTGACCGGTATTGGATTGGAGAGGTGTCTCACGTATTGGATTATATCCATGCTAAGTACCAGGATAATCCAGTCGAATCTGCGAAGCAACCACTTGACTAGAGCTGTGAACAGAGGCACGCCCCAGGGTAGCGCCATCTCACTCGTGCTCTGGTTGATAGTAATGGACAAAATTTTACGTACATTGGACAGCAGCGGGATGAAGGTGGTGGCGTATGCCGACGACCTGGTGACATTTGTATCAGGGATGTTTCGGTCCATTACGAGCGACATCATGGAAGGAACATTGCGAAAGATGTGCCTGTGGGTCGAAAGATGCGGACTCAGTATAAACCCAACCAAAACGCAACTCATGCTATTCATCACCAAGACAAGGATACCTGAATTCCATCTACCACAGCTGAATGAACAAAGATTGGTTCTTTCCTCTAAGGTAAAGTATCTGGGTGTAATCTTGAATCCAAAGCTAAATTAGAGATTGAACATAGAACTGAGGGTTAAGAAGGCCTGTATAACCTCCTATGCGTACAAGAGAACCTTTGCAAAGAAATGAGGTCTCCGGCCGGCTCTGGATGTACACCGCTGTAGTGCCCGCAATCCTAACGTACGGCTCTATTGTATGGTGGCAGGCTTTAAACAAAAAATACAGTAAGATGAAGCTTAGGATTCAAAGTCCCGCTTGTGCAGGTGCGGATCGGCCAGGCGAGGCTCTGTTCTTGGCAGCTTTATGGTGAATACAGTCGGTGTTTCGATGGCAGCTGTCGGGGGCCGAGTCTACTCGCACTACCTAGCAGCCGCGGGTCTCAGATGGCGAAGGCTTACGAGCTGTGCCAAGTCAAGGAGAATTTGGCCCGCTCATAACATAGCCCGATCACACGAGCTCCTGTGCCAGACACATGCAAATGCATTCAAGATTACGGCGGTCTGCATGGGGCTACGGGCTACGGGTACGGGCTGACTCTGAAAATCTGAAAATCCGAGCCGGCTAGACTCTGCCTCCCTGCTCTCAGAACAGCAGTCACGGTCTTAGGAATTTGTGACATCAAAACGGCACACCAAAGCGTAAATTGGGCTCCTCGAAGCGACCACTGATACCTCCCTACCTACCTACCCCCCAAATTATGTAAAGCTATTCAATGTGGAATCATGAATTCTCTTAAATAAACACCCCCAAACCTGCGAGCATTAAGGTTTCCTCATCGTAAATGGAGACGCAGTCGTCCTTTGTTGAGCTTCCGATTTGTTATAGAGCTAAACGTGTTGTTGGGAGCTCTGCTAGCTCACCTCTTCCTATAAATTAGTCCTGATCCAAACAAGGAGAATTAAGCACTCCGGTTTTAAATCTGCCTAGAATTAAATATACTTTATATTGCTGGAATCCGTTCCTAAGCTGTTGAACTACGTGATTTAATTACAAGCATGTTAATAACACCGAAGATATCAGAAGGTATCGGTCTTTTATCAGAAAGGAGTTAATGGCATTACCAAAACACCCCTTATTAGCTGGCAGTGGAAATTTTCAATGTTCCCAAGTGCCTTTGACTATCAGGGAAACAGGATCTATTGCTTCCAGGTTAATTGGCATGTCAGCCTGATTAAAATTTCAAATTATATTGCATTTTCGTGCTTTGACCAGGAACCATTATAATTTGTAGAATTAATCTACATAAATTGGTAAGGCAGGAAAACATTCGATATGTCGGATATTGTGGAATAAATGAATTTTAATTGCTTTTTAACATGAATAGTTTGCCATATGCATCCATGGTATGCGGTCATTGGCTGGTAAAAGAGAAAATTCTGTGACGTCGATACCAACGATAATGCAAATGACGGCCGTAGAAAATTCCTTTTCGGAAAATTTATTGATAATAAATTCAACTCCGTATTAATTGAATCTCAATATGACGGAGTGATATGATGCCTCATTCCAATTCTTATTCAGAATATTTTGATAGGAGGAGCTAATAAAAATGTGCATTCTTTATCGATGCACCTTCTCTGGTAAAAGTTCGATAAATAATGCACCAAATGTCAACTACAAACAGAACATTCTTTTTATCTCACGATTTTCCTTCAACTAAAAATTAGTATTAGCAAATGAACTTTATTTCTGGAAAGAGTGAAAATAAAACCCACTATCATTATAAACATGAGCATAATAACAAGGAGTATCCGATCAAAAAAGGAAAAAGGAAACCTGAAAAATGCATAATAATAGAAACTATAACTAACTTCGCCGTAGCCGGTCCGAAGCTCGGTTGTGAAAGGAGAAGGGATGGATAGCTTCAGTCTGAATGGCTGTACGCCACCGCAGCGTCTCAGGGGGTAGGTGAGGAAAGTGCAGGAACTTTGCAGTCTTGCAAATTATTCACTGAGGAAGCTATCCCAACACCTGGCCCCTGATTTGACTCAGGTACTCATTCACAGTTGAGTCGACTGGTATCCGACGTCAAATCACGATACAAATCCCACTGCCACTGACGAGATTTGAACCACGAAATTCGGTACGACAGCCTTGTGCTCTAACCACTCAGTTATCCGGACGCACAGCGGATGAAATGGACCGAAGAAATGAACCTCTTCATCATCCGCTCCTACTACGAAATAACGGCGGGGGCGGATACAATATCTTACCGCACCTTGTTGCACTAGAGATTTGTCGGGCGTTTCCCGCAGTTTGTGCACGTGACTGTGCAGCGAGTCGCAGACCAGTACCGCTTTATTAGTCGCAGCGACACAATCCCGGCCACCATCAGGGAGCATATTCGACTTGAGATCATCGGAGAAACTGATGACCGAGAGTCGATGGGGGTAGAGGCGGCGGCATCAACAACACCACGCCGCACTGCAGGCAACAGTTTCAGTACTCCACCGTCCAGCTGAGGTTTCCGCTGAGGTTCGGGACGAATTCCAAAGAGTGTGTATCGAATTCTCGGAAATGGATCCTCTGCATGAACCAGGTATTCCCAGGGTATATGCATCTCCAGGAATCAATGATGAGATTGCATCTTGGCTGTGTGTTGATATGACGTTGCTGCAACTACAATCACTTGTGTATTGTGGTGCAGTTGCGGCTATCAGATTGCACGGTCAGAAGATTGGTTTAAGTGACCGAAGGGATCCACCATAGAAAATTCATCTGAAACGTCGTCGAGGCTCACTAAGGCAGGACATTGCTAGACTGATTCAGATCAGCAATGGCAATGCCAGCAGCCAGGTGAGAAATAAAGTGCAGAGGGTTTACTGTAACTATGCCATTCCCAGTGAGTCACCCCCTGTCATATGCAATTGGTTACGACGGTATGGCGAAAGTCATTCCAGACGTGTCCAGAAAGCAACATACGCGAGGAACTAGCGGGGTTTTTTCAGATCTCTCAACGAATCCCAACAGAACGTCCAGACAGTACAGTTTCTGGTAACGAAAGCGAAAGGGTATTGGGGTGGGCTTTGGAGGATACCCGCCCAGCATGCTGAGCGGATAACCGAAAGTTCGACGAGCCATAAACAGCTCGAAGAACTGGAGGAGCCCAGGTCTGGATTCGGTGCAGAATTTCTAATATAAGAAATTTACCAGCGCACACAGTCGGTTGGCACACAGTATAAATAAGGTCATGAGGCGGCCGGAGGAATTCCATGCGCACCTCGAGACTAATAACATTCTATCCGAGGAGCAGAAGGGCTGCCGAGTTGGGTCAAAGGGTTGCAAAAAGCAACTCATTATCGACTCGGTAGTTGTAGGACAAGCAACTAGAGACCAGAGAAACCTCTTTAGTTGCTATATCGATTATGCCAAGGCTTTTGATAGTGTTCCGCATATCTGGCTAATCGATATCCCACATCTGTATCGCATTGATCCGAAACTAATAAAGTTTTTGGCGACAGTCATGGAAGGGTGGCATACCACCTTATCAGTGTGTACATCTGAGGGTGCTAATACCTCAGAGCTCATCCGTATACAGAGGAGCATCTTCCAGGGGGATTCCTTGAGTCCCCTTTGATTTTGTATGCCACTGAGCCCCCTTTCATGGCTACTGTATGATGCTAGAGGGCCTGGTTTTGCAATAAAGTGTGGCCTACCTGGTAAGTGCCAACTGACACAATTGATGTACTTAGATGACATCAAACTATATGCTGGTACTGACGACCATCCTAAAAGTCTGTTGCGAATAGTAAATATGTTCAGCTGTGATATTCGGATGGACTTTCGATTGGACAAGTGTCGAATCCAAGCCATTCGCAAAGGTCATCACGAGCTGCATGCTGGACATAGCATTGGTGATCTCCACATCGAAGCTATGATTGGGATAGACTTTTAAAAGTACGTAGAAGTTCTGCAAGGAACCCATGCTCGGGTTGGTGATCTAAAGGATGCTCAGCTGTCTGAATTCATGCGGCATGTAAAGCTGGTGCTGAAATCGCATCTCTCGGGGGAGAATAAAATAAGCGCGTTGAGTGTATTCGCTATCCCTTCATTGGCTTATGCATTCGGAATATTGCCGTGGACGAAAGCCGATCTGGAAAACGTCCAGCGGCGGATACGGACAACTATGTCCAAATGCCGAATGCATCATCCAAAGTCTGCCGTGGAGCGGATGAACCTGCCTCGTAACATCGGGAGTAGGGGCGTGCTTGACCCCCTACAAGGTTTTCTCAATCGTATCTCGTTTCGTCTGAATCAGAACAAGCGCGAACAACTCATGAACCTGCACCAATAATTCTTGCCTTCCTGTTCTGGAATTCTGAAGGCTTTCTTTTATTCGGAGGAATCATGAATACCGAACAACAAATCCTGTTTACTATTGTAAGCTGCTTAACAAAATTTAAGCTGACTTTCGACGCAAAAGTTTCCTAATTAAAAGCGTCATCCTCCTTCATGACACGGCCTCACACGGTGTGCATAACTCAAAGAAAATTGAAAGAAATTCACTGGGACCAACTAGAACATCCACCAGATTTGTTACAGTGTGACTTCCATCTCCTTGGTCCATTAAAGAAAGCTCCTGCAAATCAATGGTTCAATCTCAAAGAAGCAGTTGAACGTTTGCGCCCAATTGGAGGATGACTCAGCCTGTCACTCTTTATGACGATGAAGTCAGGAAACTTCCAAAAAGCTGAGAAAACTGTGTTTAAATATAAAGAAATTACGCAGAAAATTAAAAAGAAAATGTCGATGTCTTTTCTACTGTGTTTTATGCGAAACGCTTTTCGACTGGTGGAAAGGTTTCGTTGCAATTCCCTGCATCAGGCCGATTCTAGTTAAGTCAGTCTGATCCGAGTCTGCAATGTGACACAACCGAAGTGTCCCTTGCCACGAAGTCTCACCTCAGGTTATCTAATACCACTGGAACCAGGATGCCCCTCTGAAAGCATATGTTGAAGAATGTGCTCTTGGCCCCCGAAGAGGCACCAACAGCAATTACTACACTCGAATCTTATAAGGACTTTATCCAGGTGCTGCCTAGAATCTCCAATTTAGCTTTTTCACATTTCAACCCTATGGGGACCAAGGAAGATCAGGGCCAAATTCTAATAGGATACCTAACCAAACTCTACGCTACATTTAAATGCAATTTCGAATAACCAGTTGCTACTTAGCCACCCGAAGCTAATCATGTTTCACACCCAACAAAATATAACTATTGAAAAACGCAAATCAGTTTTTTTTTACAAAAAAAAAACATAAATGATGATGGGTCATCATTTTACTTCATAATTTCCGGGACGTGTTCATTGTATTTAATGAAAGAAATCTCCCAAATAAATCAAAGTCATAATACATTAAATTGTTGGAAAAAAATGGCCACGGGAAACTGTTTATATCATCAATAATCCAGCTACTTCCAAAGGGCCCGACACGTGCAAACGTCCGTTTACAGAAATACAGCATTAATAGCGTCAACATTGTTAATAATTTAGTGACATTGGATAGCAATAAAGACAATCGTAAAATATACATACCTCTGTTAGGCTCCTCTGATAAATAGCCGGGCAATATGACAATTTATCGCTAAGTCGATCTTTTTATTGCATTGGAATAGAAAACAACACACAATGAATACCATGGTCATCAAATATGGGTACGATAATTGCTTTCAGGACATTTTGAAGGGAATTAAAAGGATTCAGCTAAGAAATATGTCATGGAAATGAGAAGTATTTTCATTGAGTATAAAGAGAATTATATTTCTATTGAACTGTTAATGGAGTGGAAGAAACCATATATAACTGGGATTGGAAGTCAACTTTTAGTTCCGCTGACATTTTTATTAAACTTCCTCATGGTCCCAATCCTCCCATCAAAATCTACCGCAGGATCGTCCGCCCTGTTGCCCTTTATGGTTCTGAATAGTGACCGACTATCAAAGGCAATTATTGACGCCTCGCCATAATGAAACGGGAGATGTTGCTTTGAGTCTACAGGGTAAAATGCCATAATAACATCTGAGGATATTCGCGATCGATAAGGGGTTGCACCAATCGTGGAAAAATTGCGAGGCATCTTCAATGGTTCGATCAATTGTTGCTATATATTGAGAGCGAGAGTTTTAACTGACCGCCGCGTTCCATACAACAAGCCTAACATTTTCAGTGGAAAGACAAAAACAAAAGATCTTTCCTTTTTTGGCTACAATTCTTTTTGTTTTAACAATAGTATATTTCGGGAATCAATTGATGCTTTTCTCCTGTGTTTATTTCCTTCTGGGAAAGGAACAACTATTTTTCCTGGCTACGAGAATCACTTCAAAAATTGCAAATTTCACTTAAAATTTTGCTAATTGATGAACTGCGAGCCAATGACCCGAGAAATCAAAGAAAATTTAGAGGGCTATTGTATTTCCCATAATATTTTTATATACAGATCCCTTGCGCCTTCCAGATCTAGGTTACACAAATGCTAATCGATATCGCGCAGCCACAAATACCAGACTCCCGTTTTCATCACGTTTAGTATCGATTGCTCTCGCTATGGAATATCGCGAGTCGATGCTTGAAACCGTTCACTATGATATTATCATCCTTAATAACCAACTCCTCGACAGCTCCAGATATAGAATCGCCAACTGGTGGCTCATAAGACAATCCGCAAAAGCCAGACTATCCCAGTTCCAACTTTCACGGAACCAACCAGAAAGTTTCTAGTCATACAATTCACCTAAATTCGTAAATTCGGGAGGTATGTGACGAATTCGTGCAAACACACTCCCTCATTTTGCTTGACTTCATCTCCTTTTCCCGGATAATACCCTGCAAAACGTCCACTACAAGAAAACCTTACACAGAGACTATTTGGGAATAGATATTTTCCACTGTACTCCTTCCTAAAGAGGAAGACCTATGATTTCAATACCTCAATCCGTATATACTCACCACTTACCCCTTGAAAATATTGAATTAAACTAAAACACATACAGGCAACTTAGGCTAATGACCCCGCGAGTCCCAGTTTGGGTAAAAGCGCTGCATGTTTTAGGCAATGCACATAAACTGAGCGCGGTCTACATAAGAACATCCTTAAGGGCGTATTCTGCCTTCAGGACCGTCTCAGAGGATGCAGCATTCGTCATCTCGGGAATGATGTCGATTGACATCCTGGCAGCCGAGATGATGAGCATTTATAACACCAGGTCCATCTCTCCTTTATCGCAGGTGAAAAAACCGGAAGGGAGAGATCCATAAGCAGACTTACAGATTAATCCCTTCCATCGGGGAGTGGCCAGAGTCTTTTCAAGATTTTCACCTCTTTAAAAAAAAGACACTCTTCTCACAGTATATACAGACTGGCCCCGTAGATATCCCAGACTAGCAGGTGATAATTTAGCATGCCATGACAAGTGGGCATTCCTGCTCTCCCTATTTTTGGCGAGGTTTAGACAACCTTTTGAACACTTGGGTTCGTATCTCACCATGAGCGCCGTAGACTATTCCATTGCTTGTGAGTTCGTCTAGTACAGTTCCCTCAGCCGTTCCTCTTCGATTTTTAGCATAAAAGCCATAGACTAATTTTCGAGTCCACAAAAACGACTCTAGACCATATAACGGGATTTCTGCTCTTTTGCTAGCCTGGAACCTGGATTATCCAGACCTCATCGAGCTATCCGAAGGTTTTCAGCTTATTGAAGCATTCCCATACCAGTTTGGCAATCACCTAGTTGGACCTAAGAGCCACCCTGGCTGTTGTGCTAAGTTCAGTTCTGTCTGCCCAGATTGCCGCCACAAAGGTAATCATTGACCTTACTATTGCAGTGCATATCCAAGGATTTTCGGGCTGCATCGAATTTTTTTCCTTACTGTGGATCTGTAAGTAATCAGAGCCCTTGTAGCTTTCCGACATGTGTTTTCAACATGTGTCTTCCAGAGTAATTGGATCTATGTTACTCGTTTCGCCCACATATTACTTACTCCAATGGTTCTCAAGTGATCAAGCTTGCGGTTTCTAGTTAATAGTACTACATTGGCCTTGGCTGGATTAATGCGCAATCTCGCCGTCCTGCACCAAGCACTAATGGTTCGTAATAAAATTTGTCTATACAGATTGGGACAGTGTCGTCAGCGTAACCTGGGACTTGTATTCTAGTATCTGTTAGCTCTCCTAAGAATTCGTCAACTACCACATTCCATATTAACGGTGATAATACTCCACCCGATGGACAACTTTGAGTAGTGTTCATGACAATAGAATTCAAGCCTCTCGATACTTTTATTTGCCGCTCTCTAATGTTCTACCCATCCAGAAACCCGGAGTGTTTCCTACTCCCTTGTGGATCAGGCCATCTTGTATTTCTGTGTGCGATGTATTACCGAACGCTCCTACAATGTCTAAAAACACACATAGTGCTATTTCTTACGTTTCTGAGGCATTCCGTAATACATCCATCAGTTGATACGGAGCAGTTTCAGTTGACCGTACTGCCCTACAAACGTGCTGACATGGACGTAGGGGATTACGCACTTTAGTTCTTATATAGTTATCTATAATTTTCTCTATCGTTTAGACAAATTGGCCTGAAAGGTGTGAAAGGGATTCTTTTTACCCACTTCTGGAATAAAGGCCATTTTTACCCGCCTCCATCCCTTGGTATATACCCCAAACCGATGCTGCCCCTTACCACCCTAAAGAGAGATCCTAAGGTGATATCCAGGCCTCTATAAAGTAGAGCTCGGTAACTGTCATCTACTCCGAATGATTTCAGTGATTCTCATTACAAATCTTACCCTAGCTTTCGAGCATCCCTCCTTCACTAGTTTCCGGTTCACCTTCTGTCCGTTGTTGTCAGGCTTAATGCTATTACCTTCCTCCGTGAGATAAGGGGAGAGGGGGACAGAAATGAGTTCTGAGAAGCAGATGAATCTTGTATTCCTCATTCTCAGTAAATGTTCCATCTTGCCTCTTCATACCGACAGGAGATATTGCCTTATCTTACAGTTTTGAACAGTCTGGATCCTTCAATGGTTTGTTCGATCTCTTCATAGAATTCCCTGAAACTGTTTCGTTTTACTCATCGTGTTGCTATACGTTGTCAATACACTTTTATACTTCTGCCAGTCCCGGATTTGTTTTCATTCTGGCTAGGTTCGTGTTCCACCAAGGTATGTCCCTTGATGACTTGACTATGTTAACTGCACAGCTGGCCTTATTTGCGTCGCTGATAACTCTTTTGGGATATTCCACCACTATTTCCAGCTTGATTTCGTTCCTGATGTCACCTATAGAGGAACCATGTTGTCACACAAGTGTCTTGGAGTCCCAGTCTATTCTTCTGAGATTCCATACTATATTATTCCATCTACTTCTGAGTTGCCTTGAATTTCGAATCTGATTATTCTAAAGATTAACCGACACCATCCAATTCATGACCAGGCCGGTCATCCGATTGTTCCCTAGAGTTATGTGCAGTACCTTTTGCCTGGTGTTGGTTACGAATGTTGGCGCGCTCCCTACGTTATGTGTTTTTAACTTATTGCTAAGGATCCAGATCCTAACTAGAGTATGGAAGCAAATAATCCTTACCTTTCGGCTAGGATTCTAGTCAGATGCTTCTGCGATTGAAAGCTCTACACGGCGACACATACTGGCTTATTGCTATGCTGTGAAAAGGAATGGGGTTTTCTATTTTTCTTGTTTCTCATATAACTTCCCCAAAAACCCCTCGCAACCCCGTTATCTGTAACTTTAAAAATTAATAGAATTCCTTCAGAAAATCAAATGAAATTGTTATGGCAAGACCACGAAGAATGTCATGGGGTGATGAACTTGGCGCTAAGACCCACCTTAACTTCTTTTAGGTGCTGATTAGGAATATCCCCAAACCAAGAATAATGACCGAGTTCCGAAAATCGTTATTAATTATTTTCCAACCATTATCCTTCTGCGAAATTTCCAATTCAAACATGGAAATCATTTATAACCTTGAAAAGTTTCGGAGTTCAAAGGCAAATAATATTCCAAATTTATGATTTGAAAAAATGATATATTCAAAGGACCTGGAATTATGATTTCTTGTACTTTTCGAAGTAATCAAAATCATAAAAGCAATACAAAATCGATTACCCATCAAACAACTGCAAAACACCCTTATTCGAATTTACATGAAAAATTAAATCAGATAGAAAACTGCTTACTCTCCTTTCCCGAGCACGTATCTTATTTTATGGTTCAATTTCCAAAGGGGTAGGCAACTGTTTTGCTATATGAATCCTTAAACATAATGCGAGTGTGGGAAAGTGGATGAATGTGCTTGAATTTTCCGAGCACGGTTCTCATCAAAACAGCTCTACAAGAATTCATTCGAGGCTGAATTCATTTTGTTTACCATCTTCATACTTCTAACGCCAGGATTCAGGTCTTCCTTTATCCTCATTTGCTATCAGTTTTCATAGCCGGCTGTACGCCGGGTATTTTTAACGATTTTCCAAGCAGATATCCTCTGAAATAGCATCAATCTGTGTTCGCATACACTCAGTTGGCTGCATGGGAGAATCTCCGGTTTTCCCTGTCGGAGCAGATTGGATGGTTTCAGGATATGAGAAAATCCTAATGAAATCGAAACAGGGAAAGATTGATGAAATAGGACAGGGTGTCACTGAAATGTATCTGGATCGAATGCGGTTGTTAACATCCTTCGCTTTTTATATCCCACTTCACTCCAACAATAATAAATAAAGTTGACTCTTGGGAAAAATAGGGACAAGAAAGGTTTTTAAACTGGATTACGTTGAAAGAATAGACGAATATCTTAACGTCAATGGGCTATGCAATCTGCATAGGAACCTAGTAAGGATATCTCATCTCGTCTTCCACCTTCACCCTATTCAGCTTTGAACCCAATGGTACGTCCCCGTATTTTGCCTCTTAACGTCTATACATGCATTATGAAAATATTTTTTGTACACTTTTGCTTGAATGAGAAGATAACCGAATGAAGTCCTTGAAGAAGAAGAATTTGAAATTTATGAAGAGAGTGGAGGCAAACAGGTAGATGAACTGCTCTGATAACTGAATGCTGAGCATTCGCGCGGCCCCTTGGGGTGTATACTTATGAAAACCTCCTTTTGATGCCTAGGTAATACGGTCTGCCATTCCTCATTGTATTCATGAGGGCACATTCCTCGAAGCTGGCACAGATCTAATTCTTTGCGTTCTGGTAAATTCAAAGGAATTCGTTATTAAATACATGAAAAATACTCGGGAAGTGGAAACTGAGGAAGCATCTGAGAAGGACGATTGAGTGTAATGAGGTTGAAAATCGATTGTCCCGATTAAAAGTCTAAGAACTCAGTTCAACTGTTGGAACCAGAAAGGTTTAAATAATAGATTTTCATCGAATGCATCCTCCTTGCAACCACACACTTTCCGTGGGAAATTTGGTCGTTTTAAATTAGGTCAAAAAACAAACATCAGACAATTTGTGTCCTCGAATGTGAATTTAACCTCAGTCGTCAGTTCGCCAAAAAAGAAGATTATCGCCTGTCATAGAAACCTCTTTCATTTGCCCTTGGTGAAAAGTTTTACTTTTTTATTTGAAAATTTGATCCTTTTATGCAGAAAAAAAACAAGAAACTTGAGAGAGCTCTCGATAATTCATGCTTCTTTCTCAAGAAAATCAAAGAAATAGTCTGGCAAGTTTCCAGTCTCAAAGAAGGAACACATTTCCAGGATGTGATGTTTTCGAATCATACCTTTCAGTTCTTTTTAAGTATTCTGCACTAAATTTAGTCCAATAAGTCAACATAGATTAATTGAAGGATCAATTATGGTCAACTTTTTCAGGTAGCCAAAAAATAACGTCGACAAATCATAATGGACCAATGCAACGGTTGGTTTGAACCTCTGCATGGAATCGTCAGCATCACTATCGATTTCTGAAAATACATTTCCCTTCTTCCTCCTCCCTCAACTTTTCTGCGCCACGTAACTCTAGGTTGACTCATAAACAGGTATTGTTGCCAAAAAGGGATCTAATGTGGGCAAAACCACTAATGAGATATCCTTTTAATTTTTATTAATGTGCGACCAATCCACTGCAACTTTCCTTTCTAATGAATTCATACATGATGATATAATTGCCCATTCACGATTGGTTTAGACAACGCCCCAAAGGAAACTTTCTAGTTTTAGCGCGATAAGTAGATAATTGGTGCATAGCAACTAGCGCTCCAGACAAAGTGGTATACAGGGATTTTAGTGTCCGTGGCATCTTGGCATCCGTATCATTTAGCTCTTTTTGTTCAGCGAATTACAGATTCAATTTCTTGTAGGCAACATATTCCGCCTACTTAACACCCTTCAACACCTCCAATTCCTCCCTTATCCTATTTGCCATCCCGACCTTCACTCATTTTAAAGAAATAATTCAAAAATTATCATTTTTATTGTCCATTTTAACAATTTTACCTACAGAACCCTGCACCTTTTTAGCTTCCCAAAAAAGCCCTAAAATTCATTGAACTGTTTCAAAGTTAGAAGAAACAAATACTAACGTTTTAAAAAATTGTTCATGCTCCTTTGTTACCCACAAATCTAAATCATATTGCATATTGCAAAATGCAAATCTAACGCTTGATTTTGGCTAAAGTGCAATTTAGTACATACAAATGCTGTTAAGTATATGCCGGCTCGAGAAAAGTCGACTGGGCCGATGCTGTGCAGTTGAGTTGCAGCATTAATATGAATTGTTCGCACTTAATCTAGCTTTTCAGCAGTTTTTGTGGTAGAGAAGCAACAAGTAGAGGACTATTTTTCGGAAAATTGCATTAATACATTTCTAGTACAAACTAAAGTGGTAAAAGTGAGTCTAAGCATTAAAAATGTCAATTCAATCTAATGATCGTCATAATTTCACCACTGACGGTTGCCTTGGCGGAATCGTAGGAATCACAAGATTGGTAATCGTGATAATCGTCCTGTGTCAGAAAATTAAGAGTTCGTGCTGGCTCCAGAAATAGCATTAGCAAGGTGACGTCATACGTAAGCGCAATGCCTTTAATCATGCCATGAAGTTTCTGGCTAAGTATTTTAAATTATTCACGTAAATTGGTTAGTCAAGGGCTAGAGGAGTCGTTTTTGGTGTTAAGAGGTAAGGTAAGAAACTGCCTGGGGTGCGTACGTTTTGCAAATTATTTTGCTTGAGTACGCACGTTTCGTCTTGCAATTTCGTCTCAAGATGAATCTGTTGCTTTTTTCAATGGCCAACACGGTTCCACCTGTCAGCAGTCCTCAGCATCTCTTCGACAATGTTGTCAGGTGAGAGATCCCTTGTGTTTAAATAGAGCTGCTGACGAGCCCCATCCCACCTTCCACAAGAAAAAAAAGTGTGGTGGGCGTCGTCCACAACTCCATTGCAAAACACACAATCCGGAGAACGCGCCTTTCTAATCTTGTGTAGGTAAGACTGAAAACTTCCATTCCCACTTAAAAATTTGGTAAGGAAATAGTTAGTCGAACCATGCTTCCGATTCAGCCACGCACCTAAGTTGCCGATGAGCCGCGCAGTCCATCTGCCTCTAGTTTAATTTTGCCACGAGAGCTGCCACTCGTCTAGAATGTGTTGCCGTTCTTCGCGAGCAAGCACCTCCCTTGGCACATCTCCCTTACGCTTGTATATGGCCTGATGCTCCTTAGCAAGAAGCACAACGGGGATCACTCCCGCGATCCCCATCACGGCCGGTTCAAAGACAGTGCGGTACGCAGACGCCACCCGCAAAGCTCCCCGTCGCTGTACTTGCGCGAGGCGTTTGCGATATACCTCCTTGTTAAGAGCGTCAGCCCATACCTCTGCGTCGTAGAGCAGGACAGACTGCGTTGAACTCATCAGGAAACGTCGCCTGCTAGACGTAGGACCCCCAATGTTTGCCATTAGCCTACTTAACGCCGAAACTCCAGTCGCAGCCTTGTTCGCTGCTGCTTTGATTTGCATCATCTTCTTGGTGTTTACGGCCGTCTTCTTTGACTCTGCATGAATTGTTAGAATTTAAGGACCTCTTCCTCCCTTCTTCTCTCTAATTTACAGGACTTACAATAATCAAGAGAACATCCTCCAATATTATGGGCTAGGAATGCCGAGGTAGGGTGAGAAACTCAAAGGCCGCGTCTTAGGGGCAGGAGAAGCATAGATTTGGGGTTCCATCAGCTGTGGATTTTTCGTGCATATCGGCACTCGGGTCTGCAATTTTTGCGGCATCACGCACAGCTGGGCCTAAATTTTTTATTTCGGTTTTTGTTCTTCATTTCAGTTTTAACTCGCATGCAGTTTGGCAAGCAATGAGGCATGCAAGCGCGTATTGAGTTTCACGATCAATGTCGCGAATTTTTTAGGTTTTTGGGATAGCTCCATCTTCTTGGTTGTTTCCAGCCACTCCGGATGGTATTCTGGCCACCAATAAATCCTCCAAATCATTATAAAATCTGGTGCTGTTTAACATGAGCTACGTACCAGGGTTAGCAAAAAAGAATCATTAAATACGCCAACAAAGATAGAAGTCAAAGTTTTGTTGGTGTTAAAATCTAACTATCTCTGCCCTTGTTTTAAATACACTTTGCTAAGAATCGATATCAAATTTATAGATGAATGACATAACTCGACCTTTAATTTTGCCACGATTTTAAACCTTATAATACTCGCCTAACTCTATAAAGCCAGTTCCACTTCAGATTTAGAGGATTGGTCCGGAATTTGGACCACCCCTAAAGGAGGGTTTGCTGGGCAGGTGAGAATGAACGTACACATGTAGGAATCTCATTATGTAGATGCATGGGCATGTTTATCCACAGGTCGGGGGGATTGGTGCCTTTGGGCAAAAGTGACTAAGGCGAGGATAGCCACAACAATAAACATGCAGAAACATAGAAATATGCAAGGAGGATTACGGCGTAATGTTGCGAAAGCACAATACTGACAATTTTTGGGAGTGAGTACGAGGACTCCCGGCAGCCGATGACGGGGTATTAGTTTTTCATTGAGTAACTTGGACAGTGAGATATTTAACCTTCCGGATAAACCTAGATAGAAGGTAGATATCGAAGGAGCTATCAATAGCTGAAACACACAACGCGACTCCAACTGAACCGAAGACAGCAAGTACAGACGAGCAGTAATATACAGCGCTCCTGTTTCAGAAAAAAAGCCTAGTGGAGATGGTCGAAGGTGGATAGATGGCTTCCGAATTGCGGATAGAAACATATTTGCCTCGGCGAACTGAAGAAGTAATTGGGGAGCCCATTCGGAAATGCCGGAAAATTGTGAAACACATGATAACGGCAATCTTCCTCCAGAAAAATATCAGTGAAAGCGGGAAAACGGACTGGTGGATAGGTATACTGAACGGGCGTTCTTCTATAGGTAGAAGCAGTCGTAGTAATTGCTGGGAGCACCGTAAGCACCAAACCGGTAGCACCCAAAAAATCAAGCCCGGCCGAACTCTCGTCGAATTTGAAAAAGGTATGTGACTGATGAGAACGTTGCACATACTGCGGGTTCGAAGTAGTATCGGATCTTCCAGCAGCACTGATAAACGGAAAGTGGAAGGATGAGACCAAAATCAAGCAACAAATAGCACCGGGACAAAGACACAGCTTCGTAGTACCTCAACTCATCAATCACAGGTGCCTTCTAGGCTCGGGACGATGACTAACCTTGAGATCAGGCCCAACGCCGAGTTAATGTCTTTGTCTGGATTCAGTGTTTAGAGATAATGACTTTCAGTATCTATCTATCTA
Organism: Hermetia illucens; assembly: GCF_905115235.1. Taxonomy (NCBI): domain Eukaryota; kingdom Metazoa; phylum Arthropoda; class Insecta; order Diptera; family Stratiomyidae; genus Hermetia; species Hermetia illucens. Next base: position 35,968,960 of record NC_051853.1, read on the forward strand.
TCTATCTTCAGTATCTAGCCTGATAATGACAGCCTCTAGACCTTCCATATTCTGATGGTACCAAGCAGGGCGATCCTTCTACGCATTAATGGAAGGCGAAAATTACCAGACCGCAAAAGCAGTCCCATAGGTTCCGTCGTGTTGAACAGCATTCAAACGGCCAGCGGACGGTCATACACCAGAATAAGCCAAAGCCTCCTTTTGATTTGCAGCGGCATAAATAAAAGCAAAGCTTGCTGCTGATGAAACTCCCAATATAACGGAACGTGTCGCCAAAGCTTGTGACGCTTCCATGCGTAGGAGATGCACATTCCCCAGTAGAATACTAGAAGAGTACTAGCTGAATAGTGAGTTAGCCTTCTATTGACTTACCACTAAGCCAGCTGAACGGCTCAGAGATAGATAGGACCGATCTAAGGAAAAAGAGCATGATCATGAGGAAACTCACCAAACCCTCAAGTCGGCTATCCAGCGGAGCAAGGAGGAATATTTTAAGCAGCTCTATTCAGAAGCAGACGTAAACCCGTGTGGAGGGGCTATAAATTGCGACGAGGTGGCTCAGATGCCGATCGCTTTCGCAGATCACGTGCCTTATCCTGTTTTTGGCAATCATCCAGGGGTACAAGAAAGAAAATCATTACTGACGGTTTCGTCCAGGGCAGCGGCAACTCATCAGATGCTGCCCCACCTCTGCCCTGGAAACAGCGTGACCGAAAGTGGCGACAGGTGGCAATCCCTCCATTTATATACCATATAATCGCAAACACGACATGAGTGCGAATTATATTGAAGTGAAATCCGGGTGTGGACCACAAGAGAGGAAGTAAATTGCTTCCCAAGTAGTCCGATCCGTCATTAAGTGGATGCAAACTCAGGACTCCCAACATCCTCAACAAAAATAACATCAGAGGTGATCCTTCCAGCAAGAGTGGTGCTGGCAGCTTCCAGCGGTTTCTGTCACCAGAGACGAGCTACTGAAAATCTGCGGCAGAATGAACGACAGCACAACTCCGGGTCTGAACAACCTACCCAATAAGATCCTGAAACTGAAATCCACACCAGACACTACGTTGTTAAGAAAACGGTAGAAGCTGGCAATGCTGCCCAAGGCTGGAAAATTTCCAGATAAACCATCCTTCTGTCTTATGTCTGAGTGTCTACAGTGCTATCTACCTAGACCTTAACGTGCTCAAACACTGAATTGACACTTGTGGAGGAAAAGGCGGAAACGGTCCTCATTAATAAGCATCCTAAGAGAAATTAAGCTAGCATTAGAATTGGCAGTCATATAGTCATTTCCAAGCTTGCAATCAGATACTTGGGAGCTATGATAAAAGCAGAACTCAATTTTAAGCAGCACATAGAGTATACTTTTGAACAAACATGCACCGCGAGTATGGTTCTAAGAAGAATGATGCTGAATGTAGGAGAGCACTCATACAGGGTGTGGCAGCATAAGCTCCTTTTTTCAAAACTCAATAAAAACTATTGTATGCATCGGAAAATATTTATTTATTTTTTATAATGTAGGTACATGTCTAAAGTTTTTATTTACATTGTTTTGAAGATCAAATCTGTTAGGTGACGTCCCCCATTCTCCATATATTGCGTAAACCGATTTCTGGCGTTTGTCATGACTCTTGTTAGCATAGCAGGTGTTATGTTGGCAATTTCTTCTTGGATGTTGGTCTTCAAATCTTGTAGGGTTCTTGGACGGTTCACATAAACACGGGATTTCAAAAAACCCCATAGAAAAAAATCACAAGGGGACAGATCGGGAGAGCGTGCCGGCCATTCCAAATCGCCTCTAATTGAGATAAGGCGCTCTGGAAAATGTTCCCTCAAAACAGCCATCGATGCTCTTGAAGTGTGTGCTGTTGCACCGTCTTGTTGGAACCAAGTGTCCCCCAAATCCAAATTTTCTAGCCGTGGGAAAAAAAATTCTGTAGCATGTTTACATACCGGTCCGAATTCACTGTCACTGTAACCTCATTTTCCACACAAAACCAGAGACCAATAATTCCAGCTGAGGAAATTGCACACCACACTGTGACTTTGGGTGAATGCAAAGGCTTTTGATGCAATTCTCGAGGGTTGGTGTCAGCCCAGTAGCGCATGTTTTGTTTGTTAACCGACCCACACAAATGAAAATGGGCTTCATCGCTAGAAAAAACAATAGCACCCTCGGGAACGACATCAAGAAGAAGCTCACACGCGTTCATCCGAGAATTGAAGTCACGTTCTGAAAGTTCCTGCACTATCGCCATCTTATAGGGATAAAAATGAAGATCATCACGAAGAATTCTTCTCACAGAACGGTCGGATAGTCCAAGGGCAGATTCGTGTTTGCGCGCAGAACGCCGTGGCGATCGCAACATTGACGCTCTCACTGCTTCAATGTTCTCAGGTGATCTAACGGGCCGAGGGACTCCAGTTCTTCCTTTTGTCGCACTTGCAGTTTGTCTGAATATAGTGACCCATGTAACAATTAATTTGCGGTCTGGGACGGGAGCCAACGGGGCTAAATTAAAGTGATTCTGAAATGCACGCTGTGTTGCAATAACCGAACATCCGCTTTAAAAGTAAACCTCAACGGCAAAGGCACACTCCTCACTATTCCAACGCATGATGGCGACTGAACCGTGTCGGGACAAAACTTTACAGTATCCCCTCTTGAACGAGACCACTAGCGCTCCGCTATGATATCAACTAACTGAGTGGCGCGCATTTTAAAAAAGGAAGTTATGCTGCCGCACCCTGTACTTGCAGGCAAATCATTGCCCGATTGGTGAATTCCATGAATTTTCAATTCATTTCAATTTCGGTTACCGCACTACTTGTTTTATTTAAGCAGTTTATCTGTGCGATTTACAGAAGAACAGCCTTAAGGATGTGTTCTGCCTTCAAGACTGTCTCACATGATGCGGCATTCGTCATCTCTGGAATGATGTGAGATGGCAAACATATATAACGTTAAGACCATCTCTCCTTCGTCGTAAGTCGAAAAAGCCGAAAGGGAGAGATGTGTAAATAGATGGCAAAAGCGACCGCACCGCTCAAAAAATTGCCGTTGGACACACAGGTTGGTGACTCCCATCGAAGAGTGGCTAAAGACAAAGCATGGGGAGATCAATTATAATCTCACCTAACATCTCACTGGTCATTTAGAATGCCATTAGCGCCTGTACCCCACCTGATTGTTCAAATTGTGATGGATTCTCGGAGGACCCACCGTGCGTATTCTTTAATACCCAAGATTCACTGAAGATAGGAGAAACCTAGAAGACGCTTTAGGTGAAAAGCTAGCGCCTGAAAATTTTGTCCGAGGAATTGGGATGCGATCAACTACACGATTGCATTGATCAATTGTGGCTCCACAGGGCAGTGAAAGAAATCAGGGTCGGTTTTAGTAGATGAAAACCCCAGATGCTAACATACCAAGGGCAGTGTCTTTTGAAGATTCCCATTTGCCTAAAAAAGGAGGCGAACAGACAGACAATGAACCGATTCTAATAAGGCTCTGTTTTCCACAAAACTTACTATTTCTCTTAGCGCAGCACAGAAGCATGGATGATAAGAAATGCGTCTAACCCCATCAGCTTGATGTCACGAGTTTCATTGAAGTCGTTTTCAAGGTATATCAAACTGCAAAAGGCTTCCCGCTACCAAAGTAAACGGCACAGACTACCGGCTTTGAAATTTCTATTGATTTTCATCAAATTTGAATTTCATACCTGAGTTCCCAGTCACTTGGATTGCCTTGCTTGATCTGTTCTGCTTCCATCCTTATAATATTTAATAATCGTTTAATCAAACAAAATAAAGCCTCTCAATTTTGCACTTAAATCAAAAAAAACTTAGCGACCTAAGCTGATAATCAAATCTTCTCGATCCAAGGATCTTATCCAAAACAATTCTTCTTCAAAATTCAGCGAGACATAAAAAATTGCTTAGATTAGCATCGCCATCACTGACAACAACACGTCCTTTTATTCTGAAATGCAATTACGATGAGCGAATTGATCAGATCCTTCTGACTTGATTGAAAGTTTTCGTCTTGCTTCCTCCTTCCATTGAATGTCATTGAAATCTCAAAGCCTTATTGCTTCCCACGGAACAAAGCAAAATTCCGCCATGGAGACACTGATGTCTTAATATCCTTTCATGTACTACGAAAACGAATACAAAAGATACACAATTTTTGATATCGACGCTCGACAAGGAAAATGGACAATTCCTTGAAACCAGGAAATGGATTACTTTGCAATCCGACATGATTGCTATACCTTGCCCAGGGTTTATGTCAGCTGTTAGCTTTTACGATGCAATGATATGGAGGACATAAAAGACGAATAAGGAAAATGAACAAGGTCTCCATAATATCAAGCATTATGGGAGGAATTAAGGAGCAATGGCTTGTTTTCATGACCGTCTTATAGCAGAAGGGCTAGTGGGAGACAATGGTTGCTGCAAGTTTTATGTTGTTGTCTTCATTGGGCTTTGCAAGTTGTAAATATTTCAATAAGAAAAGTTCTTTTTGCAAGGAGGATAGCCAAAAATTTGAACATCGAATCTGACCGTACAAGGTACCAACATGCAACCTTATCGAATTACCATTCGACTGCGGAATATTCCAGGAAGCACACCTTGGTTTATTGCTCGTTACTCCTTCAGTGTACAAGCGAAATAAGTTGACCTTATGGATTGTGGGTATGCAAATGTTAAAGTTCACTGGTATGCACAACCCGCATGAAACCAGCAATGATATGTGTACTCCCCTTCCTGTCGGCTCAACACACAAACCACCTAAGTTGAAATTCGAAACAAGCTGTTTGCTAGGAGTAAAGCGGGAAAACCATGACACCAGGGCTGCAATTCTAATCGAATGCCTATGAGTGTACATTTCCAGCCCACAAAACCAAGTACAAGCTAATTTTCGGTTGGCAGGCGTCATAAATTCCGCCATAAAGCACAGTAAGCTCATGGCCATTTGTACTACTTAATAGTGTTGTCAGAGAATATCCCCCAAAGTAAATCTTTATATCACTGGCTTGTATCAACACCGGCAAACGTATTCTGCAAGTGAAATTAATAACCATTAGGCGCACTATGAAAATTAGCCCGTAAAGTCGCATTTATGTCGTAAATTGCCATCCCCATTCACATTATCTGACGAGAAACATGCTGGAGATTATTAGGATGATGTGGTAGTTAGCAGTCTTTCGGGTGTAAAATTTCCAACTCCATAGTCTTTCTCATGGAGCTATTAGGTGGTGGGAGGGGTATCCTCATACGTATAAATACACATTCGCTCCATCTTAGAGGAGTAGAGTCTCCATTCACTTAATTGAAAGGGAAACCACAGAATTTCTCACAATTGTACATTGTTTCGCAACTCAATTCAGTTTCCCCAATTTCTCAATTAAATTGTTCACTCTGGGGTAGCTAAATTCTTTCCAATCAAAGTCAAATTAGTTTCAGTCGGTGAGTCCAGCTACACGTGGAACAATTGAAATTATTAGCTCCTCCGTTCCCTCAGCCCATCGACCTGTTTCTAGTCCTTAAAAAGCGAACTGCAAAGGTTAGCACATCCGCTCCTCCATTGTTCGAATTTTCATTTACAATTCCATCTTGTACATGTTTCGGGTTGCTTTTCCCAATTTGCCCCTTTTCTTCTCGACGTTTTATAAATTATACCATTTTAAAAATGGACAAAAATGATGACTTCGCTTTTTCTTTTGTTGCGTCTCTTCCTCCTTGTTCCATGGCCAAATATGCGTATATTTCGGCAATACCTAAATGGAGCATATTTTACATATTTTCCATTTCCATGACACATGCAAAATGAATTCCTCCACTGGGACACGGAAAAATAGGGAAAAAAACTTCCAAACCAGAATGTACTGAATAATTAATATTCATCTGGCCAAATGTAACAGCAGCGCCAGCTCTGGATAGTCTTAATTCGCTGGAGGATTCGATAATGTTTCGGATGAAATCCTTAGGATGTTGAGTGACCGAATTGTGCCACACATTCAAAATTACACAATAATTAAAATGGCTTACGTAATAATAACTCAGAGTCAAGAGATATTCATCCCTTGAAACTATGATGAAAGCAGCTTCTATTAAGAAAGGGAAGAATAGGCCCCAGAACGGAAACGTGCGCATAAAAACTGGGAAACATCAACAGCTCTGCTGCCAAATCCTATCCTATCTCAACATAGTGATCGCTGGCCGTTCTTTTTCAACGACAAGCTCCAGACAGAGAAGAATAAAGGTAAATCTCCCAAATTCAAAAACGGGGAAAACTGTGCCAACTGCCCCTCCATGTGGGGGGTGAAATAAGGTTAGCAACCCTATGCGTAAAGCATTTATTACGAAGCCGAAAAAGGAGCCCCATATTGGATTGACTTCATAAAGATGAGCTCAACAACGAGAGAGAAAAACCATTTGTGCATTTTCTCGAAATCGATAGAAAGCTACTCAAAGCTACCAGTAGGTTTCCCAGTCAACCGAATCCTCACTAGCCATGAGGCGAGGGTAAACACTGAAGCCATCTATAGCCAAGTCCTCCGTACCTAACATTTGTCCTGGAGATGAAGCATCGACAAATGACCTCCACAGGCGCCTATAGGGCGTTATCATTGGTACATCCACAAACATATTCCGCCCTAATCGCGAAAAATCGGAAAGACTGGTTCGAAGACGATCGTCAGTTACCAACGGAACGAAAAATTTCTGCACACCTGATAATGCAGGAATCTCATAGGATGTGGTTGTTCCGAGTATTAAGACTCACCCCGAACTTTGTTGAACAGGGAAGTGACTCCACAGATAAAAAAAGTCTGGGAGACCCACAGTTCTACGAACTGGAGAACTACAGAGAGCAACTACACCCGGCAGATTACCAACAAATCAGCAAAATTAAGCCATATATAAACACCTCGATGCTCATCCTGTCGAGACGAAGAAAGATACTTGCGCGATGGGTCGAATATTTTCATAAACTGCTCAGCAACCAGAGTATCAATGGGGAAGTTCCGCCAACTGAAGTTGACTATCAAATGCTGCCACCAGCAAATATAGAAGAAACGATCTGCCAATTCATCAGCTTTGAAGTCATAAGTTTCCAAAAGGAGCGGTCCAGAATAATGGCTACATTGAACCACGAAAAACGTAAGAAGAAGATTAATTGCTGCATATTATCAAATGCACTATGTCGTCAGATTATCACTGGACAACACGAATGATATGTTACACAGGACGAAGAGCCGTGGATTCTTCATATCATAGCGGCTGGTAAATCTTGGATTCGCATGGGATTAGAGTGAGGAAAGTTGACGCAGTGATCAACTGCGAACAACGGTGAAATTTCAAAAGGACCTTTTGGGTGATAAATACACCTGATATGGTCTGGATGTGAGATAGTAACAAACAGAGCATGTAACAAGCCATGGCATTCCTAAGGGTCGAATGCGCAAGGCGAACATCGACGACATCTACATCTGTTACGCTTTTTCTGATGAAATTCTTCATTCAAAATTTTATTTAGTCAGAGTACCATGATGACATGATGACGTGATACAGAAAGGTGTTGACAAAGACTTGGAGTTTTCGAGGAATAACGGCTGACACTTTTCATATGCTCCTCCCATATAGTGGCACAGAAAGAACATAAACGTGGAAAAATCCCAACCGAGATAGTTGCATTTCCAGATATCGAGCAAAATATAGCTAATATGTCGAGTGACATTTAGTTAGGTGTCGCCGTCGCCCGAAATGACCGTTGCTAGATATGGAAATTGATCAACGAATTCAATGGTCTGCCCATTAATGCTAATAGCAGGAGGAGTCCATTGATGCTAGTAGGAACAGAGAAACGCCGACAGCGTAATCGAGGCCTATGAAGAAGAATGACATTGTCCATTGGACCCCACTGTATCTTCTGTGCATTCGTCACAGGATGCAACCCTGAAGGACTTTCCCAAAAATTTAAAATTGTACCTCCTTGGATCAACCGGCATTTGGCATCAACATATGTCGCCCTGATAATAGCTATTAATTTCTGGGGAAAACCTTTCCTGCATGGAGCATTCTAGATATACTATCTTTTCACGCCGCCGAAAGTTTTCTCAAAATAGATGAAGAGTAACTGGAATGGTAATCTAAACTCGGCGCACTGTTTTCGCTAAAGAGCAGACACCAGTCTTTTCTCCGCCCATCAAGCTTTTTAAATGTTCCTTGATGCGTCCCACAACTATTTTCGCGATGGCAGGAACCACGCAGCTATTCGTCTGCGTTGAAAATGGTTGTTCTTTTTCAGGATTCAGACTATCATCGCTTTCAACTCCCTGAAAATAATCCCAGATTCCTAGCAACAAATGGGCGAAACCCGTCAACTTTGAGTATAATCGAGCTAAATATAAGGTCGCACAACAGAGCGAAATACAGAGAATGTGCAAACGCTCGGAAGCTGGCGAAATAGCAGTGGCCAGCAGACAAAATATGCATTGCGAAACTATTCAGCCACTCAAGTATGACACTCGCGGATGGTAATTTCGCTGGTGTCAAACTGGCGTCGGACATGTTAACCAATGTTGAGGCCAGGCCGTCGGAGATGGTCATCGAACAAGATTCCCATAACGATTGGCTGGGGAGGAGGAGAAGCCACCGATGAACAGCCAAACTTTTCTAATCCGAGTAAATGGAGAGTGCCCGGAGTCCCCTGGAAAAGGTGGACTGTAAAGTGATGTTTGGAAAAATGAAAGTTATGGACGATGATCCATTCGACGTCACCAAAGAGCAGAGGCAGATGAGAATCGGTGGTCCGATGAGGACTGATGATCCTTCTTTGGAAGAAGATCATTATGAGGGTAGCGCAGATAAATCTGGAGCACTCAGCCTGTGCTAATTGCTGGTTCTCCTACGAGAGGAAGACATCAACGTGGTGCTAATACAGGAGCCCAAAATCGGGGGAGGCTAAACCCTCGAAAGGCTCCGATATAAATACTACAATTTAGAGAGAGCATAAATTGCATTCCCTGGTCGGCAAAAGATTGTGCTGATTGTGAGGCAATACCTGAAACCGTGCAAGTTTCGCAAAAGGCCAATAAAGTCAAGATGGATTGTGTGGGGCGCTTGGTGGACCGCCAGAGCATTCCAACGTCTTTCCTCATACGTTTTATAGTTTCGCACTTCTGTATGCGAGGCACTGTCTGACCCAAAAATTAATGTCCTTGTTCACTGTAAGCTAGAAATGCTTTACAGTGACTAATCGATTCCTTGCCTGGATGCCTCGATACTCTAAATTGTAAACGGCTTGAAATACTACCTTACGGTAATCGGCCGGAATATATGGTCATAGTCCTTTGTCTGAGTTCTCGCGATATATACTAGACGTGGAGCAAAAGGTAAGAAAGTTCCCAAATGTTTATTTGGAGTTAGTCGTAAAGAACTGCGTCGCTCTTTTGCGTATTCGCGATGGTTGGAAAATCAATCAATCAATATGCGGGTCAGTAACGTCTTCCAAAACGATAAAAAGAGTGTTGGACGTACAGTAGTAGATTCTTCCTGATGACCTAAGGGAAGTCGTGGAGTCAATGAAGGAAATATGCACCTAGGATGGAAATACTGATAACCATGATAATGACTCCCTAAGAAAACTTTCGTCAAAGTCCTAGACTCATGTCTACCTAGCTGATTTGACGAATCACGAAACATCTTGCTATCCACGAGCCGCTCATGGTCCTTGTCGTTTTTGTCTCCGGTGGCGGCCAACGTTTCCAGAGGCCGGCGCATACCAGAACCGCCTGTATGGCCTCTGAAAGTCTGTGCAGTCACAGAGCCTGTGGCAGCTCTGTGCAGATTTTATCACCACGCGGTCATTGGCTTACCGCGCGATCATCGAGTGCGCTCCATCACTTAGTACTTAAGTTTGGCTGCCTCGGCTACTGACATGCGCTTTATGAAAAACTCCTTGAGTCTCTTGTTGCAGCACTCGAGCAATTCGGAGACAAGTAAGAACCACAAGCCCATTATAGAACTATGTGGCGTCGATTGTTACGCCATCCAACTGACGAAACAATACTGCCAGGCTTCTATGCCAAAACGATGAAAACTGTGCCGCCACGGCGGGTATTGAGGCGCTTCTCTCAATTCTGTCCCTACACAAGTTAAGGAGAAGCGAAACAACTCGCAAGCACAAACAACACGCGAGAGAGACGGAAGCTGAAAAGAATGGGGGAAAGAATGTAGGAAAATAGTGCTGCTCCTCTCTTGCGGCGTTTTCCTTATTTTTTTTTTTTTAATTGACAATAATCGTAAAGTTCGTTTGAACAATTTTTAAGGTTTTGTTTGTAAAACAAACAACCTTATTAACCTTATTAAAATTGGTTTAATGTCTGTCTGTCTGTCTGTCACACGCAATTTTCTCAGAAACGGCCAAACGGATTCACACGAAATTTGGTGAAAAGGTTGGAACTGCGAAAGCCCAGACATGCAGAGAGTTACATCCTTCTAGATTGAGATTAAGGAAGGGTCCTCATACATGCAAAGGGGGGTGTAAAATCTTCTTTTGCCGAATCTAGTCATGTTGGGTATCAATATCAAAATACTTAAATATCAATATCACACTAAAGTGAGTAGCCTATCATGCTAAATATTGTACATATACATTACGGGCTACGTACAAGAAACAAACAAAACCTTTCGTATTGAAGCGCCGAGCTTCCGACTTTTAGATTTGTTTTATGTGTTTGGCTTTTTAGAGGAGAGGACTAGCCAAAAACTTCTGAACAGAACTGTACTGCGTCCGAACGTTGACAAAAACTGTTCGCTTCTGCAATTTCTCAACTCAAATTCAACCGCGTGCAATTTAAGAAATCTTGATATCGCCCTCTAAAAGTTCATTTCCTGGTCCGCTTGATTTCCCAATCCTAATTTTCTCTTCCGCAAAACTTAAAAGTTTAACTACGGAGAACGGGATCCTCCAGAAACGAATTGGTCCTTAACTCGAAAGTTATACCTTTAGCCCACATTGACCCATTGTAACATCCTAGACGAAATACCTTAGGAACTCGCAACACGCGGCAGAGTGGAAAACCGGCGACGAAGGCTGTAATCGTAAGGTCCAAGTTTGGAGATTTCAAGGTTCTTTTAAATGATGTTCCACTCTGATACCAGTCCTTCGCCTCCCGAAGTTTTTGTCTTCACTCTTCATGGCTCGAGATTTGTAGGTTTTTTCTTTGATGGCGCTACAGTCCCACGTCTTTCCTTGGCCCCCGAAATCTTCGTTTTCACTCTTCACGGTCGAGCGATTGTGCTCTCCAAATCTAGCAAATTGAAGTGCGTGTAACTTTCGTTACCCACTGAGTCTCTTATCCAATTCGGGATTTTTTTAGGGTTCATTTAAATACCACCATGCCGTTTAGTAGGTACCTGAAAACTCTGGCGGACTTAGAGCTTTCGAATCTTTATATGGATTCGCCACCCATCGTACACCCCAACTGGGTCTAAAATTCTCGTGTTCGAAAGCGTTGATTTTGTGCCATAAACTAATGGATAATCATCGTTCCTCAGTTTTAGAGCAGTTTTTGTCCCACAAAGCTTCTTACATAACAAATCCACAATACCTTTCGTGCCATCACCAAACTTCCGGATTCCGACAAATTTCAATTAAATCTGCTGGCTGAAACTCCAACCTTCACTAAACAGCCTCCACAAATATAAAGAGCGTACCAATATTGTCAATGTTTTCGTCCCATCGTCCAGTGAAAAGTGAAAAACCAAACCCAAATCTATTTTTCAGTGCCGTTTCCCCCCAAATATTCTAAAACGTTAAAGTGGCTTTCCGAGTGTAAATATTCCAAAACAACTTCCCCCACTAACCTCATTCAATTGACCTCTTTCTTGTTTTTCTGAACAAACTGCCGCCCAGAAGGAATTTAGTGTAGCACTCCTCGAGGCAATAAATACAGAGTGGTCTGCAAGCTTGAAATTCTCAGCAACTGTAACTAATCAATATATCAAGCAAGTGAAGCTGGAAGTTGTTATCGATTCGGACAATTACCCAAGCTGTGTATTTTGTTGTTCCAACGATACGATCTGACCCACGATGGCTACTTCCTGCAGACTGCTTCCTGGCCACCATCGTTCACGGAGCAAATACAACTATAAAGCAGACAAACAAGAATGAAACAAATATGCTCCAATAGTGGAAATCCTTAGACAATTTATTACCAAATTTACCCAGACTTATTACCCCCCAGAAGCTGTTTGCCTCGCTGGCGACTCTTTGCAGTGACAACAGTAGAAAATCGTCGGGAAAATTAAGGACACGAGCTGTCTCGCACTACAGCCACGGGTCTGTACTCAATCATTACGGTCATGTTTTTTCCTTGCTCCCGAAATCCGTTTGCATTTATTCCCCATTGGGGGCTTGGAGTCGCGCCTTCTTTCAAAAGAGCTCGTCAAATCGAACCAACCCCCAGTTGTAAATTAGGCAAAAGCAAATCTATAATTGAAATCTAGGGTGTATTTGTATATATTGGGGCTCGTTCGCAGTAAACTAGCTGGAGTACTTTAAGTGGAAATAGTATCTTGTTTTTGTTCGAAGTTCAGCAAATGGGTGGAATTACGCAAGAAAAGGAAGAGGAAACTAGAATTTTTGAGCGTGTTACGTAATAGACCAGGAGGAAGTCTCGATGTTAGTTTCGAGAACTTGGGCTATCAAAATATATGCTAATGGCTGCGAAAATCAATATTCAAATATGAATTTCTTGTTGGTTTTATTGTACTTAGTAAGGGTGCAGAGAAGGCTGTGTTGTGGCTAGCTGGAAGTGAGCTAAGTGTGTAAGAGATTTGAGAGGCATGTTTGACATCAAGTCATAAATTTTGCGGTTTTTATTCATTACAATTTTCTTTTCTGCTTAGAAAGCTTTCAACGAATATACTAAGGCCGGTATCGGGGAAGAATTGTTAGATTTGCAGGACGATGAGGGAGAACAAAGCACTGAGTCTCGACAAAATAACCAATAAATCCCTTCAGTTGGTCAAGATATATTTGTGGATTTGTGTGAGGCATGTTTGGTGAATGGGATCTTTCCTACGCCATGGGAACCCTAGAAGCCATTTTTTCCGCTCTAGCTGCTAAACCTCCTAGTGAACCATTCTCGGGCAGACTGGTGTATCTTTTGAATATTGTGGAAAAAACGCTGAAGCAAGAGCATCTGTGACAGATTGCAGTTCAGAACCTGGGAGGTTTATCAGACCTACAGTTAGGCTTCCGCAGAGCCAAATCTACCATCAGCGCTATAAAACACTTAGTGGTTTGGTCGAAAATTTAATGCGATGTGATTATCCTTGATGAACGAAATACTATACATTCAATTCGGCTAACTTCCTAAAGCCTACATTCCAGGTTCCAAGTGATCTAGCTCGAGCGCAACACGAAACATATTGATGTCCTTAATGTTTCGGTTGGTAAAAAAAACTGTTACTATGAAGGCATTCTAGTGATTCCAGTTGGATATCACATTAGGCAATAGTACCCCACAGAGACAATCACGGAGTCGGAATTGGATGAAAAATGCTGAACTGGCACTTACGGAGGATAACAACCAAACGGTACGTATGACAAGCCGACGTAAGAAAATATCTGCGTTTAAAAGAATACAGAACCATATCATCACTTGAAGCTTAGCTGTCAAATATCTTCCAGGAACGGTGGCAAGGATAATGCCTCATATCTGACGTCCACGACGGTCTTACAGGGTTCTAGCGCCAAAATAGTGGGCCACATGCTGACCTACAAATCAAAATTTTGTGAAAATGCATTGCATACTGAATACAATGCCTAAACAATGAATGGTGTACTGGGTGCATTATAAAATTAATGCGCATTAACCGGGAAAAATAGATTTATGCATCCGATTGGGACAGACGGTTCAAATTCTTCAAAATAATATCCTCCTGCATCGATACACGAGACAATTCTGCCACGCCTGGAAAGCACACTAAAACTCAGGAACCTTGTAATTTGAGCTTGAATGTTCTCCACCGACCCCCGGTGATTTCCCTTCAGCTCTTTTTTTCAGTCGGGGGAACAAAAAAAGTCACATGTAACCAAGTCAGGGCTGTAAGGAGGGTGGGGCGCCATAAAGGTTTTGTTCTGGGTCAGGAGGTTGGTAACGACGAACTTCTTTTTGTTCCTCCGTCAACCCCTTTAGCACAAGCTTTACACAAAACTTTCGCATTTGCAAATCCTCCGTCACTATCCCATGTACTGCGAATATCGACAAGTTCAGGATATCAGCAATTACCTAGATACTTAAATGACGGTCTAAACTCAAAACTTCGGGCACACGCTGGACGTTTTCATCAGCTCGGGCTGTTGGTGGGCGTCCAGAACGAGGCTCGTCAGTGACGTCCTCTCGGCTATCCTTGAAGGCCTTGTGCAACCTTCCGCATTAGAATCTTGAAAGTTTATGTTGCACAAAACTTGATCACGTACCGCTGTACCAGTGAGCGCTCCATTACGCAGTGACACAATCGAAAAACAGACTTCGCGCAAAGATACGTCTTAACACTCCCACTATTCGGAGTAAACTGAGACAAGGCGCATTTGGAAAGACGGAACCCCCTACACAATCTCCAACTAGCCTGATCACGCTGCGATGTATAGTTCAATCATAATAAAACAATGCCCATTACTTCCATAATGTACCCTGTATTTAAGCTTCAGCACCGTATTGAGTAACCACATTTCAGAACTAATACTAATCATAAATTTTAGACAATAAAATGGCGCACGTCTGCGATGAGAAGCCCAATTAGCCCGATAGGCTCGTGGAGAACCCCAGAAAAGTGAAATCATTAAGCGAAAACCAACAGCGACGGGAACTATCAGCAAAGTGTCATTTTATCCACTGACTGATTCCCAACATGAAGGCTTGTATATAGAAAATGCACGTAGGAAATAACTCAGGGACGAAGAAGGCTTACGGTTTCGTCCAGGATACAAGCAACTCATCAGACGATGCTTCACTTCTGCTCTGAGAGCAGCGTAACCGAAGTGGTTCGCAGATGTTAACGCTCTTTTGTTATATATTCGCAAAATACAATTGCGTATTTCCGCCATAGTTCGACAAAAGCTTGCCCCCAACTATGTTCTTTGTTTAACGATTGAGGAGTCCTAAGTCCGCATCCAGTTGATGAGGAACCGGATGTGTCCGTGGACCAAAAAAGTGGAAATAAGATGCACTCCGTTTGGTCCGATCCGACATCAAGTGGATGCTGCATTAGGACCCCTCGGTCTTCAAGCAAAAAAAATAAGCTCTTCCAATATCTAGGAAGGAAAAAAAAAAATCGACAAAAAACCTAACCTAAGAATCTCCTCACTTCAAAAAGAGAGATATGCATGAAGAGGAGGTCACAAGTCAAAAATTCGCTATTTTTAGGAGAGCTGCGGAAAATGACAAGCCAGTCGTAAGCCTCGTAAGCTCAGGTGTTGAACGATAAATTAAAATAAGAGAATAGCTTATCTGGGAGTAGTAAAAATATCACTTAATTAATTAATTTATTTAATTAAAGACAATACATAGAAAAGTAAGTTCCTAGCTAAATATTGACCTCAGAGGGAGGAGCAATTAAATGACATAACACACGCTTCAAGCTAAGGACAGAAATTGAGCCAAAGGACCCAAGCTGTAGGGCGTTGTAGTACCGGCATAGCCTTGAAATCGGGGAGTGAAAGTAAATGTCGAGCCCTACGAAGGATACTTAAAAAATGTCCACGCTACAAGTACTCCCAGAGGCACCCGGGGAAGATTCTTTTTCGATAAGAAGATCCGGGTGAGTTTACGTTGTTCAGGTTCAGAATCGCGACAGTTACAGTGCAGAAGAGAGACCAGTTTACATAGCAATATTAAAAAATGTTTGTGACATGGGAGTTGGAGAAAAGTGTTAAGGAGGGCTGATTTGAAGTTAAGTCTCTATATCCAGGAATGTAATATAAAAAGGGCACCAGTAACCCCGCAGCGTATCCTGCAATAATAGTTTCGTAATTCTTGACAAATGTGACTAGTATGCCTCTTATCCATTCCTTTATAGAACATAGGGCGCCCACACACTCTCAGTTTTCAATGAGACTAAGCTTCGGTTTCAATATCGTCGCACTTATATATGCTTGGTGGGGTATAGTTGGTGAACCACATCTATGCGCCATCCCCCATACGACTTCCCGAGATACTCGCACTAGTCCTTTACTTCTGCGCCAAGTGCTCCAGAGGCGACCCACTCATCGGCCATCTTCGGAGAGTTTTAATGCGTTGGGCAACATCCAGTTCAGTGGCACTGTCGACAAAAACCACGCTTCCTAGATACACAAATTGATGGACGCCTTCCATACTCTGCCTATTAATGAAGATAGAAAAATGCGATGACCCGTGAGACTGAGAACTTTGGTTTTTATTAGTGTCCACCTTCAATCCAACTCTACTTGCCTTTCTTTCCAAATCAAGAGCCATTTGGCCAAGGTCCATGACCCGGTGTGAGAGCAAACAGATGTCATCAGCGTAGTCGAGGTATTTGAGGAAAGATATCAACGTGGATTGAATTCCTCCACGTGTCCCGAAAAAAGCTGCAGGAAGAAAGTCACCGATAACAAGACGAAATAATATCGGCGCCAGGATGAAACCCTGGCGGATTCCGCTTTGGACCTTAAAATCTTCTGAAAATTTAGCTCAGTGCCCACGTGACATTTCGCGACATCATATGCTACTCTGATAATAGCAATTAGTTTCTCCGGAATGCCTCTCCTGCGTAGATCAATCCATCTCTGTTTGCACTATCGAAAGCTTTCCCGAAATCTATGAAGAGCAGGTGCAGCGAAGATCTAAACTCTGTGCACTGTTCCAAAATGATGCATAGGGTGTTGACGTGGTTAATGCAGGCGTTTCTGGAGCGGAAATCAGTCTACTCTCTATCGATCAAACTTTCTAGATGTTCTTTGCTTCATTCCAGGAATATTTTAGCTATTATATTTGCAACGGTGTCACACCCAAAACGGGGCCCCTTCTTTGGTATCTTCACGATTATCCCCTTCTTCTACTCCCTGTGGAAGATCTCGGGTTTTCAAGATTCCACTACTACCAGTACCCGATAAATAATACGGGGAGACCGCCAAGCTCAGCGACTTTACTCCATTTGAGTACATTGATGACCGAAATGATTCCTCTTCTGTTACGGTGAATAGCCATTTTATCCCAAAGAGGAGAAACTTCACTGGGCAGCACAAATGCAAATACCAACATCCATGACAAGCGAGATTCAGACCCCCGGTAATGAGATTGAGAAACTGACGCTATAACATCCTGACTATCGTATCCGTCCGCTAAAGCTGATTTGATTTATGATGATTCGAACGATATTGTCAAAATTGCGTTCAACAGTCTTCACAGAATGCGATAATATCCGATGATAATTTGAAGATTCTAGTGGACTGCCTTCCTTCCGCACCGGATCGTGAAAATAAGCATGGGGATTCGCGCGAGCCTAATGAAGTAACCAATACGCGAGCTAAAACCTGAAATGAAAATAAAAAAAATGACAGCTCGACCACACAAGTCATAAATCTCCGGACCCGAGTACCGCAATCAAGAGGGAAGATACACCACGGATCACAGTCCCTATCCCCGCTTCTCCTGCCTCAGATGATTATTGAGGCGCGGCTCCTAAAGTTCCCTTCCTTCCTTGACATCCTCAGACCATTATTCTGGAGGATTTCCCTAAATTTCTCGACTCTCCCTCACCTTATGAAAGAAGAAACAGCAATCGAGTTGCTCCCCGTCACAGAGAATTAGATAACCAAAAACAAAGCGAAGGTATTGGCAATAACTTTCAGCATATAGCCGCAAAGGCCCATAGATCCAGAAACTTCTGGAAGGAAATTCCCTTGAGTACATTACAAATGGCGCCCAGCGTGGGACCCAACATTTCCGAGATTCAGATCTGACATCTTCTAAGTTTCAGATTCCTTGAATCAGTGGAAGATAGCCATTTCCGACTTACAACTTCATTTTGTTGTATCGGATAGAGAATCAATAGATTCTACACCTTGCTCCCGGCGAGGCTCCACGTACACTTGCATTTACTCTCCTAATTTTAGTTTCTTAAACCTCAATTTCCGTTGCTACCTTGTAGAGTAGAGTTTCCTGCATTTCCTCGGTAGAATACCACCAGAACTGGTCGTTTATTTTGTTTGCCTTTGTGACTTAACGTCTCGTAGGTGATTGCCTTCCAAAAGTCTCTGGATCAATGGACCTTTCCGGCTATACACTGAAAGGTATTGACGTCCGAGCTCCTGAAGAGTGTCGTTCCCTACCTTTATGAGAAACGACTATCTCTTAATTTCAGTAATTGAAAAATTTAATATTCTTTCTTCTTCTGTCGGGATGAGGAGACGGGCCAAATTCTCTGCTATTCCATCGGCAATGATTCATCCTCACTTTGTTCTCTGATTCCAAACGAAGAAGATTGCATTTCCCCGATCCCTTTTGCTTTGTTTTTGGTTATCTAATTCTCTGCGACGGGGAGTAACTCGATTGTGGTTTCTTCTTAAATAAGCATTGTGTGCACAATGTTGCAACAATTTTTGAGGTTTGAATGGTATTCTCACCATCCATGAGTTCTGCGTAGCTGACAGAAAGTCGAGAAATTTAGGGACATCGCCCAGAATAATGGTCTGAGGATGTCAAGAAAGGGAGGAAATCTCAGGGACCGCGCTTCAATAAACATATGAGTCAGGAGAAGCAGCAGGAGACTGTGATCAATGGTGGATCTTCCCTCCCGATTGCGGCACTCGAGTCCGGATATTTACGGCTCCACGGGTGCGGGCATGTTCAATAAATCCCTAAATTTCCAAGGCAAATCGAAATTCATTCCAGCCATCAGCGGGGTTGCTATAGCCTTCATGACTGGTAAAGTAATTAATTCTGACAATTTCGGGATCAACTGTTTCCTTCCGTAAGGATTCCATTCACCTACTAAAGTCGTTCTAGCTAAAATTTTTAGGAATAAAGAATATGAGCCACGCCATGTTGCCGGTGAGACGAAAGTGTGCGTCGAAAATAAGAAAAGCGAAGTTGTGAAGTTTAAAACTTAACAGCAACAGTCGCCACAGCGAAGCAATAGATATATAGAAGATAATAGACTGCTCCTTGTCTATTAGACGCGATGGCTGGACTCCCAAATTCGGAGTTCGCCGACAAACGCAAAGCCTATGAAAGGTTTCGTTCCAATCCGGCACAGATTCACGCTTTCCATCCCTTTTGGACGAAGTGAACTATTTCCGAGATCCGAGCCTTCGGTGTCCCCGGACGGTCGCGCTCAGGGAGGGGAAGAAATTCCTCCCCTGAGTAGTTGTAAGATCGAGGAGAGCATGGCGAGGCTCAGGTCTCGGAAGTCACCTGGCTGGGATGGGATGACAAGCGAGATGTGCAAAGCCATCTGGCAGGCCATTTCTTCTCATGTCCAACGTTTGTTTCAATGTTGTTTTCGGGAGGGCTATTTCCCTGCATTCTGGAAGACTGCCAGGGTGGTTGTGCTCTTGAAGTCACCAGAGAAGAATAAGAGTAGTCCTCGGTTATACAGGGCGATATCTCTTCTCCAAACCCTTGGCAAGGTCCTGGAGAGGATTATGGTCCAGCGACAGGGAGTGAAAACATCCCATCTGACGTCTGACATGCAATATGGCTTCCGTACTGGTAGGTCCACCGACGACGCCTTGATGCATGTGAAGAACTTTGTTGTCCATTGTCCCAGCAAGTACGTCGTTAGAATCTTTGTAGTTTTCAAAGGCGCATTTGATTACCTAAGTTGGCCATTTGCTTTCTTAAAGCTTTGTGAGTGTGACTGCCATGGTAGAAAAGCATTCGTCCAAGGTATCAATGAACGTGTGTGGGTGAACGTGGAGCGCGGCTGCCCACAGGGATCTATCGCAGGTTAATTTATATGGAATCTGATGATGGACGAACTTTTGGGCGAGCTTTCAACCGTCTCTGAATGTGTTGCCTACGCGGATAATCTCCTCATTCTTGTTAAGAGGAACACTCGGCGTGAAGTCGAACAGCGCGGTACTGAGTACATGCGGATAGTTAAGTCGTAGTCTTTAAAAGTCGGTGTCGCGGTCTCAACGGAAAAAAACCGTCGCGATGATGCTGGAAGGCTACCTACGTCGTAGGCCGACTGTAAAACTTAATGGAGTTCTATTGAAATACCGGATAAAAGTGACATACTTGAGAGTCACGATCGCGGAACGCAGGTACTTGTGTCCGCACCTTCGCGAGCTCAAGCCACGCTTGATTAAATTGGTTTGCATGTTGACGCGTGTTATGAGGTGTGAATGGGGTCTAAGCAGGAGAGCTGCTAGATCCATTTATGTGGGACTCTTCCTTGCTTCTTGTACGTACGGGTCCCCTATGTTGTATGATTTGGCACTGACGGTACAGGGCAAGCAACTGCTCCATGCTTGTCAGCGAATGGCATTGTTAGGTAGCCTACAGGATCATGAGGAGCGTACTTTTGCTGCAAACGGATTTAGCTAGTGATGTACAAGTGGAGGGGTTAGGACTACTTGCGGTCAAAAGGCTGTTAAATGAAAGTGTTACATCTAAGTGGCAGCTTACATGGGATGAATGTGGGAAAGGTCTGATCACGTATAAGTACGTTAGAAACGTGTCTGCCAGAGGAAGTTCCGTGGTGGATTTCGGACTCGAGATGGGCTTCCTCCTGTCGGGGCATGGTAGCTTGAATGAGTTCCTCTTCAAGCGCAACCTTGCCTCCAGTCAGGGTTTTATTTTATGTGGGGCAGACTCGGAGGACTGGTTACAATGTTCTCTGTGTCTGTCCAACGAACCGTGACATCCGCAATCTAGACGACATGGGTGTTCACTTGGTGAATGGTATCTTCGATATTAGCCAGTGCCTTGGGGACCCTTTAGTCACGGCAGAGGTGTTAGATAGGCCTCGCATCCACTGGTATGAATGCTGAGCCTGCACTCAATATATACCAGTACCGCTATGCTAGTCATGACGGGGCTCTAATTGTCGTCCCAAAATCAATCCGTGTCCGAAGAGGAACATGGGATTATGCCTACACGGCAGGTACGCATGTTAAACCCCCAGGACTTTCATCCCTTTTGGATGAATTGGCGACGTAATTAAGAACACTTGAAAGGTATCTGGCTGTAAAACCCGAAACTCCTGCGGTCGCACAACGGCAGTTAATTTTGCACTTTTTTCAGCAACACATGAGAACATCCGAAACAACTCCATGTTCGTGGAAACTTCTTAAGATTTCAGGGACATTCCACCAAATTTAGTTGAGACATCGCAATATATGCATGTCAATTACAATTACAATCAGTCTTTTTAGCGCTAAATAAACGGAATGAATAGGATCCCAGCTCAACTTAGGCAGAAAACATTAACACCCCCAAATATTATTGTGTTGTTATCGCCCCATCTTTGTACCCTTATCGTAGAAATTGGGGTATGTTACAACTTCTTCCAAAATTTAATTATTCACTGGACCTCGTCCACATATGGTCCACCAGTTCTTTCTTCTTCTATTCTCTCCAAATCAGTATAAAGGCACACATACTGTGTACTTCCACATACGGTGTACTTCCAACCACTTTCAAGGATTTGAAAATTTATAAACTTTGATTGATGTCCAATGAAATTGGATTGAAAATCAATATTGAAAGGAAATGTTTCCATTCTTCAGATTGAAAACGTTCTCCCCTGTTTCAATTTACAATCCAGCTATAAAAAGCTATCGTAGGATTTACGCGATGTAATCGACAGGCCATCAACGTACCTCTCCACTCCAGCCTTTCCTTTCAGCTGATTGTACATATTTCCACCATCGTCGTCACCATTGTTGCTGTCGTCGTATCTTGTATTGATTTCACGCTCTACGGTTCTTAGCATAACGAACAGAAACTTCCTTTTCTCCATCCATTTGTCTTAAGGAGGTAAAGGTAGTTCGCCCGCGTATCTGAATAGCTGGACCCATGACTACATCGCACCATTATCGTAGCTTTAAATAGCAACAGCTCATTTCGAATACCATTTTAGCCTTCGCCATCATTCTGCATCCATTCTGAGAATTGCTTCTTGTTGGTCTATTTTCGCATTAATTTCAGAAGGAAAGGTTATTTCAGAGATATATTTAATTTCGACGCCTATAAATTCAATTAGCCGGAGATATATCTTGGAAATGTTCCTTTTTCTGCTGGTAAAGGACTCGCGATGGTAGGAAAATTAATGAACACAGCCTTGGCATTAAAGTCATAGGTAAGAGTATATATGCATGGAAAACGTAGCCTTTAATGTGCTCCTTCTTCACAAAATAAAGGAGGACAATGACTAAAGCGGGTGTCATGTACCCGAACGGAAGCTGGATGTTCACATTAAAAAGATACTTTAAGTAAAATTTTCGTTCTTTTGTGCATACACATATGGCAAGATAAGCAAACTGTCTTGGAGGCAAATTTATATGTATTTTGTCGAGTGGGGATCAAACTGTCCTCTATCTAGTCACATTATATTAGGGAACAAAATGGACAAGAACAGTAGCGAAATTAAAAGCTCATGTTGACAATAATTTCCAACTGAAAGGTTTATTGAAGGTAGCCAAAAATCTATTATCACCTAGACTAGGGTGAACGATTTTTTTTTTTTTTTTTGTTGAAATTTCCGCATAGAAGCTGCTCACTGGTCAAAGGCACCGTAGAATAAATTGAAGGGAAAACAGTGATGATCTCGCGAACTCCATCCGCCTCAATTCTTTTTCACAACATCGCTACTGCTCATTAAGTATATGAGCCCTCTTCTCGCGGAAGCAGCTTCCTTGTTTATTCTACCTTTCATTTACAAGACTACATTTACACTTGATTCATCAGCAGTTCGCGTGAATTGGGCTCCCGACATTGAACATTGACTAATAAAAGATCAATGAGCTCTCCTTAATTCAATCAATGTGGAGTTCACCTGCTTTCTGGCTGTCTGGACTCAGATCTATAGCAACGCGTTACTCAGATTAATACTATTCGAAGCCAACACTTCTCAATGGCAGGTGGATGACGCACAGAGTTTTGAACTCCCGAAACGGTACGCCATCGGACTACCAACTAAACACCTCCCCATCGTCAGAGAGCTAGCCTGGAACCGTTTATCCCATTACTTCGGGCTAATCCCCGAACTTTCCCGCCTTGTAGAGACTTCAAATTAGGGAATTGCTTTCACGAACGGAAGGCGAGAGGAGGAAGGTGACTGTCAATTCAACAAACCCTCTGCCATCCGGCTCCTGCACCGGCCGGGCCCTATCCTCTTTGCAACGAAAAGACCCCGAACGTAATGGGTAACTCGACTCCACCTCTCAGCACTCCTCAGCATCTCCTCAACAATGTTGTCCGGAGAGAGTGTTTGCTCACGAATCGCATCCCACTTTCCAAAAGAAAAAAAAGTGTGATGGGCGTCGTCCATAACTCCATTGCAAAACACACAATCCGGAGATCGTCTCTTTGCAATCTTGTGTAGGTAAGACTGAAAACCACCATGCCCACTGGATAAGGAAATTGTCAATCTCACCATGCTTTCGATTGCGCACCGGATCTAAGCTGCCAATGAGCCACGCAGTCCATCTGCTTCTAGTTTCATTTTGCCAAGGGAGTTACCACTCGTCTAGAGTGCATTGCCGTTCTTCACAAGCAACCACCTCTCTGGCCCTTCTCCCTTTCGCTTGTATTTCACTTGACGCTCCTTACCAAGAAAAGCAACGCGAATCACTCCCGCAGTCACCGTCACGACTGGTTCAGAGAGAGTGCGGTACGCAAACGCCACCCACAAAGCTCTCCGTCTCTGTACTTGCGCGAGACACTTACGATATACCTCCTTGTCAAGAGCGTCAGCCCATACCTCCGCACCGTAGAGCAGGACAGACTGCGTTGAACTCATCAGGAGACGTCGCCTGCTGCGAATAATCGTTGGCGCAAAAATCCATATTGGATCAGGGCTGTTAGTCCGGGAGTACTAGCGAGACGCTAGTACTAGCGTCTCGCTAGTACTCCCGGACATTCTAAAGATTGACCCCTCACCTATATAAAGATGGAGAGGAGCCAATCTCAAAAGGATTATTATTTCCGAGTTATCACAATCTCGGCAGATGCCGGATTTTACCTAATACTAGCACTAAGTGCCAAGCATTTAGGCTCGGACGATCCTACCTACTTAAAAACTAAAGGGGCGCTGGTGGTGGTGGCCGATGGTAGGTCAGTGGGAGAATCCGTCCAGCACTCCCCGCAACATCGAGCACGTATCCAGAATGGTGTACTTCTGCATGGTTTGAACCAGACTGTGCGAAAGTCCCACGACATCAAGGGGAGCCGTGAGGGATTTAGGTACAATACCTGTAGCTGACAATATTATGGGAACTACGACCACCCGCTCGAGACGCCAAATTTCTTTGATTTCACGAGCCAATGGCTCATAATTCACCTTCTTCTCCACGTATTTCCGTTCAATGTTGCTATTATGGGGGATAGCAACATCAATAATATACGCGGAGCGACCCGTCTTGTCAACTAGCAGTACGTCAGGCTTGTTGTGTGCGGTATGGCGATCAGTCAGAACTTGCCGGTCCCAATACATGCTGTAAGCAGAACTATCAAGTACTGCTTGCGGCTCATATCGGTAAACCGGACATGTTCCCGTGATCAGCCCATGCTTATATGCAAGGTTTTGATGGATAACCTTACATACAGCATTATGCCTGATGATGTATTGCACCGGTGCCATAACAGTACAGCCAGAAACGAGATGGTCCAACGTCTCTAACGCCGAACCACACATTCTGCACTGGTCGTTCTCCACCCGTTCTTTCATGATGAGTTTTTTATAAGCTCGGGTGGCGACCACGCCATCTTGAATGGCACACATAAACCCCTCCGTCTCAGCAAAGAGCTCCCCAGCACACAGCCATCTATTCGACAGATGCAAATCGACAAATGGCTGCCAAAGACAATTCACATGTTTACCGTGCATTGCCTTCGACTTCCATTCATCGATCCGCTCTTGGTCCAACTTCACCCCACTCAGAGGATTGAAGGATCGATCCTTCAAGTTAAGTGGAGTCAGTCCACAGTCTGCCTTACAGACAGCCGCAGGCAAGGGACTCGCCTGCTCTTTGCTGTAAAAACAAGCGCGCAGCGAGTCGACTTGGCGATGATGTTGTGCCGCCACGTCAACCACGCCTCTACCTCCGATGTCACGAGGCAGGTTCATCCGCTCCACGGCAGACTTTGGGTGATGCATTCGGAATTTGGACATAGTTGTCCGTATCCGCCGCTGGACGTTTTCCAGATCGGTCTTCGTCCACGGCAATATTCCGAATGCATAAGCCAGTGAAGGGATGGCGAATACATTCAACGCGCTTATTTTATTCTTCCCCGAGAGATGCGATTTTAGCACCAGCTTTACACATCGCAGGAATTCGGACAGCAGAGCTTCTTTCAGATCACCAACTCGAGCATGGGTTCCTTGCAGAATTCCTAGGTACTTGTAGAAGTCTGTCTCGGTCATAGCTTCGATGTGGAGGTCACCAATGCTATGTCCGGCATGCGGCTCGTGATGACCTTTGCGGATGGCTTGAATTCGACATTTGTCTAATCCAAACTCCATCCGAATATCACGGCTGAACATGTCGATTATTCGCAACAGACTTCTAAGATGGTCGTTAGTACCAGCATACAGCTTGATGTCATTTAAGTGCATCAAGTGTGTCAGTTCGCACTTAGCACGTAGGCCATACTTTATTGCAAAACCATGCCCTCTAGCATCATTCAGTAGCCATGAAAGGGGGTTCAGTGCCATACAAAACCAAAGGGGACTCAATGAATCCCCCTGGAAGATGCCCCGCCGTATACGGATGGGCTCTGAGGTATTAGCACCCTCAGATGTACGGACTGATAAGGTGGTATGCCACCCTTCCATGACTGTCGCCAAAAACTTTATTAGTTTCGGATCAATGCGATACAGATGTAGGATATCGATTAGCCAGGTATGCGGAACGCTGTCAAAAGCCTCGGCATAATCGATGTAGCAACTGAAGAGGTTTCTGTGGCCTCTAGTTGCTTGTCCTACAACTACCGAGTCGATAATGAGTTGCTCTTTGCAACCCCTTGACCCAACTCGGCAGCCCTTCTGCTCCTCGGACAGAATGTTGTTGGTCTCGAGGTGTGCATTGATCCTTCCACTAATAATGGACGTGATGAATTTGTAGAGGGTTGGTAAGCAAGTGATCGGTCTTGTGTCTGCACCATGTCCTTCTTAGGGATAAGGTAGGTAATCCCCGCAGTGAGGAAAGGTGGAAATTCCTCCGGCCGACTCATGACCTCATTTATACTGCGTGCCAACCGACTGTGTACGCTGGTAAATTTCTTATACCAGAAATTCTGCACCCGATCCAGACCTGGGCCCCTCCAGTTCTTCGAGCTGTTTATGGCTCTTCGAACTTCCTCTTCGGTAACAAAAGTTTCTGTTTTAGTGTGTCCAGAATTTCAACAAGGGGTGTCTCACAGGGGATGGCATAGTTCCGGTAAACCCTCTGCACTTTATTTCTCACCCGTCGGCTGGCACTGCCAGTGCTGATCTGAATCAGTCTAGCAATGTCCTGCCTTAGTGAGTCCCGCCGACGTTCCAGACGAATTTTCCATGGTGGATCTCTTTTGTCATTCAAACCAATAACGCGAAAGCGAATCTTCTGACCGTGCAATCTAATAGCCGCAACTGCACCACAATACACAAGTGATTGTAGTTGCAGCAGCGACATATCAGCACATAGCCGAGATGCAATCTCATCATTGATTTGAGATAGAATTCCCGGAGTTGCTGAAGATGCATAGAGCCTGGGAATACCTGGTCTATGCAAAGGATCCATATCCGAGAATTCCATACACGCTCTTTGGAATTCGTCCCGAACCTCAGCGGAAACCTCAGCTGGACGGTGGAGAAGAGTGCTTCGGCGAGTACTGAAACTGTCGCCCGCAGTGCGGCGTGGTGTTGTTGATGCCGCCGCCTCTGCCCCCATCGACTCTCGGTCACCAGTTTCCCCGATGACTTCAAGTCGAACACGCTCCCTGATGGTGGCCTGGATTGTGTCGCTGCGAGTAATAAAGCGGTACTGGTCTGCGACTCGCTGCACAGTCACGTGCGCGAATTGCGGGAAACGCTCGACGAATCTCTGGTGCAACAAGGGGCGGTAAGATGTTGTACCCGCCCCCGCCGTTATTTCGTAGTAGGAGCGGATGATGAAGAGGTTCATTTCTTCAGTCCATTTCATCCGCTTCCTACGCGAACCTGCTGAAGTGGTCGCCACAGATTGTGGCGAAACAGCTGCAGCAGGCGGAGCTGTGCTCCTGGTCGTCGTGGCGCCTAGACGTCGAACCGCCCCACGACTAGCGGTTTCGACGCCGTGCTGTCCATTACGAGAGCCCGACCCAGTCACCAAGTCAGACGACTCCCGCCGGTTATCCGTACCGGACCTCAAATTTCTCCTTCTTCTCATTGTTGGTGGTGCATTTTATCCCTAGCTGCCAGGTATTGAGATAGCTTCCTTAGTGAGTAATCTGCAAGACTGCAAAGTTCCTGCACTTTCCTCACCTACCCCCTGAGACGCTGCGGTAGCGTACAGCCATTCAGACTGAAGCTATCTATCCCTCCTCCTTTCACAACCGGGATTGGGACCGGCTTCGGCGGAGTTATTATTATTATTATACTTGCAAGCTGGTCCTTAAAGTTTGTGTGACTGTTGGGTAGAGTTCTGTCTGGCCAGATTGCCGGCCCACAGGTAATCATTGGCCTTACTATTGTAATGTACAGCCAGTGCAGCATTCGCATTTTTTCCCTGCTTTGGATA
This sequence comes from Hermetia illucens, assembly GCF_905115235.1. Lineage (NCBI taxonomy): Eukaryota > Metazoa > Arthropoda > Insecta > Diptera > Stratiomyidae > Hermetia > Hermetia illucens. The sequence continues at coordinate 35,996,939 of NC_051853.1, forward strand.
TGCAGATCATCAAAACCGCCTCAGACATTTTCGGGAAACGCAATAAATCGATTCCCAAGAACATGCGACTGCTAATTCTAAAGCCGACTTTGAAGGCCAATTTCACCCTCACGGAGAGCCGTACGGAAAAAGTTTTTAATACCAGTGGATGTGGCTTGAAATAGACTATCAATTACCATGCTTAACTCATTTTTGACAATTTTGGAACATGTAACCTAGGAACTATACCGCTCGTATATTTTTAATATGTGTCATCCAAAGTAGCCTAATGTGACTCCACAGAATTTGATCTCTGTTACTCTTTTCACCTCCGCGCAATGCAATTTAGTGGCTTTCGGGTGATCAGCTTCCTAGTGAATGGTACTATATTGGCCCCGCCCTCCTGCAACAGTTACTAGTGGGAAGTATTATCCTCCTCTACCGACATAATAGCTCTTCGCATTTCGCTGCCCAACTTGAACTTTAAGAAGTCTAACTCATCTAATTGCTCCTCTTATGTGGGCAACAGATCCACTTTCCCGCTCGGTGCTACTCTTTCAATTTCTATGGTCTCTGCAATTCCCTCGGGGATTTAAGTAAGCTTTCCACCTAATGATTCTCCAAGTAAATTCCGTTAGTTTTCCCCAGTGCACGGGTATGGTGCCAAATTTGTAATTTATGAGTGAGTTATGGCGCTTCATTGCCTTCAAAATTCAGTCATCTACCCTATCATGATGAGTAACTCTTCAAGCATTGTGTGCAGTACGGGGTCCCGCCTGTTTGTTGGTAATTTTTTTAATCTTTTACCGTTCTGGCACTCGCAAGTATGGGGGCTAAGAGGTCCGCCGTGCCATAGCTGAGGAACCACATATCAACCCCAAAGAAGAATAAGTTAGCTTTGAGGAACCTATATCCCACATTAATCTATCCCACAATCCATTAGTTGGATTACTTACTCTTACTGTTGGAAAAATGCCAATCATATCTTCTCATTCTTTATCTTTTCAACCCTTTTCACTCGTTTTGGAAAAGATGAAAGGCAAGGCAAAGGTACCCTGGCTAAACTGGATGTCCCTGGTTACCTAGTTCAAATAATCGAGAGTTACCTTTCGGTGAGACGTCTTTGGTACGAGACGAACGACGGGCCGAAGGAATATGTACGACGGAGTCCTCGGCCTTCGCGAGCTAAAGGAAGCAACATTGATTGGTTTTGCAGAAGACCTGGCAATGGCAATAGTTCCGAAACACCACAAGGACGTGGAATTGTATGCAAGCGAAACCATGCATGCCATCAACGAATGGCTCCAAATGGTAAAATTGGACCTGGCGGAAGATAAGACGTAGGCGGTCCTTATTACCAATCGTAGGAAAACAACACTGTAAAAATCCAGGTTGGTAATCACGAGGTTGTTTCAAAATCGATCATTGAATTCCTGGAGGTAATGATCGATGCCGATGATTTCAAGGGCACCTGGACTATGCGCGCGAAAAGGCAGCACAACCTAGTTCATCTCTAGCAAGGATGTTGCCTAATGTTGGAAGGCCAAAATCTAGTCGTCGGCTGTTTCTCGCAGGGGCGGTGATATCCAACCTGCTATATGCGGCTCCTGTATGGGCGCGCGCACCGTATAACACAGTGCACCAGGGAAGGGTAAGTTCGACATACCGCCAACCGCGCTGAGGGCGTGCAGCGCATATAGGATAATATCTGGTGAGGAAGTGTGTTTCATCGTGGGGATGATTCCCTTAGATCGTCTAGCGAATGAGGCACACTGTCTCTATCGGAGAAGGAGGGCGAATCCAGCCGAAGTGATTGCGGGCTTCCAAAAGGCCACTAGGAAGGCGCTGTGAAGGAGATGGCTACAACGGTGGGATAATTCCGAAAAAGGTCGCTGGACCCATACACTGATCCCGTGTATTGAGAGATGGGTCGAGCCCAAACATGGAGAATTGAATTACCACCTACGCAGTTCGTTACGGGACACGGTGAATACAGAAAGTACTTGCATCGGTTCGGACTGGATGAGTCCCCAGACTGTCCCGAATGCGCCGCTACACCCGGTGACCCGGAGCATGTTATGTTGCACTGTCCAAGATTCGCGAATGAAAGACAGAGGTTAAACGACACCCTCAACGCAGTTATCGGACCCCATAATTTCATGGAGGAGATGTTGAGAATAAACCCAACAGAAAATGCGATACAGGAACTGGAACGAGCCCGGAAAGCATGACCACCCCGCGTAGTAATGCTATAAATACTACATAAAAAAAGACCACTTCCGATACATTTCTTCCAAGCTGTTTGATCTTTCATTCCTTCTCCGCGAAGTTGTTAATGGATCGGAAATTATGTATTTATGACTCTCCTTCTAGAGAAGTAAAAGTTGATGAATGGTATATAAAAGACGTGATCAAGTTTTAAGATCCTTTGCTAGAATTAACACGAATGTTAAGCATATGTAATACAATACACACCCCATTCAAAACTATGAGGAAAAGCCTTAGAACCATAAACTAATTGCTAAATACATGACCCAATTTCCCATTAAACAAGGCTGAAAATCGTTCTAAAGATAATAACCAGTTGAAAGTTGGAAACAGGTAGCCAAAATTTCTCTGATTCAATAATCTGAACGAGAAGTAACCATTAACTTCCATCGAACACCGAACCACACTACATGAAGTACATAAATTAAGAAATTTCCCACAGAATTGAAAGGACCAGGACCATCTATGTGTGTATGAAGTTAAATTGAATTTATACTAAGTAGAATGCACTTAACTGAACTTACGAAAAGCTAGAATACCATATATCGTATGCAAAAATATCTATATTCAGGAGAGTAATAAAGAGCTTAACTTATCCTCCCCATTTGGATACAATCCAAAACTTTCTTATTCCCAAATCGTATAAACTTCCATTATCGATTTTAACTCCATGCACTCCCGACCTACCCAAAACATCTAATATTTACATTCACACAAACACATACACATCGATTCATGGTTGAAGGACTAATAACTTGAAGGATTTTGAATTAAAAATCAATTTTTCAGAGAAAAGCAGGAACGACAAAGTGAAACTTGTTTCCACAGATTTTTGTGGGAATCCATTATGACGGAATAGATTTTTTGTTTTGCCGCTCAAGGATATAATATGATATGTGATGTATAGTGACAAGATAGAAGATATGGCGCAGAATTGCTTTTAAATAAATTGAGTTGCCTTGTTATGCTCGAAATGGATAATAAATTGGTTCATTGATTAATTTTTAACGGATTATTAATCTTTCCAAATGAGGAAGGATACAGACACTGCGGAACGGAATGAACGAGCAGTTATCGCCGAGGATAATGCCAGGATATTATTTCAAGATGAAAGATATTAATCATCTTAAATGTTCCGTTTCGGTCGCTGCTGATGTCTATGTTTAATCGATTTTTGCTTGCACAGTTGAGAATGGTGTTCACAGCAAAATAATCATTGGTTAATCATAATCGGGGTTTTGTAGAAAGTTCGAAATAAAGATGAGGCAGTTCCTGAAATGGTTCAAATATGTATCTTGAAAGCGTTCTTAGATTTGAATCATTCACCGTTAAATATTAATAATTCCAATTGTATATGGATACAAACTACAATTTATAACTACCTAAAACCGACGGTATAGACTGGGAAAACGAATATTAGAATTTCTAACATAGTATGTAATAAACATTGCTGAGATTGACGAACTGATGTTGTTATTACGCCTTCATTTATTCGAAACGGTCCCTGTAACAGATATTCATGGCTACAGGAATATGAAACCACTTATAGACATCATCGGCTATCATTAAAAGTAACCAAAGTCACGGACACTTTGAAACACCGCTACAACAGAAACAATAACAAACCACGTTCCAGACACTTCGACGAGGACGAATCCTTTGGAACAAATGGTGAACAGGAGAAATCGGAGACTCTTGAGCGGCACCCGTTGTCACCCTCTCGTGAGGTGCTTTGTCACTGTTCTCTGGAAAATCCTTCTGAAGGTCCACAAGACACCTCGTTATATTCTTGGAGTTGTTCTAAAACCATGACCTAGATTATGACCATAGCACTATTAAAAGTTCCCTAAGTAGACTCACCATGGGCAGCTCTACTTGTACTTAGAAAGGAAAACTAATTATGTTGTGTTACAGTAGTAGTACTATGTCACAAAATCTGGCCGACCGCGGAATCATGGAAGCGGACCGATGAACGGAAGGAATTAAAGGCTCTATTGATCACTGCAAGTGATGATAAGTACGACGCGCTCGAGCTTCGATGTTGTAGAAAAAATCCCAAGAATTTACTGTAATGTACTGGTCAGGGAAGCAGAGAATGCCGCAGAACGCAGTAATTTCGAAAGTGTATGCCACATCAAAATGGATCTTGCATGTGGTAGCAAATCTTTTAATAGTCTTTTCAGGAATGTTAATGATCGATCCCTCATCCTCGATGATAAGTAGCTGAAGAGGTGGAAGGACCACTTTGTATATATCTTCTCCAAATCCCAACCGCATCGGTCAATGTCCATGGCTAGGTAGGAGAACAAACAGATTGTCATAGCCGATAGGACTCCTCCATATCTTCCAACTAGCACAGGATTAAGAACATCATACTTAAAAATAAAAAAAGTATCGGAGGCAGAATTTTTGAAAGATTTTACCGCGATGAAACATATGACATTTTACACATTTACAGATTTTTCGACTGGGTAGGGAACCCCGCCCTTATCCCCTTTCAAACCAATGTGGAAGCCAGTATATTCTTCGTAAAGCACTAATTGATACCTTTCAGTCGATACTCCGCATGGCCATATTCGGTGTAAAAAAATGTTACATCCTAACTTTTGCATGTATGGAAACCACCCTTAAGCTCAACGTAGAACAATGTTACTATCTGTATGCAAGGAGATTTACAGTTCCCACCTTCCCACGAGAATTCGTATCAATAGTAATAATAGTTTCTAAGGAAATTGGTGTGACAGACAGACAGTAAACATTAATGATCGATCCCTCATCCTCGATGATAAGTAGCTGAAGAGGTGGAAAGAACATTTTGTAATGTCCGCAGCGTTACAGTATCCGCGTCATTTCGTTCTCTTTGCCCAGTGGTGAGTTGGCGCGAGATTTATTTCTTTTTATGGAACATGTTTCGCATATCCCCCACTTATTTTAAAATATTAACTTAAAAATAATCATTTTTATTTCCTCTTCGACAATTTTACTTCCAAAACCTTCTCACCTTTTAACTTCCTACAAGATCCCTAAAAGCCCTTTAATATGATCACTGTCATAAATATTCTAACACGTAAAAAAAGATCGTTAGCATGTCTTGTGATTGTTTTACATTGGCCAGATCATGCTGCATATTATTAAATGCATTTCCAACGTATGTTTCTGACTTAGACGAAATGTTATGCATGTTAGTGTAAATGCTGGGATATAGCGAAATTGTTATCGGAGAGATATCGGCTCGATGAAGGACGACTGAGTCAGTGAGTGGTGAGCTTTTAGTATCAGCAACAACATGACGAGAAGAAATCGGAGGTAACGACCAGGCGCGGGCAGATATTTAGCCGATAAGTTTGAAATCAGAACGAAATCCGCCAGTTATGTGAAAATCGAAGGAAGTAGAAAAACGGCCAATCCTGAGCATTTCGCAAGTGCAATGTTCGACAAGTGTAGACTTTAGTTGACATCGTCTACCTTGGAAACCGCCGGGTAAATTTCTCGAGCGGAGGTGAAAAAGTCGATTGGAGAATGTTGGCAGCGTACGTCGAGCATACTGTCTTTTTGTTTCGGTTCCCTACCTCACATACATTTATTTCAAGTTCTTTGATCACTGTTCAGTTGTGTCGATATGTTCCGTTATTCTGATCCCGGCTATGGCATTCAAGCCGTCCTAGGTCGGCAATCTTCTATAAGCAAGCTTTTTATGGTATCACATATCAAAAGTCAACAACTGAAGAGCGATATAAGTGGACTATTGTCCCAAAGCAAAAACTGTCCCATGCATAGCCCTTTCGCTTGGCTGTATGGCTTAAGCTTCATTCAACGGATCCAATGGAACAGTTGCTCAAGCACCTCAACAGCAATAATCAAGAAGAAGAATATGAATGCCCCGGATGAAACCGTCAGTCAACTTTTTGATAAACTTGGGTGTTTAACCAAAAAAGGGGGTCTGTGGACCACAAGGGAGGAAGTAAGTTGCTTCCCAAGTGGTCCGGTCCATCATCAAGGGGATGTGGACTCCACATCTTCAACAAAAAATTCACTTCGGCCTGGTTCAGGTCTGAACTTAGGAGGGATTTCAATTCAATATGATTCGCGCTCATGTAGTGTTTGCGATTATATCTAAGTGGAGCGATTACCACCCCTCGCTACTGCGGTCACGGGCAGAGGTCGTGGCGTCTGATGAGTTGTCTCTGCCTTGGAAGAAACAGTTAACGTTTGTTTATAATAAATAATTTGTTCGTGTTTCAAAAAGATGAACTGGCAAACCAACTGGAGAGAAGATTGGAATCAAAGTGGAAATAGTCGTAGTATCCAAGTTCCTCTGAATTTTGTAGATCCGCAGTTCTGGCAGTTCTTTTATAATATTTCTATTAGGTTTCTCTTACATTTTTTTAATTATTATTTTCCGTGCTGTTTTTCCTATATTTGCCAATTTCTGTTTTAATTTTCAATTATACTATGTATCATGAAGATGAACTAAAATTTTTGATCAGAGGACTCCATCTTCCGTTTCACTTTCCTAATTCCCGTGAAACTCAAAATAATAGAAGGCATTCTTCATCTATATGGTGAACCGGAAAGGAATCTGAAGTGTCCATATCATGGAGTTTGGTCAGATAGCTCCAGATTTGGAAAGGGATGCAAGTAGAATCGGACTGAAGATAAACTAAGACCCTTGCAACAACGATTCTATCGTCGATCACTTGGTATATCTAGGGGCGTGGCTTTTTTGACTGTGTTTCCGACGTAAACTTCATCTGGCTGGCTTGATTTTTTGATAAATGTTATATCTTCCAAAATTCCATCTAATGGTGCACCTGGCCTATCCTAGTTTCTTTAATGGCCATGAAAGACAGCATTTCAAACCGGAGACGTTGTCCAAAGAAAGATAGCACTTTCCCATATTGGGTTGCTTCACGTCTTTTAGATAAGACCAAAAAGAACAACCACCAATCGCAGGAATAAATAAAATTCCTGGCGATAAAGAGAATAACGCTTCATTATAAGGGCTTCAAATATAACGTAGCTTCCTCCAGCACTTCTAGTTTACTGTTCTATGCTACGCGACTCTAGACCAACCTAGTCGGCTCCTGGGCCCCCCTCGTCCGAGTTGATAACTCGGAACTTTCGAGTAACAGTAGCAGCTACTTTTCATGCTCTGATCACATATAGCATAGCGCTGTTGATGAATTGACTTCGGTCCTCAGTTAGTCTGAAAACTTCGTTGCATTTATATTTATCTTTAGGCCAAATTGGTCTACCTCTCGGAGGCAGAATCCTTGAAAGGCTTTACCTCGATGTAGCAGATGACATTTTACACATTTTCACATTTGCCGACTTAGTAGTTTCAGAGAATGGATCCTGGAAGCAATTGTCCCTTCTCGGACCCCACACATCTCCCCTTTACAACCATTGTCGAAACCAAAATATGCTTCGTTTTTTGATATATTCGGTGGAAAAAAAATGTTACATCAAACCCTCCCCCCCCCTTGTGCATGTATGGGAACCACCCTTAAATTCAACGTAGAACGATGTTGCTGTTCACAGTTTCCACCTTCACACGAAATTTCGTATCACTAGGAGCTATCGTTTCTAAGGAAAAGTGTGTGACAGACAGACGGGCAGACAGATAGTAGAGAGTCTCGAAAGGGCACCGGCATTAAGAAATGATAAAAATGTCGTGGAGAAGGTTTATCCTATCTCAAATACTCACCTTTTACGATAAGCAAAATTTCCTTTGAGGAAATTCATCATTCCCACTTTTAGGGGAACCATCAGTGGTATCTATGAGAAGTGGTAAAATTTGCCAACCTACTCTCCCTGTATTCAGGCTATTTTGACTCTTCACTTTTCCTTCGCCAAACAGGATTAGGTTTTAATTGATGGATCACCTCGAAGTTCTCAGCAGTATACATGTAGGACAAAAGAATATTCTAATCACGAAACCCCTTTGGAAGTTTTTAGCCGACCATCCTCGACGGATGCAGTGATCGAAATGGTTGCGAGTCAGCCTTTTTATTTCATTATCCCGGATTAAATTGCCTGTCACCTAGGATGTTTCTTTTCGTATTCGTGATGTTCCGCTGCTGCAGAAGGATTATCGTTTACATACACAGTATTAATGTGATTATAATGAAGCTACAGCACAGTCTCTTTGAAGCCTAAGACTGCACTATACTTCACAAAAGGAGTGAATAGGACAAATATATAAAAATTCATCCTGACTTGACTATTCAGAACAACTACGGGAGGGTTCCACTTCATATTTTCAAAGAGACCACTATGGCGCAATATATGTATCTCTGCAACCAAGAACGTTCTCCTGTGCATACCTCTCTTATTTGCTCCAAATTATCGGTAAATTTTGACAACAGCAAGCGTGATGTTGGTAGCCGAAGTAAACTTTCGCTCAGATCTCTGGGCCAGCCTCCGAAAAAATTTGACCATACTCTGTGAACAGCATCGAATCGCACTGGTCAAACGAAAACAATGAAGATAGGAGACTACAACTTTGAGACCGTTGACAATTTCTCCTATCTAGGGCCGAAAATCACAATCGATAACAGCTATGACGATGAAATCCTCGCACGGTTGTTGGCAGCAAACAGAGCCTATTTCAGTTTACAAAAACTGTTTCGCTCGAAACGCCTCACCATAGGGTTAGAGCTCTTACTGTACAAGACTATGATTTTGCCAATCATTATGTATTCCTCGGACACCTGGGCTCTTAGTGAAAAAGCTACGAACTCTTAACCGAGGGAAGAATTCTTCGAAGATTTTTTGGCCCCCTACATGAGGATGGACGATTCCGTAGCCTACATACCAGCGATACCACGACCGTCAGGTTGTGGATAAAATCCGGCTCAACAGGCTGCGGTGGGCGGGTCACTTAATCTCCATGGATGAGGATGATCCAGCCCGGAAAGTCTATAAGGCCAATATCTATGGTAAAAAAAGAAGACGAAGCAGACCCTGCCTGAGATGGAGCGATGAAGTAGTTCAGGATGCCAGACAGCTTTTAGGGATATCGAATTGGTGGACCTCGGCGCACAACTGGAGTGTCTGGAGTTACTTATTAAGGCAGGCCTAGACCGGATACCGGTTGTTGCGCCGCTAATAATGATAATACTCTGTGAATAAGGTCAAAGTGCCTGACTTGTTCCCTTCATCAATGATAACAAGTCCTTGTTAGCACTGATGAAGGGAAAAGGTGAAGAAACATTTTATTTTAAGTTTTTGGGTCATTTGTATATGAATATCTATTACTCCAGGCAGACATGTGTGTATGTAGGTATATACACGTGCTAATGAAGTTTAGGGGTAGTTAATCCAGGCAGATTAGTTTGTACATTAAACCTGCGGTATTCAATATACGTACTATATATGTACATATGTATACTTTTGTGCATGAAGTAAACCGAAAATATAGGTACGATCATTTTATATACGTGCATGGATATGTCCAGTATTCGGCAATAGGCAGTTTGTGCGTTTATAATAATATCTGTAATATGCACGCATATCTTATTATTTGGAAAAATATGAAGGAATATGTTGGATTTGTAGTTATATACGGTTGGACAAATGGGCGTGCAAGTTTCTCACATATTTTAAAATGAACACAAAACCTTTATACCTGAAGGGTGAGCTTACGGTATTTCAACTTGTTTTCATTATTACTCTGCATTGCTTGATAGCGTCCGATTCGAGAATCTGATTGTGTTCCAGAAGATGGATAATGCGTCAAACGCTGCTTCTGCTGACTTTTGCTTTAAATCTGCGACACGATGACAAATTTGGATGGTGAATTCATTTAGATGATTCGCCCAAACCTGTCTCTAATGATTGACGGCGTCAGAACTAAAACATTCAGAGCCAAAAAGCCACTTTTGCACGGGGGGCCAATAAAAACATTGAATTCATAATCCTTAATTTCTACCCCATTTTACCTGCAAAGTTATCCTGTGAAGAACAACTAAATACAGTATGGCGTAGCTGCAGTTCATATGATAGAATCGGGGACTTTTTACTGGGGTCTATTCTTTGGGGAAAAAGGGTACAGGGAGAGTTCTTGCGATTACTTATTTATTTGGCTTAAGGCGGGAGAAATACCTTCAAAGTAGCACTCTAAGTAATTATCTGTCCACGATTAGGATACTTTAGAGAAATTCTAACAGACGGTGAATCTATGTACAATATGTTAGAACAAAAACACCATGTGGGCTCCGCCGGAGGCTATATAAGTTATACCACACCGAAGCAAAGGTGTAGGATCCCGTTTAAACAACAAAAACTTTTTACTATGACAGAAAGAATTAATTGCCTCAATCTGGCATTTAAGCAATTCATTAAATAAATGTTTAGATGGAATCCTATCTGAAAGGCTTCAAAACCTCAACTGCAAACATTTCGGTCAGTGGCTTGAGGCAACCTATTATCTTTGGTGCAAAAATATTTGGTACCCTTCACTGGAAAGATATCCAATTTCCATACTTCCTGGTACAATTTCAAAATTATCGAGAACTTATAAGACCGGAAGCACTATGAGTAAATAAAATGAATAAGATAAAAAGTAAAATCCGCCTAATCTACTGAATCTACAACAGCATAACACATTCCTTGGTAATCCCTTCCTGCATAAGCCCACAATTACAAAAACATAATTCCTGTCCCAATTACTCAAACATAACACTCTTTTCATTAAGAATACAACAGCATTCCACTGGCAATTTCCTGGAGCTTTATTCTGCTTGCCTGCACGTAACCTAGGAAAATTGCATTTTCCTCTAGTTGTTCTCGTACTTCTTTCAGAATATTTTTACTTTACCGACGAATTTCATACAAAAAGTGGGACTTGGTTTTCGTCGTGAATTCTGAATAGTTTCAACCACACAAGAGAGAAAATCATTTATGATGCCAGGATTAAAAGGGTTTCTGAATTACATATATACCAAATATTACAGGTTTTGCTTTTAAATTTGAGTTATCACAAGTTTTGATAACAATAACCTGTTGGGTTAGTCACTGATTATAATAAAATAAGGAGAAAAAAATTAGCAGTAAAAAAGAAAGATAGATAAACACCCTAATTATATATGTATGTGTATGTAAATAGATAATTATAATATCCCGTGGATGAATAGCTCTGAGGAAGGTAACAGAATTGTAGTAATTAAATCCTAAAAGTTTTCTTATAAAGAGGCAGCTTTAGGAATTTCCTCTCATTATTTGTGTTTTATCCAAACGAATCAGATCCCACTGAAAAGCAATATAAATCTCTAGTTTAAAAGGACAACGGGAGATAAGTTCTTTTGGATCAACAAAAACGAAAGTAACATTATCGGGCTTAGAAATGGAGTCAAAACCTTCTTCTGTCAGAAACGGTATCACGGTGACAAAGCGCATTCGAATTCGCCCGGTAACAACTCCATATCCAACGTTAATCAAATGGAGTCCTCCTTGCAACAATCCACATACCCAAATTTCCAACGCAGTGGTCAAAACGAAGACACATGTGGAGAAAACGTCTTCAAGGTCTGAAAGATCCAGCCAACCAGTTCCACTTTCTGAAAAATTGGTGAACAAACACGAATCGAGGAAGAGAGAAACTAATGTGAAGACAAACGATAAACGAAAAGAAGTGTCTAAGAGCGAACATCCAACAGGATTTGCGAAAGAATCGAAAACCCTAAAAATCAATCAAGAGGTTTCAACGAAGTCCGGGAAACAACTAGAAAGACTTCTGGAGAAAACAAACGGAGTTAATGCTCCGGAGTCAAGAATTCGTCAGTCGGAAAGACCAATTCCAGATATATTTGACAGAAAGGTCAAAATTTGTTCAACTAGTCGTTCGAATTCGGATCAGAAATCCAAAGGACAAGCGGAATGTAAGAAACCGAAACCAGCGATCACCGTCCCGCTGACTAATGTGGGCGAAACTAAAATACCGAGCGCCAAGGATGATATCCTTGGAAGACCCACAACTGAATGCAAGAGCAATCACGAAAAACTAGACCTGAGCGAAGGGGGCACTCCCGACGAATTACCAGAAAATTATACATTGCCAAAATCAATAAAATGCAGGATCAGTAGGTTTACAAAAGACGATGTTGAGCGCCAAATTACTGTGGGCCAGGCATTGTTGTCAAATAAAAACAACAATTCTAATCGTAACGATACAACCACCGAGAGAAAGAGATCGCCCCCCGTTAAGGGAATAAACGCACTACATGAAGATGTCCTCAACCAACCACCTACGAAGCGAGTAAAAACTAACAGCTATGATGAACAGAACAAATATGAACATCGCAATCCCTTCAAAGCAAACCAACGGACTTCTTGTAGTTTGGCAGCTATTAATGCTGATGCCTTTCGCGAAAATTTCACTAAAACGGAGCAATCAGTGCAGCAAGGAGAGGGTTCTCCTCGCATATTTGAACGTTTCCTTGATCGAAGAATAAATGAAGGAAATCCAGAAATACGATACACCGCGAAATATAAAACTTTAATCTTGAGGAAAGATATTCCAAAAAAAGCAGGAAAGATTGATCATTCAGTAAGACAGTTGGACCCGATGAGGTACAAATATTAAGAATATAGAATAACTTTAGTGTGTATAGTATGTAGGGTTTGTGAAATAAAGGAAAGGAAATAGCTAAATATCTTGTTTGTTTTAAGACATGTAGGCGGTCATAGTTGTTCACCTATATCCTGTTCAATAGATATCCACAAGGGGTGAAAATGCTCTTCAATTGCACTTCACCCAATGTCAACTCTGCTTAAATTTTAAAGGCTCAATTCCACCGACTCTATTCGAGTCAAAACGCTTGAATTATCCAAAAATAGGCAATGGTTGAAATGAAATGTATCTCCCAGATACTCCGTGTACTTGAAGGTACAAATTTTAAATCATTTATTCTATGCCGGTGTCATTGGTCCAAGGAAAATGTACTTTGAGCCAATGGGCAGGTACACTAGCATATTCCAGGCGGAAATTTACGCCATAGACAAATGTGCCTCCTTTAATCTGCAAAGGAACTACAGGGGGCAGAACATAGCTATTCTCACCGATAGCCAAGCAGCGATCAAAGCACTTAGGTCCAACCAGGTGAACTCTAAACTGGTATGGGAATGCCTTGAGAGACTGAATACACTCGGCTCGTCCAACAAGGTCTGGATACTTTGGGGTTCCAGACCATGCTGGGCTGGAAGGCAATGAGGCAGCGGATGAACTAGCCAAGAAGGGAGCAGGGATGCCTTTACACGGGCCAGAACCCTTCTGTGGAATCGGAAACGGTTTCATGGCTATGAATCTAAGAAACGTTGAGGGAACTATATTGGGCGGGCCTACCAGGGATGGAGCAGTCCAGGGTGCTTATTGGAGGATACGAACCCATGCGCACAAAGGATTGCTTAAACCTCACCAAAAAGAACCTTCGAATCATAGTGGGAACTCTCACTGGTCATTGTCGGCTGAACTACCACCTAGGATATCTACGGACATTGCCTGCAGGTTCTGTGAGGAGGAGGACGAAACCTCTATGCACGTCCTGGGACAGTGTCCGACACTTGTGCAAAGTAGGTCGATACATCTGGGAGAACACTTAATACCAGATGCAAAGCTGAAACTTCTGGAAGTGGGGAACATACTAAAGTTCCTAACGGTTACAGGCCTGCTTGAGATACTTGAGATGATCAACAGGTACACTATAACCAGTAAAAGGGGCACAATAGTTCTTCAAGGACGCGGTGCGACTTTCCCTTAACAGAATAATAATAATAAACTAAATATGTACTTCAAAAACCAGGCAGAAGTTGGTGAACGGTTCCAATAGAATAACCCCCTACGTTGAATCACATGTTATCTGTGATCTGGTAATTATCCGGACCACTTGGGAAGCAACTTACTTCCTCTTTTGGAGTCCACGGACTCCTCTTTTTTGAGTTAAACCCAAGTTTTCAAAAAAGAACGAAAAAACTGACTGCCAGTTTCGTCCAGGGCAGAGGTAACTCATCAGACGCTGCCTCATCTCTGCCCTAGGAGCAGAGTGACCACACGGCAGATGGAAATCGGCGGTCCAAATCTAACCCAGGCCGAAGTCTTAAGTCCGCATCCACTTGGTGACGGAGAGGACCACTTGGGAAGCAACTTACTTCCAATGAGCAATGAGAGCAGAGGTTGAATTTCTCATTCACCGAGTTTCTGAAAAGCTTTGAGAAAACCTTTCCTTTTGATTGTTCACAGTATTGCAAACATTTTTAAAAGACGCTTTCATTTCAACTCAACCGGATGAACGTGAGCGTAATGTCCTTTCCCATAACTTCTTCAGCAACCATTTCTTATTCAGCTTGAGCAATTATACTCTCTGGATTCACGACCAAGTTTCTTCTATCGTTCATGACGAGTAGTGTAAAATTACATGACTCAAATCTTCTGGTATACTGGCGCATCCAGGATAACTGGAGGTATCATTTAATCCAAGAGATATATTATGCAGTGAGTATTCTGCGAGGAATTTAATCATATATGTAGTGGTTCATTTTCCCGTGTCACTAAGTGAGTCATTCTTCAATATTAAGACCAAGCTTATGTGTCCACCGCCCGACGACTCCCTTCAGCATCTACCTTGTCATCCATCATGCGATTTTAAACTTGTAAAACTGTACACGGCCTCGGTATCCCGACGAAATTGATAAGACTAACTAGGCTGACTCTGACCGATACTCCAGGCCAGATAAAAACAGCAGGATCACTCTCAAGACCATTCGACATCAACAACGGTCTACATCACGCGTCCTCTTTAACCTGGCCCTCGAGAAAGTAATCCGTGGTGCTGATGCAAATGCAAGAGGTACGATTCTCTTTAAGTCCACCCAACTGCTGGCCTATGCTGACGATATCGACATCATGGGAGGAACGACCCGAGACATACAAACTGCCTTCATCCAGATCGAGGAGGCGCAACTGGCGCGAGATCTTGGACTGCACATCAATGAAGGCAAGACAAAGTATATGGTGGTAACGTCAGCACCGAAAAGCAAGAAAAATTGTGAACTCTTGGCCGCGTTTGAAAGAAGAATCCTCCGAAAAGAAGAATCCTCAGGAAAGTCTATAAGGGCAATATCTATGGTAGAAAAAGAAGACGAGGCAGACCCTGCCTGAAATGGAGCGATGGCGTAGGTCAAGATGCCAGACAGCCTTTAGGGATATCGAATTGGTGGACCTCGGCACAAAACCGGGATTGCTAGAGTTCCTTATTAAGGCGGGCCTAGACCGATGATGATGATGATGATATACCTCTTCCCTGAGAGTAAACTTGACAGCCCATTATGCAAACCAATTCCGTACATCCAGTTGACCAATTGAGCACAACAACAGTGTCAACAAATTGGAAATATAATTAATTGAAGTGATCAAATACACTTCAAGGCCCAGATCCAATTCGATTGTCGCGCCAACGATTATTATAATTATTTTTTTAACAGGCTATAAATTTTTACAGTAAGTGCACGGGGAGAAAAATGTATACAAATAATTTAGAGGAAAAAGTATTAAGTGACTAAATCAAATTGTTGTGAAAAAGATTTTCGAAGTAGCATATAGTATGAAACATGGAGAAGGGGTAGAAATTATGGGGCTTTTTGAAAAATTTCAACGACGTCTCCGTTTTTATGTACAATTCAAGGAATATTCGAGAAATGTGTGATCGTTAGTTTAAAGCATAAAAAGTGGAGGAAAATCTTTCAGTGACAAAATTCCTCATTGGCCTTTATGAAAAGTACCCTTCCCTGATTGATACCCATTGAAGAAAACGCTCACTTACTACATCCAAGCACTGCATTCCATTAGGTTAGGGCAGAGGGTTCTGTTGGCATACCCTCTCTATCTCCTCTTATCCAAAAGTAAAGTTGCAAATTTACACTTTATAATGGAGATGTCATAAGACCCCACTTTGAGATCGCAATGAGTTTTCGAAGGGGATGAGAAGGAACACTTTTCCTGCTCCCCTCCATATCCTCTGAGGCTTTGATTGAAAACTCAATTAACCAATCAATTGCTCAATCTCGTTGTTCTGGGTTCGAATTTCAGTCGTCATGGATATCTGCTCTTGTCTTGTGTTTGTCTCACTGCTGTCCTTATCACTTGCACAGCGTTAAGTGTGATAGTAATCAACCTGAAGCACAGCCTGACTATATCGAAGCCTTAAACTTCACTAAGGAATTAACAGGAAACACTAGGCCTTGAAACCCATTCCATTTGGGCTATCAACCAAAGCGGTAGCAACTCAACAAAAGTGAAATAACCATGGAAGGTGCCTAATGTTTGCTTCTGTGTTGAATGTTCAAACACCTCAATCGTGACTATGATTTTCCATCATTTCTCGTCCTTCACCAGATTCGGGTGCGAAACTCATTCCCGAATTAAATTCGTAGACAGGTTAAAATTTCACTGCTTTTCTCATCAAAGACTTTGTAATGATCCATGGGGTAACAAGGAGAAAAAATGTTCGCTCACTCATTACTGTAGTATCCACTTTAGAAGATTAAAATTAGCAATAAGTATGGCAGTGGAGTGAACGCTCTGACTTTCCCTTTAGGGTCGATTACAAAATTTCCATTTATATTTGACTGACCCTCATACACCATTTGCTTAAATGGACACCATTTGAAGAATTATGCAACATCCACGCAAGCGAAAAATCCTTTGAAAATTCGTTAAAGTACAGTAAAAGTGATTTAAAGAGGAAAATTACCATCGCTGCAAACTGAAATTTATACATTTCTCCTTCTAATTTCACAAGCTTATCTCCCCTATCCAAGTAAAAACCGCCAATTCTTTAAAAGGATACTTTCAAGATAATTTCACTCTCAAACACGTTTCTTTAGAGAAAATCATATCATTTTACTTGCTCTAATCCGTTATCATCCCTTTCGAAATTTTTAATCTCAAAGCTCTCCTTCCCTTGCTCCATTTCAGCTCAGCAAGAATTAATTAAAAGTTTTGATTAAAAGGAGCAACTATGTCGTCTTTCCATATCAAACCACCTCGAATCCCAACACCATGACCCACTTAGTATTAAAGTAAATTGCAGTAAAATTCATAGATAGCATCCGGTGTAGCTGCAGCGGGAACTTTCCCAGGAAAAACGCAAACTCTAAAGTTAGTTGTAAAATGGAAGCGGATACTGTTCATAATCCCCGTACTGAATATGTAATTGAATCGTTACATATGGTCCTTTCGTCAGGTTATCTAGATGCAGGTCACGACGGACACTGGTGGAAGTGACGGATAATCAACTACTCGTAAACTGGAATTATCTTCCGGAAAAGAATAAATCCAGTTGGGATATGTACATGTTGCTGAGCTGATTATGCACCCCTAGTAAAGTTTGTTTTTGCAATTTGTGCTGCACTGAAATTTTCTTTGGCATGCGGGTACGATTTTCCTTCAATCAACTGTCTTTTCATCTGCGGGACAGGAAAAGCAACTTAAAATTGGTAATTAAATGATGGACAACATGTGGATCCAGGTATCTCCCGGTGCGATGGCTGAACTGATTGAGGGTCAGGTTTGCGACTCGTGCGCTGAGTTTGGATTATGGTTGCATCATGCATATTTGCGTTTGCCTCTGTGCTTGCCCGAGTGCTCCAAGTTTATCACAACTTACCACACCATCTCACCGTAGGCACACAGGGCTGTAGAGAGAGAAAACTGGTTCTCATTCCAAGATTATAAGAGAAATTCGAAATCGGGGTTACAATTATGCGGGTCTTCACATTACTCGGGGGGTCATATTTCGTTTCATCAAGAAGTTTTGTGACAACAATAAAACTGAAACAATTTCATTAAAGATGAAATAATAAAACAGATAACAATAAGGAGCGAAGGACTGTATATATGTGCTCCACAAAATAGTGAACAGTAGTTGTCATCTTACCGATAATCTGACCTTTATTCAAAATGTAAATGTACTACATATTTCAGGGCTACTGTTGTTCTACTTGGAGGAACAATCCGTACCCTCATGTGACGGTGACTAGTTAACTAGTTAACGTCCTTCACATGACCAGATTTGCGACCACATGCAAGCTATTTCGTGATAAGGGATACAGTTTCTGCTTCTCTAACCAGCTCAATAGCAGATTCTTTTAGTCACGGCGTCACTACACTCGACTTCTCAGGATTTCGCTCGGTATCGGAATTCGAGCGCATCACGCAAGCCATCACTCGCAGTGGTCAGTAGAGCCTTCAACTCCTTCCGTTCATCGATTTGCTTTCACAACTCCCCAACCAGCCAGATATTATGATACCCTATCGGGACGTGGCTGACGACTCGTGTGGCACCCGAGAAAAGATCAATTCTGATGGCGGCCCAATCATCATCATCATCAACGGCGCAACAACCGGTATCCAGTCTAGGCCTGCCTTAATAAGGAACTCCAGACATCCCGGTTTTGCGTCGAGGTCCACCAATTCGATATCCCTCTCCCCTCATCCTCATCGATATTCTCAGGCGCGTTAGTCAGCGCTGCCGTTCGATCAACAAGATAGCTCTCCCACTGTCGTACAAGCTGGGTCGTACAAGCGAACGTAAGTGACCATTAGATGGTGGTCTATTTCGAGGCCAATATCAGCGCCTCTCTTGTTACGCACATCCAGATTACAATTCCTAAATTTACTGCTGATCGTGGAGTGGTCCATCTAATTGCTCGTACGGCGTCGGTTAGTTGAAACCCAACTGACCTTATGGTCTATAGGTGCTGTGCTCGAACAGTGTGCCACCGATGACGAGGCGGCGGAAGCTGCAGAAATCGACGAATCTTCCACCATTACTGTTACGGGCGCCAAGACCGTGCTTCCCCATCACATTCAGATTACCTACCACAATGACAATGCCACCTCTAGGAAGCACCTCCTGGACCGCTTTTAATTGCTTATAGAAAGTATCCTTTCAGTGGGAGGGGGAAGGCGACATTAGATGGTGGTCACTTTTGAAGTCAATGTCAGCCTCCCTTCTTAAACACATTCAGAAGACCGCTCCTAAATCTCAATCAGATCAATCTGATTGCTTGTACGGTACCAGTCAGTAGAAATCCAATCCAACTGACCTTATAAGAAGCTCTCTGTTCGAACAATGCGCCACCAATAACAAAGTCGTGGAAGCTGCAGGGAACTATTATACAAATCTATCACCGGTGTCATTATGGTCACATATGCGAGCAACGTTTTATCAAGGCCTACCTTTGCATTCAGACATTAGAACACGCCTAGGGGATGTGGTAGGCATTATTCCAATACCGAATTTACGCTTACTTCTCGTAGTAAAATAGCGCATTGGCATAAGGGGAAGAGGAGTGCTCCAAAAAAATCTCTCTATATTGTCTCGGGTAACCCCCTTGTGTCGCCGAAAGCTAGATCAAGCGACCATTCCCTTGAAGTACGATCAGGGAACCATTCTGGGAAGCATTGGAATTGGAATATGAAGCGTTCATATTTTCCAAAATCAAATCTTAAACCATGGATGAAAGTGAAAGGTCGTTCTCGAAAAGCACTCGAATTCCAATCATGGTAGCTTTATCCGAAGTATGTGTAAGGAAATTTAAGAATTGAAGGTCGCTAACCCGGAAATATCTATTCATTTTAGTCGCCTTCTATGACAATCAGGCAAAACTTTACATGAATTCTAAATTCACAGGACTTAAGTTCATTGCCGTCGATCAAATAAGGACGAATGAAGAGGAAAAGAGAGCTTTTGATGATGAATAAAAATGATAATGCCATAGGCGAGAAAAATAACACCAGTTGAGGCTCTTGTTAACAATAAGTTGACCATCGAGATTGCCAATGAAGTGCTTGATGAAAAATCAGATTAAACCTAAATCGAGGAGAAAAGAAGAAGGGTAGAAAGTGTTAAAGACCGAATAAAAGTAATTGCACAGTAAGTAACATTTTTTGTTTAGAAATCGTTGGGTCCTGAGACCGGACCAATTGAAGAGAAATTTTCTCCCACAGTTTTTGATCCACGGACACCCAGCTTTGGGTTGGCACTTAATTCTTCAAAACTAGACGACTTGTGCTTTCGTCCATGGCAGGGGCAATATATCAGGCGCAACCTCACCTCTGTCCTGGGAGTGTATATAAGGGAGCAAAACACCACCTCGTAACCACTTCGATCCTGCTGCTCCCAGGGCAGAAATGAGACAACGACTGATGAATTGCTACTAGCCTGGGCGAAATCGCAATTCGTCTATATTTGAAGTAACATGGCAATGGAGGTAAGGCAGCAAAGAAGCATGTGTACTCCATGAAAGTGGACCCCCATGACTGGTAACTTAGAGGAAAGTGCCTATAAACCGCCCACACTGTTCAACGTGTGAGTGCACCGCTCCAAACAGGCAGAGAAATGTCGCCATTCACTACAAAGCCTCAATAGCCTCAATATTGATCAGAATAGCTATGTTACACTTGGGGCTCGGATCAAGCCCCAGCCATTAACAGGCCTCCAGTATGACCAGTATGGGAATCTGGTGAGATAATAGAGGAGAGGGGGGGGGGGGGAGTTTAAGGAGTACATTGGGGACATTTGCTGGGTAGGCTTGCGTTGTTGGATATGAAACCAGAAGTAGTTTGGAAGGTTGAAATCTCCTTTGATACAAGCAGATAGATATTCGTTTTTAAACTTAGTTATCGCAGGACTTTGAAGGTTGTGTCGTAACTGCGGGGAAGGTTAGGTAGACTGATACAAAGGCTAGCGGGAATAAGCATAAGAACTGAATTGATAGTCGTTAGGGCTGAGTTCAAAGTGCAAGATGACAAACAGCAGAGCTGACATAAGAAGAAGAATATGGAAGTATTCTGTAGACGCACAAGATCTAAAGTGCAATTTAAATTATTTGTTGGAAAGTTGGAGTGAAATCGGAAAGAGACATAGATGCAAAAAGAATGTGAACACTGGAAGAAGTCATTGGGAAGAGGCTTGGACCCGTCTGCGATAGGCCAGGTGAGTATAGAATGATTAAAGCCAAACACAAGTAATGAAGCGAAGAGGGATAAGTTAAATTTCGGTTTGGACTTCCGATAACCTCTCGGAAGACTCATCGTACAGATGAAAATGGCTAAGGCTGGAAAAATATACAGAAGAAATAATAAATGAACTTGCATTCGCCCAAGAAATACGTCGTACACCATTGTTATATGGGGAAAAGAAGGACAAATAAATAGATTTGTCATATAAGGGAACCACCACGATGCCTCCAACCTCCCAATTCTGCATGGCTTCTGTCACAGCGGGAGATAAAGTATCCTTCAAACAACTCAAAATTCAAAATTGTGTTATCCAGTCCAGTTTTAGAAATGTAGTATTGGAAAGCTAGTACAGATAGATTGAAGCTCAAGTTCTTAGACTCCTTGTAATATACTCTGGAAAAAATATTTGAACACATAAAATACCGATTTACGTAAGGTGGAAAAGTAGGAAGCTGTTTATGCCTTCCGTAAAGTTTGGTGGAAACCACCTGCGGCTGGCTTTGGGATTGTAGAGATAAGTCTTTTACACGATCGGACGATTGACGGAAGAAAGAGGTGACCGAGATGAATTGGTTTTGTTTTTGGTATAAACTGCACTATATTCAGAACTAGTGAAATAAAATAATCAGGAAGTGAATAGTTACTAGAGTAATTAGAAAAAGCGTCAGAAGGACGCAGGTGGCAGGTGTAGTTTGCGGTGCTGCGAATCCAAAGATCGATAACTTAGGTGGTTGAACGTGAAGAGGAAGATTGCTGCGTAGCGTTATTACTGACTGAAAATCGTGTTCCTCTGATAAACTATGCTTGTAAACGAAGTTTGTAATAGTAAGACTCATCAGATTGGCAGCAGTATCTGGGGTCTCACATGAACAATGCAGGACAAGCAGTGGTGGACAATTCGCAGGAAATTGACACCCATATTCTAGCATTAGTATTAAGTGCAGCTTTGCCGTGATATTGAATGAAAAGCGAACAGGATGCGCCTCTGATAAGGAATATGTAACGCAAGAAACACTCTGTGGCTCTAGGATTAAACGAACAATATCAACTGCCTGGACACAGTCTTTTGATGCAGCAACTGTATTGCACCCTCAAGCGCAGTGCCGCGGCAGACAGTAGGTGAGATTCGTTTGAAATTTTTCACGGATGGCAAGGACCTATTCCACTAGAAGTTTATTGTGGAATGATTACAGGTAACTCAGTTGCGGTTAAGAGATTTGAAACTGGACGATTACTTAGGAGTAGACTGTGTCTCTATTCATTCCAACGTATACTACTATTTTTTTCCACTACATCTTAATCTTCGTCCTTTCTATCTATTCGAACATTGAAGTCTTCTGCACTCTAATGACTTGTTCACTAATAACAGGGGACTTAACATTACTCGTTGTTTCAAGGAAACCACCGCTTTCTGTTTTAAGGCTTTTGACTATAAGGCTGCAATCATTTCGGCTGTTCTCACAGTAAAACAGAAACCAATATATGGTTTATGGATGATTTTAAAGCTTTTATTTCAAATTTGTGAAGATTATTTTGAATGCTGCACATAAAATACAGGGATAAGGGATAAACTACGATAAT
The DNA here is from genome assembly GCF_905115235.1 of Hermetia illucens. Taxonomy (NCBI): domain Eukaryota; kingdom Metazoa; phylum Arthropoda; class Insecta; order Diptera; family Stratiomyidae; genus Hermetia; species Hermetia illucens. The sequence continues at coordinate 36,019,788 of NC_051853.1, forward strand.
AATTTTTGGATTCTCAAGGTAAGAAACCGCAACGGGGCAGAGGCTATGGATGCCTTAAAGTTTATGGTAATAACCTTAATTTTCACGATGATTCTCAACAATCGAGACAATAATACCTCTGCACTCATCAATCTAAAATCTTTAACGACCAACGTTAGCAAATATCAAAGATCCCCGAAAAAAATCAATTTCGAAACTGTCAGCAAACTTTTCGTTTCCTGTAACTATCAGAGAAATAATATTGCATCTCCTCAGTTCCATAGAATAACTCAGATATGAAAAAGAAATGCACTTTCAGAAAAAATATCACAACAGAAAAATTCATTCTGAAATTAATTACTTTTCAGAACACCAAACACAACGAAATGATGGGAGCGCAACCAGTTGTTTTGTTGATGTTTTTTGTCGGGTTTAAACCAAGTCCACGGTACTGTTTGGAAAGATAATAGCATTTCTCCCAAAGGAAGCCAACCGAAGTAAGCTCTCATGAAAAATGAAAATCATATTTTCTGGTAAGTGGCTTTCCACAAAAGCTTCCGTGGGTTGTATTATGTTCTTCCTACAACTGCATGCCTTCAAGTAAAGAAACAAATAATGCTGAAATAAATGCCAAATCATGGTTGGAGGAACTGACAGAAGATATATTCTAATAACAATAAAATCTAGAATATAAAATTGCAATTCTCGTGCTACAATTTTTATAGCATTTGACGTAAGTTCAACTTTCACATTTTCAAACAGGTATCTAAACTAAAGGCACGTCGTCCGTGCTGTTTTTTCACGTCGTATTCCTAACTTCCCCAGAATATAACATACAAAGAACGATAATTTCAGCAATAACATTATCCTTCCCAACCATAAACCTAATCGTGATATGGCCACTAGGGAAAGGGAACATATAAATGGTGAAAAAATGTTGGGTTTTAGTGATCCATGAAATGAAGTGGGCAGTGCATGAAGGTGATGTCATCCGGTAAATTGCGGTTAAATAATGTGACACTTAATTTGATACATGTTGTTTTAACAAAGTTGTATTTGCTGAAAAAGACCTTTGGACTTTTGCCCCGATGAGAAATGAGATATTATTGCGCAATATATTCCTCTTGATCTGTAGTGAGAAAACTTTTCCAGCAATTTTATTTTTTGAATTTTAAAAATTAGCCGCTGCGCCTTTCTAATGAAAGATGAAAGATCCATAGGACCGAAAACTTGTGTCCTGATGTCAACACGGTTAGAGGCAACTATGCTGAGACCGTTTAGTTTCAGGACTTAGTTACGACCACCTTGCAATACCAGATTATTGGCGAGAGGAAAAATATCGTAGTTGCCTCCGCTTATTTACCCTATTATCCTTTGTCTCCCCCACCGACGCAAGAACTAAGGGATCTGGTAGCGTATACAGAATCAAGTGGTCTCGAACTATTAATAAGTTGCGATACGAACGCTCAACATATTTGTTGAAGCAGTAGCAAATGCAATCCAAGAGGAGAAAAGCTAGTTGATTTCATCAGTTCAGCTGGCCCCTTGACTACAAAAATAAGGTGCGCCCCTACGTTCCTAAGACCGAGAGAAGTGGAAGTGACCTAAAACTCTGTACTTCAAAAATGTCAGAGTTGACTACACACTGACAGGTGCTATACAAAGTCTCACTGTCAGATCACCGATACTTAGAATTCAATCTATTTCAGTCGAACAATCTGTAATACAAAGACGGAACCCTGGGAAAATAGATTGGACAAAATTCAACGAACTTCTTGGGAATAAAGTGCATCTCCCTAGGCCACTAAGGATTCCTGTGATGATTGAAGATGAATTGGAAACTCTGAATTGCACACTTTTAGAGTTCTATGAAGAGGCTTGTCCTATTTCCCGCAGCCAAAGCGGTAAAACGGTTCCTTGGTGGAATCGAGAACTGCAAAAAGTCAGGAAATCAACCAGGCGACTTCTAAGCGTCCTTGTACAGGGTGCGGTAGCATAACTTCCTTTTTTAAAATGTGCGCCACTCAGTTAGTTGATGTCATAGCGGAGCGCTAGTGGTCTCTTTCAAGAGGGGATACTGTAAAGTTTTGTCCCGACACGGTTCAGTCGCCATCATGCGTTGGAATAGTGAGGAGCGTGCCTTTGCCGTTAAGGTTTACTTTTCAAGCGGATGTTCGGTTATTGCAACACAGCGTGCATTTCGGAATCACTTTAATTTAGCCCTGATGGCTCCCGTCCCAAACCGCAAATCAATTGTTACATGGGTCACTACATTCAGACAAACTGCAAGTGCGACAAAAGGAAGAACTGGAGTCTCTCGGTCCGTTAGATCACCTGAGAACATTGAAGCAGTGAGAGCGTCAATGTTGCGATCGCCACAGCGTTCTGCGCGCAAACACGCATCTGCCCTTGGACTATCCGATCGTTCTGTGAGAAGAATTCTTCGTGATGATCTTCATTTTCATCCCTATAAGATGGCGATAGTGCAGGAACTTTCAGAACGTGACTTCAATTCTCGGATGAACGCGTGTGAGCTTCTTCTTGATGTCGTTCCCGAGGGTGCTATTGTTTTTTTAGTGATGAAGCCCATTTTCATTTGTGTGGGTCGGTTAACAAATAAAACATGCACTACTGGGCTGACACCAACCCTCGAGAATTTCATCAAAAGCCTTTGCATTCACCCAAAGGTACAGTGTGGTGTGCAATTTCCTCAGCTGGAATTATTGGTCCCTGGTTTTTTGAGGAAAATGAGGTTACAGTGACAGTGAATTCGGACCGGTATGTAAACATGCTACAGAATTTTTTTTCCCACGGCTAGGTAATTTGGATTTGGGGGACACTTGGTTCCAACAAGACGGTGCAACAGCACACACTTCAAGAGCATCGATGGCTGTTTTGAGGAAACACTTTCCAGAGCGCCTTATCTCAATTAGAAGCGATTTAGAATGGCCGGCACGCTCTCCCGATCTGTCCCCTTGTGATTTTTTTCTATGGAGTTTTTTTGAAATCCCGTGTTTATGTGAACCATCCAAGAACCCTATAAGATTTGAATACCAACATCCAAAAAGAAATTGTCAACATAACACCTGCTATGCTAACAAGAGTCATGACAAACGCCAGAAATCGGTTTACGCAATGTATGGAGAATGGGGGACGTCACCTAACAGATTTGATCTTCAAAACAATGTAAATAAAAACTTTAGACATGTACCTACATTATAAAAAATAAATAAATATTTTCCGATGCATACAATAGTTTTTATTGAGTTTTGAAAAAAGGAAGTTATGCTGCCGCACCCTGTATAAGCAATTAGAACGAAGATTGGTTAAACTTCCGGAACTCAAAGCGTGAATATAAGAAACTCGTTAAGTGTTCGAAACAAAACTCCTTTAGAGCGTAGTGTGAGGAATTGGAAGGTGAAAGGGAGACTTCAAGATTGTGCAGAGAACTTTCATGAGCTCCAGACTGGAATCAATACAGAAGTACTCCATCCGGGAGAACTGGTGAGAGAAGTGATAGGGGGAGAGTTGACAGTTGTTGCAACTGCTTCAACATGCAAGAGTTGCAAAATAAACTGAAATAGTGCGAAAGCGGTTGGTACCCATGAAAAAGTGAGAGATGTCATACTATTCTTTGAACACTTCAAAGCACCTGTCATGAATGGCTTCTATCTAGCAATGCTAAAGGAAGGTATGGAATCCTTAGAGCAATTGCTAAGAAGTATTTTTTAAGCAGGTCTTGTTTCGGGCCATGTGCTTACCTCTTGGCTGAAGGTTAAAGTAGTCTTTATACCGAAGCTTGGGAAAGATGACTATTCCACTAGAAAGAACTTGAGACAGATCAGCTTGACTTCATTCTTGCTGAAAGGTTTAGAGAGACTAACGTCACATTCGTAGGAAGGCGCTTAGGTCGCCCCCACTTAGTGAAAACCAACAATCTTACTGTTGATGGGGATCTTGGAACGGTATGTAGAGATATACAACATGTCATTTATTTGATAGACAGTTGGTGCCTCAGGCATGGACTTTCAGTTAATCCAAATAAAGTCACAATGATTGGCGAGCGGTTGAAGGGGCGGCGCATCGTAATCTGCACTGATAGTCAGGTTGCATTGAGGGCGTTTATTAGTTCTTTGATCACCTCGAAAATCTTTCAGGAATGCAGAAACCATTTGAATTCTATCTCTAAATTCAATGCGGTGGAATCACTGTCAGTGTCTGATCACAGCAACGTAGAGAGAAATGGAATCCCAGGTGCTTTAGCAAAAAAAAATTCAGTTTCCCCCATACTCGGACCGGGACCAGCAATTGTGGTGTCAGTAGCATTGGCTAAGCTTACCATAATGACAGGCGACAGAGCCTAAATGCTGCTAGACATACCAAGCTTTTCCTGTCAGAAACGAACATCCGTACCACAAAGCTTACCCTTTCGAAAAGCAGAAGGACTTCCAGAAGTATTGTAGGCATTCTGACAGGCCATACTTCACACGATGATGATAAAGGAGCGGAATCCACGGTACATTTCCTATATGGATGCCCCGCCTTTGAGTACATCAGACGGTCTGTGCCGATGTTCTCCAGTTGCGACGAGTATCATCACATCCACTAACGGAAATCCTGCGAAAGGTTAACGAATCCAGGACATTCCGTTAGATGGGGGGGCGGGGGGGGGGGGGGGGGGGGGGATCGAGTACAATGGGCCACCACGACCTGAGTACTCAGAAGCTATAGCTTCTCCCTCACCACACACTATCGTAGCCCAACAACTGTAGTGTTGTCAACCCATCCGTCGGCTTCGATACCCTTGCCCGCATATAAGAGCTTATCCATTTCAGCGTTCTTTGTTGTCGATTGGTTAGGTGAGTTGGGCCACAAATCCCTCCGAGGATTCTTTTTTCTCAGCCAAGGTACAACCAGAGGTTGTAGTATGCTCGCAGGGGATTTTCCCAAGCATAACTTACCCAAAGTAAGTTTTCCCAGAGGCGGATTATTCAGACCTGTAGCCTATAAGTAAAACTTACTAACCTAAACTGAGAAAAAGGGTCTTCTTCAGCGGATTCTTTAAGGACTGTGATTGGCTCCTAGTCAAATATATCTGGATTCAGACTCTCTATGAATGAGCTCTTATTTGCTCTCCAAATCAAGCTTTAATCACCATAGTGGAAATCGATTAATTGGAGAAAACTTACCTCACTGCGACTACTACCAAGGAACCTACTACTACTGACAATCCAAAGATACAATATCCATAAGGTATTATATATGTAGCTACACTCATCCGTGAACTGAATGGTCCAAAGAAGCAATTTCCATAAGAAATCAGCAACCTGCCATCAGGCCTCATCCCTTTTGTTTGCTTTTGTTTGGTCATTATTAACGGGATTATGTTTCAGTTTGTCGATTCCACCTACAGAATAAACACCAAGATTGTCGCAATCTCCAGTGACCTAGACCGTGGTTCCAAGGTAAGGTCGTTTATTCGGATCAGAAGGCTGAATTGCTGCCGACTAAGCTTTTTACATCTTTGCGACAGACACATTAACATTAAACGCTAATTATAAAACTTGAGGTTATACTTATTACCATCCCCGAAATTGAAAGAAGGATTCGTTGCACGGTCTTAAAGTTTTAGACAACAAAAGCTTCCATTGTTCCGCTTCCCTTGTGCTAACACAGTCTATTTCTATTATATAATTTGAAAGAGGAAGGATTCATTTTCATGACTAATTTTTTAGACACCCTCATGGTGTCGGCGTAATAAAAATTATGCAAGGAAAAGGACCCGCCTTGGACAATTTCATTTTATGGGCGTTTCATTTTTCGAGCGTCTCTCCTCAATTCCTCGTCAACTGGACACGAGCATGTCCCGAAGGACCAGTGGATATTGTGCTACACATTAGACAAATTTGCATAGTAAATTACAGTTTTTTTTTTCTCTCCGGTCATAATGAAATGGAATTACTGACAATCCTTTCTTCTCTTCGGTGTTATATTCGAAATTTTCATGGAACATGTATTCTTTGTAGTATTATATCTATTTTGCAAACCGGAGGGTAAAAGGTCGCTCAAGGTTGCCAGAAAGGTCGTGTGTGCTCATTTATTGTAATTTGGTTAGAAAAAAAAACGCTCATATGCCTGGAAAATTTTCTGTGAAAACTTTTCCACTTTAAAGTAATATATTGACTTGAATTTATAATTAAGGCTTCCAAGGAATATTTATTACTGTTTTTAGATGCAAGATATGGGCATAGCCATAAAAGTTTAATATCACGAGGCTTGGTTTATAGCAGTTATTAGTAGAATAGTCGTAAATGTTAATCAGATTCAAAGGCATGTACAAATTTTTACGCATGGAGGAGTCATGGCTCTTTCTCATAGTCTGAATATTATAGGAGTCTTAGGTGAAGCTTCTGCTACCGCTGTGAAATGTAAATTAACAAACTGTGAAATTTAGGATTTCCAGGCTCTAGGGAGTTCCGAAGATGGCAGGCGCTATAATACAACTATTGACTTAATCCATGTAGATGGTAGCTTATTTTACATGCTTGTTTTAACGAAACGGTGCATCGACGACGGAGACGAGTTGATTAGCCGTCAGTCTCTCGATCTCGTGGCCACCGGTTCGAATCAAGCATCACGGAAGCTTAATTTCCCTTTGTACTGTTGCCCTACTGTAGGCTTATCAAGGACACAGCAACAAGTATGATGATAACAAAATTGAATGAAATCGTCTTAAGGAAAATCAAAAAAGGGGGAGGGGGCAAAAGATAACAATACGAATACTTCGGAGGCAGTATTGATTAAGGTCGAGGTCCCCGAAGGAATCGTACAGGCGATAGATGCTGAAAATGCAGGACCAAACAGGGAAGTAGAACTGCTGTCTAGTGAAGAGGAGAAGCTGGACGACCTAGACTTGGATTTTCTAAGGCTCAACGCGCCAGTAGAGAACAGCTCCAGACACCAATGAAGCCAAATGTAAACCTCCATCCACCATGCAAGAGCTCTATCTGCAGAGGGCAATCTCGACAGACAACATTGATACAGTGCTGACTCGAGACCCATGGGTGCACCGGGCGCAGCTTTGTGGTCTGCAAGGAGAAATTATGCAGGTAATTTTGGACTCCCTTACAAAAAACCAAGAGTTCGCATGAATCTTAATGTCTTCCAGAGTTTCTCGTTACTATCCAATTTCCACTGGAAGCCGGAGAGAGAAGTCGGGAGGCAGTCGAACAGAATGGAAATACTTCCCAGGAGACGCCATGCGGATCCCACCAGAACTAGTCGCTAGATTGGTGAAATTCCGTGAAAAGAAAGAACTACCGCTTCTACTCGACTGCGACGCCAACGCCCATCACGAATTCTGGGGAAGCAGCGACACTAATCGAAGAGGTGAGTACCTTCTTCAAATTATTCTTAGCAACAAGTTAGAAATATATAACATAAGGAATACTCCAACAATCGGGACGAACATTAGACAAGAGGTACTAGACATAACTCTAGGGAATTCACTGATGAACGTGCTGGACAAAAATTTGGGGGTGTTGAATGAGACTTCTATGCCAGATTACGGAATATTCAGGTTCGACATTGAGGGCAACTCCGAAACAAAAAGAATCTCGGGAGAACATATTAGGACTCCTAAACAACGCACCTGAGCAACAACTCGACTCATCTGCAAATCGACGATGATATCAGGAGCGAACTGGAAACAGGAAACAGTGGTGCAAGACCTCAACAAAGTCGTCATTGGTGCATATGAGGAAAGCTGTCCGACTAAGGGAGTTAAGTCATTAAGAAATGTACCGTGGCGGAGAGAAAACCAGAATGAGACCTGGAATGAGAAAACCCTTTAGCTGGGCAACACAAACCAGAGACTGGTGAGGGTAAAAATGCACTGACGGCATGCAGCAATCGGGGAAGCAAAATAGAACAGCTTCACACAATTCTGTGAAGCGATCAAACAAACCACAGAAATATAAAGGCTATACAAGGCCATAACCCGAGACAGGACAATCAACATCTTCTATCTGTCTGAAGAACAAAAATAAAACATTTAACGAGAATGAGGAAGATGGAATAATCTGCCTCTCAGAACGCATAAGGCTTTTCATCCTAAATCTTTCAAATCAACTGGCCTAACACCGTTGGTGCTCAAACCGACCATGGACAACTATATTAGAATGATCTCGCGCTTGCTGAGTATAGAGCTGAGGTAGTTCTAACTACCAAACGAAGGAAAGAGAGATTAACGAACTGTACGATTGGCGAATAAAACGTACAATCGGAACAAGCGCTCAAATATCTAGGACTACAAACTAAACTTCAAGCAACATCTAGAGAGCCTAGCAGCAAAGACATCTGGAGCTACTAACTTGTTAGCGTAAATATTACTGAATTTAAGAGGCTCAAGGTATTTTTCAAACCAACTTGCCTAACACCGTTCATGCCCAAAACGACCATAGACAACTATATTAGAACTAACGTGCTAATGTACAATCCGCGTCATCAGTGTCAACACATTTACTGAGCACGACGGTAAACCGAAGCTGCCCTGTATGAACTAACGGATGTATTACGGGATGCCAAAAGCCAACCAACTGTGTGCGCTTTTGGACACCCCCGGACACCCCGGACACCCCCCGGATATACATAATGTCCTCAATCTTAAGAGAGTAGGAAACACCCTGTGTTTCTGGATTGGTGGAATGCTAGAAAGCAGGCAAATAATTGCCAATTACACTAGACCAAGAGTTACTGTGGAAGACACAAGTCGGAAAGCTACAAGAGCTCTAATGACTCACAAGCCCATAGCTAGAAAAAAAATATTTTTGCACCCTGGAGATACTGCTTTGAATATACGTTCCAATAGTAAGAACAACGAGTACCTACGAGGCAGTAATCTGGGCAGATAGAACTGAACTTAACGCAACAGTCAGGGAGTGATACAAACTTCAAAAACTGACTTGCGTGAGTAGCAGTGGGACAATAAGAACATGCTCAAGGGCATCCATCCGGCATCCTTCTGAGATTACCTCCTCTCCATCCTTAGATACAGATACAGGCAAGAAAAACGATCTTCAGAATGGCCAGAAGCGTCAATGAGGCGGAAAACTGCCAAATCGAATGAAAATTGATATTCTTTCCAGGCGGTATCCTGAATTACTGGTACCAAGGGATAACATAACAACGAGGTTTAATTTTGGTAAGAGGTTTGAAACACGTTGAAGTAACAGGGCAAAGTGGGAGACCGTGGCAACGGTCTGCAGCCTAAACCAGCAATGGATTACCTGGTACACTCACATATCTCTCACAGCAGAGACAGCGGTTGCCAGGATTATTAGTCTAAAAAAAACTTACTTTGAGCCACAGAGTAAGCAAACTAATATATTCCAAACGGAAATATATGCAATAAACATGTGTACCTTCTTCAATCTCCAAAGGGACTATAAGAGGCAGAACATTGCTTTTCTGACCGATAGCCAAGCGGGGTTCAAAGCACTTAAGTCCAACCAGGCGAACTCCAAACTAGTGTGAGAATCCCTCAAATAACTAAGTCCACTCAATTCGGTCTAGATACTCTAGATTCGAGGCCTTCTTGGGTTAGACGGCAGTGGACGAACTAACCAGGAGGGGAACGGAGACGGCTCTACACAAACCAGAACTCTTCTGTGGGATCGGGAACAGGCTGATTGCTACGACATTGCAAAATGAAAAGAAATGGCTGAGGGAATTATACTGGGCGAATTTACGAGAAAAAGAGCGGTCCAGCTTACGATTAGGTTATGGTCTTTAAACCTCATCAAGAAAAGCCTTCGGATTATAGTGGGAATTGGTCCTTGCCGACGTAACTATCACCTGGAGAGGCTAGGGATAGCTACGGACACTGTCTGCATATTCTATGCGGAAGTGACGAAACTTCCTTACATTTCCTGGGACAGTGTCGGGCACTTGTGGAAAGTAAGTTGAAGTATTACTTCCATTCACTTGGAGGTGAAACGGAAAGCAGTCAATGACGTGTATAGACTCGAGCCTTTTCAGATTACAGACTTAATAACCTTCACCGACGGGTCAGTCATGGAGGGCGGATCGGACGCAGGGGTGTTTTCGGGGAATCCGATTATAAAACTGGCCCGACCCCTCAGAAAAATGACGACCATATTCCAGGCGGAGACATATGCTATTTCATTAGCAGCAGAAGAATGTCTGCGACAAAAATGGAGGGGTCGCAACATTCAAATTTCTTCCAACAGTCGAGCGGCATTATCAGCACTAAACAGCAACGACATAGGACAATAGGTGCACTATAACCAGTAGAAGGAACTCAACAGTTCTTCTATGACGCAATGCAACATCCCTTAAAAGAGTTTTTCTTCTTCTTCTACTACTATATTATCAATTTTATTTTGAGGAGATTTCGAAGCTTAGATACCAAATACAAGCAGTTCGTAATTTTCTCTTGTATTTCGTGTTAGGGTATATTCGGTCCCGTGAAATAAATCATTACTTTCTAAGGCTCGCATTCCCCCTTTAAAACTCTTGTGAAAACTAAGGTTACGGAGGACGTGGAACATTTTTCTTTTTAACGACCCAAGATTTACCGAACACAGGACAAAAATGGAAGTTGTCGTCCTGGGCGCTATCATCACCCGCGAAACAACAACTTGGAAGGTAGTTGGAAAATTAATAAAGGCGGACCACAATATGCTGAAGGAGGAGGCGCTTCAGAGGGAAGTGATAAACAAAAACAGCAGTTTCTAAACGATTTTCCCCTGCAACGTATCAACGAAATAGCAGTCCCGCGGAGTAAACGAAGGATTAGGACAGGAACAGCAATATTACAAAACCCCTGTTGGTGATGTCCAGTTAAGCTTCAAGCGCTTGAAGACAGCAAAGGTAAGCTCATCTCTATGGGAACAATATCAGGATGTCATGTTAACGCCCACCATATATGCTGGGGAAGTTCCAGCATCAACGCGAAAGGATCGAGACTACTGGAATATCCGGTAAAAACCTAATTGCAAATCCTCGATTTGATTAATGAATCCACTTTCTTCAACGTGGTCAGGCAAGAGGTCATCGATTTTACAATGACATCCTTTGACAATACAGCTCAGAAAGATCTAAAGAAGAGTCTAACGTCGACCAAACGATCATCATGGAGACTACCACTTCCTGCAACGTCCAAAATCTCATCTCAAGGCCGACAAACACATACAGCCCTCAACCGGAAGATTCGACTCTGGCATGCAAAGTAGTTTCACGGGTGTGACATGGGCATTTAACTCGTTGCCCGCGTAGCTCTAGTAATAGCAGGAATGGATGCCTTGGGTCTAAACATTCGGAATATATACCGCGCTTGCCTAGCACACGCTTATATTCCAACCAGCTGGCGAGATGTGAAGGTAATATTTATTCCCAAACTAGAGAAGCCCACCTACACAGATGCAAAAAGCTTCCAACCGATCAGTCTAACTTCCTATTTGCTAAAAGCACTGGAAGGATTAGTAGATCGGTTCATAAAAGATACATATATCCCTCTGTCGCCACTACACTGTGGGCAACATCCCTATCAGATAAACCCATGGAGACAGCACACAGGTGCTCCTGGTAATGGACACCTTGCTATGGCTCCTGGAAGATACGAAGATCTTCGCACAAGCATTTGCGAATGATCTAACCGTAATAATTTTCGGCAAGTTTATGGGCACAGTATGTAGCCGCCTGAATGCAACAATGCATGTAATCCACAGTTAGTAGACTGACGGTAAACACTAAGAAGACTGGGCTAGTTATGTTCGCAAGGAACGTCAGGTGGGGCAGCTACACGATACCCACCTTAGGAGGGAAATCCAGCCGAAACAAAGAGTCAAATATTTAGGGTACATCTCGACTCTAAGTTAACGCGGAAGCACCATATCCAGGAATAAAACTAGAAACATTGCAGATTGCTCTGGTGCTGCAGAACTGCGATAAGTAAGAGCTGGGGACTTTCACCAAAACGGATTCATTGGAAGTATACATCCATAATAAAACTCATTTTGATGTATGGGTGCATCGTCTGGTGGCCGAGACTGAACTTTTTTAACAGCAGGAAGCTGCTAACGCAGATTCAGAGGCTCGGTTGCCTATGTATTACTGGAGCAATGAGGAATACGGCAACCGTAGCACTCGAAGCTATTCTAAATTTACTCCCAATCAATTTGGAAGTAAAACAAAAAGCACAATCGCTGGTAATGAAGAAGCTGACAGACTGGCTAGCCAAAGTTCTGAATCCAGAATGATGGGGTCAGAACCAACTTTTTGCATCCGGCCATTCACTATCAAGTCCAAACTAAAAGGGAAAATGGCAAGGATTCACGCAGCCGAGGCTGTTAGAACGGCATTTTCGTTGGCCCTTAGGAAGTGGGACATAAAAACCCTAGTAGGGGTTTTAGCAGGACACTGCCCCGTAAACTACCAGATGGAAAAAAATCGGAGTGGTGGTCTCGGCCATATGCAGCCAATGCGAGGAGGAAGACGAGACGGCCCTGAATGTCGTATACAGCTGACCGGCCTCCTCAGACCTCAGACGAAGATACCTTTGGTAAGGTCTTCTTTAACGAAGAGTCTGTGTCTCTGGAGAATGTTCTCAGATTCACGATAGCCTGCGAACGCCGTCGGCGAGCGCCCGATGAATAGACGATCTCCGGGCATAGTATAATGGACGAAGCAAAGGTGTGAGTGTTTGGAGCTGCGGCTCCCCCCACGAAACTAACTAAGCTCATCTCTAACCGAGGATGATGCATAATATAGAGAAGTAGGGGGAGGAAAAATATAGTCGCAGACTGCACATTGTAGGAATCGTGAGATCCATCAGTCCCGCTAGGGTGGGAGCAATAGAAAAAGCTGTGAACTCAATGTGGGTAAGTTTGGCACTCCGACCAATCGCAATGAGTGTATGAAGAGAAAAAACACTTGGAAAGAGCTGTACATCAGATGCCAGAAACGAGAGAGTTTCGAAAAGGGACACTGAACCCACACGTGGTTTTAGAGTATCGTTACAACCTTTCGCAGAAGGATATTTCTAGGATCTCCACAAGTAGTGTCAGTATGCTTGGCGCTTGGAAGGTGAACTTTAGCCCTAATTTAGAATGGGTTTTAGTCAATTTCTTTGTAAATAAAAAAATCGATTTACGGCAGGCTACGCCATGGCAAGAATCAACGCTCGTTTTCCTTGACATTCAAATATGGATGTCCTTAAAGTACCAACAACAACGCTTCCGTATATGAGGCATTCATCAAAGGATCAAGGGTATTCAGAAATGCTCCTACATAATGTTATTCCAAACCCGAGAGGAAACTATGCAGATATTGTACAAATATACCGTATAAAGCACATAATATAATGAAAACTCTTACTTGAACCTTCAGAAAAGCCAGATTCAAACCGCCAATATGCGTCAAAATAGCAATTTTTGAAGTAGACTAATTTGGTATAGATTTCAAATATTGAAGGATACTTCTACGAAGAAATAAGAACGCACATATACAAATGCATTAATTTTTCTTTTGGCTCACTAAACCCGCAATCAAAAGGAAAATATATTGCTCCCAGGATATTCTAAACAAATACGTGCATAATGTAATTTCTAAGGCAACATTTTCATTAATTAACACGGATATACGGCGGAAGTGTAAAGCAGGACTAATCAACGCCACGTCGGCACAGCCATGCATCCAGCTCATTATTTATTATAAACAGACCTAACTACTCACTGGAGACCTACATTTGCCTCCTAATGGATCCCATTGCAAGGCAAATCGCAATTTTCTAACAGAAATAATAAAGCAGGCATACAGGTAAAGGTGGGTATATTTTTTTTCTTTTAATTTGCTTTTTCTGATTTCGCTCTGAAACATGAAACATTCATCCTGATATCGATGGAGTACTTCCGTGGGTTGAATTTCCAATTATTTTTTTTCAATTCAAAATAATTTGAATGGAGTGGTATTCGTTAAAAGTGTATAAATATCATATTTATTTTTAGAAACACGTTAAAGGATATTAGATTTCTCAAACATACCTATATCAACTGAGCTGTTATCGCTCCTGAAAATAAAAGGAAAGTACATATTAGTTTGAAAGGAATATGAAATACAATTTTGAAATGTAAAAAGTAGTTTTCATTTCTGTTTCACAAGTAAGAATTTTCACTTCGCTCTCCCACGGTCCTTGGTCACTTTGGCCAAATGGACCACATTGAACCCTCAGATCATTGTGGAGTGTAAATAACCGCCCCAACCGCTCTTCATCAAATTCGAAAAAGCTTTCAGCAGGGTCAACAGGAAGTATTGCATTCTAGAGAAATTAATAGCTATTATTATCAGAACGACATATGATGACACAAAATATCACGAGCTGCATCGAAATAGAATCTCAGAAGAATTTGATATCCTAAACAGAATCCCACAGGGATCCAACCTGTCACCGATACTTTTTCATATTGTTGAAGGTGTCGTTCTCCATGCTGCATTGGCTGCATTGGATTTGGAAAGGTTCAATGGACTATGTCATCGTTTCTCAAATACCACGACTATACTGATCACATCTACTAGCTCTCCCAGCGCGTCATGGACCTTGCCAAAAGACTCTGTGTTTGGAAAAGAAGACATGGAAAGTCTGATAGAATATAGGCTCACGACTGCTGCTCGCCCCGCTCTAAAACCATATTGTCTTGGTTAGCATTCCATCAGTTAGACTTGACTTGATGAATTTCTCAAGCAACTTCCCCGCTGTGTCCAACGTTCTTCTAATTTATATGTCGTCATACCGCGCAAACAACTTTTCGTATCCAGATTAGTGTCCAGTACATCAACTGAGGACGTTCTGAGGTATGTGGAACATAAACTGGAGTACTGGTCGTCTCCGCTAGCTTGTACCAAACTAACTAAAGACAGCAATCCGGGTTGTTTTATCGCGTCATTTAAAATAACATACACACACAACCTTGATGGGTTATATCAGTCCTCGTGGCCACCAGGCGTTTTTATCAAAGGTTTCAACCGCCAGAACCATCCCAAAAATTTCCGAGGAGACCGCCGTCCTCAGCGACGCACGTAACTCCGTTTGCATTATACTACCAAAATGTAAGAGACCCCAGAACTACGCTGCTGGATATGCAGTTATCGGCCGCGTCCTCATTGCACGATATCATTTGTCTTACTGAAAGGTGGCTTGATGGTAGTATTTTTAACTCTCAATTATTCCTTGCGATCGCGATGTGCTGCTGTTGTGGTCCTGACATGACCACAGGAACAGGATGTTGACATAATCTTCAACAGCAAACTTCGAATTAATTATCATTACGTTGACATTCCCAGCCGAGCTTACAGAATGTTTGGTTTTGTTCTTCGCTCCTCTTACCAGCGTGAGGATTTTCATTCTTCAGTCATTCTGAATAAATCCTTTGTCCACAATATTCTAGAATAGTACTATGGTACCCTTACCATTATTGTGACAGTTACGCTATAGAGTTAGTTCAAAGGAAATTTACTCGCTCTCAGCTGTTTAAAAAGAACCTTCCCTATTCATGTTACCATTGCCTTGCCTTCCTTAACATATCATCTCTTTATCAGCGCAGATCTCTGGCTGATGCATGTGCCATTTATAAATTATGCCATAGTCTAATGGACAGTTGTTTAATTTCGGAAATCCAGTTCCTTCATGGATTTTTTCTGTTTATTGTACAGTTTGATTTAAATAAATAAATAAATTACCTAAATAATGAGAGGACGATACGCTGACGGCGCCTTTCCGTCGCCCTTGTCCTTGTTTATCAGCACAAACCTGGCCACATTCCAGCGAGTAGCATGTTCAGCTTATATTTACATTCAAGTTTCAGCACTTCGCTGGGAATACTATCCAGTCCTGTTGCTTTTTTTCTTTCATGTACAACACCGGCTCCTTTACAGTGAAGAGTTGGAATTCCTCAGTACTCATTCTTTCATTAATAGCGTTAGCTTGGATGGGGTAGTCAGAAAAAGGGTCTACACGATTTTTTCCACCTTCCGACTTTTTAGATAATTAACTTAAAACCGAGGCCCTGTTAAGGTCGCTGATTAGCTCTTGCCAGCGGAGTGTTTTCTGTCCGTTGATTTCGGGGCGGAATTCCTTTTCTCTCTCTTATGTTCTTCTGATCTAAAGGTAACTTTATCTTGGCCTCTTGAGCGTTGAGCATTGCGTCGAAGTCTGTGGTAGTTCCTTCATAGACTTGCCTATTCTAAAAAGCGGACATAGATTCGTAGGGTGCTAGGTAAATGCTGAAAAAAATCACTTCAGCACAACGAGCCCAAACAAAGCCATCTCCTAGACCATGGGCTCGCATTCGCAAGTTAACCATATCTCTCACATAGATGGGAACTGAGGCGGCATCGGCATACCACAATGCTGAACTCCTATCTCGGTACTGCTCGCTGAGAAGCAACAAGTCAGCTTTTCTTCTTGCATCATATACTCCATCAGCTCACAAGGAGTGGCACTCTCATGTATGTACATTTTCCTAGATGACTTGGAAGTGTTTGGTGCTTCACTTCCTGTAACTCCCAATAGCGTCCGAAACATGGAATATGAGCCAAATCTTCTTTCTGCATACCGCGGTTCTCGCAAATCTAACACTTTTCCAACTCGCAAGTCTTCGCTTTCTGCCCTGGTTCTCCACAGTTGTAACAAAAAAGCACCTCTGCCCGGCCCTATGCAAGCCCCTGCTATATGTCCGAAGGCCTAGCACTTAAAAGGCCGATTGGAACTGCCCTTCACCTTTTCCTGCAAATGATCCACCCGATCTTTATTTTCCTATAATGGAGAAGTTAGCTCCTTGATTTCTCAGATACATTGACAATGGCCAATTCTTACCCTCTGGAGTTGGGAGACGTAACTCCCACCTTATTATTGCTAACATCTGAGAAATCCCTTTTTATCGCTTGCTCCACCTCTTCCGCGTTAATGAGGCAATCCAAAACCCTTTTTTCAAGAATGGCTGGAATCCACTACTTTCGTGCCGCCCTTATCAGTCTTCGACCCAAGTTCGTCAAATATATCATCGCTGATTCGATTTCGCCGTATAGATTAATATCTAATAATAATAATCGTTGGCGCAACAATGCATATTGGATCAGGGCCTTGAAGTGTGTTAGAGCACTTCATTCAAGACCGTAACGGTTCACTACAGTATATTGTAGGAGACAATGTGGTCAGCATTGCGCTCGCCCGAGATTATTACCCTGATTTGACTCAGGTACTCATTCACAGCTGAGTCGACTGGTATCCGACGTCCAATCACGATACAAATCCCACTGCCACCAGTGAGATTTGAACCGCGACCTTCCGTACGACAGCCTTGTGCTCTAACCACTCAGCTATCCGGGATTAATATCTACCTCAGGATTTTCTGGTTTGGCGTTGTTGCGAACTTCTCAAAGAAATCCCGCGAAAGATCTCCTAACGTTCGGCTTGCCAAGAATGGCTTCTGACCGTAATTTGCCCCTTCTCTTTCTCTTTGGCGCTAATGCCGTCGTAGCCAACTTCAACTTTGCACACAATGGAACCAATGCCGACGTTACTCGACTTAGGTTGTTGTTGTTGTTGGATTTTTTCCTTTTCTCAACAGTGCTTTGCCCGTTTGGTCACAACCTCATGGAATTCTTTTTGCTGCTTCACTAGCTTTTCTTGTCTTTCGGATGAGGTCCATCCTTCCCGGTGAGATGGCTTGCGTTTCCGCCTGGTTAGGCAGTTCGTCACCCTTTTTCCCGATATAAGGCTGTCAAGCAGCTCATAACTTGTCAACTTTTCTCATGACCCTTTTTTTTGAACTCGAATTCGATGGCTTCTCTCCTTTTTCACCACCAGGACTCCTAGCCTCTACAAGTTGCCTTCACCGCTGCGACAGTGGGCCTTTCTCCTTTTTCAGTAGGTGACCGTCGAAACTTAACCCTTCTTGCAAAGGGATTTAAAGTAGAATCTCCAATTTTAACTGCCAGAAGCGGTAAGCTTGGTTTATTGTTGGGCCTTCTAAAAATTTCGGTTTTTGCCGGTTATGTCATCGTATTTGTTGTTGGTTTTGTCATTGTAGTTTGCTTCCTAGGTACTTACATTCATCGCCAAACCAGCCGTTCCGACTCTTATTGCGACTGGGACCAAGTATGTTCTTCAGGTGATTGTGAAGATCGTTTGTTGATGCTTCATTTCCAGATCGCTGTTGACTGCGGTTATTGCGGCATCCATTTTCCTCTTATAGGTGTTGCGGATGGCTTCATTATTCACTCTCACCTGATTGTCAGAGGGGATTCTGGGTGGTGTTGTTATTCGATCGCGAAGCACCATGCCAACAAGATAGTGATCCGAGTCTATATTGGCCACCCTATATGTTCTGACATTCATCAAGGTTGAGAGGTGGGAGTTCGATCAACACATGGTCAATTTGGTTGAATGTGGTCCTATCTGGAGAGGCCCACGTATGTTTATGGACCGCTTTTCGCGCAAACCAGGTACTTCCAACAATCATTTCGTGTGGCACTGCTAATTGAATAATCCGCAGTCAGTTATCATTTGTATTTTGATGTAAGCTATGAGAGGCAACGTATCGCCTGAATATGGGCTCTTCCCTACTTGGCTGTTAAAATCCTCAAGTAAGATTTGGATATCACATCTGAGACAGGCTTCGAGGGTTCGTTCTACTGCCTCGTAGAAGGTATTCTTCTCCGACTCTGCAGTCTCCTCTGTAGGGGCGTGAACGTTAATGAGGCTTATGTTTTTATATTTGCCTCGCAAGCGCAGAGTGCATAGCCGTTCGCTTATGTTTTCAACGCCAATAACAGCAGGTTTCATTTTTTGGCTGACTAAGAAACCTACTCCCAGCACATGGTTTACTGGATGACCGCTATAATATATATAAATCGTACTTGGAGAATTTAGGAGGAGACCGTTTTTTTGTGATGACAACGAGCTATGGATTATCCAAGCATCAGTGCCCCACAAAATGATTGTTGGAAGTATCTAGACCACTTTCAACCAAATTGACCACGCCGTCACTTCTCAGCGTTCATAAAAGCCAGAACGTACTCGCATAAGGAGTACCAAGATCACCGTCTCTAGGGGATGGTAGTGGCAAAATAAATCACAAGATAGTTGGGGGAGTTAGCAGAGGGGCCAGAAAATTTAATGAAAGAAAGAGAGAGCTGAGTGGTTTTAAGCTCCGGCACTCCATTAAGGCTTCAACACTAGCCATTAGTATTAGAGATTTCACCGAGTTACCCACAGTTTTAAAAAAAAACGAAGTCAGCCTGGGATCAAGAAAATAGAAAATCCTTCCTTGCAGTAAGTTTTTGGCGAAATTTTTGTGGACTTCAGTGGTGAACCGACTGGGTACACGTACACGGACTTAGGAGAGAAGATGAATTGACACGGTAGAAGATATGATAGAATGGTATATATAGAAGGAGCTTAGCGATTGGTCACATGCTAATGGAGAGAAGAGGGAAACCCAGCTGATTATCATTAAGAAAGTTAAACTTGCCAGGCTTGTGAATGATAGGAGAGTGGAGTCAGGTGATCTAAGCATCAAACTCAAGATGATGGGCGCCAGGAGCAACATAAGAGGACACATGAAAGGACTGGGAAAGCAGCGCATAAGAAGGTTTGGGAGTACAAGATCAAGAACGCTATTTAAGTGATTTCTGGGAAGGTTAAATTAAAGAGTGGCGCAAATGTTCATGAAAATAGTTGGAGGAAAGGAAAGCCAGAAGTAATAGGCCAAAGGAGAGAAGTTAGGCGAGGTTAAAATTGCCATAGAGAATGAAAGGAAGGAAGAAACACAACGGCTAGAACTTTAAATAATCTGTCGAAGAAAATCTCCTGAAGAAAAGTATATAGACATGATGGAATGACTCATACGGTTAAAAATTGTAAGTGAAAGAGGGAGAGGAAAAGAGATCATTTCGGCACGAAAAAGGAACTTAACAGTTATCAACGTACTTCCGCGGGTTGACTTGTCAACTGCAGTGGAACCTCTATCAAAGCGAAAAACAATAATCAGAATAACCGTCGATAATTTCTCCAATCTAAGGTCAAAAATCACAGCCGATAAAGCTATGACGATAAAATCCTCGCAAAGTTGTTGGCAATCAACAGAGTAAATTTCAGCTTACAAAAACTATCCTTTAACTTGGGGTCTTAGCAAGAAAAATTGCGAACTCTTAGTCACATTCGAAAGAAGAATCCCGGACGAATTTTAGGCTCGTTATATGATGGTGAACCATTCCGTAAACGACTAAGAAATTTATGAGCA
Organism: Hermetia illucens; assembly: GCF_905115235.1. Taxonomy (NCBI): domain Eukaryota; kingdom Metazoa; phylum Arthropoda; class Insecta; order Diptera; family Stratiomyidae; genus Hermetia; species Hermetia illucens. The sequence continues at coordinate 36,040,088 of NC_051853.1, forward strand.
ATACTATGACCGTCTGTAGGGGATAAAATCTAGCTCAATAAGTTTCGGAGGGCAGGTCGACTAATCCATATAGGTGAGCATGATCCAAAGTCTATAAGGGCAATACCTAAGGTAGAAAAAGGGGACGTGGTGGACTCTACCTCAAATGGAACGATGGCGTAGAGACACCAAACAGTTTTTAAGGATATCGGTCCACCACTCAGCGCAAAACCGGGATGTTTGAAGTTCCTTACTAAGAGAGATCTAGGCCCCCCAGTAGGACTAGCAATATTCAACGTGCAGACACGACAATTTGTTAGATTGGGATAATTTGGTTTCGTCTTGATACGAGATGAAATTTTAAAATCAGGAAAGACTGTGAATTTGTGAACACCGATCGGTTCAACGATAAAATTGAAACCATCGACATCTGAGGTTCAACCAAATCGATAAAATCATCGCTGATTACTATTCCAATTAGACAATGGCAATGGCCGCTATGGTTTACAACAATGCAATAAGCCTCGTAGACTTTGGTTTCATCTCTGTAACTTTTGAGAACACGCCAATTATAGAAGTCCTCATCTTCAAAAAGCAAAATAAAAAGAAATCGGATTATGTATCCCAAACTTTTGTGAATGTGTGTCAGTTCTTGTTCTTCCGAATATCATTATCAACGGCGCAACGATCTACGAGACGGAGGAAGAGAGACTTACGAGACGGAGGAAGACATAACATAACACAACAACATAATAACTTATGTCGTTAATATCATTACAGCAAGAGGCTGACATTAGTGGCAGAAATCTCATTCAGCAATTCTTTTGCTCATTCATCAAAACAAAATGCAACAAATGGACCCGGAATGGGAGCAGGTGTCTGCGTTTAACGCTTCCCGTTAAACGTCTGCCCTTTGCACCATCAAGTAAAGAGTCGAGAAGACTGTATACAGGAGATTCAACTTCCAGTGCATTCTTTCAACTTTTATGGGCAGAAAAATCATTGCGCATCTTCGACCGCGACCGTAATTGCGGGAGAAAAACTCGGCGCATAAGGTTTGGTGTTAGTGCCGTGTATGTGATACAGTGCATTGGGACCATGTGGCATTGTACAGCTGTTAATGGCTTGTCACATTAGATGGGGAAACACACAAAAGAAAACCATCTAAGCACCATCTACCCAGCGCCACATCAACCCATTAACTACATGGGTCAAAGATACACAATAACATTCCATGCCTCTTTACTGCTGGATTTGCTACTCTTGTATACAGTCTTCTTGCAAAAGGCATTGATTATAGTCAGGGCCGTAGAGAGAAAATCCGGGCCCAGGATGAGCTTTTGCGAAAAAACTTAGGGCCAGGGGTAGAAATTATGCGGGGCCATATATTATTCCCTTTCACATTAAAGTTTCTGTACCGCGTTCGGGTGAAATCCCCCCCCCCCTTTCCCCTATCTCGTCAGGTCTGGTTATACATCATAAATACATGTATTCATGTATGTGTATGGTAAATCACTATTTCAAAAATTAACAAATACTGTCTATGGTATAATGAATCCGCCCGTGTTGACATCAGATCTAGAGGACTCATGACCAAAGATCTTCACCATCCATATCTTTCCTAAAATCTGATTCTGGCTCCAGTTTTTCATGAAAGTTAAAATCCCGACAACAATGCAATACAGTTTTTTATTCAAAATATCCTAGGACGAAAAAAGTACTTCCATTCAGCTGACCAACCATCAACCCGAGGTATTTTTTGGCCACCATTCAATCAAACATTTTTACCAAGGCTGATAAAAAAACAGGTCCAACTCATTCATCTAACAATGAACACATAATGACCCTTCATGGAATATAATACCTTTCAATTATCTGCTTGCAAAAACTACAATTCAGAACATTCCTACTTCTGAAAAAGCCCTTCAGATATGACCATAATCAAAACACTCCCTCATCTCTTCGCAACGAGACCTTCCCTTAATTAAAAGCGTAGCACGAAATTTTTTAAGTATTCCCAATACGCCAATTTGTAACAACTTTTCGCTAGAAAAACTCAAGAGTCAACGAAGTCGGAGGGAACTTTCCATCTATTCTTATTTGATTTTTTCGTCCTTTGCAAAAAGTTGAAATCGGGAAGGTTCACGTGCTCTTCGTTATGTTTATATTATTTTCCTCTCGAAAGAGGATACTTGACAGGACTGCCATCCATTTAACATATCAAAGCATGTTCTGCGACGAAAAGCAAATAAAAAGGAATATCTTTTTCCCTACTTTTTCTCCCCGATTTTTCAGATAGACCAATACATGTGCATTTGTACCCCCCAAAATACATATACATATGAAACTTAAACTTTCAACAATACATCCTGGGCAAAAATGATTGATTACCTCTTACGGATATTACCGAAGCCGTTTGTATTCAGGATGGCTTGGAAACTTCTCAAAACTTGACTTTATCCCAATATCCTCTTTGAATGTTTGCGTCGTTCTTCTTCGAATTTTTCTCGACTATTATCCTAGGTATTAAGCGAATTGGAGAGGTTTTAGGTTCTATGGGTATTAAATGCAGAGGCAAGGCATAGGTGCGTTGGGAAATCGGCGCAACTTTTGTGGAAACTTCAACTTGAGAAAATGGGGATGATGTTGTTTAGTATTTTGAAATGTTGCTCCGTATAGGGTACGTATTGAACAATCGGTTTCATATAGTAGAAGTATAGATGTAAGTACATAATTCGATGGAACTTGTGACCTATTTAAAGAGCTAGGAAGGAAAAGAGCGTGATGGGATTCTGATCTACTTTAAGAGCTTTTCTTAAAAATGAAACCTTTTAAATCGGCTACGAAACGTGTCCTCCTCTATGTTGATCTGGATGGGATTATCCCGCCAGAGCCAATTTCCTTTTGAAAGTTTAACTTTGGTGCTTAGTGGGAGATAACTTCCTAAACACCACGAGGTACCCCAAAGAAAATCCGCACTGGCGAAACCCAAAACCAAGGAGCAATGAAGCCTACAATGTTGAGTGTATGGCCTCAGTCTCTGGAAAATTTTGCATTCCAATTGCCCCACTTTGGACAAAGATCATTAATTACTGCTTCATTTTCGAGAGCACATATAAATCATTTGACAAAAACACGGAAAAAACAAGTCGAGAAACCGGAAGCTGGACGCTTCAGGTATGAAAGGTTTTGGGTATCTCTTTTATAAAGACATTTGAGTATGCATTTGTCCTATTAGTACGTAACACGTAATATATGCATATATGATGCGGGTAATATTGACATTCAAAATCTTGAATTTGCAAAGAAGTGGCAACTTTGACCTATTATAACTTTGTTAGTAATAGTGGGATTTCGACCAAACTTGGTAGGATAGTGCTCTATATTATAACCTACATTGTTATATAGCTATTTACTGAAAATTATTGTAATATACTATTATTAACTTTATTTCAACAGATATCGGTATGAAGGGCATTTCAGAGCCAAGGCACCATATAGTGGCAGCTTTTTGATTTTTTTCAGATTTTTCAGTTGGGTCCGTTAAGAAATGACGACTTTCGACTCCCCGCACTCAATGTCAAACATAAGACCGGCTCGAAAAGTACTAATCGAGACCTTGAGAGACCAGACTATATTTGGTGAAAAAAAAATGTACACCCCCCTTTCGCATGTATGGGGACCCCGCCTTAAATTCGATGTAAAAGGATGTAACTCACTGTATGCGTAAATTTTCACAGTTCCCACCTTTTCACCAAAATTGTTATCAATCGCTATAACCGTCTCTGAGAAAAATGCATGTGACAGACAGGCAGACAGACAATAAACCGATTTTAATAAGGTCTTGTTTTACACAAAATCTTAACAAGTAAACATATGAATAAAGATGTGGCGCACCAGCGTTAACAACACTCGAAATTTATTTCGAATTGTAAAATCAGCCGCCTACAGCTTATTAAAAACACAGTTGATCAAGCGCCTGTCGGTAAGTGAGTCAGCTAAGCGATCGTACTCCTAGCCAATTGCTTCGCGAAATGAGGCAATTGGGTGGGAGCAAGATCGACGATGACCTGATGAAGTCGCTCTGGCTGCGACGACTTCCGGAGAGCACCTTGCGTCTCCGGTTCCTTGGAGGCGCTGGCAGTTGCAGCTGACAAGTTGCATGAGGTGCACGCGCGACCCACGATAGCGGCCGTTCAGCGGCCTTCAAATGAATTAGGCGAGCTGAGTCGTGAGATGGCCGCTCTTGTGGCCAGCATGGCTAAGATGAGGGCGACGCTGAACACTCAGCGTTCGGGCGCCAGGCCGTGAGCTCGCTCGCGGTCGAAAAGGGCGATCGGATAGCAGGTCGTCAGGATAACCTATGGACCGAACCATTTGTTGGTACCATCGCGGATTCGGCGAAAATACTACCAGATGTACGCTCCCGTGTAAATTCGCGCCTATCACAAAAACTAGGTCCACGGAGGGTCCTGGCGACGGCCACCCAGAACGCAGCACCACGTCGCCTAACAATTTATAACCCTCTCAACAGGCGTAGTTATCTTGTAGATACTGGTGCGAAAGTTTCGATTCTTCCCGTACCACAGGACCATCGGCTATTTGCTCAATTTTTGAAACTTACGGCGGCAAATTCCTCGCGTATTAACACCTACGGATACACGTAAGTGAATGTGAGTCTTGGCTCGCGGAGGACGTTCCCGTGGCGATTCATCCTGGCGGATGTCAGCTTTCCCATCTTAGGCGCAGACTTCTTGTGTTACTATGGGTTGCTGATGGACTTGCAGAACAGGTCCCTTATAGACTCCACAACCAACCTTAATTCGTCAGACTGAATCTCATCTCTTCGCAACAACAATCTTTTCGTACTTTTGGAGTACATTACTGACTCTCGTGTTCGGCCACTCCTCCAAAAATTCAGTCAGATTACTACCGAATGTAGTCTCTCTACACCAGTGAAACACAATGTGCAGTACCACATTAACACTACTGGTTCCCCTATCTTCTCGAAGGTACGTCCTCTACCACCCCAGAAGCTGGCAATACCACAGAAAGAGTTCCCCACTGCATATGGTCCCTAGGCCAAACGGCGAATGGCGCCCCTGTGGAGATTATAGAAGGCTAAACGCACAGACTGTTCCAGAAAGATACCCTATACCACTCATCCACGAGTTTGCGCATCATCTCGCAAACTGCCGCATCTTTTCGACCTTGGATTTAACCCAGGCATATCACCAAATCCCTGTAGCTCCAGAAGACATTCCAAAGACAGCAATATGCACACCCTCTGGACTTTTCGAGTTCACAAGGATGTCTTTCGGGTTGTGCAATGAGGCGCAAACCTTTCAAAGGTTCATTCATTTAGTCCTGCGTAACCTTGAGTTCTGTTTCGTATATTTGGATGATGTTTTAGTCGCTTCCTCCTCAGAGCGTGTGCACTTAGCCCATCTCAGGTGCATTTTTCAACTTCTCCTTGAGGCCGGTTTAGTCCTAAACGTTGATAAATGCAAGTTTCTCCAGACACAGGTGAGATTCCTCGACCACTTCATTCATTCATGACGGAATACAGCTCGACCCAGACAAGGTGCAAGCAATTTCAAGCTTCCCGCGTCTGAAAACTGTGAACGATTTACGGAGGTTCTTGTGCATGCTAAACTTCTATCGTCGTTTTCGGCCCAAGGCCGCCCAACACCAGTCCGTTTTGAACTCGTACTTGTCTGGCCCCAAAACAAAGGACACACGAGAGATTGTGTGGTCTGAAGAGAGCGAGAGAGCGTTCGATAAATCCCGACAACAACTGGCTGATGTTACACTCTTGGCATTTCCTCGACAAGATGCACCCCTAGCCGTTTTTGTTGATGCATCTGACATCGAAGTGGGTGCTGCTTTTAACCAAAAGGTGAACCAAGTCTGGCAACCGTAGAGCTTCTTCTCCAGGCAGTTAAACCCCACTCTACGGAGCTACAGCACCTACGATCGAGAAGTGCTCGCCGCGTACGTGAGCATTAAGTACTTCCGCTTCTCCCTAGAAGGCAGGCCGTTCACAGTGTTCACGGACCATAAGCCACTCACATATGCTTTGTCCTCTCACAGCCTCTCACATATGCTTTGACACCTGAGCTTTATAAGCCAGTTCACGTCCGACATACAGTACGTGTTCAGCAAGGACAACATAATTGCTAACGTTTTTTCACGTGTCTCCGAAATAAATATCCCCGCCTCACTCGACTTTCGGCTATCGCCAAGGTGCAGAAGGATGGCGCAGTACTTCAGAGCCTCAAATCCAACCCCAAATACAAATTTCGGGAGTTGCCCTTCTTCGGCTCGAACCTCTCTCTCTGCTGCGAATACTCGGAAAAGGGACCCCGGCCATATATTCCGACCACTTTTCGCAAAGAAGTGTTCCACGCGGTTCATGACAGCACACCCAAGCATCAGGACAACAAATCGGCTAGTCACCGAAAAATACTTCTTGCCCTCCATGAATAACAACGTAAACTCCTAGGCCAGAGAGTCCATCGTATGCCAGAAGTGTAAAGTTACCAGGCATGTAAGAAAAGAAATGGGCTTAATTCCCCGCACTACCAAGCGGTTCCACACCATACACCTCGACATCGTAGGCCCTTTGCGAATCTCGCACGGTTTCAAGTATTACCTTATAATCATCAGCAGGTTTACGCGGTGGCCTGAAGCAATACCTCTGAAGGACATTACGGCGCAATCTTGCGCTGAAACCCTCTGTTGGAAGTAGAGATCCCTCGCTTTGGTGTCCCTGCAGTGGTCTTCACTGACCATGGAATGCAATTTGAGTCCACCCTTTTCTCGGAGGCAAACTCCTGGAATTTAAACGCCAGTAAACTACGGCATACCACCCGCAATCCAAGGGGATGCTATAGCGTTGGCACCCGACGCTGAAAGCCGCCATTATGGTCCGCGACGATCCATCCTGGACTCAGGTCTTGCCTCCCGTCCTACTTGGCCTCCGAACAACCCGCCAAGAGGGATTTGCTACCAGCCCCGCGGAGCTGGTATACGGGGAGAACCCAAGGCTCTCAAGTGATCCGCTCTTCGACAAGAGATCGGGTCTCACAGATTCGGGATTGCTGCGCTTGCTGAAAGGCAATCTCCACCGCATTAAAGCCACACCTCCCACCCGACACTCGTCCGCACCTGCCTGCGCGCGCAAGGAGCTGGACACGTGCACGCACGTCCTGGTCAGGAAGGATGCTGTCCGGAAGCCGCTACATACGAAGGCCCGTACCGTGCTCTCGAGCGGGGAAAACATTCCTTCCACCTCGGGATCGGGAGACACAGAAAGGCTGTCTCCTTGTCCAGGCTGAAGCCAGTTTGCACCCCAAATCAACATCGTGTTCGCTTCGCCGAATAATGAAAACACAGTTCCGGGTTCAGTCGCTGAAACCCCTAGGTTTCATCTGGGGGCGGAGTGATGGGGCGCAGCGGAATTAGCATTCGACTGACAAATCTATCTATTGCAGACTCGTCTGGAGATAAATTGCAAGTTTTAGACTAAATCCTTAAAACAAAATTTCCATTCAGCAGAAATAATGTCGAATTTTCATTTTAATCAGACCAAAAAGTATTTCTCAATTTCTAACTTTTCTTTTTCGGTTAATTAATTGTTAAAATAGGTCGTCCAATGAAATTTCGTTTCCAAGAAAATCTATTCAACTACATATAGTTATTAATTAACAACCAGAAAATCTGGTTGACTAGTTAATGAATTACTACCACTAAATATGACCCTTGGCATTCTCAATCTTCTACCTCGAGCTGCCCTTTCACAGATCTGTCCCCTCGTCGGTTGTCCTTGCTTGGAAACACCATGAAATATGAATGACGTGAATAGATTCTATCTAGGAGATATTAATCTTCACAAATTATTATTCATTTCACTTCAAAGGTAATGGAATGAAACGGAAAGGAAACAAGTTCCAACCACTCCTTGAAGAAGTATCCAATTTTCGCCTTAAGAAACTTTCAAGGAAGGAGAATACCACATCTGAAAAATCCAAAACTTCGATTTTCCAAGACGTTGATGAATCTAAAATGTAACTGGCAGAGAGGATATTTCATTTGCAAAAAGGGAATGATAGGATACACCGAAAAGTGATTCATTTTTAGTTAGGCTGAAAACCATAAAAATATACAAGTGCCGACCTTCTTCTCAATGACCTGAAAAGGAAAAGTTTTCTCAAAATGTTTATTATCTGTCAGTTTAGGTTAAATGTCAAGATGTAAAATTTTGTTTGGGTCGATAGAAGCCTTTTTTTGTGAGATTGTAGTTGATTGCGGTTAGCATGTTTGAAGTGTGTTTGTAAACTCTTGAGAAAGTGGAGCAAATATCAATGATTGCAATGGAAAATGTTCAGCCGGCAACGTCGATCTATCTGTGTAACTTTCTTTAACAAGATTGAACGTATTTTATGATATTTAAAAATAAACTAATCTTCTTGAGTATGTCCTTAGAAATCGGACGTGGACAGACGTACATACATGTGGGTCCTGGTGGGTGAAGTAGGGTGCGAAAAATTCAAATCCAGGTCTGAAGAGACTTCAAGCCGGAATCCTCTCGTGGGGCTTTCTTTTCATGCTACATAGCTTAAAGATATTTCCAAATCTCAAGATAGTTTGATATCAACTTTGTCGCAATTGAAATGTTCAAATTGACACGAAAGCTCATAGGTCAATGTCAGTGGCACTAGTGGACAAAACAAATCCTGGATCTGGAGAGAAATGAGTTTACACTTCAATGGCTTAGTATCCATTGGAGTGTAATATAATACTCGAAGATAGAATAATTTTTACGCACGCATTAAGCCACTTAATTAACAGAGAAAATGAAATCTTTGACATAAATATAGGCTTAGATGCTTGCTTTGTTATATCTGATATCCCAACCTGATATCGGTCGATAGCCCTGATAGGACAGAGAAAAACCTGTTTAACCAATTGTCCTTGTCTGATCCATTTTAAGGAATCTAGGAGGTCTCGGGTATTCCATTTCTTTTAAACTATCATTAACATTCTTACTTTTATTTATCCCACCCAGTCTAAGGAGGTTTCCGGCTCTTCATACGATGTGTACGGGTCATCATTAACCCCTATTTAACATGTGGTATCATTAAGGGCGTAGGAAGAACAAATCGGGCCCGGAGTGATATTGCATAAATTCTTCTATTCCAGGTCCTGAATGAACTCCTGAGTATCGTCCCTTATTGATGCAGAGTGTAGCTTCAGTATTTTTTATTCGAACGCTGATCATCCTTTTTTCACTTTGCGATATATTAGCTGTAGCTTTAAATATACCACATTATGACAAAAGTTGTTGCGTTGATCAATACGGAAATATGAGAGAAACGTAGTCACAATTCTTCCCATAGGAGTACCATGAAACACAAAAAGTACGAACGCGATGAACCAACCAACACAACTGCAAATCAACTCTCGGTTGAAGTTGAACTAAAGCCGTGAAATGAAAAAATATGCTTTAGCCATAATAACACTCCATGAAACCGAAAACCTAGTCTAAAAACGACTACTACTCAACACAATTTTTTTTCTGGACTTCCACCTGCAGTCTTAAAAAAAAACTAGGACGTACACATGTTCCGACTTGCACGATTTTTATCCCCTGAGATCCCCCCCCCCCCCTCCCTTGCCTCTCTCAGCCTGCATTGAATCCGTCCCACAGAGTGATCAATTGCATTCTAGTTCTCCAGCCGCGCAACGGTTTCCCCAATTAAACATTCTGGTGCTACCGCCCTTTCCACTATCTTCTCTACACTCTTCCTTTCCTCTGTGAATCTATTATAAAATAATGAGAGAAGACGAGCGTTAAATACCAGGCGATTGTTGAGAAATATTACAACAAACGTCTGACAGACGAGTCCATCGCTCTCAAACGCAATCGGTTTCAAGACGAGGTCGAACAAAAGCGGAGCCCGGACATTAAACAACCTCTGGAGAAAAGTAAGTAACAACAGCCAGCTGACGAAGATCGAACTGCGAAACCCTTCATGACCAGAAGCCACTTACGTGTAGCGCGGGCAGATAGCCAGCTAGCGGCAGACAAGCGCCGGAGATATGATGTGTTGATGCCAGGCTGTCAAAGATAATCATTGACCATCTCCTGGACACCAAAGGCAAACACACAGAATCCATCCCCTACTTTTCCCCTCAGGTGGTCCGTGGGTTCCACATTATAGCTTGTGAGGACCAACATTACAAAGACTGGGGGCGACTGGGTAGTTATGAAGGAGGAGGAGCCCAAACGAACAGCCAAACTCTTCCGCTGCATAAACGGAGAGTGCCTGGAGGTACTGAAAAAGGCAAACTATAAAGTCCGGTTCGGAGTCACGCACGCACGCACCTGGATCCAATCGACGCGGCCAACGAGCTATTGGAGGGCATGAAAATCGACGGCGCGACGGGGACTGACGAACCCCCATGGCAGCAAATCATGCTGATGGTAACGCAGATAAATCTGCAACACTCGAAGTGCGCCATCTTATCTTATCGCCAATAGAAAGACATCGACATCGCACTGGATCGGGGACGACCGAACCATCAAAGGGCTCTAAAGCAAATATTATAATCTATTCCACAGCACAGAAAACGCTTATCAGAGACAGACCTAGAGCATAAATCCTCGGGAGGAAGAGTCTGCACACTTTTCTGTGTCCGGATCTGAGTTCCAGCGACCTAATCGTGATAAAACTAGAGCAGGCGGGTGGCAGAGAACGTGTATATTTCCTCGGTGTACGTGGCTCACGACCGATCAGTTCCACCAGAACAACTACAACATTTGCGAGTACATAGTGACAAAGAAGACCACCTGTTGGGGCAGCTCGGAAACCAACGAGAGAGATCAGTCATTCCTTGATTTTATTATTACTACAAATCCATCAGTGTGTACACCAGCCTTCCATTTCCCCAGCTCGGAGAACTGTGATGGTTGGGAGGAGGTTCTTGATATCACCTTACTAACCAACGATGTGATTCTTAGGGTGAAGAACTAAAGAGTGTCAGACCAGGGATCCTTCTCAGATCATAATAATAATAATAATCGTTGGCGCAACAATCCAATTGGATCACGGCCTTCATTCAAGAGCGTAACAGTACACTACAGGATTACAAATATAAGAGGCAATGTGGTCAGCATTGCGCTCGCACGACATTATTACCCTGACTTGACTCAGATACTCAATCACAGCTGAACCGACTGGTATCCGACGTCAAATCACAATACAAATTCCACTGCCACCAATGAGATTTGAACTGCTACTTTCCGTACGAAAGCCCTGTGCTCTAAGCGCTCAGTTATCCCGAAACAGATCATAGTTGGATACTTTTCAGTTTAGATCTCGCCACATAGGTCTCCAAACACTTCAGAGACCCCAGTAGGATTGACTGGAGGAAGTCTGGTTAAGTAATCCGGTGCGCAAATTAGCAAGACTGACAACAGACGAAGTGGAGTCGAAGGTCGGGGCTCTGGAAAAGTCATTCGATTCCGCCTTTAAAGTCTCGCGCCCTGCTAAATACAGCAAGAAGACACCGCCACCGTGGTGGAATGAAGATCTCTCCAACCTCAGGAAGCGAACCAGCGAAATCATCAACATCTGCTACAGGCATAAATATTAGCAGCCATGCAAAGACTGGCTGAAGAAGTACAAGTCGGCCATCAAAATCGCCCAGAGTCGGTCTCGGTTGGACTATTGTCAGAACGTCGAAAGCACCAGCAAATCCCCAAGGCTAACTGAGATTCTCGCCAAGGAACATAGGAGCCCATGCTTTCTTGAAAAATCGGAGGGCTCCTGGGCAGAATCTTCTAGTTAAACCTTGGAGCTGCTGGCTCAGACGCACTTTCCCGCCAGCGAGGATGATTGTGAGTCAGAGCCTTGCTTGGAGGGTTTGTAGCCACCCTAGCCGTGCGAGACTATTAAATCGGCAATTACGAAGAATGAGATCGACTGGGCTATAAACGGCATCTCCGCATATAAATCTCCGGGTCCAAATGGCATAATGCCAATCATGCAACAGAAGCAGCATCCGTTTAAGGACAATTATGGGGAGACTGCCTCAAAACCAAATTTACAGAAACTGCTCTACGAGGTAATCGGCATGCTTGCGTGGTCACTGCAGTACAAGCAGTATACCCAAGCTGCCCTCTTGGATGTAGAGGAAGCATTCAACAAAGCTAGTACCAACGCCAGTAAGAAAGCCTTGACCAGTATTGAATTAGAGGGGTATCTTCCGCATTGGATTTTATCCATGCTAAGAACTAGGATAATCCAGTCGGATCCGGAGGGCAACCACTTAACCTGAACTGTGAACAGTGGGACGTCCCAGGGAGGCTCTATCTCTCCGGTGGTCTGATTAATAGTAGTGGACGAAATTCTACGAATATTGGACAACAGGGGGTGAAGGTGGTGGCGTATGTCGACGATTTAGTGACATTAGGGTCAGGAATATTTCCGTCCATAATACGCGCACCAGGCATGGAAGTTTTAACAACAAGTCATCAGGATGAAACCTTACACACCTCGCTGTTTATCTGCCGAGACAAAAATGAAAAGAAGACGACGGACAAATACTGCCACCACCAAGTATAAGAGAAACAGTCCGTGCAATTCATCGGCTTAAAAATCATAAGCCGCCAGAAGCCGATGAAATTACAGCCGGATTGTGCTCAAGGCATAGGACAGCAAATCAATGCCTGACGACTGGCAAAAAGGCATTATTTGCCTCATACATAAAAAGGGAGATATCACTCAGTGCAGCAATTATAGAAGTATCACACAGTGTACCCAAGTCGTTTGGTCTTCCAGATTTCGCCAGTTTATTCCAAACGAAAGTACTGACGATACTGGAAGCCTGTCGATGGCTGGGACATGATCCGATCTAAGCGTAACATAGCCATTCTGACCGAAAGCCAAGCGGCCATTAAGACCTTTTACTCAGCAGCGACACCCTCCAGGCCAGTGAAGCAGTGCAGAAACACGCTGGACAGTCTGGATGGTGCAGTCAAGGTCACGCTCCTCAAGGTTCCGGTCATAAGAACCTAGCGGATTGGCCAGGCGGAGCTCTGCTCTTGGCAGTCCTTCGAGGGGTACAGTCGACTGTCAAGGGCGGAATCTACTCGCACTACTTAGCAACCGTGGATCTCAGATGGCGAAGGCTCACCACTGGTGCCGAGTCAAGGAGGATTTGGCCCGCTTATAACAAAACCCGATCACGAGAGCTCCTGTGCCAGACGCGTGATAAAGCATACCAAATTACGGCGGGACACTAGCCCACAGAGGACCATGCCGCCAGACTCGACATACCCTACAATTCGCATTGCCGAAGCTGCAGAGAAGAGGGGAAAATCTTCAGGTACCTCGTTTGCGATTGCCCAGCTCTAGCTAGAGTCAGGCTACAGACACTAGATACACCATTTTGTGGGACCTCAAAAAGATTTCTAGCTGCCCGGTCGGAGAGCTGCTCTACTTCGTGAATGTTGCGGGCTGGCTCTGGAGATCTGAACCGGCTAGACTCTGCCTCCCCGCTCTCATAACAGTAATCAAGGCCTTAGGAGTTTGTGGTATCAAAACGGCGTACCACAGCGCTAACTGGGTTCCTCGGACCGGCCACTGATACCTACCGAGTCTAACATGAAATGAACTTGGTAAAGCTGATGGATTTATTGATGATTTCATTGCACGAACTTATGAAAGGGACACCTTAAACGAGTAAAAGTAAAATATATTCACATATTTTCTGATTTAAACAAAAAAATTAATGAATCGAGCTTCCGGCCACGCTTTAATTGAAAATAAAGGCTGATTTAATGCCAGAAAAATTTTGCATCAAGAAAGAAAACAAGAAATTCTAAAAATATCATATACATAAAAAATCGTTATTGCTAATTAAATTACAGATCCTTCTACTCAACCTTTCCCTTTCAATTCTAATCACTGAGTTTATTTAATGAAATACTAAATTCCCGAACCTGCTTCATTTAATGCTTCCTATACATAGGAATTCCTTAATTTAGGGAAGCCAACGTTCAGTGTATCGAGCATAAAAGAATTCAATTCACCTTTCATTCGCATCGCATGAATCATTTAAGGATCAATTTCAGCGGGTGCCTTACCAGCAATCTTTCTTTTCTTTTCGCCATTCTTTCCTTCAATTCATCCCCTCCCCACCAACCATCCACCCTTCGTTGTCACTAAATTTTCCTTCATGTGAAACGTTTAGAATGAAAAAAGGTCACTTATGCCGAGGATATAGGACAGTAAATTTTAGTCAACGGACAAGTCGAGAACGCCAAAGTGAAAAGTGCGGTAAACTCGAAACGATGAGATGAAACTCCATTTACGTCGTGGTGGAGGAAAGTCCTGTGAACTTTCACAGATCGTTTACTATAAAATGCTATTTTTAGGATCAAAGATGTTAAGATGGGTTCAATGTAAGGAGTCGAGAAAATGTGTTTAAGTATGGGATAGGGAGGCGAAGAAAGGATGTGATGACCTCGGATGGACTATAGGATACTGCACTCTTTCCATTAAGGCAAAAGCTCGCGTGATTCTGCAGATTCCCTGTACGTGATAAATATTCCATGAAAGGGTATTCAGATAACGGAGAACATACGCTTTTAAATGTTTACCTTCTTTATCGGGTGACTGGGTATAATAGGGAGGGATGTGCTCAGATGACCGAGATATTTCCAACACCCTTGATAGTAACGACGTGACCTTGCTAAAGACGTTCTAATATAGCCTGAAGTGGTTCAGCTTTGATTAAGTGCGTTCATAATCCTATTACATAGGCATATTATGACTCTAACAAAATTTTCAGTGGTATGGACGACCTGCAGATACTAACAGTGTACTATCATTCCATTTTCCCTGAAGCAAATGTGGTGTACCTACAAATTGAATCATTCAATCAATGAACACAAATACGGCCTTTCTTCCATTAGCGAATCCATGCCTTTCAGTCAACCATCGATCCGTCCTGCCACATCAATTTCCCTACAACTTGCAATTATTCAACAACAAATCCAACTTAAACAGCAGTTTTCCTTTAAATAGTGCTTTTCAAGCTAATCGCCTCAAAATATTTATCTATGATTCGATTTCCGACTAAATGTCCTTGTTAATATGACGTAAATGCATTTTAATGGAAAATCAATATTTCCTATTTCTTTCAGGATATCATTCAGTCTACTAAATCTACTAAGTCAATTAAATGTGGCTGGATATTGCCTTTACCCCTCTCAAGTGTTTTCCCTTCAGTGAAACGATAAAATTGATTAAAAAATTACGGTGCAGTTACGTCATGCAAATAATTGATCCCTTCACAATAGCGAAAAGGAAGAAGGGGCACGTTGGACTATCGAAGAGGCCGAGAAGCCATATTCACGCCGGCTGACATTCACATGGAAGCAGCCTTCAGCCTGACGGCAATAAAATCGTCTAGAACTAAGTGACCTTTAAAAAGGGGTTCATTATTGTCCCATTGATGAAGGCTCAAGCATGTATGGAGTTTGGAATGAGAATTTCAATTTCCTGCTGTCTCTAGATGGAAAATGGCTTCATCAGACATTTTAATTGGCGCTATTTTCAACGCATAGGACAAAACGCGATTGTCTAATCGATTTCTCATTTGGTTCTTGTTTGTTGACAAATTTTCATGTTGTAACGCACATGACATTTTTGTGGGGATATTCAAAGTTGAGAATGTGGCTAACTATACATGTATATTGGAAGACACCTATGAATACGTTGTTTTTATTACAAGAAAGGAGCATATACATATGAGGTTACTGGTTACAATTTGAATCTTCTTCTTTTTCTTCAACCTTGGTCCCGTTCACAAGCGGGGTCGGCTCGTCGTGATCGGTTTCCCCATTTGGCTCTATCGAATACCTGATCTGGGTGCAATCTCGAGGCTTTTAAATCCCCATCCAGCGTATCAAGCCACCATTGTTTAGGCCTGCCTTTTGGTCGTTTACCATCGACTTCGACGTTCAGACCAATCTTGGCAAGTGAGTTCTCGTTAGCACGAATTGTGTGACCATACCATCAAAGACGCCTCTCTCGTAACTTTTCCAAGATTGGTGCAACCCCATAACGATCGCGGATATCCTCATTTCGGATGTGATCAAAACGTGTCACGCCATTAGTCCAACGCAACACCTTCGTTCCCATTACCGCAAGACGTCGTTCATTGTCTTTTATATTTAGCCAACACTCAGAACCATAGAGAGGGACAGGACGAACAACATCGCGGTAAATTTTAGATTTGAGACGTTCGTTAATTTGTCGATCACAAAGAACACCAGTTGTGGAACGCCACTTCATCCAGCTTGCGTTAACGCGTGAAGCAACTTCATAACGCAGTTCTCCATTGGCTGACAGCGTTGATCCGAGGTAATTAAATTGCTCAGTTCTGGGCAGATCACTGCCGCTAACAACGATTGTGCTTGTTTCATGGGGATCGGTCGTCAAAAATTCAGTTTTGTTTAGGTTCAATCTGAGAGGCGATCATCCCATTTTTGGACAAGCTGCTCGAGATTATTTTTGCTATCAAATGCTAGGAAAACATCATCAGCATAAAGCAGTGTGTAGGGCACTGGACGTTGGATACCTCGTGTGACGGTATCCATAACAAGAACAAAGAGGAGTGGTGAGAAGGCGCTTCCTTGATGAACACCAAGACAGACACGAAGCGATTGTGAAACACCCGCCATACTTCGAACTTTACTTTTCAAATCGTGGTAGAGCAATTGAACCCAGCGCACGAGTTCTCCTGGTACTAAGTGTTGTCGTAAAGCATACCACATGAGTTTGCGTGGCATACGGTCAAACGCTTTCCCTAGATCCAGAAATGCAATGTAAAGAGGGCAATGCTTCTCAGGGTGTGTCTCCATGAGTAACCGCGTAGCGTGTATTGCGTCAGTAGTTCCGCAGTTTTTGACAAATCCGACTTGATTCACGGTTATTTCAATGATTTCGCGAATACAATTTGAACAGTCGCTACAATTGCCTATTGCCAAGCAAAAGCTGAACTAGACATTGAATTGAAACATTGGCGATAAACGAACGTCAGGCAGGTTAGAATGTACGTTCAATTCCAGCAAGAATAATAAATTCTCGAGCACCAATATATTATACCAGATTATTGACAAAGGAACCTCAACAATTAACTTAAAGTCTTAGAGAAACTAAGCTAACAAAGAACTCAAACAAACAAATGGCAATAACTGCGAGGAAGGTGAGCCAGCTTCTGACATCAACCTAAACATTTGTATCAATCAACATCCACTAGTGGACATGCTTCTTCAATCGAAGTTTATCTATTCAGTAAACACTCTATTCGGTGTCCGGGCAGCTTCATGATCTTTTCACATTTGTCGGTCGTCAAAACTAATACCGGGGTCAAAAAGAATCAAGACCTTTCATTTTATACCCAAGATGACTATATTCAATAAAAAAAATGTACACCCCTCTTTTGCATGTATGAAGACTCCCCCCCCCTTTATCTCAACCTAGAAAGAGGTAACTCACTGTCTGGGCGTTCACAATTCCCACCTTCTCACCAATCGATATAGCCGCTTCTGAGAAAGGCGCATATGACAGACAGACAGAGGAATTGCCGATCTCTCGTCAGGCGCGACCCCAGTTGGCGGATAGGGGGTACTTATTGATGCGTAAATATATGTTCATGCGCTTTCTTTTCTGACGGAGCATGCGCCATTGTTTGCTCATCTCTAATGCATGGACCAAAATGGCTATGAGAAGGATACCCATAACATAAAACCACCATGGAAGACGAGTGAAGGAGAAAACTTACGGTGCAGGGGCTCGGAACCCCAGTACCGGCGGCTTTTGCGAGTGAGCAAGCGGGCTCCCGGTCGTCGATATCCTTCGAACGAAGTACCTGGGTGGTGGACAACTTGGCCACCTTGGCATATAATGCTACAAGTGATTTGGCTCTGGAAAAGGAAGTGCTCAAGCGAAGCAGCACCTTACCGAGAACACCGGTAACAAGACCAAACAGAGATAAACTGAAGGCGGATCGTTGGACGACAAAAACCGTGGTAACACCCACCGCATATGTTGAAGATACGCGACAGCAGGAGATACTCCAGAACCAAGAAAGGGATCCATTCAACAGAAGCTCGTCAATTATGAGATCTCACCAATTTAAAATACGGTGAAGGATAAGGTACAGACCAGTTCAATAAACGCCAAAAGTGAAGGAGCCTATAAAAGAAGTAATCCTATCGAGGCTGATATAGAGTAGAGTCCCGATCCGAAGGAATTACCCTTCACCCAGCTAGGGGCAGAAATAGTTGAGCTGTCCGAGTTTATCAAGGACCAGCAGAATCTGCACCAAGCCATAAAGAATGTGGTGAGGGCTATTAGAGTCCTTTGTAATAGATCACAGATGAAGGAAAAGAATACTAAGGATACGCCAAACCCTGCTGTGCCAACAGTGTCACAAGTAGCCCAAGGAAGTCTAACCGTACTGACATCGAATAACGACGAAATAAACGAGTACGTAAAAAAGAGGGGGATCTTCTAAATAATCAGCAGGCGCCTAAGAAAAAAAAGGCTGACAGGCAATTCTATAATAAAAACCAGCAATAATAGTTCAAAAGGAGGAAAGCATATAACGAATGTAGAAAAATCGGCAGGCGTTGCGAAACCGATGGGTGGACTAAAGTTACCACGAAAAAGCAAATCCTATGACGGTACTCAAACGGCCACAATACAAGTATCAGCGGAGGCAACACAGATGTGGTTGGCGGCCGGATAAGTTCGGATTGGATGGATTGTCTGTCGTTTAAGAGAATAAACTTTACTAAAGGGGTGCTTTAAATGCCTCGTGTTTGGGCACTTCGAGAAGGAACCCCCATTGCCTATTGTGCGAAGTAAAAGAGGGACAGGATAACCGAAATATTGCCGGAATTGGTAACTGCAATGAGAAAATGAGGTTTATTCAAATAAACCTCAATCATTGCAGGGTGGCAGGATTTACTTGAGCAGACCACGTGTGAATCTGAGATGGAAATCGGCATTATAGCTGAACCGTACAAAAACTGTCACGGTGGCATATGGGTCACAGATTCGACTGCTGGAGCGATGATGTAAACTTGCGGTCAACAGGCCATACAATATACTGCAAGTCCTGCAGCCAGTGGCTGTGGGTGGGCGAAAGTAAATGGTGTATATGTATACAGCTGCTATGCCCAACCAAGTATTTCTGAATTCTCTTGATCTCGACGCAAAGGGACGAAGTCCAAAGGTGATTGCTGGTGATTTCAATGCTTGGGCACTTGAGTACGGATAGAAGGCATCCTCTATAAACTGCCAGAAGATGCAAATAGGCATTGATAACGATTAGAAATTCCTTTACTTCTGGAGCAAACCAAGTTATCCCAAAGTCAAAAGGAGTAAACTATGATGTTATGTGGAGTGTGACAACAGGAAATTTACCATTGGCCTAGTCAGCAAAAATGGAGTTTCTGGAAGCGAAAATAATTTTGGCTGCTTATATCATATCCTTTTAACCTTCTCGTCCATGACGAAAAACAGTCTCCAAGGTATAACAAACAGATCACCATGACTCAAAACTTTCAATTTAGTGTGACTCTTTCTTTCGCTGGAGGACCGCATTAATGGACAAGGTGAGTTCATCAGGGAAAGACGGAATGAGTAGTAAAATATCCGGACTCAGACGCGAAGCATTAAGTTGTACAAGGGCATCGAGGGAGAAAAACGCAAAAGTTTCAAGTAGTAAAGTCACGTGGGAAATACAGGTGACACCTCCTCAAGAGAAGGCAGATAGGAAATAAGGGGTATTAGTGAGCTCTTTTGATCGAAACGACGAGCCAAGAATAAAAAAGCCTAAACAACAAAGAAAGCTAAGTCAACAAAAATTCATGAGCAATTTGGCAATTTCTTCCATTGCCGTCTTTGCAGCGCTGAAAAGCGAAAGAAGCAGAAACTCGCAAACACGAGGAATGGGTAAAGATTAGCAATAAAATAGTAACAAAAGTATGGAAATAATACCCGTCGAAATAGTGATTATTCTCAAGAAATAATGTA
This sequence comes from Hermetia illucens, assembly GCF_905115235.1. Classification (NCBI taxonomy): domain Eukaryota; kingdom Metazoa; phylum Arthropoda; class Insecta; order Diptera; family Stratiomyidae; genus Hermetia; species Hermetia illucens. Next base: position 36,060,190 of record NC_051853.1, read on the forward strand.
TATTATCCCGGTATCCCCCGAAAGATAAAAGTGTATCCGGAATTGACGGACTTGAGTGATAATGTGAGCCTTTTCAGCCAAAGTGTGAGCCGAATTTTAACACCAAATACTCGTAAATCCAGCGTGAAGGCAATGGATACTTTGAAATAATTAAGACTTGCTTTTTTCTATTCACTAATGATATTTATTAGGCTTGCAAATACCGATATTTCGGGAACCATGTGTTCCCTTCATCTGTGCTAACATGTCTCCAGAGAGAGAGAGAATGGAGTGTAGTGTGCCAATTCAGGAAGCAAAAATTTCGGTCATTTTGAAGCAGCAGCCACCAGTCACTATGATAGGTCGAAAAGTGCAAGAAATATGCAAAAGAGGGTCATCTCATGAAGGATCAGAGTTCCACGTTGCAGGCCCTACAAGAGGAATGAGAATGAGGACGACCGGTGCGTTCTAGGTGAGGGCAAGTTGAAAAGAGCTAAGTCACACAGCGAAAGAAGGTTAACACAAATCAAATTCAACCATTGCGAAGCAGCTCAAGCTCAAGTGGATGTAATATTAATAAGGTTACTTGGGTGAAGAATATATCGGGAAATGCTGCAAAATGAACATGTGAAACACAAGCCAGGAAGTAATATCTATAGCTGCTACGCTCCACCTAGTGCCACAATAGCACAAAATAAAGAAATGGTAAACAATCTGGTGTAGGGCGCTAGAAAATACAACCCTGAATAATTGCCGGAAATCTTAACACATTATCATTGGGGCCAAATCCAACATTGTATTGGCCCTTGTTTGACGCGACCTTTCGAGAAAAAGAGTTAGGTACGATTGTCGACCTAACATACCTTATCGAGATGGATGGTGGAACGGATGAGTGAACAGCATACCCACAATGATCACTAGGCCACCATTCTTGCCATTTGGAATGGTGGAAATGGTCGTGTTTGCACAAGAATAAACCACTTTCGAGGCTAGAAAACCGTGAAGTTGAGACTGTCTGTCCACAAGCAACTTCCCAAAATCGTAAGGGGGAAACCGGAACACAAAGAGCTGGAGGAAGATTACCAAGATCTTCGAAGTAGCCTTAAAAAAGCCATACGGGAAAACAAGCGGAATTGCTACAGGCAGCTTCTTTTTACGCCTAATAAAAACCCGTGAGATGAACACGTGAGTGAGGTGCTACCGGCCCATGTTCAAAACAGTTACAACTATCTTTTCCTAACAAGAGGAAAGTGGAATTCAACTAACAGTTCAGCAGGCCGTCTTGTCAATCCACGAGGTTACCGAGGAGGAATTACCAAAGATCTGTGGATACATTGAGGATAAGAAGTCTACGGAATAGTAAAGGATTCTAAACAAAGCCTCCAAGTCGGCGCAAAGATCAGGACCGAGCGATTTATAAACGGTGGGTGGCGGTGAATCTATTCGGGCAATTGTAATTGAACTAAGGGCACTGACATGTCACTGGCTACTTAGCATGGTTAAGTGAGAGCCACTCTCCTAAAGGCTTTTCTGGTATGAAACAAACAACGGATCATTACATTGTAACAGTTACTGTTCCACAAGGATCCATACTGGAATCCCTGCTGCGGGATATCATATAACATATAGAGTGCTTAGCATTCATGTGTCAGATGTGGCTAATTTAAGTTAGTTTTGCAGACACCTGGTTGTTATAGTTATAGGCAATCCTTTATAGAAGTGAAACCATTCAACAATGGGATAATTCCTAAAAGACCGCTCGACCCATGCACTGCTTGCTTGTATTCAGAGGTAGGTCCAATCGGAAGACAAAATTTTATTTTACCACCTAGTGCAGTTCACGATAGTTATTGAAAGTTTTCACATCACGCCAGATTGAACAAGCCTCCAGACTATCCCGAATGAATCGCTACACCCGCGAACCTAGATCAAGTTGCTTTCTGAAATCCCTGGAGTGAAAGAAGGAAGTTCAGTGATGCCTTAAATGTAGTCATAATCCCATAATTTCAAGTAGCAGATGCTTATGTCAGAAGTATAGCCCCGACACAAACGGTAGAGCGGTGCCCTTTCTGCAAACTAGTACTCTATTTCACGGTGGATCGGTATATAGACGAAAAACTTGGGGTAACTTTAATGAGTGTAAATTCCGAATTGCTACAACCTGATGTGGAAAGGACGGTAAAAGATTCCTATCTCCATCCATTAAGAAAAATGTCAATTATTTATATAACCAACAAACATTTTTGAATGCCGCTTACTTCGAAATGCATCATCATTGTTCTAGAATATTTGTGAGGTTTCACTGACCTCCTCATTAAATCTGCAGATTACTTCCCCAGATATTCCGCAAGCCTAAAGCAGCTCAGCCTTTAGTGGCCTATGAGTATACTCACTATGATCCTTAAGGATTCCTTGGATAGATTTAAGCAATCTCATGAGCGGTTTCCCACATAACGTTAAAGGTATTCCTTGTACAACATCCACATTGGTCATAATAAGTTCATAAGCGATAAATAAAGCCTGTTACCCATGCTTAAATTATACTCAGCTCAGACACAGTTCTTTCTCATTATTTTCCTTTCCTTGCTGATAATAAAATCTAAGAAAGTATAAACCATAAATCACATACCTTTTTCGGAATTCAGATAACTGAAAGAGCTTTTAGTCCTTTCCTTCGGACAGTAAATGATGAGACGTACCGTCTTACGGCAGAAATACGAATATAGTATCTTATGATAAGCAATATTTTTCCAAATTTTGAAAGTACTTTATTTTCTTTTTATATTCCATTAGTGGAGAAAGCAAGAAGTCTGAGTACTCTTCTGTGTGTGCATACTTTATTGATATCTCCTCTTTTACAGATTGACTATAAGATATGTGGAGGTGAGGAATGTGAAGATAAAATAATTTTTACTTTCAGAGTCTGATGGCTACAATTTCTGGTGAAACTTGAAGCACGTCGTCCAGTTAGAATATGTCAAATTCGTTGACATTTGCAACTTTGCTTGCTTGTAAGAACTTGCGCAACAATTTTATTCAACCTCCCTTACCCTTGGTTGCTTTCCCATTATAGATTTGGAATATTCCAATCTTCTTTGTCTGCCGTCCATTCTGGTCGAAGATCTCCAATTTTATTACCTAAAAAATTGAGCATTTTCTACAAACTCAGTCAGCAATAGTCATGCTTCATACTATAGTCTATATCACTACTTTTTACGACTTTAAGAAAAACTTAAAGGGGGTATGGAGGATATTTTGAGGCCTGGACACTGTATAAAAGCAGCTTCGTGACTTTTTTCCAAACAAATGTCAAAACTAAAATCAGCTTCGGAAAATCCCAATCGAGACCTCTTATTTGATACCCCACAGGACTATATTTGATAAAACAAAATTTGTACCCGCTTTTTGCATGCATGGCGACCCCCTCCCACCTTAAACTCAACGTAGAAGGATGTAACACACTCCTTTTTTTATGCAAAACCTTAAAAATAACACCAACGAAGAAAATGGGAAAGATCCAATGATACGCGATCGAAGATGAAAACAACAGACCTTTCAAAGTTTTGGGTAGGGAACTCCACTCAATATGGCAAACAAGCCAGAATACTGCTGGACACTTCAGGTATAAAGGTTTTGTGTTGATCTTGTATCAAAAACTTCCTATGCACGTTTTTCCATTCATACACAACTAAAGTATTCGTTGATATATCCAGCTTCGCAGTTCATATGAGTTCACTTTATACGCCTCAGAGTGCAATAAATTTATGTAAGATGCAATAGTTTGATCTTCTATAAATTTGTTAATAATTGGTTGGATTTCCCTCAAACTTTCCAAAATTTTGTACTACATTATTACTAATAACGGTATCAAATGTACATACTTCTACGATAAACTTAAAGGGAGTTTTCAGGCAAATTTCTAAAATATGATAATATGCTATTATTAACTTTATTTGACAAGGTATAGGAATGGGATGTATTTTGAGGGCTGGATTTCGCCCACCTTTATAATTTTTTTGAAATTTTTTGGTTAGGTAGGTCCTGGGAGCGAGACCTGTTACACTTTTCGGGGTACACATTTTGAATCCTCATTCCCCTACGTATTCTGCAATATTAGAAATAGAATCAGTTTGGGAAAGTACTAATAAAACCCATTAATTTGATACCCCACATGATCATATCCCCTAAAAAAAAATTACACCCTGCTTTCCCCTTAAACTCAACACAAAATAACGGCACTTTCTATATGTAAAGAGATTCACAGAACACATATTCTCGCCAATTTTCGTAACAATAACTTCAGCCGTTTCCGAATATTATCGGGTATGACAGACAGACAGAGGCATCGAATCAATTTTGTTTCACACAAAGCCTTGAAAAGACATTCTAGAATACGAAGAAGAAGAAAAACGTTTGGAAATATGGAAAGTGCTGTTCATCATGAACCATCGAAATATCCCATTAACAAAGCTGCATCCCCAAGGTTTCTGATGTACATACAAGGGCCAATTGGAGATGATATTTAATATAATAATCGTTGACACAACAATCCATATTGGATCAGGGCCTTGAAGTGTGTTAGAGCACTTCATTCAAGACCGTAACGGTACACTACAGTAGACTGTAGGAGGCAATGTGGTCAGCATTGCGCTCGCCCGAGATTATTACCCTGATTTGACTCAGGTACTCATTCACAGCTGAGTCGACTGGTATCCGATATCAAATCATGATACAAATCCCACTGCCGCCAGCGAGACCGCGACCTTCCGTACGACAGCCTTGTGCTCTAACCACTCAGCTATCCGGACACTGGAGATGATATTTGGTAGAGAAAAATTCCAGAAGCATGAGTACTAAACCCAAAAAAAATTTCCAGCAAGCTGCTCTTCATTAGATCCGGTTCGACGTCAAGTACCTAGGATCCCTCAATCCCCAAATAAAAAATTGTAACTCCCTCCAAGTGTTCTGCAAATTATAAAACAGAGCGTTAACACCTGGTAATCACTTTGGTCATACTAAGCCGACTTAGGATTTTGTCCAGGGCAGAGGTATCTCATACGGCGCTGCCTCATCTCTGCCCTGAGGGCAGCATACGAACAAAACTACGAAGTCTACGCCCTTTTATTACAGGAACGACAACCACTTCGATTGGAAACCCAAATGATCGGGAACAGGCTATAGCGAGCATGTGACACATCCATGTCAAGATATACTATTTCCTAGAAACGAATATCGATCTTTTAGTAGACCTCTGAAATCGAGAAAGGCCCCAAAGCCAGAAACCAAAAGCGGCGAAACAGAAACCTAAACCCTAAATCCCGACTTCTGTATTGCGATTCAGATTAAGGATCGAAATCATATCGAACAACATACGGCGGCCCTCAAGGATCCGTCCTAGGCCGCCTATTGCGGATAATTATGTATAGTGGAGTGTTGATGCTAGGTCTCTCAGTTTGCTGTGGACGACGTTAGAGTTTCCTCGAAAAGGCTGCGCTCTACATGAATGAAGCAGTTTCTATCCCATTTGGACATGTTAAGTATGCAGCGCCCCAAGCATATAACACAGGAGCACTCATTGCAAGGGTGCCCCCAATATCCGTCAAAGTTGCCTACATTAAAGCAGAAATTCCGACGACAGTTCGTATGAAGTGAAACTATCTCTGAGTGACAGGAGAGTTTTAACGGGTCAGAAAAAGACCGCACGACTCAGAGAATCATGTGGGATATGGATCGAATGACCCCACGGCGAACTATCAATTTGGACATTATTCAGATTCATTACATTACCCAAAAATCCAGAGCGTTGCAGACGAAGCAGAACCTATTTTACTTCAGTACCCGAGGATGCTACAACTGGATAGCACTCGATCCCCAAAACATCATGAACCATACGTATGTTGAAGTCGAAAAAGATATAAACGGCGCCAACACCAGATACATTCTGATCCAGCACCAGCGAATAATGACGCCACGTTGCCGGACACTGAAAGGAGGGGGGTGGGGAGATTTTAATGGATAATAGTCTCACATGGCCATCTAGCGAGGGCCAACGATAGCTTTAGAAAAAAGATAGACTGACAAGAAGTAAACCGATTTTAATAAGATTTTGTTTTACACTAAACCTCAAAAATAAATTTCTAGCAACCTACTAGAAACACCTACGCGCAATCGATCGCGATTATGCCCCCCCCCCCCCTCCAGACGACTTCTTGAGAAGCTCGCACCCATCCTTTACTGTTCCGCGGCAAGTGCTCCCGAGGCGACCCATTCGCCGGCCACTTTAGGAGAGTGAATTCCACTGTGTGGAGACAAAATTCTTTGTTTGAGATAGTGTCAGGCCAGCGTACTCTAAAGATCAGACGACGCAGACAGGTATTAACGAAAGTTTGGAGCTTTTGAGTATAGTGGAGCTCACTTTCCATGTGCTGCTTCCATTTAACAACACAGAAAGAATACTAGCACAGAACAGCCTCAATTTGACCTTAGTTTTGAGATAACTGCATTTCCACATTTAACACAAGGCAGCGAAAACAGAACTAGCGCTGTTAATGCGTCGGGCAACATCAAGTGACATCGTCGCCAGAAACCCCGCTTCCTAGATATACAAGTCGGCACCTTCCACCACCTTCTGCCCATTAAAGGAGATATAGTGCGAGAACCCGCCAGTCCACCTCTACTTGCCTCCCTTTCCAAATCCAGAGCCATTTGGCTAAGGTCCGGTAAGAGAGTTAACAGACGTCATCAGCATATTCGAGGTGTTGGTGAAAAGATGTCATCGTCCATTGAATTCCTCCACGTCCTCCAGACAAGGCAGCATGAAGAACGCCACCGATAAGAAGAAATTATATAAGTAACAAGATGCAACCCTGGCAGATTCCGCTTTAGACCTCAAAATCCTCCAAAATATTACCTCGGTGCACTACGTGACATTTTGCGCCATCATGTCGCTCTGATAATAGCCATTAGTGTCTCCGGAATGCCCATCCTGCGTAGACCACTCCAGATACACTCCCTGTTCACGCTATCAAAAGTTTTCTGGAAATCGATGAAGAGCAGGTGAAGCGAAGATCTAAATTCCGCGCCCTGTTCCAAAATGATTCGTAGAGTGTTGATGTGGTCAGTGCAGGTGGATTCGGAGCGGAAACCAACCTACTCATTGTCAGGCGATGACGGCTTTATGGACGGCTTCACCTCTACCCTGGGAGCAGCGTGACCGAAGCGGCTCGCAGATGTTAAGTGATCCTTCATATAATTCGCAGAAAACGACATGACTACGAATTATATTGAGCGCAAATCCGCCTTATTGACCAGAGCTTGGCCAGAACCGAAAATATTTTCTCTGAGAATTCTGGGATCCTAAGTCCACATCAACTTAATTCTAGAGCAAATGGGGGGCCACTTATTCCCTCTTTTTTTGGTCCACGCCTCGTTTAGGGGCAGAGGTGAGGCAGCGTCTGACGATTTGCCTCTGCTCTGGTAAGAAACCGTAAAGCCGTCATCACCAGACGTTTTTTGAAAGTTTGGGTGCTAAGCCCCAAACGAGGGTTTCGTGGACCAAAAAAAGAGGGAGTAAGTTGCCCCCATTTGGTCCGGTCCAGCATTAAGTTGATGCGGGCTTAGGACCCCACAATTCTTAAAAAAATACTACTCATTGTCGGTTAAGCTTTCGAGATGTTTTTAATGGGTACCAGCATTATTTTAGTCATTATTTTTGGAACGGTAGAAAATACGCACATACCCTTCCAATTGTCAGGCTCAACACATAGGAATCTTAATGATCATCCCTCTTTTCGGCTATCTGGTATAGGTCTAGGATTCCCAAAATTTCTATACGGTGGAATAACTCTGCGGGAGACCGTTAAGCTCAGCGACCTTACTCCGTTTGAGTGCATTGATAGCAGAAATTATTTCTCTTCTGCCTGGAGGAACAGCCCCTATCCTCATATTAGGCTGGCTAGCCATTTCTGCTACAAGAGGTAGAACCTCACCTTTCTTGTTCGGCCCAATCATACCCCCAGTAACTACGAGTTTAGAAACGCGAGGTGTTGGAGGAACAAAAATCCCATAAAGCAATATGGAAGTGTGTATCGCCGAGCCACTTCTGTAGAATTCGAGTTATACACTTATGAATACGCACATCTACTGCATATCCATAAAGTTGTGATATTAATCATTAGTTTTGAATTCTTGTTTCATTCTTCTTACCTGAAGTAAAATTGTCGTAATCACCTGCAATTAAAACAAAATTCACTTTAGTAATTAGCCAAGACTTCCGCTGAAAATATCTTCACGTCCTGTGAAATATTCAGGGCACTTCCATTGAATTCTCAAAATTTCATCAATTACTGTAAAACCGTACATAAATTCATGCTACTTGAAAGTTAAACTTAGCCTAGGTGGAAAAGTTCCAGATACAAATTAAGAACATCAAAATAACAAAAGTTCTAGGAAACCTACAATGATGGCTAACGGATTTCTCAAGGGTTGTGAAAAACCGATTTCAATGGTACTAACTCGTTAACAATTTGAGCCTCTTAGGCCAATTTACGTGCTCAACTCTCTGAAGGATTTGAGAGGATCAACGAAACTTGCGAAACGTAAAAAGTAATGGGAAAATAGGATACCATGATAGCAGGCTACTCGAAACTACGAAAAAGGAAGAAAATCCCGGAATGAGTTTGATAGACCTGAAGAACTCTGCAGTTAAATAGGTGAAATGAGTCCAATTTGTGCGTTGGATTACTACTGAAACGTCGAGTATTCTTTCTAATTCAATCAATTTGATTGATAGTATATTACTTCGACGCGTTTTCTTCTAATATCTTTTACAAGGAGATAAAACAAATCTTCTTTAGAAAGTTGATTTTTTTTTCAATATCAAAAGGACAAAGTCCTGAATTGCAGACGTTGCCTGTCTTATCCATGCGTTATCACTCATGATTTCCCATGAAAACTTTCACCTGCTTGTCCCTAGTTTTTCCGTAGAAATAAATATCCTGTTCAATGTCATTGACATCCTTTACAAATTCAATTTCAATTGACGTGAAAGTCGAGCAGCGCACATTGTTTGTGATTCCGTACAAAGATAAAATAATACGCTGTGTACCTTCATATCTAATACGGGCATATCAAAAATATTCTGTCGAGTGTTGGCTCCATCAACCCAACCAGACAGTTGTCCTCTATTCACATCACCAACCACAATGGAATTTACTACGCTTTTATTACCATTTCGACAACTTCTCAGTTGGATATCAAGAGCAAAGTCACAATTCAGTTGTTTTGCGATATACATACATCAGGACCAAGATGGTTGATGAACAAGGAATGAGTAGGAAAGCCAACAGATATACAAAAGATACCCTTTTCTGTTCAAGTATTATAAATTCAGTTAATGTGAAATTCGTCCTTCAAAAATCGATCAATATTGTGAATCGGATAGACAAATCGAATAAGTGGTGTCCTTCGTCCATTGTGCCTCTATTTATTTTCGTCCCAATAGGAGTTTTTCAACTCTGTAATCCTTTGATCTAGTTTGGGGAAGATTTACATTTTTTGGGAAAAAAGGAAGATTTGTGAGTTTTTATTCACCGGTACCCATTGTTGAGAGCATGACTAGGTAGCTAGAGAAAAGGAGAATGAAGAAATATTCATTTGTTAATTTATCATGAAGGGGTTGGGTTCATGCAATCACTGAGAAACGATTTTCAATTTTCATCAAGGGAATCAACATATTGTTGGTGGTGGCAGTGAAATATTAAAGCATATTTGATTATCTAAAGGCTTTAAAGACTTTAATTACTAAAGACTGCAAAGACGATGCCGAAACCGGTGAAATCAGAAATGAGTCAGAAGGGGGACATTTAAAGTAGTCCAACAGAGCTTTTTGCATAAACTAATATTAATTTGCTAGTGACTAGCATAATAAATTACTTATGAACTAAGAATTCCAAATTTATCATCGATCTAGATTCTGAGTGGTGACCAACCACCGCAATCAATAAACCCCGCCTCGCGCTAATGGAGACGAAGCTGTTGCGTTTGATTGGTGGCATAGTACGCCATGATCACGTCCAAAATGTGCCTGTGAAAAAAATGACCAACCTTATCCAGACGAATTGGCCCAACAACTAAACAAAACAATAGCTAAAGAAGAAAGTGAAGGTCTCATATGCGTCAAAGTGAGTTGCGATGGTATCTTGGTCACAACAGTGGTAGCAGATACCCCTCTACCTCTTAATAATTGGGAAAAAACGACACAAAATTTGACTGCTTATGGCCTCATCACGACTTTTTATTTAAGTTAATCGTTGTTAAAATTAACTATAAAGTAAGTTTCAGGTCAAATAAAATGGTGCTAGATTGTCTCCATTGTAACCAGCCGTAGATTTAGTAATGATTAAAAGATTAAAAGTTTAAGATTTAAGGATCTCATCTTAGCGCGTTACCAGCGTTGACTAGTATCCCAAATACAAAACAACCACTTCGAGTGCAATACATACAGGAATGCATGCGTGCTTCCTACAGTTGCAAAGATATCAACCTGAATAAATTTGAGCGCTACGACACTTTATAGTATATGCATGACCCCGCGTTAATGAATCATTGGCTACTTCTCGAGAAATCTACTGAGAAACCTGAACCGTCAATAGTACAACATTTAGCTACCAAAAATGATCCTGAATTTGGTTAAAAATTGAAATAGATGAGTAGCAGTCATTGCGAAAACAGTGCTGAGGGGAACATTGGAAGAGTGCTGACATTAACAATGATCCAAGCAACTACACGTAAAACCCCCGTCGCATCGGGCTAATAGAGCAAATAGGTTATCTGGCAAAGATATTGTTCGAGAAACGCTTCAAAAATAATATCTGAAAAACGCGTTCTTAGAAAATACTGGGACCAGACTTCTTTCGGCATTCAACCAAATTCACGGTTGGTTGAGAACGAGATGATATAAAAAAAAAATAAAGATTAATTTTGATTAGTTTTATTGCCCGCATAACGCAGGATGAGAAGAAAGAAGACGAAAACGAAAACGAAACGAACAGTAAACAGCAAATTGCGCGTGAAAAAGTGATATGATAAATGTCAAGCGGAGATGTAGAAAGAGAACCGCTGTAAATTTACACAAACAGTCAGCGCTGACGCAGAGATGAGATGAGATGAGAAGCGGGAGATTTGAACAGATATATTATATAAAGCTAAAGGATAAGGGGTTACGATTTCGAATCGACTTCCGATACTAACGCGCTCAGCAAATTGGAAGGAGTCTACGACAAATACGATCTGTCCACCTGCTTTCCATCGAAATAAGATATTGATAGTTTGGGTAGTTTTCTTTTAAGTGGTGCGAAAATGGTTGTTCTTAAGTAAATCTTATGACTGAGTATAGTGTACGAAACCTTCAGTAAAAACTCTCCATAATATCTGCATCGCAATACTCAAATGCCAAGTTACTAAACTAAAGGCCCCTCAAAATTTCCATAACTTCAACCCCTCCGGCCTGAAATGTTCCCTATTCATCTACTGTCCTAACAACGCTTTGATCCCATTAGCCTCACAATCAAATAATCTTTCCAACCGGACCGCCCAAATCGGGTCAACACCAAAAGCTGCCTGCTACAATGCCTACCACGCTATACTAATATCTCCCACCCGCATTTAATCCGTTTTCCAATTTACAACAATATTTCTGTAGTTACAATCACAACACTTTTCCATTACTTATATCATTGACATCAGTGACCATAAGCCCCCCCCCCCCCCCCTCATATCGGCGAGCAACTTGATCTTTCACAACCTCATCTTGTTTCTGGTCGGCATACTTCAAGATATCTATTAGGAAAACCCCTGCCCCGGAGACTATTCGGAAATAGATCCCTTCCTTTCTACTCTCTCTTAAAAATCAGGATCCAGAATCTCGGCACTGACAACTTGAGAATGAATCCTCAAGTAGTAGAAGAAACACTTTCATAATTGGTTTCATAATACAAAACTGCAGAGATCTAAGAAAGTTTGACAAAACCTCCAATGAGAAAGCAAACCACATAGGAAACCAAGTTTTAAAGAGCTCTCACACTTCACTGACTCGATCAACGCTTTGACGTCAATACGATCTCTGCAGTTCATCTTAGATCTTCTTAGATCTGCAGTTCATCTTGTACTGCCATCGCTTTGGGGAGAGGAGGAAGAAATACGCAAACTTTTTCCCAAACGCCTTGAATATTGACTCCAATCTTAGGTCCAGCGCACATATAGTACAAAAGTTGTCAAGATCCTGCTTCATAGCCAATCAAATAAGAAGAAGAGCAGAGGAAATATTGTTGGCATTCATACAGGACTCTGATACCTATTTGTGGCCAGCATCACTTCTGATAGCTATTAAGATTCCCGCAGTCACCAGTGGGACGCGTATCACTTTTTGATACTCCCATGCCTGGCAGTACTCAAGTTTCCATCCCATTTTATCCTGGTCACTTCTAGAACATGTATTCAGAGGACCTTAACTAAGGAGCTCTCATCACCATGAATGACATAACCATATCGACAAAGTCTTCCCTCACAACTGCTCGATTATGATGGTGTATCATTTCGGACATGATTATAGCGAGTAATGCTAGTGATCCCCCGCGACAACTACGTCCCCATAATCATGATATTCTTTGATTCTTGTGGGAAATTCGAGTGCCGACATGGTTGTTGGGGGAATAATCTCTTCCTTCCCCCCCTCGTTGGACCCACTTCTGCAAGAAAACATTTTGGACGGCGGTATTAGGCCTCTAGTCCACTTGCATTTTTAAGGTAAGAAAGCGGGGCCGTGTTTCGGGTAAAAAAAAGCGTTGTAGGCGATAAAGCACGTTCATCGAGATATGGCAAAGTTAAGAGGCCCATCAAGAAGGGAGAGAGATCAAGTGATTCCTACAGTATTGCAAATTTTTAAAAGGATTCGAAATAGAGAGACTTTAACAATGTCAGATTGATTGTTCAACTTGAAGGTGGGGCACATAATTTTCTCCTCAGGCCGGGATTTTCTCTTTCTCTCTTTCTGAGCCTGCCAGAAGCTCACAAATGCTAAGCGAAATGGTTTCATCTGCTTTGCGGACTTTGGAAAATGAAGTTTAAAGTACAGGAGTATAGACCCTGATCAGGGTTTCAAAAAACCATCTCTCAAAAGGAGCATACGTCAGTCGAATTTCGTGATAGTCAAGTACGTTCTGAACTTCAGTAATATTATGATATTGGCACAGTCTAGCTACAATGAAACTGCTTCTCATTTAAACAGCGGCATCAATTCTAGTAGAAAAATTAGCGGTTATAAGTACATTGCCTTCAGGGCAACTAAGCGTTATTCGCAATCTTCCAACGTGGGCATCTGAAACATTGAGAAAGTCAGCCTATGCAGATTTGTCAAACGGAAGAGCTATCGCTAAGAAAGTCGCTCAATGATGAAGACGTAAAATTGCTAACAGGCGCGTCAAGAGAGGGAGAGGGCGAAGAGGCAAGTCTCCCTGACTTTGCCACGAGCCTAGAAGTGGAGACTGTTCAAAATTAGATTGATTTTGAAACAGGAAGGAGCCGCATTTTCGCTTCGAATGGAAAGTTTTCACTATCAACCTGATTTCCATCTATGCAAGAATTGGCCTAGATTTCGCCAAATCCCGAAATTAAATTGTTGAGCGAGTGGAATAATGAAGACATAAAGATAGATTTTCACCTTATAGTCGATGAAGGATGTATCGCAATGGATATCTTCCCTTCTGGGTTGATTTTCACAGTTAGAAACTTTCACAAACTGCATAATTTGCCCCGCAGAGTCCAGAGCTTCGCTTTGGTATTCAATCAATTTCCTTCCGATGACATACAGCCCTTACCTGACATTTTGGAAAATCGTTGGCAGACTGGTCAGATTTTTTTAAGGTTTTGTGAAAAATTGACTGTAAAACCCCCCTTAAGTTCATCCTAGAATCACGAAAGCATGCAGCTTTCATACTTGAAGCGTTTCCTGGCTTGTTTAATAATGATTATCTGGGCATTTTTAGTTATGAAACGCTCTGTTTTTTGATAAGATTAAAAAAACTTATTCTAGAAAAAGTTTGTAGACTTTCTAACCTCGCCTAGTATCTAAGAGATTTCTCAAATTTTACGTAGGAACTGATAGATAGAACTGATAGAAGACTAGATCTTAGTGGTTCAGAATGTCAGGCCTAGCGTCGTTACTCGAATGGGGGAAGAAACAAAAGGTGTCGACACGTTAACGGGGCCCGTGTTAAATGCTCAATTCTGTGGCTATCACTGAGTGTGACTTTTTCCAAATTTAGTAGGCAAAAACGCAAGCTTTGAGCAAAGAAGTGTATTCTTGGTGAAAAATGGAAGTTAACCTCAATACCTCAGAAAAGAAGAGTGAACAGTGTTAAAGATTCTTACTCTTTACCATTGTTCAGTTTTGTCTCTAAGAAGCGTCCTTAAAGGGACAAATATAGGAACAAATTAACTCAGAAACTGGCGGCAAGTTGCACTACATTATGTCTACCTGTATGAAAAGTTTTCTTTTTGAATTTTGAGCATTCATTTCACATAAAACATATGGAACTTGACCAGCAAAATATTTGTGATCTTTAGTTATTGACCTTTGCACAACTTTCTATCAATTCTCGGTCGGACGGAAGTTTATTGAGGCAAAATGTCTCAGGGACTGTCCGCAGAGAGGGGCTCTATCTCTGTTATGACTCCTGGTGCTGGACACGTTGCTATGACTCTTGGAGGACACAAAAATCTTCGCACATATATTTGCGGACAATCAATCCCTAATAATTATCGGATGGATTAATTATGCCACCCACCTTATCAGACGTAGAAATCTAGCTAGCACAAATGACCATGCCTTTGGGATTAGATCTCGATTCCAACCTAACCACATCCAGGAACAATATCAACATCAACAATATCCTGCTGTAGGACTGCGAAAGCTAAGACGTGTGGACTTCCACCACAATGGGTTCATTGGATGTATTTATCCATAACCAACCCCATTTTGATGTATACATGCATCTGCTGGTGACCGAGACTGAATATTCCTAACAGCAGGAGGCTGCTAGCGCAGATTTAAACTTTCGATTTTACTGGAGCAATAAGAACTAAGCCCACCGCGTACTGATGTAACGGAAAGCAGTTGGCAGACGTACATAAGCTTCATAGCATTAGCGCATAGAAAGGCTGCCAATCATATGGTCGTGCATCTATGTGGAAATTCCCTGGCAAACATGAAGTGGCTCTAGTATCTGTCACTCATATGGTTTCCAGATTCATCTTTGAAAGGACATGCTCTGTCATGATCACCAAGGGAGATCAATTATCAATAAATGGTCACGAGTCTTTTGGTGTTACAAACTTAATTATCTTCACCTACGGGTCAGTCATGGAAGATGGACCAGACGCAGGGATGTTTTCGGAAAATCCGGATTGGCCTGACCAGTCGAAAAATTACGACTATATTCAAAACGTATAAGTATTTGTCATTTGATTGGTAGCAGAAAAATCTATGCGTAGTAGAGCGGCAGTTTTGTTGCCCTCTAGAAAGTTAAAGAGAAAAACCCTAGAAGGGTTTTTAACGTGACACTGCAGCTTAAACTATCACATCGAAAAAATTGGGGAGATGGTTTCGGCAATATGACCCCAATGTGAAGCGAAGAAGGAGGCGGCCATGCACTTCATATGCAGCTGCCCGGCCTCCTCAGGTCTCAAACAAAGATATTCCGGTAAGGTTTTCCTCAATAAAGAATCTGCGCGCTCACTGCCTTTTTCACAGGTTCACAGAAGCCTGCGAATGAAACGCAGACCAAAGGCTTCTTTATATGAACATTGCACCTTGCGTAACATGTTGATAGTTGATTTAAACCAACTCATGTCTTTAGGATTATCGAAGAAATCCATTTTTATTTCCGGTAACAATTGAACAAAGGAAAGACATTGATGATTTTTCCTCTAGACAGTGCGCTAGCCGAGTTGGCGCAACCTCAGCCGCTCGATTTGGTTCATCATGAATATTGCGACTTATAAAGTAGGCATTATTGAAGCAGCATCTACACTTTCCAGCGATATGAATATATCGATTGAAAGGAACTATTAGATTTGAATAGCCCAGCAGCGATTTGTAAGACCATCTAGAAAACTTTGAAGATAATCTAAACTCTCGTTCAAGTCATTTTGGAACCGAGCTTTACACTGTACCAGATTATTTCATAAACTCCCCTTTATATCAAATTTAAGTATTCGCCAAAGTTAAACTGCATTAAACAGCTTCCAATCCTCAAACACATGTACCCGACTTAACATCCTCTTTTCCTATACCCACAAAAGGAAATTGCTTTTCTAAAATTAATTTTTAAACAGAACAAACATGTATACATAAACACAAACATCTAGATAGACGGGTACATCTTTGCGTCCCATTCTTGCTTGATACTTATCCACATTTCAGCCTGCAATTTGACCTACATAAATATATGCCCGTCATTCCTTTTAACTTTAACTTTTTACGGAGTCTATTTTCATATTAATAATAGATTTCCCGCAGATCTGATTACCGTTGACCTGCTTAGAAAAGTGGAACTCCCCCATCGCAATTCTTATTCAATCATCAAGATATCGATAAAATTCTTTGAGCTATTTCTGGAGCACAATAATGTATTAAATATAATGGGGCGTAACAGCCTTTACGATACAATCACGACTATATATCATTGTGCGTATCAATGAAGGTGAAAATATTTCTGAGAAAACCTGCAAGAATTGCAAATCATTTTCCATGTCGCAGAATATTTCCACCGTATCAATGTCGATGAGGAGAAAATTTTACTGGATTTATTCACATCGTTGAATAGAATGTGGAATGTCTTTTGAATGGCAATTTGTAGTCAGACATTTTAGAAAAGGATAACTTTTCAAGTAAGTTGAAAAGAATTGCAAAAAGGAATTGAATAATCAAACAGACGGAACGAATTATGGAAACGGAATTACTCCAGAATAAAGTAAACCAGCACATAAAACTACTAACACTACGGACGTAAGGAGGAGCCCAAAGAGTGTTGCACTTTTTGGAGACAATGAATGATAATAATAGAGAACAGGCGACTTCTCTATTGGCTGGAAAACCCAGAAAAAGAGAGACTAAGAATTTGCCAAAATACAACAATCCATGCTACGACGAAAGCTGAGGGACGAAGCCACTTCCAATATCTTCATGAGAAACCGGGCACCTCTCCGTTTTTTCACTAAAAAATTCAGGAACGCTCCCTCGTGCGGAAATTTTGGGAATTCAAGACCTTTCCCAAAGAGTGGAAGAAGGGTGTGACCGTTAAGACTCCAACGACGGGCAAAAACATCGCAAAAGCTTAATCGACAGGCAGCAAGCTGATTTCCACCCTCCACCCTCCTGCATTGACCACATTATGACCCTACCGAAGTACACAACCTTCGATAGACAACTTGAAGCCATCTTCAGCGGGTTCAAATATATCTGGTCGAAGGTTGTCGGCCCCGAATCATCACGGATCAGAACCGCTTACTTTCGCTTTTCAACCAAGTTTCAGAACCGACTAGAATGCCAACTTGCAGATATATGTCAAGAATATACTCAAAGTCTTCCCTACTTATCGTAAAAGGCGAATAACTCACGCTTCTTGACAACGGTGTGGACCGTCAACACAGTGCTCTCTTCCTCCGACTCCAACGGAAATTCCAACGATATAAATTAGACATCCCTTGCTAAAGCAAAGAAAGGCCTTGGGGTTCTAGAGAGTACTTCTCTTCTTCTTGCTGCACTTAAGGCAATGTGCTTTTGTACTCTGGAAACCCACGTGGTAGCAGACGCGAATGGTCGAGGTAAAGGAGCATCACAACCGCACAATGCTTTGCTCTGACATAGTGGACAAAGATGCTTTCTACGAGCAATTACACGCAGTTCAGGAGAGCCTTTCCAAAGGTGACATTGTCATCGTGATGGGTGACCTGAATGCCACGGTGCGCTTTGTCAACACCTTGCTCTGACTTGCGATGGGGAAGCAAGGGTGTGAGGTCCGTAGATTCCGGTAGCTTTTTCGTAGATTTGTCATTGGTGGCACATTGTTCGAGCACCGAGTCTGGGATAAGGTCAGTTAGATTTCAACTGAACAAAATCGCGCGTGCAATCAGATCAACTACTTTGTGATTGACAGTAGATTTAGGAGTTGTTTCCTTGTTGTGCGCAACAAGAGAGGCGCTGATATCGGCCTCGAAAGGGAACATCATCTAATGGTGGTGTTGTGTCCGTCACTTCTCGCAAGGTTGGAGAGCTGTGACCTCCAAGTTCAACAATTACCGCTTGTATGAACCTGTGTCCCGGGAAGTTCAACGTAATGCCCGCCGTGACAAAAGGAAAGAATACAATGATTTCAAAAGTGTATACAACATATTTGAAGGAGCTCGCATCTAGACGCAAATCTTCGATTTTCCTATGAAGGACATTAGCGGTCGACTCCTCATCTTCGATGATCTCAAAGAGAACTGAGGCAGATTATTTATATATAGCGAAAGAAGATACACTACACTTCTGAGAATGTTATCGTAGTAAGCACGTAAATATTTTCATGTTGGCTGAACTGACACACTTCGGCAAAATGCATTTAATTGCGCGCTACAATGGAAATGTACATGCCATTGCATTGCTCACTATAAGAAAAGATATATGATCATTTTTGCTTCCAAATGTATACGTGTAATTGAAATTATTAATTACGATTACGCGATGGTTGAGGGCGTAGAGCGTCAACATCTCGCGATTTGCTCGTTCGAATCCCAGTCGTCACGGATATCTGTGTTCGTTTTATGTTTGTCTCGCTGCTGTGAGCTTATCACCTGCATAGCGTTGATAGCGAAACTGAAGTTCAGTCTGACTGTGCGGATACCCTATACTCCATGGAAGATTTCAGATTTTTAGTGATTTAATAAGTGAAATCTCCAAAACGGACGAAGGTGAATTCTCAACCCAATCCCCTGAAGGCGTGGAAAGTTTTGGAGGGAGAGAAGAGATGTCTGTCTTCTACAAACCCGATGAATACTTATAGCGGTTACCCTCCTTTCATTCTAATCATTATAAAAAATTTGAAATTTTAACCTTAACTAATGAGGAAGAAACGAGAGACAGTGTATGTAAAAGAAAGAAGCTCTCTCCTTTTTACCACCATTAAAATATTACACCCTCCCTTTAAAAAGGTAGATAGGGTTTAACTCCGAACTCTATCCTCGCAAGGATAAAGAAGGTCATGAATGGGGAAGCAGGAGGTCCTTTCTCTCAAACCCGGTTTAGAGATCGTGGCAGTTAGGCCCGTTTACAAAGTTGTGGTGTTTCAAATAGGCTAGTATGTTGATATCATCATGCTAAAGTTGGGTTTGCCAACCCTGTCTCCGGGGAAAAAAGTGCGCATAAAAATGGAATCACCGTACGATGTGTAAGAGAAAGCTAGGGAGGAGAGCCCCCCTTATCCAGCGGATGCGGGATGTGATACGGGGATGACAGCCACAATTCCTCAACGAGGTTATAAAGGAGGATTTTCCTCTTCCTCCTTAATCCTCTCTAAATGCCAGCCCATTTAGGGGGGATTTAAGAGAAAAGCTTTTTTTCCACTTGCGGAGATGGGGTTCGAAGTTAAACTCGACCATTTTGAAACTAAAGTAGCCACTTTTTAAGGCGCCATTACTTCTTCAGGGAGGTTAGCCGCCGCATTTTTTGACGACATTTGAAAGGGGGACCTTCCCTTGCCTTTCGGGTGCCCTATCTATCCTTTCTCCCTAACGGGGTAAGGTTGGTCAAAGGGTAGTGTAGGTCCCAGGGCGAAACGAGGATTGGTACCCACGATGGAGCATAAAACCTGGGAAATGCCTGCTGAACCAACACCAACAGCTCTACTACCAAACCCTATCTCCACCTCCACGTGATGACCGCTGGGAGCTCTTTCTTAACGAAAAGCTGCAGACGGAGAAGGATGAAGGTGCGTCTCCCGCGCCTAAAAACGGGACAAATTGTACCAACTGGGGATGAAACTGATAAGCAGCTAGCCGATACCCTGTCCCAATATAGGGCTGATGTAACAGCGTTACAGGAGATGCGTTGGACAGGGACCAGTTTCCTGGAGAAGAGTCGCTACACCATATATTATAGTGGCCATCCAGTAAACCATGTACTCGGAGGAGGTTTCTTAGTCAGCCAAAAATGAAACCTGCTGTTATCGGCTTTGAAAATAAAATCGAAAGGTTATTTACCCTGCGCTTGCGAGGCAAGTTTATAAATATAAGCCTCATTAACGTTTACGTCCCTACAGAGGAGACTGCAGAGCCGGAGAAGGATACCTTCTACGAAACAGTAGAACGAACCCTCGAAGCCTGTCCCAGATATGATATCGAAATCATACTTGGGGATTTTAACAGCCAAGTAGGGAAGGAGCCCGTATTCAGGCGATACGTTGGCTCCCACAGCTTACACGAAAAAAGAAATGATAACGGACTGCGGATTATTCAATTAGCAGGGTCACACGAAATGGTTGTTGGAAGTACCTGGTTTGCGCGGAAAGCGGTCCACAAACATACGTGGGCCTCTCCAGACGGGACCAAATTCAACCAAATTGACTACGTTTCGATCGAACGCCGCCACCTCTCAGCCTTGATGAATGTCAGAATATATAGGGGGGGGCCACTATAGACTCGGATCACTACCTCGTTGGCATGGTGCTCCCAGCTCGTATAACAATACAACCTAGAATCCCCTCTGACAATCAGGTGAGAGTTAACACAGAAACCATCCACAACACAGCCCCCTGCGACACCCATAAGAGGGAAATGGATGGCGCAATAACCGCAGTCAACAGAGGACCTGGAGATGACACATCAACAAATGATCTTCACAACCACCTGAAGAACTCTATCACGGATACGGCCACAAACATACTTGGCCCCAGCCGCAAAAGAAGTCGGAACGGCTGGTTTGGCGATGAATATAAGCTACCGCATACCGAGTAATGTTGCATTCTCAAAGAACGCGGGCACGCGCAGAGACTTATCACGAACTCCGTCGAGCAGAGAAGCGACTTCACAGACGGAAAAAGGAAGCCTGGGAGAACCAACAGGTCTGTGAACTCGAAAAGTACAGGGAGCAAACCCACCAGGCGCGGAAGTTTCACCAACAAGTCAGCAGGATAAAGTCTTACACACGTCGATGCTCATCCTGCCGAGACAAAGAGTGAAATCTGATTTCCGACAGAATGGGCATATTGGAGCGACGGGTTGAGTACTTTGATGAGCTACTGAACAACCAGAACATCGGTGAGTTGGAAGTCCCGCCAACTGAAGACGACGCACAAATACTGCCACCACCAAGTGTAGAAGAAACAGTCCGTGCAATTCATCGGCTAAAAAATCATAAGTCGCCAGGAGCCGATGGAATTACAGCCGAATTGGTTGAGGCTACCAGTTACACCAAGTGGTTCATCAACTTGTGCTCAAGGTATGGGACAGCGAATCAACGCCTGACGATTGGCAACAAGGCATTATCTGACTCATACATAAAAAGGGAGATATCACACAGTGGAGCAATTATAGAGGTATCACGTTGCTGAGTACCATCTATAAGAAATTCTCCGTATCATGCTAGGCATGCGGATTTCCGAAAAGCCATCAGGAGAGAGTTGTGTGGCAAGTGGCAACAACGATGGGATAACTCCGACAAGGACAGGTGGACCCATACATTGATCCCGTGTATCGAGAAATGGGTCAACTGAAAGCACGGAGAATTGAATTACCACCTGACACAGTTCCTTACGGGACACGGTGACTATAGGAAGTACTTGCATCGCTTCGAGTTGGACGAGTCTCCCAACTGTCCTGAATGCGGTGCTACACTCGAGGACCCGGAGCACGTTATGTTCCATTGTCCCAGATTTCTGCAGCAGAAAAGAAGGTTGAACAGCATCTTAGGGGCGGACATCGAGCCCTCCAACCTGGTGGAAGAGATGTTGAAGTCGGAAGAAAACTGGATGGCGGTAAATGAGGCAGTAGCCGTGGTGCAGACAAAACTCCTGGAGTTGGATCGAGCTCGGAAGGCGGCGCGACGGAGACACGACATGGACGAGCTGGTATAGCGAACCAGAGCCTCCCCCGCGAAGTAATACTTCACGGCGGTCCCGCAGGGAGCGGCGCAAGAGTGGGGGTGGTTTTAGTGGGTGTGAATCCCACACACTGCGGCAACCTGGCGCAGCAGCGTCTTTCTAAGATTTCCACCTCCATCCATTAAAAAAAAAAAAAAAAATCATGCTAGGCCGGATAGCCCCATACGCCCAGAACATCATTGGCCCATACCAAAGAGGCTTCACTCCATGCAAATCAGCAACAGATCAAATTTTCTCTCTGCGGCAAGCGATGGAAAAACTGTTGGAATATGGACAACAGTTGCACCATCTATTCATCGACTTTAAAGCCCTATCATGCGTCCTCTTTAACCTCGCCCTCGAGAAAGTGATCCGTGAAGCTGATGTAAGAGGTTAAGAGGTGCAATCCTCTTTAAGCCCACCCAACTACTGGCCTATGCTGACGATATCGACATCAGGGGAAGAACCACCCGAGACGTACAAACTGCCTTCATCCAGATCGAGCAGGCGGCGATCACCGCGAGATCTTCGGCTGTACATCAATGAAGGCAAGACAAAATATATGGTGGCAACGTCAGCACGGAAGACGAACCAACCAACAACATCAAACCGCACTGGTCAAACAGGAAGAATAAGGATAGGAGAACACAATTTTGATACCGTTGAAAAGTTCTCCTATCTAGGGTCGAAAATCGCAACCGATAACAGCTACGATGATGAAATCCGCGCACGGTTGTTGTCAGCCAACAGAGCCTATTTCAGTTTACAAAAACTGTTCCGCTTGAAACATCTCACCATAGGGTCAAAGCTCTTACTGTACAAGACT
The DNA here is from genome assembly GCF_905115235.1 of Hermetia illucens. Classification (NCBI taxonomy): domain Eukaryota; kingdom Metazoa; phylum Arthropoda; class Insecta; order Diptera; family Stratiomyidae; genus Hermetia; species Hermetia illucens. The sequence continues at coordinate 36,083,170 of NC_051853.1, forward strand.
ATGATCTTGCCAGTCCTCATGTATTCCTCGGAAACTTGGGTTCTTAGCAAGAAAAATCGCGAACTCTTGGCCGCGTTCGAGAGAAGAATCCTCAGAAGAATTTTTGGCCCACTACATGAGGATGGACGATTCCGTAGCCTACACAATGACGAAATCTATGAGTGATACCATGACCGTCCGGTTGTGGATAAAATCGGGCTCAATAGGTGACGGTGGGCGGGTCACTTAATCCGTATGGATGAGGATGATCCCACCCGGAAAGTCTGTAAGGGCAATATCTATGGTAGAAAAAAAAGACGAGGCAGACCCTGCCTAAGATGGAACGATGGCGTAGGCCAGGACGCCAGACAGCTTTTAAGGATATCGAATTGGTGGACCTCGGCGCAAAACCGGGATGTCTGGAGTTCCTTATTAAGGCAGGCCTAGACCGGATACCGGTTGTTGCGCCGTTGATGATGATGAAACAATGACATTTCCCCTATGTTTTAAAGATATTGGATCCCCCACATGACTAAATTTCGAGGAAAATTCCCCTTCGTTTGGTTAATTTAGCCATTGAATGTAACCAACAGACAGACAAACCAACGGACATACAAATAGAGAGAGAATCGCTGGTTGGAGAATTTCTATGAAATTCTAATATGACATAAAAGATTGAAAATATCCAAAAAATAATGCAAAAGTAATCATGATATAAAAATGTTGAAGATACACTTGGGATGTCATAAATTTCAACTTGAAGTTTCGTTAGAATTCCATTCAAGGAATCGATGAACTTTCGACTCCGAAAATAGCATGTGGGCAACATAACGGACATGTGAAAAGCATGTGTAGTGCGGGCGAATTCATAGTCAAACATACGACTATTAAACTCGACAGTGGAAAAGTTTTCAGGGAAGTCGCTAATGAAAATCAAAAGAGCGGGGGAAGCAACTATCGATATGCATGAAGGGCAACAAGGAATATCTCGAAGGAAATGGGAAATACCATTTCGAATAAAAACAACGTCAAACTGAGCAAAGTGGAAGTTTGAGAACAAAAATAAAAGTCAGACGTCTAGACAAACTGTCCCCTCTTAAAAAAATTGACAATTAGGGACAGTACATGTTTGAAGAGACAAGGTTTAGTGTGGCATAATTATTTGAAATTGAAAGTGACGTCAGTAGAAATTAGAAATTCAGGAGCGAACCTTCCTAAAATAAATCGAATCAAGTTGTTCCAAATGGTCCTAGAAAAATCACAAGGAAAACTCATAGCTCTTCACTCCCACTTAAGTCTCGTATAGGTCTTTGGGCAGGAACATTCTAAAGTTTCTGAAAATAAATTAATCTCTAATACACTGGAGGAGCCAGATCAAATGTTAGAAAATGGAATAACAGTACCAATCAAAGAAAATCAATGGAGAATAAATGGCCAATGAACAGTAAAACTAATTAAGCTAGGAGAGCGTTGCTGAAGCTTGAACATGAGCTAATAAGATAGATTTCCTTGGAACGCTATTGCAACTATCGATCCCATAATGCCGTAGGCCACAGGAGTTTTCTTCAACATCTAAACTTCCAACAGCCAATTCTTTCTCCACACTACATAGTCTGATAACGACATTTCATTAAACACATCACTTCCATTCAGATAACATCAAACTAATCGGAGCAAAGGAAAGTGAATCTGTACCAATAAAAAATATAAAAAAATCAACGAAATCCTCTCTAGTGAAAAATAATATCAGCGCAAGCTTCCTTTATTCCAACAGAAAACATCCCCACAGCACATACATACAAACATATTATATTTCGATGTTTTAATGGATACAGTAAAGTACACGACTGGGGAAAATATAATTTCAAGTTATATCTTTTTTCCAATGGAAGTTACACAGCAATTCTACTTATAGGAAAGGTCCCGATGCTGGAAAAGGTTGAATGATATGGCAAACGATTTGGAATGTATTCTCAGAAAAGCGGATATTAGAGGAAATATTATTTTTTTGCGTTTGGATAAGTCGTTCCAACACACTAGGCTGACATTCGACACGAAGGGTGTGTGAAGGGTAATATTTTCCTGGTTGACGGATATTGAAGAATTTCTTGAGAGAGAATTGAATTTCGCAGCAATTGTAGCGATATAATTTCACAAATGTAAGCAGGTTAAGAAAAATACAGAATCTACATCTCGAAATGTTCCTTGTAAATTATTCACATTGACTTAACAAATTTCCTACTCTACCCAACCTTGCTTAATTTTCTTCCAGTAATTTTCAAATTCCCTCCCCGTTGTATCCGAATAGCTCTCATAGGAATCGTTTTTTCCTCTCATTTCCTTAACTATTTTGTGCGAAGAAAAATTTTCTTTCCTCTCCTCCCTAATCTAAGCCGAGAAGAAAGAAGTTCAAGGATAAGATACCTTATCGCCCAATTACCTCCATTGTTGTAACACAACCAAAACTTTCAAATCAAAAGTGAAACGGAAAACAACATGCTCCTCCAGTGAGCAACAAATTGAGAAAAGCAACGAGAACAGCCTGAAGACAATGCTACCCACAACAAACTTCTCTTTAATTCCGCAGGTTGGTTCGTTGCAATATTAAAAAGTAAGAATAGAAGACGTCTCCACAAGGCCTCAAGAATTCAAAAGAAATTACTGGTTGCATCGCCCCGCAGTTTTTCAACCTTTGAATTTAGCTCTACTAAGTCCCTAGTCCCGTGTCAACCACCCACGCTCTACCTCAATACCTTCTCTAGCGAAACCAGTTGAGCACCCTTCAGTGATGGAAAAATAACCCCACGACTGAGGAGAAAGGATTCTGCTCTGGTGAATATCTTTGTTCTTTTTCGCATAAAGCAGCAGCTGGTAAAGTTTTTGTCGGAATATTACAGGAAGATCTTTCTTCGTCTCTCGTCGCACTTTAAGGATTTGTCCGTCATAACTCCTCTCTACTAATAAGGAAACAACTTTCCAACAATTATTTTCTGACGTTCAGATCTACAGCCACCGTTTTACTAATAGTGTGAAGGTTGAAAGGGAGGATGGAATAATTAGTAGGATATGAATAGTGTCAGAGATCCATGAATTAATTTCAATATTTCTACGATAAATTTGGTAGCCGATAGCGTTCTCAGGTGCCACCTTCAGAGCTGCTGGTATGCAAATTAACCCCTGAAGATATAAGCAAGAAACTGCATTGACTTCTTTGTACGAATCGTAAATTAAATTTTCAAACTTAATATCTATCTCAAGTAAAATGATTTAAAAAGAAGCAATCTCTGAATCAAAATTGACAGTTGTTGTGGGAAATTCAGGATAACAAGGTAGGATTTTCTGCGATGTTATGTTAATAACTTTCTATCTGAAAATAAAATCAGAATGTCATCTATCATTTTGAACCTCCTCCAAAATTTTACTGCTTTTAACCGTTTTAATACGATTTTGACTATCACACTCTAAGTGAAGGAGGAACCGTGATATAATCATTGGAGAACCTAAGTCTAGACTGAGATTCTATACTTATTCAAGTGGCAACCAATCCAATTGGGAGCCAGTCCTCAACAGACAAGCACTCCCGAGCTTTGGCTCCAGTTGGCGCCTACAGCTTGCCTAAGGTTGAGGGGAAAAGTGCGTCTGAAGCATCTGCGGCTAAAGCGAAACCGAAGCTGTAACCGTTCTTTGACGATCCCAATTCTTCGGTCCAAAAGGCAGTAAAGACAGCTGGACCAGCAAGTCTAAGTCTTCATTTGCAGGCAAGGCTATCAAAACCAATGGATGGGTATTGTATAACGACACCAATGCATCCGGATGCGAGACCGAACGGTGCGAACAGCTTAAGAGCAAACTCCTGCTAGCTATAAGAACTGCATCCTCACAAGGCATTAAGCTTCACTTTGAGTCAATAGGTGTATAGTGTAAAATGCGAAACTCGAACTTGGTAAAACAGAGGAGAACGACAAGGGTGCTCCTCAACCGACCTCTAAACTCTGATTCAACCACTGGCTGGAATCGGCACAAGGAGGGTCAGAAAAATCTACAGTAGAGCATGATATCGGCTAAACAATCATCATGGAGACGCTCTTGTAAAGAAACCAACTCTCTTGATGCAACCTCAAAGTTAAGACTAGTCCTTGTTAAATTAGGTATCCAGCAGCTAGGTTATTTGGGGTTATCTACGTTTACAGAGGTACACAGAAAGAGATGAAAAATTATCAAACCATGTACACTTCCCCAGCAGTATCCAAAATTTCATATCAAGACCCGCAGATGCATTCAGCCCTCATCCAAGAAACTGGACACTGGCGTGCAAAGAAGTATTAAGGTAACGATGGAGCGATGTGAAAGTGACATTTATTCCCAGACCAGAGAAACCAACTTACACAGACGTAGATAGTTTCAGGCGGATCAATCTATTATTTTATTAAGGGAAAGTCGCACCGCGTCCTTAAAGAACTATTGTGCCCTTTTTACTGGTTATAGTGTACCTATTGATCATGGTATCTCAAGCAAGCCTATAACCGTCAGGAACTTTAGTATGTTCCCTACTTCCAGATCTTTCAACTTTGCATCTGGTATTAAGTGTTCTCCCAGATGTCTCGACCTACTTTGCACAAGTGTCGGACACTGTCCCAGGACGTGTATAGAGGTTTTATCCTCCTCCTCACAAAACCTGCAGGCAGTGTCCGTAGATATCCCTCGCTTCTCTAGATGATAGTTCAGCCGACAGTAATGAGTGAGAATTCCCACTATGATTCGGAGGTTCTTTTTGATGAGGTTTAAGCAATCCTTTGTGCGCATCGGTTCGTATCCCCCAATAAGCCCCCTGGACTACTCCATCCCTGCTAGGCCCGCCCTTTATAGTTCCCTCAACCGTTCCTCTTCATTTCTTAGAGTCATAGCCATGAAACCATTTTCGATTCCACAGAAGGGTTCGAGCCCGTGTAAAGGCGTCCCTGCTCCCTTCTTGGCTAGTTCGTCCGCTGCCTCGTTACCTTCCAACCCGACATGGCCTGGAACCCAAAATATCCAGACCTTGTTGGACGAGCGGAGTTCATTCAGTTCCTGAAGGCATTTCCATACCAGTTTAGAGTTCACCTGGTTGGACCTAAGTGCCTTGATCGCTGCTTGACTATCGGTGAGAATAGCTATGTTCTGCCCCCCGTAGTTCCTTTGCAGATTAAAGGAGGCACATTTGTCTATGGCGTATATTTCCGCCTAGAATATGCTAGTGTACCATTGGCTCAAAGTACATTTTTCTTGGACCAATGACACCGGCACCCGCTCCCTCTGCTGTGAGGGATCCGTCAGTATACCAAGTAATCAATTGTGGGTTTAAGTCGTATGTCGTAGTCATGCTCTCCCAGTTTGCCTTGTTACCCCAACGTGTTTCAAACTTCTTATCGAAGTGAAACCTCGTTGTCATGTAATTCCCTGACTTGTGTGCTGAGTTCGGTTCTTTCTGCCGAGATTACCGCTCCATAGGTAATCATTGGCCTTACTATTGCAGTGTATATCCAAAGCAGCATCTTCGGGCACAACACCATTTTTTCCAGCTATGCACCTACAAGTCGTCAGAGCCCTCGCGGCTTTCCGACAAGTGTTTCCGACATGTGTTTTCCAGAGTAATTTTTGGTCTAGCGTAATTCCCAAATATTTGACCTCTGTTTCTCGTTTCACCTACATATCATGTAATCTTATAGTTCTCAGGTGATCAAGCTTACGCCTCCTAGTGAATGATACTATGATGGTTTTGGCTGGGTTGATCCGCAGTCCGACCTTCCTGCACCAGGCACTAAGGGTTACTAGTCCAGTTTGAATTCTGTCACATAGAGTATCTTCATATTTGCCCCTACAGATTAAAACAATGTCGTCTACGATCAGTTTAACTTCTCTTTCTACTAAAACCACAGCAAGCAACATGGTTACCAGAAAGGTAACTCCACAAAGACGGCACTCCATGCGCCCATGGCAAAAATTGAGATAGCAACACTCGAAAAAGAATATGCACGTATAAGGCGCATCCATGGACATTGAACGTGCCTTCAATTATGCCTCATGCGCAACGATTTGTGATATGGCAAGACAGCATGTAATCCGCTGTTAATAAGTTGGATGCTCAAATGGAGAAAGATCCATATACTGATTAGACAGAAGTCTATTGAGGCAGGGGTTCATTATTTGTTATGGCTCCTGATAATGGGGTTCATTATCTGTGGTGGCCCCTGACACCTTAGCATGACTCCTGGTGAATACAAGGTAGCGCAAGCATTTCCAAACAATCCGACCGTGATAATTGTTGGTAAGTTTGTGGGCACACTATGTGATCGCTTGAATATAACTCTGCAGGAAATCCACATCTGGTACCCAAATAACGCACTCATGATGAATGCTAGGAGGGCAACTAGTTATGTTCAGTAGGAACATTAGGTAGGATAGCTTCACGATACCAACGTTATTAAGGACTGAAATCCAACTGATACAACTACTGAAGTACTCGTATTTGGGAGTACATTTCGACTCGAAGCAAACGTGGATACACCATATCCAGGAAGACCATCCAAAAATAAAAGAATTTTGATGTAAGCGTGCATCTCTTGGTGGCGAAGACTAAACTTTACTAATAACAAGGAGTTGCTGGCGCAGATTCAAAGGCTCAGTTGCCTAAGTATTACCAGATCAATGAGTATTACCTCGACCGCGACATTCAAAGCTATCGTGAATTTACTCCCCATTCATTTGTAGGTGCAATGGAAAGCATATAGATTTGATAGCATTTGTCCATGCTCATACGTTTATTTTAAATTCCTTCGTAAATATCTGGTCACTTTGAGCTCTGCCAATCATATAATTTCCAGATTTGGTTTTTGAAAGGACATACTTCATCGTAACCGCTGAAAGAGCCACGAGTTTTTGGGATTGATCTTAACCAGCGGGTCAGTCATAAAAGACAGACCGGCCTCAGGAGTGTTCTCGGAAAACCCGATTATGTAACTGGCCCGAGCTCTCGGAAAAATTATAACCATATTTCAGATAGAGATACATGCCATTTGATTGGTAAGCCGGTCCATTCGACAGTCGGTCAGCGTAATTATCACAAAATAACAGGCGAAAATCTAACAAGGACAGCTAGAGCGACACCTTTGTTGCCTCTTAAAAAATACGAAAACGTTAGTAGCCCTTTTAACGAAACACTTCTGCCTAAACTACCACACGGAAAAAAATGGGGTCGTGTTATCGGTTATATATATCCAATGTCAGGAAGAAGAGCATGTGGCCCTGCACTCCATGTGCTGTCAACTGTCTGGCCTTCTTAAATCTCAGACAAAGATACCTGGGTAAGGTTTTCCTCAACGATGTTTTGAAATTCGTAAAAGTCAGCGGGCGCTGCAGGCAGAAGGCGTTCACTGCACTGCGGAAACCTTGTTCACTTAAGACCGAGCAGATGGACTGTCTTATGTGGGCACTATTCCCTGTGCATCTCGTACGGAAAATTGTAGGGGGACTTTCCCCTTTTCTCTATAAAAGAATTGGAACAGGCAGTCCTTTCTATGAAAAGCAAGAAGGCGCCAGGACCCATGGATATTCCACCAGAGGTATACAAACAAAGCTTGTCTGAAAGAGGGCATTTTCCTTGCGAGGCTGATCAACAAAGGGAAAGGCAACCTTGAGTTGCCGTCTTCATACCTCCCACTATGTATGCTTGACACTGCTGGAGAAGTGCTCGAAAAACTCATCAAAAGTAGATTCGCTGAAGCACTGCCGGAGACTCATCTCCAAGGCAGTTCGGTTTTTGAGCAGGGAAATCCACAGCTGATGCCGTCGTTCAATTCGTGGTTGCCGTTCGACGAGAGGAGGCACACTAGAAAATACTTACCACGTGCCGGACTATCTTTTACCGATAATGAGAAACTATCTGAGGAACCCATCCCTACTCTATGAAAGGCTAGAGGGTCAGAGGAGGATGGAGGTAACGTCGAGGGTAGCGCAGGGATCCATCCTAGGGTTGGACCTCTGGAACGCTACCTATGATAGTCTACTTAAACTCGACATGCCAAAAGAGTCGCATCTGGCCGGTTATGCAGATGATGTCCCGGCGCTTATTGCTGGACGAACTGTTGAACAGGCGTAGGGCAGACTCGGCATATTAATGCGACGGGTAGGCGGATGGATGACTGCTGATGGTTTTAATATTGCACTGGGAAAACTGAAGTAGTTATCCTGACTAAAAAGAGAACTCCGAGGCTGCGTCCCACATCGTTTGGTGAGTCAATAATCGAATTAAAACCAGCGGTAACGTATCTTGGGCTGTCTCTTGATTCAAAGATGAGCTTTTTCGAGTAAATCAAAGCAGCAACAAGCAAGGCTGCAGCTGGAGTTTCGGCGTTAAGTAGGCTAATAGCAAATATTGGGGGTCCTACGTCTAGCAGACTTCGTCTCCTGTTGAGTTGTCCTGTCTACGGTGCAGAGCTATGGACTGACGCTATTGGCAAGGAGGTATATCGTAAGCGTCTCGCGCAAATACAGAGACAGGAAGCTTTACAGTTCTGAACCGGCATGGATGGTGATCGTGAAAGTGCCAACCTGTTCCCCTTCTTGCTAAGGAGCGTGACGCCATATACAAGCGCAAGAGAGAAGAGCCAAGGAAGGTGGTTGGTCGTGAAGAACGGCAACGCAACTCTCTTAGCAAAATGAAACTACCATAGAGGCAGATGGACTGGTGGTGGATGAATCGGAAGCATGCTGGGACTGACTACTTCCTTACCCAGTTCTTAAGTGGGTATGGAGGTTTTCAGTCTTACCTGCACAAGATTGGAAAGGCACGATCTCCGGATTGCTTGTTTTGCAATGGAGTTGTGGACGACGCCGATCACACTTTCTTTTCTTGTGGAATGTGGGATGGGATGCGTCAGCAGCTCTATTTAAAGCGATAGAGCTCGACGGGTGTAGGAGCCGGATGGCAGGGGGTTCCTTGAATTGACAGTTCCCCTCCTCCTCTCCTCTCCCGTTGGTGTTTAGTTGGTAGTCCGACGACGTACCGTTGCGGGAATCCAACACTCTGTGCGTAAATGCATTCACCGAACGCGTTGAACAAGATAAACTCTAGCTAGCCATCCTGGTGTGAGTGATTTGGGTCCAAATACCTGAAGTAATCTTTCAATTCTTATCCGTCTTACATTAAATATCTATCTAGGATTTCCTCGACTTCAGGCTGTAATAGGTTCCAAGAAAATGCATCCTGTTACCGAAATGATGTAAGCCAGGTGTAATAAGCTATTAAATCATTTCTGGGAAACTATAGTGTTGAAAAGTATGTTGTAAGCTGAAACACAAGGTCAAGGTGGGTTCCTCATTTGTTCAGTCGTTGTAAATTAAAATGACGTAAGCCAAATATCTTAAATCGAGACGTGCCTATATTTCTTTCTTGTTCACTCTAGAGAAACCACTAAAGGCCGAGATCCTATAAGCATTCTTCAGCTCTCGACCAAATTATCCTTGTCACCCCTTCATGCCACGACTTCTGTAATAGGAAGTCCAATATTACGCCAACTTATCAGTCGCAAACCAACAACATTTACAGCTGCAATTTGGAACTAAATATTTACGAGTATGGCTAGCTTCATCAGCTCCTGCCTATATTCCATTGATCGAGAATTCGCGTGAAAGACCTTCACCGCGTCAAAGCACGTTTTCAAAAATAGCAAATTACTTCTCTATGAAATAATTGCCTGCAATTTGTCATCTCCATTTATGATAGTTAACGTCTGGCTATGAAGAATTTATCTTTGGCACACATCCACGCGGAGTTTCATTGTGAATATGGTGACTAGTGAGTGACTGATAATATAACTGTCGCCGGTTGCGTGTTTGGGACTCATTCGAAAGGATATGGAACAATGAATGGTCGGAAAAATACGTGTGTATATAATTTTATAGCCCCGTGTTGGTACTGAATGATTTCAGGCAGTAAAAAGGGTAGAAAAACAATGAATAATGACCACTATCATATTTTATCTAGAATATATGTATTTAAAATCTCGCAACATGTTTGGCGCTTTTAATCGGTAAATTCGAAAAATAATCTGTTGAATAAATCAATATACTCCGATGAGGCTCATATTTCTGGCTTTGGATGACTACTATTGTTTTATCTGAAATATATCTACTATCGATACAGCAGCGGGACACAGATACAAATTTCAGCCTCCATCCCTGAGGAAGGACTCTAACCACACATGTCTCCGCCCGTAACTTGCGCTTTTTCGCAAAATATACATAAATAAATGGCCCCCATTATTGGAAATATGTCAAAAGC